>NC_089251.1:205334548-206752020 GCF_963930625.1 Muntiacus reevesi
ACACACACACACACACCATACATACACAAAGACAGAGAAAAAGACCCAGGGACAGAAACAGAACCAGAAACAGCGACAGAACAACTGTTCACTTGGCTTCAGATAAATTATTGTGCATCCTGGTGGACATCTCCAACTCACCCCTAAAGTAATAACCATGATAAATTTCTTGAGGTCAACATTATCCTTAAATCATTTGCATTGAATATTCTCCATTGCCAGATCTAGTCTGGCATTTGCCCCTTGCTCCCGCCATTTCCAGAGCCTGCACTCTGTCACCAGTTTCCCTAGCCCAGGAGAGATCTCTGGAGGAGCTCGAAGCTTTAGCAGAGAGGACTCGGTTTTATTTTCTGGGCACTCTCCCCCATTAGGGTCTGGGTTGGCAATGACTAAATTGTTCTGCCTGCTGATCCATCCTGTTCTTTTGCTACAGGCCTTTCCAGGCTTCTTGAGTAGCCTGCCCCTTGTTCCTTCACTCCTGGGGCGGTAAAAGCTTTCTGCTATTGCAGACTATTTTGTTGCATTCCCATCCCTTGTGAGTTTCCTTTTAATCCTTCCCATATCTTTGCTAAAGTTCCCTTAATTAATGCATTTCAATTACCCCTCTTGAGTGTGCCATCTTTTTAATTTTCAGAACTCTGACCAATAAATTATGAAAAATGATAACTCTTAGATCTCAAATGTGTATCTAACCAGGGAGGGCACAATAGTTTTCTAGCAAATTTCCATATGGCTAAAGTACTGAGTATTAACTATTATAGATACTGAAAATCCTAAAACAAAATCAAGAGAAAGTATGAGATTAATTTCCCTTTGATATGCCGATAAATGTAGCATTCTTTGATTTGCACTATAGATATATTTCTATGTTGTTCGTGCTTGTGTGTTTTTAGATCCATTAAAGTAACACCTGTGCTCAGAGAGGCTAAATATAGGTGATAGGAAATTGGACTAAAGTGCTCATCAGGAATAAATGAATAAAGAAATGTGTAAGGAAACATGAAAACTGAAGCACGGGGAATATTTGAAAACACCATTTTGAAGTAAACTTTGATCTTGAGTTTTACAACAAGAAGAGTAAATCATACACTTTGGTGCATTTCACATGTAACAAATGGCAGCTATATAACTGTGTTGTTTAGTCATTAAGCCGTGTCCAACACTTTGTGACCCCGTGGGCTGTAGCCTGCGGGGTCCTCTGTCCATAGGATTTGCCAGGCTAGAATACTGGAGTAGGTTGCCATTTCCTACTCCAAGTTACATAATTATGAAAGAAAAACAAAACATACTAGCATGCTACATACATTGTGTAGATAAGGTATTACCTGACTCTTCCAAATGTAGATCAAATCCATTGCCAAAACAACATACCTGAATTACATTTAAGAACTTTTTCTTCACAGGATGCTTCTTCATTCTTAGAGGGATCTCATATATCATTCTATATTTCTACATATTGGATTTCCAACATTTAAAGATACGCAAAATCTTTTTGCAATGGGTACCTAATCTGATCACATTTTACCTCAAATATTAAAGAGATATGTGCTTAACTAATACTCGAATAATGACAATTGATTCCACCTTTAGAAATTTTTGTGTTTGATGACACTGCTATGTCCTATCTGGTGAATTCATTAGAGATGCTCTTAAGTAATAGCATCAAGAAAGAAATCTGAACATTGTAAAATTGACTTCAATTTTAAATCTTTTAAAAATTAATGAAAATTAGAAATTATTATTTTAAGATGAGGGCATTCAGGCCCAGAGAGAGATAAAGTAACTTATCCAAAGTCATATAATAAAGTGGTAGTAGAGACATGACTCAAACACTCTAGTGCCCTTTCTGTTAGTTCAGAATACTAAACAAATCAGACAAAGTACAGATCACAAAAAATAATAATTTTCATAATTGCTTCATTTGTATGTAAAACTTTCACTGCTGGTAAATGAGTTCAGAAGTGGAAGTTTCTTCTGATTTGGTCAACTATACTGTATTCTATATGTCAATTTTATGATAAAAGTCTTTTATCACAATCTAGATGAAATGCTCTATAACTTGAAAGATGTTTTATTTTACTTTCTCTCTCTCCTGCCAACTAATCTTAAGATTCTACTTCAAACATACTTTTTCTTTGGACTTCATCTTTTCCATCAATAATAGGAAAAGTTGATATGAGATAGTTAATGGAGGCCTTTCCACTATAAGCATTACATATATTTTTAACAACTCTTCAAGTAGAAAAAATGTCCACAGACTGAAGGCTGCACTATCTGTGAAAATCCCAAATATGATGAAAATTTCCTAAATATGTCAGTGGAACACTAAGTGGGATTTCAATGTCAATCAGTCACACTGTAATTATTTCTGATATTTAAAAAAAAAATTATAAGCTTAGTTATACCATTCAATATAGTGTAAAATATATGGTCAGGAAGATCCCCTAGAGAAGAAAATGGAAACCCACTCCAGTACTCTTGCCTGGAAAATTCCATGGATGGAGGAGCCTGGTAGGCTATAGTCCATGGGGTCACAGAGTCGGACATGACTGAGCGACTTCACTCACTCATAGTGCAAAATCTTCAGGGATGTTGTAAACTTTCACCAGGTTAAAAAATTTGAAAAGTCAATTTAGAAGTTTGAGATCACTGTAGATTTCACAATCCACATGATTATTTCATTATCTGTTCAGTTATTGGAGATTTTACTAATATTAAAATGATGCTTTTGACCCATATGATGTATTTCTTTTGTTTCTACTAGAGCTTAAAGAAACAGGATTCTTAGGTAGGATATTGAAAGCAAAATCTCATTAAATTTTTCTTCCTGGAGAACAAAGCTAGGGAATCATTGGCAAGTTAACAGGGAAAAAGTTGGAAAATCACACACATTTTAGGAAGATGGTACTCTTTTAAAGAGAGCCATTTAAAAATATGGAGCAGTTATTTTCAGAAAAAAAATTCAATAGAAAATTATCCTTTGCCCCCATCTCTCTCATACGTGTCTCCTGCCGAAGATCTAATTCTTGCTATCAGTATATTTAGTCATTTTGTGATGCTGGTAATCACCTTAAAACTCTAAATTCTTCCTGGGAACAAGAAGAGATCCAGAATGAATTCATTTTTACACTAATGGAGGCAACCTCAGTTTTATTTTCAAGTGAGTTTGCTGAGCTGATCACATCTCTCTCCAAATGGCAACAAAATGATCATTGGAGTTAATAGATCTATTTTCTGGTAAAAGTGAAACTGAAATTACATACCTTGATTTAAAGCTATCTGGCGGCATGAGTTCCAAAGTATGAGTTGGTCCATATAGGTTTACAACATATAATTTGATTGTTGGGTTCATTTGACCTGCCTTTGAGAAAATGAAAGTTGCAATGCAGATACATTAAGCACGAGAATATACTGAGAAAGAAAGAAAATGCATTTTGATTCTTTTGCAGTTTTGTGTTAGAATGGGGAAAACATTTAATTTCTCTGAAGTAGAAATGATTTTAAATTCAACAACTTGATTGCTTTCAATTGTTTTTGTAGATTGCTGCTTCTCAAGCATTTTAGTCAGACAATTAAAGGTGATAGAAAATCATGATGACTTTATTCATTAGGCAGTACTACTGTGTTCTTCCCCTAAAATGACACTAGAACGGCTGGCTTTACAAAACAACTCACACTATAGGATATGAAATGCAAAGGGAAGGGAGCTTGGTTAGTTTAAAAGTAAGAAGAGGAAGAAGAAAGAAAAAGAAAACATACCAAATTCTGGTGCTTAAAATTCCACAATACTTAATCTACTCCATGCATTAGTCATCACAGATTTTCTTTTAAATTATAACGAATTTTAAAATGAGGTGTAAATTCCTTTAGGATGTAGAATGGAGCAGATTGCCTTCACTATGCACCTAGCTTGAAGACTAGAAAGACAGTGGTAAGAAACTAATTTGAGTCTATTAAATCAAAATTTGTGAAATAGTAACTAGGCTGTGTAGCAGTTAGTGTGTTTCTGGGTCCTTGTGTGTATTAAAGCACCACATGAATCATCGTATTGTATGTTCCTACTACAGTCCTAAGACCTATTTAAAACCATTTCCCAGATGGAAAAGCTAAGCAAATTGTTCAAGGTGAAGCATCCAATAACTAAGGGAGCCAGTATTTAACCCCAGGATGCTCAACTGCTCTAGTTTTGCTTCGGTTCATTCCTAGGCAATCATCAACTAAGTTTTTTAAATATAATGTGAACCTTTAGGGAGCAGACCTAGGAACTTACATCAACGTATTGCAAGTATGTTGGATGAATGAAAGGATGTTTATGTGAATAAATAATTAATAGAATCAACTGACTACTTGTAGCTCAATGTGTTTCTAAAAAACACACCATCATCGTTGTGGTCTAGCTTCTTTGTGAAGAGAGGACTCTGTGAGATATACAAAGAAGGATGAGGAAATTAAAAGTGAGCTGAATTAAAAGACCTGACAAAGATCTAAGGAGAATAGAGCTGATATAAAGATAATGAAGATTCACATTCAAGGAATTGGTACTAAAAAAAATCCAGAGTTAAATTAGGACCAGAAGCAACATGATGTGTTCCACCAACAATCAGTAATAGCTCCTCAAGAATATCTTGTTAACTTATTAAAAATAAGGAACATGGAGGGGAGGGAGGAGGGATGAATAGATGACGAAACAGAGGATTTGCAGAGCAGAGACAAATACTCTGTATCTTTCATTACACATCTGTTCAAATTCATAGAATACAT
This sequence comes from Muntiacus reevesi, assembly GCF_963930625.1. Classification (NCBI taxonomy): domain Eukaryota; kingdom Metazoa; phylum Chordata; class Mammalia; order Artiodactyla; family Cervidae; genus Muntiacus; species Muntiacus reevesi. The sequence goes on from NC_089251.1 coordinate 205,339,310, forward strand.
GAACCAAGTTTGAACCATAATGTCAACTCTAGACTTTGGGTGATTACAATGTGTCAGAGGAGCTTCATCAGTTGTATCAAATGCACAACTCTAGTGGAGGATGTTGAGTGGCAAAAGGGGTTATATATGGCACAAATATCTTCCTTCTCCTCAAGTTTGTTGTGAATCTTAAACTGCTCTGAAAAAAGAAAGTCTTCATTTAAAAAAAGTGACTAGTACATCTGTGGAAGTATATCACACACAAGTCAGGAGTATGATCCAAAGAAAGCAGTCTGTTTCATTTTAGAAATGTGGTGACCATAAATAGAGATTATGAAAATGGTTCACATGATAAAGGGCTTCCTGGAAAATCAGCTATGAACTTGCCTCGCAGAGAAGCCTCTGGCGTCGAATTTTGTAAAGCTTTTTATTCTAAAACTCTCCAGGCCTAGGTTCCTCTGTCTTGAGCAATATACCCTTCTTCTTCCCTTAAGAACTCTTTTTCACATCACTTTTGCTCTAATTAAATTGCCATGTTCCACCCTGAAAGTATTGGTCATTGTCTGTATTTTTTGAGTCTAATCATTTCTTTAGCTTGATCAAATATGCTCAAATTTAGAGCGGGGACACAGTATTTAGCAATGTCATTCAAAATGCTGTTCATTAGCCAGCAGAATAAATGAGAATTTTATAAACACAAATTCATGGACCCCAACTGAACCTATATTCATACACAGAATCAGAATCTTGGGGTGTGGCTCTAAGAACCTGGGCTTTAAGACGATACCTGGATAATTATAATTAGTATGCAAATGTTAACAAAATAGTGATATATTAATATGTGCATATATCTGCATATAGATACACATTACTGCTCAGCAGTTATTAAAGGTGAACACTTTCATGAAAATCATCCAGAGGTCCTAGAAAACTTATTAAAGCTATGATTGCTGAGCTCCACTTGCAGCGTTTCTAATGTCTGGATGGAATGTGAGAATTTGCACTTCAAATTATTTCCCAGATGTGGCTGATACTGCTAGTAAAAGGGCTACATTTTGAGAAGTGGTTCAGTTTACAAATCAGAGAAGTCTGGGATCAAATTTTGACTGTTATTTACTGAATATGGACCTTGGATCAGACATGAAAGATTCTAAAGTATTTTATTTGATTATCAAAACTTAGACAATACTTCTCTGAGAATATGTCACAGAAGTTTTGAGTCAAAATAGATTTTGTTTCTATGGAAAACAACCATCTCACACTTTGGTTATATGGACTAACAAAAGCAATGATTTATAAAGGTGCCCAAAATAGTATAAGTGAAGTGAAGTCGCTCAGTTGTGTCTGACTCTTTGCGACCCCATGGACAGTAGCCTGCACCAGGCTCCTCCATCCATGGGATTTTCTCGGCAAGAGTACTGGAGTGGGTTCCCATTTCCTTCTCCAAAATAGTATACATTTACTTAAATAATTAACTCATGAATTCAATATAATGGTTAGACACTGATTTTTCTAGTTTTTTTTGTGTGTGTTTATATTTTTTAATCTTTCAGTAAACTGATTAAAGAAAATGACAAATTATATTAAATCTGATCAGTTTTTGTGAACTCTTATCAATGATGCATAATTTTATGACATACTTTGTTGAAAGTATATATGGTTATTACCATATACTAAGGAAGTTTTTTTTTTTTTTTTCTGATCTATAAGACTGTAAGGATAACTGGTATTCCAGTTAGCTTCCTTGTGGCCAAAACCAAATATTAAGCTGTTTCTAAAATTCAGCTGTTTAGAATTCTAAAATCTCAATTTGATTTTTTTACATGGAGTTTTGAAATTAAGCGCACATTGCAAATTCACTTGTATCTTTTAATATCTGGCTTCAATAGTTTGCAAATTAGAGGAGTTCATCTATTGGGCTTTTATAGTTAATTTGCTACAAAGACTGAAAATCCACAGAATCCTCCTTCTATGATTCTGAAACACAAGCCTCAATAATAATTAACCTTATTTTACTGGCAACTAAATTGTCATTAAACGAGATAATGTTTTAATTAAGAAGATTAACCTGAGGTTATTGAGATATAACTGTGTATCTTTTTTGTGCTGAATTGCTAATGATGCGGTATTTTATGAGTTCTGAATCATGCTGAATTAAGTAAAATACAAATATATTTGTTTAGTGTAAGTATTTCATTAGAAATCTGACCACATTGGGTATTTGCTGCACTCATTTTAATCTAGTTTAATTTGAAGAACAATTTAGTGTGAATTCTATGCATTACTGAAAACTCTAAAGGACAACTTTTTGAAAGTTTATTGCATAAGTAAGAGCAAATCAAAATAAAGCATTTGTTAGTGGAAAAATTAACAAACATTTCTTTTTTAAACCAGAGTAGAAAATAACGAGATTTTGAAAATTCAAGTAATAGACCCAAAATGATACTGAAGTTTATTCTGAGAACAGGATAAAAACCCAAAACTAGTTTCTTCGAGCTCTGTTGCCTTAAATATCTGCAGATATTTCTACTGACAACCACCTGAGGACTTGGAATTCTTTCTCTTTGGCCACTATAATATACGTCTTGTCTTTCTTTTTAATACTCCTTAATGGTAGTTATGAATGCACTCAGGACCTTTATTATGTAACACACATCATGCATTAGATATGAGGCTTCCCAGGTGGTGCTAGTGGTCAAGAATCTGCCTGCCAATGCAGGAGATGCAAGAAGCACAGGTTGGAGCCCCTGCAGATATACATTCATTACATATATAGCATGTGTGGGGCTTCTCTGCTGGCTCAGTGGTAAAGAATCCACTGTAAGACAGGAGATGTGGATTTGATCCCTGGGTCGGGAAGATCCCCTGGAGGAGGGCATAGCAACCCACTCCAGTATCTTGCCTGTAGAATCCCAAGGGCAGAGGAGCCTGTTGGGCTACAGTCCGCCGGGTCACATAGAGTTGGGCAGAACCAAAGCGACTGAGCACGCACACATAACATGTTTGATGCTGTCTCTGAAAGTTACTCATGCAGAGCTGAGTCATTTGTACCTAATGGAGCCACCAGATCTCCACATCTATTTGTTAACTTGACAAGGAGATATTTTGATTCCAGCTACATCTTTTGAGATACAAGTTAACCTCTGGTAGTTTTACAGAGAGAGAGACGGAATCAATAAGTTTGAGTTATTTCTCTGTTCTCAAAATAACTATGACTTTTATAAAAGGACATAGCCTTTTAGAGCCTCATTTCGCCCATTTGTAAACCAGAGGCAATTGTGAAGAGGGCCAAATAAAGAAAAAAAGTGAAAGAAGTGAAAGGTATCTATGAAAATATATAGCATATTATTAGTATACATGATGTATCCAATTAATACATAAATATTATTTTTCTTTTATGCCTACTTACTATTAAGAAATGTTATTTAAATAATACCAAATAATAATAAATTGTCTAGTTTTGTCAACCCAGAATCTTCTGATTTACTGCTAACTTATTTAGATTTTCTCAGATGTTTTTATATGTCCATTTGTTTGCCACAGACAATAAAATTTTCAGGCCCAGGAGTGTCCAAGTTCAAGCACCAAGTCTGTAACAGAGAAGGCAACTTGAAGATGCAGCTATGACATATGGCTTTTCTGTGAATCCTAAAATCCCCACTTCTCCTGGGAAATTAATTACAGAAAGTGGTCCCTTTCCTGGATTTGATTTTATGCCCTTTATGTAGTGCACAGTAAACATCCTGAGTGACACGTTGCTTTCACAACAAAGACCTATTATTCATTTTGTATTTACATTGTATATTTACATTGTAAATACATTGTATTTACACTTTCATTATAAGTAAATCCAATGGGGTGACATATGTTACAGAAGTCTTTTCAGATTTTTTCTGGTAAAAATAAAGGTGCAGGTATGTTATACTGGCATAAACTGTCATCCACACAACATGGGTAAATCTATAACTGGAGAAGACATAGGATTTTACATGAAGTACCATACAAATGTCTTGGGAGATATAATTATTTTGTTGCTAGGTCAAAGTGCCATAATTTCCTGAGGAGTTGTTGAGTATATGTGTTTTCAGATCTATTCCCAGAAAATGGCCTAAAAATGATATTTCAGAATGGTAGAATCATCCTTCTCAATCCTGCTGCCTTCCATAGCTGCCAGTCAGTCACACTGATATTACAGCCCACCAGAAGGAAGATGGGATGGGGAGAGAGAAAGCACAGAATCTCCATGAGCAAACAGTCTTCTCATCCCTCTCAGTATTCACTCCTTTCCTTCCTCCTGTCCCCAGGAGTCTTGTGGATGACAGGAATATCAGCAAACTCACCTCACCCTCCCACTGACCATGCCTTCATTGCAGGTGTAGAAAATGCATGTGATACATAATTTTTCCAGTACTATGCATAGTACAGTTAAGGTAATGCATACATTTAAAGGTATACAGTCTATTGTACTTTGTAAACACAATGTACAACTCATTCAAGAAATGGCTTAAAAATGGCTTCTAAATAAAATCAACAGCCACTTCTTACCTCCTCAAGAGTTAAAATGTGTAAACTGGAATTTAGACATTTTATATAAGACATATTTACATGACTAATGTCTAGGGCTACCTCACTTTTTCTTTTTTTTGTAAACATGGGGAAAATGAGCTTTAAAACAAGAATGACGTTAATTAAAAATGACATATAAGAGAAAAACTAATACACTCCAGATGTTTCCTCAGCCTGCTTTCAGAGGCCTTACCCAACACTTAAAAGTAGCTTTGCTGAATAAAAATATACCAAGAGACTCAAAAGGGAAATTGATTTATCCCCTTGTAACAAGGGGATATACTCTGTGACTGACCAAGGCTGACTTCAGGGTATCAGAAGAAGAGGGGGATTTTTCTAAACCTCCATGCTGAATATGACTTCTCTCTAGTTTCATGTGAGATGCAAAGGTTGGAGAAGGAAATGGCAACCCGCTCCAGTACTCTTGCCTGGAAAATCCCATGGACGGGGTAACCTGGTAGGCTACAGTCCATGAAGTCGCAAGGAGATGGACACGACTGAGCGACTTCACATCACATTAAAATATTTAAACACTTTTGAGGGAAAATACTTATAATAAATTCTCATCATGAGAACTCACTATCACTCCTTAAAAAGATAACCATTATTTGTTCTTCAGTATCAGATTATTTTCATAGAGGATATGGCAAGAATGGATGGATGGAGTCGGGGCCTGTGGACTTAGCATTAGGAATAAGAGAAATTGTGCTATTCATAAAGAAAATAGTTTTGCTATCTGGGCAAGAGTTCCATATTCACTTCACACGATAAAACAATTCCAGCTATTCCAGCTATGCCTGGCTATGACTCTGCCCAGCATTTTATAAAGTATGTTCCAGAGTATGCTCTGCCAAAAGAATGCTGATGTTAATATTAACACTAATAAATTCTTTGGGCTTAGTCTATTCCTTATTGGCGATTCTTTATGTTTAGTCTATTTTTATAGTGAGATTCTTTATGTTTAGTCTATTCCTTACTGGAGATCCTTTATGCTTAGTCTACTTTGTATAGGAGATTTATAATATACATTAGTATACAGTATACTAACTGCTCTGAGAAATCATCTGAAAAAAACTAGATTTTTTTTAAACTAAGAATTCCCAGCTTATCTGACTGTGATAGTTTTTGCCCCCTTATAATACCTACTAACAGCTCACAGAATATACCTCGGAGAAACCTTTGCCCTGGCATCAATGCTGATGTGTTTTCTCACTCTCGTTTCAGCTGTGAAAGTGAGAGATAAAGGCCGAGAGCATCAAAGGGAAAGAAATAAAGTGAAGTTCCTACAATCTTGAATCACCTTCGCCTGTGCCGGTGCAAACACAGTGGGTAGGCTATCGCATGCTCTTAAAATCGTGAGTCTGTCGACAAGTAAGGGGGTTTCTTTAATTCTCCGAAGACAACTTGTTTCTAAACCAAGAATATTATTGATCAACTCACTGGCGCAGAGAGGAGGGGAACAAACTGGCATTTATTTCCACATGACTTACCTTAGGATATGGATACTGCTTTCCTTTGGGATACAAAGCTCCGGTAAACCGAGGGATAACCATGTTAGGCACCAAGGAATCATTTATCATTAGGAAGGCGAGCCTTTCTCCATCTGGTGACCACCAGTGGGCGATGTGAGAATGCAGGAGTTCCTCTAGAATAAATGAGTGTTAGTTTGAAACCAACTGTAGATGTGGGCTCATTGACCCACAAATGTCTGTCCTTGAAATCTCCATTGTCATAAATCTTTTCTACACAGAGCGGTGGTTTTGATTCAATTTCATGGAGAATTCTCTATCTCCAGGTTACTCTTTCAGTCCCAGGAAAAACAGTTGCAAAGGAAGGGAAGAATAAAGCAGTGAAGTTAGGATTTCATGGATTGCCAGCAATTTGAACAGAGGTGAAAGCGCAATGAAGTAAAAAGAACAAGAAGAGGAGAAGAGTCGTTGAAGACCGAAATATGACACTAACCATATCCGTGTCACCTTTCATATTTGCATTCAGTCACATTTCCATCCTCTCATCATCAAACTAGTCGAATACCCTGAAGATGCATTAAACTATTTTAAACTCTAAGGAAATAAAATTAAAAATATACTACATACCTTTTGTACGACCCCAGATCCACTATCCACTTTTATATATCTGATTTCTGGCCCAGGAAATTAACTCATGTGAACTCTATCAAAAGGGCCCCCATGCACTCTAGAGCATGGCCATTCTGGTGCTTTGGCAAGAGATTATAAGGAGATGACTAAACTGGCAGTATGTATTCCCTTGACTCTGATCTGTAATGTCACCCAAGACTTGCTGTGTGTGTTAAATGATGCTACTCTCCCATCAATGCATCCTCATCTACACAATCTTCTTCTTTTATATCTGATAATGACTCACTTTTGTTGCCATAGAGGTCATCATTGCCTGGCTGCTACTAGTCTAGATTATAGTTCTGCTATTTATCTTTTTGTAAATAAACCCCTTTCAAATTATTGAATATGCTAACTCTTTTCCTTTTAAGACCCAGAAAAGAGATCTTCAAAATTAGATTTTGAGACTAGGTTGGAGACGTATCTGTATCTACCTAATCTATATACTGATGTTTAATCTATATCTATCTATATGTATATCTTTTATGTGATAATAACATTTCTTGGGGGAACTGGAGCCTAGATAATCCATACCAAGGGATGGGATCGCAAATAATCAATTGTCATTGGTGATGACATATGATGAAATGCAGCTAGAGAGGAAAAGTGTTGGAAGGACAAGTGGTTGTGACACTCAGTTGTTGTAACAAGGGCAACTGTAAAGATTGTGTTTTTACGAGACCTCAGAGAGATACATAGAAATAAACAGAAATTGAATCATGAACACTAAATCAGGAAAACACGAAAGCTAGCCATGACAACTTTGGTGTTCCTCTCTTCTGTGGTGAGAGGTCCCACATCTGATGGAAGGGCAGATGTGGCTGAGGTCCAAGTTGTGTTGCAGAGCTGAATCACAAACTATGGGTTGAACTCCACTTGTTTTTTAAAGCTGAGAGCAGTATCAGGGAAGTATTTGGAGTTGACACAGTATAAGAATGCTTCAGTAGATGTGCGCAGCACACTTAATGCTTTGTGGACCAGTCTCATGAATAACCAGTTTTGCAATGGAATGTTGGCTGAAGATTTTGAACCTCAAAATTTCCACAAATCTTCTTGCTGACTGAGGCAACCTCTATCCAAGGAAGCTAGACCTGCTCTGCAGGGTATAAAATGAATTCTTGTAAAACTTATGAGTTGGCAAACCTAGGGAAGAGTAGGATATCTCTTATCAAGTGAGTGTTGGGATTGTATTTATTTAAAAGTTTAGAGGGCCTACACTTAATCTCTCACATAATTCCACAGTGATAAGAGACTCTGGATGATTTCAGTATCTTTAGACCATGAAATTTTTGCACCTTGTTTATGTTCCTGGATATGTTCCACTGTCCCTTGGTTTAGTCTGTGGGAACTTGAATAGATTTTGTATGCTGCTATTGTGTGAAAATTATATAAACCTTAAGTATATTGATTTAATTCATAGTGCTTTTTCAGGTCTATTATATCCTTCTATTTTTCTGTCTTTAATTCTATTAATTTTTGAGAGTTTGATATTGAAACTCCAACTAAAAATCTTAATTTATCGACTTAAAATTAATTGTAATATATAGTGGAACTATATGTAACCTTGTTCTGTATTTTCCAAGTCTTCTATAAATGTGTCATCATATTTGCATAATTTTAAAAATTAAAAAAAATATATAGAAGTCCTGGACTCTGGATTTTGACGAACATCATAAACCACATAAATACATGTTGACCTATTTTGCTCCCAGGTTCCCAGGTGACTCAGATGGTAAAGAATCTGCCTGCAATGCAGAAGACCCAGGTTCAATCCCTGGTTCAGGAAGGTCCCTAGAGAAGGAAATTGCAATACATTCCAGTATTTTTCCCTGGAGAATTTCATACACAGAGGAGCCTGCAGCTACAATCCATGAAGTCACAAAGAGTCAGATATGACTGACCAACTTTCGCTTCGCTTCAACCTGTAAAGCCGCCAGTTCTGAGTCTAACCTGAGCAGGAGTTTGTGTAGCATATCAGGGCAGGGTACAACCTTCCCTACCATCTTCACCTTGTGACCCAGCAGATATGATGGTGACATGAGCATCATGGCAAACTGATTTTGTGTGCAACTCCTGAGAATTACCACATGACAACTGAACCACAGGCATTACAGGGTTTACAGAAAGGCCATTTCCTCCTGTGCTGATAAATATTCCCCGATTCAAAGGCAGTTCTCTATTGAGCTACGGTAAAAATAACCAGTCTGACCATGGGATGCCAACTGATGATACAACCAAACTGCCAGTTGTGAACTGATTTTTATCTGATTCAGTGACCATAAAACTACACATATACAGCTATATTCCACTATAAGATAGAAGGGGTTTATATGGAACTAGACCAGAACATATAGGTGAACTCTACATATAGGCATCCTCTACTTTATCCTATTTCTTTTATTTCACATCTATACTTCAGGGTATGTTTTCTAACATAAACTGGCAGAGGAGGAATAAATGCAAGCCTGGTTTATGGGCAGGTTTGCATGATGTACTTCAACACATTGGAATTGGACAGGCTCTGCTTCCCTTATGGCGCAGCTGGTAAAGAATTTGCCTGCAATGCAGGAGACCTGGGTTCGATCCCTGGGTTGGGAAGAGCCCCTGGAGAAGGGAAAGGCTACCCACTCCAGTATTCTGGCCTAGAGAATTCCATGAACTCTATAGTCCATGGGGTTGCAAAGAGTCGGACATGACTGAGCGACTTTCACTTCACTGTACTATAATCTGATTCAGGAGTGATATTAAAAGACTATAATAAACATAAATTCTCCCACTTGGAAGGCTTTTGAACAAGATATATATTTTCCACTTCTTGTGGAAGGACACTTGGATTGAAGCATGGGGCCATCCTGACTTCTGCACAGGAACTAATAAGAGTCCACCTGGTCAGGGATATAGAAAAGTAAAATTACAGAATTAGTGACAGGAAGTCTAGGGAAAGGTAAGTGTATGGACTTGTCAGGAGGTATAAAAAGGCAAACATTTGAAGATATTAGTGTCCAGCTTAATGCCGATCAGAGCATATCCATAGAGGAGGAGGTTCTTAACAATCCAATCACGGTATGGCCACCAGGTGCATGTGAGTTTGCCACCATGACCTGTCAATAGCAGTGATCATTAATAAACTCTTCACATGGCATTATTTACCAGAAAACCCAGTCGACTACCTGATGACAGGTGGCCTCCATGGAAACTCTTCCATCAAGAAGGGGCAGCATTGCTATCATAGAGATAGACACATGGTCTAGGTATAGTTGTGCATTTGCTCCCTTTAGTCCTTTCAGTACGGCTATTCATAGATTTACAGGATAACTTATCCATTACCACAATAACTCACACTATGCCACCTCCAAACAGGACTATTTATAGCAAAAAGAGGGGCAATGGGCTCAAATGGGATTCACTGATTTCATCATGTCTCTAATTAGCTGTACAGACCTGGCTGGACAGAATAGTAAAACAGCCTGCTCTGTCTCAATTTTGGCACTATTTGTTTGACAATATTCTTGAAGTTGGGATGTTATCCTATGGATATTAGTGTCCTACTTAATGTCCACCTGAGTACATCCACAGCAGAGGAGGCTCTGTGTCCCTCCTGAATCATGAGGAAGCATAGATCTAGGTTAAGGGGTAAAACTGTAATGTTCTCTTTCACTATCACACCAGTAATCCATTGGGCACATTCTGTTTCTTATTCTCATGATAATAGGCTTGGTGGGTTTAGAAGTCCTCCTGTGCAAGGGAGGAGTACCTCCAACAAGGAACAAAGCCATAATTCTGTTCTTCTGAATTGAAAACTGAAATTCCTCTCTGACCATTTTGGGCTCAGTATGACTGGGGGCAAAAAAACTGACAGAAAGCATAGTCACTGTGCTGGGTGCAGTGATTAATCTCATTGCCAGGAAGATAATGTGCCTTTACTATACAAAGGAGGGCAAGGAAGACTCTACTTGGAATTTAGCAGATTCACAAGTATTCTCTGTTATAATTCCATCTAATTTTCCAATTCTACGTTTCTATACTCCAATTTCCATTTTCATGGAAAACTAAAACGGTTGCAACCTAATTAAGAAGAGGAAGCAAAGAAATAAGATTCGGCAGGAATAAAGTCTTGGTTTGATGCACCAGGTAAATAACCTGTCTATTCCAAATGCTGGCAGAAGATAAAGGGGAAAAGGAATGAATAGTTGAAGGTGCTATGATTACCAGTTAAAGCATTATAATAAGTTTTTTTTTCCTTAATACGGGCATTTACCCCCCAAATCTTCTATGAATAACACAAGTATTTGGCTGTAGCTATCAATTTCATACAAGAATATTTCTGGACTAATATTACTCTACAATGAAACAGTACCAGATGGGACTTTGTATGCTCCTACTTTGACACCACAAACTTTTCATTGGAAAAGAATATTCCCATGGTATCTAGTTTATGTATGGCTAATATGAAACCAGGCAAATCAAGTAAAGAGAAAAGAAGTTAGTACATGGCATTTATTTCATTGGTTCCCACCCATGAAGTCATGTGGGTCTGGCTCTGTTCCTTAACCAAAGCTTACTGCTTCTAGAACTGTGAAAATTACACATTTCCCTCCATCTAGGTCCTAGTAACAGCTGCCACACCTCTTCAGATTTTAATGGTTGAATTATTACTAGCCACAGGTTGTATATTCCTTGTCTTTTTAAAGTGGCTCCTTCATAGATAAAGCTAAATACTATTTTGATAGTGACTTTTTCTTTTCTTCCAGCAGTGATCCTGACACTGATTTACTCAAGTAACTTAAAATTCAGATGAGGAGACATGAGTCATCCACATAACACACTGAAGAAAAAACATGCTAAATGGCAATTGAGTATTTAACCTTAAGTCTGATGAGACTTGTAGGGACAGAGAGATCACAGTGTGTTGCCCAAAATCAACGCTCAGGGTTTCTAAGAAACAGGTACTGTCCTGGGTGCTGAAGTATGTATATACAAGTACTTTCCAAGAACAAGAAGGTCTCCAATTTGAGGGCACTATTCGACAGAAATTAGACACTATCTGCTCTTATTTATTTTAGAGTGACTTATGCCTAAAGTTCTTCCTCACAAAAATACCAAAATAGCAAAGTAATACAAAGAGTTATGTGACTTCCTTCAGGTATAAAAATAAAGCTAACAAAATAGAAAGGAGATAAATGAAACAAATCTTTAATATGATTTTGCTTAAAAGTCCTCTTGAACAAGGCAGTTCTTTAATTGCAAGTCAGAGGAACTTTTACTCATGGATTTATACTTCCTATAATTATATCATACTATTTACAAAAAATGCATTTTTACAATTTGCGTCCCATTCCATTTCATTGTCTCTATTATACTGATTTAGAAAATCTCACTGCAGAGCAGATGGAGTTTTCAACACATGTTGTTTTATATCACAAACACTTAAAAATATAGCCTAAACACAAACCGTTCACTGAAAACTAACTCATCTATGATCATAGTGTTCAGACTAACATTTCTGAAAAGTAAGCTGATTTTATCCATTTAAGTTTATCAATTTACATAGGATTTCCTGATCATGTTACTGACCTGTGGTTTGTGGGTTGACTTTTCCCCTTACTGTTTGTATCTTACTGTCAACTTTTTTGAAAGTATTGTCTATGTTCAAAACCTCTTGCTTCCCATTTACACTTCTATTGCGCTGAAATCTTTCTTGTGTTACCACCAATTGACTGATTTTGCTCTTATCAAATTCTGATAGCAAATCTAACAGCAACTTTGGAATCCTTAGCTGTTTTGACCTTGGACTTAGCATCATTGTTTACCCTATCATCCTCTGGCTTCCATGGCTGCATCTCTAATTTATTTTCCTTTTATCTGTCACAGTTCAGTTCTACTGGGATTTAGTAAGAACTCAGAAACTATTTGTTGGATCAATTAATGGGTAAATGTGACTTCCTGTGTCTATGAAAAGGCACAAGTTAAGTGAATATAGGCATTTCACATTGTTCTTACCAATAACAAAAAATTAACAGTCCCAGTTTTTTGACAAGGATATTGTTTATCTTGAATTTTTTTAATCTCATTTCTTTATTCTTGTCATTCTTAGAGTTCAATGCAAAAACTCTTTCTTCTATAAAACCCCTCTATATTCCCTCAACCCATCAGAATTAACTCTATTTAAGCATAGATTTAATATGATGACATATAGTTCTATTAGAAGACACTTGCTTCTTGGAAGGAAAGCGATGATATACCTAGACAACATATTAAAAACCAAAGACATCAGTTTGCCAACAAAGGTCTGTATAGTCAAAGCTACAGTCTTGCCAGCAATCATGTATGTATGTGAGAGTTGTACCATTAAGAAGGTTGAGGGCCAAAGAATTGATGCTTTTGAATTGTGGTACTGGAGAAGACTCTTGAGAGTGCCTTGCACAGCAAGGAGATCAAACCAGTCAATCCTTAAGGAAATCAACCTTGAACATTCATTGAAAGGACTGATGCTGAAGCTGAAACTCCAATACTTCAGCCACCTAACACAAAGACCTGATTCCCTGGAAAAGACACTGATGCTGGGAAAGACTGAAGGGAAAAGAAGAGGGAGGGAGAGGATGAGGTGGTTGGATAGTATCACTGATCTAATAGACATGAACTTGGGCAAACTCTGGGATATAGTGAGGGACAGGGAGACCTGCTGTGCTGCAGTCCACGGGGTCACAAAGAGTTGGACGTGACTTAGTAACTGAACAACAATAGCTGTATTTCTATTTTACCATGCTCCAGATGGTTCATTATTTAATAGCTGTTTACAGCCTTTCACTTCACTAAGTTGGAAATATCCAAAACATAGAATCTCATATTCCTCATGATATTGCTCTCAGATAATGCCTAACAGATATATGTGCTCAATAACTGTTGAATTGAATTTCAAAGAAGGATTACTTTAAAGTATGAGATTCTAAAATATATTTGTAAATCATGTAGGCATATTCATTTCATTACTCTATATGTTCAAATAATAGAACTTAAGTCATTTTTTGTTTCTATCTAATAGTTTCAATACTTTATAGAAGCTTTCAAATTTGTAAACTTGGCAACTGTGAACTCTACCTTTTTAAACAAAACATTGGTCTGATACTTTATTTAGTTAAATGTGTCAATTTATATGAATAAGATTTGAGGTGCTTTGTGTATATTATATTTAAAATGCTTCATTTTTAGCACAAAGTTCTATTTTTCTTCTAAACTTCACCAACTCTTTAAAACACATTATATTTTATTTGCTTTTACTTTACTTAGGAATTGAATAATACTAGACATGGAAACAATTGCACTTTTAAAAGACTTTTAAAGACTCCACTTTAGTGATGGTGGTTGGAAGCAACAGCCACACTCACACATTGGTTTGGCCTTAAAAAATTAAGCCCTAAAAATTAATGCACTTAAAATTTGCCTTTAAACATTTTATTATCTTTAATGTGACTCTTCTAAACTGTTTTTTTTCCTGTAATTATAGAAGGTACATTTCAAGTTTTAAAAAAGTAAGTGGAAATGGTGTCTGTTACTTCCTGGGTTTCCCACACACACTAATTCATATTGTAGTTGATTTCTGCAAAGTAATAAAAAGACATTTCCATAGTAGAGTATCACGCACATGCTATTAAAAATCACGCATGCTCAGTTTCCAGTCGTGTCTGACTCTTTGCAACCCCACGGACTGTAGCCCACCAGGCTCCTCTGTCCATGGGATTCTCCAGGCAAGAGTACTAGAGTGGGTTGCCATTTCCTCCTCCAGGGGATCTTCTCAACCCAGGGATCAAACCAGTGTCTTCTGCACTGCAGGCAGATGCTTTACCACCGAGCCACCCGGGAAGCCCCCATTAAAGATCATATACATTCCTAACAGAAAGTACTGTCTTTTCATGAGTATATTGAAGGGAAAAGAGAAGGTCTGGATTCTGGGAGCTGATAGCACATTGGACAAGTAAAATGATAATTCAGTTCAATCACTCAGTTGTGTCCGACTGAGCAATAGTAAGTTATATTATATTATTACTAAGTTCTATGTGGGACTCTTGAAGCATAGATTGGGGATGGCAGGCAAAATGTTGAAGGAAAACTCAACAACATCTGAATTGCCTAAACCCCTCTGCCAGACCTTGATACAGATTCCCTCGGTAGGGTCCTTTCATTTGGAAATGAAGCAAGAGTTGAGGTAAGTCCACAGACAGTAGGGTTCAGAGTCTGGTTGATGAAACAGACCAGGGAAATCTAATGCCTTATGTCCAAAATGTATATCATCCTTTAGAGAACAGTGAAAGGCCTTCCACTGTAGCAGACAGAGTAGCCCAGGATGAAGCACTGGCTTTGAAGACACACATTCAAGTATCAGCTCTGCCCTGTGAAGCTGAGTTCTTGCCCAAGTTACCTATCCTCCCTGAGTCTTGGTTTCTTCAATAAGTAATACACTAGGATTGTAAGAATTACCTCACACAGCATATCTGAAATTTCCTAACATACATAGAACATATGACCAAAGGTGTAACTTTAATTTGAATGGCAAAAACCATAATTTTCCCATTTCCCTGTTTTTTGGAAAGTGTCAGACCTACTGTGCAGTTTGAAAGTTTTTGCTACCCATTGGTCCTGCCCTTACCCAACACATTGTTCAGTTTCAGCCCCAGTATATAGGTTTCTATTCTCTAATTAAGAAAGTAACTCTATTTCTCAAATAATGGTCTTTGATTTACCTCCTTACAATTTCCTCAAATATATAATTCCATAAACTACATGAAGCTTTTCCTAAAAGACGGAGGCCTGAATCATCTTGATCAATGATCAATTCAGGACATTGTACATTAAGTTTACTCCCAGTTGATTCAAAATTTCTTCTGTAAAGGATCCTATTTTGTCGCCCAGTGAGCATGCCAGAGCACTGTGAAGCACCAGTGTTCCCACTAAATTATTCCTCTTCTGCTGAGTCAAGTCTTCCTTCTGAACGTCTGCTCACTGTGTCTGCTACCACTGTTTATTTACTGGTGATCCAACCAGAAGGCGAAGAATGATTCCTGACTTCTTCAACTCATTTCATCCATTTAAACATTAAGATCTACCTATATGACTGCCTCATCAATTTTAGAATCTTCTTTACTTTTACTGCTTTAACCCTAGTCCCATTGCTCATCCTCTCTTGATAGAACATAAGAAAAGACTTCTGGTTGTTCAATGTTTCATTTTGCTATTCAATTCCAGCTTTACACTGTAGCTAAAATGATCTATTTATGAGGAAGATATAATCTTGGCACTTCATTGCTTGAAAAGCTGTATAAATTTCCCCATTTAATAGTGGAAAAATAATTGAAATCCCAGATTATTTTTAGGGTTACTATCTCTTGATTCTTGGTGACTTCCTTTTTCTCAAAGGTTATGCTTCAATAATACCATGCATAAGATCTATTTAACCTGAACAATATGTGTGTGTATTTATATATATATACACATACATACGTATGTCTTAAACATGGAAACATGTAAATCATAACCAGTCAGAATATGAGCAAATACAAAGATATGAAAGCATGAAGGCAATTTTGAGAGGAAATGAGAAGAAATAGTGCTCTAAGTATTGCTCCAGAATGAACAGATTTTTCTTATAGATTATACAAAAATATGTCATTTGTATGCTTTTGAAACTAAATTTATTCAACTCACCTTCATATAACCAGTCAGCAATTCCGTTAAAAATAATTCCTTCTTTTCCAGAAGATGTCAGTCTCAACGAACTACTTTTTATATCAGGTTGATAGTAGATATTATTTTCAAAAATGTAAATCTGGATCAGAAAACATGCAAATAAACCAAAAATATTAGGACACCTTTTTTTTTCACTTTCATATAGCAGAATATTAGCTGAATAACTATTTCATTACTTATTTGCTTTTAATTTGTTTTTATTTAACGCATATTTTTTCATTGCTTTCACTTATTAATGGCTGTTTCTTTCCCTATCATATCAATACCCAGTTACGATTTATAAATTATATGGTACTAGGTATTGAAGCATCTAAATCCACATTTTCAACAACAATGTTTCATCTACTTAATAATCTTTATCTCATAGCACAAAATTGATCTAGGTTTGAGGTAATATTTTGCTTAATTAAGAGACTAATCACAGAGTCATGTCCGATTCTTTTCGATCCCATAGACTGTAGCCTGCCAGGCTCCTCTGTCCATGGGATTCTCTAGGCAAGAGTACTGGAGTGGATTTTCATTTCCTTCTCTGGGGGATCTTCCCTACCCAGGGATGGAAGCTGGGTCTCCTGCGTTGCAGGCAGATTCTTTACCAACTGAGCTACTAGGGAAGCTACTATTTTGCATACTTAATAGATTGATCCTGGAGAAGGAAATGGCAACCCACTCCAGTACTCTTGCCTGGAGAATTTCATGAACAGAGGAGCCTGGCAGGCTACAGTCCATGGGATTGCAAAGAGTCGGATACGACTGAGTGACTTTCACTTTTTCAAGAGACGGATAACTGTACTAGATACAATTTTGGTAACAGCAAAATTCAAGAAAAACTTCAAGTTGGGGTCTTTTATCAAAAAAATACATAGGTGATCAATGAAATAATATTTAGAAAATCTCTCTCATTCTATCCAGTTCAACTCACAGATTCATCGATGAAAGGAAACATGACAAGGTTCCCTCAAATTGTAAAGTGGAACACACCTGTTTATACCCCAAACTTCCCTGGTAATTCTTTCTTAAATAGGGAAGCAATAATAATAAACTTGTGCTTGAGGATTCAGGAAAGAGTTTTAATATGAATACATTACAGATTCTTCCAAAACATTGGAAGTCTTTCAATAATATCAGCATCATCATTAACAACAACAGCAGTACCAACAAAGGAGCATCAGTAGAAATTAAACAATATCAATCCATGCTTAAATATATGTCTTTACTAGAGATAATTCAGAATAAAATTATCTATAATTCAGTTTAAAATATTTTTAATGCTAAATATTTCAAACTGTTGGTCTATGTGCTGATATAACTGTTACAGAACCATGTTTCATCCGCATGTTTGGGGGAGTAGAATATTGTTCAGTGAAAGGTAAATTGCTATTTAGATTGACATTCTTCTAAGAAGGTGAAAGATGGACTAGTCCCTATGTGTTCCAGCAGGCTGTAGGATCATTACATGATTGTAGATAGGGCAAACAAAAGAACATCTGAAATAACTGTCTAGAGATCTTAGATTTTAATACTTGATGTGCGTAATGATGAAGGCAATCTTAATAACCAGAATATTTTATTGATATTCTACTTTGATTCTGGTGAGCAAGCATTTAACAGTAAGTGTATTTAGTTAGGGCTTCCCTGGTGGCTCAGACTAAATCCACCACCACTTGTTGTTTATATTACAACAGGTGAGTATGCCAAGATAAGAACAAGAATTGCTGGGGGTGGGTGGGGGGGTGGAAATAATAGATGTAGGAGGTTCATGACATTGTACAAGAGACAGGGATCAAGAGCATCTCCATGGAAAAGAAATGCAAAAAAGCAAAATGGTTATCTGAGGAGGCCTTACAAATAGCTCTGAAAAGAAGAGAAGTGAAAAGCAAAAGGGAAAGCAAAGATATTCCCATTTGAATGCAGAGTTCCAAAGAATAGCAAGGAGAGATAAGAAAGGCTTCCTCAGCAACCAATGCAAAGAAATAGAGGAAAACAACAGAATGGGAAAGACTAGAAATCTCTTCAAGAAAATTAGAGATACCAAGGGAACATGTCATGCAAAGATAGGTTAGATAAAGGACAGAAATGGTACGGACCTAACAGAAGCAGAAGATATTAAGAAGAGGTGGCAAGAATAAACAGAAGAACTGTACAAAAAAGATCTTCATGACCCAGATAATCACGATGGTGTGATCACTCACCTAGAGCCAGACATCCTGAAATGTGAAGTCAAGTGAACCTTAGAAAGCATCACTATGAACAAAGCTAGTGAGGTGATGGAATTCCAGTTGAGATATTTCAAATCCTGAAAGATGATGCTGTGAAAGTGCTGCACTCAATATGACAGCAAATTTGGAAAACACAGCAGTGGCCACAGGAATGGAAAAGGTCAGTTTTCATTCCAATCTCAAAAAACGCAATCCCAAAGAATGCTCAAACTACTGCACAATTGCACTCATCTCACACACTAGTAGAGTGATGCTCAAAATTCTCCAAGCCAGGCTTTAGCAATATGTGAACCGTGAACTTCCAGATGTTCAAGCTGGTTTTAGAGAAGGCAGAGGAACCAGAGTTCAAATTGCCAACACCCACTGGATCATCAAAAAAGCAAGAGAATTCCAGAAAAACATCTATATCTGCTTTATTGACTATGCCAAAGTCTTTGACTATGTGGATCACAACAAACTGTGCAAAACTCTGAAAGAGATGGGAATACTAGACCACCTGACCTGCCTCTTGAGAAACCTGTATGCACGTCAGGAAGCAACAGTTAGAACTGGACACGGAACCACACACTCTTTCCAAATAGGAAAAGGAGTACGTTAAGGCTGTATATTGTCACCCTGCTTATTTAACTTACATGCAGAGTACATCATGAGAAATGCTGGGCTGGAAGAAGCACAAGCTGGAATCAAGATTGCCGGGAGAAATATCAATAACCTCGGATATGCAGATGACACCACCCTTATGGCAGAAAGTGAAGAGGAACTGAAAAGCCTCTTGATGAAAGTGAAAGATGAGAATGAAAAAGTTGGCTTAAAACTTAACATTCAGAAAACGAAGATCATGGCATCTGGTCCCATCACTTCATGGCAAATAGATGGGGAAACAGTGGAAATCGTGTCAGACTTTACTTTTTTGGGCTCCAAAATCACTGCAGATGGTGATTGCAGCCATGAAATTAAAAGACACTTACTCCTTGGAAGGAAAGTTATGGCCAACCTAGATAGCATATCTATATCTAGGCCAACCTAGAAAGCAGAGACATTACTTTACCAACAAAGGCCCATCTAGTCAAGGCTATGGTTTTTCCAGTGGTCATGTATGGATGTGAGAGTTGGACTATAAGGAAAGCTGAGCGCCGTAGAATTGATGCTTTTGAACTGTGGTGTTGGAGAAGACTCTTAAGAGTCCCTTGGACTGCGAGGAGATCCAACCAGTCCATCCTAGGAGATCAGTCCTGGGTGTTCATTGGAAGGACTGATGTTGAAGCTGAAACTCCAATACTTTGGCCACCTCACCCAAAGAGCTGACTCATTGGAAAAGACCTTGATGCTGGGAGGGATTGGGGGCAGGAGGAGAAGGGGACGACAGAGGATGAGATGACTGGATGGCAACACCGACTCGATGGACATGAGTTTGAGTAAACTCCGGGAGTTAGTGTTGGACAGGGAGGCCTGGTGTGCTGCGATTCATGGGGTCACAAAGAGTCAGACACGACTGAGCAACTGAACTGAACTGAAACATGTGTTTTATAATCAGGAAGCCTAAATTTAAAATCCAGATAACTTTGATAATTTGCTTAAGCTTTCCAAATTTCATTTCTCTCTTTTATAAGATGTGGATATCTCACAACTACTTTAGAGAGTTGATGTGAAGAAGAAACTAGATGAATGTAGAACATATAACACATGTAGCTATTACTAGAAGCAAGGCTGACTTCATCCAAGATAATTTGGTTCAACATCTTACACCTTTGCAGCATTGCAGATTCTAAATCAAATTAAAACCTTTTAGGGTTACGCTTCAGCTGATGAATAAATTAACCCAAATTTTGACTCTTAGGATAATTATATTATGTTGACTATGTATTACGAATAGTTATAGCAGTAGTGGTAGTATTATTAGGAGGATAGCAAGAAGTATTAACAAATGATATTCACTACTTTCACTTCACTTAGAAAGTTTTAAGTGATAAGAATATAAGAAATAAGCTTATTATTAAGGTATATGGGTCACACTTAGGCAAAGGTTTGAGAACTATATCTCAGGTAACTTAAAACTGGATGGAAGTTGTTTTTTATGACTTTAACAACATCTCATAACTGAGAAATAACATTAACTTTATTACAGTCATTAAAGGTTAACCTTTACATAAACACATACTACCCCCCTTTGCCTTTCACAAACAGTATATGACATAGAAACACAAAATTATTTTTAGGTGGAGGGAATTCTCTTTTTGCACCAGAATCTTCTATCAGTACTTGTAAGTAAACAGAAATTCAGATTATCCACACCCAGACTCTATAAGCACATGTGACTATTATCAAAAGTAAGGGTGATTTTACCCAATGTAATATTGCTCCAAATTCTCAGCTTTTTGAAGGGAACAAACTCTAAGTCAAAATAATTAATAAAATCTCCATGATTTCAGCAGATGTATGAATTATCCAAAACCATTGACCAGTAATTACATTTATATTTGAAGAACAGATTGGATGATATTCAAAATCCATATGAAATTGACATCTGCTTCAATGTAAAAGAACAAGCAATATGGAATTAGAATTTTAACACCATTTGCTAGAAGCTGCAATACCAAGGGATGTCCCTAATATCTTTTATCTCTGGACAAAAATTAGTGGCTAGCTTTATGAAAATGTACTTTTATAATATCCTAAGCCTTTTAAAATTACCAAAGTTTTTGCCTTGAATTATATTAGTTTCAAATAATAATCACAAACTCTCATCACTATCTTAGCAATATAGGAGCTGCAAATACTCCCAGGTACTACTTGGGCCCACTGATGAAGCTATGCTGGATCCAAGTGACAATCATCAAGGGCTGTGAGTAGATTTAAACCACATTGAAAATATGGCAAATACTAATGTCATTTATCCATATACTATTGATTAAATTATCATAATATTTTTGATTGATCAGTTCTTTCAATAAGCCCCCTAAATAGTTGTTGTTCAGTTGCTCAGCTGTGTCTGACTCCGTGACCCCATGGACTGCAGCATGCCAGGTTTCCCTGCCCTTCACCATCTTCAAGAGTTTGCTCAAACTCACATCCATTGAGTCAGCGATGTCTATTTGACCAGTTAACTTTTCAGTTAATAGAGCAAGCCAACTGTCCAGTTCTTCAAAATCTATGGCCTTAATACACTTACAAAATAATTCAAAACTGGTAAAGTCACCACAAAAGCAACAGGAATACAGTTGAAATATTATGTGTGGAATCATGACAAAATGAGAAGTATGCAATAAATGACCCAAGAAATTATTCTAATCAATACATTAATTGATACTACTCATCACCAAGTGATTAATCACGGTATGTGCCGTTGTAGTGCAGGAGTCTTTAAGAGCTCATTTTCAGTTTTCCGCCTTCTCTTCCCTGCTGCCACAACCCCAGTAATGCTTCAGTGGTGGCTGCCCCTGATGCCAGGATTTCTGGGTGAAGAGGTATGAAATAAATTCCTTCCCCATCCCAGCCAAATTGTGATGGACATATGGCAAGAAATGAACATCTAAAGTTCATTTGAAGTTAAAAGTTATTAAGATTTTGAGTGTGAGAACAACTGCAATGTAAATTACCCTACTGTGACTGATTTAATCCAAGACAATGCCTACTACAAACTTGTAAGTGCAGACTATTACAAACTTTCAGTCAATTTAATTGAAAAAAACATCAGAATAAAACAGAAATATAACTGAAAGTTACACCTATTTTAGCTGAAATATTACTGCAAAGCTATCCCACCTTCACTGATTTTAATTATTTTTATGATAATTTTAAATAAGTAAACTAGATCATTCAAAAAATCCCCATGTGTTGTAATAGTTTAAGCGAATCTATAGTTATAGCCAAGTTGGGATAGGATGGGGGTTGCCTTCTACTATGGCTTGCTTTCTGGGAACAATGTTGAAATTAATAAAATATCCTAGATAAAACATATATATGTTCCGTATAAGTAAAATAAATTACTCAAACTTTTAAAAGCCAATTTGCAATTTGTTGTTAGAAAGAACTCTAGCTAAGTATGCCTGGGTTATAAAAAAATTTTAATGTGTAGTCCTTGTCTCCAAGAAGATTACAATTTTATGTGAAAGACAGGTGGGTAAATTTCTGAAACCCAAAGGAGGAAAAACACACATTACAGTGCTTAGCAATGAGCATCAGGAGTCAGTGTGGGGGAATTGGTTCATACAGACTTTTAAAGATTACTGAGTTTAAATTGTGTCATTAAGGACAAAAAGTGATTCCGTAGGATTGGGAAGGTGGAGAGGAAGAAACTTTAGACTGAGGGAACAGAATGAGCTAAAGCCAAAACTGGACAACTATGGGAATGTTAAGGAGAATGTTTCTGTAAGATTCAAATATATTTCTATACACCTGTGGTTGCTCTAAAAGTTAAGATGGTCCAAATCATAGAACAACTTGAATACTAGACCAAAGTTTGAACTCTGTTTTTTTGGTAATTGACAGCATCAAGTTGTTTATAAACAGGTGAGTGAGTAGGAGGTTACTTAGGAAAATGCTATGCTGTGTTTAGTTGCTCAGTCATCTTGACTCTTTGCAACCCCATGGACTGTACCCTTCCAGGCTCCTCTGTCCATGAGGGTTCTCTAGGCAAGAATACTGGAGTGGGTTGCCATGCCCTCTTCCAGGGGATCTTTCCAACAGAGGAATTGAACCGGGGTCTCCTGCATGGCAGGCAGATTCTTTACCTGCTGAGTTACCCTGGAAGCCCTACTTAGGAAAATAATTGTTGGCAATGAAAGACTGTAAAGGGGAAATGGTAGATGATAATTCAAATATTCTTCTTAATAGGGATGATAATTGTCAAATGGATGACAAATTGATATCATATGACAAATTGTCAACAGATAACTTCCTGCTTATGTCTAAGATGTTGGCAAACACTAGTGCCCATATTTAGTATGTCTCATTGGATCTTGTTATGTTTCACTTTCCAGAGTCAATTCTTGAAGCTTTTAACACTAGTTTCATACCCTTCAAATTATAGGCAATTTTTATCTTTTGTCCTGCCCTAAGAGAATGTGAACATTCACCAAACCATATCCTTGGCTCCTTTTGGCTCCTGGCCTATTAACCATTCTCTAAATTGATTATATTTCCTGGTCCAATAGTAGCTCCAGAATTTGTGTGGTATCTTTGCCTTTTACTTTATCAAGAATAGATTTAATTTTTAAACATGCAAGTTTATCAGTCTCTTAAATAATTTACACTGGAGTAAATTAAATATGTGTTATTAAAGTGGGTTTAATGCAATGCAATTTTGGAATTAAACAACACAAAAAAGATTTTGCTGTGGTATGAAGTCATTATTAGAGACAGATGTTATCATTTTTAAATAAATAAAAACATCTGTCATAGGGACATTATTAAATCACATAATTATGTACATATCACTTTTTACCAGTTAGCCACCTTAAACACATATATATCTTTCAGTTGCACCAAAGAAGTTAGATTTACAAAAGGCAGAAGTACCATAGATCAAATTGCCAACATCCATTGTATCATCAAAAATGTAACAGAGTTCCAGAAAAAAAATATACTTCTGCTTTGTTGACTACGTCAAAGTATTTGACTGTGTGGATCACAACAAACTGGAAAATTCTTCAAGAGATGGGAATACCAGACCATCTGACCTATCTCTTGAGAAATCTGTATGCAGGTCAAGAAGCAACAGTTAGACCTGGACATGGAAAAACAGACTGGTTCTAAAATGGGAAAGGAGTACATCAAGGCTATATATTGTCATCCTCTTTATTTAACTTATATGCAGCATACATCATGTGAAATGCTGGGCTGCAGGAAGCACTAGCTGGAATCAAGATTGCCAGGAGAAATATCAATAACCTCAGATATGTAGATGACACCATCCTTATGGCAGAAAGTGGAGAGGAACTAAAGAGCCTCTTGATGAAAGTGAAGGAGGAGAGTGAAAAACTAGCTTAAAACTCAACATTCAGAAAACTAAGATCATGGCATCTGGTCCCATCACTTCACAGCAAATAGATGGGGAAACAGTGGAAACAGTGACAGACTTTATTTTGGGGGGCTCGAAAATCACAGCAGATAGTGACTGCAACCATGAAATTAAAAGACGCTTGCTCCTTGGAAGAAAAACTATGACCAATGTAGACAGCATATTTAAAAGCAGAGACATTACTTTGCCAACAAAGGTCTATCTAGTCAAAGCTATGGTTTTTCCAATAGTCATGTATGGATGTGAGAGTTGGACTATAAATAAAGCTGAGCACCGAAGAATTGATGCTTTTGAACTGTGGTGTTGGAGAAGACTCTTGAGAGTCCCTTGGACTGCAAGGAGATCAAACCACTCAATCCTAAAGGAAATCAGTCCTGAATATTCATTGGAAGGACTGAAGCTGAAGCTGAAACTCCAATACTTTGGCCACCTTATACGAAGAACGGATTCATTGGTAGAGAACCTAATGCTGGGAAAGACTGAAGGCAGGGAGAAAAGGGGATACCAGAGGATGAAATGGATGATTGGATGGCATCACCGACTCGAAGGACATGAATTTGAGCAAGCCTTGGGAGTTGCTGATGGACAGGGAAGGCTGGTGTGCTGCAGCCCATGGTGTTGCAAAGAGTCAGACAAGACTGAATGACTGAACTGTACTGAACAGAAGTTAAGAACCCTACCCAAGTGGAAGGTGGTGACTGACTATATGCTAACCAAAGCACATAGAAACCAGAATGCTTGGAACCAGAAATTTGATGATTCTGATTCCTGAAAGATCACCCTGTTACCCTTACACAACCAATCAGAAGAAATTCCATAAGCTGAAATCCTCACCCCAAATGCTGCCTTCAAAAACTGTTCCCTGAAAGCTATCAAGGAGTTCTGGTCTTTTGAGGATTAGCAGCCAATTCTATTTGCTTGGCATCCTATAAATAAATGCTATACTTTCCTTTGCAACAATTCAGTGTCAGTAGATTGGCTTTGCTGTGTGGTGGGTCAGCAAACACATTTGGGTTGGTAACACTAGTTAAGAGCAAAACAGGGTTTCTGACATATGAATGATGTCTGTTTTTCCTCTGGGCACTGTGAAAATGGAATTGTTCACAAGAATCAAGTCTGCATATTTGCTGTATGTATGTTAAACAAAGAAAAAGAAAAAAATATGCAGAATGTATTAGTAATCATTATTCATTGAAAATGCTATCATAAAGATTATCAATATTTTACTAAAGCCACAGTGTATCATTCAACTTTATAAAAATTCTGTTTCCTTAATTTGCCAGTATGTAATAAATTCTGAGTGCCCATTTATGTAATGCAAAGTAAAGCTATGAGCACAAGTTAAAGTTTGATTACCTCTGACATTTTGGTTTTGAATAAATCTGTCTGTCGCTTATAGAATACTGCTTTCATTTCTCTGCAGGAGCATCTCTGGGATAGAATAACTCACTCAAATCATTCATGTCACTTTTGCACCAGTACCTGACATTCTAGAGATAGAATCACTATCAGAGAACTCTGATTCTTGCAATTTGTAATTATTCATATGAGGAAGCCCTTTCAAAGAGTTCTTATTTCTTAAAACCTTTACAGAACATTACACATTCTCAAAGAAGTGAAATATATCCCTTTGTCTTAGATTCATAATTAGGTAAGTCACTTCTCAGTTCCAAAGCACTTTTATTCATGGATTTTTTTTTTTTTTTTTAGGAGAAAAATGGATACCAGATAAAAGTTAGCTGAAAACCAACTCCATCAATGATATGTAACAAAAGACTATCTCTTGGCTACCCTAAAACTCATTTAGGGTAAGAGAAGACTGTATGATAAATTGATCATTTTGGAAATTGCTGAAAAATCAATTAAAAATACTTAATAAACTGGGATCCATTGAAGACAATCAACATTATTACAATATTTTAAAAAGTCTTAATGTGCTGATTTATATGCATCAGCATGCTAGAGAATTATACTGTCCAGTCATTGAGGATTCACTTCTTCCTCTACTCAGGTTTCTTTTTTATTGTTCTTTCCCCATTCCATCTTCTTGTAATATTACCTTTTTTCTAGTCCTTCATTATATATCAAACATGCATTTGGAATTGTTTATATGCTAGACACTGTGCTAAGTTTTGAGGACAAAAAGCAAGATCTTATGACCTAAAGTTCCACTCAAATACAAGCATACACAAATTAATGTAGATGTGGCCAGTAAAGAAAAATAAAACCAAATGTAGAGGATATTAATTTAGTGAGAAACGCTACTGCCTAATGTGTGTCATGGCAGTAGGACTTGAAAGTGAAAGTGAAGTCACTCGGTCATGTCCGACTCTTTGCAACCCGACTGTAGCCTATCAGGCTCCTCCATCAATGAAAAATAAAAATAAAAGCAAAAGTGCAGAAAATATCAGAGAGACATGGAATCAAATCCTGGTAGGTTCTTTGTAAGACTGATGTAGCTGCCAGTTGCAGGATCGTAATCATATTTTCCTGTGGCATTGCAAACAAATTTTCTTAAAAATATCCTGTGTTCAACAAAGACTGACCCCTCACGGCTCCTGTTCATTTCTCCCTCTTGGAATTCCAGCTTTTTCATTGATTCGGAGAGCTTTCAGAAACCTATTTAATAATTCATTTTGAGTTGAAATGAATGTGAGTCTCCACATCTCTTGCTTACTTCCAGGAATCCTAATTTCCAGGTAACAGATGACAGCTTAACAGTTAAGGCCTCACGGGTAAGAAAGCCCTTCACTGTTGGTTATGCTGAGAGCATGCTGAATTAACCCCTCTTTCCTTCCAGTTCTCATCCATCCCAGGATTCACAAAAAGGAGGTTGTATATACAATTTATTCACTGATATTAAAACAATTTGATTTTACATTTCTCTTGTAACTCCTTGTATTTCAAGCAGAGACTTCAAAATTTTAAAAAGAGATTCCATGACAGAGGTTTGAGGGACAGTGGGAGTAATTCCCATATGCTTATCAATGTGTCTCTGCCTAATGCTTTCCAGTTTATGGGCATGTTGATAAGAAAACAAATTGAAAAATGCAGAAGGTGGAACCAGCCTTGGCTATCTCCCATGCACATTTTACCCACAGCTCTAGACTCTTTATTCCACTTCATGCAATTTCAAGGCATCCCTGACCACAAATGAAAAATATAGGCTCTTTATCCAATACAAGAATATCCAAACATTTTTTACTCTATCCTTCCAAAATACTAAACATCAATAAGATAGCCATTAAAATCCAACCTCATAATGAAAGTCTGCGTCCAGAATTAATTTTATTCTAGATAATGTTTCTAAAAACTGAAATTTAATTGAGCTAATGATCAACGGAGGATGAGGGTCATTTAAACTCAAGCATAACTTGGATGCAGAACAAAAATCACCTGAAATACTTCTGTGCTGTTTCTTTTTTCTTTTTCCCCTTGTGAAATTCTACAGAATTGATTATTTCTTGTGTTTAAGTTATCTGTCTGCTACAATGGAGTATAACTAAACCTTATCTCTGATATATGTGTAACTGTGACATAATATACACTAATATCTTTTTATTTTGTGGAAGAAGTAATGTAAGAGGATGTTTAATAGAGTCATTTCTGATTCTTAGTAATGCATGTTTAGTGTTGCAGTAGGTTATTCTCTAGTTCCCTCCCTTTAGTTCTACTTGCATCCATCCAATAAAATGACAAAACAAACACTTTGCGTCACTCCTTTGACTGCGGTTTTGTCCATTTAAAGTTTTCTTTTTATTCAGCATTTCATAAAGCATAAAAGTCAAGTTATTATATTAAAATTCTAAGCAAATTGTACTGTTTAGGATTTACACACTAATCCACCTATAAGGCAATCTCTGCCCTAGTAAATTTCATGCATTTGCCTTCACGTAGTACACTTTTGGTCTGTATTTGTTTTATTTTCTTCTTTCTTGAAAAGACACTGACAGACAATACAGAAAAATCTACCTTGAAATGAACATCAAGTTCCTTGTGAAGTAACACTTTTAAAAAATGCTAATGTCAGATGATGTTGTACATTTCACATTTATTAAAGGCACACATAATTACATATGGTGCTCCCCGAGTGCCAGTGCAGGACACATAAGAGACACAGGCTTGATGCCCTGGAGGAGGACATGGCAACCCACCCTGGTATTCTTGCCTGAAGAGTCCCGTGGACAGAGGAGACTGGCAGACTACAGTCCACAGGGTTGCACAGTCAGACACGACTGAAGCAACTTAACACACACACATAATTATATGTATTTACTTCTTGATGGAGTATTTGTAAGTTTCTTAACAAAGAAAGTTTAAAGAAGAAAGCAGATGGCAAGCTATGTGTATGGGGGTATACATGGAGGCATGAGCTTTCACAGGTAGCTCATTCCCTTGCAATTTCACTGCACTCCTACTGTGTGCCATGTCTGTGAGACAATGCTGACTGAGTCTTAGTCCCTGTTGCTGATATATCCACAGTTTAAAATGAGAAAGATAAGAAAAACACTAATTAACAAAATACATGTCATTTCTATGATGTATCGTTACACAAATTATTATTAGGATGTGAATGAAAGACACAAGACAGTTTGAATCTGATTGAGGAATAGTAAGTAAGTTAGTCGCTCAGTCGTGCCCGACTCTTTGCGACCCCATGGACTGCAGCCCACCAGGCTCCTCTGTCCATGGGGTTTTCCAGGCAAGAATACTGGAGTGGGTTGCCATTTCCTTCTCCAGGGGATCTTCCCAACCCAGGGATCGAACCCGGGTCTCCTGCACTGCAGGCAGATTCTTTACCTACTCAGTTATAAGGAAAGTCCAATTGAGGAATAGGGAGGTCAGAAAAGGCTTCAGATAATGCATGACATTTTGGCTGGACTTACAAGCTCAAGTGGATTTTGCTAGGCAGAGAAAGGGAAAACAAAATTTAAGTAAAGGAAATGGCATACAGAAAGGCGGGTTTAAATGATAAGATGTTGAAAACACAGTATATAGAAAAAAGGTAGAAAGATAAGCAGGAAAATGACAAGACAATGAGATGTGTGTTAGAGGGTGAATGAAGCCAGACTATAGATAACAAATTATTGGAGAGCTGCAGAGAAGTGAGAGAAACATAAGGAGATAAGAATGCAATCTTTCTTAGCAATTACCATTTACTAGTTTGAATGACCATTCTGAAAAGAAGTTCCATCTAAAAACTGACTAGAATCACACTGGTTCATTTGTAGAGATACAATGACAGGTAAAGTTTTGGGGGAAATTTTTTAATTATTATCATAGACTCTTCTACTTGAGTCAATTTAAATAATTACCCTCTGTTCTTGGAGAAGCAGGAAGTGGAATGAGATCTCAATGATACTATACTATTAACTAAGGTATACAACATCTAAAACTGAACCTCCAAATAGCTTTCCTATATGGATCTTCTGATTCTACAGGTATTGATACAATAGATAAACAATATGATCCCTCTTAAAACTGACTTTTGAATTTTCCAAGACCAGATTTATGGCCCAGGATGTGATCTATTCTGGAGAAGGTTCCGTGTGCACTTGAGAAAAAGGTGAAGTTGATTGTTTTGGGGTGAAATGTCCTATAGATATCAATTAGGTCTAGCTGGTCCATTGTATCATTTAAGGTTTGTGTTTCCTTGTTGATTTTCTGTTTAGTTGATCTATCCATGGTTGTGAGTGGGGTATTAAAGTCTCCCACTATTATTGTGTTACTATTAATTTCCTCTTTCATACTCGTTAGTGTTTGCCGTACATATTGCGGTGCTCCTATGTTGGGTGCATATGACCACAGTGCAGTAAGATTAGATCTCAATTACAGGAAAAAAATTGTTAAAAATTCCAACATATGGAGGCTAAATAACACGCTTCTGAATAACCAACAAATCATAGAAGAAATCAAAAAAGAAATCAAAGTATGTATAGAAATAAATGAAAATGAAAACACAACAACCCAAAACTTATGGGACACTGTAAAAGCAGTGCTAAGGGGAAGGTTCATAGCATTACAGGCACACATCAAGAAACAAGAAAAAAGCCAAATAAATAACCTAACTCTACACCTAAAGCAATTAGAGAAGGAAGAAATGAAGAACCCCAGGGTTAGCAGAAGGAAAGAAATCTTAAAAATTAGGGCAGAAATAAATGCGAAAGAAACTAAAGAGACCATAGCAAAAATCAACAAAGCTAAAAGCTGGTTTTTTGAAAAAATAAACAAAATTGACAAACCATTAGCAAGACTCATTAAGAAACAAAGAGAGAAGAACCAAATTAACAAAATAAGAAATGAAAAGGGTGAGATCACAACAGACAACACTGAAATCCAAAGGATCATAAGAGACTACTACCAGCAGCTCTATGCCAATAAAATGGACAACTTGGATGAAATGGACAAATTCTTAGAAAAGTATAACTTTCCAAAACTGAACCAGGAAGAAATAGAAGATCTTAACAGAGTCATCACAAGCAAGGAAATCGAAACTGTAATCAGAAATCTTCCAGCAAACAAAAGCCCAGGACCAGATGGCTTCACAGCTGAATTCTACCAAAAATTTAGAGAAGAGCTAACACCTATCTTACTCAAACTCTTCCAGAAAATTGCAGAAGAAGGTAAACTTCCAAACTCATTCTATGAGGCCACCATCACCCTAATTCCAAAACCAGACAAAGATGCCACAAAAAAAGAAAACTACAGGCCAATATCACTGATGAACATAGATGCAAAAATCCTTAACAAAATTCTAGCAAACAGAATCCAACAACATATTAAAAAAATCATACACCATGACCAAGTGGGCTTTATCCCAGGAATGCAAGGATTCTTTAATATCCGCAAATCAATCAACGTAATACACCACATTAACAAATTGAAAGATAAAAACCATATGATTATCTCAATAGATGCAGAGAAAGCCTTTGACAAAATTCAACACTCATTTATGATTAAAACTCTCCAGAAAGCAGGAATAGAAGGAACATACCTCAACATAATAAAAGCTATATATGACAAACCCACAGCAAGCATCACCCTCAATGGTGAAAAATTGAAAGCATTTCCTCTGAAATCAGGAACAAGACAAGGATGCCCACTCTCACCACTACTATTCAACATAGTGTTGGAAGTTTTGGCCACAGCAATCAGAGCAGAAAAAGACATAAAAGGAATCCAGATAGGAAAAGAAGAAGTGAAACTCTCGCTGTTTGCAGATGACATGATCCTCTACATAGAAAACCCTAAAGACTCTTCCAGAAAATTACTAGAGCTAATCAATGAATATAGTAAAGTTGCAGGATATAAAATTAACACACAGAAATCCCTTGCATTCCTATACACTAACAATGAAAAAACAGAAAGAGAAATTAAGGAAACAATTCCATTCACCATTGCAACAAAAAGAATAAAATACTTAGGAGTATATCTACCTAAAGAAACAAAAGACCTATACATAGAAAACTATAAAACACTGATGAAAGAAATCAAAGAGGACACAAACAGATGGAGAAACATACCGTGCTCATGGATTGGAAGAATCAATATTGTCAAAATGGCTATTCTACCCAAAGCAATCTATAGATTCAATGCAATCCCTATCAAGCTACCAACGGTATTTTTCACAGAACTAGAACAAATAATTTCACAATTTGTATGGAAATACAAAAAACCTCGAATAGCCAAAGTAATCTTGAGAAAGAAGAATGGAACTGGAGGAATCAACCTGCCTGACTTCAGACTCTACTACAAAGCCACAGTCATCAAGACAGTATGGTACTGGCACAAAGACAGAAATATAGATCAATGGAATAGAATAGAAAGCCCAGAGATAAATCCACGAACCTATGGACACCTCATCTTTGACAAAGGAGGCAAGGATATACAATGGAAAAAAGACAATCTCTTTAACAAGTGGTGCTGGGAAAACTGGTCATCCACTTGTAAAAGAATGAAACTAGAACACTTTCTAACACCATACACAAAAATAAACTCAAAATGGATTAAAGATCTAAATGTAAGACCAGAAACTATAAAACTCCTAGAGGAGAACATAGGCAAAACACTCTCCAACATAAATCACAGCAAGATCTTCTATGACCCACCTCCCAGAATATTGGAAATAAAAGCAAAAATAAACAAATGGGACCTAATGAAAATTAAAAGCTTTTGCACAACAAAGGAAACTATAAGTAAGGTGAAAAGACAGCCCTCAGATTGGGAGAAAATAATAACAAATGAGGAAACAGACAAAGGATTAATCTCAAAAATATACAAGCAACTCCTGAAGCTCAATTCCAGAAAAATAAATGACCCAATCAAAAAATGGGCCAAAGAACTAAACAGACATTTCTCCAAAGAAGACATACCGATGGCTAACAAACACATGAAAAGATGCTCAACATCACTCATCATCAGAGAAATGCAAATCAAAACCACAATGAGGTACCATTACACGCCAGTCAGGATGGCTGCTATCCAAAAGTCTACAAGCAATAAATGCTGGAGAGGGTGTGGAGAAAAGGGAACCCTCTTACACTGTTGGTGGGAATGCAAACTAGTACAGCCACTATGGAAAACAGTATGGAGATTTCTTAAAGAACTGGAAATAGAAGTGCCATATGACCCAGCAATACCACTTCTAGGCATACACACTGAGGAATCCAGATCTGAAAGAGACACGTGCACCCCAATGTTCATTGCAGCACTGTTTATAATAGCCAGGACATGGAAGCAACCCAGATGCCCATCAGCAGATGAATGGATAAGGAAGCTGTGGTACATATACACCATGGAATATTACTCAGCCGTTAAAAAGAATTCATTTGAATCAGTTCTAATGAGATGGATGAAACTGGAGCCCATCATACAGAGTGAAGTAAGCCAGAAAGATAAAGAACATTACAGCATACTAACACATATATACGGAATTTAGATAGATGGTGGTGATAACCCTATATGCAAAACAGAAAAAGAGACACAGAAGTACAGAACAGACTTTTGAACTCTGGGGGAGAACGTGAGGGTGGGATGTTTTGAAAGAACAGCATGTATATTATCTATGGTGAAACGGACCACCAGCCCAGGTGGGATACATGAGTCAGGTGCTCGGGCCTGGTGCACTGGGAGGACCCTGAGGAGTCGGGTGGGGAGGGAGGTGGGAGGGGGGATCGGGATGGGGAATACGTGTAACTATATGGCTGATTCATGTCAATGTATGACAAAACCCACTGAAATGTTGTAAAGTGATTGGCCTCCAACTAATAAAATAATATTAAAAAAATAAATAAATAAAAAAATAAATAAATAAATAAAACACACACACACAAAAAAAAAAACTGACTTTTTTTCACATTAGCCTTTGGTGGGTGGTGGGTGTATTTATAAGATTAATGCATATACTTCTTTAAGGTTAGAGCATTCAAAACAGAGACTACTAGTGGTTGAAAATCAGATGCCCAGACAGATAGCAAGATGCTTTAACAGGAAACTCTAAATTCAGCCTCCAGAGATAATTTGATATCATAAGTCTTGAAGAGATATAGTATGATTCAGAAGCAAATGAACAGTATAATTCTAGGTGGGGAGGGGAGGGTCATGTTCTCTAGTGCATATACATTCTTGGGTTTAAATGGGGGATGGAATTAGACAATGTAAAAAGACATGATAGCTTGACTTAAACTTGCAAAGTATGTCCCTGAGTAAAAGAATTTTAAGTAATAAGAAGGGGAAGGATGATGAAAAAGAGGAGGGAAAAAAAAAAAGATGAAGACAAGAATGAGAATTGATGAAATACACAAAGAATATATTCCTCAATTCATTTAGTCTGCATAGGCTGCAAATCTGTTGTCCAGAATCCTTTATCACATAGTTCAAGCAAACAGATGTCTTGTAATATCATTTATTCTACCAAAGAAGACCATCAAGCTTTGCATGGACCCCATCACTGCAGCAATTAAATCTCCTTGCTCCAAGCTTAGTGATCCTCATGCAGACTTTATCAATGAAATCTCTCCTGTCATTTATTCCCATTTGCAACAAACCACTCCAGATTTTAGCTTTGGCCACTAACCACTGACCTTCCACCATGTCATCACCGCTATAAGAGCACTCAATACTCCTAGCCCTTTACCCTCTCAACCATCTATGCTCTTTTACTCTATAATGAAAACTAGTATAGCACTCCAAAACCAACCAATCTCTCTCTACTTTTTCCCTTGTATATGGGTCCCTTCTCCTTCTTTGCTATATCTGAACCCTGGTCTCCTTTGAGGATATTATTACCCAGAAGCCCTCTCTAATGATCCCTGTTTAACATCTCATACTTCAAGATGCTCATTGCTCCCTTTTGTTCCTTTAGAACGTAATTCTTCCACCCCATTATAAAAAATCCTTTTCATAGGAGGCTCATGCCATCCAGCTTTACCCTTATTTGGCTCTTTAGTGCAGAAAAGTAATATTCTAAAACGCTAGCCATAAAAATACTAATTCTGATAGGCATTGTATGAAGAAGAAGAAGAAGAACAACAAAAAAAAAAACAAGAAGTCTATGGAGGGATTCAGTAAATTATGGTGCATGAGCAAAATCCAGTCTGCCCCTGTTTTTGTATGACTAATGAGCCAAGAAGGATTTCTGTAGACCAATATATGCAATTAATTTGATGGCAGGAAACACTTACTTGGAATCCTAATTAAGTAAAAAGTTATTCCACAAAAAAAAAAGTGCATTCTTCTTATTGGTTCAGTTCAGTTCAGTCACTCAGTCGTGTCTGACTCTTTGTGACCCCATGAACCACAGCATGTCAGGCCTCCCTGTCCATCACCAACTCCCGGAGTCCACCCAAATTCATGTCCATTGAGTCAGTGATGCTATCCAGCCATCTCACCTTCTGCTGTCCTCTTTTCCTGCCTTCAATCTTTCCCAACATCAGGGTCTTTTCAAATGAGTCAGCTCTTTGCATCACGTGGTCAAAGTACTGGAGCTTCAGCTTCAACATCAGTCCTTCCAATGAACACCCAGGACTGATCTCCTTTAGGATGGACTGGTTGAAGCTCCTGGCAGTCCAAGGGACTCTCAAGAGTCTTCTCCAACACCACAGTTCAAAAGCATCAATTCTTCTGTGTTCAGCTTTCTTTATAGTCCAACTCTCACATCCATACATGGTCACTGGAAAAACCACAGCTTTGACTAGATGGACCTTTGTCGGCAAAGTAATGTCTTTGATTTTTGATATGCTTTCTAGGTTGGTCATAACTTTCCTTTAAGGAGTAAGTGTCTTTTAATTTCATGGCTGCAATAAAAAAATAAGGTCAGCCAAAGTTTCCACTGTTTCCCCATCTATTTGCCATGAAGTGATGGGACCAGATGCCATGATCTTTGTCTTCTGAATGTTGAGTTTTAAGTCAACTTTTTCACTCTCCTCTTTCACTTGCATCAAGAAACTCTTTAGATCTTGTTCACTTTCTGCCATAAGGGTGGTGTCATCTGCATATCTGAGGTTATTGATATTTCTCCTGGCAATCCTGATTCCAGCTTGTGCTTCATCCAGCCCAGCGTTTCTCATGATGCACTCTGCATATAAGTTAAATAAGCAGGGTGACAATATACAGCCTTGATGTACTCCTTTTCTTATTTGGAACCAGTCTATTGTTCCAGGTCCAGTTCTAACTGTTGCTTCCTGACCTGCATACAGGTTTCTCAAGAATAGATAAATATAAAACATTGTATCCAATTGTTTTTCTTTTTAAAATTACTACAGGAGAATTTTCTGGCAACTTCTTTTCTGTCTTGCTATATAAAAACTTACATAATTATCTTAATTTTGCCTCTTGTCCTGCAAAAGCAAAAATATTTATTATCTGACCCTGTCATAGAAAAAGATGTGCTGACCCTTCATTTGGCGTAAACAACTAAGAAATATTGAATTGAACTGTATTAACAGTTTCTTCCCTCCTCCCTTCCTTTGTCCATCCTGCCTTCTTTCCTTCTTTCTCTTCCTCCTTCCTCCATCCTTTCTTCTTTTCTTTCTTTCACTCTTTCTCTCTCTTTTTCTTTCTGTCTTTCTTCCTTTCTATTCAAGGTTCTTCAAAGCTTTTGCTAATTTCATTGTGAAACAGTGAGATCCATTGAGATCCATATAACATTGCCAAAGTACATTTGACCATGATTTAAAAAAAAAAGAATCAGACCATTTAGCAGCAAAATACTCTAGGGAAAACTTTTTTTACATGCAATTTAAAATGGGTCTTGTATCTTAAATAAGAATTGACTGGTATGTGATCATTATTTGTATCCTTAAAGACTTATTATTTTCAGTTTTCAAGCTGCAGTAACACTTCTGCAAGTTACAGGTCAAATTTTTGTCAGCAAAATTCAGTAGCAGTAACAAAACTCATCTTGAGAAATTAAACATCTAAAACTGATTGGAACGAATTGACTGATTTAGAGCAACACTTTCATATTATTCTTAAAAACAGGGTTTACAATCCACCAAATATTTAACCGCTATAGCTTTCCAGGCAAACTAAGTCAAGCCTTTTCTGTCCCAGCAGATCGTTTACTTTGTTTCCCTTCATCTTTTAGATTCTCTGATGCAATGATCCAAACATCCAGAACAAATACATAAAATTTTCCCCCAAAGTCTTTTCAAATAACTTTCTTCTTTTGTAAAGTCTCTTTTTATTTTGAGAATAAATGCACATTATTTTCAAACCCCTACCCCTCCAAAAAAAGAAAAAAAAACATGGTTCCAAAGAAATAAACCCACTATTTCCCTCTTTAAAAAAATGCATGCATTCAACTAGCCTTATCTGCATGTTATTGTGTTATATCTATTACATATTGTCCACAGTTTTCTTGATTTATCATTTTCTGCTTCTAGATTTTAAATGTCTTAGCAGTTCTGTAATTTCACTCTAACCAGATTCTCTAGTGACTAACATAGAAGATTCTAAGAAACTACTTATTCTTTAAAAACTCTGGTGGCTTTTTTTTTTAACACAAGAAATGTTTTCTACATATTACTAATTTAATTCTTGAAGGTCTTCACCTTTGGGAGTAATATATGCTATCAGAACTGAATTCATGCTAACTGAATTACTTAATACATATTTTATTAACCATTTAATTAAAACTGAATCAACCACCAAAAGAATATATCCTGGTTTTAGAAATAAAATCCATAAGAACTAGAATCACAAAAACTTACAATGATTTAGAAAGAAGTTGAAACAATTATATATTGCTAATCACTTATAAGGTACCTTCAGAAAAACTGGTTTCAAATTTTAAAATGTAATAGGAACAAACATGTTTTATAAAATCAACATTTTCTTATGAATGCATGATTCTACTAATTCTCTGATTGAAGAGAGTAAATAGACTATCACATACCTCTACATTTTCAAATTATTTAACCGATAAGTTGATTTTTATTAGTCAACTAACAATTTGAAGTACTTTGCATCAGTTACCACTGAGGAAATTCACAAGCTCATGTAAACTATAGAAATGCTGTAAATTTAGTTTTCTAACCCCTCAACCACTTTTATTGTCAATCACTGTAAACAGTCTCACATGCACATGCTTATAACATCTCAAAGCACATCACCATTTCTGCTTTGAAC
The DNA here is from genome assembly GCF_963930625.1 of Muntiacus reevesi. Classification (NCBI taxonomy): domain Eukaryota; kingdom Metazoa; phylum Chordata; class Mammalia; order Artiodactyla; family Cervidae; genus Muntiacus; species Muntiacus reevesi. Next base: position 205,377,598 of record NC_089251.1, read on the forward strand.
AGTAGCATGTTTTACACAGAAATAAGAGATAATTTAGTACTTGGTGTTTACTCATATGTGTAACATTTCCAATGTTCTGCTTTTCATTCCTGAAGACCTAAGTTTCCCTCCGGTATCATTTTTCTTCAAACTGAAGAGATTTCTTAAGCATGGATCTGGTGTCCCATTCTTGTAGTTTTCTTTCACTTGAAATTGCTTTCCTTTCACCCTGATTTTCTATGGTTTCTTCCCTTTGTAGGTTTTATATCGCAGTGTTTCTCTGGCACCTTCAACACTTATTCTCATTTTCCTCTGTTTTCAGTACTCTGATTAATTTGTTCCCAAGATGGCCCTTTGGATTCCCCAGGTGGCTCAATGGTAAAGAGGTCACTTGCCAATTCAGATGAGGGTTCGATTCCCGGGTCAGGAAGATGCCCTGGAGGAGGGCGTGGCAACCCACTCCAGTATTTTGCCTGGAAAATCCCATGGACAGAGGAGCCACAGTCCATGCAGCTGCAGAGTTGGACATGCCTTAGTGACTAAACAAAAACAACGTGGTTCTTTTGGAATTTACATTTTTTCTTGAGAGGTGGGAAGGGTGTTACCGAACATCTTGAATATATGAATTTATAATTTTTATTAAATTTTAGAATTTCTGGTTATCATTTCCTCAAATATTTTTCCTGCCTCATTCTCTTCTCCTTTTAAAATAACAGTTACCATAAAATTTGACTTTTTGCAGTTTTATTGCTAGTTTGTGAGGCTCTATTTTTTACTTTTTTCTAAACCTTCTCACTAATTTTTTCAGATTAAATGATTTGTATTGATCTGTATGTCACTGCTCTCTCATTTTATTTGGGTTTAAATCTCATTCAGTTAATTTTTTTTAGGTGTTGTTTAGCAATTCTAAAAATGTCCATTTTAATTTTTTAAAGATTTTTGTATATATGTGTATAAAATATTTTATATATGATAGGTAGCTAAACAAATAAACAGAGATGGAGATACACAGGTTTTACATATACTATATATCTCATATATATATATTTCTTTGCTGATATATTCTATCTTTTCATTTCTTTATTCATTTATTTTTGAGATGCTCATGGAACACAGAAGGCAACTTTAAGGACCTTGCTTGAAAATTCTGTTCCTTCTTGGTCTCGGACAATCATGGTCACCAAGGGGCTCATCCTCTTGCTCCTGTCTGAAAGACAGAGTGGTTTACTTTCAAAGATTCAGCTTCCTACATGTCCACCTCTGCCTCAGATATCGCTACTCTTAGGATAGAACCCTAAAGAAAGCATACAAAATGAAGAGTTTGCACCTTGCATGTCACTTTACTATTATTTTTTGCTCCCTTCCAAAATCTGCTCACTTTTGTTCAGGCTCCAGCATAGTTTTCTTTTTTGTTTTTAATGTTTTGTCCAGAGTTTATAGTTGAATTTGCATGAAGACTATAAAAGTTCAATCTTCCATATCAGGTTTGAGAAACCACTTGTTCAACTTAAATGGAGAATGCACTGGACATAGAGGTTGAAAGAAATTTTCCAGTATAAAATTTATCATATTCCTGGTGTAATATGTACAGTTTCTTTTTCAGATTGAATTCATTGGTATTGGGTAAATAACATAATTTTTAAAGTTATAGTGGTTTAAATTTGAGGAAAACTCTGGTTCTAAGAATAAAAGATCTGATATACTAATAGATATACAACATTTTGCTTCCAGGGACAAGATAGGACTTTTTTTTTTTTAAACCAGATTTAAAACTAGTTAGAATATAGTGTAAATTTTCCAAAGGAAAGCTACTTTGGAAAATATTCAATTTGGATAACATAAAAAGAAGTCAAAAGTGAACTAGTTTATTTATTATTATTACTATTTACTATTAGTGAACAAGTTTATTTACTCTTAAAAGCCAAACTTGGCTATGTTCACCCCATGCTCTTGTTTAGTTCTGGATACATAAAGTGTGATTATTAGAATACTTTTGAATGGATAGGGATTTGAGGACCAATTTTTAACATAATTACCTCCTATTCTTTCCCTTGTGGCTCAGCTGGTAAAGAATCCGCCGGCAAAGCGGGAGACCTGGGTTTGATCCCTGGGTTTGGAAGATCCTCTGGAAAACGGAAAGGCTACCCACTCCAATATTCTGGCCTGGAAAATTCCACGGACTAGTATAGTCCACGGGGTCGCAAAGAGTCGGACACCACTGAGCGACTTGTATTTTCACTTCACATATTCTACTTTTCATAATTGCATACTTTAGAAACTAGACAGAAATATCCACGTTCTGAAAAAGTTATACCACTTCGCTTTTAGAAAGACCTATTACATTAGTTCCAGTTTTCACTAGTGGGAAGAAACCCAGAGGACTTCTGTTTTAACAAAACACAGAGAAAAGCTCAAAATAGCGTTCTGCCTTTGTTTTGCAGCAAGGGCATCACAGAGGCAGTGAAGACCGCTCTCAGTGAGAGTGGCGCCACCTAGCCCCTCCCTCAGGAACTACACCCATGTGAGACAGGCCATCACAGCTCTCAACAGTGTATGAGCAACTGTGCTTTATCTTGATTAACTTTGTGAATGCATTGGCAAGATGCGTCCTCTGGTAATTGCTTCTTCATTTATGCCAGTTCATCGCCTAAATAGGGGTTTCACAGGAACACTCTACTTTCCCATAGTACGTTGGCCAGTTAGCGATCAAAATCATTTAATATTCATCTTCAGTATCAGCAACTTTTTTCTAACAAGTAGAATTGAAGATGCCTGTCATGGTTGCTTTTCATCTGGCTTTATATATGTAATTCTTTTATGTCCTTCATTCTTTCTCAAACTTTAATTTCTAACCATTAAAACAATATAATAACATCAAATATTTCTAAAGACTAAATTACCTATTATACTGCTACTCTAAACCAGGAGTTATTTTTTTACTAACATATATCTCCTTGATACATTTGTCCCTGATTAGATTTCATACTGTAGCACAGATGAAATCTCATATAACCTCATATAATCTTATATAACCATTCCTAACATACAGGACATATAGACATGTAATTTTATTATGCTATCAAAAAAATGTATTTTATTTAAAAATAAAACAAGTTCAAAAAAATACAATAATTAAATAATATTAAAAGTCTCTCTCAAACCCCAGTTCACTCTCACGGCACAACTACTCTTAAGAATGTCTTAAAAATTCTAGAAATATTTAAATTATATATATATATTTTTTAATTGTATATATGTAATTTATATATATATAATTAGTGTTGTTTTACTTACTACAATAATGAGCATATTATTAATTTAATTAACTTTTATTAGTGGATGGCACTGAATATCTGCACATGTGGAATGATCATACTAATTTTAATGGCTTCTTAATATTTTATATTTCATGTATCCTAATTTATTTTACTAGTCTCATAATGATGACTTATTTAAGTTGTTTCTATTCTTTTATTCTGTTTTTTTAATTATAAATAATATTACAGCAAATTTTCTGATATCTTTAGACATAGGTACAATATATCCACAAGATAAATTCTATATTTAGAATGGATAGATACTATATTTCTTATTGGATATACTCATGGCCCATTAAAAATGTGTGTTTGTGTGTGTGCATGTGTGGTTTATGTTTATTTTTTATTTCTAATTTAATTCCTTTATGGCCCAAGAACATACTTTGCTTGAATCTCATTATCCTATACTTATTGAGACTTGTTCTATGACCACTTTCAGTCAGTCAGTTAGTTCAGTCGCTCAGTCGTGTTCAACTCTTTGCGACCCCATGAATCGCAGCACGCCAGGTCTCCCTGGCCATCACCAACTCCAGGAGTTTAATCAAACTCATGCCCATCGAGTCGGTGATGCCATCCAGCCATCTCATCCTCTGTCGTCCCCTTCTCCTCCTGCCCCCAATCCCTCCCAGCATCAGGGTCTTTTCCAATGATTCAGCTCTTTGCTTGAGGTGGCCAAAGTATTGGAGTTTCAGTTTCAGCATTAGTCCTTCCAATGAACACCCAGGACTGATCTCCTTTAGGATGGACTGGTTGGATCTCCTTACAGTCCAAGGGACTCTCAAGAGTCCTCTCCAACACCACAGTTCAAAAGCATCAATCCTTCAGCGCTCAGCTTTCTTCACAGTCAACTCTCACATCCATACATGACCACTGGAAAAACCATAGTCTTGACTAGATGAACCTTTGTTGGCAAAGTAATGTCTCTGCTTTTTAATATGCTATCTAGGTTGGTCATAACTTTCCTTCCAAGGAGTAAGCGTCTTTTAATTTCATGGTTGCAATCACCATCTGCAGTGATTTTGGAGCCCAGAAAAATAAAGTCAGCCACTGTTTCCACTGTTTTCCCATCTATTTGCCATGAAGTGATGGGACCAGATGCCATGATCTTAGTTTTCTGAATGTTGAGCATTAAGCCAACTTTTTCACTCTCCTCTTTCACTTTCATCAAGAGGCTTTTTAGTTCCTCTTCACTTTCTGCCATAAGGGTGGTGTCATCTGCACATATGAGGTTATTGATATTTCTCCCAGCTATCTTGATTCCAGCTAGTGCTTCTTCCAGTCCAGCGTTTCTCGTGATGTACTCTGCATATAAGTTAAATAAGCAGGGTGACAATATACAGCCTTAACGTACTCCTTTTCCTATTTGGAACCAGTCTGTTATTCCATGTCCAGTTCTAACTGTTGCTTCCTGACCTACATATAGGTTCTCAAGAGGTGGGTCAGGTGGTCTGGTATCCCCATCTTTTCAGAATTTTCCACAGTTTATTGTGATCTACACAGTCAAAAGCTTTGGCATAGTCAATAAAGCAGAAATAGATGTTTTTCTGGAACTCTCTTGCTTTTTCGATGATCCAGCGGATGTTGGCAAATTGGTCCTTGGTTCCTCTGCCTTTTCTAAAACCAACTTGAACATCTGGAAGTTCACGGTTCACGTATTGCTTAAGTGTACTTAAAAATGCCCTGTATTCTGTAATTTTGGGGTACTGTGTCATGATTAATTGTGTCAATCAAATCTTTTATATCCTTACTGATTTTCCATATAACTATATGGATTTTCCATAAGACTATATCTTTTATAAGATAAGTATTGAAATTACCAGCCAAAATTGTCAATTTGTGTCTTTCTCTGAGTTTCTGAAATCTGCTAAAGAGTATATTTGCTTTCAATTCTTTCCTGGCTCTGGAGAATTAGTACTTCATGTTCCTTAAAGATAATAGTTTAGGTTGTGGTTGATTCATAGTATCATAAAATATAGTGTTTCTTTTCACAGGTTCAGTATCTTTGTTGTTCTTAAGAAGGAGATCAAGGGGAGAGTTCCTCTGCCACATCACAGAAGGATAGCTGGAATTATTTCTGACATGAGGAATCTTGACATCAATGTAGACTAGTTTGCCCAGAGAGTTCTCTTCATGCCATTTTATGAAAAACCAGCAAATCACTAGAATACTGAACTTTTCCTAATTGGAATCTTCATACCTCATGGTTTGTATAGGATGGCTTCATATCTTACGATAAACACTACTATAATCTTATTATTAAAATTTTTATTTAGACCGTTAAGGGAGTATGACTTGACAGCACTGTAGAATAACCGTGTACGGTTAAAAGTTAGAATAATAGATATACAAGAGCTTAGCTGCAGTGAAACAGAAAGAGTCTAATATTTAGATATTTCACTGATCATCATCTATGTTGCTATTCCATTCAAATGGTCTGCCTAGTAAGATCTGTTCAAAGTAGTCAGTACATTGGATTATGTATGGTCTAGATTTTTAGTTTAAAAATCTGCAATCCTAAATGTCTCTAGCTCTAACACCATAATATATTATTTAATTCAACATTAGGAGCAGCATGAGACAAGAAGTGCCACAGAAATAGTTCTTTATGTTGGGGAACAAACAAATAGGGAAAAATGATATGGCTGTTGCATTTATCTTATTATTACTAAATAACTCAAAATTGTTTAAATGTAAGTTAAGGGAAACACAGTGAGTTTTTATTACAGTGAATTTTTATGGTTATTCATTCTAGTTCAAGTCTGCTGACATATTTTATAGTTTGTTTATTTTTTTTAAAAAGATGAGATATTTGGAAATAATGTATAAATTATGTTTCTGTTATTAAAAGTATAAACAAAATAATTCAAGCATGTGATTCCATACAAGTCTACTCTATTTCCTTTCAAATTGAGAACTTCCTTATAGTCCAGAAGATGTCTATAAGTAATGGTCTAAATCTTGGTATATATAACTCTAAAACTCAGCTGGTTGTTTACTGCTTCCAAGAAATTGCTCCATCACCTCAGAGAGGACTCCCCCTGCAAAGTGAAGTCATGTTAGGATCTTCTTGCTGTAGGTGTTTCCAAAGGTGAGTATTCTCATCTCTAAGTCTATTTCTTTTGAGTTCCTAGAATAGATAGCATGCCATTTATACACCTAATAAGTAACAAGTTCATAAGACCTAGTGAATAGCTCTATAAAATTTTATAATTCATATTGGTTAAACCAAACGGAGCACTTTAGATCAGAATAAAGACTACCACCTCCCCCCGGAAGAGATAAGTAAAATTTAGATGTTCTGTCCTTAAAATTGGCATTTTATATAAACAGTATTGAATTCCATCTCATTTTTCCAAATGTTGAATAAATACAGCATACATAAATGGTATTCTCAAATGGCATACAGTGAACTGATGGTGCTCTTTTCTTGTTTTTAGTTATTAATATTATTATTATTAGATATAAGTTTGGTAGTATTTCTAGTCACTCTCTAAATCTAAGTCAGAGCTGGCCTCGCTTATAACCGTCAGTATCTAAAAATCTTCCATTTTCACATGCTAGCAGAGGTTACAACATCTTCTCTAAGAAGTTTCTTTTTTATTATTTTCAATGAAAAATTCATGCTACTAACTCCATAGCTCAATATATGGTTATAAATGCTATGAGAATTACAGAATTTGAACTCCTGTTTTCAGAGACTTTGTTTACAGACCAAAGCAGTCAAAGAGTTTGTTTACAGACCAAGGCAGTCATCAAAGTCAAGTCACCTACTTACCAAGTGACTTCTAATACTGCCAGTGCAAACCCTTTAAAAGCAATGCAAGTATCGCTACCAGTATGTGAGTTGCTAAGATTTCTCCTTACATTGAAATAAGTAACACTTAACTGGAAGAAAATAATCTGAAATATGTGCTCATAAAGGATAGGAATTTCATTTTCCTTTCCTTTTGGAAATCTGTGAATTTGGTAGAAAAGTCATAAATATGCTGCTTAAATAATAAGACACTAAGAGAGAGTTGGACTGTGAAGAAAGCTGAGCGCCAAAAAATTGATGCTTTTGAACTGTGGTGTTGGAGAGGACTCTTGAGAGTCCCTTGGACTGCAAGGAGATCCAACCAGTCCATCCTAAAGGAGATCAGTCCTGGGTGTTCATTGGAGGGACTGAAGCTGAAGCTGAAACTCCAATACTTTGGCCACCTCACACGAAGAGCTGACTCATTGGAAAAGACCCTGATGCTGGGGGGGATTGGTGGCAGGAGGAGAAGGGGACGACAGAGGATGAGATGGCTGGATGGCATCACCGACTTGATGGGCATGAGCTTGAGTAAACTCCAGGAGTTGGTGATGGCCAGGGAGGCCTGGCGTGCTGCGATTCATGGGGTCACAAAGAGTCGGACACGACTGAGCGACTGAATTGAACTGAACTGAAGAGATTTATATTGGATAGTAGTGGAAATTACTTTTCTTTTAAATTATATATTGTAATTACATAGTTTTCCACATATACACTTACACTGTTATCTTATTTTTCTTATGTGAGAATGTACTACCTGTCACATTTGCCTACATGATATGTGTGGGTATGTGGGAGCATGCATTCAGTCACTCCATCCCGTCCAACTCTTTATGGCCCCATGGACTGTAGCCAGCAAGTTTCTTCTGTCCATGGGATTTTCCAGGAAAGAATACTGGAGTGGGTTGCCATTTCCTCCTCCAGGGTGTCTTCCTGACCCAGGGATCGAACCTACATCTCCTGTGTCTCCTGGATTGCAGGCAGATTCTTTACTTGCTGAGCCACCAGGGAACCCCTGCCATCATGACACATTAATGTAAACACGTACTTGATTACAATGCAAAAGTATCAATCAAAATGCTTGAGATATTTTAAGGGTATTTTTGTGATTTTTTTTTAAACCCAATCATCCTATTTTGGTTCATCAGTTACCACTAGTCAAAATATTGATTATAGAAAAATTGTAGCTTCTTGATACTGATTTTCCTTATCCCAAACTTGCCCTGAAGAAAGGCATCACAATCCACTCCAGTATTCTTGCCTGGAGAATCCCATGGACAGACAAGCCTGGCAGACCATAGTCCCTAGGGTCGCAAAGCTTTAGACACCACTGAAGCAGCACCACCGAAGTGACTGAACGCACGCACACACAGACCTTGACTCTCAGTGGCTGCTTGCTTTATTTATTTTTGTGTCCCCTCTGGTATGAGGGTACGCTGGGACTCTAAACCACATTTTTTCCAAATGTACTTGACTCCAGCAGCAGGGAGTGAATGTACACATGAGTATGCACATGTATATCTTACGTTTGCAAATGCTTATCATATATCTCTTGAATATATCTTAATAATATTTAAAATGATCACTTTTATACCAGAAAAAATCAGATACTAGCACATGAAGCAAAATCCTGTTGATTTATAGTGGGGGACATGAGAACTCAACATGTTTGAAAAATGCTACCTTACACATCTGCTTTTAAACCAAGGAGGATTAAGGTCATCTTGGAAAGTCAATAAAATAGTTCAAAATGTTTATTAATTAAAATGCAAGCAAGTTACACCAAAGATATTGAAATTGTTCTAGAGGCAAAGAACCCTTGCTCGCTTAAGATTTTAACACAATTTTAAGGCAAGTATCTAATAGGTAAAAATGCAGGTGATAGAGAAGTTGATAATTTTGTATTCGTATTTGGAAGGGCTTCCTTGGTGGCTCAGTGGTAAAGTATCTACCTGCTCATGTCTGAAAGATCCCCTGGAAAAGGAAATGGCAACCCACTCCAGGATTCTTGTCTGGGAAATCCCATGGACATAGGAGCCTGGCAGGCTACAGTCCATGGGGTTGGTTGCAAAGAATCAGACACCACTCAGAGACTAATAAACAGTTTGTATTTGGAGAATTACCTAAACATTATGTTTTTCAGAAATATAGATAATAAAGTGCAGAAATGTGATTTCTCTAAACACCTAAGTTGTGAGAAATTAAGTAACACACTGGATATGTTTAAAGCTTTATGCCATTGAAAGAACAGGTATGGTGATTTTATTTTACCCTAAATAGGCTGAAAGAAATACTAGCAGTATCTAACAAGGAGTCTATCTTATGTCGTGTTCTCATCCCATGAAAAAGTAGAGAGCAGTAAAAATCTTCTGGAGGTGATAGAGATGTTTATGTTGTTGACAGTGGTGACACTTTCATGGTGTTTACTTACTTTCATCTCATCAAGTTTTCTACATTAAATATGTACAGTCTTTTGTATGTATTCAATGCAAAGTACAGCCTTTAGGATGCACAAATTTTTATTTGTATTCAGTAAAGTGGCTTAAATAAATTAGGAGTCTAAATGAGATTATTTGTAAAATCTATAGAAATACACATATAATTTATGTATAATAAGTACTTTATAAATACTTTATAGTTTTTATTGTTCAACCGCAAGCAAGTTTTCTCAGTTTAAAACTTGATTTATTCATCTCTTAAATATATATATATATTTTTATCAAATCAGTGCTAGATTATACTAATGGCCTCTAAACCTAGCTCTCTGCCTTTAGTTACCTACACCCTGCTATAAACTTTTCTGCCAATCATGTCTTTTCATGTATGATATCTTTTCATATTATGCCATTCTCAAAACCTTCTTTGGCATCCCATTAATCATGGTGACAACAGTTAGTCTTTCATTAGTTTCTTATTAAATAAACATCTTGCCTTGTGCTAAATGAATTTTTATGAAGAAGCAAGAGGGGATGGGAGATGAGGGGAAGACAGAAGAGACAGAGAGACGATAGAGACATTTAGCGTATTCTTTATTCTGTCTTCCCTGGAAATGACTGTAGGTCAGTGGTGGAAGATAGCAATGCATATAAATAATATAAAATGTTTAAAATTTGAGATAAAAAAGAAGAATGTTAGACTATTGAGGGGTAAGCAATTCACTTAGATGTAGACATATTAGGGAAAAAATTATCAGAGAGGATGGAAAGTCTTTGACTGAGTTCTGATGAAAAGAAAACAGTGGCTGGGTCTAGAACGGGAAATATCTTAGTACATAAAGCAGCCCCGTGTCACCCTCTGGAAATCACACAGTTTAGTTCAGGCAGAGCAAACTCTGTGCTGTGTGCTGTGACGAAGTGTCAGGAGTCAGACGATGTGACACCTTCGTCACATCTTGAGAGTCACATCAGAGGCACTCTGGGTCACTTCAGTGACATTTCATAAGCTTGTGGCAGCTGGTAAGGATCTGCATTATTAACCATACCTCTGCAGGTGTGAATCAGAGTGGCTAGCCACTGAAGAAGGGATATTAGAAAATAAGCTGCAAAATGTTTTAGGGGAGGGATGATGAAATTCTGCGCTATGTTAATACAAGAGAGGACAAGTGAGAATCAAATGAATAGGTATCATTTATTGTGTGCTTACTATGATGTGATGGCTAATTTTATGTGTAAATGTGGCTAAGTTTTGGTGCCTCTTTGGTCAAACACTACTCCTGTTGTGAATGTAATTAAAAGGTATGAGTAGCATTTATAATCAGTTCACTTTAACTAAGGAGTAATATGGTTTGCCCTTTCTAATCAGTTGAAAACCTTAACAGCAAAAACAGGCTTCCTGAAGGAGGACTTCTGCCTCAGTTCTGCAACTCGATTGTGATACTAAATCTTATCAGAGTTTCCAGTTGACCAGACTGTTGCCATAATTGCAAGAGTCAATTTTCCTATCTCTCTCTCTGAATAGACATACACATATATATGATACATACACATATATATGATACATATACATATATACACATATACATGATTAATACTGTTTTCTGGAAATCAACTTGTGCATATGACCTATCCCATTTAAACTGAGAATAGCTATGATTTTCTTTCATTTTTAAAACCAGCAAGCTTAAAGCTATCAACCTTCCATAAGTCACAAAATAAAAAACAGAGAATCTGAGGTTGAACTGAGTTTTTTTTCCTAATTCTGGATAGTGTGTTTTAGTCAGTGAAATGTTTTTTCCTTCTTATGCTCAAATTTCATTTGATTTTCAAAATCCTTCAGTTCTTATGGTAGAATTATATGTAAGTATAATTAATTTTTATATATGAATTTGTGTGTGTGAGTCAGTCACTCAGTCGTGTCTGACTCTGTGACTCCATGGACTGTAGCCCACCAGACTCCTCTGTCCTAGGGATTCTCCAGGCAAGAGTACTGGAATGGGTTGCCATTTCCTTCTCCAGTATATGAATTCATATAATTATAGGAAATCTATGAATTTTCAAAATGTTTTACAATGAGTGATTTTAACTTTTATATAATGAAGCTATTTTGAAAAGAAAAAGGCTATACCTTCTTAAACTAGAATTCTTTTCAAATGAATGACTAATATACCTTTTCTGTATCAGGATCCATTATTTCTTTCTATAATACATTTGCTACAACTAAAGTAATCTACTCACTGCCTTTTCTAAATAATACATGCTGTATTGTGTCAGATTCTTTCCCCATGTAGCTGGGCCCATCCAAGTTGTTTTCCCCTACACCTAGTGCTACTAAAAAATTCCACATCCTTAAAATTCTAATTAAGACTTTCTTTACCTATAAGTTATGCCTAACCTCTTACCTTTCTTTTCTATAGCCAGGGGTTTAATTTACAGCAAATAAAATTAGAAACTGAGAATTAAAGATGAAAAATGAGTTGTCCTTAGTTTATAAACACTATAAGACTCATTTAAATTCATTGCAATGGCTCATCTCTGATAAATCATATTGAAGAGTTTGCTGATGGCTTCAAATATTGACAAAGCCTGTCATTCACATGAAATGGACCATTAGCCATTTGTAGAGATAACTCTTTAATTATAATACACTGAACTTATGTTTACTTGCACAAAACATAACCTCAATAAGAGTGGAATTTATCGCAAACTTTCCTAATGACTTTGGAAAATGCCATTACACAGAACTTAACCTCATTTCTTCACAAATTTAGTGACATCAAAAGTCCTAAAGAATTTAAAATTCAAGTGACAAAGTTTTTTTTCGTTTATCTTTTAGAAACAATAAAATCTAACACCTCTAAATTCCTATATGCTTCTTTTCAAAATACTTCATATTAATACATTAAATAAGATAATATTATTAGTAAAGCATTGCTATTGTCAGCACTTTACAGATACGGAGACTAAGGCATACGGAGATTAAGTAATATTCTCAGAGATAGTAATGTATAAGGATAAATCACCTGCAAAATGACTCCCTTGAGAAGATCTATGATTTTTATAAACTTTTAGTACTCTTATGATTCTTTCAAACATGCTAAAGAATAATTAATCAATAACAAATATGAATCATTAAAGAAAATGCATGCAACTAATACTACTTCATTGAGAGTATGAAACTGTTATTTTGTCATAAAATTTGGCACCGAATTTTTCTCCTCTCAGACTTGGAGAACAAGAGTCATTTATAGATGTTTCCTAAGGGCTCTCTAGTGCCACAAACATGAGGCTCTCTTGGGTTTCCGTGTTCGGACACTTTGTGTGTTTAGAATCTGCCTCTGCCCTGCGAACCAGCTCTCTAGTCAGCAGCAAAGGAAAGTGAGTAGGTCTACAGTGACTGCCCACGTCACCACTGCCCGTGAACTCACTGATTCTCGCCTTCTCTGAATCAGACTTGCATCTTTACATCTAGCATATTCTGAGTACCTTCTGCTGCCAGCTTTCAGGAATATCATAACGGAATGGATCTAGAGACAGTCCTACATAGGAATATAAATACACTGTTTTAAATGGCTCTAAAGTAGACACACGATAAAGACAAGCATACTGCTTATAATCTATGGTATTAGAATTGTCAGGTAGTTAGAGTAGAAACAAATAAAGAGTCCAAGATGGCAGAACAACGCAGGTTGGGGGTGCCCACAAAAGAGGAAGTCGAGGACCTGAGTGAGAACCTCTGGTCCTGGGCATGAATAATCAGGTGAATACTTGAACCACCGCCTATTTTTTCATAGGATGTAACCCACCAGGCTCCACAGGGAGGAGACAGAAACGATAAAAAGGGAAGCCAAGAGTCATCAGGACCGCTTCAGGGGTTGACCTGCATCTGCATCTTGGAAGCCACTGCCCTTTGCCCCTGCCTGCTTCCCAGGTGAGCTGTGACTGAGCTGCAACTATAACTAGTTTGTTGCTAAGAATATGGTCTCCTGCCTTCTATTTCATTGTTACAAAGATTTGGAATGACAGACCACTTCTAGCTCAAACAGGCAGGATTTTATTAAACATCACTTGGTGTCTGAGGATCCTTTGATCAGACATCCATACATGACCTCTCCCATTCAGGACTTGTTTCACTTGGTGTCTAATAAAAATAGTTTGCCCCCAAGTTTTAAGGCATCTTTTTTCAGGTTTGCAATGACTGCAAGGTTTTGAAGGCAGGGAGGCCAGCCTCAGGTGGTTGGGTGGAGCCTCTTGGACAAGTATGCCGCTGACTGGGGTTCAGGTCCCAACCTTTAAGTTAACATTCCCGTCTATGCCTTCCTTCTTGTGGACACATAAATGAAATGCTTTCTCTAAGTTTGGCAACCTCAAAGCGGCGCCTGGATTAAGGCCTGTTGTAGTGTAGCCTCTGCCTTCTGTTGAGGAGGTCCCTATGTCAATGGGAATACTTGACAGAATCACAGCAGTAATTTTTTTTTCATTTTTAAATTACTACTTGTGGTCTTTAAAATAATTTAATCAACCATTTAGAGTGGATATGACAGTGAATACACTGTTACATAGAATTTCTTTATAAAATACAACCATAAAGATGCTTAAGCAGCTTCAAGTCTAACGTCCGGCAACTTCGCACGTATTTCTCTCATTGTTATTGACAAACTTTTGTTTTAAAAAGTCTTAAAAACTTAATCATGTATTAAGATAGACCTAATAGGCACACATAAAGCATTATACTTCCCACATGGAAAACATCTGTAAAAGTTTATGTTAAGCCATTAATCAACTCATTATTTTCAGTCAGTATTACAGAGATCTGCTTTTGAACTTTAGAAATCAATTTCAAATCCAAGTTCATAGTTTTGTAAATTCAAAAACAAGCATCAAAATAACCCATCAGAAGTAAGAACATATGATCCATTTTCTACATATTCAAACCAAATTAGTATAAAAATATCACTATCAAACTTGAATGAATATTATGCAAAATTTAGAGAAAATTCGAGTCTTCAGTTATTTATTACAAAAGAAAAAGGAAACACTAACATTATACTAGGAAGGATAAAATCAATTCAATATTTGACTTTTTGACAAGACAAAAGTGAAATTTATAAATAACCAAAGCTGACCATGAAAAAAGAGAGGACAGAACCTACAAATAATATTAGAAAACATGAAAAAATAAATACAGAAACAAATGTAAAGATTAAAAAAACAGAGAAGTTAAATGTATTATGATAAAAATTTGAAAATTTAGGTGAAATGGAATTTTATAAATGCATAGATTACCAAAACCTTAATCTTATAGTCATAATAGAATAATTGTTTAGAAATCTCTCCACAAAAAAAGAAACTATCACACCATAACTAGACACATCTGTAGGTTAGCTAGGGCAAAAAGATTTTAATAAAATAAAAAGTATAGAAATTGGAATGAAGAAGCAATAATGTCACTATTAACAAAAAATATGACAGCCTGGAAAAACTAGGTGAGGATATGGAACAAAGGAAATTCCCACATTGTTGCTAGTAGGCATATAAACACACACAAATTTTAGAAATCAGTTTGGCCATATGTAGTACTTTTGAGCATGCTCAAGCCATGCAAACAAGCAATACCACTTCCTGAGCAGTCTGCCCTTAAAGTCTATATCCAGGCCTGCATGAGACACACACAAGAATATCGTGAAGCTCAAACTGCTTTTACATCAATCATTCTCTTTTTGAGCTTGTGATAATTTCAAAATTATTTCAAATTATGATGATTAAGAAACCTTCTCTTAAGAGAACATTGTCAACTGTCGACTTCTATCTTAAATTTTTGCTCTGAGCAATGCTTTAAGAATAAATAAAACATTATGCAACTGGAATTTTGCAGAACTGGCCTCCATATTCTTGGATCTCTTCTGGGTTTCATTATCAACTAGCCGTTTAATCACACATTACTCTATAAATGTTTACTTTTTAATTAATTGACAACATAATATTGGTACTGTTTCATATATTCTTAAATTGGAGTATTAGATAAAACATATTAAAGCAAATGGAAAACAGCCATATCATAGGACAACTTTTCCGAGACAGTGGCTTCCGTAACGTTTTCCATAGGGCCCTGGCTGAGAGTGTGTGGTGCATGTTAATTGTACTCACCAGCTGCTGCCCCTGGACGCCCCAGGCCGCGTACTGCAGGACAGAGTCCTCTACTTCTGGAGGGTTTAACTCCCAAACTTCCCTTGAAAAAAGGTAGATAGTTTTATATGAACAAATTGACACCTACACCTACAGTTCAGTTGGACAGTTGCTCATGGAAACCAGATGATCATTGAACTTACCTAGTGTGTATATTGTAGATCACATATGAAGCAGTATACGAATAATGAAAAATCTGAAACAAAAAGAAGAGTTATAGTTTGGAGTAAAGGCTCTATTTTAATGAGTATGTATATGTTTTTGACTAAATCCTGGAAATGGAAAATTGGTTTTAGAGAGAATTCAAAATGTGATTCCTCATTACCTATAAAATAAAGTTCAAACTTTATTCAAGTGTGAATATCGAAACATTGATACTCCAGTGTTTTGTTATTTGTGTTCCCCATGGTTTCCCACTCTTATCATCCACTACTTCTCTTCACCTGGCCTATACTTTACTATATTAGATAAATTCCTTCTGTATATCCTGAATGTCTCTCTTTTTTTTTTTTCTAATTTATTATTTTTTTAGGATATTCTAACTTCACTCAGATGAAAAACTTTCCTCCTTCCATTACAGCCTATCTATCTATCTAGAGAAATTCTCTCTCTCAAAGTTTACTTTTAACTCTTAGGACATTTCACACCCTGTAGCACAAATTAGATAAGATTTTAAGTGTTTGTTTCCTTTTCCCACTGGAATCAGGTCCAGGTGTGTATTACTTTGGCATCGTCCACATTACCTTATACGGTATCAGGTTTGCCTGCAACATGCAATCAATATTTGTTGAATAATGATTCTGATGGGGAAAAATGCCTTGCGAATGGAAGTGCTTATGGAGACAAAATGGGATAACACCCCAAGCACTTCATAGAAATATCTGAAAATTATATGTTAAGTAATTGGTTGCAAGCATGTATCTTCAAGAGATTTCTTATATCATCTTATAAAGAGTCCTGTTTCTTTCTAAAGGGCATCCTCCAAAGGATCACAGCTTACATGTTGAGGTGACATTAAGGACCAGAGTGGATGATGCAAAGATATTCCTAAATTTTGGTTCTTACTGATTAAAGATGATAAAATAATAGAATACAGAGAAAATGAGGAAAATTGTAAAAGATAGGTTAGGGAGAGAGATTATAAGTATGTGACATTTTAATGAAATTATATTTTTCTAAGCTATATGGATCTAGTGAAGAAACTCTTTTCCACTTAACTATATTGTTATATTATTATTTACAGGATTCATAGAGTTTATATTGGTACTTTCATTTTTCAACATGTAATTATAAAAACTTCTCTTATCCTATAGTCGACGTACATTGCACAAATACAATACTGTAAATTAAAAATCCTTAGAAGTGAAATTATTATTTCTTCTCACTGCAATAATAACTTCAATTAAACATGACTAGCCACATATTTGGCAAATAAATACTAGTGTTCATTCTGTGCATTGAAATTACAATCCTTCCACAATTTGTTATATTATTGTGCTTCATAATGAAGTGTTTCCTCTATTTCTTTTGGAATAGCTATTAAATCTGAGATCACCTTTACTACAGAGTCATAGAAGTGAAAAATATTTTTCCTGGTGTCTATTTTGGCATTCATATTGTGTTCTATAAAATTCTATATTTGACTACAAATTTTAAATCTTGAATTTATTACTATAGCTGACAAAGAGCTGAGAACTGTGACCACTTCTCCATTTTGTTTTCCCATCTCAGAAAGTTCTGTTGCCAGAGTAAACTCCCAAGTCATTAAGTGGTCTTCAAATCAGACAAATGTTTCAATGATGTTATGGATGGAAACAAACTATTCATTCCATCTATTAATCTACCTAACACACTCTCCTATGAATTCTAGGTTCATATCCCTCTTGACAAAGAGTTCCTGTTCCCTACTGCTTTAGTCAAAGCAAGTCAAAATAATCACTGACACAAAACTGGATGATATAACCATTGAATGTTTATCTCTTTCCATCATATTTATATGATGTAGAGCTATAGAGCTTACAGACTCTTCTCAGTGTATGAATCCTAAGAACTTAGATGTCTTTCCAATGATGGGGTTTAGAGAGAAAAATACATAAATTCACTTTCTGCTTTGTAGTTCTTAGCCTGATACAGCATTTGTTTCTCCCACCTGGTATGTTGAGATGGAAGATCACAATAAAAAATTTAGCCCTCGCAGATGCAGAGAACTAACTAGCATTTGCAGAGGAAGAAGGATCAGAGGATGAAGAAAACAGGTGAAAGGGATTAAAATGTACAAACAACAAGTTACAAAATAAATAAGTCACAAGGATGTAATGTATGCCACAGAGAATATAGTTAATAATATTGTATATGCATAAACTACAAAAATATTGAATCACTATATTGTACACCTGAAAGTGAAAGTCACTCAGTTGCGTCTGACTCTTTACATCCACATGGATTATACAGTCCCTGAAATTCTCCAGGCCAGAATACTGGAGTGGGTAGCCTTTTCCCTTCTCCAGGGGATCTTCCCAACCCAGGGATCGAACCCAGGTCTCCCACATTGCAGGCAGATTCTTCATCAGCTGAGCCAAAAGGGAAGCCCTGTACACCTGAGGCTAATATAATATTGCAAGTGAACTATACTTTAATTTTTAAAAAAAGTTAGCCCTGCCTAACCTGCAAACACATAGCAAACATATCATAGAGATTGAGCCTCAACTATAGGGCCCCTAACAAAGCCAACAGTTTGCCAAACTGTTGGCTTAGAACTTTTCTCCTGGCTTAGAACTCTTTCCACTAAATCCACTATCCTTGATGTGTATGTGTATGTGTGTGTGCGTGTGCACATATTCACAGAAGATCTCAAATTTTTCTTGTTTTCTAATTTTCCATAACTAAATTGCACTGTATATCCATAGAATATAAATAGTACAAGGTAGGAGATGAACAGGGTTAGAGATAGACATTTCTTTATGTTTGTTGCAGAGATTTTGAAAGGGGGAATTTTCAAGAAGAAATTAACTTAGTTTTATTGAACATCTACATTAAGGCACATTGGAATAAATTCAGTCTGTGCTAATCTGCATTTCTCTCCTTGAATGGCAGTTCTATTCTTTTTTTAAAAATTTATTTATTTTAATTGGAGGCTAATTACAATATTGGAATCCACCATGGGTGCACATGTGTCCCCCATCCTGAACCCCCCTCACACTTCCCTCCCCACCCCATCCCTCAGGGTCATCCCAGTGCCCCGGCCCTGAGCGCCCTGTCTCATGCATCGAACCTGGACTGGTGATCTATTTCACATATGGTCATATGCATGTTTCAATGCTATTCTCTCAAATCATTCCACCCTTGGCTTCTCCCACAGAGTCCAAAAGTCTGTTCTTTACATCTATGTCTCTATTGCTGTCTCACATACAGGGTCATCGTTACCATCTTTCTAAATTCCATATACATGCATTAGTATACTGTATTGGTGTTTTTCTTTCTGACTTACATCACTCTGTATAATAGGCTCCAGTTTCATCCACCTCATTATAACTGATTCAAATTCATTCATTTTAACAGCTGAGTAAATTCCATTGTGTGTATGTACCACAGTTTTCTTATCCATTCATTTGCCAGTGGGCATCTAGGTTGCCTCCACGTCCTAGCTATTGTTAAACAGTGCTGCGATGAACATTGGGGTACATGTGTATCTTTCAATTCTGGTTTCCTCGGTGTGTATGCCCAGCAGTGGGATTGCTGGGTCATATGGCAGTCCTATTTCCAGTTTTTTCTATTCTTTTTTAACATTCTCCACTTCCTTTTATTATATATATCTCTTCTATATTGGCTAGGTAGGTCTTGTTTTATGATGAGAAGATAAAATTGGAGTCCCTCGGATTAGAAACAGTCTTTTTACTGTAATTGTTGGCTGCTGTAAAATGAGGGCCAAATTGAACATCTGCTAAGATCCATGGGGACAAAGAAATTTCATGGTCAAAAATTACATATTCATCTCATCTCTGAAAATGATGTTCCACTGCTTCTTATAGAGTATGAATAGTTATGGCAAAGGCAGTAGGTGTGGGGCAAAACTGAGATATGCCATATAAAAATTTGATCCAATTTATACTCCTGGAAGCTGGACCTGACATGATATTCAATCTCCTGATACCAAAAAGGCATTGGGAGGTACAGAAAATATCATAGGATCCCACAAACCAATCCGATCCCTATCATCTCTACATTGCTCTAGGAACTCATACAAGATTACTAAATGTTAATCATCATGAATGGTATAATTGATTATCATTATTTCTGTTATGATCTATAAGTCACCATGAACATTGAATTAGCAAATACTGAAAGATTTCTCCTAGGAGAAGTACAGGATTAGGTTCCTATGAGCCTTTGGTTACATTTTCATCAACCAATGAATATATAACATTTTTTTTTATGTGCTTCTTTTTAACTTGAAAAAGCTGCATCTAACACTAAATATTGTTCATTCCTTAGCACTGAGCTCATGGCCAATGTTATAACTCATGTCTGAATGAAGCTTACCTAACTCATCTTCAGTTCAGTTCAGCCACTCAGTCGTGTTCGACACTGCGACCCCACAGACTGCAGCATACCAGGCCTCCCTGTCCACCACCAATTCCCGAAGTTTACCCAAACTCATCTCCATTGAGAAGGTGATGCCATCCAACCATTTCATCCTCTGTCGTCCCCTTATCCTCCCACCTGCAGTCTTTCCTGGCATCAGGATATTTTCCAATGAGTCAGCTCTTCGCATCAGGTCGTCAAAGTATTGGAGTTTCAGCTTCAACATAACTCCTTTCAATGAATACTGAGGACTGATTTCCACTAGAATTTGGATCTCCTTGAAGTCCAAGGGACTCTCAAGAGTCTTCTCCAACATCGCAATTCAAAAGCATCAATTCTTCAGCACTCAGCTATTTTTATAGTACAACTCTCATCCATACATGAATACTGGAAAAACCATGGCCTTGACTAGATGGACCTTTGTTGACAAAGTAATATCTCTGCTTTCTACTATGTTGTCTAGGTTGGTCATAGTTTTTCTTCTAAGGAGCAACCGTCTTTTAATTTCATGGCTGCAGTCACCATCTGCAGTGATTTTGGAGTCCCCCAAAATAAAGTCTGCCACTGTTTCCACATCTATTTCCCATGAAGTGATAGGACCGGATGCCATGATCTTAGTTTTCTAAATGTTGAACTTTAAGCCAACATTTTCACTCCCCTCTTTCACTTTCATCAAGAGGCTTTTTAGTTTCTCTTCACTTTCTGCCATAAGGGTGTTATCATCTGCATATCTGAGGTTATTGATACCTCTCCTGGCAATCTTGATTTCAGCGTGTGTTTCATCCAGCCTGGCATTTCTCATGATGTACTCTGCATATAAGTTAAATAAGCAGGGTGACAATATACAGCCTTGATGTACTCCTTTTCCTATTTGGAACCAGTCTGTTGTTCCATGTCCAGTTCTAACTGTTCTTCCTGACCTGCATACAGGTTTCTCAAGAGGCAGATCAGGTGGTCTGGGTAGTCCCATCTCTTTCAGAATTTTCCACAGTTTATTGTGGTCCACACAGTCAAAGACTTTGGCATAGTCAATAAAGCAGAAATAGATGTTTTTCTGGAACTCTCTTGCTTTTTTGATGATCCAGCGGATGTCGCAGTTTGATCTCTGGTTCCTCTGCCTTTTCTAAAACCAGCTTGAACATCTGGAAGTTCACAGTTCACATATTGCCGAAGCCCGGCTTGGAGAGTTTTGAGCATTACTTTGCTAGTGTGTGAGATGAGTGCAATTGTGCGGTAGTTCGAGCATTCTTTGGCATCGCCTTTCTTATGGATTGGAATGAAAACTGACCTTTTCCAGTCCTGTGGCCACTGCTGAGTTTTCCAAATGTGCTGGAATATTGAGTGCAGCCTTTTCACAGCATCATCTTTCAGGATCTGAAATAGCTCAACTGGAATTCAATCACCTCCACTAGCTTTGTTCATAGTGATGCTTCCTAAGGCCCACTTGACTTCACATTCCAGGATGTCTGGCTGTAGGTGAGTGATCACACCATTGTGATGATCTGGGGTCATGAAAATCTTTTTCGTACAATCCTAACTCCTGTAATTTCTCTTTAAAATACATCATAGCCTACTGGCCCCTGGTAACACTGGACTGCATTTCAGCTCTGTGCTTGGGAGCCGTTTAAATAGCAAAATCATGAAAAAGAAAACACAAACACATGAAAAAATAGCCCTAAAAGACCCTCAAAAGGACACTAATTTACAGTATGAAAACTGGAAAGCGAAGGCATTGCATCATCTTCTTTGATCTCACCTGGGAAAGTGCACATCAGGCACCACAAATGTTCTGCTGTTCGGCACTTGTCTTGAATGACTGAGAATGTGCAGCAACTATGGATCCTGAGGTTACAAACTGAATTTAGAAAATAGGCATATTTGCAATTCCAGAATCCTTAAATATAGAAGACCATCTATATACATAACATAGATATAGCATGAGATGTTACTAGAAGAAATAAGGAAAAATGATAGTCATATTTAAGGCCTGCCAAAACACAAAAGGGCTCTCCAGGTGGCTCAGTGGGTGAAGAATCTGCCTGCAATGCAGGAGACATGGGTTTGATCCCTGAGTTAGGAAGATGCCCTGGAGAAGGAAATGACAACCCACTTCAATATTCTGATCTGGAAAATACTATGAACAAAAAGCCTGGAGAGCTATAGTTCATAGGGGTGCAAAGACTCAGATATGACTGAAGTGACTGTGCACTCATGCATAAAGAACACAATAAATGTATAAAAGTTATCCAGGATAGTGTTCATGTTCTACGTGCAGCAAATGAAAACTAGCTACATCAATTCAGTTATCAAATGTCTAGTACACAATCTCTTTGACATAGTTTTGCACTTGGTAGCATTTAAAAAAATGATTATGGTGATAAAAGCCATTTTTAAAAAGAATTAAATACAAAAGAGTATTAGTTGACAATTTTTATTTACTCCTATATGTTGTCTGTCAGTTTATAAACATGTGTTGAATACTAATTATATGCAAGCACATAAGTCAAGTACCCTGCCAAGTGCAAAAACTGTAATAAACATGATCCCTGCCCACAACTCATTCATTTGGGGTGACAAAGTTAAGAAACATATTAACATAAGGGGATCTAGTTGCAGGTCTTGGTTAAATTAGGGCTTGTAAATTGTAAACTATAAGCTTTCCAAAAAGCGATTAGTTATCTGCTTCAAGATGCAATCATAGAGAAGATAACGGCTGAGTTAGGCATAGAAGGGACTAATATAATTATTGAATTGAGCACTTACTATATATTGGACACTGCCGAGCACTGTACATATATTATTTATGATTAAATCAACCCCAGGAAGTAGAAGTGTAATTCATAATTCATATGACAGGCTCTGGAAGCGTTGAAAGTTTAAGTAAGAGACAGAACCACAATTTGCACCTACATCTGTCCGATTACAACCCATATTATGACTTAATCTCTCTGTACACTCTCTCAGGGACCTGGGACAGGACGCATGACTCCAGCTTTGCAAAAGATTTATTTCTGAAAGACCTTTTAAAGCACCACCCAAAGATTTATGAACAAGAGTAGGAATGAATTAATTGTGATTATCATAGTTAAGAGGGATTTCATTGAAAGATGATCTAATATATCAGATTAAAAATGTAAATCCCCTTCTCCTTTTGCTGTTTTTCAGATTTTTTCTTGGAATATCAGTTATTACTTAAGACATCTAAGGGGATTCATGTTAAAGAGAGTTACATTTACAAGAAAAAAGAACAGGGTGCTTTAGTAATTTATGCTTAAACAGAGGCTTAAATCTCTAGGTACCAAACCTCTGCACTGCAGTTAAACTGCCGAACTGGAATAAATAGCATGCATTTTCATGGCCTTGAGAATATTTAAAATAGGACTATGGATTTGCCATTAAATCAGACAGTTAGGAAAACTAAAGTGTGAGGAAGTAGGTCTCTGAATAAATAATATTAATACTTGTGAAAAATGGCAGTGAGAGAAAAGACAATCTAGGCAACAAAGTGTTTGTTTCTCTTGGAAATAAGTGCTATGAAGATGCAAAGTTTGTTCTAGGATAATGGACTAGTACTCTTTGCGATGAGTAAGGAGTGGCTCTGTTGGAAATTTTATTTTTATCATTCAATGAAGAACCAGAGCATCATGTAGGAAACTCTAGTGCAGTAAACAGAGTTCACAAAATTACAAGATGCAGTTCTACAAAACTTCTTTTAAGACATTGTATTAAAAAAGAAACTTTGGGACCATTGTGAACAGCAAGTACAGGTAGAAAGAGAAAATAAATCTGTGAGGGTGTTAAAGGTGTAAGTGATGTTTGTCATATTCTAGTCTCCTTTCCTTAGTCTTTAAGATTGACGTGAACACTGTGAAAGTCGCTCGGTTGTGTCCCACTCTTTGTGACCCCATGGACTGTGGCCTGCCAGGCTCCTCTGCTCATGGAATTCTCCAGGCCATAACACTGGAGTGGATAGCCAGTTCTCTTCTCCAGGGGATGTTCCAAAGCCAGGGATTGAACCCAGGTCTCCCTCATTGCTGGCAGATTCTTTACCATCTGAGCAACCAGGAAGCCCATATACCACAGGGAACTCTACTCAATAATCTGTAATGATGTATATTGGAAAAAGACTCTAAAAAGAGTGGATATATGTATATGCAGAGCTGATTCACTTGCTGTATAGCAGAAACTAACTACACTGTAAATCAACTATATGCCAATAAAAATTAATTTTAAAAAACTTATATGTTGATAAGATCATTGCTGACAGGTTTTACCACCTATGTCAGTGCTTCTTGGGATGAGCACACCCTAGGTTTCCCTATCTTGAGATTTTCACTGAGATTTTACCCTTGATCCTCAATCTGAAAGTGGATAAAAATGTTTTCTGGATTCACAGGTGGCTCAGTGATTAAATAATCCACTGGTGACTGCAGAAGATGCAAGTTCAATCCCTGTGTCAGGAAGATTCCCTGGAAGAGGAAATGGCAGCCACCTCCAGTATTCTTGCCTGGGGAATTATATGGACAGAGGAGCCTGGTGGGCTACATTCCATGAGGTCACAAAGAGTTGGACATGACTGAGCATGCGCATGCAAAAAAAAAAAAAAAACAACAACAACAAAACTTTTTTTTCTGTTTTATCCTTTAAGAAATATAAAGAATCCTGTATACAAGAAAAAGGAAAAAAAAAAAAAAAAAACTACTCCTCCTCCAAGATAAACAATAAGTAAAACCATGATTGGAACCAAAATCTTAACACGTTCCACACATGCAAGCATGTTTTAAAGTGTTACCACATAAAAAAACCATGTAAGATTCTTTCATTGTATCACCTTTACAGTAAGTGGCAAACAGTAAAATACTCAAGAGGGTGAGACTAACATAAATGATGCTAGAGAAGATGAAGTTTAGATGCTGCTTAAATTCAGCATTAATTTTGGCAAAACCTATATAAAATAAATAAAAAATAAATTTGCTAGTTAAAAAAAGACAATTTCTCACAACCTAATTTAGTCATTCTGTTAGCCTAAAGGCATCATGATGTCATCATCATGTAGAATATATAGCAATATTTTGACCTTTTCTTGTTTTATTTGAGTCTAGTAGGCTTCCCATTTGGAGAAGATAGGATATTGGGTTTTTTTTCCTTAGTATTCATAGTGTGTTCACTGAGTTGAAATATAGTACTGTCAGTGTACTATGAAAATGGACAACCTAATAAAAATACATAAATAATTAATTTGATTAATAAGAGTAAATTAAATTTACCTTGGTGGCTCAGATGGTAAAGAATCTGCCTGCAATGCAGGAGACCAAGGTTGGATCCCTGGTTTGGGGTGACCCCCTGGAGAAGGGAATGGCAATCCACTTGCCGGGAGAATTTTGCCTCC
Organism: Muntiacus reevesi; assembly: GCF_963930625.1. NCBI lineage: Eukaryota > Metazoa > Chordata > Mammalia > Artiodactyla > Cervidae > Muntiacus > Muntiacus reevesi. Next base: position 205,403,278 of record NC_089251.1, read on the forward strand.
AGGCAATATCCTTGCCTGGAGAATACCATGGACAAAGAAGCCTGGAGGGTTATAGTTCATAGGGTTGAAAAGAGTCAAATATGACTGAAGTGACTGAGCACTCATGCATGCAGAACACAATAAATGTGTAAAAGTTATCCAGGGTAAAGCTTATATTCTACATGAAGCAAATGAAAACCAGCTACAAAACTAGCTAATACTCCAGTATTCTTGCCTGGAGTATCCCATGGACAGAGTAGCCTGGCAGGCTAGAGTCCATGGGGTTGCAAAGAATCAGACATATGAGTGACTGGCACTTTCACTTTCAAACATGATTTCATCTAAAACATTTATTTTATATAAGAAAATGGATAGCTAATGGCTCAAGTCTTTAAAGCAGACAAGAAAAATGACCTGGGCATCATTTTTCAATTTCATATAGGTCTGTTGTGCCCAGGATATAAATCTATGGCTTGCAAAGTAACAGCAACCAGCATGAGAAGAATATATTTCATTATACAACAAGATTTCTGAGTGAAAGAAACAAACCGTTTTCTGATATATTTCCTGTTAAAAACATTAACTGTTCATCATAACAATAAGTCCTAGAATTACTCTTATAATTTTATTCATGAGAAGTTGTCTATAATACAAAATTTCATTTCAAAGAAGCTCCCTAGCATCAGTTTTTAAATTATTCATATTTAGCAGGTAATTTTCACCATAATATACTGCTGACTAAAGTACCAACCTCATTGACAGTGCCACTTTTTGTAATAAAATATTTTCATATACCAGGCCTTTCTATATTAATTCATGTGAACAAACTACTTTCAAACCACCTGACATTATATTGTTTCCTATGTCCTAATATTAAACACATCTGGTTTGATATCCTGAATAGCACTTAAGGGTCAATTGCTGAGAAGTAGTGCAAGCAGGTTTTCAAATTGTATTGTAAAGTGCAAAATTTAAATATCATCTAAATACCCATACACTAGGTTTCTCTCAAGCATGTCAGTGAAGAAATAAATATACTGCAACAGGACTCAGGGAGGCCTGGTGTGCTGCAGTCCATGGGGTCGCAGAGAGTCAGACGCAACTTGGCAACGGAACAGCAACGATGTGAGAGACGAAAATCTCAAGCTGTTCTACTTAGTACTAGAACTTGAAAAACAAGGATTAAAACAACTGATTCAACAATATTTGGAGGTATTTGCAGGCCCTTGTTGACTGAACCAAGTATGCAGCATAGGAAATTAGTAATTTAATTCCCCAGCAACTTTCTCTATTTCAGTGGAATAAAGTCCTAACTTGTGTTTACTTGAGCAAGTTATTTAAATCTTTTGCTTTATTCATTAGGAAAGTGGAGAAAGCAAAACATATCCAACTGTTTCCTTATAAAGAATACATGACAAATTATAAGGAAATCATTTAGTTATCAGATGAGGTTAAATCAAAACTCACATCAAAATCAGGAAAACTCAAAATTATTGCAATTGAAATTTTAAAATTTAAGAAACCTCTCACTATCAAACAGGAAAGGAAAACAATCACAAAATTGTATGTAATTCATACTAGTTACTTTTTATAACACCATAAGCCCATAAATAATTCTCATTTGTTTTGAATAATTGCTAAAATATAAGAGAAAAAATTTAGAGACATAATTTTAAGGAATATATCATAATTTATGTAAGTATTTACAGGTTAACAGCTATTTAGATGATCAAATTTTTCACATAAACAAAATATTGAGATTATTTTCATTGGATATTTACACACACTGTTAGGATACATGACCCAAAGTAAAATTTATAGGTTAGAAGATTTGCACATTTTACATTTTGCTTCATATTGCCAACTCATTTTCTAGAAAAATTAGAAATAATTTATAATGCTATGTGCTTTACAAGTATCTTAGCTTATCTTTAATACCACAATAAAATAATATTACCCATTGTGCTGATTTAGATCATTTGAATGGCAAAAATGAAAGCAAACATCATTATTAAACTTGCAGCTAGATTATGATTAAGTCTGACTAGCTTGTCATATTGCTTTGTATTTTTTTAAAGATTTTTATTTATCCATTTGTGACTCACCCATCATTGTCATTTCAAAGAGATTGTTGTTCTTTTCCTTGTTGATATCTAAAAGCTCTTTTTATATTACAAATTGCAAATATATTTTCATGCATTCAATAAATATTTTACCCAATTAAAGTTTGCCTTTTCTCTTTGTCGATGTGTATTTGAAGTGAAGTGAAGTCACTCAGTCATGTCCAACTCTTTGCACCCCATGGACTGTAGCTTACCAGTATCCTTTGTCTATGGGATTTTCCAGGTAAGAATACTGGAGTGGGTTGCCATTTCCTTCTCCACAGGATCTTCCCAACCCAGGGATTGAACCTGGGTCTTCCGCATTGTGGGCAGACACTTTACCATCTGAACCACCAGGGAAGCCCCGGTATTTTTTAAAGAGAAATGTTAAATCTCTGTGTGGTTATTTCTAAAAGCTATTTACTATTTCAGATCCTAGTCATGTGCCAAGAGAAGCTTCATTGCCTCAACACTATAGACTTTAAACAGTTACTTTTCTAGTATTTCTAAAATTCATGATATCTTCTATCCACCTAAAATTATTTTTGGTTTAAAGGGTTAAGTACAAATTCAGTTGTTTTCCTTCCCCCAATAACCAGGCAGTTCTCCAGTATAGCTGATTTGTAATTTATCTTTTTACTTAATGTACATTTTAAATCCCTTCTGTAACTTTGGTCTTTTTTTCTGACTAGAATCACTATAATACAACTTAAAAATACATTTTAACATCTGGGAAAGTTCATTCATCTCATCTTTTTTGTGACATACATGCACTCTAAATCTTGCCTATTTAAGCGTAGGTCTTAATCTGCTGATTAAATTCCAGTTAAACTCCTGATTAAATTCCAGTTAAACCAAGAAGAGGATTCATTGTTGTCAAATGAAAGGTTACTGTTTATTACTTTCAAATAACTTGAGTCCATTTCTTAAAATATACTTTTATTGGTCATGAGCATAATTTACTTGTTCCTGTTTTAATTGAATCTCTTCTACCATCATAAGCTTACAGAGTAGTATAATATGAAGACTGTGGGTTGGGTGTAAAAGTTTGTAGATTGTTTGGTTCAACACTTACTGTGGAAACTTGAACAAGTAGCATAACTTTGTCTTTTCATAGTGATAAAAACATCTTCCAGAAGAATCAATAAATTTTCTTAAGGATGGGAAACAGGATAGAAAGCCCAGAAATAATCTCTCATGCCAATGATCAGTTAGTCTATGACAAAGGAGCCAAGAATATACAATGGAGAAAAGATAGTCTCTTAATAAGTGGTGCTAGGAAAACTGGAGAGCTACATGCAAGAGAATGAAATTGAACATTCTCTAACACCATAAACAAAAATAAAGTCAAAATGAAACGAAGACCTAAATGAAAGGCCACACACTATAAACTCTTAGAGGAACACATAACTAGAACACGCTTTGACATAAATCACAGCAATTTGTTTTAGATCCTTCTCCTAAGAAATGAGAATAAAAACCAAAATAAACAAATGGGATCTAATTAAACTAAAAAGCTTTTGCACAGCTAAAAAAACCATAAACAACACAAAAAAGACAACTCTCATAGTGGGAGAAAATGTTTGTAAATATATTCACTGCAAGGGTTTAATCTCCAAAATATCTAAGCAATTTATGCAGATCACTGCCAAAAAAACAAACAACTCAATCAAAAAATGGGTGGAAGATCAAAATAAATAGAAATTTCTACAAAGAAAACATACAGATGACAAAAAAAAAAAAAAAAACACATGAAAAGATGCTTGACATCACTAATTATCAGAAAAATGCAAATCAAAATTACAATGAAGTATCACCTCACACCAGTCAGAATGGCCATCATCAAGAAGTCTACATACAATAAATGCTGGAGAAGTTGTGGAGAAAAGGGAACCCTCCCACACTGTTGGGGGGAATTTAAATTGATACAACTATTATGAAGAATGGTATGGAGGTTCCTTAAAAACCTAAAAACAGAACTAAAATATGATCCCACAACCCCACTCCTGGGCATCTGCTTCCATGCTAAACAGCTTCAGTCTAACTGTGTGACCCCGTGGACTGTAGCCCACCAGGTTCCTCTGTCCATGGGATTATCCAGGCAAAAATAGTGGAGTGGGTTGCCATTTCCTTCTCTAGGGGATCTTCCCTACACAGGAATCAAACCCACATCTCTTATGTCTCCTGCATTGGTGAGCAAAATCTTTACCACTAGCATCACTTGGAAAGCCCCTCCTGGGCATATATCCATAGAAAACCATCATCAAAAAAGATACATGCAACCCAGTGTCCACTGCAGCACTATTTAAAATAGCCAAGATATGGAAGCAACCTAAATGTTCATCAACAGAGGAATAGATAAAGAAGAAGTATATGTATCTGCAATGGAATACTACTCAGCCATAAAAAAGAATAAAATGATGCCATTTGCAACAACATGAATGGATCTAGAGATTATCATACTAGATGAATGATAATCAGTGTCATTCAATGATAATGAATGATATTCATGAATGATAATCATGAAGTAAGTCAGATAAAGACAAATATCATATGATATCACATATGTAGAATCTAATGTTTAAAAATGATACAATTAAACTTATTTACAAAATAGAAATAGACTCACAGATTTTGAAAACAAACTTATGGTTACAAAAGGGAAAAAATAGCAGGGAGGGATAAATAAGGATCTTGGGATTAACATATACACATTACTATATATAAAGTAGATAACCAACTAGGACCTATTGTGTAACACAGGAAACTTTACTTGATGTTCTTTAATAATCTATATGATTAAAGTATCTGAAAAATAATGTATATATGTATATGTATAGCTGAATCACTTTGCTGTATAGTGAAGACTAACACAATATTGTTAAGCAACTATACTCCAATAATTTTTTTTTAATTAAGGATAAGAAGTTACTGAAAGAGTTAATACAGAACTCTTTTATGGGTAAATGCTGTAGGCTGAAAATATTTGAGAATAGCCCTGGAATAAAAACATAGGCAGACATCCATAAAAATGAATGTGCTTTTATATGCTGCTTATAAAATTGACTTGAATTCTAAGCTATAAGGAAATATTTATTTTTCAAAAGGTAACATAACTTGAGACAAAATTATGACATTAATATCTAAAGAAAGTTGTCACCCCACATAGCAAGATAATGCGCCACTGATTTTCAATATAAAATCCCTCTGATCCCTCTATTTGTAACATTTCTGACGGCATGAAAATCAAATATATAAAGAACTGACTTTCAATCTCAACCACTTTATGTATATCCATCTGGAAAAGTGGCCTATGCCAATTCGATTATTACTAAAAGCAGGACTTTCTCAATTGAACCCACCGAGCCTTCAACATGACAAATAGATCATTCAGAAACCATCAGGTAGAGCAGGTATCAGAGCCGAAGGATCAACAATAGGCCTCTTCTCCCTTTTAGAAAACTATATATGTATGAAATATAATACTTGCAAGGGGGAAATGGTACATATGATTTATACCCAAAATCAGATGATCAGGGCAAATTGTAAAAATCTAAAGTACGTGGATCTGTTTCCATTATTTCTGTGCCCAATTTGGTTGACCCCAGAGTCCCAGTGCTGCACTTGGGCTCATTAGGATCTTTTTTTTTTCTTTTTTTAGTATCTTAATGCAACAAGTCTCCTACAGTAACTCTCCAACAAGCTCCATTCTAAGAGCATGTTCGTAAGTTCAGTTACTTTGTAAGTCCAAAAAAGTTAGCCTAGTGCCCAACCAACACATTTGGGTATATAGTCCTGAACTGTAGTACGCTTATAATACTTTTCACACAAAATAATACATTAAAAGAATACAACAATAAAGAAAGCACTTTAAATCTTGTAGTACAGGACCTTGAAAAGTGCAGTACAGCAGCCCGCATTGAGTGAACAGGTAAGAAGAGTTGGTGATTGCGGGAGGAAGTGGGAGATGGCAGAGCTGAAAGGTCGTCAGCAATTGGAGATGGAAGGCAAGCTGCAGTTTCACTCACACCCAGTGTTTATGGCACAGGTTCTGCTTCCTTGATGGATTTAATTCTATATACCCTCTTGAACAAATGATTCAGTGAAGTCTGGGCAGTAGCACGTTCACATATTTGAAGGCTTGTATGTATGTAGGAGACTTACTATACTCCAAAGTATCCTTCCCCTCCCCTCTTTAAAAAAAAAAGTCTTTTGATATTCAGATTTTTAAAAATTGGGGTATAGGTGGCTCAGTGGTAAAAATCCCCATGCCAATGCAGGAGACTCAGGAGACATGGGTTCAATCCCTGGACCTGGAAGATCCCCTTTAGGAGGAGGAAAGGCAACCTACTCCAGTATTCTTGCTTGAAAAATCCCATGAACAGAGAAGCCTGGTGGACTACACAGCCCATGGGGTTGCCGGGTTGGACATCACTGAGCAGCTGAGCACATACACACACACAGTTGTGTCACAAAGGTTAGTTGGGCTCTGCTGTGCAATGAAGTGAGTCAGCCATATGTGCACATATATCCCCTCCTTCTGGGATCTCACTCCGACCCCCATCCCACCGATCTAGGTCACAACAGAGCCCTGAGTTCAAATCTTCTGAATCATAAAATCATTAGAAAAGCTTCATGAAATTATGAATTCCAGGAAATCACCTAGAGAGACCTAGAAATCTGGATTTTACTGTGTGACTACAGTCATTCTTTTTTGTCAGGCAGGTTTGGGAAATGCTATCCTACTCTATGAGAACTTCCATTTTTCAGAGGCAAGGTGAGTGAACAGAAAAACCAGGGGCTGTAGAAATTTCATTATTAAACATGAGAAAAGGGCTTCAGAGTCACTGTTCTTCCCTAATGTGAAGTCCATCATCCTGTTCAGTTTAGAGTATAATGAAGAAGTCATTCTTATAAGCAAATATACAAAGTTTTAAAATCATTTCCCAATACAGTATCATGGGCAGAATCGAAGAGTACATAGGTATCAAATATCTGTCCTGGTTCAAAGAAAGCAGCTGCTAAGCTGAGGGTAATAAATACTTGGCAGCAGGTATCACACACTGAGTTGTAAAGGAAAATTACCCTTTTAGGTAACATTGAAGAAGATGATGCATTTTCTTTAACTTAAGTATTATTCTCAATTGAGGCTTTGAACTTCTGAATTAGTTATAAGAACCCACATATGAGAAAACAACCACAGTTCTGACTGTGGAGGAAAACAACATGTGGAATATCAGAAGATATGGAACAACAAGTAGATGACAAAAAATTGGACAAAAGAAATATAATTTTCTCAATGACTTGGCTAAGGGACCTGATGTGCTATTAGAATTTATGCTCAGCAGCCTACTACATTTAAATTCCAGTGAACTACATTTTGGACAGAGCTAGTTTAAAGCCCCATATGTGGAAAATAAGAATGATAATATGACCTACCTCATAGGCTTACTGTATAGATTAACTGTGATAATGCTTGTGAAGTTCTTAGTATTTCTTAAGTATTCAATAAACATTATTATTACTGTTGATGTTGTTGTTGCTCCAGCCACTGCTGTTACTATGAGGATATCATGCTTGAAATACTTATATGATTAATTATTAGGGTTTTTATTATTAACTTAATCATTGCAAACTACATTTCTTAATTATATAATTTTCAGATAAGTCAATTATCTAGATATTTTTAGACACATTTTGACTCCTAACAATTGTAATCAATATTATGATGGCTGGAAGTGATCAGGATGATGAAGTAGGAGGAAGTGGTACTCACCTCCCACCACTAACACATCAAAAATATATCTACATGTGGAACAATTTTCACTGAATACTAACATACTGGAAATATTCTGAATCTTGACTGAGTGCTGGTTATAATTCATTAAGAGGGGCATTTTAGATCTGGACAATCTACTCTTTGTAAGATATACATCATTTAAAATATAAGTTTAAAGCATCAGTGTCCATCAATGTCTCCCCATTGCTTACAGGAGGAAATCTAGATTTTTTTCAGAGCACTGACCTCAACAGCAATACGTTCTTATTTGTCTTCTACTCAATAATCCTCAGACTATAATCTCCATGAGGTCAGGACCATGACTGTATCATTCATTGCTGTGATCCCAACTCCTAGCACAGCCCCTGGCAAAGAGTGGATGCTCAATCTATACATATTTTAAATAAATTAATGGATGAGTGGTGGCTTTACCTTGTTCCAGCACTGACACTTCTGAGTTCCACCCCTCAGCCACCCCCCCAGAGGTTTCTGGCAGTTTCCCAGCACTGTCCAGTACTGGAGAATAGCTTACTTCTGCCCTTCCTAGTTAAACCACAAGAGGCTCTCGCCTGGACCCTTCGACAGCTTCCCAAATGAGGTCCCCGCCCACGTCTCTCCCCTCCCCTTCTTCACCCAGAAGCCTTGGTAGTGTTAATAGGTAATTGTCAGATCAGTTCAGTTCAGTTGCTCAGTCATGTCTGACTCTTTGTGACCCCATGGACTGCAACACACCAGGCCTCCCTGTCCATCACCAACTCCTGGAGTTTACTCAAGCTCATATCCATTGAGTCAGTGATAGCATCCAACCATCTTATCCTCTGTCATCCCCTTTTCCTCCCATCTGCAATCTTTCCCAGCATCAGGATCTTTTCCAATGAGTCAGTTCTTTGCATCAGGTGTCCAAAGTATTGGAGTTTGAGCTTCAACATCAGTCCTTCCAATGAATATTCAGAACTGATTTCCTTTAGGATGGACTGGTTGGACCTCCTTGCAGTCCAAGGGGCTCTCAAGAGTCTTCTCCAACACCACAGTTCAAAAGCATCAATTCTTCAGTGCTCAGCTTTCTTTAAGTCCAGCTTTCACATCCATATATGACTACTGGAAAAACCATAGCTTTGACTCGATGGACCTTTGTCAGCAAAGTAATGTCTCTTGCTTTTTAATATGCTGTCTACGTTGGTCATTGCTTTTCTTCCAAGGAGCAAACATCTTTTAATCTCATGGCTGCAGTCACCATCTGCGGTGATTTTGGAACCCCCAAAATAAAGTCTGTCCCTATTTCCATTGTTTCCCCATCTATTTGCCATGAAGTGATGGAACCAGATGCCATGATCTTAGTTTTCTGAATGTTAAGCTTTAAGCCAACTTTTTCACTCTCCTTTTTCACTTTCATCAAGAGGCTCTTTAGTTCTTCTTCACTTTCTGCCATAAAGGTGGTGTCATCTGCATATCTGAGGTTATTGATATTTCTCCTGGCAATCTTGATTCCAGCTTGTGCTTCTTCCATCCCAGCATTTCTCATGATGTACTCTGCATAGAAGTTAAATAAGCAGGGTGACAATATACAGCCTTGATGTACTCCTTTTCCTATTTGGAATCAGTCTGTTGTTTCATCTCCAGTTCTAACTGTTGCTTCCTGACCTGCATACAGATTTCTCAAGAGAAATTGTCAGATCACTCTCTTTTTAAGCCGTCCCAGGGTGACCTTTTACACATAGAGAAAAAACCCCAGGGTTCACAAGGCCCTTCTGGACTGGCCTTTGCCTGCCTCTGACTGCTGCCCCGTGACTCCCCTTTCCCCCTGGGCATACTCTGACCATGCTAGAATTCTCTCTGCACCTCAGTCAGGCTAAACTCGCTTCATTGGCCATTTAAATTTAAATTAACATTATGGAAAGATATGTTTAGTTTCTCAGTTGCAGTAGTCACGTTTTAAGTACTCTATAGTCACAAGTGGCTTATGGTCAGTGCAGACCGAACATTTCCATCATTTCTGAAGGCTCTATTGACCATGCTGGCTTATGCACTTAGAAATTAATTTTCTTTTTTAACTTACAGTTCCCTGGAATCTTGCTTTAAATACCCCAGTGACACGCTAAATGTCTCAATATCATATTGATTGCATTCTTCCATTAAGCAGTTGCTGTGAAGTAATTAGTGGTGTCTTGTGAAATGAAGGTCAGCAAAGTGCAGCAGTCTCAGTGTTTCAGTCTTTAACTCTTTTGACAAAGATATACTTCCCCAAACTTGCTAGCTAAAGGAGAATAATTACTGAATTTCATCAAATCTGAGATATCATCAATTGAAAGATATAGCACTATTTTGTGTTCCAGTAAGCAATTCAGTTATGATGTTCTATTTGTTTTAGTGTCATCTTAAATTAAGGGATGAGAACATGTGAAAAAATGCACATCTTAGCTTTATTGAAATATGGTAAAATAAAGAGCAATTCTTCCTCATTTACAGAATAATATCTTGCAACATAGAAAAAATAAGGCAATTTAATTATAGAAAATTGTACTTGATAGTATGCTTGCCAACATCTGCTGGATCATTGAAAAAGCAAGAGAGTGGTAGAAGAACATCTACTTTTGCTTTACTGACTACGCCAAAACCTTTGACTGTATGGATCACAACAAACTGTGGAAAATTGTTCAAGAGATAGGAATACCAACCACCTGACCTGCCTCCTGATAAACCTGTATGCAGGTCAGGAAGCAACAGTTAGAACTGGACATGTAAAAACAGACTGGTTCCAAATGGGAAAAGGAGTATGTCAAGGCTGCATATCGTCACCCTGCTTATTTAGCTTATATGCAGAGTACATCACACAAAATGCCGGGCTGGATGAATTCAAATTGGAATCAAGATTGCCGGGAGAAATATCAATAACCTCAGATACGCAGATAACACCACCCTTATGGCAGAAAGCGAAGAACTAAAGAGTTTCTTGATTAAAGTGAAAGAGGAGAGTGAAAAAGTTGGCTTAAAACTCAGCATTCAGAAAACCAAGATCATGGTATCTGGTACCATCACTTTGCGACAAATAGATGGGGAAACAATGACAGACTTTATTTTTTTGGGCTCCAAAATCACTGCAGATGGTGACTGCAGCCATGAGATTAAAAGATGCTTACTCCTTGGAAGAAAAGCAATGACCAACCTAGACAGCATATTAAAAAGCAGAGACATTACTTTGCTGACAAAGGATGAGATGGTTGGATGGCATCACCAATGCAATGGACGTTAATCAACTCCAGGAGCGGGTGATGGATAGGCAAGCCTGACATGCTGTAGTCCATGGGGTTACAAAGATTAGGACACAACTGAGTGATTGAACTGAATTGATACTTGATAATGTCTTAATGGATTGAGAGCTTTTCTTAAAATACCCTCCTTCTTTATTCATCTTGTGTATCTCGCCTTATGTCTAACGACAAAGAGCTCACTATCCATTTAAATACTAAAATTTCAATCTTTTTACTATTCAGGTCTGCAAGTTTTAACAACTTTCTATAGTCATGGAACCACCACTACAATCAAGTTATATAATAGAGCATTACACTAAAATATTACACCACATCACTGTATTCAAGCTTTCTCTTTAATTCGAGCACATTACAAATATGGATTTGTTTTCTGCCTCCATAGTTTTACAAGTTTTAGAATGTCATATAAATGGATTAATACAGTATGTAGCCCTTTAAACCTATTTTCTTTTCATTTGCATTATGCATTTGAGGTTCATGCATGTTGTGTCTGTCAGGAGATTTTTCCTTTTTATTGCTGAATAGTATTTGACTATATTGATATACCAAAATTAATTCATTCTGCAATTGAGGGATATTTGGTTGGGTTCGAGTTGTTGATAATTATCTGAAGAATAGTATAAACATCAAGATTCAGGTTTTTGTGTGAACATAGATTTATATTTTATGTATTTGCCATGAAGTGATAGGACCAGATGCCATGATCTTAGTTTCTTGAAATTTGAGTTTTAAGCCAGCTTTTTTACTCACCTCTTTCACTTTCATTGGTACCATTATTATATTCCCATTCTAGTTAAGTGTGTAGTGGTATTGAATTTTCCTAATGACTTTTCATCTTGAATTATTTTTCATTTCCATATTAATTGTTATATGTATATTTTCCTTGAATATATATCTTACATATTGTCTTATTACTGGTAGTGAGTAAGGAGATTGTTATGTTATTGCTAATGTTTAATTATGATTCTTTATTTCTTTTGTATACAGGTGCTTTATCATTCAGTTCAGTCACTCAGTCGTGTCTGACTCTTTGCGACCCCATGAACCGCAGCACGCCAGGCTTCCCTGTCCATCACCAACTCCTGGAGCCCACCCATACCCGTGTCCATTGACTCGGTGATGCCATCCAACCCTCGCTTCCTCTGTCATCCCCTTCTCCTCCCATCTTCAATCTTTCCCAGCATCAGGGTCTTTTCCAATGAGTTATTTCTTCACATCAGGTGGCCAAAGTATTGGAGTTTCAGCTTCAACATCAGTCCTTCCAATGAACACCCAGGACTGATCTCCTTTAGGATGGACTGGTTGGATTTCCTTGCAGTCCAAGGGACTCTCAAGAGTCTTCTCCAACACCACAGTTCAAAAGCATCAATTCTTTGGCACTCAGCTTTCTTTATAGTCCAACTCTCACATCCATACATGACCACTGGAAAAACCATAGCTTTGACTAGATGGACCTTTGTTGGTAAAGTAATGTCTCTGCTTTTTAATATGCTGTCTAAGTTGGTCATAGCTTTCTTTCCAAGGAATAAACATCTTTTAATTTCATGACTGCAATCACCATCTGCGGTGATTTTGGAGCCCAGAAAAATAAAGTCAGCCACTGTTTCCCCATCTATTTCCCATGAAGTGATGGGACCTGATGCCATGATCTTCATTTTCTGAATGTTAAGCTTTAAGCCAACTTTTTCACTCTCCTCTTTCACTTTCATCAAGAGGCTCTTTAGTTCTTCTTCACTTTCTGCCATAAGGGTGGTGTAACCTGCACATTTGAGGTTATTGATATTTCTCCTGGCAATCTTGATTCTAGCTTGTGCTTCATCCAGGTCAGCATTTCTCATGATGTGCTCCACATATAAGTTAAATAAGCAGGGTGACAATATACAACCTTGACGTACTCCTTTTCCTATTTGGAACCAGTCTGTTGTTCCATGTCCAGTTCTAACTGTTGCTTCCTGACCTGCATACAGGTTTCTCAAGAGTCAGGTCTGGTGATTTGGTATTCCCATTATCATTGATACCTATATCAATGATTCCCTTTATCATTAGTGATTTGTAAAAAACATAGATTCTATAGCAAATGAATCATCAACTAATTGCACACATTTCTTATGATTATTCTTGACTTTCATATGCTGACACAGAACACTCATGTTTTTAAATAATTGTCTCAGAACTCATGTTAGCCAAATAATTAGCCAAGAAATTGGTCTATCAATGTACAAAATAATGTCATTTATGGGGATTATTTTATTAATTCCAAATAAAGATTCATATAATTAAAGCAAAGCAAAGCAGAACAGAATAAAACACACCTCCTCGCAATGCAACTACAAAAATAAAATCTGAAAACAAGATACAAAGAAGCAGATGGAACAAATGAAGAAAATGAAGGAAAACATAAGAACAAGAAGTACAGTAGGACCCAATATAAATGGTAGTTAGGTTATTGGACTTTAACCATATTGAAAAATTGTTTTCCAAGGAAATTGGATTATGTAAACACTGAATTATTAGGTTTCAAATCATCTATTTTCATTAAAGAAATCTGTGTTTTCCGAGGTATGTATATAACTTTTGAACCCAAAAATGACTCAATAATCTTTAGCCCAGGCCTCTCATTTTTATCCAGATATTTGAATTGCTATTTTATAATCACCATAGAAGGAGTCACAAAAATGTGAAAAGTAATGTAAGCACCTGAAAAATAATTAACCTTTATTGTGCCATATCCTGAGAAAATAAAAGAAAAAAAAAAAGAATTATCATAGTTGGTTTTTAATGACCAAGAAATCTGTTATATAGTAATGAACATGATAAACAGACATTTGGAGTGGGGAATGATTTAAGAGGTACATAATTAAGCGACATAGTGTGCATTCAGAGAAATCAAGATTAATATAGAGTATAGAAATCAGACAGGGCCTTATGGAACTCTTTCTCCAGGATCACCCTTCAAACAGAACTCAAAAATCAACTCCTCATTTCTCCTCAAACAATTTTCTCTTTCTGGGATAGCCTTCTTTTTGGTCTGATTCTTTTCTTGCAGTGTTGAACAACTCATCATTATATTTCAATTTTGTTTTTTTTTTTTGTCACTTACTGTTTTTATCTTTGATGATATTTTCAAAGATTCCAACATATACTGTCCTATTTTTATCTTCCAAAATTATTTCTGACCCTTAGAGCGTAGTAATAAGATTTTTCCTCAAGTGTCATAGGATATTTCTGTTTTTAAAAGATATATATTATCTATAAAATATCTATTATGTCAGATTCCATATTCAAGTTGGAACTTTTATTAGAACCCCCTGTGTATATCAGAGTTGCGTTTTCACAAAACTCTGAGAGATGAGCATGATCATTCCCATTTTACAGATCAAGTTGTACAACTTATTTATATTTTATCTGTCTAGTAAGTATACGTTTTCTGGTTCTAAATCCCTTGTTCATTATTTTTTCTCCCCCAACAATAATGCACCCTAAATTCCATCCAGCTTAGAAGCATTGAGGCCACCCAACAAACGAAGTTAAAATTTGCACAATGTCTTGTTTCCCACATATTCTCTTAGTAGTTTCCTGACTTCTTAAAATTTCTCCAACTTCAAAGGGGCATTCTTGTAGGGAAGAAAGCAAACAAATAAACAAACAAACAATTTCTGTCTGACTGCTGTGGCTAAGAATTCCAATACTATGTTTAAAAAGCAAAATATTTCTGAAAGAAATATCTTTCTTTAATTCTTCTTTATATAACATATATTCTTTAGACACAGCAAGTTTTCACCTTTTCAGGTTAAGTCTGACCTGGGCCCCAGACACAGAAAGACTTTGTGCTTGGCTTTCAACATGTTGACATTTTAACAGCTTGATCTTTGAACTTGTGTTTTATAACAAAAGCCTTTTGGGATAGCAGAGCATATATGTGAAGATATGCACAATAGACATGTCGGCCATGGCTTGTTATCCCATTCATAGATACTGTCTAAGATGATCATATTCACCAAATTCTGATAAACTCACAATGTGTGGGGGTAGTTCACGATACTCAAACTGAGAGTAGTTGTGCCAAGTCTACAACTGAGTGAGCAAGGAGGCCTAACAGCCACAAGAGGCAATCCTCTCTGTCTGAACCAGAACTTATCTGAATAAAAAAAAGAAAGAAAGAAAGAAATGAGCAAGGAACCACATCATATTGTCTTTATGCGTGCTACTTTCTTATGTTAGTCAATTGCTTAAGCTGAAAATGTCATTGAAGGATGCAGAAAGAAAAACCCATAATTCCTTTCCTTTGATGTTCTGTCTTACATGTCTTAGAGCTAAATGTAGACCAGGTGGAGCCAGTGGTAAAGAACCTGCCTGCCAGTGCAGAAGATGTAAGAGACTTGGTTCCATCCCTGGGTTGGGAAGATCCTCTGGAGGAGGGCATGGCAACCCACTTCAGTGTTCTGACCTGGAGAATCCCATGGACAGAGGAGTCTGGTGGCTACGGTCCATAGGGTCTCAATGAGTCAGACAGGACTAAAGTGACCTAGCTCAAGTACACAGAGATTGTTAGCAGAATATATCCAAATCAAAAAGTGAAATAAAAACAGCTGAATTCAGTGTGTGTCCACTGTCAAGTAAGAAAGAAAGACTTTTTAATAACAAGCTAAAAAAGAATATGAATGGTGTATCTTCAGCCCCACATATGAGATAAGAACTAATATTTTCACCTACAATTGGCATCACACAGTATAAGTACCAATGTTAAAATTCATGCTAATAATTATTTTTTTCTTTATTTAGAATGACATTAAATTGCAATAATAATAATAATAATAAAATCCTCAACACCATGACAAGCTGAAAGAGACAGAGACTGTGGAAGAAATAAAAAAACATTTTAGTATTAACATCTTTAATGGCACTTTATTCCTGCTTCTTAAATGAGGGATCTCACATTTCCATTTTGCCCTGGGCACCACTGTTTATGTAGCCGGTCTAACTAGTGCACTGCAAGTTAGGTTTTATAGGTATTATTTACTCTGGTGTACTTCTCTCATTATATTTTCTTCAGGCATTGATTTACATAAGTTCCATTTCAAACCATGTGAAGAGAAAATCAGCATTGGTGTCAAAACGCTTGCACAGTAAAGAAATCTGATGTTCAGGAGTGACCAGAATATCTCCTGAGATGGTTTCTCATCCATCCAATTGCTTCTGTCAAGGGGTGGTGATTTGAAAAGCCAAAAGGACTCTCTCTAAATTCTCAGATCTACAAAATCAGACTGATGAAGGGTGAAAGCATAACATTTGGGTTCCAGAGGCCAATAATTAATGATAGCTATTTCATTCACCAACCTTTAGCAATATGCCCAAATTTGTTGAACTTCAATTTCTCATTGTGTAAATGGAAGGATTCCAACTAGATAATCCTTAATTAGTTGCCAGTTACAAGTTGGCAATGAAAAATGGAACTGAATGCCACATAGCAGGGCTTCAATAAACGAAGTTATTATAAAACTCCAGGACAGCCTATTTCTTAAATTAGCCTCCATGCCACGGATTTATCCCCTTAGATGATACAATCACTAATCCATTTGTGGCTTGTTTGTGAGTACAAAATGGCAAAACTAGAAATGATGACATACAAAGCATAAATTCTTGAGATGACTCATTGCTTTTAGTACTTAGGATATGGTTGATTAATAGAAAGTCAAAACAGAGAGAAATTTGCCTGGGACTGGTATAACTGACAAATGACTGAGAACTAATGAATTCTTCCCTGCCAGAGTTACCAACTGAATTTCTTGCAGCAAGCAGACAAACACTGAAAATCCTTGGATACTTCTCTGTATAGTAGACATATAAACAATTACCTTATAATTATTATATTATTATTAAGGCCATCATCTAAAGCTTATGTGCATGTTTTAGAAATACTGTCTCAAGTTCAGCCATTATGGGGGGGGGGGGGGAAACATGGCTAAAACAAATCAACAACTTGTGGCTAAATCAACACAATTCATGTTAATTTTATTTCTTCTCATATTTGAATGTAGCCTCAGGGTCTTTTCTGAATTACAGCTTTTTAGAGATGTATACTAAAGTGGACTATATTTGCATTTTTGAAGCTAACTGGAAATAGATTTAACCCTAAATTATGTTTTGTAAATCACTTTAAGTGTAGGAAAAAAATCACTTTGCAGTAGATGGAATGTGGAGTCAGTGAGGAAAACAGTTCGGGTCTCAAGTTTGCTGAAATTCACTGAATGAACTGGAACAATTCCTCCTATCTTGTTCTCACACTTAAGTGTTTTTAGTCGCTTAGTCATTTCTGACTCTTTGCGACCCCATGGATTGTACCCCGCCAGGCTTCTCTGTCCATGGGGATTCTCCAGACAGGAATACTGGAGTGGGTTGCCGTGTCTTACTCCAGAGGAACTTCCCAACCCAGGGATCGAACTCAGATCTCCTTTACTGCAGGCAGATTCTTTGCCAGCAGCACCACCAGGGAAGCGCTTCTCACTTATATAGCGTAGTTAGAAAATGGGAAGTTGAGCAAGATTTCATGTTTAATTTTCCCGGCAATTTTCCTTTACTCTGTGACTTCACATGAGGGAGATTTGCAATGGGTGTCTTTTTTTTTTTTTTTTCCCAGAGTTTTCAGATTATCCCATGTTATAAATAAAAAAAGTAGTCAAAGACAAAAGCCATTATTTTAATTAATGGAAGTTTGCCTTCTTCAGTTATCTTCTACATTCCATTCCTATAGATTTAAAAGATTTGTGGCAGCCAAGTTAACTGACAAGGTCATAACTTGGCAAACATCACATTTATTTGATTCAATCAGCATCAACTGCTCCCTGATGATTGATAAAAACCAGGGCCTACCATGGGTCATAATTTATGGACAATATTAACATTCTGTGGAGTGAAATACAGCAAGTCATAACTATGTTTGCTGACAAACAAAAATAAATACAAAAGAGAGAGAGAGGTGTTAAGACGCCTAAATCATCCTCAAGGAAAAGGTTGTCAACTAGACCTAAGCATGACAGGGAAAGAATCTGCTCACAGAAAGGACGAGTAAATGGGTCAAATCTGAGGACATTACACCGTATTACCAAAAAGATATGGACTGGATGGTAGAAAGAAACCTCTGTAGAGTGCCTGTCAATTACATTATTTTTAAGCAGCTTAAGTTATTTTCACATACCCCTGCTGCATTTACTGGAGAAGGCAATGGCACCCCACTCCAGTACCCTTGCCTGGAGAACCCCATGGACGGAGGAACCTGGTAGGCTGCAGTCCATGGGGTCGCGAAGAGTCAGATATGACTAAGCAACTTCACTTTCACTTTTCGCTTTCATGCATTGGAGAAGGAAATGGCAATCCACTCTAGTGTTCTTGCCTGGAGAATCCCAGGGACAGAGGAGCCTGGTGGACTGCCGTCTATGGGGTCGCACAGAGTTGGACACGACTGAAGCGACTTAGCAGCAGCAGCAGCAGCAGAACTAAAATGGACTGGAATGGGTGAACTTAACTCAGACGACCTCTACATCTACGACTGTGGGCAAGAATCCCTTACAAGAAATGGAGTAGCCTCATAGTCAAAACAGAGTCCGAAATGCAGTACTTGGGTACAATCTCAAAAATGACAATGATCTCTATTCGTTTTCCAAAAACCATTCAATATCACAGTAATCTAAGTCTATACCCCAACCAGTCATGCTGAAGAAGCTGATGTTGAATGGTTCTATGAAGATGTACAAGACCTTCTATAACTAACACCCAAAAAAGATGTCCTTTTCATTATAGGGGACTGGAATGCAAAAGTAGGAAGTCAAGAGATACCTGGAGTAACAGACAAAATTGGCCTTGGAGTACAGAATTAAGTACAGCAAAGGTG
Organism: Muntiacus reevesi; assembly: GCF_963930625.1. NCBI lineage: Eukaryota > Metazoa > Chordata > Mammalia > Artiodactyla > Cervidae > Muntiacus > Muntiacus reevesi. The sequence continues at coordinate 205,422,295 of NC_089251.1, forward strand.
AACAGAGTTTTGCCAAGAGAACACACTTGTCACATCACCAGTCACATCCACAGCTGGGTGTTTTTGCTTTGGCTCCGCCTCTTCATTCTTTCTGGAGTTATTTCTGCACTGATCTCCAGTACCATATTGGGCACCTACCACCTTGGGGAGTTCATCTTTCAGTGTCCTATCTTTTTGCCTTTTCATACTGTTCATGGGGCTCTCAAGGCAAGAATACTGAAGTGGTGTGCCATTCCTTTCTCCAGTGGACCACATTTTGTCAGAACTCTCCACCATGACCCGTCCATCTTGGGTGGCCCTACATGGCTTGGCTCATAGTTTCATTGAGTCAGACAAGGCTGTGGCCCATGTGATCAGTTTGATTAGTTTTCTGTGAGTGTGGTTTTCAGTCTATCTGCCCTCCAGTGGAGTAGGAGGCTTAAGGAGGTAAGAGGCTTATGGAAGCTTCCTGATGGGAGAGACTGACTGAGGGGGAAACTGGATCTTGTTTGATGGACGGGGCCATGCCCAGTAAATCTTTAACCAATTTTCTGTTGATGGGTGGGGCTGTGTTCCCTCCCTGTTATTTACCTGGGGCCAAACTATGTTGGAGGTAAGGCAGATAATGGCTGCCTCCTGCAAACAGTCCCACGCATGCACTGCTACACTCAGCGCCCCCAGCCCTGCAGCAGGCCACCGCTGGCCGACACCCACGGGAGGCGCCTGGACACTCACAGGCAAGTCTGGGCCCGTCTCCTGCGGGGTCACTGCTCCTTTCTCCTGCGTCCTGGGGCTCACAAGGTTCTGTTTGTACCTGCCAAGAGTCTGCTTCCTAGTCCTGTGTGAGTTCAGGCGGCTCTATGGTGGGGTTAATGACGACCTCCTCCAAGAGGTCTTAATGCCTTCCCCAGGTCTGCTGCACCCAGAGCCCCTGCGGCAGTCCTCTGCTGACCCGTACCTCCACAGGAGACACTCAAACGCAGTCTGTCTCAGTCTCTGTGGGGTCACTTAAATCTTTTAAGTCTCTTAAAATCTCTATTAAGCTGCATTTAAATTAATCCAAAGGGAGATTTCTCTGAGTGACTTGACCTAGTCAAGTGAGCTCTTTAAAACTGGGACTAGAATTCAGACAGGAGTAGTAGGAGCAGATACTAAATTCTCCCATTGACCTTGAAGTAGCAAAATGCCATGTTGTGTAGAGAATCACATGACAAGGAATGGCCTGCAGACGCTAAAAAGCAGGCAGACTAGGGCTAAAAGCTGCAGTTTTAGCCTTAAGAAAATCAGTCCTGCCAATAACTGGTAAGCCTGGAATACGACCCCCAAATGGCAAATGAGACTGCAGCTCAGTTCTGACTGATGCCTCCACTGCACCCTGGTGAGACCCTGAGCAGATGACCCAGCTAATCCATGCCTGTATCCTTGATGCATGTAAACTGTGAGATGACAACTGGGTGCTACATTACATTGCTGGGGGAAAAAAAGTCATTAGTGTTATTTTGGATACAATTCAGATATCACAGATAATGCCTTAAATATTGAAAGAAAAAAGAGGAACATAAACATATGCTCTACCGAGATCCACTAAACAGAATCCTTTTCAAACACATTAGACATAAATATATAATTTCTCTGAGAGAATTGCTAATGCTAATTATTGCTAGTAGCCATTAATGTGGAAGGGACATTTCATTTTCATTATGTAAATATAACTATCATTTTTTAAGTCTTGTGATTATATAACTTCCAAGCATTCAGGTTGCTCAAAAACAGCTTTAAACACACAAGAGCTTCTAAAAGTAATCATTAATGGGAATCCACATCATGGTGGCTGAGAACTCAAGGCAGAATGGAGAAAAGCAGAGCAAATGGACCAGGTTGAGAGAAAGGAGAGAGTAATAAAGACTAAAATGAGAAAAAAGAAATAGTAAAATCAAAAATACAGATTAAATAATGCCTTAAAAATTAGAGAAAAAACTATTTCATATTTTATAAATTAAATGAAATGTACTCTTATTTAGAGCCACATATTGCAATAAGCACTGAACTTGACAAATGATTGCACAACTGTGAAATGGCTGGTTTTAAAGTCATGAGACATTTCTTTAATCTTTATTTTCATTATCGATTAACTAGGTTTGCATGTAAGCTTTTTGAGGAAATTTATTGCTACCATCATTCTATATCTACTTTTAGGTTTATACATTTTTTTTAACAAATGAAAGAGGTTTACCTTAAATTTATTTCTGATATATAATTATGTTTCAATGCTGATAGGAGCAAAGGTGTTAATTTAATTTTATAATTTAAGATAATTCTGCCATTTTTATCATAGTCATAATAAATTATATGAAAAGACATTTTATAAATTTTATATAGAATGATTATATTTCTATAAGATAAATAATAAGCATATCAAGATGTTAGTTGTGTTTTTACACATTTTATGTATGTTCTTGAGGAATATATGCCAAGTATACTGTGATTTTCTTCAACTCATGGCATTTCAGTTAATTTATAATTTCTTCTTTATAATATTCTATATTATCTGAATTTTAAATATGAGCAGTTCTAATCATAAATAGGCATTTTTTGTGATATTGAGATGAAACCAAATGAAGACTACTTCCTAACTAAAAATTATAATTTTCCTCTCTTACACACAGTTTTGTCTTTCTCCTTTTCTATGCTAAGATATAAAATTTCTTTCATATATTCAGATCTTTATGTCAAATATTAGCAATATTCCCAAACTGCTTCAGCCTCCAGTTTTTTATCACTCCAGAATTAAAAAAAAAAAAAAAGAGTAAGCTCCAAATTTTAAACTTGAGACTTAAGAAAAAGTAATTCAAATATGAATAGTATCTGGAAATGCATCATAATCTTACTTAATCTCCCATAGTAACTAAGACCTATCACCAACTCTTTATCTTTCAGTCTTCTCTGCCAGTCTTCCCATAAAAACTTATTTGTCTTGAAGAAAGCACTAACTCTCTGAAAAACAGAATCAACTCAGCAGGAAGATGTTGAACAATTATATGATCAACCTCTTAATGGTTTGTAAATTCATTTATTTTGTTATTGAATTAAGTAAAGATTAGAATTTGAAAGAACCAAAGTTATAGAAAAAGGTCAAGGATCCATATGACTTGATAGGTATCTTAACCACTCACCCAGTAGAGTTATCTAGAAGGAAACAGAGGATAGAGTAGACAAGATGTAAGTAAATATCGTGGATGAGTAAACACAAATTGGGACTTTCACAGATTCAAAATTGATATAGTATAATTTAATTTTTGCATCATTTGTTACAAAAAGTTTTCTAAAGGACCTGCTATTCCCTTATTAACACCAAAAATTTTGTTTCATTCTGATACATGTGCACTATTTAAGAGTACTTTTTAGCAAGTAGCACATAAAGAGCACACATTATGGGTGTACTCAGTCATTTCAAATTTGAGTCCCAGAATCTCAATGATAACTGTGCTTATTTAGCCAAATGCTTGTAATTAAAAATGGTACAGAAGTTATGTATGTGGGATGCTGCAAATATTACACATTGGCATGGTATATTTTAGTAAAAAGGATAGTAAAATTGAAGTGAAGTCGCTCAGTCGTGTCCAACTTTTTGCGACCCCATGGCCTGTAGCCTACCAGGCTTCTCTGTCCATGGGATTTTCCAGGCAAGAGTACTGGAGTGGGTTGCCATTTCCTTCTACAGGGGATCTTCCTGATGAACCCGGGTCTCCAGCATTGCAGACAGATGCTTTACCATCTGAGCCAAGATAAGGAGATTTAAATTTCAAATTGAGCTTGAAATTTATAAATAGCATTTATCTATCTCCAATTGAATGTATTTACAAATTGACCATAGGATGAAGCTGAAATAAAAAGAAAAAATGCATTAATTGCTCTCCAAATATTTACTCATAGAGAATATTTGCAAAGAAATTCTGTATAAGACAAGGAAAACTAGAGAACAAATGCACAATTTTTAAAATGAGAAAAGTCAGGCTGAATCCCATGAAGTCCAATCAAAAAGTTAAAGTTGTAGGAATTAGTTTTGGGAGATGGAATTCTCTATCCCTGATAATTACTCTAATGGGTCTATCTGCTACTTCATCTTGCCTGTGCTAGCATTTATTGCATCTCTTTTGCCCTCTGCTGTCTTGATGGTGACAGAGGTTGCACATTGGCACTGAAAGCTATCTATAAGTGACAAAGATCATTATCCTTCCTCATAATGGGCAGCCACACAAGAAATTCATTTTGTTTTTTAATATAGGAAGAAGCATATTGAGTTCCCCTATGACAGGATTATTTTAAAACAAATTATAATTTTCATGCTTTTTTGTGACTGAAACAAGAACTCCTACTCCCAAACAATGATTTTTTATAGATTATTCTGTTTGCTTAGGAAATTAGTGCCAATTTGGCATATTTCTTGATCTTCCTTTTTGTGTGTCCTTTGATACTTCTCTTTCCAAAGAACTTCCACAAATAATAATTAAGTGAAATAATTAAGCTTTGTGCTTATTTTCATCCAGTGTGTTTATCTGTGACATCCCAGTAGAGAGGAATTTTAATAAGACTTTATTTCTCCTAACATTTAAAATAGCAAAGGCAATTTGCTTTGATTTCTTATTTTTACTGTTGGGGTTGTAGACCTTCATTTGGGTATATTTAGAATTTTTATATTTGTTTTTATTAATAAAAGATTATAAATTACTAATGATGAAACTAACACTGTGCAAGGTAAGGGGCAACCAGACAGATGGAACTCCTTTCTCAGCTTAAGGAAATCAAATCAGCTGAGCAGTCTGATATGCAAATAATTCTTATAAAAATACAATTTAAAAAACAACATACTAGAGAACTTTACGAATTTTAAAATTTTATTATTAATAAAGGGATTTTTAAAAAGCCATTTTGATATTTCGCTGTGTGGGCTTGGTATTCAGACTAAATTAAAGCTATTATTATTAAGTGGGTGACCTTGAGCACCCTCAATCTCTCTAAACTATAATTCCCACAACAATAATCTGTGAATAACTGAAGCAAGATTTGCTGTAATGATTGAATGAATAACACAGTTAAGATGCTCTTTAAAAGATTTGGCCAGAAATAATCAATAAAAGAGAGCTATAATCTCATCACCTTCTTCTTCTTCCCCATTATATTGTCATTCCCATTATTGTTGCTACCATCATAAACTCACTTTTCAAGAAGCAGGGCTCATCAGTTGAAAAAGGGGATATGAAGTCATTTAGACAAGAGAAGGAGTATAAGCAGTTAACTGTAGATAGAATTTAGTGTATCCAGAGGGAGCAGTGGAAAGAAATGAGTCTGCAAATGAAAAGTTAGGTAAAATGTTAGGAGAATCTACAGTATACAAAGAAGTTTGAATTCCATTTAGACAGTGGGGATTCCCTAAAATATTTTTAAGTATATGAATTACAGTTATAGTTTTAAAAGTAAACTACTAGTGCTAATGAGGATAGATTGAGATAGGGCCCAACAGAAGAAGCTATGGTTTTATATTTTTTCTGTATAGTCATCATTACTCCAAGAATAATTTTAAAAATATTTTTTCAACTTCAATTAGACAAATTCTACTTCATATTTTGTCCATTTGTCTAATTTCTAACACCAATACCTATGTAGATACCTCAGTTACTTGAGATATGTGGATACATCCTTTGCCATCATTTCATTTGCTCTGCTTTTCCTAAATTATCTTCTATTTGGGCCTTCCTTTGTACTTTGTTCTTCCAATTATTTGCAACAATGTTCTAAACTTAGCATATCCACCTCTAAGGGAAGATTTATTCCCTGAGTAAAATGTTTATTGTGTGTGAAGTGTGGACTCCACCTTCATTTATGCTTCCATTTGTAAAATGAAATTATAACCTTCACTTAAAGAATTCATTTTTAAGTAATTCCACAAACATTTGCCTCCTTTGAAATTTGCTGTGATGGTCAATCATTTGTGTCGACTTGACTGGGCCATAGATGCTCAGATCTCTGGTTAAACATTAGTCTGAGTGTGTCTGTGAGGGTGTTTCTGGAAGAGATCAAAATTTGAATCAATAGAATGAGTAAAGCAGATTGCCTGCCTCACTGTGGTTGAACCTCATCCAATTCACTGAAGGCCTGAACAGAACAAAAAGTAGAATAAAAAAGAATTTCATATCTCTGCCTGACTGTTCTCAAACTGGGACATTGCTCTTCTCCTGCCTTTTGATTTAGGCTAGGACTAGAACCATCCACTTTCCCAGTGATCAGACCTTCGGACTCAGATTAGAACTATACCAATAGTCTCCCTTGGGTCTTGAGCTTGGGGATCGCAGTTGTTGGACCTTTCAGTGTCAGTATAATTTCCTTACAATGAATCTCTCTGTCTCTCTCAGTCTCTTCTCTCTCTCATATCTATCTACTTACCTGTCTTCACATGTATGAATATAAATGACATATGAATAATAGAAATAAGCAGCATCCATTTCCAGTTATTTGCTGCTCACTATGTATCAGGCCCTGTGCAATATACTGAAGTTACCAAATAATTTATCATTTACTTGGTTCTCAGTTTCTTCTTCTGTAAAATGAGTATAATAATTGTATATAAATAATAAATTATCAGTATTGTTTAAATGCATTAATTTGTATAAAGCACCTAGAAAAATGACTGGCATGTACTAAGTACTCAGTTTATATTAGCTATACTTATTATTCATTATATCCTCAAAAGACTCCAATTTTATATTATAACTGAGAAAATCAGGCCTTAAAGATGAAAATTAAATTATCCAACATCACAGAACAAGCCGATTATGGGGTCCAGATTTTGAAATTATGGACTTCTGAGTATTATGGCATGCTCTTAAGCTATAGATGTCATTGATGTGCTCCTTAGAGGCTTTAAGAAATGATCATTACTTGTTATAGCTAGTGAAATGGTGAAATCCAATTCAGTTTAACTCTGTTAGCTTGAAGAGTAGAGTATGCCACTATTTGTCTGTAGAAAGATTGAACGTCTGCAAAATTTAAAAACCTGTTCAAGACTTGTGGACACAGTGGGGGAAGGAGAGGGTGGGATGAATTGAGAGTGGCATGAAACATATACATCATCATATGTCAAACAGATAGGCAGTGAGAATTTTCTGTGTGACTCAGGGAGCTCAGACCCAGGGCTGTGTGATAGCCTAGAGGGGTGGCATGGGGTAGGTGGTGGGAAGGAGGCTCATGAGGGAGGGCACATCTGTATACTATGGCTGATCCACGTGGATGTACAGCAGAAACCACCACTATATTGTAAAGCAATTATCCTCCAAGTAAAATAAATATAAGAAACAAACAAAAAAGCTCTTCACCCATGGAAGTTATTTATTCATTCTCTTTATAGCAAAATGGAGGCTAGAGAATATGATGAAAGGAATAGGCCATTTCTCTCTACTCATCCCTTGGGTTTCCCCAGTGGCCCAGAGGTAAAGAATCTTTCCGCAGTGCAGATGAGGTAGGATCTGTGGGTTCAATTGCTGGGTCAGGAAGATCCCCTGACCCAGGAAATGGCAATCCATTCCAGTATTTTTGCCTGGGAAATGTCATGGGCAGAGGAGCCTGATGGGCTACAGTCTACGGGGTCATAAGAGTCAGATACAACTTAACAACTAAACAGCAACAAAAATTCCCTCCATCATGTGATCAAAGTTGATATGGAGATATATCTCTCCACATTGACGACATGTTGCATTACCCATGTAATATTCCCATAATATTCATCCTTTTGACCTTGCTACATGTAGGCAAACGTTTGGCCTTTAAGATAGTCATTTCTAAGAAATCAGTTTCTCTCTTTCCAATTCTTTGACTAGGAAATGAAAACTACTTTTCTTCCTCTAACTGCTTAATAAAAATTAATTAACTTTCTACTTGGGTGAACCATTTTAGAAGATAATTCAGAGCAGAAAAGGAAAAAAGGACAACAGAAGGAATGAAAGTTCCTAGTTATATTCTAAGAATGCTGATAATGTGACACCCTACCTTTCATTTTCAGGATCATTAATTTTCTTCCAATTTAATAACTAAAAAGACTAATTCAGATGTCAACTTCTATTATGCAAATAGGATTGAGTGAATCAGTTCTGTTTTGTTGGCTTGTTTGTTTTGTTCTCTTGTTTATATAAACTTGTGCTGTCCCTTCACTTCTTATTTCAAAAAAAAAAAGTTTTATCCCTATTTACTACTAAGTGGTGGGGGATACAGAGATACTAAGTGATGGGGAATACAGAGATGGACAAGACTCAGAACCTACCCTCAAGTTTCAAATCATCTGTAAGATAATTGAAAACCATGAAAATCCTTTACAAAACTGGATGAATTTTCTGGGTGTTAACACAGTACAATAAATGGTGGAATAGGACTTTGGGAAGGATAAGGGGGAGGGAATACTTGAGGTGAGTCTCAAAAATGTGCAGGAGTTCTTTCCTTCCTTTTCCTTCTGTTTCTTTTCTTGTTAAGGTGTCACTAGAATGGAAGTCCATGACCCAAAGCAGGGAGTTTGTGAGGATGCTCTGTACCACCATTGCTAAGAGCAGGAGTCACCATGGTGACAGGAGAGCAGATGAGGTTGGGAGCCAAGTGGGGACAACGATGCAAAGGACCAGTGGACTCTTCTAAGAAGAAAACAAATTCTGAAAGTAGTACAGAGATACTTTATATATTTTTTTCAGCTACAATATATGAGACAGAACAATTGCTTTGGCAGCAATATGTATAATGAATTACAAAGAGAAACTATAGTCATAATCTTGACAAATCAACACTTTAATTATTTAAAAAACAGTAAAAATACAATTATCCTTACAAGATGCCAAGTGCCTTACCCCTCACCACTCCACACCAGCATGTACCTTTGTTGTGACCCATATTTTTCAAATTTGAGGAGATAAAGTTTTCATGTCATAAAAAGTTACTCAGTTAAGATGTTCCCTGAAATAATTACATTAATAGGAAATCCAATACATAGATTCTAGCTGAAGTGAATAAAAGGTACTTTCTAGTACCAAATACCTCTGAAAAAAACACCCCAGTGACTGCAATTCTATATGGCTAAGATCTTTTGGTTCAAAATCTTAACATGAGGCCATCAAAGAAGTTGAATATCATTTATAATATAAAAATTATTTGTGCCAACAAATTAATAGAGACCACATGAAAATATCACACACTGTTTTTTAGTCTCGCTTTCTGCCAACAAATCAGAAGTCCACTGAATTTATACATTTGACATATTTTGAACAAAAATATGTTTTAGTTCTTCAATATGGGAGAAAATGTGTTATTTGCCAGCTGACATTAATAGCAATCAGCTTTTTTGTAAGTATTACAGTTGGAAACATAATCTGTGGCTGGTTAGAAGCCAATGTACAGGAAGAAAAATGGAGGTATATTTATTTTCTCACTGTTTGAACTAATATGAATAACTAAAGAATATATATTCTGAAAATATGAGGCACAATTTCATTCAAATTAAATAGTATAGAGCATAGTACTTAAAAATCCATGTGGTGAGGGCATGTAAAATTTAATTGAAGTCTCCTTTTTTACCATTGAAAGCAGAATATTGTTAACCCCAAAGATTATTTCAAAATAGTCTAAAAGAATCATAATCTTATTTTAAACAGTAATATAAAAGGATGAAAAAATTAATAGGACATTGATCAATGACTCCCTGCCTATCATGTTTCTATATGTAGAACATTTTGAAGGAGGAATAAAGATTTAAAAACCAAAATATAGGAACATAGGAAATCTTAAGCTGTAGTTTCAAAAATGTCTTTTGCAAAGTTAATATCACCACAAAATATAATATTCTCCATGATGAACTCCTATCTTATTTTGTCAGTTGTCACTTAATTCTGTCAAAGTCCATTAAAATCCCCTTGGTTGTTAATGAACTCAGAATAAGGAACATAAGAATAATTCCTCTCATTCATATTAAACATTTGACCAAATCACTCTGGTCATTTTAAACTTTAATTCACTAATGCTTCCAAGGGAAGATGCATTATTTCCTGCCATTAATTTTCTTATTCTTGCTGTTGTATCATTTCCTCTCTTCTCTCCCCATGCCATTGAATTCTCTCTAGGTTTCACTCTTTTCTTCCCATCAATGCTGGAAAAATACATTTTTAGGAGAATAATCATAACGATATGAACTCTTCTGTGCTAGTCCCTCTGCCTGGTCTTAATTACTGCTTTGCTTTCCAACTGAGTTGGTGTCTCTAAGCCATTAATCTTTTAAACTTGGCTCCTTCTACACTTGGTAGGTGCTAAGGAAACAAAGATGAATGGTGAGGATCCTCCATATGATTTCAATTATTATTTGCTTTCCAACTGGGTTGGAATCTCTACTTCATTAATCTGTGAACTCTCACCTCCCTCTTTAATAAGTCCTCATACAGGTTCTCCCCTCTCGTGGTGAATTAATTAGGACAGTCTAGGTCTCACAAAGGTCTAACTGCTGCTGTTGTTCAGTTGCTAAGTCATGTCCGACCCTTTTGTGACCCCATGGATTGCAGCCTGCCAAGCTCCTCTGTCCATGGAATTTCCCAGAAAAGAATATTGGAGTGGGTTGCCATTTCCTTCTCCAGAGGATCTTTCTGACCCAGGGGTCAAACCTATGTCTCCTGGTTGACAAATGGATTCTTTACCACTGAGCCACCTGGGAAGACCAACATTCTAATGGATTGCTTTTAAATAAAGGAATCATAAAGGCTCACCATTCTGCCTGCTCTGATGGATCCTTCTCATGATCGCTTAAGTGAGAAACCTTTTATTTCTCTTGGCAAGTAAGCTAGACTGGAGGGAGGGAGCTCCCTGGCTAAATCTCTGCCTATACAAAGTAACAGCATAAAATAAGCTCTTTCTTCTTACCATAGGATAAAAGTGATAAGAGTTTTCACTGGGTGTATTTAGTCACATCCTTACCCAAGTTATAGTCCTTTGTCTATTAAATTTTTATCATTTATCATTTCTAATAGCACTTATCCTATTATTGTTTAACTACTTGTACTTATAGCAGAGATCTTAATTTCTATAACACTATATCTGAAGTTCCTATCACAGTACCTGGCAAATACTAGCCATTAAGTTAGTATCTACTGAAAAAACTAATGAATGTGTGTAATAATTGCATAGCCTCCCAGAGGGGTTTAGAAAGCTTCCCATGTACCAGAATTTCATCCTCAACCACCTACTTCCATGCCTTAAACTTTAGAATTAGGAGTGTGATTTTATTAGTCATGTGTTAAATCAGTTCCACCCATGAGAGGGAGTTGTCTTCCTCCTCTGACTGCCTCACATCAAGGAAAGCAAAGGTCCTGAAGAGCCTTCAGATTCTTGCCTTCTTTTATCTTTCTGTCCATTCTTCTGAAGCCCATAGGGGTTGTACATACATAAATAAATCTCCAGTCTCCAGAGTGAGGTGAATGATTTTCCTTCATCTCAAATTGATGGGCATAATTTTTTAGGCTACTATAAAAAAGAATGCATCTTACTGCTTATTCATGACGTACCACATTTGATGAGTTTATGCACAATGATCTCCTTCAACTGCTGTGACTGATCCAGGAGCAATCAGTGTGCACATAGTGGCAGAAAAATTCTGCATGAGGAAGAGATTTTATAGAATTCTGAAAGTGCTAGATCTGAAAGAAATTTAAGTGGAAGTGCTCAGTTGTGTCTCTCCGCAACCCCATGGAGTGTCACCTGCCAGGCTCCTGGTCCATTGAATTGTCCAGGCAAGAATACTGGAGTGGGCAGCCGTTCCCTTCTGCAGGGGGTATGCCTGACCCAGGGATTGAACTTGAATCTCCTTTTTGAGAGATTGAAATCTGCTTGAAATTGCAAGCAGATTTTTTTACCATCTGAGACACCAGGGAAGCCAGAAAGGAACTTAGTTATGGTACAATTCAACATTTATACTTTGGAGAAATTATTGAAGATGAAGATTTTCAGCTTTCTCAAAACTCACTTGAAACCATTTTTTAAATGGCCAAAGTAAAATATCTTAATAACAAGATCTATTTAGAAGAGGTAAAAGTATTTTAAACTGGGGTCAAACAAAACTTTTCATTATAGCCACTGACGTGATATTCTTTTAACAGTTGAGGTAGGCAAAGGAAATATTTAAATGAATATTAAATACATGGACACATAACAACCACACACAGACACATTCTCACCCTGTGTCTTATGAAGAATATTTACCAGATCTACTAAATATCCAAATAAATTGAAAATTATCATCTTTCTTTTAGAAATTACCATTTTCAATTTAGTTGGTAACTAATTAGTTGCAAAATACATCTGAAAGGTGGGATTTCATAAAAGAGTTTAGTACTTCAAAGCAGTATCAATCCTCAGGACACTTCTAGATCAAATACCCTGTATCTTGGCTTCCCATCTGACTCTGTTATAGGATACTTTTCACAGCAACACCAAGCTAAACATTTAAAGTAAGACAGACAAAGCTGTAAGCCCCAAAATTCTGAAAGTCCTGTGCAGTTTGCCTTTGAAATCTGACTTGTTCACTATCATAAAGAAATATTGAACCCACCTGAGTTGTTGGGCTCATTTGTGTTTAAAAATACATAATTACATAAATTGCATTAAATTATGAGGACTTATACTGGCTGTCAAACTCAACCCCACATAACCACTCCTATTCAATAAATAGCCAATCGATAACATGGTTTTCCTGTAGGTTAGACTTGGTAACCTAGAGCTGGCATAAAATGAAATATTAAAACAACTAAGATCACGGCATCTGGCCCCATTACTTCATGGCAGATAGAAGGGGGAAAAGGAGGAAGTAGTGACAGATTTCCTCTCCTTGGGGTCTAAAATCAGTGAGGATGGTGACTGCAGCCATGAAATCAGAAGATGATTGCCTCTTGGCAGGAAAGTAATGACAAATCTAGACAGTGTGTTGAAAACTAGAGACATTACTCTGCTGACAAAGGTCCATATAGTCAAAGCTAAGGTCTTCACAGTGGTCATGTGCAGCTGTGAGAGCTGGACCGTAAAAAAGACAGAATGCCAAAGAACTGATGTTTTTGAACTGTGGTGCTAGAGAAGACTCCTGAAAGTCCCTTGCGCAGTAAGATCAAATCAATCAATCTTAAGAGAAATAAACCCTGGATATTCACTGGAAGGACAGATGCAAATAGTCTACTCATTGAAAAAGTCTTTGATGCTGTGAAAAATTTAGGGCAGAAGGAGAAGAGGGCATCAGAAGATGAGATGGCTGGATGGTATCACCAATGCAATGGACATGCATTGGGCAAACTTCAAGAGTGGGTGAGGGACAGGGAGGCCTCAGGGCGCTACAATCCATGGGGTCGCAAAGAGTCCAACACAATTGGGTGGCTGAACAACAGCAAAAGACATGGGAAGTTTTGTGATTCATGGGATGGTTAACCACAGTTGGTTTATAGGGTGGAACTGGATTTAGAAATGTTAAGTATATTGCAGAGACTCAAAAGCAACTGACCCGTTCGGCCAGTTAGGTGCTGATTATATCAGTGATTATGATAACAACAGGAGAATATTGACAAAGATGAGCACAAGAACTATGTGAAGAAGCTTTAAGGAGACTTCCAAAATATTTTTTCACCAAATATTCCAAGCTGGAGTGTTCAGAAGATGACTTGCTTCGCCCAAAGTTAACTGTGAACATGTACAAAATAACTGACTAGATCCATCAGTGTCTGGCACACAGTAGGAACTCATATGCACCAAGTGTTTATACTTTCATAAAGACTCAAGTATTTATGAAGTTAAGGCCTCCCTTAACAAATACAAAGACCTGCAGACAGGACTTAAGATATTTCATGGGGGAAAAAACAATGAAACCTTGTGATCAGCTTTCTAGAAGTATGCTGAGTATAGATACATTTGTAAGCAAAACTAATAATTACAAGTAATTCTTGCAACTTATAAAGGGTCTTGGAGAATAATTCTATTGATATAACTTCATATGTGCCCTATGCCCCCAGTATTGTCCAATATTCTAAGTCAGATACATTACCTTTTGTGTTAAGTCACCATATCATGGGTTTATCTTTATTTCCCTTCTCAACTTTTTGTGTAGAATATATATTTTACAGTCTGCACACATGCACTCCTTGAGCTTTCCATTTTACTGTCTCTCTGCAAATTTTCATGCTATTACTGTTCTTTATTAGCAATCATGTTAACCATAAAATACAATGAGTTGATTCTTTAAATTCTCTATGCAGCCAAAGAAGCCAATGTCACAGTGGAGTGTCTTGAGCAATTAAGGAAAAAATTATGCTGAGTGTAACTTTGAACTACAGTGATGAGTTCTATGTATTGTAACAGCTTATATAAGTCTAGCCTACTATGGCCATCATTTACACTGAATACTAATGTCATACTTGCTCTTTCTACCTTTTCTTCAGATAATTTTATTGCTAGAGCCAAGACTGACTTTAATTGCTAAATCATCGGAAATGAACTAAGTTGAGTTTATTCCTTAATTTTCTCTTAATTTATGTTAAATAATTTGAATGATTCATATTTCATGGGATATTAAATATCATCTTTTGATTCTTAATAGCAATGTATAATAATGTATAATGATGAACTAGGGATACAGATAAAAGGTCTTACTTTACTGAGTTTACACTTTAGTAGCAGGAAATTAATAATGAATATATAAACTGGTAACTGAATAAATTTAGATAGTGTTAAGTACTATGAATTTAAGTTCATAAATTCATAAGTTAAGTACTATTTAATTTATATGCAGGGTAATGGGAAATGCCAGGCTGGATGAAGCACAAGCTGGAATCAAGATTACCGGGAGAAATATCAGTAACCTCAGATATGCAGATGACACCACCCTCTTGGCAGAAAGTGAAGAAAAACTAAAGAGCCTCTTGATAAAAGTGAAAGAGGGGCATGAAAAAGCTGACTTAAAACTCAACATTCAGAAAACTAAGATCATGGCATCTGGTCCTATCACTTCATGGCAAATAGATGGAGAAAAGTGGAAGCAGTGACAGATATTATTTTGGGGGGGGGCTCCAAAATCACTACAGATGGTGACTGCAGTCATGAAATTAAAAGACGCTTGCTCCTTGGAAGAAAAACTATGACAAACTTAGACAACATATTGAAAAGCAGAGACATTACTTTGCCGACAAATGTCTGTCTTGTCAAAGCTATGGGTTTTCCAGTACTCATGTTCATGTTTGGATGTGAGAGTTGAATTATAAAGAAAGTTGAGTGCTGAAGAATTGATACTTTTGAACTGTGGTGTTGGAGAAGACAAGAGTCTTCTTGAAGAGAAGAGTCCCTTGAACTGCAAGGAGATCAAATCAGTCAATCCTAAAGGTAATCAGTCGTGAATATTCATTGAAAGCACTTATGCTGAAGCTGAAACTCCAATATTTTGGCCACCAGATGTGAAGAACTGACTCACTTAAAAAGACCCTGATGCTGGGAAAGATTGAAGGCAAGAGGAGAAGGGGACGACAGAGGATGAGATGGTTGGATGAGATCACTGACTCGATGGAGATGAGTTTGAGCAAGCTCCGGTAGTTGGTGATAGACAAGGAAGCCTGACGTGCTGCAGTCTATGGGGTCACAAGGAGTCAGACACAACTGAGCAACTGAACTGAACTGAACTACTATGAAGACAATAAAGGAGGACAATGGGAGTAGAAAGGAGTTTGGGCTAATTGATTTAGGGTGGCTTAAGGTTTCTCTGAAGAGGTAATGTTTGAACAAAATGAGAGGAGCAAAGATGAAAGTAGGCATGAGCTGGACACATTTGAAGATAAAAAAGCAAGGTTGCGATGCTGTAACATAGAAAACTAAAGGGACACTGGTAGGAGAAGTGACCTGAAAAAACAGGTGAGGAAAAACCACATAAGGCCTTGAAGCCATGGTGAGACTTGTACTGATATATTCTCATGTAAGGGAAAGATAGCATCTCAATTACTCTGACTAGGTAATGGGCTCTTGAAGCAGGCAGGACAAAAGGAGACCATTTAGCATCCTATTAGTGAGCCAATGAGCCATGATGGCTTGGGCTAAGAGAGATAGTAAAAAAACATCCAGATTTGAGATAGTGGAACCAATGAAATTGTTGCTGATGGAAGAGTGCTTTCCTATGTGCACACCATAAAATATACATAATTCTACATATCTTCACAGCTATTTTACAAATTTCTGTCTTGTCAGTCTTAGCAGGAAATCAGCAAGACATGGGAAGAAAGATAGCTTTACCATCATTTGGTGAATGATAGTAATAGAACAACAAAAAAAAAGGTTGAGGGACTGAAACTTATATCTCCATGCAAAGACAAGCCCTGCAAACAATATCTTTCATGGAGTAGAATTATCTAATGCCCAAGACAACTCAAAACAACTGGACCACCTCTGATTGTTAGAAAATGTACCCAGCAATTTAGTTGTCTTGGTAATTCTTCATAAGAGTCTAAATTAGAATACAGGTATTGCAGGTGATATTTCAACAGCAACTTCTAGGTTCACTTCTAAGGTTACAATCTGATTCCACAGTTTTCTCACTCACACTCACCCTTCCCTTCAAAAATAGAAATAATTCAGCCATAGGGAGTCCACAGTACTGCTCTTAAAAAGATAGGTAAAGAGACTCAGTTTTTGTTTATTAACTATAAAATTAATATTGTTTAAACAATGTGTTTTTTTGTTTTTTTTTTTTTTTTTTTGAGAAGAAATGAGAATGCTCCCCAATGCTAAGGACACACAAAGATGACATAAGTCATATGCAGGACTTTTTCATCATGTGTGGTAGGTTTGTAGAAAGGGAAGAGGAGGTGAAACAGGAAACAGGATAAGTGGGAAATTCTCCTTTTCTTGGGAGGTCTTTTCTCAAACACTTCCCTTGTCTATTACTTACTTGCTTGTTTGGGGAATGGATGAGGCATCTCAATCTCTATGACTTTTTTTAGAAATCCACACAGACATAACTTAATGCAAGAACAATATTATTCATCCTTCCTGGAGGAATCTTGCTCATGCTTATTTATCAAGATGGCATGTGATTCAGTGAGCTTGGCCTTTTTACCATATTCAACATCCCAAGGGCATACTTTGGAGCAAAAAAGATCTAAATTAGGATATGGAGTCAGTCACTTAATAGATACGTGACAAATAATTTATTTGCCATCTCTAGCTTCATTATTTCTTTTCTCTAAAAAATAGCAATATCTCTTCTATTTGTTAGCTTCTTAAAATTTAATTTATTTTTCTGCGCCTCTATTTCAGTCATTGGTCATAATGAGGAAATACAATAGTGCCTCTAAAGGACTTGGCATATGTTTGGCATAAATTAGCCATTCCACAAGTGTAGGCTTCCAAGCTACATTGAACAGAAGAAACATCTAAACATGCTGCAAAAAACATAGATTCTTGAATTCAAACCCCAGAGAATTCTGATTCCTAGGTCTATAAGGAAGCCCTAGAAATCTACATTTTTTAACAAGTACCACAAATATCTGAAATTAATTTCCTGTTAATTATATTTGAAGGAAAAAAGAAAATTGCAACAAATTTGACGTTCATTCAGCTGTGAGCCCTTATCAGCTCAGACGTAAGTCTCACTTCACTTTGGCTCCTAGCATAAATCAGTTCAGTCCAGTCACTCTGTCGTGTCTGACTCTTTGCGACCCGATGGACTGCAGCACACCAGGCTTCCCTGTCCATCACCAACTCCTGGAGCTTACTCAAACCCAAGTCCATCAAGTCAGTGATATCATCCAACCATCTCATCCTCTGTCATCTCCATTTCTTCCCACCTTCAGTCTTTCCCAGCATCAGGGTCTTTTCTAATGAGTCAGGTCTTTGCATCAGGTGGCCAAAGTATTGGAGTTTCAGACTCAGCATAAGTGCTTCCAATGAATATTCAGGACTGATTTTCTTTAGGATTGGATGGCTAGATCTCCTTGCAGGCCAAGAGACTCTCAAGAGTCTTCTCCAACACCACAGTTCAAAAGTATCAATTTTTTGGCACTCAGCTTTCTTTATAGTCCAACTCTCACTTCCATACATGACTACCGGAAATACCATAGCCTTGACTAGACAGACCTTTGTTGGCAAAGTAATGTCTCTGCTTTTTATTATGCTGTCTAGATTGGTCATAGCTTTTCTTCCAAGGAGTAAGCGCCTTTTAATCTCATGGCTGCAGTCACCATCTGCAGTGATTTTGTTGTCCAATAAAATAAAATCTCTCACTGTTTCCATCATTTCCCCATTTATTTGCCATGAAGTGATGGAACCAGATGCCATGATCTTAGTTTTCTGAATGTTGAGCTTTAAGCCAACTTTTTCACTCTCCTCTTTCACTTTCATCAAGAGGCTCTTTAGTTCTTCTCCGGTTTCTGCCATAAGGTGGCATCATCTGCATCTCTGAGGTTATTGTTTCTCCTAGCAATCTAGATTCCAGTTTGTGCTTCATCCAGCCTGGTATTTCACATGATGTACTCTGCATATAAGTTAAATAAGCAGGGTGACAATATACAGCCTTGACGTACTCCTTTCCTGATTTGGAACCAATCTTTTCCTTGATCTTTTACTGTTATAAAAGATCACACTGCTGCATGTGTGTGCGTGTGTGCTCAGTCATGTCCGACTCTTTGTGACCCCATGGACTATAGCCCACCAGGCTCCATTGTCCATGGAATTTTCCAGGCAAGAATACTGGAACAGATAGCCATTTCCTTCTCCAGGGGATCTTCGAGACCCAAGGATCAAACCCACATCTCTTGCATCTCTTGCACTGACAGGTGGATTCTTTACCATTGGCCACTTGCACAAACTTGCATGACATAAAGTATCAGGGCAGGAGTCTGCCTGGACACTATTCTTTCCTGTCTGCTCTCCTTGCATATTACAACTGTCTTATTTCCCTCTGACTATTCTTGATCTCTTTATTCCTAGTTTGTCTACTGTTTTACACTCCCAATCATTGAGTTGTTTATTCAGTCTAATACTGAGTACTTTCATTTGCAAAATACCCTTTTCCTTATGGTTCCAGTTAGAGATGATCAGAAAACACTTAGATATGAAAGATAGAAGAGAAACAGAAAACACCACTTTCAGGTTACCTTAGGATAGTGGTAAGGTATCACTTACCATAGAGTAGATAGCTATTCCCTTCTACAGGGGATTTACATGACCTAGGGATTGACTCCACATCTCCTGCATTGCAGGCAGATTTTTGAAGTCTAAATCACCAAAGAAGTTTGGTGGTAGACTTGTTCAGTTTCTTCTCTTTGACTGCAAGGTCTTAGCTGTGCACCTGGGCAGTGCTTCAGACAAATCTGTTAGTGATTCTCTTTCTAATCTTCCATTTCTCCATTAAAGACTTTCACCTCATCTGATGCTCCCATATTAATGCAGAGTATAATTCTTAGAATGAATCCCTATGCCCACAGTGATTTAAGCAGCTCTGTTTTGTTATGGAAATCAGATGAACACACACATTAAACCAGCTCAACTTGCAGTCCAGGCCCTTCCTATTTTACAGTCCAGAAAGTGAAAGTGAAAGTTGCTCATGCGTGTCCGACTCCTTGTGACCCCATGGACTACACAGTTCATGGAATTCTCCAGGCCAGAATACTGGAGTGGGTAGACTTTCCCTTCTCCAGGGGATCTTCCCAACTCAGGGATCGAACTCAGATCTCCCGCATTGCATGTGGATTCTTTACCAGCTGAGCCACAAGGGAAGCCCCAGAATACTGCAGAGAGTAGCCTATCCCTTCTCCGTCGGATCTTCTCAGCCCTGGAATGGAATAGGGGTCTCCTGCGTTGCCAGCAGATTCTTTATCAACTGAGCTATCAGGAAAGCCCTTACAGTCCACAAGGGGACATCAAAGGGGAATACTGTAGGACAATGGAAACCTAACATATTTTTAAAAAGTAGAATACCCAGTTATTTTGTGGGAACTATAGTGAAAAATACATAGAATCCTTCAGGCATTCCTATTTTATTCCTAGGAATCAATATTGCTATATTCACATTATCTTTATTCCTAGAAACTATTATATTCCTAGAAATCAGTATTGATATAGTCACAAAACTTTTACTTGGCATTTTGGCCTGCTGCTGTGGCTGTTGAGTTGCTAAGTCATGTTTGACTCTTTTTCATCTCTATGGAGTGTAGACCACCAGGCTCCTCTGTCCATAGATTTCCCAGGCAAGAATAGTGGAGTGGGTTGCCATTTCCTTCTTTAGGGGATCTTCCTGAACCAGGGATTGAACCCATGTCTCCTGGTTGACAGACAGATTCTCTACCACTGAGTCACCTGGGAAACCAACATTTTGCTCTAAAATTCAAGGATTAAAAGAGGAAAAGCCAGATTCTCTCTTCTGGACTTCTGTTTACAGGTACTTCTATTTGCCCTTAGAGATAAAGGCCAAGGTTGATTGAAATGTACAGATGAGGGAGAAATTACCAGTGCAAATTGCGTTAACCTTCTTACTGCATGGTTGACCATCACCAAAAGGGTCTAGCCTTCTAGATTGTAATCACATATAACATTCACAGAATTAAATCACTCATTACCGACCCTTCAAGCACAGTCTTAGTACACTTAGAATTCTGAGTCAGTTTTAACTGAACAAGAAACATGCAATCAACTGGTAGATTTCAAAGTCTCATGATGCTTTTTCTTTCCAAAGAATCACAAAGCAGCATCCATTAAAATTAGGAGAAAGTGCAGATGCATATGAAACTGCATATATCAGAGATTTTCACAAGGCTTATTCAGTGGAAAAATGATCTCAGAATTCCAAAGATTTTATTAACTTTCAGATTCTCTTCTATATCCTACACTTAATGTAACACCAAATCAGAGTTCTTGATATTATTCTACATGCCACTGTCTTTACATAATTTGATGTCTTCACTCTTATATTTGAATTTATACCAACTGAATGCCATATATGCAGTGGTCACAAGAATTTTAATATTCAGGCTTAACTGGACTTCACACAAGCTTGATTTTACTGGCATCATCACCTTTGCTGTGAATTGATGAGAGCTTTGTCTATCCCTGGCTTAGATAAGTAACCCCCTTCCCTCAAGAAAATGGAAATTTAATGTCTTATGTCTATGAAACATGCTATGTTCTGACCTCATTAGTAAATCCAATAATGTTTTCAGTCTTAGTTGTCATTAAGTAATATCTATCCATAATTTGGAGTTGCTATTTTTCTTCACCTGTTAGATATCCTTTCCCAATATTACACTGTATTGGTTTCCTAAAATCTCCAACGTTTATAATCTCATTGTTGCCCAAGCTATCACTGGCATTGCATTTTTTCATGTCTCTCGAGGTTTTTTTTTTTTTTTTTTTTTTTCTGTTTTTCCCCTCTGGTTTGGAGTGTTTGTGCTGTATGTCTATCCTTTCAGTAGATATCCTAATTTAACTTAACAAGGATAATTAAGTTATCCACTTTCACACCATAAAAGACAATTTTATACTACATTTTACTCATGTAGCTGTAGGCAATTTTGTCATCAGGGTTACTATCTTTTTAATTTCTAAGATGATTTTTTTCTCTTCACAAAATTTCAAATTATTATTGTGTTATATAGTCATCATTTGTTTAGCTTTAATGACATATTTACCAATATCATTGCTCGTAATCTCTTCTTGCATCTCTGCCTTTCCATTTTCCTTCTGCCTAAATTAAATATTTAGAATTTCTTTATTAAAGAGTCATGTATTTTAGCTTAACTCAGCTTGTATGCTTAAAAAATATCTCTTTTCACCCATGTTCATGAAAGACATACTGCTGGGTATAGAACTGTAAGCTATCTCAGCTCACTGAAGATGCTGTTCCACTCTACTGGGGCTTCTATTGGTTGCTGGGAGAGGTCTGTTTAAGTAAATTACCCAGCTTCTGCAGTTGGTCATTCCTTCAGAACTTTGTAAGATCCCATTTTCTTTCGAATACTGCAGTTTTATTATGTTATATAGGACATGGAAATAGAAATCTGTCTCCCTCTTTGTGTTATTTCTTGATGATAATAATTTATCTGATTTCACATTTCAGTATAATGTAGGTTATTTATGATTTTTTATTTTCAGATTTTCACATGAAGGAAAATTAAAAGAACAGTAAAACAAAGACCTAAATACTCTTTAGATTCAAAAACTATCAAGATTTTTCCATATCTGCTTCATCTGTTTCTCAACACACACCCACACCCACCCACACACTTGCACAAATCTGTTTTGTCAAGCAATGTAAATTAAATGGCACATAGTATGATATTTCAACATGTCTGTCCAGAGCATACGACCATAACACAATTACCATGCCCAAGGAAAATCAAACTTAGCATTATCCAACACAGAACCTACATTCAAATTTCACCAGTAGTCATATAAATGTTTTATATATATGCACTAAGTTGCTTCAGCTGCATCCGACTCTGTGAACTTATGGACTATAACCGCCAGGCTCCTCTGTCCTGGGATTCTCCAGGCAAGAATACTGGAGTGGGCTGCCATGCCCTCCTCCAGGGGATCTTTCAACGCAGGGATCAAACCTGTGTCTCTCACATCTCCTGGGTTGGCAGGCAGGTTCTTCACCACTAGCACTACCTGGGAAGCCATATATATATATATATAATTTGATATGCATACAAAATTTGATATATATACATATAATTTGATACATGATAGAAAGTTAATATATTGTATTAGACTGTTAGGCCATTTCAGTCTTCTCTAATTTAAAATGAATGACTTCTAGTCATCTCCCACGGAATCTTTTGAAAAGTCCAGACCAGCTGTCCTGTAAAGCATGTCATCCTATTGAAAAAAGACACTCCCGTGGACAGAGGAACCTGGCGGGCTACAGTCCATCAGGGCCGCAAAGAGTAGGACACCACTTAGGGTCTGAACGACGACCCCTACTTTTATGCTCTCTTCTCTATCTCGTTCGTCACTGCGGACACATGCATGCATTTTTTCCAGTTTAATCTGCCATTCTATATTTTTCTTACAGATACTACATATTACAAGTGAGATCATTAAATCCCCTATATGGTGCTCATGCTCAGTCGCTCAGTCATGTCTGAATCTTTGAGATTCCATGGATTTTAGCCTGCCAGGCTCTTCTGTCCATGGGATTTCCCAGGCAAGAATACTGGAGTGGGTTTCCATTTCCTCCTCCAGGGAATCTTCCTGACCCAGGGATCAAACCTACATCTCCTGCGTTGACCGGCAGATTCTTTACCATGAGCCACCTAGGAGGTCCGAATTCCCTATACACCATATCTGTACCCTCTCTTACCCTATTCATCTTTGAGCACAAGACTTACTTTGTTCTTTCCTGTTCAGATCCGAAACCAACCATTTCTTTAAGTTTCCTAGTTTTTAATATGCGTGTGGTAACAGATTTTAGAAATCATGATCTCAGTATTAGGTGCACAAAATGATATCATGATGTCCTTTAACCAAGAGGAAAGTGTATTATTAGAATGTAGAAGAGTTAGATAGATTCCAGATGGATAAATAAGGGCTTGTGCTTGAAGGACATATCAAGTATATGTATGTGGTGTGTGTGCGTGTGCGTGCACGCACATGTGATGTGGTTATAAACAAGGCTTCTTAATAAAATCCAATACTACAGTGTTCTTCTATATTATCTTGTTCCATGTTTATATCTTCTGTCTCCCAACAATATCTATGTATATATGCATTCATTTTTTTCCTGCATTACAGACACAGTATTGTTTCAGAATTATCTCATCAATGTAACTACCAACAACAAATCTACAAAGAAAATCCTATTTGTGCAGCGGTTTTGGACTTCACAATACATCTAGTCCTAAGCATGTGTTTTATGATCAACATTGCAACAAATAAATATTTTAATTAACATGTTTATTAGTAAATTAATTAAATTTTAACTGTAAGTTAATTAAGTTATTTTATTAGTGTAGTTTTATTAACTGGCTATTCAGTTAGGCTTATTTATTTATATTTGGTTAAATTATTTTTTATTCTTATTATTATATTTTTTAGATATACAAAATATATTTGTAGTTCAAACATCAAGCTATATAATGAAGGAACTTCAGAGAAGGTGTACCCTTATTCCTATTTCCTCTCTTTCATTTTCTTTTTATCCCAATTATTTTTATTAGTTGGAGGATAATTACTTTACAATATTGTAGTGATTTTTGCCATACATTGATATGAATCAGCCATGGATTTACATGTGTTCCCCATCCCGGTCCCCCCTCCCACCTCCCTCCCCATCCCATCCCTCTGGGCCAACCCAGTGCATCAGCCCTGAGCACTTGTCTCATGCATCCAACCCAGGCTGGTGATATGTTTCACACTTGATAATATACATGTTTCGATGCTGTTCTCTCAGATCATCCCACCCTCACCTTCTCCCATAGAGTCCAAAAGTCTGTTCTGTACTTCTGTGTCTCTTTTTCTGTCTTGCATATAGGGTTATCATTACCATCTTTCTAAATTCCATATATATGTGTTAGTATACTGTAATGTTCTTTATCTTTCTGGCTTTCACTCTGTATAATGGGCTCCAGTTTCATCCATCTCATTAGAACTGATTCAAATGAATTCTTTTTAATGGCTGGGTAATATTCCCTGGTGTGTATGTACCACAGCTTCCTTATCCATTCATCTGCTGATGGGCATCTAGGTTGCTTCCATGTCCTGGCTATTATAAACAGTGCTGCGATGAACATTGGGGTGCCCGTGTCTCTTTCAGATCTGGTTTCCTTGGTGTGTATGCCCAGGAGTAGGATTGCTGGGTCATATGGCAGTTCTATTTCCAGGTTTTAAGGAATCTCCACACTGTTCTCCATAGTGGCTGTACTAGTTTGCATTCCCACCAACAGTGTAAGAGGGTTCCCTTTTCTCCACACCCTCTCCAGCATTTATTGCTTGTAGACTTTTGGATAGCAGCCATCCTGACTGGCGTGTAATGGTACCTCATTGTGGTTTTGATTTGCATTTCTCTGATAATGAGTGATGTTGAGCATCTTTTCAGTGTTTGTTAGCCATCTGTATGTCTTCTTTGGAGAAATGTCTGTTTAGATCTTTGGCCCATTTTTTGATTGGGTCATTTATTTTTCTGAAATTGAGCTGCAGGAGTTGCTTATATATTTTTGAGATTAATCCTTTGTCTGTTTCTTCATTTGCTATTATTTTCTCCCATTCTGAAGGCTGTCTTTTCACCTTGCTTATAGTTTCCTTTGTTGTACAGAAGCTTTTAAGTTTAATTAGGTCCCATTTGTTTATTTTTGCTTTTATTTCCAATATTCTGGGAGGTGGGTCATAGAGGATCCTGCTGTGATTTATGTCAGAGAGTGTTTTGCCTATGTTCTCCTCTAAGAGTTTTATAGTTTCTGGCCTTACATTTAGATCTTTAATCCATTTTGAGTTTATTTTTGTGTATGGTGTTAGAAGGTGTTCTAGTTTCATTCTTTTACAAGTGGTTGACCAGTTTTCCCAGCACCACTTGTTAAAGAGGTTGTCTTTTTTCCATTGTATAGTCTTGCTCTCTTTCATTTTCATCTGCTCCTTGTAGGTAGCTCATTTCTTTAGCTTCTATTTAGTGGCCCTTTGCTTCTTTTTGCCAAAATAGTATAGACAGATATTTAGGTACACAGGTATCTCAATAAAGAGAAAATAA
Organism: Muntiacus reevesi; assembly: GCF_963930625.1. NCBI lineage: Eukaryota > Metazoa > Chordata > Mammalia > Artiodactyla > Cervidae > Muntiacus > Muntiacus reevesi. The sequence goes on from NC_089251.1 coordinate 205,448,039, forward strand.
ATTATTCTTAATTCCCCTTATCTGTTACATAAATGTTATGTAATATATTATCACATAATATATTATGTATTATGTTATTATGTACTATAATAATATATTTATGTATTATATAATATATCTTATATAATACATAATATACTTATACAAATATATATTACACAATATAATATATTATATAATATTCTGTACTCAATCTTTACACCATGTATCCTAGAAATCACATCAGTTCATGGAAAACTACTTCATCTGTTTTCATGAAAAATACTATTTCACTGACTGGCTATAGATAAATTATTCAACCATAATCTTAGGATGCCTCTAGTCCTTTAAAGTTACAACTAATGCTCAAATTAAATACCTTGAGTACACATCACTATCACAAATGGAGGATTCTCTTTAAGGCAAATTCACAGACCCAGGGTTATGGGAGCAAAGTGGTTTTATTATTTTCAGTTATATAATTTTGTATTTGATCTTCAAATTTACATGACTGCCCCTAATATCTTAATCTTTTTATTAACAGCTGCCACCAACAACTACTTAATTTTCTTGAATATATTAGCATTTATCTTTATCCCTCAGAATGGAGTGACTACATCTGAATCCAACACTCTAAGAATCAAGTACAAATTTGAGGAGGGCTAAAATCTCTATTGCTGCTGATACTGTATTTATTTGAGGAAATTATAATTACATTGGATTGTTTTGGGCATATGTGTCACTTTATCATATTATTAACTCATTTTGCTCTTACAGTAATTTTAAACCCATGAGTATTTTCTACACTCACCCCTTCCATTTCACAGACTTTTTGTAAGAATATGTTTGATCCAAATAAGGGTCTTTTTCCAATTTATTAATTCTCTAATATCATCTCATAAATTAGATGCATCATACCTCTGTCAATATGATATGGTCATTCTTTGGTTATCCAACATATTACCAACCCCCTCCAACTTCAAGTCAGTTTCAAAGTGATACAACTTTTACACAAACTCTGATGCAATATAGCAGATGAATTTTGCCTCAAGGCACTAATAATGTTTTCATCAACTTAAAAAAAAAGTTCTAACAGATGTTTCATCATTTTTATACCAATTTTTGTATTGACAGTTATATGTCCTGCATGCCAACTGTCTACTTGTAACTCAGAATAAGCTGGGATGTGTATCCTTAGCTCTCTTGATGACACAAAAGAGGAAACTGAGGATAAGGTAGCTAATCATATCAACTACACAAGTGCTAAATAGCAGTGTAATTGAGCTTGAGTTTCACAAGGTTCAGAATTGTTACTGGCTGCACGTAGCAGAAGTTTAGGTGTTCTCATAGGGTGCTTGCTATCTGCACTTCTAATCTTGATAAACTGAACATTCTTGATGCTGCTTGCTCTTGCTTTTTGGAAATTTGCTTCTGAAGGTTTTGACAAAAAAAAAAAAAAGGCAAGGGGATTATGACAGTATTTTGGAGACTTATCCAGCCATGAATTGGTCAAAGAAGGAAAATATTAGAAAGAAAAAAATAAAAGGATGAAAAGATATTGCTAGCTTTTGAGAACCAAACACTTCACTTTGAAAATTTATCTAAGTCAATTTAACAGAAAGGTAAGAAATAATCTTTCAAAAGTGTTAGAGCCCAAGAAAGAATAATCTATTACATTATCTTTCCTTGAACTTTCTTCTCTGTAATCTTAAAGTGCTTTAGAAAATTCAAATGAAAGGCAGGCATTTAATAAAAGAAAAAAACTAAACTTCAAAGACCCTTTGAAGGAGGCATTATCATAACTAATTTACAGGCCTAATATCTATACAAGGGAAAGTTGCACGATCTGAAAGGTCACCTCGTACTAGGAAACCAAGGGTGTGAGTGTGTGATCTCATTTTGTTTCCTGAAGCTTTTATGAATCTTTTCCATCTTCAACTCAATTCTTGAATAGCAAAGTTCTTTTTTTTTCCCCCAGAAAATGTTTCATGGAGCTCTAAATCCTATAAAATTCTCTGTCAAACTAAAAGGTGATCTTGGGAAACTGGGAAATACAGCTAGAGATCGGCAATGCATATTTTACATATTAAAGTTTCTGAGATACTATATAGAAAAAGAAATTGGTTCTTCAGACACAAAGATAATATATCAGAGATTCTTTTTTTCTTTCCTCTTGTGACACTGATAAATATTTTCACACTTTGGAAAATACTGCTCTAACAGTCCCTTCCACTAATCTTTATCCACTCTCATGTCCCCTCTTCCCTCCTGCCCTTGTCATCACTGTTCTTCATCACTTTCACTCTGTAAAAGGCAGTCTTTACATAAATCATGAGCTCGGTTAGAGCAGAACTATTGGCCATCCTTCCTGCAATATCTACAGAGTCTAATGCATCTATAGGAATATAGTAAGACTTTAATAAATATATGAAATAGATGAATATTTGATAAACATACTGAATAACTATGAGTGAAGGAATAAATAGAAACTTAATACTAACCACAAGTTCATAAGTCTATCCAGTCATTTCAATCTTCCTCTCCATATACAATTAGATACACTTTTTTTCTCTATCATTAAGCACACTGATATATACAAATTCACATGTAAATGAAAGATAGTTGTGGATGTGATTTTTTTAATTTGATAAAGCAGGGGTTGGCAAACTTCTTCTGCAAAGGTCTGGATATAAATATTTTAGACCTTGCAGATTATATATTCTCTTGCAACTACTCAACTTTGCCATTATACTGCTAAAACAGCCATAGGAAATAAAACTAAATGAATGAGTGTGGTTGTGTTCTGAGACATTTTTATTTATCCAAACAATCAGAGGTACTCAATATCATTAGTGATCCATAAAAATGTCTTTTGGGGGATTATTTCTAAGAGGTTTGATAAAATCTCTCAAGGATATTATGAAAGTATTTCTGAGACTGACATAGCCATGAATTGCTCAAGAAAGGAAAACATTAGAAAAAAAGAAGGCATAAGAAAAAATCATAACTTTTGAGAACACTAAAATACATTTGAAATACATTTTAAAGAGCTGGAAAAGTGTTGGCAACAATATGGAGAGATTGGAATCCTCATATGTTGCTGGGGGATTGTAAAATGGTTGCAGCCACTTTGGAAAACAACCTGGCAGTTTCTCAGAAGTTTAAAAAGGGAGTTACCATATGCCTCAGCAGTAGAATTCTAAAAAGAGGGATGGAAATGTAAATACAAAATAAGCAAATAAATTGAAAAACATTTTCATAAACAGTAGCATTGATGGTCAAAAGCAGAAACAACTCAAATTTACATGAACTGATGAATGGGTAAATAAAATGTGGTATATCCATGCAATGGAATATTATTAGATAATAAAAAGGAATAAAGTATTTACATCTTACAACACATATAGACCTCAAGCATTATATCAAGTGAAAGAAAGCAGACACAAAAGTTCACATAGCATGAAATGTCATTTATATGAAATATGTAGAATAATAAAAGATATACAGACATAAAAAAGATGAGCAGTTATCTATGGATGGGGCCTTGTCAAGTGGTAAATAGTGGAATGAATGGGTAATGATTCCCAACATATTAATGACTACTTTGAGGGAATGATGAAAATGTCCCAAAATTAGTTTATAGTGATGGATACCCAGGTCTGAAAATAAATTTATTGTATATTTTACTTTATTTTATTAATTGATTTTTTATTGAAGAATAAGTGCTTTACAGAATTTTGTTGTTTTCTGTCAAACCTCAACATGAATCAGCCATAGGTATACATATATCCCCTTCCTTTTGAACCTCCCTCCCAAATGAGTCAACTTTATGGCATGTAAATTATATCTAAATAAAACTGTTAAAAACACATGTTTTAAAAAGTGGCAGAGTATTTTCAACCCCTATACTAAGTGATTCATATGGCTTCCTTTTATTAGTGAAATTATTCAATTTGCCAAAATCTGAGTTATGAAAGCTCTTTCAGAATCCATGTATTTGGTGAGAATGCACACTTGCATGAACATGAAAGTCAATGAAAAGCTTTTGATCTACTTTTCAGGCAGTCCACAGGCATGAATTCAGGAAAATGTGCTAAGTCACTTTAGTCATGTGGGACTCTTTGCGATCCTACGGACAGTAGACTGCGAGGCTCCTCTGTCTATGGGATTCTCCAGGCAAGAATACTGGAGTGGTTTGCCATTTCCTGCTCCAGGGGATCTTCCCAACCCAGGGATCAAACCTGTGTCTCTTAAGTCTCCTGCAATGGCAGGCAGGTTGTTTATCACTAGCCCCACCTGGTGGATTAGACAGTAAAGAATCAGGAAAATATCTGGATGCAAATAAATACCTTCTCCTCACCCTTGACAATGAAGCAATCTCAATTAGTCATTGCCTCTGATTCTCATTGTACACTTCCTTCTTTGGGCCCTTCTTGTGATTTTCTGGATTAACCTCCAGATTCTAAGCATGTTGTACTCTGATCAATTCATTGATGCAGTCTCCAGGATTTGCCATTTTCAAAACTAACCATTCGTAAAAAATATACATTGAAACCAGGGAAGTAAAAGGTGCAGAGCTTTTTAGAATTAGAATGATTCTTATGCTGATTAAAACATCTAAACTTTGGCATGGGGCTATTGCCATCTGAACCTCAGTCAGCAAAAATGAAATGAAATGATAAGAACATTCTACCCAGCTCACAAAATACATGTGAAAGATCTGTGTGAACTCTAAAAAAAAGTACCATATTAATATCCAATATAATGATAGCTATGACAATTTTGTAAGATGTGCTTTGGTTCATTTGCCTTTGCATCTTTTAGGTTTATTTTTCTGTGAACCTTGAACTAAGATACATGAGTTTTTGTTGCTGTTGTTTTAGTCACTAAGTCACGTCCTACTCTTTGCAATCTCATGGACTGTAGCCCACCAGGCTCCTCCGTCAATGGATTTCCCAGGCAAAAATACTGGAGAGGGTTGCCATTTCCTTCTCCTTGGGGATCTTCTTGACCCAGAAAGTGAACCCACATCTCCTGCACTGGCAGGAGAGCTCCTTACCACTGAGCCACCAGAGAAGCCATATGAGTTTACTCATATATAAATAAAATAAATATATTTAAGAGTAATTATAGGCGCACCTGAATGTGGCTAGGAAATTCAATTATATGGAAATATTTACTCATACTTAGATTATAATTACATCTAGATTGTGAGCTCTTAAAGACAGGTTTTCTGTCATAGTAATCTTTGTAATCACATTGCTAAAATGATGCTTGGCATTTGTTTGGTGTTTCATAAACATTTCATGAACAACCTACCCTCTTAAAAATAAGTGATCTAAAAATCATTATCCAACTAAGAATTCTTAAAAGAAGAGACTCAAGCCTCACAGTAGCAAGGGTCTTAATCTGGAGACCATTGACCCAAGGATAAACTAAAGCAGTTGTTAGCCCTAAACTTATATGCAAATATCTGTGTTCACGTGCTTATTTGCATTTTGTTGGATCTATGGGCTTCCCAGGTGGTGCTAGTGGTAAAAACCCACCTGCTAATGTAGGAGACCTAAGAGGCACTAGATCGAACCCTCGGTCAGGAAGATCACCTGGAGGAGGGCATGGCAATTCACTTCAGTATTCTTGTCTGGAGAATCCCATGGACAGAGAAACCTACCAGGCTATGATCCATAAGGGTCACAAAGAGTCAGACACAACTAAAGTGACTTAGCATGAATCAGATTTCCAAAGTGACCTATGTCTACTTACAGTATTAAGAATCATTTTACCAAACTATTATAACTTCTTTAACAAGATAAAAAATACAATGTGCATGCAGTTTAGGGAATTCATCTTATCCTTTTCAGACGTGAATTACAACACAAGGATTAAAGCCAAGGAGAGTAATCACTATACACTGACTATAATAATAGATCATGCTACATTCTACATACCCTTATATTCAACACTAGCTGGGAAATTTTTTCCTGTAGTGGAAACGGATTTTCCTTCAGCTGACTTGATGCTCAACAGAATATGTTTGCTGGAAGTTAGTCTGGACTGATTAGATAAAGGATTCAGGAAAAGAATGAATCCATTTTCCTATAGCACATTACATTTGACTATAACCAGCTTTTTAAAAGCCCCATGCATCCAGTTAATGATAAAAGAAAATGTTTGGTTCCTTTATTGGACTCCCCTTTGTGAGACATTTTTGAAAATGATCCCAGTCCCTTTAAGTCAGTATTTCTCAAAAAAAAGTGTTTTGTGTTATACAAGTTCCAGGAAATGCTAAAAGCTATTATAAAAACACATTTAACATTTCCTAAACTTGATTGTCCTTGAAATCCTTGAGAGTCAGTTATTTTTGTATTATACTTTGAAAGGTACTGTTTTAACTAACAGATGAGGAATGCAAAATCATGAAAAGTCATTCAAGAAAGTTAAAATTAATTTGCCCTTAATAGAGATAAGAAAGAAATGTAATGAAAGTCTCCTTAATGCCAAAAGGAAAAAATAACAAAATATTCTAACATTTAAAGAAATAACTCATTTTTAGAAGTATTCATTATCTTTGACAACGATTATTTTTCTTTAGAATAAACTTTATAAAGGAGAATATCTCAAAACAAATAAACTATACTCTCTTTTCTTCCAAAGAAGGTCAAGGCTATATATATAAGAGGTATAAAAGAATATGAGGAAAATGTTTGTTAAAGAGCTAATTCAGGGAAAAATAAGAGTCAATGGATCTCTAGTGTTTACCAGGCTACTCTAAGTATATGGAACTCCATATGGTGCTAAATTCACTTAAGGAACCATATGAGATTAGGAATATTCCCATTATCTATTCCAAGCTGAAATTTGCATTGTAGATTTTGTATTATAGAATTCCACTGTAGAAATATTCCTTGCATGTTTAAAATCCCTGTTTTAACATCCATGAATCTTACAACCTTCAGAAATACACAAGTCAATGAAAAAATGTGTTTCTTAAATTAATGGGGCTCATCTTCCATTTTTTCCTTTTTAAAAATGCTCCATGTCAAGGACTATCATACCTCTTTAAAACATTCTTATGTATGCTAAGAATTAAACTTAATATATAGGCTACCTACTCCAGTATTCTTGGGCTTCCCTCGTGGATCAGCTGGTAAAGAACCTGCCTGCAATGTTCGAGACCTGGGTTCGATCCCTGAGTTTGGGAAGATCTCCTGGGGAAGGGAACAGCTATCCAGTCTATGGAAACGGTAAGAGACTTTATTTTGGGGGGCTCCAAAATCACTGCTGATGGTAACCGCAGCCATGAAATTAAAAGATGCTTGATCCTTGGAAGAAACTAGGACCATCCAAGACAGCATGTTCAAAAGTAGAGACATTACTTTGCCAGCAAAGGTCCATCTAGTCAAAGTTATGGTTTTACCAGTAGTCATGTATGGATGTGAGAGTTGGACTATAAAGAAAGCTGAGCACTGGAGAATTAATGCTTTTAAACTGTGGTATTGGAGAAGACTATTGAGAGTTCCTTGGACAGCAAGGGTATCAAATCAGTCAATCCTAAAGGAAATCAGTCCTGAATATTCATTGGAAGGTCTGATGCTGAAACTCCAATACTTTGGTCACCTGATGCAAAGAACAGAGTAATTGGAAAAGACCCTGATGCTGGGAAAGATTGAATGCAGGAAGAGGAGGGGATGACAGAGGATGAGATGGTTGGATGGCATCACCGACTTGATGGACATGAATTTGAGCAAGCTCCGGGAATTGGTGATGGACGGGAAAGTGTGCTGCAGTCCATGGGTTTGCAAAGAGTTGGACACGACTGAGCGACTGAACTTAATGAACGGAAACTTAACATTATTCTTTGGAATATAAAATATGTGTGAGTGTGTGCAGAAAGGAAAGAGATAAAGCAGGAAGGAGATTAGTTCAGCACATAATTGGTGACTGCATTCCAATTGGAACCTGGCCCTGTGCTCTGTTTGGTAAGCAAGGACTTGATTTTCAGGTAGTACCGCTGTCATCCTGGAGAAGAGCTGATATAAATCAATGGTAGTGAGCAAAGATTTAGGAGATGAGAACATCCGTCTGAAAAGCAGCAATGGCAGAACATTCCATTATGCTATATATGAATGTGAAGCTATTTCACTTGGAGGGAAAAACTGAATACATGGAATAAGTCTTCCTTAATGTAGGTTTATTAAGAATATAGTTTCAACTCTGGAGCCCATTTCAGTATCTTTTCCACATTTTACAATCGATTCATTTATTTACTGAATCAAATAATAACCAGCTCTCAGGTATCTACTCTACCTGTTGTTGGGAAAGCAAAGAACAAAGCCCTATCTTCAGTAGGTTTGCTGGAAAAAAGCAGAATAGGAAATGAGTGGATTCAGTAAATGATAACAGGTGTTTTGGTAGACACTGACACAGAATAAAGCAGGCGTCACTGACAAAGCCCATTAAGAATTCCAGGGGAGTAAAAACAGAATCTAGATTATAAAATAAAGTCCAACTTTTCTTTTACTTTCCCCTTGTGCTTAGTTTTGTTTCTCTTGCTCACAGGGAGTCACATGTAGAGGCCTCACGCCCAGAACTTCAGACTGGAGCTCCGAGAATGAAGTGACCCCTCGGCTCCAGGGTCCATGGGCGAAGTGCTGTGACAGCCCTGTAATTCAGAATGGCAGAAGCGGCCCGCACAGAGATGCTGGGATCTGAAGCATGAACGACACCTGCACCCACCTCGCCGGAGCTCTCTCCCCTCCCTTCCCCACTGACAGAGCCCTACAAGCAGACCTGCCCACAGTTTCTCAGAGAGGATATGTGTACTCGACAGAGCAAGCTCACATCTCCATTTTTTGATCAAAGAATAAAGCTTTCATTTGCTTCTGAAGCAAATCTGGTCTCCTATTGGTGTGTGCTTCACGGAGCAGAAGAACTCTTTCTGGGGACAGACTTGGGAGGGTCAGTAACACAGGCAACTGAGAAAGTCAGCTCTGCGCCTGGGTGGGCAAAAGGCTCCCCGTGTGCTGGCTGCCAGCCTTGAGAGGAGAGTGGGTGACTAGAATAGCAGAGAATCACGCAGAGGAGTCAGCAGGGGTAATGGCAGGAAGGTTAGAAACGGCTGCACCCATTCAGAAAACTGTCAGTGAATCTGTAACTGAGTATTGATCTTTTATGAAAAGGATGAGAGCACTGTGAGAAGATACGAAGCACAAGCAATGCCATGCTAAGAATATTAGAGTTTTTATTATAGGTACCGGGGACAAATGAAATATTTTAAGCAGGGAACTAAAATGCCCATACCTGAATTTTAGAACTATAAATGGTATGAAAGATTGAAAGACAAGTGAACAGTGTTGCCATACAGGTATAGATTAAATACCTAGATTAAAAAAATAAAAAGTAAAGCCTAGATTAAATACCTAGACTTTGGAAGGCTATTTAATGTAGGTGATATCTGAGTTAAAGTCCACAGAATGAATGGAGCTAATCAGAAAAAGTCATTACAGAGAGAACAAAGAATATTAGAGGAAGAGAAACTTGAAATTTTATGGTATAGCATAAAGTTAGCAGTAGAAAATTGTGAGTAATAGAAATGTAGGAAAAAGTATACCTTAGAACAAGAAGAAGGGACTGGTAACTCAGATGGTAAAGCGTCTGCCTACAATGCGGGAGACGCGGGTTCGATCCCTGGGTTGGGAAGACCTCCTGGAGAAGGAAATGGCAACCCACTCCAGTATTCTTGCCTGGAAAATCCCATGGACTGAGGTTCCCGGTAGGCTACAGTCCATGGGGTTGCAAAGAGTTGGACACGACTGAGCGACTTCACTTTCACTTTCAGAACAAGAAGATTAATTCCCTGTATCTCTCATGTCTATTTAATTGACATGTGCTACTATTTTCTAATTGTGCAGTCAAACTCAATTCTCTAGTATAATCATTTCTATTCTCTCTGGAAAGAGAAAGGAAAGAAATTCAGGGTAAAATTTCTCATTCCATATGAAATGATTGACTATTTTTCCAAATCATTAGGTTTGACATTAATTTTCTTAATCCCCCTAAAAAATTGCAATAACCTTAAGCAGATATGCTTTGCCAACAAGAAGCAGTGGTTTCCAGACTTTTGTTTAATATTATATGTTGCTCTACCCTTTCCTTTATCAATTACTCTTTTGCTTGAGCTTATATTTTCAAACATAACTACAGCAATTTGAGAATACATTTACTTTGTAATTTTGTGATCTTGTATGTAGAATTTGTATTCATCTACTCTATGGAGCCACTTGTGATACAGCTTGTAACTCCATGCCATTCTAGAATTTCTAATAAGTCAGTGAGACACAATAAATAATGTTTATTTTTTAAGACATATATTTCTATTTTATAAGTAAAATAGCCTGAGATTTTAAAAAAAGTGCATGTGTAAGTTTTTGTGTATGTAATTGCTCATGTTTTAAGTGGACTGAATTAATACAGTAATTGGCTAGCAAATTTTCAGATGTAATAAAAATATAAACAGTTTTATAGCTATAACTTACTATTATTTATTTACTTCTTCCTTGCTTTCCTGATAGTTCTTATAAATTTTAGTACCTGCTAATTTATTTTCAATCTTGATTTTCTTTATTTTCAGAGACGAAAGAAAAACTGAAATTTTTACTCTCATTTTTCCTCATTTACTTAACATCAGAGTTATTTAATTTTATTTTTAAATTTCCTGATCCTGATATGTTCTTAATTCCCCCTTTAAAATTATATTTATTTTCAGAGACGAAAGAAAAACTGAAATTTTTACTCTCATTTTTCCTCATTTACTTAACATCAGAGTTATTTAATTTTATTTTTAAATTTCCTGATCCTGATATGTTCTTAATTCCCCCTTTAAAATTATATTTATCCATAGTTTTCTCCAGCCACTTTTAAAAATGGGAAGAAAGTAGAAGAGAAGTAAGTTAGGAGTTTGGGATTAGCAGATTCAAACTTCTATATATAAAATAGATAAATAACAAGGTCCCACTCTACAACAGAGGGATATCCAGAAATTTACATAACATTGTAAATCAACTTTACTTAAAAAAAGAAAAAATACATACCCAATAGCTTATAACTTCTCAGAGCCAGTGATGAGTCTGGAAGCACTTGTCTAATAGAAATGGATAATACAGGCCCCAGGAGTAGGGACATATAATCTATACTATAAGAAGAGAGCTACGTTGTTTTAAAACACCCTCAGTCTCATTATCTTACCTTTTTTCTAACTAGATCCCATTTGCTTAAGAATCCATGGCAAAAGCGATTGCCCACTCAGTGAGCTGGACAACACGGAGCTCTTGGAGAGTGTCCTGCTAGAGATGAAGCTACTCAGGTGAACAAGCATCTTGTTTGTGTGAACATCCTGGGATGACGGCAGGCATCATGTAAGCTTCACCAGTCACAAGAGCAATGGTGTTCCAACAAAACATATGCTCTTTAATGTGCATGTATTTGTTCTGAATTGCAATAATTTTAAATAGATTATTCTTTTCTCTGTCTTTTTGTGCATATATAATAATTATTTATACTTAAGAAAGGAGGTACAAAATTTTAGACAGGGAATTGTAAGGTTACTTGGTTAGTCCAAATAATAATTTAATATGCTTTCCACTCACATATTATTTTAAACTTTTATGTGTTCACTGTTACCCACGTATCAAAATAATCCCTGATATGGTCTCGCTCTGAGAGATGATCTCTGTCCTCACTACAGGAGACCTGCACTCTTGTTGCCTCATTAAGGAAGTCACTTAACCTCACCAAGAGCGATTTCTTTCCCCTGTAGAATCGTCAGAGAAATTTTTAAACAACAGTCACGTTACTGTCCAGGCTTCCCAGTGGCTCAGTGGTAAAGATTCCACTTGCAATGCGGGAGACCCAGGAGACACTGGCTCGATCCCTGGATCAGCAAGATCCCCTGGAGGAGGAAATGGCAACCCAGTCCAGTATTCGTGCCTGGAAAACTCCATGGACAGAGGTGCCTGGCGGGCTACAGTCCATAGAGTTGCAGAGTCCAACTCCACTGAGCAACTAAGCATGCACACACTGCTGTCAGAAGGCACCTGGAAATCTGCAGGGCTGATTCGTATAGTCTGAGTAACTAGGTGCCTGAATGGCACTAGATGGGCAGGGCCAGCCATGTGCATGCATGGCTCCATTCATTGAAGAACTGTCGCATCTAAAGCACACTCCACAACTTTTTTGAGAGACGTAAGCTGAGAACTGATCTTCAAAGTTCTATCCAATTCTAAACTTGAATAAGGGAAAAGTTTTCAAGGTGATGATGGCAGACCTTTCATTCTGTCCATATCCGTTGGCCCATACCATCTCAATGTGTACCCCGAATTCCATCTGATAACACTTTTGTTGCTCTGCTCCAAGGATCTCTTGGGCCTCCCCTTCAGTCATCCATGGAAGTGGTTGCTAGCAGTGTCCCTAAGATCATTTTTAAGTCAAGAATTGAATCCACCCTTATCCCTCCTGTGGGCAGGCATGGCAAAATCTCTGATGTATGAATGATAATACCATTTCCCAAAGCAGAGCTCATCAGAGGGTTTAAAATCCAGGTGCCAACAGTCTAAGATACTTAAATAATGCGCCCTTTGTTGTATCTTTACTGTCCTGCTTTCTCATGGGATTTCCTAAGATCATCTCTCCAATAATCCACTTCTACTCAAACCCATGCCTGAGTCTGCCTTTGCAGGAATACAAATTGAGACAATTATGTATTGGCTCTAAGTGTTAAAAAGGGTCAGAAAAGGGGTGTGTCTTAGCAGTATTTGTTCAAGCTGTCAGGAAAGGACTCGTTGAAGATGGGCACTTATGTTAGTAGGGACTATAATAATGGAATATTGAGCCTGCTCTATGCAGAGGATGACTGAATCACAGTGCAGATTCCACACCATGGAGAGAAAGTAGCTATATTAGATAAGCAAGTTGGAAACACTTTGGACATTCAGACACGTAACTAAACTGATGATAAAATAACACAAAGGTTTCTATACCCTGAAGACCAAAAGATTTCCTATCAGCACATATAAATCCAAAACCACAGACACATCATTCCAATGTTAGCATTCACATACTTCCTGAGTGCTTACTGAACACTGACAGCATTCGGATTTCTTGAATTTCACTTATGACTGAGCCTCTCACCTGGCCAACTAACAAAAGAGAGAATACCAATGCCAAGAACTTCCAACAAATGGAGATTCCCTTCTGATCTATATAAAAATAGCATCCAAATATGTGGCTCTTCTAGAGATTTCTTCAGCATCAAGTCACAGAAACAAGCCACTCAATACCCAGAGTACTGAGTATACTCTGAGAATGCATTTCTTTTAGGTCTTGGATAAATAGGTATCCTCTCAGCAATAAAATATGAAAGTCAGGTAGTAGTCATGGTTATAATCATTAAACAAAGAAACACATTCTCTGCTTTACATCCCATTTTACACAGCTGATTTATCAACTCTGTCTAGTGGTAAAATTACTCCTAATATTACCAGTCACAATACTGTTATTGTGATTAAACAGAAAGTTATGAAATGGTTAAAATATTCATGTGTTCAGCATTTTTAATGCATCTAACAGTGCTAGGGATACCACTGTATCTATTTTATAATTTTGTATAATTTCATATATGTATATAGTTAGAATATATATTAATACACAGCCTTATGAGAGATGGTATATTAATCTCATTTTACAAAGGAGGAAACTGAGGCTCAGAGACATTAAGTAACTTTCCCAGGTTCACTATAACTGTGTTTTACAGATATGAGATTACAACCCAGAGTTTTCTGCCTACAAAGCACTTTCTTCCCAGTTGCTACATGTGGGCAGAGGATATCATCATAGAAGCTTATTGATGGGAACTAAAGGATACATTCTACTTCACTATACATGTGGAAGAAATAAGTAGCAGAAATTACAGTTATGAAATTATGATGCTGTTCTAGTAGGTTTCACAGAGGTATGTAATGAGGAGCTATTTAGTCAAACTGTATTTGCAAAATAATCCTGCAAATATTCCCAACTAGAAACTCATAAAAATAATCATCACAGAAAGTGAAAGCACTGGTATATTCTAATCAAACACTCTTGGTTTCCAGAATGGCTTCCATCTTTGGTCCAGGGGAAAATATCATGGCAGATATCACCAAATATTTATAACACTGGGTCTTATTGGTTATAAATGAGGTTGTTTGGACTATTTTATGCTTTATAAAGATATTAATTTGGTCATATTAAAAATATGTCAAGTCGAGCAAATAGTGAGAAGCTGAAGAAGATATAAAAATATGAATTTTGAACAGACACTTTTCACTATTTTCAGATAGTTCTCTGATCCAGGGCCATTGGAAAGTGTCACAAATGGGCATGATTGCCTTTCCATATTGTAATATATCTCATATACTTAGAAATATATTCTGAATAATTACATTTTCTTTGCCATATGATCCACTTTTGAATATTTTCCCAAAATAACAACAATTAGAATCTCAAAGAACTATCTACACTCCCATAGTTCACAATAGCCAAGATATGGAAAAATCTAAATTTCCACGAGTGGACAAAGGAAAAAAAAGAAAATGTAGAATGTATGCTGACTTCAAGATTAGCACTTGATAAACATTTATGAGCTGATCCTTGCCCTGCCCCCACCCTTTATGATATGGCTTCAGCAACACGATCCCAAAGTTCAGCTGTGAAATTCAATCATTCGATGATACTCCCATATCTGTAAGCTGCTGCTGCTACTGCTGCGTCACTTCAGTCGTGTCCGACTCTGTGCGACCCCATAGATGGCAGTCAACCAGGCTGCTCCATCCCTGGGATTCTCCAGGCAAGAATACTGGAGTGGGTTGCCATTTCCTTCTCCAATGCATGCATGCATGCTAAGTCGCTTCAGTCATGTCCAACTCTGTGCGACCCTATGGACAGCAGCCCACCAGGCTCCTCTGTCCACGGGATTCTCTAGGCAAGAATACTGGAGTGGGTTGCCACTTCCTTCTCCAATCTGTAAGCTACAATAGATCAAATGAGAGAAATCTGGAATCATACATATGTCTCTGGAAGAAGTTAGAAACCCATATTGCTATAAATGAATTTCACTTGAAGAAGGGAAAAAAACAAACAAACAGGGCAGCTTTGTATTCAGACCCTGGGATCAACACTATATTCTGTCATCAACAAGGCTGAGGGAGTAGGGAAAATACAGTTTCAGACTCAGGCTTTTTGCAGAAATGTTGGCAAAGCCATAATTACTGTGGTGCCGGAGTTGGCTCTCTAACATTCTGTATTTCGTTCCCCTGAAGATATTAATTTACTTTTTGAAATGTTCATTGCTTAGATTAAGATTGGGTTTTGAAATGTGTTGCCACATAATTTATGCAGGAGAAAAATATGTTCTTCCTCTGAAGTGCAGAATACTAATTTGAAAATGATCTATTTTCCATAATCATTTTACATTTGGTTTCCCTACTGAAAAGTTAGGAACTTGGTTATTTTTTTCTCTTTCATTTCCTATATGAAGGTTTTTTATTCACTAAAATTCAAGAGTATTAGTCACACAATCCAGTTTTTATTAAAATTCGATTTGCTTTGTGCTGTGAAAATGCAAGTTACATTTCTGTAACTTTCTGTTACAGAATTTCTGTAACTATATTCTGATACGATATAGATATGTAGGGGAAAAGACATGTTTTAAGATACTAATTTGCAACCATTATCAAGTGGGCAGATTAATTTCCCAACATTCCCATGAATATCAATGTTCTATTAAAAGGTATGTTTTCTAACATTAATTTATTCTGGCCAGTATTGTTTATTGCTTCTGTTTTTCTATTTTTTCCTTCACTCTCTCTCTGTCTTTAAGCTTGTCTCTACCATACTCAGTACTTGCAGTTTTGTAGTTCTCTTAAAGACAACACTAATCAGCCAATTCCAAGTACTCATATCTGCTCTCACCATGTTAGTGGTGCTGGTGAGTAGACAGGCAAAATTGAAAGGATGCGCTTCCTTCATGGCTCCATGGTAACAAATCTGCCTGCTAACATGGGAGACTCAGAAGAAGCGAGTTCGATCCCTGAGTCAGGACGATCCTCTGGGGAAGGAAATGGCAACCCAATCCAGTATGCTTGCTTGGAAAACCCCACGGGCAGAGGAGCCTGGTGGGCTACAGTCCATGGGGTCACAAAGAGTTGGACACGACTTAGTGATTCAAAACAACAACAACAACAACAACAAAGGATGATGCATATAGCTTATCCTCAGGTAACTCAAGAGTTCCCTCAATAATTACTAAATATTTACGTGCTTTTTAGGAAGAGAAGATCTAACACATGTAGTTTTATTTACATAAGTAATTACAACTTGTTATATTTCAAATACTGGGGTCTTTGCCGATGTAGCTCTTTGTTAGCTCTATTGGGGTTGGTTCTAGAATTTCCTTCATATTGTGCACACACACACACACGAGCGTGCACTGCTCACACACACCCACACACACACACACACACACTGCTTCTGGTAGCTAATCTACAAGATGGCCAACTTCTCTTGGTATTCTTACTCATGTCAAGTCCTCTCCAACCATGAATTTAGAATTGATCTGTAACTAACCGCATATTGTGGAAATAATTTGTGATAAAAGATATTTCTTTTACTGCAGGCTCTATCTTGAAGCACTCACTTTTGGCAAAGGAAACTGCCCCTCCTAAGTTTTAAAAAAAAATCCTGTGAGAGAAGACCCATGTGGGAGAAACTGAGGCCTCCCTCCATGGTCTACATCTCATCTTGTGAGTTAATCATTTTGGAAGCAGTCCTTGAGCACCAGTCAAGCCTGGATGACTCGCAGCCCAGGCTAACCTCTTACCTCTAACCTTATGAGAGACCCAGTTAGTTAAGCTACTCCTATATCCTGAACCACAGAAACTGAGACAGCAACTCTTTAATGTTTAAACTACTAAATCAGTGGATAATTAGCTTTACAGCAACTGACGGCTAATACACAGCATCTTCTTGATTAAGAAAATTAAATATTCTCTATTGACTTCCCACTAAAGATGAGTATGTAGTTCTCATATATTCCCTCTCATCCTTCCTATGAATCACTGATTATTCCCCATCTATCTCTCCATCCAGTATAGGTATATTATTATTTTACTAAGTAAATATTCAGTAGTTTTACTATCAATGATCATAGCAATACTATCCAGAGTTGAGCCATTACCTGCATGCTTTTTTTACTTGAAACAATTTTGGCTTCATTAAAGCAAATAAGTCACTCTTTAAAATAATTTTTAAAGTATTCCATATAATGAAAGCTAATTTAATCCTGAACTCTCCAAACAGATTGTAAATGTTACAGTAGTTTCTAGTGTTCTATCAGAGTGTTGCTTTCATATGTTTATCTGCTTGCGTCTATTTAATTTTTATTTGGACACACTGTGTGAGAGCTCACCATTTTCTTGATGTTAAAACGGCATCCTGGGGTACCTTTCCAATACCATCCTGATAATCCACTTTTCATGTCTCCTGTGAGTGATCCTGACTCATGAACACCAATATCATGTCTTCATTTTTGTGATTTACATTTTTTCCCTGAAACATATTGTCTAGTAGTTTCCTGAAAAAGACATTGTTTTGAGATTCTGTAGATCTGAAAATGTCCTCATTCTAACATCACGCTCTATTGACTAGGTATAAAGCCCCATAATCTTCCCTGTGTTTTGAAAGAATTTCCCAGTGTATTCTAATGTATAACTTTGCCATTGAGAAAAATCTTCTGCTATGTCTTCCTCTGAATTTCCAAACATATTTTTTCTCTGTAAAACTTAATGGACTTTTTATATTCTGAAATTTCATATTAATATGCCTTTGAATGAATCTTTTTTTCCCCTCATCCATTGCTATTGGTCTAGAAATACATATCTTTAAATATATATATATTTTGAAAACAGTTGTTTTTTAAATTATTTTCTTCTTGGTCTTTATGGACTGCCATCTAATCATTTTAATTTTCTCTTTATATTATATATGATAATATATATCACAGATATATATTATATAATGTTATATAATATATATATATATATATCACAGATATGTTAACATCAACTTTAATGAAATTTGCATTGTTTTAGAACATGGTATATATATATATATATATATTTAATTTTCAAACTTGTTTTTCCTTTTCCAAATATTCCTTAATACAGCATCCTCTCATTAACAACAACAACAACAAACCAAATTCTCTGTGGATATTAATGGTAGTTTTTTGTTCTTATACGTCCCTCAATGTCTCTGTTACTTTCGTTTTATATCTTTAATTTCTTTCAAGTTAGAAGCTTATGCCCAAACTGAATCATTCACATTTAAGAAAAAAGACACTAAGAGATGATTGGAAATTATTATCACAGACAGAGCTTCAGGATTGGTGATTCTTCCTGTAGAGTAACCAGATATTCATCTTATTTGTGATAGCCATTCGGCAATATCTCTGCATCTTTTTTCTTAGAATTCTCCATTTTCAGAGAAAAGCTTTCCAAATTCTTTCAGGAGACAGTAGAGTTAGTGGGCAGAGTTTTTGAATCTCAGCAGGGGAGAAGAGTGGAAGCTGTTGACATCATTCTGGATATAGACTAAGTATCTCACTCTCCCTGTTTGATAAGCACTTGTTCCCTTACCTGACTTGGCATCTCCAATGCCAGGCAAACAAATATTTCTATCCTACCATGTTTACTTAGAAGTCTGGGCTACTCCATTTTGGAATATCTCTAAGTTTTAGAATAAATTTTTTTAATTGGAGGATAATTGCTTTAAAGAATTTTGCTATTTTCTATCAAACCTAAATATTGTTTTAGAATATTTAAAATACAATGTGTTGAATTTAAATTAATCTGTCCATGGTTTCTATACTTTGAGTCTGAGCCTGTTTCCTGGGTTGCAATATAAGATATATATATATATCTGGGACCCCAACTTATCTATATTGAAGAAAATACAGAAAATGTCCTCATTCATTTCACTGAAGTGTCCTCATTTACCATATATTAGACATTTGGAAAATATATGTTGGGCCAAGTGCTATACTAGGCATAGTTTAAACATGTATTAGTGAATAAAATGTGTGATATGGAGAGCTAACAACCTAATAAAAAGATATACATTAAACATGTAAAGAAATGAATTTTAATAATATTAGGTTATAACAAATGATAAAGGGTGATACATATATACAATGAAATACTATCCAGCCATAAAAAGGAATGAATTTGAGTCAGTTCTAGTGAGGTTGATGAAACCAGAAGCCTGTTATACAGAGTTAAGTAAGTCAGAAAGAGAAAAACAAATGCATATATGTGGAAACTAGAAAAATGGTACTGATGAACCTATTTGCAGGAAGGAATAGAGACAGACTTGTGGACACAGTGGAGGGGGCAAGGAGAGGGTGGGAGGAATTGAGAGAGTAGCTTTGAAACATACACTACTATATATAAAACTGATAGTAATGGAAAGTTGCTTTATAACACAGGGAGCTCCGCCTACTGCTCTTGAACAACCTAGATGGGTGGGGTGGGATAGGTGGTGGGAGGGAGGTTTAAGAAGGAAGGAACATATGTAAACTTATGACTGATTCGTGTTGTTGCATGGCAGAAACCAACACAGCACTATAATCCAATTGTTCAGTTCCTAAGTCATGTCCGACTCTTTGGGACCCCATGGGCTGCAGCAAGCCAGGCTTCCTGTCCTTCACTATCTCCCACAGTTTGCTCAAACTCATGTCCATTGAGTTGGTAAAGCAATTCTTCTCCAATTAAAAATAAATTTTAAAAAATGCTAAAGGACATAAAAAAGGGGCAATGTAGTGGAAGGATTGAAAGTGAAAGTCGTTCAGTTGTGTCCGACTCTTTGCAACTCCATGAACTGTATAGAATTCTCCAGGCAAGAATACTGGAGTAGGTAGCCTTTCCCTTCTCCAGAGGATCTTTCCAATCCAGGGGTCGAACCCAAGTCTTCTGCATTGCAGGCAGATTCTTTACCAGCTGAGTCACAGGGAAAGCCCAAGAATACTGGAGTAGGTAGCCTGTCTCTTCTCCAGGGGATCTTCCCAACCCAAGAGTTGAACCAGGGTCTCCTGCATTGCAGGTGGATTCTTTATCAACTGAGCTATGAGGGAAGCCCATAGAAGGATTACCTGCTTTTATTTTTATAAATGACTTAGAAACATGCTACAGAAAGTAACGGGACAATATTTTTAACTGCCACTTCATGCTATTGGCTCATGTGCTAAAGATAATCAACTAACATCCTTATATATGTTTTTTCACATAAACAGTTGTTAAAACCCATCTCTCCCTGTATATCTGTGTAAATATGTTTGCTTTCATTTGTTTGTTTTTACTAAATGTGACTTTCCATATCTATTTGCATTAAATTTCCTCTTGTGAGGAAATATAATTTTTTAAACTATTAAAATATTTTGAGTGAATTTATGTTATATTTTAAGTACAGTAGCCATGTCTACCATATCTACAAATATGATAAGCATACCTTTTCTGACATTAGTATTCAATTCATTGACAAGATGGTAGAAGAGCTCATGGAAAAGCCATGATTACCCATCTGGGCTAATATAAATTCATGAATCAACTTTAGACTTAAGTTTTGCTAACTTTTCTGTGAATTTTTGGTTTTCCGTCCTAGAACTCTTTCTTTCATACTTTTAGGGAAGTCACAGACTAATCAAGAGTCATCCCAATTTTAGATGGTCAAGGACTGGACTGCATTTGACCAGTTCTAATTGAGATAGCACTTTAATGGCAGAAAGTAAAGTGGAACTAAAGAGCTGCTAGATGAAATTGAAAGATGAGAGTGGGAAAACTGGCTGAAAACTCAACATTCAAAAAATGTAGATCATGACATCTAGTCCTATCAATTCATGGCAAGTAAATGGACATGTGGAAACAGTGTCAGATTTCATTTTTTTGGGTTCCAAAATCAATGTAGACAGTGATTGTAGCCATGAAATTAAAAGATGCTTGCTCCTTGAAAGAATAACTATGACAAACCTATACAGTGTATTAAAAAGCAAGACTTTGTTGACAAAGGTCCATATAGTCAAAACTATGGTTTTTCCAGTTGTCGTGTATGGATATGAGAGGTGGACTATAAGGAAAACTAAGTGCCAAAAGTTGATGTTTTCAAACTGTGGTGCTGAAGAAGACTCTTGAGAGTCCCTTGGATAGTAAGGAGATCAAACCAGTCAATTCTAAAGGAAATACACTCTGAATATTTATTGGAAGGACTGATGCTGAAGTGGAAGCTCCAACATTTTGGCCACCTGATATGAAGAGCCGACTCACTGGGAAAAACCCTTATGCTAGGAGAGATTGAGGGCAAGAGGAGAAGGGGATGACAGAGGATTATATGGTTGGAGAGTGAAGAACAAGGAAACCTGCATGCTGCAGTTCATGGGGTCACAAAGAATCAGACTAGACTGAGCAACTGAACAGTTACAATTCAGTCAGAAGAAGGAGATTATAAGTTTTCATTCATTCCCTTATTTTTGCCTGATATGCTATTCATCACTTATCTCTCATAGTGGTAAAGAACATGGGTTTTTATGAATTTTTTAAAAAAAAGGTAAACAGTTACTATCTTTATAATAGGAACAAATATATTAACCTCTTACTGTGCAAACAGAAAACCTCCTTAAGGATTAGCCAGGAAATCAACACTGCCATTCACATCCTTTGCTTTTAACTTTGACTTTCATGATATCTTTATAGCAGGACTGAGTCTAATGAACAGAGATGAACCCTTGTCCCTTGTTGCTTCAGGATATTCCTTTGGAAATCCTAAGCTCATTTGAACTCAGAGTTCTCCACTATCAGATTGAGAATCCTTCAGTCTACTATTTATGAGTATCTGATCTGCTGTCAGATCCAGCAATCAAGCTCTCATGAAGAAAGTGAGAGAAACAATTCAAAGAAAATTAACCAGTAACCAGTGATAAGATACACAGGATGAAGTAGATGAAAAAAGAGAAGAATATATTTGACATATTTTTAAGCAATATTATTTGTTTTAGCTTGGTTTTGTCTTCTAGATTTACAGTTTCAATTTGAATCTATTCTTTTAGCTAAAATAATGCTTGGGATGTTAATAAAAACTTCCTTTAAATATATTATTTTCTTTGCAGTTATCAAAAATTAAAAATAAAAACTGTGAACATGCATATTGATAAATTAATCTCTAATGTTTGAAATTCCCCTGTAGAATCTTAAAACATATTTTTTTCTTTCAGGAATTAAAATTGTTACTGGCATCTCAGGGGCTTCCCTGATAGCTCACTTGGCATGGAGAAGGGATAGTTTACCCACTCCAATATTCTTGGGTTTCCCTTGTAGCTCAGCTGGTAAAGAATCCACCTACAATGCAGGAGACCTGGGTTTGATCCCTGGGTTGGGAAGATCCCCTGGAGAAGGGAGATGCTACCCACTCCAGTATTCTGGCTTAGAGAATTCCAAGAACTGTATAGTCCATGGGGTCACAAAGAGTTAGACACAACTGAGTGACTTCCACTTTCACTTACTGACATCTCAGATTACCAGTGCTTAAAAATACGCATATTAAACCATTATTCCTTAGTCAATGAAAAGTTAATTTTGTGAGCTAATATCAATGCGTGCGTGCATTCTCAATTGCTCAGTCAAGTCCGACTTTGTGAGACTACATGGACTGTAACCCACTAGGCTCCTCTTTCCATGGATTTTTTCAGGCAAGAATACTGGAGTGGGTTGCCATTTCCTACTCCAGGAGATCTTCCCAACCTGGGGATCTAACCCATGTCTTCTGTGCCTCCTTCATTGGCAGGCAGATTCTTTACTACTGAGATAAAATGGAAGCCCACTAATAACAATAAGAATATGTTAACTAAAATGCTTAACAAAATTTTTCATTAAAAATCATTTGTATTAACTTGTATGTCAATTTTGAATTTTAGCTAGATATCTCTGTATTACCAACTCTACACCATGAATTTGACAGATGCAATATCATCTAAAGATATATTAAAAAATCAAAGACATTGAATTTTTCAATCATGAAATCTGGATTTGAATCTGTGTGACTTTTAATCAGACAGTTAACTTCAGAGCTTAGTTCCTGGTCTACATAGTACGGATACTAAATTGGCATTCAGAATATTGTTGGGAAGATGAAAGAGAAGATGGATCTATCACATAGTAGATACTCCATAAAAGTTGATTTAATCTAAGTTTAAAAGACATGCAAGGCACACGTTTCTGCTTTTGAAATAATTTATTTGGGTAAATTTCAGTTGTTTTGATCACAAGATGGGAATATTCCTGGCTAGACCATAACATGATTTGAAAATAGGTAAAAACTGCTCTTCTGTTGGTTTTCCCTCCCTCTTCATTATTTCATTTCTTTCATCTGCAAGTAATTCTATAAATGAAAACTAAGGACACGTGCCAAGTTACTTAAATGTGAGAGGAAAACATATTTCTGCTCAGCATGAACAGAATCAGAATATAAGAAAAACAGAAATCATGTAAAATTGAGAAAATACTTACCTAAAATTAAAAAAAAAAATACCCAAGAAAACTGAAATTTAAGGCTTTTGGTTAAAACAAAAAGTTTAACTCACAGCTTGAAGGTTATTCAATTACTATGTGGAGCATTAAGTCACTAGATTTTGTAGGATTTCACAGTCACACTAAATGACTACAATGGGTAGAAAGTCTTTTAAAAATTATGGGTTCAATAAATGGCAAGTCAAGTAATATACAACCTGTTTCCTACAAGCAAAAGGATTAATAGACAGACTCAGACACAAGGTGTAAGTCACAGATCCATTATAAATTCTCTAACATTTATATAGATTCTTGGCAAGAAAAATGTTCAGAAAACGATATACCAGATTAGGTATTTTTCCATAATTTTCAATTTCATGCATGCCAATTTCAATCTCTGTGAAGATATTTAGAAAATAAATAAAATGTGAGATTTTATTCTGGAAGTATGGAACACATGACAGAGAATGCCATGTGCAGTTTTTGTTATTGTTGTTGTTTATTCTACTGTTCTATCGTTTTGTTTTGGTTTTTTCTGGCCATGCTGCAAGGCTTGTGAGACCTTAGCTCCCTGACCAGTGATTGAACCCAGCTCCATGACAGTGAAAGCGCTAAATCCTAAGGACTGGACAGCCAGGGAACTCTCCGTTGTTGTTACCTACTTTCACAGAAACCCTATGTGCTTGCTTACTTCTGGCTATTTGAGAGTGGAATAGTGTTAATACTAGAGATTCCAAAATTTTACTTATGTGCTGACATTAAAACATGTTTTCTTCTTCTTTCTTTCCTGCCTTTTCTCTTTCTTTCCTCCTTTCTTTCTCTCATTTTTCCCCTTCTGCCTCTTCGTCCATCTTTGTTTTTTCTCTGAGATTACAAAATTTAAATGCAAGAAATAACTGACTCTTTGGTTTGGAAACATCACCAGAACATCAGCAGAAAATTATCCAGGTGCTACTACATACTATTTCCCATGTCTTAATGAGTTTTTAAATACTGAAATATATACTACACAGTTAAATGTTATCCTGAGACAAATGTAGAAATGTCTTAAAGTCTAAGAGTTGGAAATTAATGAGAATTTGGGCAGATTAGGAAGTAGAAATTGAATTTATTAGACAAGCAATGGCATTATTGAAAATGTTTACCATCACCATTTAGGGAGATAGCATAGGGTGATAGAAAAGTTTAAATTTTTGACCCCTTAGCTCACAAATTGTTTCATCTTAGAAAAATTATGATACCTACTGAGGAATAAAATATCATCTGCCATCTTAATAAGCCAACAATGATAGCAGTCACCACCTACAGTGAGCTGGTAAGCCCTGAGGGAACTCAGGAAGAAAACAAAGCATACCTGCCATCTAGTAGCTATCAAACTGCAGCCACTCCTCACAGTGAGCTCTGAGGAAACTCAGGATGTGAAAACACGGGAAACTGGCCCCAGATAGATGATTTCAGTAAGCCCAAAGTCTTGTATCTTCTCATACATAGAAAAGTGCTAAATTCCTTAACTTGAGACATCTAATTGTCTTTTATTGACAGTAATCTTTTGTTCCTACTAACTGTTCTTTGTTGCAAAACTCCTTTATACCATGGCTCCTCCCTAGGATCCCCAGAGCAGTTTTCTCAGTGTTATTTGAGATGATGTCTCTTAGCCTTGAAGTCCTCAGTATGTCTGCCAAATAAAACACAGCTCTCAACTTCTAGGTTGTGAATATATTTTAGTTGACAATACAAAGTCTCTCTAACTCACAGTCTTCTCAACCTCAAAATTGGAGAAATAATGTAACTAGTATTGCTCTTATCAGCATTGAATGATATAACATATGTGGTATCTCAGACACAGACTATATCCAATAAATGCCTGTTAATTATCATCTGCCCAAGAATTACTCTCAAAATGTCTTTATTTTCCAAAATTCTAGCCATGACCTAATCCTTTAAAGCAGGTGGCTATTGGTTACTAATTTTCTCTGTCACATTATCATCTATTCATTCACATACACAGTTGTAAAATCATGGAAAACTTTATAGAGCTCATCTTTAAGCAGTACGTTATAAAAAAATTAGCAGTGGGTCATGAAGTCATAATCAGGCTTCCCCACGGGTTCAGCAGTAGAGAATATGCCTGCAACGCAGGAGCTACAGGAGACATGGGTTTGATCCCTGCGTCGGGGAAGATCTCCTGGTAGAGGGCATGGCAACCCACTCCATTATTCTTGCCTGGAGAATCTCATGGACAGAGGAACCTGGTGGGCTACAGTCTATAGGGCCACAAAGAATTGGACACAACTGAAGTGATTTAGCGTATCTGTATGCTGCAGTCATTTATTAAATTATACCAAGCATTTAAAATTAGAATAAAATGCAATAAAAGAGCATAATTTGTTGGATAATTAATGTTTCCTCAAACTTTTATGATGAGAATGAGATAAAATTGGAGATTTTCAGCTATAAATGACCTTAACAGTCTCATAAAGGCATTTTGATAATGTGGTAAGAAAGAGGTGCTTATTTAATGCTTTCAAAAAATAAATGAACAGATGAAAAAGTACAATGAATGACAATATTGCTATTGACACATTGGAAGAAAGTGAGATAATAGTTAAGAGATCCTTGCAGGTTTAGGGTCATAAAATGAAAAAGCCTTGAATTTAGGTGGTGATATTCAAGGTGAAGGAAGTAGGATAAATATGACTGGCATTTCCTTGAGTGAAAGAGACAGTGGTTGTGAAACATGATAGCAATTACCTTGATAGAACAGAAAAACTGTGGGTGACCAGTTCAGGCTCAGAGCGTTGCTATGTTTCAATGAGTGGGTGAGCCGTCTAGGTTGAGATAGTTCCTCTGGGGTCAGAGAAGAAATGACAGGTATGAGGACTACACTTAGGCAGCTTGATTTTAAATCAGAAGTTGGACAGGTCCTTATATAAGATATATTATTTTAAGATCGATGCCAAGAGAGTGGAGTTTCTGAGGGATATACAGCGAAGACTAGAAAATTGATAAATTCTGAAAATAGGGTCCCAGGCTACCCGTGTGGAAGGACAACCTTGAGAATCAGCTGTCATCACCCCATTTAACAAAAACAAGCAGGCTTATCATTCAATATCAATTTATTTCAAAGGTTATCTGTATATCCTGAAAGATTGCACTGTTTCTAAGCCACTATTGTCAAATAAAATAGCTTGAAGGAAGGTTTATTCAAATTATGGCTTGTCCTTATCTTGATTGTTTTCTCTATCAACCTAAGAGGAAAATTCCTCTTTGCCTTATAAACTAAGTCTTTATAAATGCCTGCTCTTATTCAGCATTCATTTGCTAATGCACCTTATGTCTTAAGAAGTAAATTCCTGTTTACTTTGGTTTAAGTTTGCATAGAGAGTCTGCACCAAGCAGAGTCTGCAGAGTGCTGCTTAATGAGTATTTGCCAATTTTAAAAAAGTCACTTCATAATATTTTATCTTTCAGAAAAAAATCAGCCTTATGTCTATCACACCATTTGGACAGTGGATCAAACTCACTGATCCAAATTCTGATGAAAAAATATCATTGTTCTGAAATAGTTAAGATTTATTTTGCACACGGTGTATCTTTAAAAATATGCCAGCATTGCACATAGCAGGACTGATACTTTTTCTCTTTTTCTTTGCTGCCAGGCTGACATGGTAATAACTGTCAAGAAACCAAGGATAAACAGACCTGAAGGGAGGCAAAGTTCTTTCAGGCAAACTCTGTTATGCCCAAATGTTACATAAGAGCAAGACCCACACCCTAGTTTACCTGTCTCTTCAGATACTGGGGAGAGTAGAGAAACCTGAGAAAATAGATCTGTTCTATTTTCCTGATCACTGCCACTCTCAGGGTTGAGATTGGACTCCTATTGTGCCTTTTCCAAGCCACAATTCACAGACAGTATGGTACCCTTGTCACCAACCGAAGTACAAGAAAATGACAGGCTATATTTTGACTAGAAAATTTTGTTGCAAAACTAGTCTTTTATTTTCCCATAGAATTTATTCAATTACCATCTGGGAAATTTATATGGATTTTTTAAAACATTCTTAAGTGATAATATCTAGAATATTGAAAGGAAGGAAAGTAGATACGATTCAAATATTCCAGGTAATCACAACACTGTAAATCAACTATTTTTCAATAAAAAACAAAGCAGAAAAAAAAAATCCAAAAAACATTCCAGGTAAAACAGAAAATGTACCAACTTCCTGGGAGATAGCATATCAATATATATTTAGCATCTTAATAGTAATCATTTATCTTAAATTACTTATTTTAACCTTGTTATATAATTTCACATCACAGAAATTACTTCAAGGAAATAAGAGAGCATATATGAATTTAACGTGTGTCTATCCATTGCACTATTATTAAAAATAGCGAGTAATTAAGTGGCTTTTTCAGAGTACTGAATGTATCCCTGGCAGATAAAATTGGAGCAATTTACAAAGTAAGTTCTGACTTCCCCACAGCCCCTACAGTTATTACTCAATAATCTGTGGGACCCTGACTGCTCAGTGAGTGACCCCCTTGAAGAACTCTCACTTTGCAAACACATGCATTTTTTTTTCACACAGGTCATTTGCCTGCAAGGAAGATCTTTCTTTTCTTTTGTTAAAATCTCGGTCTCATAAGATCAGCAACTTCACATGAAAAAGTAGAAAGAAAAAATAAAGACAAAACCTACATGACTTAAAAGGGCAAATAGAAAAGCTAAAAAAAAGAAAAAGTATTTTTGAAGAAATGCTTTTAGATATTGAATGAGATAATGTCTTTCACTAGACAACAGAAATACAGATAGCCAGGAAAACAGGGTGTTGAAATCAACTGTTTAATGACATATAAATCTGATTAAAAGGTCTTTATAAGATTCTGTGTTAAAAACATACATTGACTTTGGAAACATACACTCCTGTAGCACTTTTTGAAGCATTCATTATGTTTTCTTATATATAACTCTGCCATTCCATAAAAATAGCCAGCTCCTTCAGACATTTACCAGATCTCTGAGTCCTCAGAAAATATACAAATGAGTAAGATAATGAGAAACATCATTGCTTTGAGCTTTCTATCCTTTTGACAAACAGACTTTTACCTAAAGACTGTTAATTTCCTGCATGTATTTTATTCATAGAAATGTTAGTTTGGGGGGAAACACAAAACTAAAAGGTCATTTAATACAAAATATATCTAATTTAGCAGTTAAAGAAACAAACTTGGGAGGTTGAACCATTTGCCCAAAGTTGTTACTAAATTAAACGTGGGTTTGCTCAGCCAACTTGCAGCAAAGCCAGTCTACTGACACTCCGTTGTGGTAAGGAAAGAGCAATCTTTATTTGCATGCACCAAGCAGGAAGAATGGGTAGCTCATGCTCAAAAGACCCAAACTCTTTGATGGCTTTTAGGCAAAGTTTTTTAAAGACAGGGTTAGGAGGGTCATAGGATGACTGTTTAGCTCATGGATCTTTTTCTGATTAGTTGGCAGTGAGCTAATAGGGTAATATTTAGGGTATTTCAATCAGCAACTTTCTGATTTCAACCAGTCTGGATTTGCATGCTTGTGGTCATCATGTAGTCAGTATCCTCCACTGGGTGAGGGTCTTAGTTTTTGCAGAACAACTCACATATGTGCATCAGATTCTTATCTACAACTTTCAGAAGGAACTGTTACTCTTTAGTCCTGTAACTCATTAGTTCTAAACATTAATTGCCTCAATCTGCTCTTTGGAACTTGAACAAGGCTTGGGAGATGAAAACCCTTTTTCTACAAATGAGAAACAGGAGACACAAAGGGGTGTTTGTAACTTGGAGGGCCCCACAAGCTCCTGCTTCTTTCTTCCCGCCCTCTTCCCCTTTCCTTGGATACTCCTCAATCCTGAGGACAACAGGGGTGGAACAAGAAAGAGAATACAGTTTTAGATATAGAGAGTAATCCTAAATTCTGCAAGTTTTAGTTTTAGGGGTTTCAAAGGTATACAATTAGCGTTGTTCAACTAGTAAAGAACAAGACTTTCGATCTCCCTATGTAATGCTCATTAACCCAAGTAATGATTCTTTCATTTGTCTCTATAGATTCCTGTTTTGTGAGACAGAACTGCCAAATGGTAAATTTATATATATATACATATATACATATATATATATATATATATATATATATATATATATGACACAATGCAGACTTAACAGCATTTAATGTGAAAAAGTTTTAGAATTTAGTCATCAATTTATACTTTGGTAACTTTGTAGTTTGCATTGCTGCTGTCACAAGAGTAAGACTGCTAAAACGAAGCCAAAAACAAAAACAAACACAACTAATTAAATCTTACAATAAGTTAATAACATTCTGAAATCCAGATAATGATAAAAGTGAAATATATCATATTTTACTGAGTAAGTTATGTGTTCAATTCTAGTCAGCATATTAAGAGTGTCTTTGGCAAACTAGAACAATTTCCATAAATATCAGCTCAAAGAGTTTGAATGAATGAACGCTTTTCTTTTTTAAAAGTAGGCAACTGGAGCCAAATTGAAAAATATTCTAGTACCATAAGCCCCCCAGAATGGACACGTACAAGATAAATAGGTGAATGAACATGAAACAGAATGGCTTAGAATAAAATTTTTTTTTTTTTCTATGCTCTAGGCATTAATTCTAAAAACACGGGTTCATACCCAAATGACTACTAGCTTTGCCTATACAAAAAGATTAGGGAGAGATTCAGATTGGTGTCGATGTTAAAAAGACACAGAAATTTTTCAACAGCAGTTATGCTTTTGTGTAAATTTAAATTAGATGGTATCTGCTTATAGATTATTAATCAAACAGAAATATTCAACAGAAGTTTTCCCTCATAATTAAATTTTTATTTTCCATAATACGTCATTTGTACTTCATCTGCAGCTGCAATCGTACTGATATAAAAGAAATGTCAGCTTCAAAGTGGCCACCTCTTACAAACTATAAATTCAGCTTTGTGGATTAATGTTATAAGTGGTCTACTCTTATGCCAATTAAGTGTGAATGAACCTTGCTTTAGAGGCAATCAAGCAGAAATCATTTCCCCAATGATGTGTAAGAAGAGGTTACCTGAATACTTTAGTCCTGTGCATTTCAATACATATATTGAAATCAGCTAATGCATTTAAAAAGATTGAAATATAAATATAAATTTCAGAAAATCACCATTGTTACTGTTCCTTTTCAAACTCTTTGTTAATGAATCTGATAAAATGCATTAAAATCTGCATCTTTCATTTGAGGGAAAATTCATTTATTCTTTCTTTTAGTTATTAAAATGTATTGAACATGAAGTTTATACTTTTGAATTGGAGAAATAAGCCCCTAACAAACCTCCTCTCACATAAATAAGAGCTTTAAATTCTGGATAAATAGAAAAAAAAGATTTAGTTGAGGGCTTTAGAAGCTGAACAAAATGGAATTTCCAAGAAATAAGTTAAAACTTTGAGAAAGTGACCAGGACATAGTTAATCCCATTTTACTGGTGCTTTATCCTTAGGGTTAATCATGAGAAACGCTGGGCTGGAGGAAGCACAAGCTGGAATCATGATTGCCAGGAGAAATATCAATAAGTTCAGATATGCAGATGACACGACCCTTATGGCAGAAAGTGAAGAGGAACTAAAAAGCCTCTTGATGAAAGTGAAAAAGGAGAGTGAAAAAGTTGGCTTAAAGCTTAACATTCAGAAAACTAAGATCATGGCATCTGGTCCCATCACCTCACAGGAAATAGATGGGGAGACAGTGGAAACAGTGTCAGACTTTATTTTTTGGGCTCCAAAATCACTGCAGATGGTGACTGCAGCCATGAAATTAAAAGACACTTACTCCTTGGAAGGAAAGTTATGACCAACCTAAACAGTACATTAAAAAGCAGAAACATAACTTTGCCAACAAAGGTCCGCCTGGTCAAGGCTATGGTTTTTCCAGTAGTCATGTATGGATGTGAGAGTTGGACTATAAATAAAGCTGAGCACTGAAGAATTGATGCTTTTGAACTGTGGTATTAGAGAAGACTCTTGAGAGTCCCTTGAAATGCAAGGAGATCCAACCAGTCCATCCTAAAGGAGATCAGTCCTGGGTGTTCATTGGAAGGACTGATGCTGAAGCTGAAACTCCAGTACTTTGGCCACCTCATGAGAAGAGTTGACTCACTGGAAAAGACCCTGATGCTGGGAGGGATTGGGGGCAGGAGGAGAAGGGGATGACAGAGGATGAGATGGTTGGATGACATCACCGACTCAATGGACATGGGTTGGGTGGACTCTGGGAGTTGGTGATGGATAGGGAGACCTGGCGTTCTGCCGTTCACAGAGTCACAAAGAGTCAGACGCATGAGTGACTGAACTGAACTGATCATTAGGGTAGATGCAGTTTTGGAGGAGATAGCTAAAAAGATTTCTGGTCAGAAGAACTAGGAGAAGCTCTGAAGTAACAAGGGCTGCCAAACAGTAAGGGGCAAAAAGAAACAAGGGGGGAAACTTTAAACATTAATTTATACACAAACTCAGCTCAAGTTTCCAGTTGATTACTGAATCACTCATGTGAGGAGTGGGGTTGGTGAACAGAATTAAAGCAAATTACAGATAAAAATTACCAAACAAGGAAAATGTGAGTCACTAAGCAATGCAGGTGCGAAGGACTGCAATTCAGATCTTAACCAGCACACTGCCTGTTAAAATCATATCTATGTCTCTATCTATCTATCTAAAATCTTTGGGGAAATAAAACAAAATCCAGAGTCTATACAGCATAACAGCACAATGTCCAGGACACAATTCAAAATAACTAGACATATGAAGGTCAAGAATGTGAGTCAATTCTAACATAAAAGATCATCAACAAATGACAAGCAAACAGCTCAGAAGTTAGAAAAATCAGATGGAGATGGTTAAGTAGCTACTATATTTTGTAAGGTTAATGAATATGCCTTCATAATGAATGAAAATAGGAAATCTCAACAAAGACATAGACAATACAAAAAGAAAGAAAAGAAAATGTTAGAATTGAAATAAACATCTGAAATAAAATCACTAGATGAACTTAACAGTAGAAAAAAATGACAGAGAAAATCAGTGCACTTGAAGACCTATCAACAAATTTCATTGAGTCAAAAAAAAAAAAAAAATGAGAGAAAAAAAAGATTTTTAAAAAATGGACTAAGCCTGAAGTCAGGAACTTGGGGGTAATTTCTAGCTTTAGATACCATCTAAAGGATATAGAAGAAGGTCAGTGTAAACCCAAAGTAAATAGAAAAAGGACACAGTAATGCTAAAAGAAAAATTAACAAAATAGAAAAGATGTGAACAGTATAGAAAATAAATAATGCCAAATCTTGTTCATTGAAAAATACTTAGATTAAAATATTCAGCTAATAATAAAGAAGCCACAAATCACCAGTATCAGAAATATTCATCAGATATTAAAAGAATAATGAAGTTACATAACAAACAACTTTTGAACTGTGAAAGCTCATTCAAGGAAAAAATACATAACCTGCATAGTCCTATATTAATTATATAAGTTGATCTTTTTATTAGTTAAGTGCCTTAAAAGAAAAATTACAGATTCAGATGGCTTCTTCGGTAAATTCTGCCAAACAGTTAAGAAAGAAATAAATCAATTATACATAAAGTCTTGCATAAAATAAATACTTCTTAACTCATCTTATGACTTTGACACTATTTAACAAAAAGAAAGATAAAAGCAAACAACCTTAACACACACAAAGAAACTAATACTGTAAATGATCATATATATAAATAATCTTAACAGATTAATAAATCACTCCTGGAAAATTTTCTCAGGAATGCACTAACATTATCTAAAATTAATGATTGCAATCCCTCAGATTCGGGCTTCCCGGCTGGCTCAGGGGTAAAGAATTCGACCGCAATGCAGAAGATGCAGGACAGCCACGGGTTGGATCCCAGGGTTGCGAAGATCCCCTGGAGGAGGGCATGGCAACCCACTCCGGTATTCTCGCCTGGAGAATCCCGTGAACAGGGGGGTCTGGCGGGCTACAGTTCATAGCTCGCGCAGAGTCAGAAACCACTGCCAAGACTGAGCACAATTCCTCCTTCATGAAACTAGAACAATATCCATACGGTCTTTCCAAAAGTTGTAAAATAAACGCTTGACAAAACTGAACATTATGATGGACGTTTTCAGCAAACTATTAATAGAAGAAAACATATACAGTCTGAGAAACAGCATTTTAAAAGAATATTTCTACTTCCTTGTGGCTCAGATGGTAAAATGTCTGCCTACAATGCAGAGACCTGGGTTCAATCCCTGGGTGGGGAAGATCTCCTGGAGAAGGAAATGGCAATACACTCCAATATTCTTGCCTGGGAAATCCCACGGATAGAGGAGCCTGGTAGGCTACAGTCCATGGGGTCGCAGGGAGTCGAACACGGCTGAAGATTTCATTTTCACTTTCACTACTTCTAAAATTATATTTAGTAATGAAATATTAAAGACTTATATTCAGAGATCAGAAACAAGGCATGGTGTCTATTCTTGAAATTTCTGTTAATTATTATATTAAAAATTCTAGCCATTGTAATGAAGCAAGGGAAAAAATTCACAAAAAAAGAAAGATGTAAATTTCTTTATTCAGATGACATGATTATTTATATAGAAAATCCTCAGAAATCTCTAAAACTTTGATTTTTAGTAAATTTAGCAAAGTCAGTGGCTACAAGGTTAATATAAAAAAATCTATTTTTATATCCTAGTAGCAGAAAAGTGTTCAAAAATTGTTCAGCTACCAGAACATCAAAAATAATATATGTGAATAAATTAAACAAAAGATATGCAAGAAATCCACACTGAAATCTAAATAAAATTGCTGACAGATTAAAGAAAAACTAAATAACGACATACATCATGTTTACAGGTTGGAAAATGAAATACTCAGGAGGTCAGGTCCCTCAAATTGATCTATAAATTTACTGCAAACAAAATAACTCTGATAGATATTTTTTAGATTTGAGAAGTGATTCTAAAATTTTATGAAAATGTAACTTATCAAGGACAGGTAAAATGATTCTTCAAAAGCAAAATTTGAAGTGTAACACTGGTTCTAATAATTACCATAAGGCAATAGTAATAAAGACAGTGTATTAAAAAAAATACTCCGACCTTCATGAGATAGATTAACAAATACAAATTGTATATTTAAATATGTGCAATGTGATACTTTAACATATCATAAGCTAATTAGCACAATCAAGTTATTAACAAATCTATCACTTTACAGTTACCATTTGTGTGTGTGTATTAGAAAGAACAATTAAATCTACTCTTTTAGAAAATTCCAAATATACAATGTAGTATTAGCTGTAATCACCATGCTGTACATTAAATCCATAAAACTAATTCTTTTTATAGCTGAATTTGTACTGATTAGCTAACATATCTCCCTCTCCTCTACCCTCATCCCCTGGTAATAATCGATTCTCTAGTTCTAGGATTTCAGCTTTTTAAGACTCCACATATGAATGTGGTAACACAGTATTTGACTTCCTGTGCCTAGCTTATTTCACTTGACATAATGTCTTCAGGGTTCATCCAAATTATTGCAAATGGCAAGTGAGCAATATTTCAATGTATATGTGTACCACACTTCCTTTATCCATTCATCTGTTAACAGGCATTGAATGTTTTTTCTTTATCTTGGCTATTGTGGAGAATGATGCAATGAACTTGGGAGTTCAGGTATCCCCTCAGGATACTGATTTTGTTTCTTTTGGATATCTACTCAGAAGTTGGATTTCTGGTTGACAAGATATTCTATTTTCTTTCATGTATTGCTATACAGTAATCTGGAGGATATATTGTTGATTAGAAAAGTAACAAAAAGAAGCAATATGCAGAAACATATTTAGGATATTATCTTTTGGTAAGGAAGTAAGGACATGGACTGATGGGTGGATTTACATGCATTTATTTACTTATGCTAAAAACAAATTGAACAAGAAATATAAACTGAAAATGAAGGTTAACCAATTGGGGGAGAGAAGGAAAAGGATGGGGAAGATTCTCACTTGACTGGGCGAGCTGCTCTACAACATACACCTTTGTTGCTTTGAAGAGAGAAAAAAGTCTGTGCGCCACAATGAAAGATCCCTCATGCTGCAACTAAGACTCGAGGGAGCAAAATGAATTTAAAATGTGTTTAAAAACTGCATTAGAAGGATAAAAAGAAGAAAGTTGTGGGCTTTAGATCGGGGTAGAAAACTTTCTCTGTAGGGGCCAGAGAGTAAATATTTTAGGTTCTGCAGGTAATGTAAGTTCTTTTCTTTCCTTGTCCCCTTCTCTTTCTCTCCCTTTCTCCCTCCTCTTTCCTCTCCTCCCTCTCCTAGTCCCTCTCCTCCTCCTCCTTCTCTCCTTCCTGCTCTCCCTCCCCTTTCTCTTCTTCTTCTTTCTCTCTCCCCCGACTTTATTTCTAAAACTCTTTAAAAATGTTAACAATATTTTATTTAATGAGTCATGCAAAGACAGGCTACAGCCTGATTGACCAATGGCTCACAATTTACTGGCACTTGCTTTAGATCAAAGTTGTCTAATCAAAAGTTCTGTGAAAATAAAAGAGGTTTTTTTTGTTTGTTTGTTTGTTTTCCCTGTACTATCCTTTACAGTAGCCATCGGGACATGTGGCTATAGAGCACTTGAAACACAAAGAAGGCACTGTATGTGTACATTATTTGATTTTAATTAATTTATTTAGCCACATATGGCTAGCAGCTACTGAAATGGAGAGCTTAGGAAACCCAGTTTTTTCCAAAATAATGTTTCCATCTTAATTTTACAGCTCCATGTAGCCTGGGGGTGATACCAGTGCGTTGTTTTTCATCTAGTTGATTACTACTGACTGAATTAGATCTCCAAATACCGCGTGTGTGTCATCCTGGAGCGTACTGTGTGTGTGTGTGATAACTGGTCAGTTGTGTCTGACTCTTTGCGATCACATGGACTATAGCCCACCAGGTTCCTCTGTCCACGGAATTCTCCAGGCAAGAATGCAGCTTGTGATTTCCTTCTCCAGAGGATCTTCCCAACCCAGGGATCAAACCCAGGTCTCCTGCATTACAGGCAGATTCTTTACCATCTGTGTCACCAGGGAAGCCCCTCATATTGAGTATTATATATAATACTATATTATATTATTATATATTATCATATTACACTATAATATATGAATATTATACATAATACTCAATAAGTTTTCTTAAGATTTTCATTTTTAGTATATTTAGTTTGGTTGTATGGCTATCTGTGTAATAGCTGCCTCTCCCTCTATGTTGTACAATCTTTGCAAGAATGCTGACATCTGCTTTGCTCACTGCTCTAGCCCCAAAGTCTAGCACAGGACATGGTACAATGTAGGCATGTAAGAAGTATTTGTTGACTGACTGGGAAGTCCATGGTAAAGAATTCCTATGGTCAAACAGTCTGGGAAACACTGGATAAGTTTTTTCTTTTTACAGTGACTTTTATATATTAATATGGACACTGTGAATTTTCAAAATGGGTTGTTAATCAAACCACTCCACAAATATTGGAAAACTTCGCATTTTGTGTTTGCTTCCAAAATACTTATTAACATGTTGCTGAACACTAATTCTTGATAAATGGTAACTTGAGAAATGCTGTTCTTGGTTTTATACTAGAGGAACAAAGGTAATTCTTACAACTCATATATGTTCTAGCCCAATTCCAGACTTGAAATCAAACCTTTATTATGGTAAATAGTGTTGTGTGTGTGTGTGTTTAATAGACTCAAAGTTAAAAAATATTACAAGAAGAAGTCTTATATGGTTTAAAAAATGATCAGCATGATGTAGAATTACAATCATTTGAAACCACTGACTTAGGAAATCCCATGGATATGGCTCTGGCAGGGGTTGTCTGCTGATTTTAAAAAATTCATTATTTAATATATTTGCCAGAATATTCACCCCACAGGCAAGATTAACTGCAAAAACATTAGGAGAATAGTAAAGACAGACTTTACTTTCCAGTTTTTGCCTAGGGAAATCATTCTCTGCAGAAATTAAGAACCATTTTCTAATGCTTATCACTTTCCACATTTCATCTGCCCCCTTTCTTATGCTGCATAGCCTGACCAGGTCAGATGCCAGCATGCTCATTAAATGAAGTAGAAATCTACAAGATAAAAAGATTAAAGAGGGTCATAAAGTCGGTACCATTTTTTTTTTTTTTTCCAGTGAAACATGATGTCTATACTCCTATCCCGTGAATCTGGACAGGCCCTGTGACTGCTTTGAGCAGTAGAATATAGTAGAAGTGATGCTAATAATTTTGCTCTCAGGCCTGAAGATACTTCCTATCTCTTGGGACACTTCTTATAGGCATCCTGAGCAGCCAAGTAAGAAATTCAAATACCCTGAGATCATTATACTGTAGAATTCATCTGTCAATATGTGACCATGTGACATTTGGTCAATAGTTTCAGCTGGACCCAGCCTCCCAGCCGTCTACTGCAAGACACCTCCCTCTCCGAGAGATCATCTCCAAGACACCAAGAGACTCCAAGACTCCAAGAGAAACCTTCTTCAACCTTTCATGCCTGCACATTTACAGCTAAATACCATCAAGTGATCCCTATTGATGTCCAATGGAAGAGAACAAACTCTTTACCCAAATTCCTGACCCAGGTAACCATAATGTATAATGCAATCCTGTTGTTTTATTCTAGTAACTTCGGAGCTGATGCTGCAATGATGCATAATTAGGATAGAGTGAAATAATTCTGAGTATAATGATACTAAAGAGGCTAAAAAGGAACTATTTTCCTAGTAGTCCTGACAATAGAGAAATTTAAGAGGGAGCACTTTTTTTAAAATGTGACCTGGAACATATGTAAAATCTAAAGAAAATATTCACTGTACTGTTTCCCCATTCTTTGCTTTTTGGACTTAAATTTCTCTTCTATTTAGAAATAATTTGAAAAGCTTTCTGAGTCTCAGTTTCTCATTCATAAAAATGGAGATTATATTATTTGATCATCTCACAGAGATGCAAGATGATAAACTACTTTAATTACAAAGCAAGAAGAATGAGAAGATGAATGCTAACTGAGTGCATAGTGCATAGCAAGCATGTACCAATTTTTTCTTCTTCCCCTTTGCTGACTGGTGACAAGAGGAAAGACTCAGCATCAGGAGACTGAGTA
The DNA here is from genome assembly GCF_963930625.1 of Muntiacus reevesi. Taxonomy (NCBI): domain Eukaryota; kingdom Metazoa; phylum Chordata; class Mammalia; order Artiodactyla; family Cervidae; genus Muntiacus; species Muntiacus reevesi. The sequence continues at coordinate 205,486,899 of NC_089251.1, forward strand.
AAATTAACTGGAAGATATTAGTTGAATCACTAACATTGCTGAGAATTCTGCTGTAATTTGACAATTATTACATATCTGCTGATCTGTGTTATTTATATTGAGATTCAAATATGTCAATTGTTATTAACAGAGTTTATGAAGTTAAAACTGCTAGGGAATGTGAAATACTCATGTTGGTCACTAATGATGATGATAATGATGATGTTTGTGAGTGGGTGTGTGTGTGTATGCTCAGTCACTCAATCATGTCCGACTCTGCGACTCAACAGACTATAGCTTGCAAGGCTCCTCTGTCCATGGAGTTTTCCAAGCAAGAATACTGGAGCAGGTTGCCACTTCCTTCTCCAGGGGATCTTCCCGACCCAGGGGTCAAACCCATGTCTTTTGAGTCTCCAGCACTGGCGGGTGAATTCTTTACCACTTGTGCCATCTGGGAAGTCCTGATGATGGCAGCCTTCTATTTCCCTGGGCTGAAAACCTCTAGATCCATGTCTTGTCTCAAGTCCTTGTACTATGTGGTGAGCACAATGGAGACATCTACAGAAAAGATGCTTGATCTTTGAATTCCATTTCCCTTAGTCACTTAGGAAGACAGTTTCTGGGGTTACAATAAGATTCAGGTTCACTAAATGCCTATCCTCAAAGGACAAGATGAAGTTGCACAATTTCCTAGAGTTTTTTTACCACTTCTGAGTAGCATTTACTCCATGGATTATGGTGATTTGTAGGTACCCCTGAGAACCTTGCTGTTCTTATACCTACAACTTTGTATGGGTCAGTGGTTTGTTAATTCTGCTTAGCAGGGTTATTTTGTACAATGGAGTTTAGTAGTGTGTGTGGCTGAGCAAGAAGCTTGGTAGTACAAAGATCAGGTCTGAAACTGGGAACCCGGGCTCCAGTTCTCAATCACATTTTTGCTCTATGACCTTGAGGAAATCACTAACTCCTTGAGCTTCAACTTCCTCATTCATAGAATGGGGGTAATAAGCCCTGATTCACTGACCTATTATGAAGTAAAATGACATAAGGCAGGTGACAATACTAGGCCAATTATATAGAGATCTGCCAAAGAAAAGCACTTTAATCACACTACTACTGAGTACTTACTCTTTTGAGTCAAATTATTTTTTGCAGTTGAGCTGAGCCCAGTGATCACAGAAAGACAGAGACATTTATGTGTGAACCTTTTTAGATTGATGTCATCCCATTCAATTATTTTTGCTGTTGTTTCCCTTGCTTGAGGAGGTATATCCAAAAACTTTTTCCTAAGACTGATATCAAAGAACTTTCCACTAAGAACACAGAAGCTCCACCAGTGAAAACTCCAAAATATGAGCCTCAGTCATGTTCCTTTTATTTCTCTCAGATGATTAAATGTACAGTATATAAGTATGTGGAATCTACAATACATCTCTGCTTTGTCACTTTCCAGAAATTTGACCTTGGTCAAGTGATTTAACTGCTTTGGGCCTCCTTTTCCTTATCTGTCCAATGGATATTTGTCCCAAAAAAATATTTCTTGAGGACTTCCACATTCAGGTGCATTTTCCAGAGCTGGAAGATGGGAGGGCGCCAAGACAAGGAGGGAGGAAAGGGAGGGAATGGCTGAACACATGAAGGAATTAATGATGTAAAATTTTTAATAATGAAAGATCCAGGGAAAAGAATATATGAGAGATAATCCTTTGCAGAATGCTTATTCTTATAATATCTCTGTAATACTGAGATTGCTTCCAAATAAAAATTGTTTTTAAAAGAAAATAGAAATAATACCAGAAAATTCCTAAGTTATATGTTGGAAGAGCTTGAGATTGCATCCAGCAGCAGTTTGGGTATCTGGAAACAACCTTTAACTTCTATGTTGCATCCTCATCATTCATTAGGACTCAGAGAAACACAGTGGGCTTGAAATTTTTTTCATTTAAAATTTTTTAAATCATTTCTCTTATAAAGTTTGTGTGGCTATCAGAGCTTCTGACAGAGTAGGCACTCCACAATGCTTGTGTCTTGCTTTTCCCCAAACAGGTATACATGATTGACAGACATCATTTGCTTAATGGGATCAGTTGTTATATCTGCGTGAATAGTTTTTACTGTGGCGTTTCTCATAACCTGGCTGCTAGAAAATATGCATCAAGATGAGGTGGCAGCATAGCATAGTAGCCAAGAGCATGAACTATTGAACAAAACTGCCCTTTCACTTGTTAGCACTGTGTCCTTGGGTAAACAACTTGCCTTCATTCCTCTCATAAAATGCAGACAAAAAAATTACAGTGTTTTGTGACTTATCAGAAGCTTTGCTGTTCAGTTACTAAGTCTTTAACTATTTCCTATGGACTGCAGCACACCAGTCTTCTCTGTTCTTCATTATCTCCTGGAGTTTTCTCAGACTCACATCCATTGAGCTAGTGATACCATTCAACCATCTCATCCTCTGTTGCCCTCTTCTACTCCTGCCCTCAATCCTTCCCAGTATCAGGGTCTTTTCCAATGAGCTGGCCCTTCACATCAGATGATCAAAGTACTGGAGCTTCAGCTTTGGCATTGGTCCATCCAACGAATATCCAGGCTTGATCTCCTATAGGACTGACTGGTTTGATCTGCTTGCTGTCCAAGGGACTCTCAAGAGTCTTCTCTAGCACCACAGTTTGAAAGCATCAATTCTTTGGTGCTCTGCCTTCTTTAGCAGAAGCTAATACTTATAAAATGTTTATAATAGTATGTGGTATATAATAAACACTATGTAAGTATTTGTTAGAGAACTAAAAATTGCCTCTGAGAAGGAAGACTTGAGACAATAGAGATTTCTAGGCCCCCCATATGACTGGATGAATCAGGATCTCTTGAGCCAGTGGCATTTTAACAAGTGCTCTAGATAATTCTTAGCGACATTAAAGTTTGAAAACCAGTGCTTTGGTTATTAGGAGCCTTGATGAAGTGATTCCACAGAGGCAGCTAAAATAGTAAATTAAACTTTGCTTTTTCTGTCAGTATCTTAGGTCTGAAAAATCCCCAAATCCTTGTGGAAGATTTCTCCCCAAATCAAATTAAATGAACCAATAAGATATGCTCCTGGAATGATTAGCATCTCAAATTATAGTTGAGTTGGTGGGTTTCCTTGGTTTGTTTTTTCCAGGTGCCTTCTCTTCCTTGATCAGTTTCCCCAGGAAAAATGTTGCTTACTGCCCATATCTCTGCTTGTCTGAGGTATGGATATAAATGAGGCCTCTGGGAGTTTGGGATACACTGGAATATAGCCCTTTACCCTGAATTAGTCAGTCCAGTCTCTACGCCTAGGGGAGAAAAGCTCCAATAGAAAATGCCAATTAAGCATCATGATTTTAGCAATTGTTTTTTTTTGCAGAAGGGAATTTAGAGTTGTTGCAGAAAAGTTGTTAGCTTCCACATTAATTTTGTCATTGGAGTAAATTTCTACAGTTAGACTGAAAACCTTCATGATGCATGAAAGTCACATCGTGGTCACATTGAGATCATCATGTGAGAAGAGTTTTTCCTGTTAAGGGGGCTTCCCCGGTGTTTCAGACAGTAAAGAATCCTTCTGCATTGAGGGAGACCCTGATTTGATTCCTGGGTCAGGAAGATCCCATGGAAAAGGGAATAGCTAGCTATCCACTTCAGTATTCTTGCCTGAAGAATTCCATGGACAGAGGAATCCTCCATGGGATCACAAAAAGTTGGACAGGATTGAGTGACTAATGCTTTCACGTTCCTGTTAAAGGTAACGAACCCCACAGAGACCCAGGCACTGGATTCGGAGCATGAATATTTGAGCAAAGAGGAGGTACAGAGCTATGCTGCCAGCTTTTACTGCCCCTCTGAAGCAGTGACTTTGTGACTTTAAGGCCTCAAAGGGACCCAACATAGGTGTTTACTATTTTTACAGATGAAGATCATAATTGACATAATACAAAAAAATATATTATTTTAACCACAAACTGGCCTTAATCATAATCATCAAATAATTATTATTATCACCTGAACTATTTTACCTCCTGTCCCCCATGTTGAAGCCCTAGCCCCCAGTATCCCAGAATGTGGCTGTATTTGGTAACAGAATCTTTAAAGAAGTAAATGAAGTCATGAGAGTCGATCCCAAGCCGGTGTGACTGTGTGTCCTTATAATAGAGGGGACATTTGTCTACGTATAGGCGCAGAGGCCAGACCATGTGAAGACAGGGAGAGTGTGACCTGGACAAGCCAAGGAGAGAAGCCTGAGGAGAAACCAACCCCACCAACGCTTTGATCCTAGACCTTTAGCCTTCAGAACCGTGTGAAAATAAATACCTATTGTTTAAGTCCCCAGTCTGTCGTACTTGGTCATGGCAGACCTAGAGGACTAATACAATAATAACTACAACAGCACTAACATTTTATAGCACTTTTGAAGATTTGTATGATCTCATTAAAATTCACACACACACTAAAGGACATAAAAGCCTACTCTGAGACGGGCACTTTAATATCATCAGAGAAATTTTACAAATGAAGAAACTAAAGCCTAGAGAAGTTTGCTGATTGGCACGGAGTTCCATTATTAATCAGTAATGAAGACATAAATTGCACCCAGGATTTGGCTCTATGGGTCTCCAGGTAGGAGGAGACAGAAGGTGCAGAATCTGCCTAATGACTGACCCCTTTGGGCCTGGAAATCAGTGAGCGGCTGGGACAGTTTCTGGCAGCTGGGGCCCTCACTGCCTTGGCTATCATCCTTGTTGGGAGTACCTGGACTGGGGTTATCACTCAGATTTTGTGGGTGTTCTTCAGCAAATGTGCATTATTCTTAATTGTCCCACGAGGTAAGGCAGTGATTGTCCACTTTGAAATATTAATCAGTTTGTTCTCTTCTAGAAAGCTTCTCTTTCCTCTCCTTTTCTAAATGAATCCTACTTAGACATTCATGCTTGGTTCCTATTCAGTCTCCTTTCAGTATTTTCCTGAAAATTTCAACTGAATACTGTGAATTCCTACATTCAGTGCCATAAAATGTTCCACTTAATGATAAAATGCCAATTCACATTAAATAAAGCAAAATGTTTGTGAGGTTATTTACCAAAGCTGTGCTTAGCTTCTTGGAGCATACTTGAGACCATGAACCTGAACCTCATTTCTTTTGACCTCTTCATTAAAACTCTGCTTAAAACTTAGCAGAATTCATTTGGCAATTTATCAAGCACTGTTTTATGCCACTAAAACAATTACTGTCTCAAAATATTGCCTTGTTCTTTCATCAATGTGGAAATTCCCATGTATTTATATCTTTCCTGACAATTAAATTGCAGTCTTCTCAAAGGCATTTTGTTCCTGCCATGGGTGGGTGTTCAATAGATCACTGTATTAGTTTTCTATGTTGTTATATTACATTGTCACAAACATAGGGGCTTAAAGGAACACAAATTTATTATCTTACAGTTTGGTAGGTCAAATGTCTGACAAACATTCCACTGGAATTGATCATAGTGTGAGCAGGGAGGCTTTCTGGATGCTCCAGGAAAGGACCCATTTCCTTGCTTATTCACACTGTTGGCAGAATTGAGCTCTTTGCAACTATAGAGCTATGGCCCCTGTTGCTGGCTGTCAGTGGAGGGTATTTAGCAGCTTCTAGTGGCTTCCAGGTTTCTTGCATCCTCTGGCTCATGCCCTCCCTCCATCTTTGTGGTTTTTGGGTGACTTTTTTTCCTTCATTCTGCTTTAAAGGACTTATGTGATTACACTAGATTCACCAGCATAATCCAATATAATCTTACTGTTTTAAGACTTAGTGATTTCCAGCCTTAATTCCCTTTGCCTTATAATCCCATGTGCTCACAAATCCCAGGGATGAGGATATGGACATTTTGGGGAACCATTATTCTGCCCATCACAGTCATCAACCATGGGTAATTATAAGGATATGATCCTGTCTTGCTGCTAGTCTGAAATTCTGCTTTAGGCAATTCTGAATACAAATTGAATTCAGCCACAGAGCTGGCACTTTCTTAGGAAGTGGTGAGCTTCGAGCTACTGTATGTACAAGGAAAAACTATTTTTGATCCTTCAGGAACAAGGGCTATAAACGAAAAAGAGCCCACAGGGCCGCTGCATTTATCACTAATGACGGTGCCTCTGAAATATCTCCAGAGGACTCAGAATCTGCACACTTGAAATCCTTTTCAAGTTGAAGTTCTAAAACAGTACCAAACTCTCATTTCCTTATGACGATGCTTCAAGATAGATTTCATCCAAAAAGATCCAAACTAAATATAATGAAACAAGAGCAAGGCTTTATTATTATTATTATTATTATTATCATTATTTATATTTACCCCAAAGTCCAAGTCTGCAGTCTGATCCCTGATAGGCCTGTTGTTCCATTACACTCTCCCCTGGCTGTATAGCCCCATCTTTCTAAAAGAGCAATTTTTTTTTTTTTAAACACAGGGTAAAGATGAAAAGTAGAAACTGAAGATTTCTTCTATATACATGATTAATCAAGGTAAAGTTGATAAAACTGAGCATGAGAAGATGATTTTAAGAAAATCAGCTCCCAGGGGAACCATTAAGGAATTCTGACTATTTAGAGGAGCTTCCTTCTAAGCTCCTCTGAGGCCCAGCCCTGGCCACAGACTGGGTTTGGCACAGCAGGTAAACAGTCTGCCACTGTCCATCCTTCTATGGAGAAGAGTGGCTAATATGGGCAGGCAGAGGACCCAGGAGGTCACTGAAATCCAAGAGATTGCAAGGTCCAGGGAAAGTTCATTCAGAAAAGTTGTATTGGTCACTGGCAAATTCCAGGTGTTGTTTCAGACTTGGGTGTAATAACAGTCGTCCTCAGCATCAATAAGCTTATAGCTTTGTGAAAAAACAGACAATTAAGTTGTTCACTCAGTGGAAAATGCTACATCCAGGTAGCACATCCATGGAAGCTCAGAGGAGGGTCTAACCACTGTGTGTGTTAGAAATCTGCTGGGAGACAGTGATAGTTCAGTTAGGTGTTGAAGAGCAAGTGGAGACACGGAGCAAATAGAGACGGGGCAGGCATTTGAGTTGGAGACAACAGGTCAGGAGCTGTTGGAGGAGTTACAGTGTAGTGAGGTAGAGAGAACCAAGTCACAGAAAACTCCATACAGGAAGGCAAGAAGCCTGTGCTAAGGCTTAATCCTATCATGTATGGATTATCCTACCCTTTGTAACTCAGCTAGTCAAGAGTCTGCCTGCAATGTGGGAGAGCTGGGTTCAATCCCTGGGTTGGAAAGATCCCCTGGAAGAGGGCATGGCAGCCCACTCCAGTATTCTTACCTGGAGAATCCCCATGGACAGAGGAGCCTGTCAGGCTATAGTCCATGGGGTCGCAAAGAGTCAGAGCTGGCTGAACAACTGAGCCAGCACAGCAAATACAATAAAGAGGATGATAAGGAAACAAAACTGAGGGGAGGGAAATAGTTCCCATGCTCTCAGAGTAGGTCAGGGAAGTAGTTCTTGGTGAGACAATAGTGTTAAGGAGGAAAAGGATTAATTAATCCCGAGAACTAGGAGGCAGGAGAGAGGATAGAGTGAAGATGGGGGAACAGAGGGAGTTGGGAAGATGGAGAGGAAAGTGAAGTATGATGATGAGGTTCTTAGATTATGGGGATGACTCCGCTGGTGACTGAATTAGCTTACAATAGCTAAAGAAAATCACAATGCCCAGCATGAATTGTGTTAAGAAGGACATAGTTTTCATTAAGCTTCAGTGGGTCAAGGTGTAGAGACTGAGGCTAACTCAAGCAAAGGGAGGAGCTCTTACAATATACGTGCAGAGATATGAGAAGATCGGAATCACACTGAAAATCCAGAAGCTCAAAAATTCCTGGACACCTGGGTTTCATACAGGCTGTACGTCAGGCATGCTGGCACTTCAGCAGTGAGTATTTATAGCTCTTCACTTCATTGCTCTGTTCATTGATATGATTCCATCATACCCTGACCACTGGTCTAGTTCCCATTTGCTAGTAATAGTTTCTCTCACTCTCTATGTTGAATTTTATTTCAGCATTCTGAAATTTCTGCTTTCTTGGGAATCTGGCTAATGAATTCTGCTGTACCTCCAAAGGATAATGACAACATTTTTTCAGGACTCTAATGAAGCATTTAGATACATCTTATGCCATAATCAATATATCTTCTCTGTGCTATTATTACAGATGGAATTCTATTATTACAGAATTCTGTTATTACAGATCCAATTTCTTCTTCACTATCTTTTCTTCAAGTGGAATCATGAAATAGTCATTATTTATCCAAGTCAGTTTCTTCGCGGAAGGCCCAAAGTTATCCCACATCTTTTCAAAGACAGTTCAAAACAGAATAATAATGGTAAGTTTTGGTCTTCATTAATAACTGAATGATTTCTTAAAGATTCTGTGAAATCAACAACTGCAATGCTAACATTTTATGTCCCAAGAAATATTCTCTTTAAGCTTTCATGTTATTAAAAAAAAATGAATCTAAGTAATGACTTCTGTAATCAGATGACCTTGATTCTGTGCCATGAACAATTTTAGGATCTTCATGCTAGTGTTATATCACACTTACATAGAAGGAAATAAAAGATATGAAAGACTCCAATGCTGGGAAAGATTGAGAGCAGGAAGAGAAGGGGGCGACAGAGAATGAGATGGTTGGATGGCATCATCGACTCAATGGACATGAGTTTGAGCAAACTCAGGGTGACAGTGAAGGACAAGAAAGCCTTGTATGCTGCAGTCCACGGGCAGAATCAGACATGACTTAGCGACTGAACAACATGAATGGACAAATACATATGTATGCACAGCATGCATGTATATGTATTTGTGTGTGTATATATATACACACATATATGTACACCATATATACAATATGCATATGTGTGTGTATGCTTAGTCGCTCAGTCATGTCCGACTTTTTGCAACTCCATAGACTGCAGCCTGCCAGGTTCCTCTGTCCATGGGAATTTTCAAGACAAGAATACTGGAGTGGATTGCTATGCCCTCCTCCAGGAAATCTTCCCAAGCCAGGGATCACACCCAGGTCTCCTCCATTGCACACGGATTCTTTACCGACTGAGCCACCAGGGAAGCCTGAGAATACTGGAGTGGGTAGCCTACCCCTTCTCCAGGGGATCTTCCTGACCCAGAAATCAAACCAGGGTCTTCTGCATTGAAGGCGGATTCTTTACCAGCTGAGCTGCCAGGAAGTCCAATATACATGTATACATACGTTATTAGGTTGGCAGGCCAAGTTTAAAAATTTCCAAGAATGTAACTTTTTCACTGATAATTCTAAAATGAGAAAATATAGACAGGATGTATCAGAAAACTAAAAGATTGGAAAGTGGAGCTAATTAAAAGGCATATAAAACATCTTGTACCTGTATTTGTCATATACAGTTGATGAAAGAAGTGTTTATGGTAAGTCTTCAGAATACTTATAAAGCAAATGGATTTACTGTTAAACATTTTTTAAATCTTGATAAAATTAGGCATCTCTATAGCAACCCAGGTGTTATGCTACATGCTTTGATCTGTAAATATATCAAGCTTTTTAAAGAATACAATATGTAATAGTATAATTAAACAACTTTGGTTTGTTCAGATGATAGTTGGGTAAAATCCTTCCTACTTAAATTGAGTGATATGATTTTCCAATATAAGAAAGGCCTTTAACAATTTATCTTAGAAAGGTGAAAGTGATTTACTTTGTATTTCCTTTGGGAGTGCATGTTTTTCTCTATAACGTATACATAGACATACATGCACACATGCGATAAATACATCAGAAATTGTTCAGGAGGTTCCTTTTTGGATATAAGCATGTTTTTAATTTCCTCTTTTTAAATCTTCTCTAATTTTTATGTTCTCCACACTGCTTCTAAAATCAGGAAAAGCAACAAACAACTATACATGATGTTTTGAAACAAAAGAAGGCTAAACCTCCTTATGCAGGGTCCTCATGATTGAGGGGGAGCAGAGTGACCTGGTAAAGTGTCCATTTTAAGTCTGCTGCCCTAACATATTTCTACACTTTGCATATTTGATTAAAGATACTGCCAACATTCAAGGTGATATAAGTGACTGAATGCTTTGATACTTTTTGCATCTCACTGACTCACACTTTAGGTCTCAGTGGGTCTAATTATTTTACATTTTAGTGAGTTAAGTAAAAAGATCTGAGCTGAGAGCAAGCACAGGGGAGTTAGCCCTAGCTTCCTGGATACTTTAGTGGGTGTGCAGGTGCCTGGGGCCAATGACCAACTACATCCCCACATCCTGATTCACACTGTGCCTGACACCCACCAATATTCCTCTCAACTGGTGGGAGTCAGTGAGTCAACAAACAGCAAAGAATGACACTAGGTGGTACATGAGACACGGATATCCTGAAGGGCAATATTGTCTCATATTGTTACATTTTTCCCAGCGGCTCAGCAGGAATTCTTCCCAGAGGGCTACAGTCCATGGGATTGCAAAGAATCAGACACAGCTTAGTGATTAAATACACACATTACTTCTATGTTAATATTATCTGCTCAAATTATATAGAGTCTTTGATCATGCAGAATTACCGTATCCATTTCTGCATCCACTAGCTGTGTGCTAGGAGCTTCGGTCCTGTCTGACTCTCTGCTACGCTATGGACTGTAGCCTGCCAGACTCCTCTGTCCATGGGACTCTCCAGGTAAGAATACCAGAGTGGGTTGCCATGTCCTCCTCCAGAGGATCTTCCTGACCCAATCGAACCCAGGTCTCCTGCACCTCCTGCATTGGCAGGCACGTTCTTTACCAAAACTAACACCACCTGGGAAGCCTGTATCTATTTCCGTAGATTGATTAATAATACATTTAAAAGAAAAGCATTTCAAAAGTTAAAAGAACTTTATTTTCAGGCCCTTTTCTCCTTTAATTGACTTCTCTGGTGGCTCAGACAGTAAAGAATCTGCCTGCAATGAAGGGTATATAGGTTAGATCCCAGGGTTGGGATGATCCCTTGGAGTAGGAAATGGCAAACCACTTCAGTATTCTTGCCTGGAGAATTCCATGGACAGAGCAGCTTGGCAGGCTACAGTCCATGGGGTCACAAGGTGTCAGACTGATGGAGCAACAAACACTTTCCTCTTAGGAAGTTAAAATAATTATGCCATAGCACTAACTCAGAACACATATTTGGCATGCATTTAAAGATGACCAAGTAAGATGACAGATGGAGGGGTGATTTCTTTACAAGGAAATCCCCACAACACATTTTTAAGTTCTCATGAAATCTGTGGGCATTCTATTGTGATCTGAAGTATAGACTTCATTTGAAATACAAAAACATTTAATATTAGACATTCTAATCAAGTATTTTGCTCCTGATGAAACATGAAGAAAATGTCTAGCACAGAAATGAATGACTTTTTACAAGTATGTCACTGAAACTGTTGAACCAATATAGGTAACTATGGATTAAGAATTTTCCTCCTTTACTCTGTTTTGACTATATTGAATTAATGGGATTATTTCAATGTCTCCTGATTACTTGCTTCTGCAGATAGTCTTAGAATGTCATTTATTGTTCAGTTTCTATCAACTAACCTATGATGAGTGTGACTTTCATAAATTTAAAAAACAGCAGGAATAAAAGATAAAATAGTTTTACGGTTGTCTTGATTTTTCTGCAGACTCTTTAGAAAGCAACACTTCAATGATGGAAGATAAACATTATGTAAAATTTTCTCCTCAGACCACAGACCTCAGGTTCTGTTTCACACAGAACATTAAGGTAATTTCACTTGCAATAAACCTCACTTAAACAAAATCTAATGATATGAAAATATATTTTCTGATTATCCTTTAATAAATTTTGAATAATTTTCTCTTCTACATGGTATAATACCATTTTATTTTAAATTAATATTAGTTCATATTTGTGATTACAATTAGCTACTAATAAATAGGGTTTTGATCATGCCCACTGTCAACTGAATCTTTCAGGTTCTCCCTGATTTCTGACTCAGATGACTTTGCAAGGGCCCCCAGCCTGGGCAGGTGCTCATGCAGTCCACAGTCTGTACAAGGGTGTGACTGTGAATACATATTAGCAGTGGTCCATTTTGAGCATAATGATTTTCATTAGGTAAATTCATCAGGTGTACTTTCCTACTGATCATTTCTTATTGAATCATACAACTCCTGGATAAAATATATATATATTCCTCAGTTACGTAGACATGATTTAAGTATATTTGAAAATAGATCATTTCAATCTCTTATTATTGAATTCTATATTAATCCCTCTCCCTCTTGAAGGATAATATTTTGGTATATCTCATTAAGCATATGTTAATATTCAAAACCACTCAATTCAGTCATGTTGCTCAGTCCTGTCCGACTCTTTGCAGCCCCATGGACTGCAGCACGCCAGGCTTCCCTGTCCATCACCAACTCCCGGAGCTTACTCAAACTCATGTCCATTGAGTTGGATTCCATCCAACTATCTCATCCTCTGTCACCCCTTCTCCTCCTGACCTCAATATTTCTCAGGGTCTTTTCCAATGAGTTAGTTTTTCGCATCAAGTGGCCAAATTACTGGAGTGTCAGCTTCAGCATCAGTCCTTCCAATGAGTATTCAGGACTGATTTCCTTTAGGTGGACTGGTTGGATCTCCTTGCAGTCCAAGGGATTTTCAAGAATCTTCTCTAATACTACAGTTCAAAAGCATCAATTCTTTGGCACTCAGCTTTCTTTACAGTCCAACTCTCACATCCATACATGACTTCTTGAAAAATCATAATTTTGACTAGACAGACCTTATAGTATAGAATTATATTTAATATTTGTACTATAGCATATTGTTGCCTTTTTAGTTAAAATCAGATAGCTCATTTACCTACTGTATTTTTAGGCAACTCTTCTCATTTTAAAACTTAGGATACTGGATTATATTTCTTGGAGTTTTCAAAATCAGTAAAATGCTCATTCATTCCATGCAACATACAGATTACTGGCTTTGAGTTCAGGCTCTGAAAGCAGGTGACCTGAGTCTAAAACCAGGTTGTACAAATTGCTAGCTATATGAGTTCAATTACTTCAACTTTCTATAACTTGACTTCTCTTTTTTTAATTTGTAAACCAAGTTTTAATGAAAGTACAAACCTCATATAGTTGCTGTACAGTATAATTAATATAGTAAAAAGAACAGGATATTTCTTAAGCATATCTACAAAAATAAAGATCTTTGTTCAGGCATAAGCAGGAGAAAGAATTAAGGAAGATTAAGTATCCATGGACTTCCCTGTTTGTTCAGAAGGTAAAGAATCTGCCTGAAGTATAGGAGACCTGGGTTCTATCCCTGGGTTGGGAAGATTCCCTGGAGGAGGGTATGGCAACCCACTCCAGTATTCTTGACTGGAGAATCCCGTGGACAGAGGAGCCTGGCGGGCTACAGTCCATGGGATTGCAAAGAGTTGGACATGACTGAGCAACTACACACAAATATACTAAGTATCAGTATTAAAATATTGATGCCAAGGAAATAGATAAACTATTCAAAGAAGTTAGCTAGGCATTATGCTTTCTAAAACATAAAAAGTAAGGCAACAATGAGCAGAGGCAAAACAAACAAAAACCTCATGCAGCAAAATATATACTAAATAGGAAATTTGGTATATGGTAAAGGGGACATCTCAAATAACTGGGCAAAGATAACATTTTAACAAATAGTTTAATAAATAAATTGACGATAGCTAATTGTCAAAAAGGATTAAATTAGATCCATATTTTATAATATACACCTGGTTAAATTCAAATTAATCAAAGGTTTAAATGTAAAAATGAAACCATATTACAAGAAAACATGTAAATTCTGCTAAAATCTTTTTGTCCTGTTTGTACACAAGGGTTTTGAAACTACAGTTCAAAGTTCATACAAAGTATATACATATTTATATACTATAAATATGTATGTATATACTTGCTAATTCATCATTATATATCAATTGATCAATACAATATATATCTTACATATATTCTATTATGCATTATATCATATAAATATTAAATATATATCATATTAATGATGTATTATATATTATAAATTTATTTAATATGTATTTTAAATGTATATATCAACTGATTCTTACTAAATGATTGATATGTAATATATATCACATATTACATATTACCTGTTAGATTTATAAATACATAAAATACATGCCTTATTATATTACATTATCTATGATATATAATATAATATCATAAATATACACATACTCTTACCAACTAAATTGGTTTGGAATAATGATGAACTGTATAATAAAAATTGAGCAAAGGTCAAAATCAGTGCATAAACAGATCCAAATTAGCCCTTAAACATAAGAAAAGTATTCAGTCTCAAGTGCAGGTAGGGGAATGCAAATGTAAATACACTGAAATAGTTTTTTGCCAATCTTATTGGAAAAAAATTAAACATATTTTTAGCATTCTCTTGGTGAAGTTCAAGGGAAACAGGCACCCTCAAACATTGCTACTGTGAATGCAAACTGATGCTGACTTTGTAAGGGAAAATTTGGCAACATTTAATTAATAGAACTTCACATGCATTTATCTTTGTCCAAGAAAGTCAGCATCTAGAAATTATCCTTGAAGCAGTCTTTGTAATTGCTAAAAATTGAAATCAAGCCCAATGCCTATACATAAAATTGAAAACAAGCCAAGCATCACTATGTGAGAGAAGGTGGGTAAACTTGCATGCATCCTCACTGTTTAGTTTTTTTAAAAAATGAGATCTTAAGAAGTGTGATATGGAGTGATATTCAGTATACTGCTTTAAGTGATAAGAAGCACAAAAGATACACAAGGCACAGAAGTGATAAAAAATACAAAAAATGTATCTAAGGTATGCTATGCTTCATGTAAAAGGGAGGAGGCAAGGTACTTGTATCTGTGCATTTGCGAAAGAAGCAGCGCTGAAAATATAAACCAGAAACTAATGTGTATAAGAAGTGAGTTAGACCTGGAAGAAAGTTTGGTGGTTTAGGAAAGGATAGAAAGGAACAGAGGAAGTAAGAACATCTTAAGTGTGTATTTTTGCACAATTTTAAGAATTATTTTAATGTTGGATATACATTAAGATACACAAAATGATAAATAAAATCTACAAGTGTGGGAAAAAGCACACTTCATATTAATAATCTAGGTGTTCTGAAAGAAAAAAAAATTTTTTTAAAAAATACTATTTAAGTAATATCTGAAATTGAGATTCTGACATATATGCTTATATATTTTTTCATCATAATCTGTCTGAATGAAAATATGGAAATAGTCTCAATTTCTCACATAAAGCCTCACAGGTCAAGTACAGAATCTGCATCTAGAATTCTAGCTCTTCCTGCTCTAATGCAATTAAGATTCAACTTTTCTTTAAATAAATAAATAATACAAAAAACATGTTATTGAAATCTGGAGTCTAAAAGGGAGACAGAGAGAGACAGTAGTGAGTTATTTTCCTTCCCACAATGGCATTATTTAGCAATATAAAACTATTTTATGCATACTCTAAGGCTGCATTCTAAATCATGTCCAACTCTTTGTGACCCCATGTACCTTCCAGGCTTTTCTGTCCATGGGATTCCCCAGACAAGGATACTGGAGTGGGTTGCCCTTTCCTTCTCCAGGGCATCTTCCCGACCAGGGATTGAACCTGTGTATTCTACATGGGCAGGCAGATTCTTTGCCACTGGGCCACCTGGAAAGTCCACTCCAAGGCTGAGGAAATACCAAATATTTCAATATATTGTGGATAATTGATTCCAAATTTCTCCCTATGTAAGACTATAAGAACACAGGAAAAGGGAAGGATAAAATGAACACTGTAATACTAACAGGGGTATCAATATTAAATAATGAATATTAATAAAAAACTGGAAATTGAAATAGGAAAGTATCTATAATCATAGTATGGAGATGTGTTTATTTGTCATTATAGTAATATTGAACACACCTAAAGCCCAGGTTTAGGTTCCTAAATATTGTTATTTAATATAAAGAAATAAACAAGATCAATGATTGATTCTTAAATTGGAGAAGGAAACATTCAAGATAAGCCTAGAATAACACACCTAACAAAAAGTAAACAAAAGTTTATAGAGTTATGGAAATGTTTTGAATGAATACAGAAAATTAGCATAGACACAACATTATCATCAAATCTACTGATCATATCAAATTTTGCCAAGAGCCAGTCTGAAGTTGATCCTATTGGAAAAGTATGGAAAATTGGATCACCAAAATAAATCCTAATGGATAACCGTAGGATAAAACAGATGAATGGGGATAAATGGAAAGTGTTTCCTTAGAGTAGAATTCAAATATAGACGAAACATAGAGAAAAAAAAAATTCACTAAAATTTTAGAAATACCACTGTAATAATTGTTTTAGGAAAGAAAGGCATGGATGCTAAGACATTAGAGAAATTTGATAGAGAAATACCATTTATATAAAGCCGTAGTATTCTCTTGTGGAAAATGATTGATACTTACAAATTTCAAAGTGACACTATCTTAATCCAATGATTAAAGTAACTACTGCCATTAAAATGACAAATAGACAGTATGTGGTTCCTGAACTGTTGCACCCTGAAGGACACAAAGTCACTTCCCTACGTCATTGGCCAAAATGCATCATCTGAACTATATCAAAAGGAAATCTCAGACAGACCCAAATGGAGGAATACCTATAAAATAATTGACTTGTACTCCTTAAAAATGCCAAGTCCATAAAAGACACAAAGATTAAGGAAATATTCCAGATAAAAGAAGACAAAACAGACAAGTAAAAATAAAGCATGATCCTGGATGGCATCCTAGGCCAAGATTCCCTCTCCCCCGCCCCCTAAAAATAAATTTGTAGAACTGGCAAAATTTAAATATGGTCTGTAGGTTTGATAATACTGTATTTATAAAAATTTCCTGATTTGATAGTCATGTTATGGTTTTCTAAAAGAATGGTTTTTTTTTCTAAAATGAAAAATTAATGTACTTAGACTAAAGGGGCATTATCACTTATTCTCAAATGATTCAGGGAAAAAAATGCCTCTGTTTGTGTGTACAGTACATATGTGCATACATATATAAGGAAAGAATCTTGGTAAAGGGTTTACAGTATTACTTTAAATAATCTTGTATTTTTTTTAAATCTGAAATTATTTCAAATTCAATAATTTTAAAATATTAAAAAAGTAAAGTATTTTCAGGACATGCATACATCCATATAACTACAAGTGTCTGAGTTTGCTTCCTCATGCTTTTCAAGGGGTAGGAGGAAGTTTCTGCTTCATGCTTCCATTATAATGTATTTTCATTGTTTTCCTCACAGTACCATAGAAAATAAGTAGGTCATTTGGTGTCAAAGTAAGGAAATTCATTGAGACAGAATGATGATGCTCTTAGTTTCTCAAAATCAAGCCTCACAGATGGAGTTTAAGTCTGGAATCTGCCTCTAGAACTCTAGTTCTTCTGACTCTAGCATGACTAAGACTCAACTTTTCTGTAAGTAAAAAAAAAAAACAAATCAATGCAAAACTGTTATTTACACTGGAAGCTAAATTTGCAAAAGATAAAGAAGTCAGTCATTCTACTGTGGGAAACAGTTTCAAAATGACATTTTACCATACAATGTGCTTCTCAAGATTTTTCTTTTGAGTAAAACAATTGAAAACACTAGATAGTGTCTGAGTTAAATGTTCAAAGAGTCATTATGACTTAAGAGTTCATTTGACTGAATCATTACATCCTCTAAATTTCCAAGAATATTAGTGAAACAAGTCACAGTAAATTTATATCTTGGAGTACTACAAGGTCATTAGAAAAAAATAACATAATGATATATGTGTTTATTTATATAGAAGTCTTTCTGTGATATACAAATAATAAAAAATAATTTAGGTACAAGTTAGTATAAAGTGTGATTGTACTCAAGTGAAAGTGTATTTGCATACAGAAAATATTCTGCAAGGATATTCTTTGTATGTTAACAGTTATTAACAGTTTACACTTAAATGTGTTTTACTGTCATCTTTCTCTCCCATAACCTGAAGTTCAATAAAATTAGAAGAAAAACATTTAAAAGCCAATTAAAACACACACATAAATGTCCATATGATAACATGTGAGTGAAAAATTATTAAAGATCTCTTTTAAATAGATTTACTCTGTCCAAGGTTTTTCCATAAATGAAGATGTATTAATTTGAACGTTAAAGACCTTGTATTTTTAAACAAATACAATTTATGTTCCAAAAGAGTAGCCATAAGAAGTTTCCCGAATGGGGTGCAGAAGATGCTAAAGTCAAGAAGAAAGAGCAAATACTTGAAAGTTAAACACTATTTACATAAAAATTTGATTATATCAGAGTAGCTTTATTTCATCATCTTAGAATTGCTGATTGGACCAGTTGATTTTAGAAAAAAAATCTCATTCCCAATCTCCCACTGATATGAGGACTGGGCACAAAATTCTCTCTCATTTATATAATTCATATATTTTGCTGCAGCCTCCTAAAATTTGCTATTTTCTACTAAAATGTCTCAAGAATTTCATTATTTTAATTCTGAATTTCATTTTATCTCAGAAATTTTTTAAACAAAGGATAGGAGTAGGAAAAGTGAGAGAAAAAACTCGATTCAAGTACCTACTAGATATCAAATTCTGTGTCTTTTTTGTTGTCAGAAAGATTTGATGTTTTTTATAATGTTCCATAAGCATTAAGTTGTAGAGACAAAATTTGAGCCCCCATCTGGCCAAAATGCCAGCATATTTCTACATCACTGTTCATACCTGAAATAGAATCATATCCTCTTTTTTATTATTTTAATTTTTTCCTATTTTTGAGAGATAATTGACACATATTGTATGTGTTTAAAGTATACAATATGATGATTTGATACTCATATGTCAAGATTAAGATAATTAACATATGAATTACCTCACATAGTTTTTTTCCCTGGTGAGACTACTTAAGATCTGTACTCAGCAACTCTCAAGCACGCAACTCAGAAATATTAAATGTAATGGAAGTTTGTCCCCTTTAACCCACATCTCAACATTCCCACTACCCCCAGCATCCTCCAAACAATGTTCTACTATCCCTTTCTAGGAGTTTGGCTTTTTAGATCCAACATGAAAGTGATGCATGCTTAGTCGCTCAGTGGTGTCTGACTCTTTGCAACACTACAGACTGTGTGTCCATGGGATTTTCTGTCCATGGGATTTTCCAGGCAAGAATACTTGAGCTGTTGCTTTTTCTTACTCCAGAGGAACTTCCCGAACCAGGGATCGAACCCGTGTCTCCTGTATCTCCGCATGGGCAGGCAAATTCTTTACTGCTGAGACATCTAGGAAGCCCATGTAAGTGATACCACACAGTATTTGTCTTCCTCTGTCCAGTTTATTTCACTTTAATGATCTCAAGATCCATCATGTCATCGTAAATGGCAGTATTTTCTTTTTTCTTACAGCTGAATAACATTCCAGTGAGAGAGAGAGAGAGAGAGACGGTGTGTGTATAAACATGCCATGCTTCCTTATTCATGCATTTATCTGTCAGAGGACACTTAGCTTGTTTTCAGACCTTGGCTCTTGTGAATTATGCTGCAATAAACATAGGTGTGAGGATATCTTTTCAAGAGAGTGATTTTGTTTTCTTTGGGTATATAGCACTACCCCCATCTAAAAGAGTGTTCCTGTGAAAACTTTCCTAAGCCTGAAAGACATTAAACAGAGGAACAATTACCTTAGGACACATCTTGCTAAGAGATGCACACAATAAACCCAGATAAATCAGTAGGAAATGGCAACCCCCTCTAGTATTCTTGCCTGGAAAATTCCATAGACGGAGGAGCCTGCCAGGCTACAGTCCATGGGGTCCCAACGAGTTGGACACAACTGCACATGTGCACACACACACACACACACACACACACACACACACACTGCATCAGGCATACGGACTTTAGAGGCACCATTCAGAGGTGAGGGGCTTGATGCTGAGATGCTGGGTGTAGTCCCAGGGGAAGGAACTAGCACTGCACTCTTCACTATTCAGCGTGCACGATGCCTCTGAAACAGAGAGCAGCAAAAGAAATTCTGAAGGCTTTTTGTGCTTATCACCTTCTCTCATAAAACTGAAAATCCTCTTTTCATTTCTTTCGGTTCACAAAAGCAGATATTAATGTAGGTCTTTGATAAAAGCAAAGTGGCATGAACCTTGAAAAAGTGGGGGATTCTTATATGCTCAGAAGTACTGCTGGGTCATAGGGTAGTTCTATTTTTATTTTTTGAAAAAAAAATACATAATTTGTCCTAATGTCTCTACCAACTTACAACAGTGTAAAAGGCTTCCCTTTTTCCCACATCCTTGCCAACGCTTCTTCTCACTTGTTTTTTAATTGTAACCATTGTAACAGGTGTGAAGTGGCATCTCACTGTGGTTTTGAGGAAGCCTTCTCCGTTGATTAATGATGTTGAGCAACTTGCCAATGGCTATTGGCCATCTGAATATCTTCTCAAGAAAAATGTCTATTCAAGTCCTTTGTCCATTTTTACATAAAAATGATAATTTGAAATTTTTCTATTGAATGGCCTGATGTTTTTGTATAATGTGGAGACTACAGAGTCGCTCAGTAGTGTCAAACTCTTTGTGACCCTATGGACCGTAGCCAGTCAGGCTCCTCTGTCCACGGGATTCTCCAGGCAAGAATACTGGAGTGGGTTGCAATGCCCTCCTCCAGGGGATCTTCCCAAATCAGGGACTTAAACCAGGTCTGCCACATTGCAGGCAGATTCTTTACCATCTGAGGCACCAGGGAAGCCCAAGAGTTTGTGAATATTTTCTTCCATTCTGTAATTTGGCTTTTCATTTTACTGACTGTTTTCTTTGCTGGGCAGAAGTTCTTTAATGTGATATAATCCCAATTTTTTATATTGCCTGGACTTTTGGTGTTTTATCTAAGAAATTGTTGCTAAGACCTTTGTCAAAGTCTTTTTTACTATGTCTTCTTCTAGGAGTTTATGGTTTCATGTATTATATTTAATTATTTGATCATTTCTAGTTTATTTTTGTGAGTAGTGAAGGACAGGGATCCTAATACATCCTTTTGCATGTGGATATTCAGGTTTTCCAATAACATTTATTGAAGATACTATCCTTTTCCTATTTTTTGGCAACTTTGTCAAAAAACTAGTTTAATACATATGCCCTCATTTACTGTATATGCTGTAAGATCTCTAGGCTCTCTATTCTGTTTCATTGGTCTGTGTGCCTGCTTTTATTCCAGCACAATATTGTTTTGATTATTACAGCTTTATAATTCAGTTTGAAAACAGAAAATATGACGCCTGCCACTTTGCTCTTCTTTCTCAAGATTGCTATGGGTATTTAATCTTATAGTAGTATATAAATTTTAGGTTTTGTTCTACTTTTGTGAAAAATGTTATTGAGATTTTGAAAGGAATTACACTGAATTTGTAGATCACTTTATATAGTATGGATATTTTCACAAAATCCTCCTTCCAATCCAAGAGCATAGGATGTCTATATTTATTTGTGTCTTCAATTTCTTTCAATAATGTCTTATAGTTTGCAGCATTCAGGCCAAATATTTCTAAGTATGTTATTATTTTTTGTGCTATTGTAAATGAAACTGTTTTCTTAATTTCTCTTTCAGATGGTTCACTGTAAATGAAGAAAAAAAACTCATAGTGCATGTTGATTTTGTATTCCACAAACTTACTGAATTTATTTATCAATTTGAACAGCATTTTTTTTTTCAAGTCTTTAGGGTTTTCCACATGTAATATCATGTCAGCTGAACATGGGGCTTCCCAGGTGGCTGAGTGGTAAAGAATTTGCCTGCCAAGCAGGAGATGTGGGTTTGATCCCTGGATCGGGAAGATTCCCTAGAGGAGGAAATGACAACCCACTCTAGTTTTCTTGCCTGAGAAATTCCATGGATAGAAGAAGCCAGGCAGGCTTTGCACCCCTGGGGTAGCCAAGAGTGGATACCACTTAGTGGCTGCATAAAAACCAAACAAACAACAAAAAAAAACCCAACATCTGCAAGTAGAGACAGTTTTAATTCTTCTAATTTGATGCCTTTTAGTTTTTTTCCTTGCCTAATTGCTCTGGTTGGAACTTCTAGTACAATACTGAATAGAAATGGTGACAGTGGGCATTCTTGTCTTGTTACTGATATTAGAAGAAAGGTTTTAAACTTTTCACCTTTGAATATAATGATAACTGTGGGGTTATCATACATAGTCTTTATGATGTGTGGCACATTCCTTTTATACCTAATTTGTTGAGAGTTGTTATCATGAAAAAAATTAAATTTTGTCAAATAATGTTTCTGTATCTATTAAATTAATCATATGAATTTATCCATCATTCTATTAATATGGTATGTCACATCTATTGAAAGCATATGCTGAAACATCCTTGAATCACAGGGATTAATCTCAACTAATTATGGTTAATGATCCTTTTAATGTGCTTGTGAATTCAGTTTGCAAATATTTTGTTGAAGATATCATTTATGTTCATCAGAAATACTGACCTGCAATTTTCTTATAGTGTCCAATATCTCATAAAATCGGTTTGGAAGGGTACTTTTCCTTTTCATTTTTTGGTAAGTTTTTGAGAAGGACTGATATTAATTCTTATTTAAATATTTGGTAAAATTCACCAGTGAAGCTATCCAGTTCTAGGTTTTTATTTATTGGGAGATTTTTGATGATTGATTTATTATCTTCCCTGTTATTAGTCTGTTCATATTTTATTATTACTTCATGATTCAGTCTTGGTAAGTTGTATGTTTCAAGCAATTTATCCATTTCTTCTAGTCATCAAATTTGCTGGTGTATAGGTGTTCAGAAAGGAAACAAGAGAACAGGCAGAGGAACCAGAGATCAAATTGCCAACATCCGTTGGATCATAGGAAAAGCAAGAGAACTCCAGGAAAACATCAACAACTGCTTTATTGATTACGCCAAAGCCTTTGACTGTGTAGATCCAACAAACAGTGGAACATTCCTCAAGAGGTGGGAAAACCAGACCACCTTACCTCCTTCTGAGAAATCTACATGCAGGTCAAGAAGCAACGGTTAGTACTGGACATGGAACAACAGACCCCAAATTGGGAAAGGAGTATGTCAAGGCTGTATATTGTCACCCCGATTATTTAATATCTATGCAGAGTGCATCATGTGAAATGCCAGGCTAGATGAAGCACAAGCTGGAATCCAGAATGCTACAAGAAATATAAATAACTCAGATAAACCGATGACACCACACTTATGGCAGAAAGTGAAGAATTAAAGAGCCTCTTGATGAAAGTGAAAGAGGAGAGTGAAAAAGCTGGCTTAAAACTCAACATTCAAAAAAGTAAGATCATGGCATCCAGTCCCATCACTTCATGGCAAACAGATGAGGAAACAATGGAAACAGTGACAGACTTTATTTTCTTGGGCTCCAAAATCACTGCAGATGATGACTGAAGCCATGAAATTAAAAGACGCTTGTTCCTTGGAGGTAAAGATATGGCCAATCTAGATAGCATATTGAAAAGCAGAAACATTACTTTGCCGACAAAAATCCGTAGTCATGTATGGATGTGAGAGTTGGACTATAAAGAAAGCTGAGCGCCAAAGAAGTGATGCCTTTGAACTGTGTGTGGTGTTGGAGAAGACTGTCGAGAGTCCCTTGGACAGCAAGGAGATCCAACCAGTCCATCCTAATAGAAATCAGTCCTGAATATTCATTGGAAGGACTGATGCTGAAGCTGAAACTCCTATACTTTATCCACCTGATGAGAGAACTGACTCATTGGAAAAGACCCTGATGCTGGGAAAGACTGAAGGCAGGAGAAGAAGGAGATGACAGAGGATGAGATGGTTGGATGGCATCACTGACTCAATGGACATGAGTCTGAGCAAGCTCTGGGAGATGGCGAAGGACAGGAAATTCTGGCGTGCTGCAGTTCATGGGGTCGCAAAGAGTCAGACACAACTGAGTGCCTGAACCGGCTGTTCAGAATAGTCTCTTATGAGCCACTGTATTTCTTTGATATCAGTCGTAATATCTTCTATGTAATTTATAACTGCATTAATTGAGACCCCTCTCTTTTTAATCTAGCTAAGGGATTGTCAATTCTATCTTTAAAAAATAAAATAGCTCTTAGTTTCATTGATCTTTTCTATTGTTTCTTCATCTTTATTTCATTTATTTCTGCCCTGATTTTTGTTATTTCTGTCTTCTAAACTTGGGCTTAGTTTGCTCTTTTCCTAGTCCCTTGAGGTATAAAATTAATTTCTCTGTTTGCAATCTTTCTTTTTCTCTTAATGCAGGCATTTATCTTATAGACTTCTTTCTCAGAATTGTCTGCTTGGTATGCTGTGTCTATTTCCATTTGCCTCAATATTTTTGTTTCTCTTTTGATATTTTTTTTTTTTATCTCATTTGCTGTTCATACATACTGTTGTTTAATTTCCACATATTTGTGAATTTTTCATCTTCCCTTATATTATTGATTTCTAGTGTCATACCACTGTGGTCAGAAGAGATACCTGGTACGTTTACAGTCTTATTAAATTTGTTCACATTTGTTTTGTAGCCTCTAGTATATGTCATCTGTACCAGAGAATGTTACATATGCATTTGAAAAGAATGTATATTCCATTTTTTTTAATCAAATGGCCTGTATATGTATGTTTAGTACATTTGGTCTAAAGCATAGTTCAAGTTCATTATTTTCTTAATTTTTTTTTGATTGTCTCAATGATCTATACATTATTGGAAGTGGGATATTAAAGTCTCCTATCATTATTGCATTGCTATTTATTTTGGCCTACATATCTGTTAAAAAATATTTAATATATGTAGGTACTCCAATATTGAGTACTTATCTATTTATAATTGTATATAGTCTTTTTATTTTATCAATTTTATCACTATATAATACCCTTTTTTTGTCTTTATTTACAGCTTTTGACTTAAAGTCTATTTTGTATGTTGTAAGTATAGCTATTCGGACTCTGCTTCCATTTGCATGCAATATCTTTTCAATCCCTTCACTTAGAGTTTTTGAATGTTCTTAAAGCATAAATGAGTCTCTTTTCTTTTTTTATTGCCTTTCCTTGTTCTCAGGTGATTGTATAGCTGCTGTTTTGGGTTTGAGAGGGATTTTGCTTTGTACTATCAGAAGACATATAATGTGTTATTTTTTATTTTAGGTATATATTAAAATAACTTAATAAACCTAAGATTTTTGTAGATTTATCATCTTAGAACTCTGACATAAACTGTTATAAGACCTAATGGAAAAATAAAATATCCATTTCAAATAAATATATTGAAGATATCTACAATGAGTTGGGAATAGTAAAAGTGCTGAGAGGCATAGTAATGAAATAAAAATAGTACATGCTCCAGAAACAATCATAATGTCAAAATTTATATGTGTGATAATTGATTAACATTTTAAGAGATGATTGTTCTATGTTTTCATGTTTTGTTCACAATGTTCATTAAAGTAAGCTAGCCCTGATATGTACGCATATATTCAAGGAAAGGTAGTTGAATATTTCATGCATTTATGTATAAGTATTTGTCAGAAAGAAATAGTCAACTGACTTCATACATTAATTCCTGGGAAGAATGTATTACCTAAGTTCTGATCACCCAGCTTCCTGATGATGATAAAAGTACTACTGAGTTGAAATTGATAGTTTATGAAAATTATTTGACTACTCAGATCAGAAGTCACTTTAGAAAGACAATTTAGAGCTTGATAGAAAATAGAAGGTATGAAATGAAAAACTGAATTAGAGGAGTCGGGTGGGGAGGGAGGTGGGAGGGGGGAACGGGATGGGGAATACATGTAACTATATGGCTGATTCATGTCAATGTATGACAAAACCCACTGAAATGTTGTAAAGTGATTGGCCTCCAACTAATAAAATAATATTTAAAAAAAAAAAAAAAAAAAAAAGAAAAACTGAATTAGGTCTGTATGAGATGGGTGTGCATTTGGGAAGGTTTTTCTTATTTAAGGTGAAATGAAGCAATGATTCAACCCAGATCTGACACATGATTATGTCTCAGCAAGAGAGACAAAATAACTGAGATTGTTTGCAAGGAAGCAAATATTATTTTGGACTTTAAAATCTATGCTAATTAAAAAGAGAAATAGAAGGAGAAGATGGACAGTGAAAAACAATAGAGGTAATTAACAGAGAGGGGATAATCTAACAAGGTAAAAAAATATTAAGATGTAGAATTCTTTGAATCATGAATGATCACAGATGAGTGATACTAATGAAAAATGCAGTGTTTGAGCCTTGAAATGATAAGCTGATTTAATATAAAGTAAAAGATTCTGAAAGCATATAAATCAAAGTTTTAGAAGCATTTTGATGTTGAGGTCATATAGAATATAGTAGAGATGAAGACAGTGAGCCAGAATCTCAAGCCATAAATAAATGGCAGTGAGTGGCAAATACAGTTAGTTATAGTTAGTTCAGTTCAGTTCAGTTGCTCAGTCATGTCCAACTCATTGCGACCCCATGGACAGCAGCATGCTAGGCCTCCCTGTCCATCACCAACTCCCGGCGTTTACTCAAACTCATGCCCATTGAGTCAGTGATGCCATCCAACCATCTCACCCTCTGTCGTCCCCTTCTCCTCCCGCCTTCAATCTTTCACAGCATCAGTATTCTAACTAAATATGTTAGTAATAATGACTATGAGAAAGAGAGATTTATAGAGCTATACGCCTTGAGGTTTTTATTTGTTTGCTTGCTTTGTTTTAAATCGTTCTCAGAGAGGAAAAGTGGGAAATTATTTTGAAGTGGTAATGAGGAACTGATACAATATCTACTCTGCTTCCTGGCTCTATAACCCATGGAGAAATAGAAGAAAATATTGCTTCCTGCAGAGCCTTTAAGGATTGTGATTTCAACAAACAACTGTCAGATTTTCTAAAGGAAGAAATGAATAATATATTCAGAAAAGCACTTAAAGACTGGTACTGTTTTGAGAATCAGATACAGGTAATTCTAAAAGATATCACACAATCGTTTTTGTTTTCTTTAGTTTTGATTTTTTTGGCAAAAGTTGATAAGTGCAATACTGATTCGGAGCATTTAAAACCCCAAATGTAAAAAATTCTACATATAGACATTTATTTTTTCCAAATTATTTCCCCCAAAATGTCAAACGATGAGAATGAAATCATTAGTATGTATTCGAATAAGCTCTTTCATCAGTAAATTTGATGCTCAAATTTTAGATAAGTGTTCTTTTTTATCTCAAGTAGTTTGATGATTTTATTTCTAAAAATGCTTTATTTTACATAAAATAATTATTTATCTAATCTATCCTATAATTTAAATACTACTTATATATGCTACAATGACTTTTTCATAAAAGTTGCCTAAATTCCCTCAAAACCATTTTTAAATATGAACATTGATTTTGGTCATGCTAACTTGTCAGTGGATTATTCCATTCACCCCTGAGATTTCAGCAGACAAATTCTATCAGCTCAATATAAATAATGGGCTAGTTTCCTTAAGGCTCCTATTATAAAAGAACAAAAGAACTCATATATTCTCTGTTGCTGAAAGAACTGCCTCTATTGATAACTTGCTTTTTCTTCTGTTCTCTTCACTGGGAAGTATGGAGTGGGATGATACCTAAATGAACAGAGGTGTCCATATCATGAGACATCAAGATCACTGACTCAAAGAGGGCCTGATAATCCATTTAAAAACATTCCAGTTCATTTTAGAATGGAAGAGTAAATGGTCATGGTAAGACAAATTTAATAGTTATGATTTAAATATTCATTTATTATGTGTTCTTTCTATAAATGCTCCTGCCTGATCAGCTTCTCTGGTGCCTCAGTGGTAAGGAATCTGCCTACCAATGAAGGAGACACAGGTTCAATCCCTGCATTGGGAAGATCTCATGGAGAAGGAAATGGCAACCCACTCTAGTATCCTTGCCTGGGAAATCCCATGGACAGAGGAGTCTGGTGGGCTACAGTTCCAACTTGCTTGATCTTTTTCTGTATAATCCTAGATCTCAGCAGGTCACACCATCTGCACATTTGGGATGAGGTTAGGTAATATATTATTCTAAAGAGAATTATCCATGTGGCTTGGCTAGATCTCTGAGGTCTCTGCTCTTAGGTACTTAGCAACAACACCACCATCTTGAAGACTATAAATACATTTCCAACAAGAAATTTGGTGACCTGCCTTATTATTTTAAAAACCAAGAAGACACTGTTGACTCTTTTGCAGCAATGCAGAGACCTCAAGCCTGAGAGAAAATTTAAAGTGGACAGTCATGACCAGTTCATACAGATGAAAAGAACTTTCTTTTTAGATTCATGAATACGTGCTCAAAGGTAGATCAAAGTCAGGATTCTTAAACAATGAAACAGTGCATCCTTTGCAGACATCATCTCTAAGAGAGAACCATCAGAAACTTATAATAACATTAGAAATAATTTGATACAATGTTTTCCACACAAAATTAGTGTTTTAACAAATTTGAATATTTGTTAGGTGGCCTGCCAATTCCTGCTAATTTGATCTTGTTATATGTAAAAAAAAAAAAAAAAAGACGAGATACTTTTTGAGCAGAGCAGCTGTAAGGTTGGCATGGTTCACTACTAGGTTGTACATCATTTGGAAAATAAAAGGGCAATTCTTTTCACATAATTATAAAAACAAAAACATCAGCCACAAACTAATAATTTTAACTTTAATGGAAAATAAAGTGAAGTCTAATGTACCATTCTATCATTTTAGCATCATTTATATTACACAAGATTAACTTAAGCACCAAGAAGGCAGTCTCATTCAAGTCTGTAAATTAGAAATAAAACTGTAAAATAAATAAGAATGACCTTATTCAGTGATTTCAAACTAAGCAGGGTATTGTCATAAAATTATAATTTTGTCACTAATTACTATTTTCAGTATATTGAAAAATTATAGGCACTAACATTAAAAGTCACTTTAAAGTGTTTTGTTCACATTAAATTAGCCCCTCTTAGAGTATTTCATAATACTTTTATGAAGCAATTTGCATTTATATTGAGCTTGTTTTTCATATAATGTTCATATTTCCATTGGAATACTTATCCCATTTGAGATTTTTGTGAAGTTGAACAACAGGAAAATAATAAGAGTTCAATACTTTAGTATTATAATAAATATTCCAAGAAATAATGCCTATATTGAATTTGCCCAATAATTGGGGAATAGTTTAAGGACAAAAATACTACTTGAAATTCCAAATAGATAATATGCTCTAATGATTTTCTCCTTATCTTCCAAGAGATTTGGGAGATGTCATTTCTCAGTCTTACCTAGGGAAATGCCCTACTTGACCTGGAAAGCTTTAATAACTAAACTAGCTCATTGTGGGCAATTCATTTGCATAACTAAGTACCAATCATTCACAAATGCAGTGATTCATTATGATTAAAGTAGATAATGGTATTTGGAGTAGCTGAGAAATAGAAGCTGAGAAAGGAAAATGAAGTTCTTTGAATGGCTGGTAGTCTCTACTTCCGTTGTGAATTTTCGTAAAAATTATTCATCTATTGATGCTTTGGTTGTATAATATCATACACAAAATGCAATTTTTGAATAAATGAAAATAATTCCCCAGAGTATATTTTTAAAATAGAAAACCATTTCTAATTTTAAATAGGGTATATAATAATCAGTGTAGTTTTATATATTCTAGATGACTTAGGGAGGTAAGTGTTTTTCAGGCTATGGCAAATTAACTTCAGAATCCCTTGGTTATTTGTTAAAAATACGCATCATTGATGTGGCCAAGATGGCAGAGAAAGAAGACTCTGTATCACATCCACGCACAAGCATAACAAAATTACATTTCTACAGAGCAACTCTTGATAAGAATGACCTAAAGACTAGCAGAAAATTTTTTCCAGAACTAAAGATAAGGAAGGAAGCACAGTGATGAGATGGGTTAGAGGAGTGGAGATACCAGAAAGTCAAGGGCCACACTCGGGTGGACAACCAACCAACAGGAAGGTAATAACTGTTGCAGAGATTCTCCTCAAGGAGTGAGGGGTCTGAGCTCCAACCAGGCTCCCAACCTGCAGGCCTACACCAGGAATACAAAGGCTTAGGTCATCTGGCTTTAAAGGCCCAAGGGGCTTGCATACAAGAGAGGCAGGAGGCTGACGGAAACAGAGGCGCTAACCTTAAAGACTTATGCAAAAAACTCACACTCTGTAAGATATAGTGTAGAGACAGCAAATTGAAAAGATCCTGGATCCTACCCACTCATTGCTTTAGGAGAGTCCTTCAGAGATAGGAGGTAAATGGCATGCTGCTGTTACTAAGTCGCTTCAGTCATGTCCAATCTCTGCAAAAATAGATACTGTTGGCAGCCATTCTGTGGAGCTTGTTCTAACACGAGGACACTGATGTTGGGAAGGATCCTCTCATTTTGGAGTCCTCTCACTAGTCTATTAGTTCTAGGGGTTTATGTGCCCACCAATCAGTAAGAAATAGCCCCCAGAGCCCCATCGGCAGCTGTCACAGGACCCATGACCATCTACCAGTAGGTAAGCACCAGCCCTGGGATTCTTTGGGCTAGGAGGTCAGCTGTGCTGGGACCCAGTCCCACCCTCGAGTGGACTAGCAGCCACTGTATGAGGCAGGACCTGGCAGCCAAGAAGATCAAGGTAAGCCCTGCTTCTCAGCTCACCTGTAATTAGTTGGTCCTGCCGCAACAGAAAGGACCACACAATCTACTTTGGAACTTCTTCCAGAACATATAG
Source organism: Muntiacus reevesi (assembly GCF_963930625.1). Classification (NCBI taxonomy): domain Eukaryota; kingdom Metazoa; phylum Chordata; class Mammalia; order Artiodactyla; family Cervidae; genus Muntiacus; species Muntiacus reevesi. The sequence goes on from NC_089251.1 coordinate 205,517,782, forward strand.
TTCTTGTGCCTAGATGAGAGTTTGCTGCTGGGACCAATAGGCTGTACCCTATACAAGGCCACTTTCCCAAGATTAAGAGGCCCCCAAACCTAATACATACGAATAAAAACAGAGGGATAAGGAAAAAATTAGGCTACAAAGGAATACGTTCCAAGTGAAGGAACAAAAGAAAACACCAGAAGAAGAAATAGGTGACATAAAGTTAGGCAATTTACTGAATAAGAAGTTCATGATAATGATCATAAAGATACTCAACAAACTCTAGGGAAGAATGGATGGACACAGTGAGAATTTTAACAAAAAATTAGAAAACATAAAGAACCAAACAGAAGCAAATTATAAGACAATAATGGAAATAAAGAATACTAGAAGAAATCCACAGAAAATTAGATGATATGGAGGAATGGATCAGTGAACTGGAATACAGAGTTATGGAAATCACTCAAACTGAATAGAAAAAAGAGAGAGAGAGAGAAAATGAATTTTAAAATTAGCATAGTTTAAGAGATCTCTGTTATAGCATCAAGCATACGAACATTTGTGTTATGTGGTCCTGGAAGGCAAAAAGAAAGGGGCATAAAACTTACTTGAAGAAATAATAGCTAAAAATATCCCTAACTTGAGAATGGAACCTGATATCCAGATCTTGGAATCACAAAGAGTCCCCATCAGCATCAACCCATAGTGGTCTACACCAAGACATACTGTAATTTAGAAAGGCAAAAATTAAAGATGATAGAATCTTAAGAACAAGAGAAAAGCAACTAGTCAAGTACAAGGGAACTCCTATATGTCAGTCAACTTTTCAGAAGAAACTATGCAGTCCAAAATGGAGTGGCAAGATATATTTAGGTTGATGAAAAAACAAACAAAACTATAGTCAAGAATGCTCTACCTGGCAAGGGTATCATTCACATTTGAAGGAAAGATAAATATTTTACAGATAAGTAGAAGCTAAAAGAGTACAGAATCACTAAACCAGCTCTAACAAGAAATGTTAAGCAGATTTCTCTGAGTAAGAAGAAGACCACAACTAGAAATATACAAATTATAAAAGAAAAAATACTCACAAAAACCAAGGTACATATACAACAAAGGTAGAATAAACCACTTATAAAGACAGTAGAAAAGTTTAAAAATAAAAGAAGCAAAATAATCTATATCCACAATGAGTAGTTAAGGGATACATAAGATAAAAAGGTGTAAAATACATCAAAAAGTTAAATATTAGTGAAGAATAAGACTGCAGGGTTCTTAGAACATTTCTGAACTCATTTTTTGAGACCAGATTCACCCTGCCCCAAAACAGACAAAGACACCACAAAAAAGGAAATTGCAGGCATAGAGATTATAGGTAAACATAGATGCAATCATATCCTCAACAAAATACTAGCAATTTGATTTTAACAGTATATTACGTGGAGCATACAACATGATCAATTAAGATTTATCTCAGGAATACAAGGATGCTTCAAAATCTGCAAGTCTTCCAATGTGATATACAACAATAACAAACTGAAGAATAAAAATCATGATGATCTAACTTGAAATAATTCTTTGGCAAAATTCAATATTCATTTATTATAAAATTCTGAACAATGAGGGTTTAGGGGGAACCTACCTTAACATAGTAAAGACCATATATACTCAATACTGAAAAGCTTAGAATCAAAAATAAGACAAGGATGCCCACTCTCACCCATTTCTATGTAACACAGAACTGGAAATCCTAGCAACAGTAATTGGAAAATAAAAAAGGAATAAAAGGAATCCAAATTAGAAAGGAAGAAGGAAAACTGTGACTATTTGCAGATGATATGATACTATATAGAAAATTCCAAAGATGACTTCAAACAACTACTATGGCTATTAAATGAATTCAATAAAATTACAAAATCTGTTCTGTTTATATATACTAACAATGAACTGGCAGAAAAAAAGAAATTTAAAAAAATCTCATTTATAATTCCATTGATAAATGATGAAATATCTACAAATAAACATTACCAAGTAAAAGACCTCTTCTCTGAAAACTATAGTGTACTGGAAAAAGAAATTGAAGACAATGCAAACAAATGGAGAGATACATCATTCTTATGGTTTGGAAGTACATATTTAGCACAATCCCTATCAAGATACCAATAGCAATTTTTCACAGAACAAGAATAAATATTCTAAAAATAGTATGAAAACACAGAAGACCGGTACTAGTGAAAACAATATTGGGAAGAAGAACAAGGTGAAGGTATCTCATTTCCTGATTTAAAACTATACTACAAAGCTACAGTAATCAAAACAACCTGGTACTGGCACAAAAACAGTTATACATATCAATGGAACAGAATAAAGCCCAGAAATAAATCCTCACTAATACTGGTCCATTAATTTACAACAAAAGAGTCACAAATATACAGTGGAGAAAAGACAGATTATTTAATAGATGGTGCTGAGAAAACTGGACAGCTACATACAAAATAATCACATTGGACTACTTTTTCATCCCATATACAAAACTAAATTCAAAACAGACTGAAGATTACATGTCAGGTCTGAAACTATAAAATTTTTAGAGGAAAACACAAGCAGAAGATCCTCTGACATCTGCCTTAGCAATATTTCTTTAGATATCTCTCTTTAGGCAAGGGAAACAAAAGCAAAAAATGAGGAAATGGGGCTATACCTAATTTAAAAGTTTTTGCACATAAAGAAAAGATATCACAAAACTGAAAGGTAGCCTGCTGAATGAAAAGATCTATTTTACAAACAGTATATTCAGTAAGAGGTTAATACATGATGCAAAATATGCAAATAACTCATATAACTCAATGTCAAACAAAATAAGATTAAAAAATGAACTGAGGACTTTGACAGACATTTTTCCAAGATATACTGATGGCCAACTGATACATGAAAACATTCTTAATTTAATTAATAATTTAGGAAAATGCAAATTGAAATCACAATAAGATATTACCTCACACCTATCAGAAATGCTGTTATATATATATTACAAAAAAGGTAACAGAAAGGACAGAAATGGTAGGTACCTAACAGAAGCAGAAGATATTAAGAAGAGGTGGCAAGAATACACAGAAGAACTGTACAAAAAATCTTCACGATCCAGATGATCACAATGGTGTGATCACTCACCTAGAGTCAGACATCCTGGAATGTGGGTTTGGGTGGACTCCGGGAGTTGGTGATGGACAGGGAGGCCTGGCGTTCTGCGATTCATAGGGTTGCAAAGAGTTGGACACAACTGAGTGACAGAATTGAACTGAATAACAACTGTCAGTGAAGAGGGGATCACTTTTACACTGTAGGAGAAACATAAATTTGTACAGCCAACGGAGTTTCCTCAAAAAATTAAATTAAAAACATACTACCAAAGATTTAGCAATTCCACTTCTGTATATTTATTCAAAGATAACAAAGACATTAACTGGAAAAGATATATGTACTCTTATGTTTACTGCAGCATTGTTTAAAACAGTCAAGATATGGAAACTACTGAGGTTTTTATTGATAGATAAATGATAAAAATATGATATTTATTATATATGCATATGTACATATATATGGACTGAGTCATATGAAATAATAAAATCTTGCCATTTGCTCAACATGAGTGAGTGAGTGATAGTCACTGCAACCCCATGGACTGTAGCCTGCCAGGCTCCTCTGTCCATGGAATTCTCAAGGCAAGAATACTGGAGTGGGTTGTCATTTCCTTTCCCATGCAACAACATGTATGGACTTCGTTACACTAAAATAAATAAATCAGACAGAGATAGACAAATACCATATGGTTTCACTTACACGTGGAACCTAAAACAAGACAAATGAACAAACATAACATCAATAACAAACTCAAATACACAAAAGAGAAACTGGTGGTTGCCAGCTAGGAGGGAGGTGGAAGTATAAGTGAAATGTGTGAGGGAGATTAAGAGACAGAAACTCCCAGTTACAAAGTAAATGATTCATAGGAATCAAATATACATTATGGGGAATATAGTCAACAGAATTGTAAAAAATAAAAATGGTTGTGAAAAAATACAAAATAAAGTTTGAAAACACACATGCACACACACACACAATGCACATTCCTCATTACCTATCAACTGAATCGGAATACCTGAGACTAGGACCACCATTTTTAGCCAAACCTTGAATGTAACTTGAAAATCTAATTGGTAATTCTCATAATAGTTACTCATACAATCTATTCAATACAATTAGACATTCTTATAATGTACAAACCTTTCATCTCTCATTGCCCAAAATCATCTGTGCAACTTCTAGTTCATATGCCACAGTACTAGGAAATGACCCACTGCGATCTCCCTGAAGAGACCCTGCAGAGGAGTCACATCTGCTGGTCTGCTGCAATCACTATCAGGTTTGCACTGGAGGCTTAGACAGGAAAGAATCAACACACAGTGCGGGAGACCCATGTTAGATCCCTGGGTTGGGAAGACCCCCTGGAGAAGCGAATGGCTACCCACTCCAGTGTTCTTGCCTGGAGAATCCCATGGACAGAGGAGCCTAGTGGGTTGCAAAGAGCTGGACGTGACTGAGTGACTAACACTCACTTTCACATGTTCCTGAGGCTGCTCTCAGGAAGGTGCAAGTGCAAGCCTATTCCTGCGGGAGGTAGAATTCTCTGAAGGGTGGCTTTGATTTAAGAGATTGCTAAAATAGTCCTGTCTGAAAATTTATGCCCTCTATGTAGTCTGAAACACTTCCTTCCCTGCCCTTTTACCTTCACAAATGTCAAATTTGAGCTCTGAACCTCCGATCTTTTATGTTTTTCTTTTTCAAGTTTTTCCTTAATAAATCTCTTGCATGTCTAATTCCATCTTGGGTCTGCTTCTTGAAGGCACACACACGTATAAACACACACATACAATATAATATATTGATTCATATAAAACATATAAAGTATACAAATTGATGTCTTATAAAGTACATATAATATCATTTCCTTTAAGAAACTTATCCAAGATTCCCCAGGTAATAGGTGATGGAGATTAAAAACAAACCTCATAATATCTGACTTCTAAATCTCCAAATCCATTCTTTTTCACTAAATGATGTTGCTTCCTCTTTTGGCACATTAATCCTGCATTTTAGTTGACAGTTGAAAACTTCACAGTAAATAAAATCTCAGGAGACCTCTCAGCCCCTAAAAATGGTTTCCTAAGTATAGGCCTCTGCATTTTAGAATCAGTGACAAATAGGAGTAGGCCATTTTGTTTTCAGTCTGACCTTGATCCATTTTTCTTCACCAAAGGGCTTATAATCCATGATGGATCTGTGCCTTCTAGAACACTTATAAAAATATTCTAGGTATCACTGAATATTTCTACAATATGTGCACAAATCTTAAATCCAGTTCAACAGATTATAGAAAATTATACCCCAAGAAAAGGAGGTTATTATGGAATTTAGAAGGATAATTATGAGAAGTCAGGTTTAAAGCAAAAGGGAAGATTCTGAATGAGGCAGTCCTTCACCTGGTAATCTCTACAGAGGTGACAGGAAAAGTTCTTGATGGAAAAACCTTTAATGATGGATAATTCTATGATTGTCTTATGCAGAATCAAAATGGCAGCTGGTTTGGTGATATATTGTAAAAGATGATTCAATTTCTTTATACAGAAGTCTCACATTTTTTTTCTTCTTCATGACTGACATGCTGAAAAAATGTGAAGTAACTATAACTCTTTTGACAGCATTTCATTACATCAAGAAATTAAATACATAAACACATAAATACACACATATGCTTAATATGGTGAAGTTTAACTTATAATACAATTTATTGTTTATAGAATTTCTGGAGTACTTCCAAATTGCAATTGTAAAGCCATGAGTTTTCATGGTTTACTAAGCAAGGTGAAAATAAAATGGTCATTGCAGTCAGAAAAACGTATTTGTTTGAATCTTGAGTTTACCAGTGTCTGTGGCCTTGGGCAAATGACACATTTTATTATGCTCACCTGAAAACGGCATAAAATTGTTTCTATCACAAGACTGTGTAAGCTGTACATTTTATAACTTCATCATGGTATATAAAGTGGCATGTATACACATCACAGTGTGTAAACAGAAAGCTGTTCTATCAGTTTTGACCCATTCCAGGCATTGAAAGTAGCTCTAAAGTGCTTTTGCTACCTTGAAGGAGAAAATAATAGATTTTAGAACCTTGATTAAATTAATTTAGCCAGAAATTCCTTATAGAAATGACTGTGGGATACATTACATTTTTATTTTTAAAAAAGACAATATGAGAATACATAGAATGAATGCATGAAAGTGAGCACTAATTAAACCCATTTTTAAGAACAGAAAGATTCTGATAGTACTTTTATTTGGTGCACAATTCGGATTTTGATATTGCAGTTGTTGTTAATGAGGCCCATTTTTAAATGTAATGACACCTCTTTTCTCACTTTCTAGCTAATTTTTGTATCTTTCCCAGAATCATATTAGTGCTCTAAAGAGTATCAGTCAATTAATCAAAGTTTTCTCATCTTCTGTACAACTAAGTTAAGATTATACTAAAGAAACAACCTAGAAGTTAACCTTTAATCTTTAACTTAGGCTATGCTTTTAGTACTCAAAAAAACTCTTCATGTTTCAAAGATGTAGAAAGATTCTGAAGGTTCTCAAGTGGATTAGAATTGACATGTACACTCTACATGTGTAAAATAGCTAGTGGGAACCTGCTATATAAAGCACAGAAAACTCAGCTCATTGCTCTATGATGACCTAGATAGGTGGGGTGGGGAGGAGTGGGAGGAAGGTTCAAGAGAGAGGAGATACATGTAAACCTAAGGATGATTCACTTCATTGTACAGCAGAAACTAACACAATTACACTTCAATGGGGGGGGGGGGTGGAAATGAGGATGAGATGATTGAATGGTATCACTGACTCAAAGGACATGAGTTTGAGCAAACTCCAGGATATAGTGAAGGAACGAGAAGCCTGGCAGGCTGCAGTTAGGAGGCTGCAAAGAGCTGGGCATGAATTAGCAACTGAACTAACTGAACACCAGTTAGCGTCTGCTACTGATGGTATCTTGGAAATACATACAGAAAGAAGTGTATACTCTGGTAAAATAGTTGAAGAAACTAGAAGCTACAGAGAAATCTTCCCCAGGTAACCCCATCCCCTCTCCATACCCCCTGCAAACAAATTCACTCATGACAAAAATGACATACACATGTCATCATATCAGGCTTTCAAGAATGAGTTAGGGGGGTATGGTTTTTAGATAAGAAAAAGGAACATAATCATGTGTTCCCAATCTCTAGAGATCAGAACATAAGACAGGAAGCAGTGTCTTTGAAAAGAAGACATATTTCTGCCTCTGATTTCAGTTTGGGTATAAATTCCCTCATTAATGTTGGTATCAAACATCAGTTACCAAAATAAGGGCAGTAGGAATGAGATACTGATGTCCTGTCTCAGTCACCTTCTCTCTGTTACCATGTTACCATGAAACTCTGGGTATTTGCACAAGAATCAGACTTTTTTCCTAGCAGTCATAAGGAGTTGAAGAGAGAGATAGAGATACCTCTGTATTAGAAATGAATGTTTCTGGAAAGAACTCCAACAGAATGTTCAATCCAATAGGTAGTGGGTGATTTATACAGCAAAATAGGTAAACTTGAACAAGAGGCAGAGATTATAATACAAACCAAGGAAATGATTTTAATGATTTGATGCAAAAGAAGAAGTCTCTATTTATATTTTCTTTTTTTTAATTTAAAGATATTTTATAAAAATGGTTAAATATAAATAAGGCCTCCTACAGAATGGATACTAGTTCCTTTGTATAAAACTCTATGTGCTTGAGTGTGTATGTTGCTAAGAAGAAAGAAGATTCAGGAAGGACTCATGAGGAACCATTTGCGCATACTCAGTCATTCAGTTGTGTCTGATTTTTGCGACCCTGTGGACTGTACACCAGGCTCCTCTGTCCGTGGGATTGTCCCACTTTCTCCCAGCAAGAATACTGGAGTGGGTTACTATTTCTTCCTCCAGGGGATTTTCCTGCCCAGGGATCAAACCTGGATCTCCTGCATCTCCTGCATTGCAGGTGGATTCTTTACCACTGAACGACTGGGGACATCATTAGTAACAGTTATCTCTGGAGTGTGAGATTACATTAAAAATGTGAGATCAGGTTTGATTTATGAATGCTGTATAAATGGAGTCTACTCTGACCAATACATGTAGTAACTGAGGGCTGGGAATATGCATATTTAATATATTTATTTCACCATCCCATCACATAGTAGGTGCTCAAATTGCTATTGCTCAAGAACAAATATTAGTCTTTACTGCACTTGTAAACTTAGGGAACAACATCTCTGATGGTGTCCTTTTCAAAAATAATAAATGACTATCTTAGTGGTGAAAAATGATAATGTAACTGAAAATGTAATGAATCTTGATTCTCTTATTACCATTTGCTTTCGTTGTGGTGATCTCATGTGAGGGCACATTTATGATTTAAATTCTATTTTCTCATGTTTGAGAAAATTTCAGCAATTTTAACTCCCTAAGTTGTGCCAAAGGTCATGTCAAAATTTTAGGTAAGGGACATAGTAAGTTTCAGAGACTAACACTAAATAACCACCAGCCTTAAACTAAGATAAAGTTTTTCAGTTAATATGTTTAGGGACCCGGAGGAAGCTGTTTGTTTATTATGTGCGTGTGTGTGTGTGTGTGTGTGTGTGTGTGTGTGTGTGTGTCTGAGAGATAGTGAGAGAGACAGTGGGAAATAAAGAGATATCAGAACAGAGACACTAATCTGGATCTGGTCCTCTCTGTTCACTCCACCTGAAACATTGAATAATTCAGTTTGCAGTATGTTATTGAGGGAGTTATTTGAATGGCATAATGAAAATCATCTAAGGTAAAGCACACTGCAACATCATTTTTTGAGCCAAAAGAGCATCTGAGAGGGCCTCTGCCCAGCACGGTCCCAACCATGTGCTTATGGGGTGGCCTATATGAAAAAATGAGAATAGATCATTTTGCTAGAAAGCTCATAGAACAAAGTGAAATACACCATTTGTTTTGTAAATACTAACTTCAATTTACTCAATAATATATTCAATCAATGTCATCATACAATTAGGATCCTTTCATTTCTCTTTGCATGAGGCTTTTACAAATGTATGATACTCAATGTTCAAAATATTTTATGTTAATATGCCATTCTATTTATACATTCAAAGTTAAAATGAAAAAAATTTTTTGAGGAAGAACTATAAGTATATACAATTACAGATTTGAAAATAATTTATTAATGTTTATATACATTTTAATCATGAAACAGTGATAATTCCAACTTACAAATATAATTTATATTGGCTTCATATTATTTAGATGAGTAAGAAGAAGAGCTATGAGGAACGAGATAGCCTGCATTTGAATATAAAAATTCGTGGTAATGTTATTCTGTGATTTCATAATTTATATCAAGTATATCAAGCCAATGGTATCTACATGATATGCTTTTGAAAATCAAATGACTATATATGTATTTATAAAATGATAAAATCTGGATAACATGAATAATTCAAAAGTGAACATGGAAATGTTCATATTAAATTTATCTGAATTGCTTTTGCAATAGTGAATTCCCTTTAAATCCATTCATTCGTTGGTCAGACAATCATAACTATATGAAGGTTTTGATCTAAGTCTCCTATTCTCTTTACCATCTTTTGATTCATCACAGCTGGGTCAACCTAGTTTCAAATTTCAGGCCATAAATATAGGAATTTAAATTATAAGTAAATTTTTTCATATATTATGTAATCTCATCTTGCCTAAAGTCAAAGGAAAAGGAATGTTTTAAAAAGACAGAAGTTATAAAGAAATGTTGATCTCTTCCTAGGCTTGTCTTTCTGCTTAATTCATTCTTTAACACTATCCCAGTCTGGAAAATACAATCTTGAATTTTGTGAACGAATAATATATTTTATCAATGATTATTCAATATGCAGCACAGAATATGGAAATGAGGAGGAGACAGCTGTGCAGATATTTATCAAAATTTGTCACACTAGACTTCCAAGCACCCAATCAATTTCAAAGGACTTCTAACAAAGATGTTTTTAAAATTATTTTTTGCCCCCTGAATTTATTATACCCTAAAATGATACTGCCTTAGAAAATCTTCCATCTCCCTCAACATATGTATCACTTGCCAAGGTCAACTGAAACCCAGAATAAAAGATGAAAAGTCTCCAAAATGAACAACTCAGTGGCCTCATCTATCAGAAAATATTGATTGGTTTGATAATAATTCTGTTAGTGCAAGACAATGGTTATTTTGGAAGGAGCCTTTCTAAAGTACAAGACTAAGTTTATAGTGAAGTCCTTTGAAATTGATTGGGGGCATAGAAGTGTTGTGTGACAAATTTTGATCAATGTCTACACAACTCTCTCTTCCTCATTTCCACAAGTTGTGCTAAGGAAATTCTAGGAGGTAACAATCTTGGGGAGGGCAAACCCTATGTTATCCTGAGGGGATAAGTTATGATTTTTCTAAATGAATCATTATAATTTATTTTATCTTGAACAGAGATGCTGCCTTAGTTAAAGTTAGCTAGTTGAGATTTCATGGACATATTTTACCTAATGGATAAAAAGGTGCAAACAGAATTGATATAGCCCTTCACATTTTATTACCTTCACCTCTCTGCCAAGAGGGGATATAGGATATCTGTTCTCATAGTAGCTATTCTATCGATATAACAAGGTGACAGACAGGAGGAAAAAGTTAATCACATTTAGAGATGCCAGCCCAGTTATGTACAGTCACAGAACACATAACATTAGCTGACTACTTTAGGACCTCTTCTTAAATGAAACTAATACAATTTTTTTTTTTTTAACCAACTGTGTATTTGCTTTCACTTTTAGCTGCAAGCATTTTTAGCTTATTCACTTTGTAATTTGTTCATCACTTCAATGATTTGTTCTTAAACTTGAAATTGATCTTATTTCATGGTGGTGGTTTAGTTGCTGTCATGTATGACTCTTGTGACCCCATGGACTGGAACCCACCAGGCTCCTCTGTCCATGGGGTTCCCCAGGCAATAATTCTAGAATGGGTTGCCATTTCCTTCTCCACAGGATTTTCCTGACCAGGGATCTAACCTGGGTCCTCTGTATTGCAGCAGATTATTTACTGAGTGAGCTAAGAGAGATGCCACAATTTTATTTGAATTGAACTCCATATACTGTTCGTTTTGGGCAACTCTGTTCCAAAGGTTCTAATTCTGATAAGTAATTGTTATATTCTGAAATGTCTATAAAAGCTTGACAGATAGTATAAATAAGTGAAGTATGCAAGAACTGAAGGAGAATAGAATCATGTATATGTGTGGCCAAGTTCCTTTGCTGTCTACCTAGAACTATCAAGACATTGTTAATCAGCTATATTCCAATTAAAAAAAAAGTAAAAAAAAGAAAGGAAACAAACCTGTGGCTACCAAAGGGGATAGTGGTGAGGGGTGGAGGAGGTTACAAATAAATAAGGAGACTGAGATTAACATATACATACTACTACATATAAAGTAGATAATCAACCTATTATATAGCACAAGGAACTATGCAGAATATCTTGCAATAGCTTATAAGGAAAAAATTTTTGAAACAGAATATGTGTGTGTGTGTGTATAACTGAGTGACCTTGCTGTACACCTGAAATTCAGCTCAGTTCAGTCGCTCAGTCATGTCCAACTCTTGGCCACCCCATGGATCGCAGCATGCCAGGCCTCCCTGTCCATCACCAACTCCCGGAGTTTACCCAAACTCATGTCCGACAAACTCATGTGATGCCATCCAGCCATCTCATCCTCTGTCGTCTCCTTCTCCTCCTGCCCCCAATCCCTCTCAGCATCAGGGTCTTTACCAATGAGTCAACTCTTCCCATGAGGTGGCCAAAGTATTGGAGTTTCAGCTTCAACATCAGTCCTTCCAATGAACACCCAGGACTGATTTCCTTTAGGATGGACTGGTTGGATTTCCTTGTAATCCAAGGGACTCTCAAGAGTCTTCTCCAACACCACAGTTCAAAAGCATCAATTCTTCGGCACTCAGTTTTCTTCACAGTCCAACTCTCACATCCATACATGACCACTGGAAAAACCATAGCCTTGACTAGACAGACCTTTGTTGGCAAAGTTATGTCTCTGCTTTTTAATATGCTATCTAGGTTGGTCATAACTTTGCTTCCAAGGAGTAAGCGTCTTTTAATTTCATGGCTGCAATCACCATCTGCAGTGATTTTGGAGCCCCAAAAAATAAAGTCTGACACTGCTTCCACTGTTTCCCCATCTATTTTCCATGAAGTGATGGGACCAGATGCCATGATCTTAGTTTTCCGAATGTTGAGATGTAAGCCAACTTTTCCACTCTCCTCTTTCACTTTCATCAAGAGGCTTTTTAGTTTCTCTTCACTTTCTGCCATAAATTAAGACATTATCCACCTGCAATACAGGAGACCTGGGTTCGATCCCTGGGTTGGGAAGACCCCTGGAGAAGGGAAAGATTACCCACTCCATTATTCACGGCTGAGCGACTTTTACTTCACAATAAAAGAAAACAAACAAACAAATTATGAGTACAAAGGTTAACCAAAGAGACAATTAGGTATCTATGAAGGCCGGTCATCATTTGCCCATGGAAATCCCATCTCAATATGCCAATATTGAAAGATTTTCCAAGTTTTTAAGGGGAAAAAAATATATGGATTTGTATATAAAATTTCCCAGTTTCAAATGCTGACAACTAATCTGTTTTTGAAATTTTAAGTCAGTATTTCAACGAACACCATGAGGGTCAACCCAACACATCTGTGGGTGAGCAAGATTATTATTTAGGAGTTAAATTATTTAAACAAAAGGACAAGGACAATGTCTCTTTTGATATATCTGACTGTGACAAAATGATGTAACATGTAGCTTTCTTTGATTGTTTTCCCTCGTTCAAGACAATTACATAAATAGATCTTAAATTATACCAGTCTGTAATAATTTCAACAGAAAGTCTGAACCAGCTGCAACCCCATATTTAGCTTTTTCACATTCCTTTTAAAAAGCGTTAAACTTGATTTTCCTTTCAACTGAAAATTTGAGAAATAAAATAGGTCATAGGCTAAGCAGATGGCTAGTGAGAACTTCACGAAATAAAAATGGAGGTCGGTTTCTGCATGAAAAGCAGTTAGAAAATGAAGTAGATATTTCTGTGATGTAAAGTACACTAGGGACTCTGCTCATCTGTTTCAGATATGTGCTCTGCATATTCCCTCGAGTGTGGTTTCAAGAACATTTTGTATGTATTGTATATTTCATTACAGCTGTCAGAGCAGAGAAACGTTTCTGAGGAGCAATGACAATAATGATGTTAAAGAAATTGATGTCATGAGGATGAAAAGTTCTACCTGGGCCAAAGAATCAAGTCAGCTAACTTTATCTGTTGGATGGATATGCATATAATATATGATGACAGGTTTTGTTTATTTTTTGTTCATATCTCACAGTCTAACCTACTACTCATGTAATTCACAACTGCATAAAGAGTTTCTGTCACTATGTATGGTTATGCCTACATGGAGGGATTGAGGGCAGGAAAGGGGGATGACAGAGGATAAGATGGCTGGATGGCATCATCGACTCGATGGACATGAGTTTGAGTAAACTTTGGGAGTTGGTGATTGACAGGGAGGCCTGGAGTGCTGTGATTCATGGGGTCACAAAGAGTCGGACACGACTGAGCGACTGAAATGAACTGATGCCTACATGCCATTCCTGACTATAATGGAGTTTCACTGTTGCCAAACTAGAATCTAATTTCTTTCTTTCATTTTCTTAATGGCCTTTGGCCTTTCCTAAGAAAATTTTCTCTCCCACCTTTTGTATGATTGAAATGACTTACATTTCATGAGTGGGACTGTTTCCACCTAACCTGCACGGATGGACTTGCTTTCCAAATATTAAGCAGTGTATTATTCAAAGGATGTATGAAGGATGCTGTACTGAACATCATCCATGCCTGGATCAAAGATGATTGTGTTGTAGGAGAGGACATTACAGTTGGGAGATTAGTATGTGTAAAGTCTGCAGTAAGCAGGAGTATAACATACTCAAAAATACATTTCATCAAATGCTCCTGGTGCATAGATTTTGAAGAAAGACAGTGGAGAAAGAAAAAGCCAGAGATACAGGCATAATCCAGAGCTTATGAATCACTGTAAACCTCCAAAAAGGTTGGGATTTATCCGATTGTGGTGTCATTCACTGACTTTAATGACTGACATGGTCATATCTGTGTTTTGTTTAAGAAATCATCCTTGTCTCTGGGTGGAGAATGAACAAAGGCAGTGGGAGGCTGTGGCAGGAGGAAGACCAGTCAGGAGTCTACAGTAGCAATCCAGGTGAAAGATGATAGACATTCCGAGGAGTATGGTATTGTAGGGGTGTAATTAATAGATGAGGTCAAAGAGACACACAGATGCTTTGATTTCCAGAAGTCAATATGTATAAAGTATCACAGGGCTAGTGGATAAGTTTGTAAGACCTCAGTGATAGAAAAGGTCATCTTGAAATGAAGGGATAAGGAAAGAATGCATGGGAGATTACATCTTTGAACTAAAGAGTAAAGGGTAGATAAAGTACGATAAACAGTGATGGAGCTGAGAGAGCAACACCTGTGAGCACAGGTCATAAGGAAAAGGTGAACAGTTTGGGAGAGGTCAAAGTGAAACTATGCACGTTTACAACACAAAGGACCATTGACGTAGACAGAGAAAGCAGTGTTAGAAAGTCAGATCTGGGTTTATTGTATTGGCGAGATGCCTGGTTGACTTCTTTGTACACTATTCAACAGAAAGCCCTGGACCATTTTCAAGAAAAGGTTTTCAAGAAATCAATTTATCCAAACAAAGCTATGCTTTAATATTAGTATGTATCTGGAAGTAGTAGGGAAGTGATTTCTGGAGTCCCAGCTAAGGAAACCTAAGAGTTGAAAACGACTTAGCTACTAAGCCACAACCATAGCAAAGGAAAGGATTAAAAGGGGCCTTAGTAAGTCTGCAGTGGAAATGCAGAAGCATCAGGCTGATTTGTTGACATCAAAACACAACTGGATGAGCGATGGTGATAGGAATACAAAGATAACTGAAACTTCAAGTTTGCTACTTAGACGGGTAATAACACTGTTAACAGAAACAGAAAAACTAAGGGAACATCATATTTTGGTAAAAGTAAAGGATAATTTTATAACTATTATAGATTAGTTACAAGGTATATTGCCTTGTTTCCATAGAATCAAGCAACACTAACTATAACTGAGATGGAAATAAATGTTATCTTCAAACAATTAGTAGTTACTTTAAAATGCAGGTTTGTTTATACTGTAGACACATCCACCATGGCTATGTCATTTATTGATGAGTATTTTAAATGTGTCTAATTAGCAATTAAATTCTGTGCATATGGCACTTTATGCAGCTGCTAGCTCCCTCCACTTTCTGTCATTAGATGGCAAATTCCTAGAGGCCAGGAAGAGTGTCTTCTTTAGAGTCACTAATGTTTGAATAAAAAAAGGGCTTAGAGATCTGTTGAGGAAGTAGCTAAAGCTCTCCATGACATCGCTGACTTTGTGACGCTGTGGTTAAAGAATATTCCCTGCGTGTTGTCTTTGTCTCTCTGAACTTTTGTGTCCTAATTTGTCTATTTTACAAACTCCCTTATCAACTTCTCCATGTGTGTATTTTCAACACAATGCCAGCAAAGAAGTTATGTTGACCCTGGTTAATTAAGGAATCATCAGAAGATTTTCTTTCATTTTTTGTTGATTATGCTATCAAAATTTTATTCCACTTACCTGGTTTGTAAGAAGAACCTAAGAAACAGAGAAAACTTGCTTTAATGTTCCGAGAAGACTAAATATCTATTGTGATTTTAAAGCCATAAAAAGCAAAATAATCAGATTAGATGATTATCACCTTTAGCACAATTCCCTCAAATTTTCTAATATAGTTTTCTAAATTCCAGGTACTTCTGAGTTGCCTAACAATTTAATTCATTCTGGTATATTGATATTTCTTGTTAGTTTTGTTCTAGCTAATCAAGATTTTATTGTGCAAAATTTAAAATGACTTATTTATTCAAGTACTATTTTCAAGTCTAATTTGAGTATTAAGTAAAATGTATTTGAACAATGAAACATAAAAGAAATAATTTTATTCTAACAAGTAAAATTGCTATTTTTACTCAAGACTATTAAGGGAGTGGTTTTCTTACATGTAAAGAAATATAAAATACTCCTGCTCCTCTAACATTTTTCCCTAATAAAATCATTTATAAGCCTTATTAGAAAAGCATATCTGATGTAGACTTATGAAACAGATTTAGAAACAGCAAATGAGATAAGGCATTGTGCTTTCTTTTTAATATAAGCTACTAATATATCATAGAAGCCTTAAATATTCTCATGTACAAAGAAACTTTTTCAAAGATCTTGAAGTTCTAATAAAAATGATTTCAGTGCTATAACTGCAAAAACATCCTTCCAAAATGGCTTTATATGTTACAGCCAGACAGCTTTTAAAATAGTTCTCCAATTATTTAACAAAATGAAAGATGAAGAATGACCTCACTGGGAATTTTATAGTAAGTTATCATTCATGTCTTGCTTAGAGTTTTTCTGTAAGGCAATATCAGGATGGAAATGGATATGAGGTGACATTTGGTATCAGGGATAAAGGGTAGAACGCAGATCTAAAAATGAGTCAAGGAAAGAATATCAAATTACAAGGTTCTCAAGGCTAGGGTCATAACTTCCAAGGATTTCATAATCATTTCCCATCAGGCTCATCAGATAGTAGGTCTATTAGTAAGATCTAATAATTAATGTTCATCACATATAGATGTGATGAAGCTGCAATGCTGCAAACAGAATAAGAGAAGCTAGGAAAGTCCTGTATTCCTACTTGATAAAATAGGCAAAATAGTCTGTCTTTTCCCAAGTTTTCATCCTATCAACTATTCCATTTATCATACTATTCCATTTGACAGCTCTTCCAAAGGATTTAGACATTCAGTTCCTCAAAAACACTCCCTAAGCCCTTTACAATCTACAAAGAAAAGAGTCAAATGCAAGTGATATTGTTAGTCTTTAAGAGATTCAATTATCCGTGTCTTCATTTTTATTCTATCCCTAAACCTATGACAAACTTAGATGACATATTAAAAGCAGAGACATCACTTTGGTGACAAAGCTCCATATAGTCTACATTATGGTTTTTCTAATACTCATGTACAGATGTGAGAGTTGGATCATAAAGAAGGCTGAGTGCCAAAGAACTGATGTTTTTGAATTGTGGTACTGAAGAAGACATTTGAGAATCCCTTTGGACAGCAAGGAAATCAAACTAGTCAATCTTGAAGGAAATCATCCTTGACTATTCATTAGAAGAAATGATGCTGAAGCTCCATACTGTGGCCACATAATGGGAAGAGCTAACTCATTAGAAAAAGATCCTGATGCTGGGAGAGATTGAGGGCAGGAGGAGAAGGGGGCAACAGAGGATGAGATGGTTGGACTGCACCACCAACTCAGTGGATATGAATTTGAGGAAACTATGGGAGACAGTGACAGGCAGGGAAACCCAGCATACTGCAGTCCCTGGGGTTGCTAAGAGTCAGACACAACTTATCAACTGAATAGTAACAACTACACCTATATTTCATCACACCATGATTATTTAATTCATTTTAATGAAAGTAGATAACCCTGTTAGTTACCACTGCCAGCGTGCAAAATAAATAAGGAGTGAGGGCTTCCCAGCTGGCACTAGTGGCAAAGAACCTGCCTGCCAATTCAGAAGAAACAAGAGATTTGAGTTTGATTCCTGAGTTGGGAAGATCCCCTGGATGAGAAAATGGCAACCCACTCCAATATTCTTGTCTGGAAAGCCCCATGGATAGAGGAGACTGGTGGACTACAGTCCATAGATCACAAAGAGCTGGACATGAGTGAATTGACTTAGCATGCATGCATGCAAGAATGTTGAAAAGAAAAAAAAAATGATATGGATAACCACAAATGAATGAGTGGGAAGAAAATACATCTCTTATCCCATTGCAAGGGAACCAGGAATGTATTTTACATTTTAGTTTATCCAGATTGAGTACACCTGCACATACAAATATAACTGCAGAATGGTCTATCTGCATGAATGAAAATACATATCAACATACATATATACACAAAACATGCATACTTAATAATACTGGATTAGAATAGCACTTGCTAATCAATTTTCTCATTTAAATTTTAATCAATGAAATGTTCTGACTGAAAATATCCAGACAAGTAGATCTTGACTATTTTACCTCTGACAGAAATTTTAGTGATCAATTGGGAAGGGAGAGGATGAAATCTGTCAGTGCCACTGCCTCTCAAAAATAGAAAATCCAAAGAAAATGATACCATGTCCCAAAGCAAGTCTAAGAGGGTCATTCCTAAAGTTAGGGATTGCTTCTGTTTGTCTCCCTTTTCAACTCCCAAATAAAGAGACTATTAATAAGGTTAAGAAGGATTAGAAAAGTCCTGAGTACCAAGCATGAGGACATGGAAGATAGGGGATCAAAATAGCAACTTTCACTGCTATTCTTAGGTCAGAGAGGGGAAACGAGAACTTGTAGTTTCTTATGATCTTGCCCAGCTCATTATGCCCAGAGGTGCCACACAGAGGCAATCTCTCTGATAACAAATTGGCAGCTTTGCCTGATACCAAAAACTCATGTGCTCTTTGGAGTCTGTAAGTAATTGAGGATTTGGGAATTCATGCTTTTATTTCACCACATCTAACTTTAGGGGACTTCTCCAGTGGCTCATTGGTGAGAGGTTTAACAGCCTTGGGAAGGAGGGCAGAAGTTCCCAAGTGGCAGGAAGAAATAAACTGCAAGTGGCAGACTTTTTTCGTTTTTCTTTTCTTCTAATCCTGTGTTATCATGAAGACACCTGGATCTGCCTGAACTTTATCTTGAACCTTGAGCTAACCAATGCGTTTTTCTTATGGAAATATTTCCTTAAGCTATGTTAATGAAAATATGTATTTGCTTGGAAATCTGCCTTTCTTCAAGATTCATGTCAATTGTTTTATGGCCAGAGATGATTCCCCTTTGAGATGATTCTGTCAAAATGCATATTGTAGGAGAGGAGCCTGGTGCAACTCTCGCAGTCTTGAGGTGTTTCTTTTATCTGATTCAGTTCAGTTCAGTCGCTCAGTCGTGTCCGACTCTTTGCGAACCCATGAAACGCAGCACGCCAGGCCTCCCTGTCCATCACCAACTCCCGGAATCCACCCAAACCCATGTCCATTGAGTCAGTGATGCCATCCAACCATCTCTTCCTCTGTCATCCCCTTCTCCTGCCTTCAATCTTTCCCAGCATCAGGGTCTTTTCCAATGAGTCAGCTCTTCAAATCAGGTGGCCAAAGTATTGGAGTTTCAGCTTCAACATCAGTCCTTCCAATGAACACCCAGGAGTGATCTCCTTTAGGATGGACTGGTTGGATCTCCCAGCAGCATGCTAACAGATATAAAATGTCTTGCTATAAACTAGCAAGGGTCACTCTTTCTGTCCCCTTCTGATGTCTATGTAAGAAGCTTTCTCTATCCCTTTGGTATTTTAATAAAACTCTGCCACACAAAAGCTCCGAGTGGTCAAGCCTCGACTCTGGTCCTGAATTGAACTCCTCTCCTCCAGAGGCCAAACATCCCAGTGCCATTCACTGCTCACAGCTGCAACCTCTCAGTGATAAAAAATTCACCTGCAATTCAGGAGACGTGGATTCGATCTCTAGGTCAGGAAGATCCCAGGAGGAGGGCATGGTAACCCACTCCAGAACTCTTGCTGGGAAAATCCCATGGACAGAGGAGCCTGGCGGGTTACAGTGCATGGGTCTCAAAGAGTCAGACACGGCTGAAGTGACTGAAGATGCACGCGCGTGCACACACACACACACACACACACACACACACTAAATTCAGAGACTGACAATACTTAGCAAGCAGATAAAATTCTTCTGAATCACTTCTACATTTCACTTTCCAACATTTCTACCACCCCAAGCATCTCACTGCTCTGTTCACACGCTGGGACCTTTCATATCTGGTTCTGTCTGTGCCTCAAGGCATCTCTCCCCTTTATTTTCTTAATCCTAGACCACTCCTACCCAGTCTTGAAGGTAGAGTTTTGATGTTCTTTTCTGGAAATTTTGAGCTTTCTTGGCTCTTGAAGATCAATCCTCATTCACATTTAATTCTTCCATTTATACAAATTTACCCACTAGAGTATGAACTCTTCAAACAAAAAGCAGGAATTATATTTAACTATTTTTATTCTTAATTCCTAGCACATATCCTTATATGTAATTACTTGAAAATGAATGAGTAGATATATGGGAAAACTATAATATAATTAGTATTTGAAAGGGCATAAGATACCTGTGTCTTTTAAAAACATTTTTTGGAGGGAATATAAGTTTTCCCTCTCCTAACGACATGGAAAATTTTGAAGAAAAATGTAAAAAATCCTTGGAATATAGAGAACCAATATCTAGACCAAACTCTGCCACTACATGGCCTTATGTCATTTGACTTTTCTGGGCCTCAATTTCTCAGTAATGAATCAGTGTTCTAAAGTCCCTTCTAACATAAAACTCCTGTGATTTTTGGTAACTCTCCCAGAACACCTTTCTTAACCTGGCAAAAAAGAAATAACTTGGGCAACAAAAACTGAAGACAAAACTTCAGTGGATGGTCTATTTACCAAACAGAAAATATAAGATGAAATAAAGCAAATGGAAATAGTCCCAAACTATCACTAGATCCATTTCCACCATTCAATTCACCTCTGGCAGCAGGTGAGGAATATTTTCACCTCTGTATATGTGGAGCTACAATTTTAAGGCAGCATATGCTTTGATGTCTTATGTTACATTGCCCTTAAGTGGGAACTTGTCTGAATATACTTGGCCTAATTTAGCTCTGATCCATAAAATGAACCAGACCTAAACTGAGCCAGACTGAAAAATTTCTAATCAGAGCTCCACACTTGATTGGAGAAAAGGGCTGAATAAATAGTTTTTGGATGTATGGTTAAATTTTGCACTAGAGTGAATTCTGGGACAGATACCAAACAATTCCCTATATGAAGTTTACAACTTTGACCAAGTTGTCTTGTATTTCCTATTGCTTCTTTTGAGATTACACTTTCATCCCTAATTTTTAAAAATGTGAGTGCTTTGGAATTAATATAAAGTAAATGCAAAACTTGATCTCAGTGCTGAAGAACTGCAGAAATAGCAATTGTTTATCTTCTATTACATCAATCATAAACACCTGTGTGGCAGGCGGGTAGCCCAGAATGTCTAAATGTGAAACAAGAAATTAAAATAAGAACCACCAATACCTGAAATCCCAGAAAGCTTACTATATTGACAGTGTTCTAAGGATTATTTAATATCCTATAAATGAACCTCATAAAGGAATTTTTATTACTGTTTTCATGACACAATATTATAAATACTTAAAAGCACATTTTAATTTATTTCTCAGTTTTACCATCTGACACTTTTGGGGAGAAAATAAGCATGTGAAAGCTACTGCTTCTTCAGTTTTTTTTTTTTTTCCTATACCTACACAGTGGGGAGCAAATGCTTTTAAATTTTTCAAATAATTCTTTCCCCTTTTATGATGTGAATATTAAATAAAAACACATTTAATGTTAATATGTCACTTGCACAGTAGGCACTCAAATAAACAGAATGAAAACTTTTCCCTATTGGTTCTTGGAAGTTAGGTTTCATCTCTTAACTCCTTGTTTTATAGAAGGGATGGTAATCAGATGTTGGTGCTCATTAAAGGAATGTCTAGAATTGTTTACAGCAGTAGCCACATTTCCAAGCACACCTACAAGTCATAGTTCCTTGATGTCAGAGAAATGTATTCTTTTTTCACAGAGTATCTACTGCTTTTTACTCCATTTTAGGTATGGTAGGAAAAATAAATGAAGGGAAAAATAGTATATGCCCTCAGGGAGCTTATATTTGATGGTGGAAACACAGCATCCCATGCTGGGGACGTAAGTTTCTAACTGCACAGTGCAGAAGGAAGGAGAGAAAGCTTTCATGGAGAAGCTGGCATTTTGTGGAAATGAATGAATTACTATGTGTGTGACTGCGTTTTTACCTGAGAGTTTATTCTTTATTGTCAGCACATTTGTGAAGAAAGATTAGGATCGCCAGCTCTTCCCATTACCAGTTCAATTCAAAATTTGTTTATTCATTTATTGAGCTGCTTTTGAGACCTGTCAAAGAGACAAAGTAGACCCCTATTCTTTAAATGGGTGAAAACTAACACTTGGCTCAGCTCAAACAATTTTCCAAAAGGACTGCTTTTTCTGGTGAGTTTGACATCTGAGATGACCACAAAGAACCACAGAATGTGTCTGGTAAGACTTCACCTTCATTTTCCCTGACTTCCATGAGATTTTGCTGTAATGAAGATCACACTTTGATGGAATGCCCTGTGAATCACAGAGAGATGCCATTTCTGTTCTTCCAGTAAATTCTTAAAACTTTTTTGCCCTCTGAATGAGGTCTGCAGATACCAGTGGGTCATGAATAATGAAAAGACATAGAATATATGTTCCTTCCACTTAATGACAAAATCACTTAATTTGATCAAATCAGCACAAACATTTCACAAATAGAATAAAAAATTCCTTTTTTATTAAAAAGTTAATCCTTTTTAAAGATAAAATTACAGTCTAAAACAAAAAGGTATTTTGTTACTATAGAGCACTGGTTTTTACTCTCACTCTTTTCAACTTTTAAAAATAACTTCATGGAAAATCTGTTGAGTCACAGCTATTATACAATCACTTGAGTTATCCGGTCATTGCAGTTATATTAGTTGTGGAGGGTCCGCAGAGAATTACGAGATTTCCCCCCTGTTAGCCTTGATGCCATCTTTTTGTGCTTGCTATCTCTCTCCTCCTGCTCTAGCCACCATGAGTTTCCTTGCAGCTCCAAACTTTCACTCAGGACCAAGGTCTCAGTATTCCCTCCATCTAAGAAGCTCCTCTTCAGATAGGCCCAAGAGTCTTTGCTCACATCCTTAAGCATATGCTTACAAGTGATTTCGTCAGGAACGAACTAACCACTCTTGAAAACTTAACCCTTCCTATGGCATTCTTTTCTTCATACATCTTTTCTGCTTCATACATTTCTATGTACTACTTGGCAATAAAAGGGAACAAACACAAAGCAATTTATACGGACCTTAAGAGCATTACACTGAAAATAAAAAACTAAAAATCAATCTTAAAAGATTCTGTATTGTATGATTCAATTTATATACCATGCTGGAGATAATAAAATTATAGAGATGGAGAACCGTGGTCACCAGAGTTTAGAGGCAGGGGTGGGGAGCATAAAGAAGCAGCATAAGAGGTTCCCTTTGTGGTGACAGATGTGTATGTTAATTATGGTGGTGACATTGGGTATATGTGAGAAAATGCAACAGAAAAACATACCAGGACTTGCTAAAAGACGAGCGTATGCAAAATATGATAAATTCTCAGTAATGATATTGTATAATTTTTGATAAATACACTATTCCTGGCTTTAAGAATGCATGATTGTTATGTAAGATATCGCCAAGTGAGAAGGCTTGGTGATGGGTACAGACCCGACTCTGTGATATGCTGTACTTCTTGTGAACCTCTATTTAAAAATAAAATTAAAATAAAAACAAATTCCTCTAGCACTCAGCACCATCTAACATGATATATAAATTACTCATTTATTTTCATTATTCTCTTTCTTTCAGTATGTAAGCTCCATGTGGACAAGAAATTCTCATTGCTTTTGTCCAGGGTTGTATCCATGATGCATAAAACAGTGCCAGGCACATAGCAAACTCTCTATAGACAGGTGTTGAATAAATTTATGTTGGATGACTGTAATGTTTTACTTCGAGAAAAACCATCTTAACATTGTGATTAATATCAGGACTATTGATTCTCATCCCAGTTCTGCTATTTTCTATCTAGTAGGTCTTCATCAAACCTCTTAAATGATTTATTCAATTTTCTCATCAACAATATTAATAATGCTAAAAGTTTAAGTTAAAAGAACACCTGATAATTCAGAGGCAATAGACGTGTTATTTGAGATGAGCTTCTTGGAAGCAAGTACAAGTAATATTCTCAATAACCCTTACAAAATTGATATCATCCAACTCAGTGATTTATTAGAAATGTGGACATAATTTTAAGTACAAGGATGATAATTACACATTATTTGGATAGAGGGAAAGTCTGAAATAACCCAAATGTCCAACAACAGGAAAAAGGGCTTTGTATTTTTGATGAAAATTACAGTAATTTAGAGCATTTTTCTGAAAACCAAGACCTTGTTTTCTATTATGAATAAATAATTAATAGGTACAGCTCTAATGAGCAATAATTCAATTATAGTCAGTTCTAACATTTCTATTCCTTATTAACATCATGACTAGCAACAGCATCAAATATACCTCCATTCTACATCACACCAATAAACATAAAAATACTTTTCTGTGTCAATTATAAGAGAGAGTAAATGAACAGGAATATCACTATTTTGGTCTCATGGTATGATTGAATTTGCAAATAAAGGCAACAGAATGTGTTATTATTCATGATAGGCACCATATTAAGTGAAATACAATGCAAACATAAATGATAAAAATCTGCTCCTCAATTCCATATACAGGGGAAAGTAATAATGACAAAGTGACACCCTATATTTAAAACTGTTAATGTTTTTGCATTGGTACTATAGCCAGAACCATTTTTCTATTCAGAAATTTTAAAATGATTAAATAATTGTCAATCAGCTACTATTCATAAATGCAAGTATAAAATTATAGGTGGAAAAACTAGCTCAATATGAAAAATTAGATGTGAAGAACTCTGATTATTTCATTGATCTCTTTTATGAAGATCAAATTTCTTATGAATAGCACTGACTTTGCATCATCTTTGTAAAGTAGCTCTTATTTTGATAGAGAGCCTTGGAAGGTATTAAGCAGAAGAGCCAGGAAGGAGATCCTCTCCCCCGGGAGGTGAATCTTTGTCCCCCTCCATGTGGAGTCATCCACTTGTTCAAGAAACAACCAACAATGGTGTTCAGCCGCATGGAACTCGGTGTTGGGGATGCCACACCAATTAAGGTCTAGTTTGAGGCTTAAAGGATCTCAAAGTTACAAGAGGAGAAAAATGTATAAAATGTATATTGAACATAATTAAGTACAAATAAGTAAAATTAAGTATGATTATGCAACATTTTATTATGTTTCAGGTACACTGAATTAAATCTTATATATAAACAAAACGTGCTCTTAAAAATGAAGTCTCAATTTGTTGACAGTAAGTCTTGGTCATTTTATGGCTGAGTTCTTTTAAAAATGCATGGCCTCGTCACTCTAGTTTCATTCTCTTCTCCCTCTTTATTAAAAAATGCTTAGGTCCTTTTGGTTTGACTAATTAAGAGGCTCCTTATACCATGCACTATCTTTCAGCTGCTTAGTTTACTTACACACAATCTTTAACTGTTTTTTTCTTTTTAAAATAGGCAACATAAAAGCAATTATAAGTTAATTAATGTAAATCCCAGTTAGGAATCATAATATTGCTGTCCCTTGGTACAATCAGAAAACCCTGTATCTGAATTTCTTTCCATGTGTACATATTTTTTTTCTTACTTGAAATTTTCTACTTTGAAGTGTAAGAATGATTTTTGCTATTTTTTTTTTTTCTGAAAAGTTTTTCTATGTTTCATCTTTTTCAAAATAGATATGGCTAAATAAAGCAATGTCTACTGCTTTTGGTTGACATCTATGGAAATAAAATCCCAGGACTGTATATTCTGCAAGATTTCAAACTTGACATATTAGTGGAAGAATCACACAACTCTTTCTTCCTATGTTTATGGTACAATGTATTTTAGAGAAAAAGCTGTTGTTTTTCTTGGAATAATGAAAGACTTTGAAATGTAACTATTCCAACACAGTTCATCTGTGCAAGATTCCTTACTATAGTGACTATAATGCAGAGTTATCCATCCACCACTTGACAATTTCTAAAGAAAATAGACTTGCTGCCTCCACTCCTGCCCCTGTATCACTGAAAAAGGAACTGTTAGAGCTGCCTTCTTTATGCTGAGTCAAATCTGCCCTCCTGCTGACATTTGTTATTATCAGCCTCAGTTTTACAATAACAAATACATCTAACTTCTATTCTCTCTGACAGCCCTTCAACACCCAAGATGCATATTATTCTCCCCGTGTTTTGCCAAGTTTTCTCTACTCATAGCTACATATCTAATTCCTTCACTATATCAACAGTTTCTAAGTCTTTGAGAATTATGACTATCCCCTTTCATACAATCTCCATGTGGGCCCAGCATCCCAAGTTAACATCTGGCACTTAGAACACTGGAATATTTACCTCATGTGCTCTAGTGCAGTACTGAACAAGAGTAATGTAAAGCAAAAACTACACAAGTAAGTTTAATTTTTGCAGCTCTATTAATAACAAAAAAAGAGCAAAAAGTTTACAAATCACAAATATGTTGCATTTAACATCTGTATAAAATGTTATATTTTATATGTTGAATATGATATATTATTAATGTTTTACTTTTTTTTTTTTTAATTCAGCCTCCAAAACCTGGAACGTATACTTTATGCTCACAGCACTCCTAAAGTTAGGCTAACTGCATTTCAGGTGCACATTTAGTACATGTGGCCAGTGGCTACAGTATAGGACAGCACAGTTCTAGGCAGTTTAATTTTACTAATTCATCCCCAAAAATATATAGATGTTTTTAAAGTTCATGTGAAAGTCAAAGTCCACACTGAGTCTAAGATCAATAAAAGTACCCACCTTAGGATACCAGTTACTATCCCAAATTCTTTATTTTAAGAACCAGATTTTTAAATAAACACATGCTTAAAGTCACACTAACCATTAATAAATTTAACTGTGTTGCCTTGGGCTAGCATTCTCACATCAAGAGAATCTGTAATCTAGATTTTGTAGTCCCCTAAATCAACTCTCGTTCTAAATATTTATCACCGTTTTTATCTATTTATCTAAAACTGGCTTAGTCATAATGAATAGGAAGGGACAATAAGAATAATATAGGCCTGTGATATATTGACAGAGATGCTCACACATAATACTAACTAATCATAACTCTTTTGGTAGTTAGGCAGCTTCAAAGCCACCTGACTTCAAGAGCATTCATCATGTTATCTCCATTAAAGCTACACTGGTTTCATGATAAACTGTCCAAAATCTTCATGCAATTTAATTTCCTTATCTTAGAATCTGTCACACACAATGATTCTCATCACCTGATTTTCATGCCCTAGTACACTCTCCCTCCACCTGGAATCACAACTGACCCTGTGTGGCCAACAGAACATAGTGGTATTGAAGGCTTTTTTGGTCCAGATCCAAAAAGGCACTGCAGACTCCACCTTGCTCCCTTGGATATCCCATTCAGCTACCATGTCATGAAGATAGCAAGGAACCCTATGGAGAAGTCCACATAGAAAAATACTGAGGCTGTCAGTCAACAGCCAGTATTAACTTTCAATCACAAGAGTAAGCCACATTGGAAGCAGATCCTCTATCCCCAGTCAGCTCTGCACTTGATGTAGCCCCATCCAACACCTACAGCAACCACATATGAGAAGGCAAGTGGGAACAAAGGGTACAGCTGAGCCCTTCCAGAACACACAGAATCCATAAAGATAAAGTGTTTTATATCACAAAGGTTTGGGGTAAATTGCAATTTAGGTTATTTGAACAAAATCTTGATGCTTAGTATGACAATATTTTGTCTACACAGTATCTCTCAAGGTATTCTAATAATTGTGTTTAAATGAAAGGAAGATCTATGCATGACAAAAAAGACTTGAGATAAATAAATATATTAATAATGGTTTTCTCTAAAAGAGGTAAATACAGGCATTATATTTTACATGAGACAGGGATCAAGACTATCCCCAAGAAAAAGAAATGCAAACAGGGAAAACGGTTGTCCGAGGCAGTCTTGCAAATAGCTATGAAAAGAAGAGAAGAAGAAGGCAAAGGAGAAAAGGAAAGATATACCCATTTCAGTGCAGAGTTCCAAAGAATAGCAAGGAGAGAAAAGAAAGCCACCCTCAATGATCAATGCAAAGAAAATAATAGAGGAAAACAATAGAATAGGAAAGACTAGAGATCTCATTAAGGAAATTAGAGATACCAAGGGACATTTTCATGCAAAGATGGGCACAATAAAGGACAGAAATGGTATGGACCTAACAGATGCAGAAGATATTAAGAAGAGGTGGCAAGAATACACAGAAGAACTATATAAAAGAGATCTTCATGACACAGATAATTAAGATGGTATGGTAACTCACCTAGAGCCAGACATCCTGGAATACGAATTGAAGTGGGCCTTAGGAAGCATCACTACAAACAAAGCTAGTGGAGGTGATGGAATTTCAGCTGAGCTATTTCAAATCCTAAAAGATGATGCTATGAAAGTGCTGAACTCAATATGTCAGCAAATTTGGAAAACTCAGCAGTGGTCACGAGTCACAATGAAAAGGTCAGTTTTCATTCCAATCTCAAAGAAAGTCAATGCCAAAGAATGCTCAAACTACTGCACAATTTCACTCATCTCACACGCTAGTAAAGTAATGCTCCAAATTCTCCAAGCCAGGCTTCAACAGTATGTGAACCATGAACTTCCAGATGTTCAAGCTGGTTTTAGAAAAGGCAGAGGAAACAGAGATCAAATTGCCAATATCCTCTGGATCATCAAAAAAGCAAGAGTTCCAGAAAAACATCTATTTCTGCTTTATTGACTATGCCAAAGCCTTTGACTCTGTGGATCACAACAAACTGTGGAATATTCTTAAAGAGATGGGAATACCAGACAACCTGACCTGCCTCCCGAGAAATCTGTGTGCAGGTCAGGAAGCAACAGTTAGAACTGGACATAGAACAACAGACTGGTTCCAAATAGGGAAAAGAGCATGTCAAAGCTGTATATCATCACCCTGCTTATTTAACTTATATGCAAAGTACATCATGAGAAATGCTGGACTGGATGAAGCACAAGCTGGAATCAAGATTGCCAGAAGAAAGATCAATAACCTCAGATATGCAGATGACACCACATTTATGGCAGAAAGTGAAGAAGAACTAAAGAGTCTCTTGATGAAATGAAAGAGGAGACGGAAAAATTGGCTTAAAATTCAACATTCAGAAAACTAAGATCATGGCATCTGGTTCCATCATTGCATGGCAAATAGATGGGAAAACAGTGGAAACAGTGACAGACTTTAATCTGGGGAGCTCCAAAATCACTGCAGATAGTGACTGCAGCCATGAAATGAAGAGAATTTCCTCCCTGGAAGAAAAGTTATGACCAACCTAGACAGCATGTTAAAAAGCAGAGATATTACGTTGCCAACAAAGGTCTGTCTAGTCAAAGCTATTGTTTGTCCAGTAGTCATGTATGGATGTGAGAGTTGGACTATAAAGAAAGCTGAGCGCCAAAGAATTGATGCTTTTGAACTGTGGTGTTGGGGAAAACTCTTGAGAGCCCCTTGAACAGCAGGGAGATCTAACCAGTCCATCTTAACAGAAATCAGTCCTGAATATTCATTGGAAGGACTGATGCTGAAGCTGAAACTCCAATAATCTGGCCACCTGATGAGAAGAACTGACTCACTGAAAAGACCCCAATACTGGGAAAGATTGAAGGCAAGAGGAGAAGGGGATGACAGAGGATGAGGTGGTTTGATGTCATCACTGATTCAATGGACATGAGTTTGAGTCAACTCTGGGAGTTGGTGATGGACAGGGAAGTCTGGTGTGCTGCAGTCCATGAGGTCTCAATGAGTTGGACATGACTGAGCGACTGAACTGAACTGAACAGGCATTATAATCATCTTCATATATTTCAGTATTTTCAGATTCTCTATATTGCACATTGGGCTTCTCCAATGGCTCAGTGGCAAAGAAGATGTCTGCAATGCAGCAGATGTAGGTGAAGAGCGTTTGATCCCTGGATGGGAAAGATTCCCTGGATGAGGAAATGGAAATCCATTCCAGTATTCTTGCCTGGAAAGTCCCATGGACAGAGGAGCCTGGCGGGCTACAGTCTAAAAAGTCACAAAGAGTCAGACATGACTAAGCAGAGACATATTATACATTACTTTCAAATTCAAAGTCAAATAAATGCTATGTGGTTGAAATAATGATACACTGATAAATACATTTAAAGCTACTACATAAATGAGGTTTTATAAATGCTATCTTCCTTAAACTAGGTTTCCTTCCTACCTCTGTCCTTCCCTCCCTCTCTCACTGCCTTCCTTCCTTTCCTTCTTCTTTCTTTTCTTGTTTTTGGCTCTTAGGAGTCTTCTTTTTTAACCAAGGGAAAAAAATCCAAAATTGATGCAAATATTTTTTTCATGCCTTATTATCTCTCTTTAGCAAGGAGGAGGTTAATTAGAAAGGCCGGTTTAGCAACAGCAGCAACAATGGAACAAAGTAGGTACTTTCTATGGGCACTGGAAGGCAGAGGCTCTCAGAGTCCAAATACATGGGATTCCAAGTTCCGTATATTTGAATACTGCCACTTTCCTAGGCTGTGATTTCCCCGTGTTTCTTATTAATAGGATTATTTGAAATATTAGTGCTCCCCAAGTGCATGAATATTAATAGCTTAGATAATTCCACGATCAGATCATACATTCCCATAAACTTCTTAAATATGTATCTGTAATTGTAAAGCACTGAAGTATTAAGGCTCAGAATTTAATCAGATAATTGTCTAGAGAAGAGTTACTTTTCAGACAGTAGTGCATGCTGAATTCATGGTACACTGAATTACATCTTAGTTAGAATAGATATCTATCATAAAGAAGGTCTTGTCTACAAGACTAGTAGAAACATAAACTAAAGTGAGTACATATAACTCTAGAGAAATACAAGACTGCCCTTCTGCAGAGCGTTGGCTTTGGAGCACAGACATCAACAGTCTCTAGCACACGTGTAACTGATTTGTTCCTTCTGTTAGACATGGTTTGAAAGGTTTGTTCCTTTTTTTTTTGTTTTGCTTTGCTTTTTAGAAAGAGCTTATTTTCATGAAGATTTATCTCCTCTTATGTATAAAGGACAGTTCTAATTATGCCTGAATGAAAGTAAATGTAAAGTTTCTGACCCCAAACATAAGACATAGTAAGGATGTTGGCAATTAAAGGAAATAGTTAATTTAGCTATTTATTAGTCTATTTAATGTGCAAGATTAATTCAAACAGTAAGAAAACAATATTAAAGGGTTTTTAAATGTTTGTTTCCATTATTTATTGTTTTACTTAAATATATATTTATATATGTATTATACTACTGACTTTTCAGAGACAGCTTAAAATGCAATTGTTAAATAATGAATGGACTAATACTTTCACTTGTCTTGGAATAATATATAGGGAAAACCTGATTTAAATGGTTAAAACTATGATTTAGCATCACTTGGAATAAAGGAAAAAATAACTTTGCCTGATAGACATGTCATATATGAAATGATAATTCTTAACCATTAATTTTCTAATAATCAAGATTTCATAAAATCTAGACTGAATTATATTTTAGAACACTAACTTTTTTCTTCAGGAATATTTTCAAATTAATGGTATCTAAGTGCATTTCATATTTATTTAATTGACTGTTTTTGAGAAACAATTTCTAAGAAGGAAATATAAAATAAAATGCATAACCAATAAGTCTGGAGAAATATAATAAATTCTACCTGAGTATTGCAAATAATTAATACACAATACAATATCCATTTGTCTTTTAACTACTTAATTAGAATATAGTTGATATAATTGCCAATGAATGGATAAATAATTATGACAGATTAAAGAATAAACCTATGGAGATATGTAAGAACTTTCACAAAGTGGCAGTATGATCAAAAGACTAGGAGCTCTGGAGCTAGAAAGATGGGATTGAGTGTGAGCTCTGCAACTGGGAAGAGGGACCCTTATTTAATTAAGTTAGTTAGCACCTTCGTAAAATATATCACTGACTAAGGAACAAGGATTTTGACAGGTTTAAACTGACAGACTTCTCATAAAAGAGGCACTATTCGACTACTCAATAAAAGTTTGTTTGTCTACTAAAATCCCCTTTGGAAGTAGGTACTAAAAAAGAGGCAGGAAATAAATAGTAAAGGGAATGATCAGAGACATAATCCAACACCAAAAATCTATGGTTCAGATACAAATTTTTTATGGTCCAAATGTATAAACAGTGATATATGCAGTGGAATGCTACGTAGTTGGGAAAATAAACCAGGTACTATCCTGTTACTGAATAATATGGATATATTGCACAAACCTACTGGTGAGTAAAAAAAGACATACACAAAACAGTATACAGTTTATGAAAAATATATATATACATATTAAAAAATTGAACTAAAATAATGTAGGTTGCTAACAGCTTGAACTGTGACTGGAGGTGTATGGTGACTGGAAAGGAACACAGTAATGTTTTGCTTCTTTTTTTGTTGTTGTTGTTTTTTTTGTTTTTGTTTTGTTTTTTGTTTTGCTTCTTGATCTGGGTGATAGTCACAGAGATATGCTCAGCTGCAAAATTTCATCAGACTATCCTCACCACATGTGCATAAAATTTAAGTATGAATACTCTGGACTTACCTGGTGACTCAGAAGGTAAAAATCTGCCTACAATGCAGGAGACCCCGGTTTGATCCCTGGGTCAGGAAGATCCCCTGGAGAAGGAAATGGCAACCTGTTCCAGTATTCTTGCCTGGAGAATTCCATGGACAAAGGAGTGGTGGGCTATAGTCCATGGGGTCACAAGAGTCGGACATGACTGAGGGACTAACACTTTCACTTTCAATTTGAATATAAACTCACCTACTTTCCTCCAAATTCCATATATTCCCCACCAAGCCATACCTAATTATAATATGGCAGAGTAAACATTAAGCATCAAACTTTAAGAGTAAATGATGCCAGAACAATGGCCAGCATCAGAAAGGAACAACTGAACATTAAATCCAGGATTACATTATTTAGAAATACTAAAGAGAAAATGGCAAATTATCTTTCTTAAATGATAGTTTCTCTAAATCACTGCCATATACGTGGGTATGCTCTGGTTACTTAGGTCTTTTCCCAAGTAGAGCTCTTGAACTTGAAGGAATCAGTTCCCCCTGAATCTTGAGCTTTATCAGAATCATCTGGAGGGCTTGTTACCCCAAGACCTTGGGTCTAATACCCACAATTTCTGCTTCAGTGGGTCTGGGAAGAGCCCAGTAATTTGCACTGTTAATAATTCTCAGGAGGTTCTGGTGCTGCTATTATGGGACTATATATTGAGAACTAGTGTTCCTGGGGGGGGGGGGGGGAGAATGAATCTAGAGTCAAATGCAAATTTAGGAATCTCCTTTGTTTTTGTATGTATTTTCATTAATAAAATAATATCAACTATTGTAAAGAGAAATGGTAAGGTATGAAGATATATAGGCATAGATTTTGGCACTGAGTAGGCACAGTACAAAAAAGCAGGTATTTTAATCTTTATTTCTTGTCTTTCCTTTGTTAGAAAACTGAAAAGTCTTCTTTAATAGGTGGAAGACACCAGTTCAGTTAAATTCAGTGGTTTAAAAGCCTGGCTGACATGACAATCTCCTGAAGAGTTTTAAAATTCCAATGTTTGGGCTTTATGTCAAGACAATTAAATCAGGATTTCTGCAGGATAGAACTTAACCAACTTAACTAAACCATGTTTAAAACTCTCCAGGTGATTCTGATGTGTAGCCAAGATTGATAATCATGGTTTTAGTTTCACAAACACTTGACTGTTTACTATGTGCCATTCACTTTGGAAAACTCTATGGGCAGTAAAATGAATGAAGCAAAATTCTTGACTTTAAGGGTCTTTTAGTTTAGTCAAGGGCACATACACATAATGGATGTGTGCAATGAAATGACAGAAATATTGAGATGTGAGTACATACCAGAAGCCATAAAGGCATAGAGAAGAGCAACTAACCCTTGCCCAGCACTTTAATGGACATGAGTTTGAGCAAGCTCTGGGAGTTGGTGATGGACAGGGAAGCCTGGCGTGCTGCAGTCCATGGGGTTGCAAAGAGTCAGACATGACTGAGCAGCTGAACTGAACTGACCAACTCAGAGAAGTTCTAGAACAGTCTGTATGTTTAAGGCACACATGCTTGAGTGGGCATCTAAAGAACAAGTAGAAATTATCCATATGAAGTAGAAGGACAGGAGCTTGTTTCAGGCAGAAGAGTAGTGAAAGCTCCATGATGGGAGGGAGCATGGTGATTTGAAGAACTAAAGGAAATCCAGAAGTGCTGAGAGCAAGGGGTAGGGGGGGAGTAGGTTGTGGAAGATGAGGTTAAAACAGCAGGCAGGACCTTGTGGACTGTGTTATGACTTCTTTATCCCAAAAGCCTTAGGAAGATTTTAAACAGAGAATGACAATCAGTTTTGTTTTTTTGTTTGCTTGTTTGTTTGCTTTGTTTTTAGGATCAGTTTAGCTTGAATGTAGGAAATCAATTCAAAGGAAGAAAAAGGATTTCCTTAATGGCCCGTTGGTTAAGACTCCATGCTTTCACGGCACACAGAATGGGCCGGTCCTTGGTCAGGGCAACTAGGGTCCTGCATGCAGCATGGCATGGCCAAAAAAATAGGAAAAAAACAAGACAAAAACAAGGAAGAAGAGTGATTGAAAGAAAACCTGCTAAGGCTATGACATTCCTTCCAACAAGAGATGATGTAAGCATATTATTCAGCCATTTCTTTTCATTGAAATATATCCCATATATCATTGTGTAAGTCTAATGAGTACATGTTAATTTATATATTGTAATATGACTGCCTCTGTAGCAATAATTAGCACCTCTATCACATTACATAATTACACTTTCTTTTTTAGTCCTTGGGATAATTAAGTTTTAGTCTCTTAGCAAGTTTGATAATTATCATATAATATTACTGTCTATATGTGCATGATAATCTCTAGGGTTTACTTGCTACTCCTTGTAAAGTTATCTCCTAAAATAACATCTTTCCTGCTCCCCCATCTGCCATTCCCTGGTAAATATCACTGTATTCTGTTTTTACAAGGTAGCATTATTTAAATTCTACATTTAAGTGATACCATTTGTCTTTCTCTATTTGTCTTTCAGTATTTGTCTTTCTCTCCAGGCTATTCATTCTTCTGTACCCCATCCTTCAGACAAGGACACAGATGTGAGAAACCAGGCAGGAAAACTCTTGCTGAGTTACTGTAGAGTAATCAGTGTTCATAATGATTGCCATGAGCCAAGGAGAAAAGCATTTAGTGAGTTCTCTTTCTTTGGTCTAATAACACAGAAAATATACCATTTATCTCAACTACTGCTGCATTCCAAAAATAGCACCAGATAAACTCAATAATCTGGATATATGAGATGAGACTTATTTTAACTTTATTTTCCCTTTTATTAGGCAAGTTTTAGTTTCTTCCTTTTCAAAAAACGGAAAAAAATGTCAAAGATTATCTGATTCACGCCCCTTTCTCCAGAATTTCAGGAATATTACCTAAAGATTTATAAGTTTAATTTGCTTTGGAGTCTGTTTACACGTAAATACGGTCACTAACTGTGATGTCTACAGGGGTCAGATAGTTCCTGCAAGATGTGACAAGCAGTCTGTGAAAGAAAACAATCAAACAATCTGAAAGATTCCCTGCCATCACTAAAGCACTCCAGCAGAGGCACTGAGGCTTAAACTCTACCATCACCAGTAGATTTCTCCTTTGGAAAGGGACAAAGGGGATAACCATCACCCTTACATTCTAAAGGATCATAGGATCACTCTAATGTGCCTGTGCAGAGGGCAATCTTTTCAGAAAATCAGGCTCTGCCTCCCTACAATAAGACTCATCTTCCTCTTACCCCACTATCTACCTCTTTTACCAATAAATTGGTGTAATATATATCTTAGAGCCTCTACCACACTGTAAAATTCTTACAGCCAAACAGCATTCATCCTGATGTGCCTACAGATTACTACAGACAATGAGAACAGAACATTTTCAAATTTTATGGTGCAGAAT
The DNA here is from genome assembly GCF_963930625.1 of Muntiacus reevesi. Taxonomy (NCBI): domain Eukaryota; kingdom Metazoa; phylum Chordata; class Mammalia; order Artiodactyla; family Cervidae; genus Muntiacus; species Muntiacus reevesi. The sequence goes on from NC_089251.1 coordinate 205,554,112, forward strand.
AATGACCGAGGAACCATGTTAAATGCCCAAACCATGAGAAACATTCATCTGGTCAGAAAAATAAAAGTGACTTCTTACTTTGTTGAAATTATCTTTTTGATATTGTAGAAGACAAATAATGGGTTGGCTCAAAAGTTTGTTCAAGTTCTTCCTTAAGATGTTAGGAAAAACCCAAACAAACTTCTTGGCCAAGCCAATAATGGTGGAACTAGGATTCATATTATCACATTTGAGTTAATTAACAGTCATGCATCTCAAGAGAAAAGATTTATCCCAAGTTCAGTAAAAATTGACATTGATACAAAAATGAATATTATTTTCGCTTCTTTGCAAAGACTAAAAAATCATTGGTTTAAATTTACATGATTTATTTACTATGCAACTCTTGATGCAGATTCTTAAAAAAATGTCCATAACCCTATATTATTAATCAAAGTTGCTTTGTGACTATGGATAATTACAGTCTGTTAAAATAGTACAAGTTAACATGAAAAAAAGTCTAAGAAAGAATCACTCTTCATCGCTTAGATGCCAACTTAAGCTCTGAATAAAGCATTTCAAAGTCAGTAACCTAGTGTTTCAAAGCATGACACACAGAACTCAGTAGTTGACTGAGAACATACTTTCTAAATTTGGCCTACACTCAATTACTGACATTTGGACCCAACTGAGGACATTTGTAGAGAAGGAAATCTAAATTAGCTCTCCCCATTAAGACCCCCTGACTCCAAACTAACAATGCTGCATCCTGTACATACAGAACTCTCACAAAATCCTGGAGGCAGGATTATCAACATGTGAGGTTTTTCTCTACACCAGGAAATTTTTCAGGATAGTAAATCTGAGTAACTTTGAGAAGAATTAAAAAGCAAAGATATTACTTTGCTGACAAAGGTCCATCTAGTCAGAGCTATGGTTTTTCCAGTAGTCATGTATGGATGTAAGAGTTGGACTATAAAGAAAGCTGAGTGCCAAAGAATTGATGCTTTTGAACTGTGGTGCTGGAGAAGACTCTTGAGAGTCCCTTAGACTGCAAGGATATACAACCAGTCTATCCTAAACAACATCAGTCCTGAATATTCTTTGGAAGGACTGATGCTGAAGATGAAACTCCAACAATTTGACCACATGATGTAAAGAACTGACTCACTGGAAAAGACCCTGATGCTGGGAAAGATTAAAGGCAAGAGGAAAAGTGGACGACAGAGGATGAGATGGTTGGATGGTATTACTGACTCAATGGACATGAGTTTGAGTAAGCTCTGGGAGTTGGTGATGGACAGAGAAGCCTGGCATGCTGTAGTCCATGGGGTCGCAAAGAGTCAGACACGACTGAGTGACTGAACTGAACTGAGAAATATTCGTATTTTCCTGTTTTTCCATATTGTCATGGGAAAGCTGAAGACATGTGTGGCACTCATGATAGTTTATTGTGTTTGGTGGTTTTCTCATAATACATTGAAAATGTCTCTGTGGAGTTTTCCATTTGGGGAAGATTGGTTTTGATTACATTCACTCATAAGAAAGATAAGTCTTTCCTTTATCAATATCATTATAAGGAGAGGATTTTGATCACTTGTCACCATAAACAGTTGCAAGTAAAACAGAATGAATGTTTACACGCAAAATGTATACAAATAGAAAAAATATAATTACATATTTAACATATTGGTGAGCAGATCTATAAGCCTACAAAAAAAAGTCAAGATAACAAAGTGAAAAATAAATTTGATCACAAAATTCAATATTTGTTCAAGTCAAAAAATAATTAAAACCAAAAAATTTGTGATATATTCAAGTAAATGTTAATAAAATTAATAATTGAATTATACACATGGATGTTTAAACAATACTAAGACTACAAAAGATAAAAAAATGGAGTAAATAAACATGTTATTCACAATAAAACTAAAGAAAAAACCCTGAGAATAATAGTTAAATTGTTACTTAAATACATACTAAAATATATGTGTATATTTATAGTGTTTATATGGGTACAAATAAATGGATATATATTGAGTATACTTACTTGTATATACGATTATATAAATATACGTAAGAGACTACAGTCACAAGAAACATGCCTAGGGAGATGGATTTGCTTGAGTAAAATGCTGGACCGTAACAGATGAAATTTGGGGGCTTGAGTATCCTCGTGTGTAGTGTGGAGTAAGGGAGTTAGAGAAGGCAGGTTCGGAAAAGAAGGAGACTTTACCGGGACGGATCACCTTTAATGAGGCGAGAAGGGGAGCAGTCAGATTAGTCAGCTGCTGCGCTAACCCAAGAAAAGAGTAAGTATATATAGGCATATATGTGGAAATCCACTGTCTTAAGGGGGCCTGTTCTTCTCCAAGGTTGTTTGCAGTAGTTATCTCTTAAACGTCTGGGGCAAGGAATTCTGGAGATCAGCCAGAGGCTGGACAGGCTGGGAGCTGGGCATAATCAACCTAAATGTCCATTTTTTTCTTCGGGTGAGAGAGTTCTTTGTGTTGCATACAGTGGTGGGGAAGCCCTGGAGAGGAGTTTTCACTCCAGACTATTTTGAGCCATGCAACTTTCCTTCATGTAGGATGAATAGGAAATATTTGGGGACTATGTTAACCAGCCTCTAAGTTGGTCTCCCCAAGTCCTCACCATCTGGTAGTCCCTCCAGCACTGAATTAGACCTGACTCATGTGACCAAAAAAATAAATAAATAAAGTGAAAATAACAGATATGTCCATCTTTATCTTCTGCCTACTCACCCTGGGACGATCCCAGTATCACGTCATGGGGACACTCAAGTTGCACTGAAGCGAGTTCCACGTGGAGAAACCTGTGGCCTCATGCCATCAGCAAGCACCAGGAAACCACGTTCTACCTTGGCTGTATACCTTCCAGCCTCAGTCAAGCCGTCAGATGATTGCAGCCCCAGCTGATACCTGATCGCAACATCATTAAAGCAAGAACCAACCACCTAAGCCAATCCCCAGTTCCTTACACACACAAACTGTGAAAAAAGATTTTTTTTTCCAAAGTCACTAAGTTTCAGCTAATTTATTGCATAGCAAAATGAAACTAATACAGATGGTGTGTATGTATGTGTGATGTGTGTGTGTATGTGTGGGTGTAAATCCATCTAATTAGTAGTTAGGCTGTATATAATCTATGAATTTAATAATTACTCTTTCTTTAAGATAAAGTTCTTTGTTAGTAAGGATGGTAATATAACAGATTATGCAGTGCCTAAGAGCAGTATACATCACACAACCATTTGGAAAACATTTTTTCAATATATAACAAGACCCTTAAAATATTTTATATCTGAATCCCTATTTCAAACAATAAAAAATAATTATTTGAAATATATCAGCCACTTAAATATAAGGAATAAAACTATAAAACTCTCAAAAGAAATCCTAAGGTTAACATTTCATGACCTTGAACTTGGCAATGTATTCTTCGATATAGTAACTAAAAGCATGTGTAATAAGAGAAAAAAAAGATAAATCATACTTCATTAGAATTTTTAAAATGTATACACCAAAGGACATTATCAAAAAAGTGAAAAGACAATATACCAAGTAGAAGAAAATATTTGCAAGCTTTATGTTTGATGATGATCTGCTATCTGGAATGTCTGAATAGCTCTCAAACTCAACTAAAATAAGAAAAAAAAAAGGTAACAGACATGAATAGGCATTTCTCCAAAAAAGAAACCACAAAAGACACACAAGCATATTAAAATACACTTAACATCATTAGTCTAATTAGGGAGGTTTACACCTAAACCACAATGAGATACCAATTAGGATAGTTATTATAAGAAGAGTGGAAAATAACAGCAACTGGTGAGGATTCAGACTGGTATATTTAGACGTTGCCAGTATGAATGTAAAATGGTGCAGCAATTTTAGAAAGTTGTTTAGTGGTTTCTCAAAAAGATAAACAGAGTTATCATATTACCTAGTGATTCTATACCTCAATATATTTACCTCTAAAGATAAAAATAAGTAATCAAACAACTTCTTGTGCACAAATGTTCACAGCAGCAGTATTAATAATGGTCAAAAGGTGGGGGGGAAGCCAAATAACCTTCCATGGATGAATGGATAAACAAACATGTCACATACATATAATGAAATAGTATTCAACCATAAAAAAGAATGAAGTATTAATATGCATTATAATTCAGATAAACCTAAAAAAAATAAGTGGAAGAAACAAGATGAAATGTCATATACTCCATGATTCTATCCTTGTAAAATATCCAAAATAAGTAAATTCATAGGTAGAAATTAGATTCATGATTATCAGAGAGTAGGGTAGGGAAGAATGAGGAATTACTGATTAATGGGAATAGGATTTTCTTTTGGGATGATTAAATTGTTTTGGAACCAAATAGAGAGTGTTTGAACAGTATTGTGAATGCATTAAATACCACTGAATTGTACATTTTAATATAGTTAATTTTGTTAGCTATTGTGAATTTCAATTCAGTTAAAATTTTGTTATACCTTTTCTTTCATAAACTCCTTTTATAAAAATGGATCCCATAAAATACTAATTCAAGAAAAGGGGGATACACCCAAAAACAGTTTCAAAACTACCTAAAACAATGCTTTATATGGGATAATTCCTGTTTCTCTACTTTTTTACATACAGGGAGATAAAAGGAATAAAACACACCAAAATAATTAGAGTTGATGTGTTTGGGTTGGGTGGAATTTGTATGAACTTTCCCCCTGTTTCTGTTAATGTGCATTATCTGCGTGTGCACACACCGACAGACACACCAGGTCATCACAGCATTTAATTTCTTTAAAACCAGCGACCCCAAACTGCCATCTCTTGGTACACCATGGTTTCTATTAAGTTGTCTTTCATTTGGATTCAACAAAATTTATAGGTTTATTTTCTTTTCCTCACTAAATTGTCCATCTCTGGGCTAGTCTGAATTGACTGCTATACCTCAAAGACTTAATGTTGCTTCCAAGAAGCCTCATGTAGTCTGCCCACCTGGAATGTTTTTCTAGTCATCCTTACCTATTTGACTCTCATAGCCCAATCCATGCTTCCCTCTCTATCATGATTATCTTGCATGGATTTTTTTCTGTTGTTTAATATCACCATGCCTATAACACATCTTCAAGGCTCTATGTGGATATAAGTATTTGAGTGGTATCACCTCTAACTGATTGTATGTTTCTTAAAGGAGAAGCTTCAATTTTGTGTGTGCCTATAGGTGCACATACCACACCCTGCAGACTGTATAGTCCAGGAGTTTGTACTTAATAGATGATGAATAAATAAGAATATATGAATGAAGTATAGAAGATCATGAAATTTCATTTGATCATTTTTTTTTTTTTTTGATCATTTTTTACTTATTAAAGTAACGTGAGCTTCCTCTCACTTCCAAAGACTATGTCAATAATATATCTTCATTCTTTCTGAAATTAAGCAAAAATATAAAAGGGGGTTATTAAGATTGATCTATAGGTATATTTTTGGTGTTAATTATATTTTCACATAATTCTGATATATTTTGCCCCAGTATCCAAAGTCAACCTAATTTTGCATATTACATTCCAGAGTAGCTAAGTGTGACCCAGTTGATATACAGTTTAAGAAAATTTTCCTAGCTATAGATATGAAATATTTTCTACCATATATTTTCTATAAGTTTTATAAATTACAATTTTACATTTAAATCCATAATACATTTTGAGATTTTACATAATGTGAAAATTAAGTTAGTGTATTTATGGGGTTTTTGCTTGCTTGATTTGCCCATGGATATCCAGTTGCTTCAGGACCATTTGTTGAAAGTACTATCCCTCTGCCATTGAATTGCTTTTGCACTTCTGTCAAAAATCAGTTAGGCAGATTTGGATGTGTCTGTTTTTGAGTTCTATTTTCTGTTTCATTGATCTGTGTGTTTATCCTTCTGCTAGTTCTATATGTCTTAAGTATGGTAGTTACTGAAAGCTATTTAGCAGTCATTTTAATTAAAACTCTTTAGATAAATATTTTCAAAAACTTGGGGATATTGTATTATTTTTGCTTCTGAAACTTAAGCGCTTTTCCTACATGGTTTTCAAAATCTCAATAAATAGACAGAACACAGAAAAAGAGTGAAGGAAAAGGGTCAAATTTTATAACAGAAAAAAATGTCTTTGATTACAATCTCCTTGCTTTTTGTAGTGTAAATTAATTATTATAAATAAGAAACATAAACTTGTCTAAAAATATAGCACATGTATATTTCAAAAGACTAAAACCATCAAGGAGAGGGTTCTTTGAACTGTAAAAGGTCATGTGCTCAAAGGCTTTCAATGCATTATATGAAGCTTTCTGTTTTAAGTCTATAAATTTTTATTATCTGCCTTAAACCACACAAAACTTCCTTGAATAATTTCCAATCATTTATTTTCTAAAGAAACTAATCTGCTGAACGGGCTTCTCAACATTTACTTTGCTTTTTAACAGTGAGAATTACATCTAAGTACAAGATACTCCACAGCCAGGCATATTACTCTAATTGTACTATAGAGCTGACATGGGATAATGAAACACTAATTGCAATTAGAACATTTTATTTATTCAGAATTAATCCCTTGCCTTATCCCACTTTCAGAATTTTCTACAACTGCAGTGTTATGCTCAAACACCACCAAAGAATCCACTGACCATAAACTGAATGAACGTTTTCACCAGTCCCATCCAACAATACACATTGCAGCTCAGGGAATAGCTATTAGGAAATTCCTTAATCCACATATAGTTATGACAATTAAGTAGATATTAAGGCTTATGTGAGAATATAAAAAGCCCCCATTTTTTTGGATTTGCTGAGTTTGCCACACTCCCCACTAAAACAGATGGCCTTGTATCTAGCCAGGACCTTGCAGATTGCTCCAGTAATTTACTAGCTAGATATGAAAGAAAAGACAGTATCACCAACATTCTCGTGTGCCATCTTAGGTATCAATAATCACCAGTAGCTATTGGATATGCCAAATAACTCAAATTTCTAGTTGAGTAGATGACAAGGAAAACTATGAACTGTTACTTGAGTGCACCACAAATAAAACATTTTTGCAAAGAAGTTCATTCTTTTACCTGTTTGACATCATATGCCAGAAGAACATATTTTAAATCTGGTGAAACTGAATGTCTTGATGCTTTGAAGGTTACCTGAAAGTAAATATAAACAATTATTTTAAAACATTTAATAACAGGAAGATTAATAAGCATTTAGATATGTAAATATTAAAAATATCTCCATTATCCTCATAATATTGTAAAATAAGCATTCTCATTCACACTTTAAGTCTAAACGGTCATGCACACAGAGGGACATAAAAACTTGGAAGAGCTTATATTAGACATTTCATTAAGAAAAATATTTGCCCCATATGTCCCCTACATTTTAACACTTATAGACTAAGTTGATATTTTCATTAAGGAAACAAAAACAAAACATCATTGAACTTCTTAAAAGTAATCAAAATGCTTTTATATTTGCATGCTGGATTAATCAAAAGGAAAAGAAATAGTGGCATTCTGTGGTGTCATGATATTCTATCTTTGCACTTTAGTTTTATCACTGGTTATATATTTATATTTTTGAAAAGACATATATTAAAGACAAAATATCATTAAAGAAAACTCCCAGAGTGAAGCAGATTTAGACACAAATGTTTTAATTACCTTGATTACTATATATTATATATATGGCATATACAGCTTCCCTGGTGGCTTAGATGATAAAGAATCCTCCTAGATGTGGGAGACCTGGGTTCAATCCCTGGATTGAGAAGATCCCTTGAAGAAGGGAATGGCTACCCACTCCAGTGTTCTTGCCTGGAGAATTCCATGGACAGAGGAGCCTGGTGGGCTACAGTCCATGGAGTCACAGAGTCAGACATGACTGAGTGAGTTTCACTTTCAAGTTCATACGAACTTGAAATGTGTTTATATGGTATATAAACAACTATGCTACAGATGTTCTATTTTGAGCCCTTCATTTTACCATTGAATAGATATGATGTTGAAAAGAATTGAAAATAAGGTGAAGGATAAATACACAGAGAGTGGAGAAATTGTTTTATTTGAAGTAGAGTTTATATGTAACTTCAAATCTAGAGAAGGCCAGGAAATTGAGTTGATGCATCAAAAGCCTACAAAATACAAACACAAAAAATAAACTATATATGGATTTTAAGCAAACTAAATTTTAATGGTGTTTTCAGAGAAATACATGTATAAATAATTGTACACAGGGCAGTTTCCACAACACTTCTTCAAAAAAAAACAAAAAAGGATGAAGTCAAGGTTTTAGTACTTATAAATTTTCAAACATATTGGAAAGGATAGGAAACTCAGATTAACCAATATTTGGCAAACTGTCTATGGTATAATAGAAATATATATTTGGCCTTTTTTCCTGGCTCCTGACACAGAGCTTCTAAAATGCTTGGGAGACTTCCCTCGTGGTCCAGTAGTTGATAATCCAGGTTTCCTCTGCAGTGGGCATGGGTTCAATCTGTTTGGAAAACTAAGAACCCACATAGCCTGCAGCACCACCAGATAAATAAATAATTGAAATCTCTTAAAAATAATTTAAACAATAAAATCCTTGGAATTTCTTGAGTGATAGAAGGGTCTTTTGTTATTGATAACTAGCCCACTTTGACCATATATGATAGAAGTTAATGAGATGACTCCAGATGTAGGGGTGAGGGGAGGGTGACTAGATAGCTTCTGGACGGGGGCTGGTCACCAGAACCAACCACCTGATTAGAGGGGTAGCACTTTGAACCCTACTTGGAGGTCAGGGAGGGTGGTGGCACTGGAGATGAAGTTTAATCACGTTGCCAGCAATTTAACACACCAGTCCTAGCTAACAAAATCTCACTGAAAGCCTCTGAATGATGAGATTTGTAGAAGCTTCCTTGATGATAAACAGTAGCAGGAGAGGGAGCGTCTCAACTCTGAGACAGAGACTGTGCTTAGGACCCTTCTTCATTTACCCTATTTACCTCTTCATCTGGCTTTTCATTTGTATTCTTTATAACAAACAAGTGATCATAACTATAGCTCTTTCTGTACCATTCTATCAAATTATCAAACTGGGGGCACTCACTGTGCCTTTAGCCTGTGGGTTTCTCACTAATTCTGGGTAATTAGTATCAGAAAGAATTGGATTGTAAGTCGGTGCTGTGCCTAGTCACTCAGTCGTGTCTGACTCTGCAACACTTTGAACTGCAGCTCGCCAGGCTCCTCTGTCCATGGGATTCTCCAGGCAAGAATACTGGAGTGGGTTGCCATTTTCTCCTCCAGGGGATCTTCCTGACCCAGGGATCCAGCCCATATCTCCTTGGTCTCCTGCACTGCAGGCTGATTCTTTAGCTGCTGAGCCATGGGGAAGCACCCCCTTACACACACACCCAAATAATTATTGAAATAACATGTTTTTTTTCATTTCTTAGCTAGATATGCAAGAGAATGGCGTTCTCTGGGAGAAAATACTTTTACATGGTAATGTTAATGTAGAAGAGGCGTTGCTTATATTCATCCATCTTATACCATCCACTTTACAAGAAGGACAGAATAATCATTGGTAATAACTCATCTGAAGAAATTTGCTTTTCATTTTTCCAAAAATCCATTTCAATAACAATGAAAATAACAACAAACTACAATCACAACAGCGGAGCTACCATCACAGTTAGTAGAACTATCTCTGAAATTGCTTTGAACTCTGTACTTCTCAACACTCCTCCCATGACAAAGCTGTAAGTTAGGTATTCTCATTCTAATTTTTTCACTAACTTAGTGTATATAGAAATGGTGGATATTAGCCTGTATGGAATTCAGAGTCACACAGAGAGAACTCTGCACACAGAGAATGCAGTATTAGGAGGTGCATTGTTACACAGACGAGGAGGTTCATTGTTATTTAAAAACTGGATAAAGGGCAATACCCATCATTCCAGTCCAATGGGAATAAGAAAATTCTAATAATAACAATTCTTAAACTTTTGTTAAGGTCACAGAGAAGTATACACCATGAAAGAATGAAGGAGGAACCCCTTCCACAAGCCCTGCACCAACAGGAGGTTCTTTTTGTTTTCATTCCTTCTTTCTTTCCTTCCTCTCACCCTCCTTCCCTCCCTTCCTCCATCCCTCCCTCTCTCCCTTTTTTCCTTCTTTCCTTCCTTCCTCCTTCTTTCCCTAGTTCCTCCTTTCTCTCTCTTTATTTAGAGAGCTACGCTGTCTGAAGACTGAATTAAAGAAAATCTCACCTCCCTTGTTCCCATCCACTCTCATATGATGTTGCTCACACAAATTAACTTCACACGTTCACAGGTGCATCTGAGCCTCTGGTAACAACATTTTAGTATCTTTTACAGCTCCTACAATTATCTAGTCTGGCACTTTATTAATTATCACTATATTGCCTCCAAGTTTATGCAGCATACAACCTGGGAAACATTCCAAATACCTTTTCAGAGGCTCAAGCTGTAGAAACTTCTCTAAATTTAGAGAGCCGTGCACAGGTGGTGCTGCAAGGAGACTAGCTGATGACACACATATAAGACAGACATTCTTGCTGCTTAGCCAAGGGACACGGGAATTTCAGGAAAATCCCTCTTAGCATACGCCATTTATGTTATCATCTGTTGCATCTGGGAGATTAATTCTTTGTTGCAGACCCCAGAGACCCCTTGGTGTACATTGAACCTAATTATAGATATTAATACAGTTCCAGTTGACTCTCAACTTGATAAGGCCTCAAATTAGCATTTTGGGAAGTTGATTATTGCCAATAATGCTAGTTTGTTAACTATATATTTAATCACTTCATCACTACTGCAATAAAAGGATGCAGAAATATTTTCTACATGTGCTTATTGGTATTATTCAGCAGTGATGCTTACTAATGCATTTTTGGACAAAGGGCATTAAAATGCATGAACTCTGCCATCTAGGAACATTCAACTAAAGCCATGCCAGGTGAGAGAAACAGAAAAACAGATATGCCAGTTGTTAACTTAACAACAATGAAAACAAGACTTATCTGATCAAGTTGAGAAACCAACGCATGGTTTCAGGCAGCCTGGGAAGATTCTGTAGTACCTCATTCTGTATATCATTCAACGGTACCAAAACTAACTTACTGAAAGTTCAAAATAAGATGAGCATCATGGTAAACACTGAGGGTGCTACAAAGTTGAAAAACAAAGTCATTAGAAATTTTCCCATCTCACACTGGGCAGGATAAGACAAGAACTGTGTCTTTCCATGACAGAGCAGGAATCCAAAATCCAAATGACTTAAAAGACTGGCTGTGTAGTGATAGAAAAGGGATGTCTGAGTACACTGAGGCCAAATGGACTAGTGGGCGAGTAGCCCCTGGACTAGGTTATCTAAAGGGGCAGTAGCCCCTGTTTCAAATAACCAGTATCATTTAAGAAAATCTATACAGTAGTTCTAATATAATTTACAGCCATAATTTAAAAATTATAGCCCAGTATTTTGAAATACATACGGCTACCAGGTTCTGCCAGGGGCTGCTAGTTTGCTAAATTTCAGTAAAGCAATAATAATGCTAAAAGTGAGGCAGGGGCTGAGGGGACAATCCTGGGAGGGTTACAGAAAAGAATGGCATATACTTCGTATACTTGGTGGTAAAGTCAGTGAAAACTTCATGATCCAGTGCTTTCCAGTTCTATGACATTGCAGATTGCATTATGAGAATAACCTTCAAAAATATACACAAAGTTTTAAAAGAGGTGTGGCCAGCCCCATGGATTAGTGCTAATGTTATGCATATATTATTACCAACATGAACATGGCAGAGCTAATTACTGTTTTCCTGAATGGTGAAATTTAAAGCCAAGGGAGCAATAAAGTCAGATTTGAATTTAGAATAATTCCTCTGACAACTGGGTGGAAAAGAAAGTGAGTTGGTTCTAATGATATCTTGAGGTCAATTAGATCTGGTAAGAGGTTCTCATTGTCATCCAGATGAGCAATTGTCAACAAGTTTAGGAAGAGCCAAGGGCATAAAAAGGAGGGGACATATGCAAGGGAGATGGTTGATAAAAACAAAATAATTTAATGACTATATCTGCAAACCAAGAAAAGAAACTGTACAAAACAAATATGGGTTTTCACATTTTTAATTCATGGGTTAATGTTGCTACTGCAACCTCAGTTGGGGAAAAGCAAAAAACAGGCATATTTTGAGGAAAATTTTAGACATATCAATTTTAGATAATGCTGTGATTATAATCGCTGTGGACACATAATAGGGGATGTTTAAGATTTTTGTGCAAAAGTCTGAAATTTAAATGAACTATTTGGGACTTTATGGAGTATTACATAAAAGGTTACCTCCAATGCGATATTAATTCCCAAGTAAAAGGAAAAAATTCTCAAACAACATGTTCTACCATGGGTGGATCAGAAACAGTACAGTTATTTTGAGTAATGTTTACTATTACTTTTATTCTTTGAATGTGTTTTCTTTATCATTGTATTATTGTTCAGTCTGTCCCACCTGCTGTAACAGCTTCACCTCTCCCTGCTCCTTATTTGAGTTGTATTTCTCTCAAAGATCATTCTAATTCTCCCCCTTTAAGCCTTTTCTGTCCTTTTCAGCACAAGTGGTTCATCTGAGTCACATGTATATAATTACATGTGCAGTCCATCTCATCATTGATCACTGTTTCTGATTGCTCTTCTGGGTTGTTTGGAATCTCAATTTACATCTATCGCCACAGTAATGCCCCCATTAAGAGGCTCCATTGCAATGATTCATTCTTGTCAGAAACATTATAACTGGAGGTAGAAATAGATAATGATGGTATTCCAAGTTGTCAGTTATTGAATAGCATGGCAAGAAATCATTAAACACAAACTTAAAGGTCAGAAGTGCCAGAAAATATAAAATATGCATTTGTATGACTTAAGGATGAGAAAAGATTGAGCAAGAGGAGAGGAATCAGAGATTGAATTAAAAATAAAACAAAAGTTGGTAAGAAAACTTGGGTACTTTAAAATTGAGAAATGTCAGATGCATAAGAACTGTACAGTTTAGGTGAATAGTGAATATTATTCTAGATCTTGTAAAATGCTGGTCAGATATATGTACATATATACACATATGTCCACACATATATACATATATATATACATGTATACACACACACACACACACACACACACACACACACACACATATGCTATGTGTTAAGTTGCTTCAGTAGTGTCCGACTTTTTGTGACCCTATAGACTGTAGCCTGCCAGGCTCCTCTGTCCATGGGATTCTCCAGGCAATAACACTGGAGTGGGTTGCCAGGCCCACCTCCAGGGGATTTTTCCGACCCAGGGATCAAACCTGTGTCTCTTATGTCTCTCCTGAATTGACAAGTGGGTTCTGAAACCAACAATGCCACCTGGGAAGTCTGAATATATGCATAGGCATTTCTATTGAACAACAAAAATACTGATCTAAAAACTTGAGCTGGAGAATCCACTAAGTCTTAGAGTGTAAGAGAGTACATTTCAACAAATATAGAATGATGAATATAAGAAAACAGGTCTCCAAGAACCATATGGTCTTTTTTTATTTTCTGCTCTCTTCACTTCATCCAACCAAAATGACTACACACACATAAACACAAACACCCCTTAGGTTAAATTATTTGGCTATAATGTCCCTCATTATCTAACTTCATTTTAAGCTGATAATTTTGATAAGTGACAAAAATGCTTTGAAAAGTCATCTCTTATTCCAGAAAAAATAAAACATTACATATACAAATGTTTTGAAAATGCTTCTTTTGCAATGTAGTCTATAAGTGATTGTGAAATGAGCAAAAGGAAAGATTTCAAAAAGCCATTTGAACTTAAGCGAATGGCAGGAGAGAAATGGTTACTATGTCATTGATAAAAAGGGAAAGAGGATTGGGAGAAGGCAGAAAAGAATACAAACCAAATTGCAGTCTATTATGTGATACCAAAGATGGGCTCTCTTTCTCTGCCTAACTTCAAATAAAAGGAACAAAGAGATTACCTTCTATCTTGCAGATCTAAATAAAAACATGATTGTTTGTTACCACCATAACTGTGCTTATATGCAAAGATTTTAAAAACCAGACCACTATTGTATTTTTTAATGTTGTCTTTCCTTAGCTACCCATTTACTTAGAAGAATGTTTGAAATATATTTCTTTGTGATACCTAGGACATTCATCTTGTATAAACACAAAATACGGTCACTCTTTTTTTCTTGGAAACTTGCATTTTATAGGTACTAGAATAGTTTATTAAAATACTCAATGCAGAAAATGCCATGGCACCAGTAGGTAGCTCTTAAAACTATTAAATCAGTACTTACTAACTCATGTAGAATGGCTCATATATATCTTTATTGCTCAATGAACATGAGCAGCCAATTAATACTCTATTGACTTGGGTCATATTCCATACACTAAAACATTTAAAAAACAATTTTTTATCTTTAATAGAAGGTGACAACTAATGGTCTCTGAGTTCTATTAATAACTTAAAACATGAACAACTAGGTGACTTTGAGAAGAATGTCAGTATTCCTCCACTCAAGAATACAATCAATTAGGAAAGTTTAAGCTAGAGAAAGTATAGAGATACTATAAATTACAAAAGTATGCAAGTTGTTTCTCTGAAGTCAGCTGTGCTACTCTGATTCTTCTTGTCTTAATGTTTCCTAATCACAATATTTCAAACATATTTTTTAAATGGATGCTATTACATTCAGGCAAAGAATATAACACACTAATTGTAATGTATTAAAGAATACAGTAGATAGAAAGAAAAGTTATGAAATCCTAATAATATACCATATTAGGATTTCTGGATAGGTTTTCCTAATCATGGTCTAATATGATTTATTCAATTTAATGTTTACGAGATAGGTTTATTAGATTCCTCCAGCACAAATTACTTAAGTACAATTTTTGCTAATATTCCATTAGGTAAATATTAGAGAGAAAACTCTAGTTAAGAGTTAATATTTTAAAATATGATATAGACATTTCAAGTTTTTTGTCAGTGATATGACTTCATATCTGCCACAGGCCAGGGTATGGTTACCAAGAACTTTGCAATTTTTACATTTTTTAAAAGAAAATATAAAGACCAATATTACTTCATAAAAAGATTAACCTGGCTAAATCTTTAAATATGAGGAAAATACAGGACAATACTAATGCTGCAAAGATTAAATTTCTTGAGATATGATCATAAATTAGTATGACATCATTAGTTTAGCATTGCCATAAGTAATTTCAAAGAAAATAAGAGAACATAGGTTAGTAATGAAAAAGAAAATTATTTGATGAGATTTAATGTATTCTGTTATATTCTTCAATAATATCAAGTTTGATATCTACTTTCTCTAATTTTCTATCTTTGATAAAATCATAATATATAAATAGTGTAACATTTATTTGCTGTTTTCATTTTAATAGACTTTCAATGCACAGAATTAGACTAATAATTTTTCTGTCAGACCTGAGTTTGATCCCTGGGTTAGGGATTTCCAAGGGATCTCCCTTGGAGAAGGGAGAGTCTACCCACCCCAGTATTTTGGCCTGGAGAATTTCATGGACTGTGTAGCCCAGGGGGTCGCAAAGGTTCGGACACATTGAGCGACTTTCACTTTCCCTTAACTAAGTGTTGATCATAAGAGATTTAACCTGTAAAAACAGGATGCCCAGTTAAACTTAAACATCAGATATACAACAAATATGTTGTAATCTACAGAAATAATGACAAACCAGATAACAATATGAAAATAACATAAAATAATAGAATAGCATATAAAAGTCAGTGAACTACAACTAAATGTAAATATGCATGAATCTGTAACAGAATGCTGAGGACATTTAACTAGGACGCATAATATCATGGACCGTCTGATGCCTCTATTAAAAGTTCAAAACCAACTAAGGCTAAAAAAATGTGTCATTTAGGCAAACATATATAAAACCAAACTGAGTTAGACATTCAACAAAAACCCAAGGATATAAAAGCATTTTCCAGAGGGAATTAGTTGAAAAGCTGAGCTGTCATTTGTTCATTAACTTTCATTTTAATGGTCCAAAACTGAAAGTTATTCTTTATTTTTCACTCTATTAGAAATGCCTATTAATAGAAAGTGATTATATTTGTGGGTTGTAGGGTGTGTGAATGTTTTACTTCACACAAAATGACAAAGTGTTACCCAAAGTAAAAACACAAATTACCCTCCTGTCGGCAATGTTTAAGAGGCCCTGTTTTCCACATTCTTTTCGATTCTTGGTGATGTCAGAGTTAAACTTTGCCAGTGGGATAGGTGCAGAATACTATCTCTTTGTTGACCATCCTTTTTGTGCTTGTAAATTATGTTAAGCATTTATTTATTTATCAGTGATATGAGTTTCTGTATTTCTTTTGTGAAATGTGTTTTTATATCTTTAGTTTATTTTTTCAATTAAATAGGAAGAGTTGGTATATTACACACTAATATTTTTCAACTAACTAATGATCTTCACAGATTATAATAGATACAGGATACAAACAACAAAAACCATAGAATATGACAATTCGGAGGAAGAATCTGAATATGAAACTCATTTGAAACACCAAAGAGTAACAAGATTCAGGTTCTCAGTTTTCAACAACATATTTCTTGAGTATATTAACAGATGTACTATTTCTCCTCCTGCTCTGGAATCATATTAAGTTGATTATCCACTTCCTTCTCTTTTTTCAGTATCCATTTAATAAGCAGATATATTATAAATGGCCCTAATCTGCCAAATCAAAGGACAATAGTAAAAGAAAAGAGTAATTTCAGATTTACTTCCATGGTGACACAGAACTTTCTGCTTACTTGGGGAAAGAAAAATGTCCTGTAATCAAATCAAATCCAATAGAATGACAATAAGGAACAATCAGAGGCTGCCTCCTGCTCAATGTCTTGAGCCTAAATCCCAAGCTTTAAAAAAAGAAACAATTTTTCTATTATCATCCAATAGTCACAATTGGAAACACTTCTGGGTTTCCTCAACTGTGCCTAGAAGCTATTAGGCATGCACCAAAAAAATGTAAACATAGATATAAAAATGAATTGTCATTTACTAATTTTGCATTTTAATGACCAAAAGCCATAAGTTACTTCTTGCATTGTCCCCTTTATCAGAAATGTTTATTAATAGCTTCAATATTTTTAATGAAATGTATAGAATTCAAAGATCAATCTTTTTTTTTTAACATATTTTCAGGGTTACATTAAGCTCAAAGCATGAAGAATGTGTTCAGTTTGCCTATTTCTTTTTTTTAGTATTAATTTTATTTCACTTTGACAACTGAGAGAAAAATTAAGGGATATACTTCTAACACTTTATAGGGCAGATGATTGTTTTGTTAAATAAATATTTAAAGTTAAATGAGGTCATTATAGGCGTTTACTCACTAATTCTCCCATTGTTCCTCCTTCACTAACACTCATGATTCATTCCTTCTTCCACCAGTTAATAACAGATACAGGTCCTTCGAAAAGACCCTGATGCTGGGAAAGATTGAAGGCAAGGGGAGAAGAGGACAGCAGAGGATGAGATGGTTAGATGGTATCACCAACTCAATAGATACAAGTTTGAGTAAGCTCCAGGAGCTGGTGATGGACAGGGAAGCCTGGCCTGGTGCAGTCAATGGGGTCACAAAAAGTTGGACATGACTGAGCCACTGAACTGAATTGAACTGAATAAGACCTATATAATACAAAAAAATTTTCACTGAACTTTCTAGATGGTGGTGAATGAATCATTCTAGTGTGATTCAAGGTAAGTAGAAATATGCAAAGATAAAATTTTGCCACATGGGTGTTACTTGTAAATCCCAATTTTAAAGGCCTATGGAAAGGAATTCATAGACAAAATGAATTGATTGTCAATGCACATATGTCAAAATAATGTTCAATCTCACTCATAATTAAATAACTGCAAATCAATATAAAATTAATTACTATTTTTCATCAGCCAAAGTGATAATGGTTAACATGGTGGCAATACTTAGTAATGGCCAGAGTAGATTAACAGGCTATATCATATAACATTGTTGGACTTGCTTAACGTAATTTGATACTGTCTATTAAATTTCAAATGAACTTTTCTTTTTTACCCAGATATGGTACTGCTATGAATTTAGCCTACAAATATATTTCAAAAATGACTGCCAAGTATATTTTCAGGAATATAATAGGAAGTGAATATATGGAAGTACATTATGCAAGGGAATTCTATGAATTCACGAAGTCATATCAGAGAAAAACAAAAGGCATCATACAAAAAGATCTTCAATTTATACTATTAAGTGGATGAAAAAGGTAGACCATCCATGCTGTGGAAATAAATACTTACACACATAAATATATAAATATTTGAGATATATTGTTTATGTATAGATCATAGACAGATTTCTGGAGTAATTTATGATGTATGCAAATATCTTGGATGACATCATCGATTCAATGGATAAGAGTTTGAGCAAGCTCTGGGAGTTGGTGATGAACAGGGGAGCCTGGCGGGCTGCAGTCCATGGGGTTGCAGAGTAGAACATGACAGAGACTGAACTGAACTGAAGAAACACGTACACTGCTACCCTAAAAAAGTAATAATGAGGGGAAATTTTATCTTTATTAAGTATGGGAATACCAGACCACCTTACCTTCCTCCTGTGAAACCTGTATGCCGGTCAAGAAGCAACAGTTAGAACTGAACATAGAACAAAAGACTGGTTCCAAATCGGGAAAAGAGTACATAAAGGCTGCATTGTCACCCTGCTTATAACTCATATGCAGAGTACATCATGTGAAATGCCAGGCTGGATGAAGCACAAGCTGGAATCAAGATTGCAGGGAGAAATATTAATAACCTCAGATATGCAGATGATACCATGCCTTATGACAGAATGTGAAGAGGAACTAAAGAGCACCTTGAGGTAAAAGAGGAGAGTGAAAAAGCTGGTTTAAAGCTCAACATCATGGTGTTCAGTCCCATCACTTCATTGCAAATAGATGGGGAAACAATGGAAACAGTGACAGACTATTTTCTTGGGCTCCAGAATCACTGCAGATGGTTACTGCAGTCATGAAATTAAAAGAGGCTTGCTCTTTGGAAGAAAAGCTATGACAAACCTAGACAGCATATTAAAAAGCAGAAACATTACTTTGCCAACAAAGGTCCATCTAGTCAATATTGTGGTTTTTCCAGTAGTCATGTATGGATGTGAGAGTTGAACTACAAAGAAGGCTGAGTGCTGAAGAACTGATGCCTTTGAACTGTGGTATTGGAGAAGACTCTTGAGAGTCCCTTGGACAGCAAGGAGATCAAGCCAATCAATCCTAAAGGAAATCAATCCTGAATATTCATTGGAAGGACTGATGCTGAAGTTGAAGCCAATTCTTTGGCCACCTGATATGAAGAGCTGATTCATTAGAAAAGACCTAGATGCTGGGAAAGATTGAAGGCGGGCGAAGAGGGGGATGACAGAGGGCTAGATGTTTCAATGGCATCACCGACTCAATGGACATGAATTTCAGCAAGCTCCGGGAGATTGTGAAGGACAGAGAAGCCTGGCGTGCTGTAGTTCACACAACTGAGCAACTGAACAAACCAATAATACCAGAACTTTCTATGATAATGGAAAGGCTCCGTATGAGCATTATCCAAATTGGTAGCCACTGGTTACACTTGGATATTGAATGTTTGAAATGTGACTGTTGTAACTAAAAAATAGAATTTTTAATTGTATTAGATTTTAAATAGTCATATGTGGCTAGTGACTGTCTTATTGGATAAGCCAATATCCTGTATATATTTTCCAACCATGTTTTCACTATATCATCTTAAAAATGTTAATGAGGAAGACTAAAAGTAATATATTCTTAATTATACCAATTTTATAAAACATAAATTGTTAATATTTAATGAACACATAAATTATGAGACAAAGAATAAGAAAGTCATATAACTGTAAAAACAATATTACAGTAAATGAGAGAGTGTAAAAATAAATGCTTTGTTCCTAACAAATAGACCTTAAAATGTGAATTTGTTTGCCTTTTTTTTTACTAAATATATAAGTGAATATATTTAGTGTATATAGTGTATAGTGTATATATATATATATGTATGTATGTATGTGTATGTATATATATATATACACACACTATATATGTGTGTGTATATATAGTGTATATAGTGTATAGTGTGTATATATATATATGTATACACTATATGTATGTGTATATATATATGTATGTATACATGTGTATGTATATATATATACACTATATATGTGTGTGTATATATATACAGTGTATATAGTGTATAGTGTATATATATATATACACTATATGTATGTGTATATATATGTATCTATATGTGTCTGTGTATATATATATATACACTATATGTAGTGTATATATATATAAGTGTATATAAGATGCAAGATTATCCATATAAACTGACTTGCATTTGCTATTACTCTTGGTAAGAACAGAATATGCAGATGGAACATGCGTGCTTATGTGCGCAGTTGCCTCAGTCGTGCCTGTTACTTCAGACTCTTTGTGAACCCCATGAACTGCAGCCTGCCAGGCTCCTCCATCCATGGGACTCTCCAGGCAAGAACACTGGAGGGGGTTGCCATGCCCTTCTCCAGGGGATATTCCCAACCTAGGGGTTGAACTGACATCTTTTAGTCTCCTACATTAGCAGGCAGATTCTTTACCATTGGCTCCACCTGAGAAGTCCAAATGGAACATATCTCAACATAAAAAAGGACATTTATTACAAACCCACAGCCAGCATCATACTTAACAGTGAAAATTTGAAAACTTTTCCTCTAAAATCAGGAATAAAATAAGGACGCCAACACTCACCACTTCTAATTAACATAGTATTGGAAGTCCTAGCCACAGCAATCAGGCAAGAAAAAGTACCCAAACTGGAATGGAAGGAATAAAACTGTCACTATTTGCAGACGGCATGAGCCTGTATATAGAAAACCCTGAAATATTCACTAAAAAAATTTAGAACTAGTAAATAAATTCAGTAAGGCTGCAGGATATAATAATAAGATACAAAAATCTGTTGCTTTTCTAAACATGAATATGAACTATCAGAAACAGAAAGCAAGAAAACAATTCCATTTAAAATCACATCAAACAGAATACAATGCTGAGGAAAAAACTTAACCACGGAGTTGAAAGACCCATACCATGAAAAGTATAAAACACTGATGAAGAAAACTGAAAATGATGCAAAGAAATGGAAAAATATCTAATGTTCAAGGATCAGAAGAAGTAATCTTGTTAAAATTCCCATACTACCCAAAACAATTTACAGATTTAATGTAATCCCTATCAGAATATCTATGACATTTCTCACAGAACTAAAACATATAATCCTATAATTTATATGGAAATACAAAAGACCTCAAATTGCCAAAGCAATCTTGAGAAAAAAATACAAAGCTGAAATAATCAGGTTCCCTGATATTTCAGACTATACTACAAAGCTATAGTAATGAAAATAACATATGCTGGCACAAAAGTAGACATACACATCCATAGAATGGAATACAGAGCCCAGAAAGAAACCCACAACCTTATGGTTAATTAATCGATAACAAAGGAGGTAAGAATATGCAACGGAGAAAAGACAGCTTTTTCAGTAAGTGGTGTTGGGAAAACCAAATAGCTACATATGAAAGAATGAAATTAGAATATTTCCTCACATCATATACAAAAATAAACTCAAGATTGATTAAAGACCTCAATGCAAGACCCATAACTGCCTGGAAGAAAATACAGGCAGATACATAATTTCTTTGAGAGAAATTATAGCAATATTTTTTGGGGGGAATCTGTCTCCTCAGGCAAAGGAAACAAAAGCAAAAATAAACAAATGGGACCTAATTAAACTTAAAAAGCTTTCACACAGCAAATAAAAGCACTGATAAAATGAAAAGGCAATCTACTGAATGGGTGAAAATATTTGCAAATGACATGACTGATAGGAATTAATATCCAAAATATATTTACTGTATATTTGTCTTTACCAAGGAGGTTTTTCCTTTCATGATGTTCATGTTTCTCATTGGGACCTTTTCTTTTTCACTTAGTCTCATTAACACTTTTTGTAAAGCTGGCTTGGTGATGCTATAGTTCTAACTTCTGCTGTCTAAAACTTTTGATCTCTCCCAAGTTTGAATGAAACTGTGGCTGGGTAGTTTCCTTGGTTGTAGATTTTTCACTTTTACTAGTTTAAATATATTCTGCCACCACCCTTCCGACCTGCAGAGTTTCTGCTGAAATAGCTAATAGCCTAATAAGAGCTGCCATGCGTGTAACTTGTTCTTTACCTCTGCTGTTTTTAATATTCTTCTCTTTAACTTCACCATTTTAATTTCAGTGCATCTTAATGTGGTTCTCTTTGGGTTGATCCTGTTTGAGACTCTCTGTGTTTCCTGGATGTGGGTGTCTGATTCCTTTCTTAGGTTAGGGAAGTTTTAAGCGATCATGTTCTCAGACATGTCCTTTGATCCTTTATCTATTTCTCTTCTGTAGGACCCCTATAACATCAATGGTACTATGCTTAACATTGTACCGGAAGCCTCTTAAGCTGTCCTTATTTCTATTTTATCTTTTTTTTTCTTTTTTCTTTTCATCCTTAGTGGTTTCCACTACTAGGTCTTCCCACTTGTTGATCTGTTCCTCTGCATCACTTACCCTATGGTTTATTCCTTTTAGTGTATTTTTTTCAGTACTGTATTCTTCATCTCTATTTGGCTCTTCTTTGTATTGGATTACCCAGAAAGCTTGTTAGCTGTTTTCCGGTAAAATCTTTCTAAAAAAACCAAACTCTCTGGCCAATCCAGTACTTTCTTACACTAGTAAAACGTCTAACTTTTCATTCTTCATCAATTCTTCTCTCAAGTGTGCTATCTTTACTGTAATTACTTTGAACTCTTTATCTCTTAGATTGTATATCTCTACCCACTTCACTCTTTTTCTGGGGTTCTATCTTCTTCTTTTTTTAGAACATGTTCCTCTGTTACTTTGCTTTGCCTAATTTGCTGTTTCTCTTTCTAGTATGTTGGTTAGGTTCCTTGACCTTGGAAAGTTGGAAAAGTGGCCTTGGAAGTGGTCCTCTGTAGGAGGTAGACGTCCTGCGTCTCAGCAGCACATTCCCCTCTGGTCATTAGAGCGCTCTGCTCTTGGGGGCCCCTGTGTGCGCTATGTGGGGCCTTCTCTCGTGGTGGCTTACTTCAGGCAGTATGGTAAGCGTGCTAGCCTCTGGTGTGATTGGCTGCCAGGCCCCATCTGGTACAAAACGGCTGACAGCCGCTGTGGGCCCAGTCACAAGGCGGCTGGCAGTGGAACTCCAGGGCTAGTGCTGGCACGCTCCGGGGCACTGCTAGGTTCTAGGGGGATGACTTTTGGGCTTTTGGCTTTCTTGGATTTAGTGTTGGCCTGCTGGTGGGTTGGGCTGGTTCCTTACATGACTGGCTACAGGTTCTAGGGTATCCCAAAGCTGGTACTGATCACTGGAGAGTGGGGCAGCTGGCAGAGGAGTACAAAGTGCTCACCCATCATGGGTAAAGCCAGGTCCTAGGGCTAGTGCCATCTGCTGGCAGGCTGAGCTGGGTCCTAGGGTGTTGGCATTGAACTGCTGGTGAATGAGGCTGATCACACAGCTAGAACTGGCCGGCTGCTCGGAGGGCCCAGGGCCCAGGAGGTTCTAGGGACCATTCCTGCCCACTGATGGATAAAGCAGTGTCCCATGGCCTCTGACTGCAGGGCCCTCCTGGGAGTCCTTGATCTAGTACCTGTGTACTGGAGTATGAGTATTCTTCATGGGCCCAATGGTGGACAGGGTCATGTCCAGGGCTGGTATGGGCTCAAGGGGCCTTAAGGCAGCCTGCCTGCTCGTATGTGGGACTGCCTCCTTGCCCAGCTGGTTGCTTGGCCTGAGGGGTTCCAGTACTGGTATTGACAGGCTGGTATGTGGGGGCAAGCCAGGGTCTTGTTTTAATAAGCTAGAGGGAAGATTCCAAAATGTCCTTTGATAGCATCCGTCTCCACCTGGCAGAAGGAGCTCCGCAAAATGGCTGTTGCCAGTACCTGCATCCTCAGGGTGAGCTCCGGTTACCTCCGGCCTCTCCAGGAGACTCTCAAAAGATCAGCAGATAGGTCTGGCCTAGGATCCCCTCACACTACTGCTTCTGTCCTGGGTCCCACAAAGTGTGAGATTGTGTTTATATATGCGCTTTATGAGTGAAATCCTTATGCTCCACAGTCCTCTGGATCTCCTAAAGTAAGCCCCTCTGACTTTCACACACCTGTTTTGTATGAATGTATAAATAAAGCCATACATTTTGGTGGCTTCACTTCTTGCTCTAGTACCGCCAGGCTGGGGAGCCCAGTGTGGGACTCAGATTCCTTGCTCTTTGGGAAGAATCTCTGCATTTGTAATTATTCTCCCCTTTGTGGATCACTCTCCTGGAGGAATGGGCCTGGAATATACCCTATATCTCTGCCCCTCCTACCTGTCTTGTGGTTCCTTCTTTATATCCTTACTTGTGGAATATCTTCTCTATAGATTTTGGTCTCTCTCATCAATGCTTGTTCAATAAACAGTTGTAACTTTGATATGCCCATGAGAGAAGGTGAACTCAGGATTTTCCTACTCTGCCATCTTTGTATGCCTTACCTGAGACTAGACTTTTAACAAATAAGTTTTCCATGATTATATCCAGTATGTGAAACCATCTGGCTGGTCAGAAGGTTTTGAAAACTTTATTTCAAATCTTAAGAGGTGACATTTTGATTACCTTTATCCAACGACTATTTGCTTGTAACATTGGATTTTTTTTTTCCAATCATGGATAGAAAACTACTCTATCATGGATAGAAAATAAGTTCCTTAATTTCTTGGTAGTAAAAAGATTTGTATCTATCCCCCACCTCAAATGCTCAGTGGCAGAATAAGTGAATATTAAACAAAAATACTACAATGGTATGCAAATCAACTGATGCTATCTCTATGCATGATAAGTCCAAAAATTTATCTCTTGGTTCTAGTCAAATCTATTTCATAATGACCTATAAATAAACAGTTGTAAGGCAGGAGATAGATGGGCCCCAGGCTGAGCAGCTGGAGTTTCTCCCCTGTGGACAGACACTCCAAAATAGCAGGAGGAAGAAAAGGCTAAGCCCAGCCCAGATAAGAGATAAAGGATGACATATTCCTCATTCTTAAAGGCAGAGACATTCCTGACTACATACATGTATAGAACAGATCCTTGCAGAACCATAATGGAGGGGGTGCCACCCCATATGAAGTGACAGACTTTTCGCTAGTGTCCATCTTGGTGGGGAAATGTACACACACATGGGAGGACCCTCGGATCAACCAAATACAGAGTCAGAGCCAGGCAGAGCAAGATAACTGGCCAAAGGTAACCTGGAAGAAATGACCCGTGTAAGTGATTCATCGAAAAAGCAAGAGAGTTCCAGAAAAATATCTACTTCTGCTTTATTCACCACCAAAGCCTTTGACTGTTTGGATCACAACAAACTGGAAAATTCTTAAAGAGATGGTAAAACAAACACCTGACCTGCCTCCTGAGAAATCTGTGTGCAGGTCAAGAAGCAACAGTTAGAACTGGACACAGAAAAACAAACTTGGTCTGAATCAGGAAAGGAGTACATCATGGCTGTGTGTTGTCTCCCTGCTTGTTTAATTTATAAGCAGAGTATATCATGAGAAATGCTGGGCTGGATGAAGCACAAGCTGGAATCAAGATTACTGGGAAAAATATCAATGACTTCAGATAAGCAGATGACACCACCCTTATGGAAGAAAGCAAAGAAGAACAAAAGAGCCTCTTGAAGAAAGTGAAAGAGGAGAGTGAAAAAGTTGGCTTAAAGCTCAACATTCAGAAAACTAGGATCACGACATCCATTCCAATCACTTTATGGCAAATAGACGAGGAAACAATGGAAAAAGAGACAGACTTTATTTTTTTGGGTTCCAAAATCACTGTGGATAGTAACTGCAACCTTGAAATTAAAAGATGCTCGCTCCTTAGAAGAAAAGCTATGACAAACCAAGATAGCATTTTAAAAAGCAGAGACATTACTTTGCCAACAAAGATCTGTCTAGTCAAAGCTATGATTTTTCCAGTAGTCATGTATGGATGTGAGAGTTGGACTATAAAGAAAGCTGAGTACCAAAGACTTGATGCTTTTGAACTGTGGTGTTGGAGAAGACTCTTGAGAGTCCCTTGGACTGCAAGGAGATCCAACCAGTCCATCCTAAAGGAGATCAGTCCTGGGTGTTCATTGGAAGGACTGATGCCGAAGCTGAAACTCCAATACTTTGGCCACCTGTTGCAAAGAACTGACTCATTTGAAAAGATGCAAATATTGGGAAAGGTTGAAGGCAGGAGGAGAAGAGGACGACAGAGGATGAGATGGTTGGATGGCATCACTGATGTGATGGACATGAGTTTGAACAAGCTCCGAGAGTTGATGATAGACTGGGAAGCCTGGCTTGCTGCTTTCCATGGGGTAGCAAAGAGCAGACATGACTGAGTGACTGAACTGAACTGAACTGAAGTGATTCGAACTACCACAAGGGTGTGACTCTCTCTGAGCCTCCACCTGTGTCTATCCACATATACTCTTTTCCTCTAATACACACTTTACTTGTTTTACTGCTTTCCATCTCTATGTGAAAATTCAATTCTACACAGCAGTGGGCTCGGGACTTGTCAATGATCACTTGTCCCTGGTAGTCTAGTGGCTAGGATTCAGGACACTCACTGCCACAGTCAGACTTCAATCTCTGGCCAGGAAAGCAAATCCTGCTTCAAGCTGCTGCAGGCTGAGGTTGGATCAAAACATGTGCAGGTAACATTCCTCGGAATCATTAAAATATATGAATGTCCCCTCTCTGCTTTAGGCTGTTTTAATAGCATATTTTAAAAGCTTATAGATATCTTACAGATATTCCGTGTCTCTTCTAATATTAGTACATAAGCTCTCTCTTTCAAAAAAGAAATCTTAATAATGTTTAAGCATATGGTTTGGAATCATGTTTCCAATTCCTTTCTAATGTCAAACAAAAACTTGATAGAACTATTTATGAATACTGGTGTTTTCTGCCAAGACCACTGGCAATATTCAAATATTAACAATAGAAAGAATACAGCTTTCATAAGTATGAAGCATTTTCATAATTATGACACTGTGAATTAGCATTGTTTGAAATAGTTCTGGGTTTATGAGATAACATTTCCAAACACTTAGAAATGATTAAGAGCAGTTTGGAGGCTAAATCACTTCTTTCACATAACTCCTTTTCAAAAAGCTATATACCCTTTAATTTCTTCTTTCATTACAAATCCACCTATCTTCAAAACAAAGGAATGCCTTAAGACAATTACTTCACGAAAATTATTTGCTTTTGTTTTATTTTGACAGTCATGGTCAATATTATTGTTAATTATAGTGTCTGCTTTATATGATTACACAGATAATCATATTCATATTTAAAATATATATAAGGGAACTGACAATATGGTGTTATCTTAATTTTTAAAATAACTGACAGTCACATTTTTGAAAAATATATCTTATTAAACAAAAGGCTATTCTGCTTTCACATTTTAAGTAATTTTTTTTCAATTGCGTTGGTACACTTTTATTACAAAGATTTTTATAGAGATCTAATCCGATTAATTATATTATAACTAAAGTATCACTAAATCACTCAATGAAAAAATAAGAAACTGCAGTATGAATAAAATTTTTATGCTCTGATAGATTTTTTTCCCAAGAGAATAGCCTGAGAGAGAAAATATATCTAGAACTTAGCCTGGTATGCACTTTAAAACACAAGTGTTTTTAATAATGCTATCTTGGAGTTAGGAGGAGGAAATGATTAAATAAGTACCTTTGAATTTATCTGGAATCTTGGTAATTTGTACTTTTTGTTTGCAGATCTAAGTTAACTAGTTGCAAATGTAAGCCACATTCCAATCTTTATCCTCACCCTCCTCTGTTGAATTCTGACACCTCCAGGACTTCTAAATTGCTTAATTATCTGTGCTGTGAGATACATGTCTTTAGGGATCCTATGAATCTTAGAAGATCAGTAAATTCGGATATTTGTTAAATATTACTTAGTGGTAATTAAAAGTCATAACCAACATAGAGAAGAGTAGAAAAAGACCTCAAAAGGATTTTTAAAAGATTAAACATACACGCATAAAAATAAAATGTCATTAATCAGCACATGGAGAAAACCACAATGAGATGGGATTGGTATGAAGTACCAACAGCAAAAGGGAACAATAACCAAAAAGGTTTGTTTTGCTTCTTTTTTGATGAACCAAAGAGACTAATAAAGCAAGGAATAAATGCTGGGGGGAAAAAAGGTAATTAGCAACCAGTAGAAGACCTTGTTTGTAGAAGGAAATGGCAACCCACATCAGTATTCTTGCCTGGGAAATCCCATGGACAGAGGAGCCTGCTGGGCTGCAGTCTATGGGGTTGCAAGAGTCGGACATGAATGAGCGACTAAACTGCCTACCTTCCTACCTGGAAGACCTCATTAACCTCTGTAAGGGGATGACCAATATGGGACAGTCACACACCAGATATTCAGGTATTAAGAGTCTATTCTTAACTTAAATGCTTGACCACTAAAGGTCTATACCCATCCGCATCAAAAATATTACTTTATAATAAAGGAAACAAAATACAATATGCATTTAATTTTGTTTTCCAAACTAGTCTTATAGAAATTAACTTGCATTGACTTTAATCAGCAAACCATTAGCTGCCATCATTACCAATTTCTGCTTTCTACTGCCTGGCCTATCTCCTACAGATGCCTTCTTTCCCATTGATTAAAACATCTCTCAATGATTCCTTAGCCTCTTCTCTAATATCCCAGAGGACCACCCAAATGAGAGATAATAGAGACTTCCCTGGTGGTCCAGTGGTTAAGAATCCACCTGCTAATGCAGTGGACATGGATTTGAGCCCACATTTGGGAAGATCCCACAGGCCACAGAGAAACTAAGTTCAAGTATCAACCACAACCACTAAGGCCGGGCGCTGGAGCCTGAGTGCTGCTCCTACTAAAGCCCTGAGCCCTGGAGCCCACACTCTGGTAGAAGAGAAGCCGCCACAATGAGAAGCTCATCCCCTACAACAGAGAGTAGCCTCTGCTCGCTGCAACTAGAGAAAGCCTGTGAGCAGCAGCAAGCACCCAGCACAGCCAAAAATAATAAATAAGTATATTACTTAATTAAAAATGGAAAAATAAATAATAGATACTGTTCTATGCTGTTTATTAAGCTTTTTCAGGAAGGTTAGCATTATCTCCCTCAAGGCAATCCATATTTTAGAAAGTGAGCAATATGCTTCATATTTCCTTGGCATTCCACAAGTATTAATACTATTACACATTGCATTCAGAGTACCTGTTCTTCTAATGTCTGTGAAATAACTGATTCATTTAAAAAAAGAAATGCTGTTGTTATTTAGTTAATAACCTAATTGCTAAAATACATGAGCTATTTGGTTTAATTTAGTCTAACAGATATTATACATATGTAATCGCTTCATGATTTCAACAACCACTTTTCTCTTATTAAATAAAAACACCAAACAACAAAATTTTTAGTTCATCTCTTCCACCTGGCCACTCTGTTATAAACATGAAGAACAAATGTTTATCGCAAATATACCAGTAGGAATAAATACAAAAAGTATGTGATAATTTGCTTATTCCCTTAATTTGTACGGAAGGTCTTCTGAAGCCTTGTACTATGTTTATACCATATTGACACATCTAATAGGAAATACATTGAACCTTTGGTTATCTAAAACAGTAAGCAAATAACTGTATACTACTTTTCAGTGGGGCTTGATAGCTAGATTTTGAACATTTGAAACTGTTAATTAACTGTCACTTACTCATTAGGTAATCACAGCTAAATCTAACCTTAAGACTGTGTGCTTAGTCACTCAGTCATGTTATGTCCGACTCTTTGCAACCCCGTGGGCTATAGCCTGCCAGGCTCCTCTGTCCATGGGGATTCTTCAGGTAAGAATACTGGGGTGGGTTTCCATGCAAATCTAAACATGAGAGGTCTTAATTTATCCCAAAGTTCATATACATTTATAAGAACAAAATACATTTAGTTATTTGGTAATTGCTAGGCCAAACAATGATTCAGGAGAAGAGGAATGATATTGACAGAATGCAAAATTATAGAGGTAAAACACATCAACCTCAACAAAAGACCAGTTTTAGAAAGCCTGTCTTCTACTTGATTTGGAAAATCACAAAAGCAAGTCAGGAAGAATGAGAAGTAAAGGGAGAGAAAAAGCTATGATGATCTTGGTTATAATATAAATATAATTTTTTTTTTAATTGGCCTTTTTTTTTGTTTAAACTGACATAGAAAACACTGGAATAAATATTCATTCAAAAAATAATATTCTTAGAAATATTTATTCATTTACTAGAAAGGATCAATGGTGAGGAAACAAAGCAGATGGTCACATGGGTGTTTCTGATCAATAGATCTCCTGATTCTACATAATATACTAGCCCTAATTTGTCACCTGAAAAGTTTTGCAAGAACTGAAGCTAAAACAATAGACCATTATGTATATTCTGAGGGCATTCGAAACAACACTGAAATGATTAAAGTAATTAATTATTCATTACTTACAAAAGTAGTGTTTTCCAATAATAATGTGGTAGTATTTGTTTCTATATTCAGTTTAATGACATGTCCATTCTCGCTTTTATACACCACATCTGTATCTGCAACAACAAAGATATGAACAATTGACAAACACATTGACTAGGTAATATAATGGCTATAGAGGAGATAATGTGCATAATAAACAGGCTCACTGGAACAATGACTGTTAGCCTTTAACAACCTGAGCAGATCTCTACACTTGGCTCATATTAATCCTCTTCAGTGATCAGGAAGCCTGTCTAGCCTATGGCCTATTGTGCAAAGAAAACAGGGTTAGAGAGAGGGTCACTGAGATTCTTGGTTCAACAAATGAAAAGTAATTAAAATATGGGCAACCTGATGCCCATTCTGAGCTTAGAAAGAAGAGACAAAGAGAAGCACCTCCCATTTCTGAAGCTGTTACCGATTAGTGATGTAGTTAAACTTTTAACAAGGCTGCTCCTGAAACATAACTAGATACATTTCTGAGACTGTCATTATGAACCACATTCATGCAAACTTTTTCATGTATCCAGTACTGCCACCACTCAATTTCTATTCAACGTCTTTTTCCCTTGGGTTTCGAATTGTGCCTCTGATATTTTGCCTGGATTGTGTGATCAAAGGTCAAAATCTCTGAGACTGGTACAATGCCAACCATTGTATCCACTTTATCAACTTTAAAGAGAATGATGTCCTCAATTTAAATAACTGCATTTGGTTAGGAGAACTGCTAATTTTATATATTTTTTAGTTTAATTCAGCCACATTAACCAGGAAATTAAATCATTTTAAGAACTCTACACCTGAAAATATCAACTTGAGAAAAATTGCCAGAAAGAGTACTCAGAAGTTAAGAAAAGAAAGATATCTATATCCAAATAAAAGATATAATAATATATATAATATAGAAATATATATGTAATTAGATAAAAGGAAAGATACCCAAATAAAAGTAGTCTTGAGTGTCTTTTTTTTGTATAAGCATAACCTCCTTTTCAGTTTTACCCAGTTCTAACCTGCTCCATGGTATTACACTTCCCTAACCCTATGCACATTGGAAAAAAAGGCAATATTGAGAGGGATTGGACCTATGATTCACAGTAAGTGAAGTTATATAAGTTAGATATAACTTACATAACCCAATGGTCATCATCCACATACTGGTGGTAAATAAATACTACATGTTGGATTGTCAAGATTATGTGCAAATGCCTGACATTTTGACAGAGCAAGGTTTTCTGACTGTTCTCTAGTTATTTCAATATTATAAATAGTAACACCTAGGAGTTATGATGAGAAGCAATTAATACTAGCAAAAATAAAGTTTGTTTTTCTTCAGCATTTCATTCAGAAGATCAAGAGCCCAACATGACTCTCCTACTAGAGTCAAGCATGACACAGAGGTCAATGATTCTTCTTGACTTCAATCAAATGGGGACGGGGACATGTTGGAAAGACACAGAAAGGGAAAGACATGGAAAGACATGGGCCACAGAAAAAGACAAAGTGTTTTAATAAAGAAGAAGAGACAATGATTTCCAAGTTACCATCTGAATTGTACTTCGGCGTACTGAAAGATAAATCTATGAGATCTTTAAAATAAGGTCTTCTATCACCTGAATTTCATCACCTACAAAAATTTTAGGTCCTTTTCATTATGAATTTTACTTGCTGACCTTTCTAGTGATGTAAAATAAATAACAGGCTTTACACACATAAGTATTTATTTATATTTATATTCTTTCCCTCTCTTCCTTTTCCTTTGTATCTCATAGTTATGATCACAGGCTCAACAGCAACACTGGGCACCATGCTACTCCTTTGGTCTTGCCAGCCGACTCTGGTCTCCTGTCTAGTAGCTCTCAGTTAATGCTTGCTTGAATCAATAGTCCAACCTCAATGAACACCTCTGTTATTTTTCTTCATATTCTCAATTCTGAATCATTTCTTCTGGTGAATTATGAATATACCATCATAGGTAAGCATCAATAGAATTCCTTAACAAAATCCTTAAAATATTCTCACAATAAATTAAAAGAAAGAGGGTTTCCCCTTTCCACTGTACCTTGTAGATTAATGTAGGAAACAGAAAAATGTAGGAAATCAGCACAGCGCAGAACTCTAAATAGGGATGAGGTCTGTGAACTTATGGAGAAATGGAAGTCCAGAGAGCATGAACAGTGATTCTTCTTCAATGGAAGAGACAGAGTAACACATATCATTACTGTCTTTCATAGTAAAAGGAAACCCTCAGCAGGTGATGGATTATATTGGGGTGGGGGAAGAACATTCATTTTTATAATATTTCCCCTAGAATCAGAATAGAAGTAAATGGAGCTTGTCTGAGAAGATAAAGACTACACTTAATATTTTTAAAGTAAATTTCATTGGATAATTATTTCGACTTGAAAAACATCTGTAGAGATTTGTGTTTATAAATCCCTTTGAATCTGCACTCCTGCAAATTTTACTATTGGAATTTCAGTGTTGCATTAGTGGGAGAGACCTTTCATTTTTAAAATTCAACTGTAACTCTCTAGGTTAACCTTTGATACAGATTTCTGCATGAATTATTGTAAAAGCATCTAACATCTGCCTTTATTACTTCTCTTTAATTTTTTTCTGGTCTTTAAAATCTGATCTTCTGGGTGTCATATTTATGATACTTTATATTTGATTTATAATCACTAGTGGAATGTCCCAGTTTTGAAACTCCTATTTTTGTATTAATAAATTACTTTCTGGAAATATATTTTACAACTGTCACCTCATATTTTCTTTAATATTAACTAATGAAATATGAGTGAATCAGATCAATGAGTAAAGTGCTTAACACAAGAAGATCAAGGTGGGTGTACTTGAAAAATTCTTAAAACACTGTATTAGACATGTCTATACAGTACTTTGATTAAATAATCTTTCTTCCTTTTCAGCTCATTGAAAGTTAAGAGTCAATTATCCTGAACACACATTCAATTCAGTCAGGCTTTTTTTTTTTAGATGAAAAGATGTGACAAGATGGAATCACTGTCTAGTTTCTTCATCCTGAGCTATATGAATGCGTTTTTAGTGTGACCCACCCTCAAATTCTTGTCATTCTGTCCAATTCCTTTTTCTATAATTTGTAGCAAAAGGAAAAAACAGTACCATATCCTAAGTTTAAGTTCTTTCAGGTAAAGGCAAGCTTTTATTTTATAATAGTCCACACAGAGCAGGTATAATGCAGTTCATATTATAGTTCAGTTCTCAAATTGCTATTGAAATTGAGAACTGAGGCCTCTGCATTCACCCAGACTGTCAGGATCTCCAACCATAAGATTTTATTTTTAGTGTTTGCAAGTTGTTGCCCATGAAGATAAGGCTGTAAATTAGTATAAAAGTTAATTTTGTTTCAGAAACTTCCTTAAAAGTAATTTATCTGAGCCATAAGCTCCCAAATCTGAACAAATTATCACCTGTTAATTCAGACCCTGATACCGGGAAAGATTGAAGGCAGAAAGAGAAGAGAGCAACAGAGGGTGAGATGGTGGGATGGCATCACAGCTTCAATGGACATGAACTTGGGCAAACTCTGGGAGATGGTGAGAGATAAAGGGGCCTGGCCTGTTGCAGTCCATGGGGCCACAGAGTCGGACACGACTTAGTGACTGAACAACGACCATAATTCTTATTAGTAACTGTTTACTTAAGATTCACTTCAAGATATTTGTCTCTTAGTGTCAACCGACCTAGGCCGTTACATCATGAAATGCACACCTCTTCAACCAGACCCTCACATTGGAAGAACTGTCTTAACAACTCACTTCTAGATTTCCAGCCCCATCCCATCCCACCCTACCAATCCTTCCTTCTGGACGTTCAAACAGTCAAAATGTTGCCCTCCCTGACTAAAATAGGTAATAAACGCAGCTTTGCATAACAGGTTATTCTGGGTGTTGACAGTTGACAAAATTCACTTTCCCTAAATGTCTGTTTAAAGCCACCTTATTTTTTAATGTTATTATTGATAATTTAATTATGCATTTAACTTTAACATGATAATTTGCTTTTAATGTTTCAAAATTAAATCTATCATCCATCATCCATATGTGGAGAGAATTTTCAAAAAGTGGAAAAAATCTTGACAAACTGTTTACTTGAAACATTTTAATGCAAATATGATTTTTATCCTAAAAATCTATTTTTTTTAACATATCTCAAAGAAAAGTTCTATGGCATCTTTTTTTTTGTAACTCACAATCAAATTGAAGAAATTAGAAAAAAGAACAGTAAAACAAAGTAATGAAATAGCAATCACTGAAAATGTTCAAATAAATTCAGGAAGAATATGTTAAATATCAAATTAAGATTTAATCATTATTTAAAGATATCAATAGCAAATCTTGACTATTGAATTAATCACAACTGAAACACAATAGGCCTTAAACCATCTCTCCTAAAACACTGCCCATATCTGTAGAAATTTTCCTCACCTTTTTTTTTCCTCACTTTTTTAAAGACCCCTGGCTGCATATATTCACCTGTGAACACTGGGGCCATCAGAAATGGCTTACTGTCCTTCTTGTCTACCTCAAAATACCATTCCAAATACATTCTTCTCTTTCCCCAGACTTCTGGAAAGAGATGCTCTTTTTTGAAAAACAAAACAAAACAAAAGCTGTTTTTTAACCACATTGAATATGCTACATACCTTTAAATATCTTTAATTTATGATATTTCTTAAATATTTACTTCTTGCCAGTTACTTGTATTTTTCATGGTGTATATATTTCTTCTCTATATTAGAAATTAATAATAATAATCACTATCATTCAGCTCTTTGCTCTTCTCCAGGCTTTTGTCCTTTCAAAATAAGCCTCAATAAACCTTTTGTACAAGGGGTTTCAGACTTATCCTGTGTGTCCACCATACATGTAATTCTCCGTGTCTCTCTGAAGCCCAGTTTCAGTCCTCATTCCCCTCAAACAACAAGCTTGCAACATCAACACTGACCTGGGAAAACCAAATCCAATGTGCTTATCCCCCATGCTTAATCCCCACCTTACTCTACTTTGCACTTTGTGACACATAAAGTGAGCAGAAGGATTCTGAAATCTTCTTTTGCCTTTGAACCATTATCTTGGCCTGGAATCCTTTCTTCAAAATGTCTATACATTCTACTATAACAATTGTTGTCTAAACAAAGACAACCTGCAAAGCTCAACTCTGAGCTCTTTTTTTTTTTCCCAATTGCTATTTTCTGAGTAGTCATTTCCACTTGTGTGTGCTCAGTCACTAAGTCTTATCCCATTCTTTGTAACCCCATAGCAGGCCAGGCTCCTCTGTCCCTGAGATTTCCCAGGCAAGAATACTGCAGTGGGTTGCCATTTCCTCCTCCAGGGATCTTCTGGACCCAGGGATCACGTCTCCTATAGGCCCTGAATGGACAGGCAGATTCTTGACCACTGAGCTGCTTGGGAAACCTCAAAACTTCCAAATTGATTTTTTAAACTTTTGAGCCTGGACCTCTTCTGTATGTTGGCTTTATATTGCCAATTCTATGCTAGATGACATACATGTCTTGCAGATACATAAAGCATAGCAGACATATATATATATATGTATACATGTGTATATGCATATATATATACACACACACATAAGTTCATTACATCTTTTCTTTCTCTTCAACCCCTATATTAATATTGTGCCTTAAGACCTCTCACTTGGAGGATTGTTTCAGCTTTTCAGTGTTCTTTATGCCTGTAGTTTATCCCCATAACATAGTATAACATCCTGAAGAACACTTGGAATTCTCTCATATGCTAGGAAAATAATCACTGCACTCAGGTTACTCAGTGAGTGGCTTTGACATGTATTTCCCTATTTATTATCTCCTGATCTCTATTTTTTAAAAAAACCCTGATCATCTATTGTTGACAGTTGTCCACAAGTCTTCCTTCACTCCCCCTTTATTTTGCTTATGATATCCAGTATCCAAAGACCAAGTCCTGTCCAAAATTTTCATCTTTCCGAAAGCATTGCTGGGTGCTCAGCACTTCTAACGTCTTCACTCTGTATATCTCTTTTCTGCACTCCTCATTTAATATTTAATCATACAATTTCTTTCAAATATTTTACTGTCTATTTTTATTCAATTTCAATGTGTTTATTTTGGGTTTTCAGTTACTTTATGAATTCTAGAAACACTCTATCTCTTGTTCCTTTCAGAGGTGAAACTATGCATACACACATATTCCATAGTGTACATTAACATGAAATCTACTCTTCGAGTGTCTGCATTAATATGGCTTTAATATTTCAGAACATTCTTGCCAGGAAGATGAGGTTGCAAATGCCCTCATCATTTTATTTTTTCAGGAACTTTCTGAAAACCCATTTATTTGAAAAATAGACTACTCAATAATGCTCACTAAAGTAAACATTCCTTTTTCAGAACAATACATAACTCAACCAAATGACTGTTTAATATTCAAGATCTTCTCCCAAGCCCTCACCTTCTAAAATTCATTAGTCCCCAACATTTTCAACACAAAGTTTCAACCAGTCCTAATCAATACTACTTATGGAAAGACCTGTAAAACCACATCCCACCAAAATGTCATAAAAACACCGCTCCTGTGCCATTTCCTTAAGAGAATATGCTTTCCACTCTCAAGTGAGCAAGAAAGTGATCTTCTTTACCAAGTAAGCAACAAACTCATCTCTGCGTCTTCATGTTTATCAGGTTATTTTGGTGGTAATTTGGGAGAACTAGTATTCACCAGTTTATATTTTCTGCAGAGTAGAGTAATATGCCATCCATGCCACTAAAGGATCTTAATGAACTTTTTCCTCTACTACAAGATTCTTTAAAAAAAAAAAAAAAAAAGATTCTTTTTAATATATCTCAGTTTATTTTTCCATTTATCAGTTTAGTCGCTCAGTCGTGTCCAACTCTTTGTGACCCCATGAACCGCAGCACCCAGGCCTCCCTGACCATCACCAACACCGAGTCCACCCAAACCCATGTCCATTGAGTCACTGATACCATTCAACCACCTCATCTTCTGTCATCCCCTTCTCCTCACATCATCCATCTTTCCCAGCATCAGGGTCTTTTCAAATGAGTCAGCTGTTAGCATTAGGGGGCCAAAGTATTGGAGTTTCAGTATCAACATCAGTCCTTCCAATGAACACCCAGGACTGATCTGCTTTAGGATGGGCTGGTTGGATCTCCTTGCAGTCCAAGGGACTCTCAAGTCTTCTCCAACACCGCAATTCAAAAGCATCAATTCTACGACACTCAGCTTTCTTTATAGTCCAACTCTCACATTCATACATGACCACTGGAAAAATCATAGCCTTGACTAGATGGACCTTTGTTGGCAAAGTAATGTCTCTGCTTTTTAATATGCTGTCTAGGTTGGCCATAACTTTCCAGGAGCAAGCGTCTGTTAATTTCATGGCTGCAATCACCATCTGGAGTGACTTTGGAGCCCCCCAAAAAATAAAGTCAGCCACTGTTCCCACTGTTTCCCCATCTATTTTCCATGAAGTGATGGGACCGGATGCCACGATTTTAGTTTTCTGAATGTTAAGCTTTAAGCCAACTTTTTCACTCTCCTCTTTCACTTTCATCAGGAGGCTCTTTAGTTCTTCTTCACTTTCTGCCATAACGGTGGTGTCATCTGTATAGCTGAAGTTATTGATACTTCTCCGGCAATCTTGATTCCATCTTGTGCTTCCTCCAGCCCAGCATTTCTAATGATGTACTCTGCATATAAGTTAAATAAGCAGGGTGACAATACACAGCCTTGACGTACTCCTTTTCCTATTTGGAACCAGTCTGTTGCCCCATGTCCAGTTCTAACTGTTGCTTCCTGACCTGCATACAGGTTTCTCAAGAGGCAGGTCAGGTGGTCTGGTATTCCCATGTCTTTCAGAATTTTCCACAGTTTATTGTGACCCACACAGTCAAAGGCTTTGGCATTGTCAATAAAGCAGAATTAGATATTTTTCTGGAACTCTCTTGCTTTTTCGATGATCTAGCAGATGTTGGCAATTTGAGCTCTGGTTCTTCTGCCTTTTCTAAAACCAGCTTGAACATCTGGAAGTTCTCGGTTCACGTATTGCTGAAGCCTGACTTGGAGAATTTTGAGCATTACTTTACTATTGCAATGTGCGGTAGTTTGTGCATTCTTTGGGGTTGCCTTTCTTTGAGATTGGAATGAAAACTGATCTTTTCCAGTCCTGTGGCCACTGCTGAGTTTTCCAAATTTGCTGGCATATTGAGTGCAGCACTTTCACAGCATCATCTTTGAGGATTTGAAACAGCTCAACTGGAATTCCATCACCTCCATTGGCTTTATTTGTAGTGATGCTTCCTAAGGCCCCTTTGACTTCACATTCCAGGATGTCTGGCTCTAGATGAGTGTGAGTGATCACACCATCGTGATTATCTGTGTTGTGAAGATCTTTTTTATACAGTTCTATGTATTCTTGCCA
The DNA here is from genome assembly GCF_963930625.1 of Muntiacus reevesi. NCBI lineage: Eukaryota > Metazoa > Chordata > Mammalia > Artiodactyla > Cervidae > Muntiacus > Muntiacus reevesi. The sequence goes on from NC_089251.1 coordinate 205,593,460, forward strand.
CCTCTTCTTAATATCTTTTGCTTCTGTTAGGTCCATACCATTTCTGTCCTTTATTGAGCCCATCTTTGCATGAAATGTTCCCTTGGTATCTCTAATTTTCTTGAAGAGATCTCTAGTATTTCCCATTCTATTGTTTTCCTCTATTTGTTTGCATTGATCGCTGAGGAAGGCTTTCTTATCTATCCTTGCTATTCTTTGGAACTCTGCATTCAAATGGGAATATTTTTCCTTTTCTCCTTTGCTTTTTGCTTCTCTTCTTTTCACAGCTACTTGTAAGGCATCCTCAGACAGCAATTTTTACTTTTTAGCATTTGTTTTTCTTGAGGATGGTCTTTATCCCTGTCTAGTGTACAATGTCACAAACCTCTGTCCATAGTTCATCAGGCACTCTGCCTATCAGATCTAGTCCCTTAAATCTATTTCTCACTTTCACTGTATAATCATAAGGGATTTGATTTAGGTCATACCTGAATGGTCTAGTGGTTTTCCCTACTTTCTTCTATTTAAGTCTGAATTTGACAGTAAGGAGTTCATGATCCAATACTTTGGCTACCTGATGCGAAGGGCTGACTCATTTGAAAAGGCCCTGATCCTGGGAAAGATTGAGGGCATGAGGAGAAGGGGACGACAGAGGATGAGATGGTTGGAAGGCATCAGCGACTCAATGAACATGAGTTTGGGTGAACTCCGGGACAGGGAGGCCTGGTGTGCTGCAGTTCACGGGGTCAGAAAGAGTCAGACACGACTGAGCGACTGAACTCAACTAAACTGAAGTCAACATTAATCAATATAAGCCCTATGATACTGATTTAATTAAGATGTTAAATAAAATATTTGAAATAATTATATATAAACTATACAGAGAGATACTGATGGAGATATTTCCTCTGTATGCTAGACCAGTTTTTGACAAACTGGCAATTGATGTAGTCTAGATCTGGGGGCATCAAATTTTTCCACAGTCATGCTTACTCATTTACATGATTATTCATTACATATTGTAACTGTATTTGCACTGCAATAGCAGATTTTAGTAGCTGCAACACAGTATATGACTCACAAAATCGAAAACATTCACTCTCTGATAACTTTAAAGAAGAATCTGATGACTTCTGTGTTGTTTGCTTCATTCAAAGAACAGATCTTTCCCTTTACTTACCATATTTAGAAATGTTAGATTAGTTCCTGGTCATTGCAATGTCACTAGTAGAATTATTTTTGGATCCCCAAATAACTATACACTTGAAAAAATTTTTGTTTTCCAATCTGCCATGAGAGGTATATTTACCTTAAAATTGGATCTGAATTCCTGGTAAATAGGACAAAGACAGATGTAAAAAATATATGCTATTTTCCTAAAAGGTAATCAGAATAAAGGCCATTTTAATTTAAATGTTGTCATAATTCTGAGTAATCATCATTAATTCATATGGAAATGTCAATCCTATGAATGACACTTCCTGTGATAAAGAGCCCTTTACAGACTAGATGGAACAGTTGATGGCCACTCAACTAAATGATGTTATTTTGATCTGTAGCTAAAATGTGAAAAGCAACATTTCATATAAGATCATTTCATTTTTTAGATTATTTGCAAAATATTCACCTAAGAGAAAACTTAAATACTACTCTCCAGAATTTCCAATATCTCTTCCTATTAGAAGGTCTGTTTGCACAGCAGTAGCAAATGAATACCACTTTTAAATGGTTCTTAACTTTCTTCAGTTAAAGTTTACAAAAATCACTAGGGCTTTGCCAAAGCTTTCTTAACATCAAACTCATATACTCAACTATCTCTGCTTGAGTGGTCCAATCTACTGAAGTTTGAAGGCAAAAAGAAGACAGACTCATGCCTTCCCTTCACCAAGCATCTTATGTGAAATAGATATAAATGTCAGCTAGGGTCTGAAAGGTCTAGAAGTCTACACTACAATGACACATACAAAGAATAGAGCTTATTTTAAGGTAACATGTAAACTGCAAAATATAAAGATAAAAATAACAGGCTCTGAAAACACTTAAATCACCCCTCTCTTCTCTAATTTTGTGTTTGTTTTAGTCATTCCCTGGGCTGGTGGTGTTGCAAGTGGTAAAGAATCCACCTACCAGGTAGCAGACAGCAGGGACATGGGTCAATCCCTGGGTTGGAAAGATGCCCGGAAGGAGGAAACAGCACCCTACGTTGGTATTCTTGTCGGAAGAATCCCATGGACAGAGGAACCTGGTAGGGTACAGTCCGGAGGGTCTCAAAGAGTCAGACATGACTGAACATCTGAGCACAAAGCTTCTCTCAATTTTTCCTTATGCTAGAAAGAATAAACTGGTCTGACCACAGCCTCAAAATGTCCATTTATGGATGGGCAGTCGTTAGCAATTCTATGCCAGAGGAAAGCCTTCTTACAATAGGGTTCCATTCCTCTACGGCACCTCAGTGTATGAGAAGGCACCATCTGACCCTCAACACATTGCCCTGTGATGGTTTGTCTGTTGCTATGACTAATAAACTCTCTTCTTCTGTGATCCACAGGCTTCATGTATATACAAATGTGAGTTAACAAGCAGAGAAAAATTTCAGACAATTCAGTTACTCCTTTACAAGTTATCCTTTCTCAATTCTAAACATCTCCTTTTCTCTCAAGGTTTTAACTTTAATATTAATTTCAACATCATTAATAACATGGTCTCAAATTGCCTAGTGACATTTAATTAACTTAATAATAAATCAAATAATCTTGCACCACACTTGTAAATTAGAGACTCAAAATGAACATTAACCCTACACATCCAATTTGTGCTTTAATCTTACAACACTGACTGCCATTTAAAGTTCTGATATCCACTATTTATATATTTACATATTGATTAGATATAGATAGATATCTATTTATACTTAGATATAAATATCTATATCTATCTCTCTATATTTACATGTATATATCTATATGTATGTATTAACTACTTGGATCTTGTGTGACCAGTCCACGTACTTTAGTCAATTTCCATTAACAACTGACATTGTTCCACTGACAAACATGCTTACTCTCTACTATATTTGATAAGGTTATGTCCTTCTTATCAAGATGCAGTATCTTAAAATTGGTCTTCCAGTTGGATGCACAGATGAATCTGTTACCTTTCCCTATCTAGTGCCAGTTTATCTCAGGCAGATTTTCATCCTATGAAAATGTTTTTCCAGTCATGTTTATTATTAAAACCCTCAAGATAACAAAAGAAAAAGACATATGTTAAAGGCAGTAGCTGTTTGCTGCTTTTCTGATTATAAAGTAATATTTACTCATTACAGAAAATTTGTATAATGATAACATACCAAGGAAAAATAACTGAAACTTTTAATGTGCTTCCTTACAAAACTTGCAGTTGAGATCTCAACATAAGTCAGGGCTTACATCCCTTTTGCTTCTCTTAAAATTATAAATTAGGCATTATGCCTTACCATTAAAATTTCTCCACTGGCTGTTTCAAATGTTTAATAGTTACAGTTCAAATGGACATTATATAAAGAAAAATAAATTAGGGTGTGATAGTTGGAAATAAAGAAAAGAAAAAATGAAAGCATTAAAAAAATATAAGAAAGCAAATGTAGATATTTCAGCCCTGAACATAGTTTCACAAAATAGCACTGATGAATTTTTTTGTTGTACAACTAATTAATACATCTAAACAACAGATGCTGTGACTTTTCAAATGCATAATGACATACTTTTATCAGTTTCTGCATTTTCAGTTGAATCTCAAGATTAAAATTGATCACTGCACTAAAGAAGTATATAATTGAACCATAAGACTTAATTGAATAGGAAATTAATTTAGTGGAGTAAAATGGAAGTATTGCATTGCTTTTAACAGAAACAACTTTGAACAACACTGAAATAAGTGACTAGAACACGGCTTAAAAATTCACTTGCTGACAGACAATCGGACTCTGGGAATATAGGAGGCTTACTAATGTAAGAAAACTGTTGTTAATTCTATGGGTAGGTTTATAAAAGAAGCAATAACCATGGGCAATAAGTCCGGTTTTTAAGTTTGTTTGAAATAACTTCTAAAGCATATTTAGTTTGTTTGTTTTTTAATAGCATTAAAGTTCATTAGAAAAAGAACTGATTAACAAAAAATGCTGTTGAGTCCAAGTTGTATAATGGAATTAATTATATTCTGTAATAACCCTAAAGGTGAAATTTACCTAACTATAAACAATTGCTATACAAATTTATATTCTTATAAGGAGACATCAAATAAGAACACAGAAATATGTTATTGTTACCATTTTATACATCAGGGTAGGAACTGGGAGAAAGTAGAGGCTTATTTCAGCTTCAAGTATTGGAGGCCCCAACCTTAATGGATTTAACTCAAACAAACAAACAAACAAACAATTGTATTGTCTGTGACTTCAAGGTTTCCATTGCTGCACAGGTTCAAATAATATCATCTAGGCATGGGTAGTATCCTACAGTTTTGTTTTGTCTTTTTCAGATGGCTTCATTCCAATAGACTTTCCCTTCATGATCCAAGTATCAGTAAAATCTTATGGCTTCTCACTTTCAAGCCCAATAGGAAAAATTAAGATTCTTCTTCTAGGATTCTCAATAAGAGATTCATTATCCCTTTGGTCCTCATTGGATCAGGGAAACATTCTTGCCCTGGGTGTTAAGAGTGTGTGATGTACTAATAAGCATAGGACTAAATCTCATGTTCACTTCTGCTGAAGTTTGGGTGTGTATTTATTTTTTTAAAGGAGAAATTGTTTTGTGGATGCCAGGAAAGGGTCAATTCTGGATCGTTGAAATAGACAACAGATTTACTATACAGTATATATGAATTGAGGTAAACATTTTATTTATGAAGGGTATTATTTACAATAAAAACAATGCCTCTGCAAACTTACCATAAGATGACATTTTATCATGCAGGAAAGTGCAGCACAGTTGATTATAAGCGCGCATGTGTGTGTGTGTGTGTGTAAAACAGGTACTTGGTTGCAGAAGAATGGGTCCATTAAAGGAAATATTTTTAATAATTGTTAAAATTCTGAGAATATTTTCCAATTTATTTGGGGCCTTGTCATATTCCTGAGTCACACTTGCCTTAGAGGAAAATGATTTTGCCTGAAAGCACAAGATTGTTTTGGTCCACTAGGGAAGCCGACCCGGAGGACTGAATGGGTTTGCCAGGATGTGAGTCAGAGAGGCATTCTACTGAGAGGGGGAGAAATCATGTTGGCAGCAGCCTGATCTGAGACTGCTGAGGAGATGTAGATGCATGTCCTGAAGAATCACAAATCTCCATCAATGTTTTATGTCTCCTGTTGAGTTGTTAAGAGACTTCAGACTTGCCAAAGAATGGACTGAATTACAAATTAGTCTTTCCAATAAGGATAAAACCTACACATACTCTTTAAAATCAATCATTTAGTGGTATAACACCACTGTGGTGGTAAGGATGCTTTTTATCACTGTAATTGTTTTCCTCAAACTACTGACCTCAACCCAACTCTGAGCATGATTAACCAAATGTGAATGTTAAATACCATGGCTAAGTTCAAGGTCTGTCGCTCCAACAATCTTCTTCAGCTATAAAATTAATATAAATATATAAAAGTATGTGTATATATTATATATATATGGGTTTCCCTGATGGCTCAGTGGTAAGAAATCCACCTGCAATGCGGGCAACATGGGTTTAATCCCTGGGTCAGGAAGATCCCCTGGAGAAGGGAATGGCAACCCACTCCAGTATTCTTGCCTGGGAAATCCCATAGACAGAGGACCCTGGCAGACATGACTGAGTGACTAAACCAACCATTATATATATATATACACACACACATACACACACACACACATATTTTAGGCATGCATATATACATATATTTATGAAGTATGGTTTAGAGATTTGAGATAAAAACTCACTTTTTTACTTCCCAAATATTTAATTTTTGGAGTGGTTATATTAGCTATGTGCAACTTACTCTTGTCATTTGAACTAAGGAAGAAAAGTCTCATGTAGGTGTCTGAATATAAAATACTATGATATATGCAAAAAATTACAATATCTTGTAGAGAGTATGTGCCCAATAAGTGATCCTGAGTTTGCTGATGATGGAGGTACCAATACCGATTATGATGATTTAGCTAGCATTAAAAAAATTCTCCACTTGACTTATATTCCATTCTTATCAGATATTACCTTAATCATTAAAAAGTACAGATACTCTTCCTAAAACAAATTATTCATATTTTCTTATTTATCACATTACTTATAATAGAACTGAATATATAGTTGGTATTTTATGTGTCTCACTGAATTAATGTCTAAATATTTCAACTTTGTGCATTTATATAATTATCGTATACATTCTCTGAGGACTATGCAAGAATAAAAAAGTTACAAGGGTTAATTACTCACTGAATAATATAAGCTATAAAAGGATATTAAGGTCTAAAGCCAATGATGAGTGGAAACAACTCAATGTGATAAATGAATGAATAGATAAACAAAACATGATATATTCATACAATGGAACGTTGTCAATAAGGGAGCCCATGATACATGCTACAACAGGGATGAAGCTTGGAAACAATCTACCTGAAAGAAGCTCTTCTAAAAGACTCACATATTGTATCATTCAATGTACAAGAAATATCTGAACAGGAAAATGCATAGAAATAAATAGTAGATTACTGGTTACCAGGGATGAAAGGGAAAAGATAAGAGGTACTAATGAGTACCAAGGGCAGTGAAAATATTTTAGAAGTAGATAGGGGCAATGGTTGGATAATTCTATGAATATATTAAAAGACAATGAAAAAAAAGACAATGAAATGTGTACTTTAAAGATGTGAACTTTATACTATATGAATTTTACCTTGATAGATTTATTAAAATAACTAAATCAGAAGAAAGGTAAAGAAGATCAAAGAAGAGAAGACTGAGATGCTAAAAAAGTTTTAAAAATACATTTTTAGATTTATTTTGGCTATAAAAATGAAACTGCTGGAGGAATAAAAAAGAAATATATGTGCTATTTACCTGATATTTGTTCCAACTATTCAAAATAAAGCTAAACTCTTCATCATCTTCAAAACAAAATTGGTTTGCTTCTGTGTTATGGTTGTAATCTGTAATCCATCATCTTCTTTACTTTGAACTTTCTCATCCTTACTTCTATTAATGCGTCTACTAATACATATAGTAGATCATGAATAAACTGAATATATAACATTAGACATACAGATTTATGAGAGTATTTAGTTGCTTTATCAGTAATTTTTACAGATTTTTTTATAAAAGTAGTCCTGAGAGCAAAGTTGACAACATAAAGGTTTGAAGAACCTCATTATGGAGCCAGGAAAATCACTATGAAGTCATAATTAAGTCAAGGGTGAGCCATACCTTAGCTATGCTGGGGCATTAAGTCATCTTCCCTACTACGGTTTCCAAGATGGCCTCAGTTACGTCTCTTGTGAAGGCACAAGGGTAACATGGGCTCCTCGGGGTGAGCACATTGATGGCAGAATCACAACGGGAAAATGTGTCTCGTGCAGAGACTTCTTCAACAAATATTTCCACACTCTGTCTTCTAACACTGACACAATCAGTGATTCACACTTCTCATCTTATTAAAGGAACTCTGGGTCTTCTTAAATTTTCTATTCCTTGTCATCCCTCCAAAAATGATTTGTTTTTAATACCCTCCATCATTCAGGCCACCTGTTTGTACAGATGGCAGCTTGCTGGCTAACTTTTATACAGGAGCTAAAGGTCTAGGCCTGACAAAACACAAGAGCTAACTGTCACTTTGCTTCGTTTCTCCAAGTTTAAAGTGAAAGAATCAGAGAGAACATTTTACAAATGAAGTAAGCATTTTATATCACCTTTTTTGTCTCCCATGATCTTATAGAAAGCATGAGATTGCTTGCATTGAAAATTATGTTTCTGCTTCAAAAAGATGAACCTTCCTGTCCTCTTCCTAATATGACATTTTTCACATCATTAAGCAGATAGGAGCCCCATCTGCAAATCCTGCCCCAAATCCCCTGCATTTCATCCTCATAACATTTGCCCTGGTGCACAGCTGGAAGCACAAATACGACAAGCTAGTAGATGACTGTGTTTACAGATGCAGATATAATAGAGAAAACAATCACTATTTGTGTCCTTATTATTCTGATAAAATAAAAAATGCAGTTTTTCAATGTATGGTTAATCAAACAACCATTTGTCAAGTGTTTACCATGTTTCTTGGAAATGTGAAGAGGAGAAAATGGCAACTAAAATTCAGTCAGTAAAATAAAAATAAAAAGTTATATGGCATACTGTTTAGTGTTTTTGTGGTTGAATTTTAGGAGTTCTTTAAACATTCTGGATATCCCTCATCAGATACATGATTTTCAAATGTTTTCTCCAAATCTGTGGACTGCCTTTTACTCTATTGATTGTGTCTTCTGATGTAAACATTTTTTATGAGCCCCAAATTTTCTGTTTTTCCTTTGTTTATCTGTGATTTTGGTGTCTTACACACACACACACACATGCACACGCACACACATAAATCATTGCAAAATGCAATGTTGAGAAGCTTTTCTGCTCTGTCTTCTTCTAAGATTTTTTAGAGTTAAGTTTTCAATTTAGGTCATGGTTCCATTTTGAGTTAATTTTTATATATGGTTTTAGGTAAATGTCCAACTTCACTATTTTTGTGTGGTGATATGCAATTTGCCCAGCATCATTTGTCAAAGAAAAAAAAATTAAAAAGTCCTTTCTCCAATGAATATCTCTCGTAAAAAATCATTTGATCAATATTTTAAGGTTTATTTCTGGATTCTCTATTTTATTCCATTGTTATAATGTATGTCTGTCATTGGGCCAGTATCACACTGTTTTGACTACCATAGCTTTATAGTAAGCTTTGAAATCAGGAAATCTGAGTCCTCAAAATTTGTTCTCCTTTTCTTGGACCATTTTGGCTATGCACAGTCCCTTTGACTCCATGTGAAATTTAAAATGGGGTTTTCTATTCTGCAAAAAAGCTATTACTCGAATTTTCATAGGGATTTCTTTGATTCTGTAGATCCCTTTGGGTAGCACTAAAATCTTAACAACATTAAGTTTTCTCACCCCTGAATATGGTATATCTTTCCATTTATTCATATTTTCTTTAATTTCTTTAAGGTTCTTTGATATTTCTTCTTTAAAATTTGATAGAATTGACCATTGAAACAATTAGATTCAGGGCTTCTAAGGAGATTAGGAGATTTTCAGTACAGGCTTGCTCTTACTGGTTATAGCTCTACTCAGGTTGGTTGGTTGGTTTTTTTCTTTTTCCTTCATAATTTACTAATGGTATGTTTTATGTTTCTAGGAACTTGTACATTATCCAAATAATTGATGTTCACACTATTCTCTTAAATCCCTTTTTATTTTTGTAGAACCACTAGTAATGTTCCACCTCTATTTTGATTTTAGTGATTTGAATGTTTTCTCTATTTTTCTCTCTTTCTAACAGTTCAACTATTTAAAGAATTGTCCATTTTGTTGATATTTTTAAAGAATACATTTTTGTTTCAATGTTTTAGCTTTTCTATTATCGATTTTTTCTCTGTTCCTTAATTATCTCCTTCCTTCTTCTAGCTTTGGGTTTAGTTTTTTCTTCTTTTTCTAGTTTATTAAGTTATAAAATCAGGTTATTGATCTGAAAGCTTTCTTCTTTCTTAATGTAACTGCTGACATTTATAAATTTCTCCCCAGCACTGCTTTCACTGTCCCCAATATATTTTAGAGATATTCTCATTTTAATTTATATCTAAGTTTATTTTACTTTCCCTTGTGATTTTTTTCCTTGTTCCATTAATTTTTAAAGAATGTGCTGTCTCATTTCCACAGATTTGTGAATTTTAAAGTGTTTCTTCTGTTATTGATTTTTTAACTTTGTCCCATTGTGATCACAGAACATATTTTGTATGGCATCTACATTTTAAAATCCATTGAGATTAAATTTGTGAACTAACATATAACCTATTTTGAAAAATGCCCTATCTACATTTGAATAGAATGTCGGTCTCTTATTTTTGGGTAGACTGTTCTCTCTGTTAGAGGTAGGTGGGTGACTATGTTGTTCTAGTATTCTATTTCTTTATTTATCTTCTATCTGGTTTTTCAATCCATGCTCAAGTTTCCAGTTATTATTGCAGAGATACCTAATTTCTTTTAAATCTGTTGATTTTTACTTCATATATTTTGATTGTCTATTATTACACATATAAATGTTTATAATTGTTATATCTTCTTGAATTGAGCCATCTGTTAACATATAATGTTGTCTTTTGCAAACTTTTTTGATTTAAAGTATATTTTAAATATTAGTAGAGTCAAAGATGCTCTCTTTTAGTTACTATTTCATATACTTTGATTGTCTATTATTACACATATAAATGTTTATAATTGTTATATCTTCTTGAATTGAGCCATTTGTTAATATATAGTGTTGTCTTTTGCAAACTTTTTTGATTTAAAGTATATTTTAAACATTAGTAGAGTCACAGATGCTCCCTTTTGGTTACTATTTGCATGAAATATCTTCTACCTTTTGGCTTTAACACCTTGTCTTTATATTGAAAGTAAGTCTCCTATAGATAGAATATACTGATTATACATTTTTATCCATTTTGATAATCTTTTCGTTTGGAATTTAATTGATTTACATTTAATTAGTAATTTAAATTATAAGATTTTTACTGATAAGAAAAGACTCCTGTCATTTTGTGTGTATTTGTGGTCTATGAGGCTCATTATTTTTGTTGTTCTTCATTTCCTGCATTAATCTTCTTTTGAGTTTAGTTGATATTTTATAGTGAAATATTTAAATATCTTTCTCATTTCCTTTTGTGTATATTCTGTAGCTAATTCTTTGTAGTCACTGTGGGCCGTACATTTAGCATCCTTAAAGTTATAGCAGTCAATATGAATTTATACTAGCTTAATTTCAATAACATACAAATTGCTGCTCCTATATAGCTTTACTTCCCCACTCCTTTTAGTTGTTGATGTCACAAAATTATATATTTACATATTGTGTGTCCAGAAACAAATTATTTTAATGCATTAGTATCTTAAATTATATCAAAAATAAAATGTGGACTTATAAGCCAGTTTACAATAATATTAGCTTTTAGAGTAATACATTATTTTTAAATGTTTAACCTGCTATATATAGAAAACAAACAAACAAAAAAAGAAGTTACAAACAATTGCTCCAATAGCTATTGATTTTATAATATTCTGTGTATTTACCTTTATTGAAATCTTTATTTCTTCTTACAGCTTTGAGTTACGTCCAGTGTCCATTCATTTCAACATGTATGACTCTCTTTTAGAATTTATTGAAGAATATTTTAACACTACTGTGTTCCTTTAGCTTTTATTTACCTGGGGATGTCTTTATGTCTCTCTCACGCTTGAAGGATGGTTTTTCTGGATGTTGACTTTTTGGTTGAGCTTTTAAAAAATTTTTTTTGGCACTTTGAACATATCACCCTACTGCCTTCTGGCCTCCAATTCATCTGGTAAGAAATCTGCTGATAATATTATTGAAAAAATTTGCATTTCAATTATTTTACTTTTCAGCTCCAGAATTTCATTTTGGTTTCTTTGTATGTGTTCTGTCTTCTTATTGATATTTATATTTTGTTTATATATTACCTTTTTCACAATTTCCATGTCTTCCATTAGCTCTATGAGTATGTATAAAATTGTTTAAAAATCTTTGTCTAGTTGATCTTCCAGAAGACTTTTTTCAGAAACTGTTACTACTCTCCCTTTGTTGGGACAGTTATTGTTGGCTTACTTTTCATTTACCTTTGAATAGGTAACAATTCCCTGTCCCATTTTATGCCTTTTTACCTTTTTTTGGTAATTATTCATTTAAATGTATTACTGTGATAATTCTGGAAACCAGATTATCCTCCTTCCCCAGAGTTTGCTGGGGTTTTTTTTGTTTTGTTTTTGTTTTTGGTTGTTGTAGGCTAGCTGAGCTGAAGATTAGTGATGTATAAACTTATGAGATTTTCAGATCTTTTCTGATTCTGTGCTTTCCCTGGGGAATGAAGCTGTTAGTCTTCAATGTCTGGCTCCCAAAAGGGAGGGGGAAAAAATAAAAGAATGAAAAGAAAAGGCAAGGGTGGAAGATGCTAGCCCTTTAAATATCACTGGAAGTCACTTCAGCAAAAAAGAAAGGGAGCCTGCAACACTAGAGGTAGGTATAACAATGACCCCACTTCTTTGTCTGTACCTCTATGATCAGAAGCAACAGTCAGTAATAAGAACACTGATCACTAAGAGTTGGAAGATAGGGTCCACTCTGTCTTCTGCAAGATTCTCCTGGAATATATGCACTGCTTCCTGCCCCAGCTTGAGGTGTGAGAGACAGGTAGCTGGTACTGCGCTAAGAGCCGAAACTGGCAGATATCATCTATAATTTGCTCTCCAAACCTCCTCCTGGAAGTTACAAGCCTTAATAGACCCCAAGACTTCAAAATAGTTACATCAAACAGATTCTGCCAATACAATCATCATCTAGGTGGGGTTATAGATCCTGGTGTTTTCTACTCATCCTGCATTTATGACTTAAACAGCAACACAATGTATTTTAGAAATGAATGGAAATGTTAAAAAGTAAATTAAAGTTCTATGCATTCTTGAGATAGCTCACTTTCTGTGTTACCTTGGCTGGGTGAAGGGATTGTCAAATAGGTGGTAGAACATTATTTCTTCATATGTCTGTGAGCGTGCCTCTGGAAGAGATTAGCATTTGAGAGAGACTGAATAAAGACCACCAATGTAGGTGGGTAGTATCTAGTCCACTGAGGGTCTAAATAGAACCAAAAAGCAAGAGAAGAGTGGGTTTGTTATTTTTGCTTGAGTCGGGGTGTCTCTTTCCCTGCCCTCAGATATTAGTCCTCCTGGTTCTTGGCACATCAGACTGAGCCTGAATGATACCCACTAGTATCCCTTGTTCTCTATCTCTATCTCTCCATTTCCCTCCTTCTCTCTTCTTCTCTCTAAATAGATAGATAATAGACAGAAAATTGGCCTTGTTTCTCTAGAAAACACTTAAAAAGACAATATAGCTAGCTCTATCTTTTTGTAGTAAATATTTTAAATCAGACTTGATGAATTTTTATGTCAATTATAAATCTATTTATTAAAAGGTTATTGTAAATCCTTTAATACAATTTTACACTTTTGTAATGGCTATAAGATATTCTTTTATGCAATACAAAGTTGAAGGAAATGGCAAATCACTCCAGTTTGCTTGCCTGGAAAATCCCATGAAGAGAGAGGAGCCTGGTGGGCTATAGGCCATGGGGTCACAAAGAGTTGGACATGACTGAGTGACTGAGCATGCAGGCATGCATAGCTGTATAAACCAAGCTAAAGATTACTTATGTGAGAAGTCACTATGTTCGAAAGTCATTGTTGAAGTACTGTTATTTCTTATGCTTTCAGAGTCTTTGTTGAATTCCTAAGAAGCCAAGTCCATGTGGTCTCTGGTGCTTTTTTAAATTCCTGCTTCCATGTTTTGAACCCATTAAAGCCTTGCTCAGAGGCAAGAAGACAATTATAAATTCTTCCCCTCTTCTATTTTATAGAAAATATTTGCTTTCATTTTTAGAGCATCATGGTGCTAAAATTTAGATTTCTGAGGAAAGGGAAGTTTTCATTTAAACCTTGAGATAAATCTAGATGCCCTATTATAATTAAAAAAAAAAAAAGAATTTCACTTTTGTGATTATGGACATTAATAGTTCCTTGTATAATGATGTATCTGATGTTTATAAGACAAAAGAATGCTAAATAATGACAGGATTTAGCCATTCCTGGGTTCAAGGACTTTATATTTCAAATTAACTTAAATTCCAATTCCACTGCTAACAAAATTTCAACCCCCCAAAACACATACTAATCTACAGAGAATCTCAAAGTTTCAGGTTATTTTTGAGCCTAAAGCCCATCAGTAGAATACTCTCTTTCTCTTTGTTCCACAATAGTTTTATGAGAGTCAATGATAGGCCAGTCTCCAAGCATTGCTAGAAAATATTCATACACACACACATACAGCTGCAGATCCATATATAAAATATCACAGGAAAATAATCATTTTCCTTATCTCACACACACACACAAAAACTGTACCAAAAAAGAGAGAATTAAATAGTTAATTTAGCTTGATAAAATCTTTGGAATCTAAGTAAACATAAAGTTAGCTTTTTCTAGAATGTTGCATAAAACTGCACTCTTTATGCTCCTACAATATTCTCCATGGCAGTCAGCCAGACAGAACCTTTGGAACACTGAAAACTCATCTTGGAGCTATTGAAGTTTATTCTTGCCCATTCTGAAAAATTGGCTGATATTGATAATTGTTATAAAAAGTTTACCCCATGAGTCTCATAGGCTGCCAAGAATGTAATTGAGCTGAAATGGAAGGCTGGTATTAAGCTTGCATCTGGTTCTGAGTCAAGGAGCCCTCACTCTTTGACTAGCATCAAGGGAAACTGCCTTCATTTGGGGAAAACAGATGGAACGATTTCACTATAATGGAGTTCATTTTGAGAAACTGTCCCAGCTTGTCCAAACGAATGGCAAGTTGGATAGGATTTGAAATAAATAATAAACACCTGTAGGAGTTGAGGTTACTAATGCTGGCTCAAAAAAAAAAAAAAATTCAAATTAGAAATGAGTTATTAGGCATCTACAATGCATGCAGCATGATTCCACTCATGATTTTACCAAATATGATAAAATAATATTATAACAATATTATATTATCATTATATATAATAATAGTATTATAATATTATATTATCATTATATATAATAATAATAATATAATAATAATATTCTTAAAATGGAACCATAATTATATCCTGTTGTTCCCGACACAACCATTTTCCTGAATATCTTCTCAATTTTCTCTCATGATCTGTTCAAGAGTGGCAAATGTATACATTTAATCAAGTATTTTGAATCTCTTGAAATTTCAATTTAACAATGTACTTCAGCAACAAAATTCAATAAATAGTCATTGTTTCTATTATATATCAGGCAATATCTAGTCTATGCATTAAAGATACAAAACATCCTCACTCATTTAGTTCAGAGTTTAGTGGGGGATATAGGTAAATAAAACTATCTCAGTACAAAGAGTACAGTGATTAAGAGTAAAGTCATTCAGTATCAACTAAAGGTAGCAATTTAACCACATTTAATGTAAAACTCTAGGCCAAATTGAGATATACTCTAACTATAAAATATATACTACATTTTGAATATAGTATAAAAATTATAAGATACCTCATTTTTAATATTGATTTTTAATACTGATTCCATGTCAAAATGTTATTTGGGATATATTGCATTAAACAAAATAAACTAACTTTTTCAATGTCTTCTTTAGAAAATTTATTAATTAAATCACATTTCTACTCAGATTTGTGTTGGATAGCAGTAGTATATATACTAGACCTTCTGTCTTCAAAATTCATTCTATCACTTAGCTGTGAGGCATTAGGCAAGTACTAGATTTGCGGGTTTGTTTTTTTTTTTTTTTTTGCTTCAATCTCCTTATGTATTTAAGAGGCTGATAATAATTACAGTTGTTTACTCAATAGGGTGGTTGGGAGAAGTAAGTGAACCAAAAAAATCTAAAAGGTAACTATTATTAAATACATAAGTATTAAATACATTTGTATTATTAAACACATATTAAATTAGATTAAGTAAGCACATAAAAAGAGCACGTATCTCAGGTCAGAAGAAGTAAACTCCAAGAAGAATTAGAAAGAGAAAAAAAGGTTTCATTAAAGCTTCAAAGAATGTCAGAAAACTGTCCCACTGTAATAGGAGGATAATAGAGACAATATGAATAAAATCATAAAACTTGAACTAGCCATAGTCCACTGTAGAAACAGAAAGTGGTTTTCAAGGTGTAAGATTGAAAACTTCCTGAAAGCAGTGGTGGGAAGAAACACTGAAAAGCCAGGTCATCGCACTGCCCAATACTATTTTTTTTTTTATTTTATTTTATTAGTTGGAGGCTAATTACTTCACAACATTTCAGTGGGTTTTGTCATACATTGACATGAATCAGCCATAGAGTTACACGTATTCCCCATCCCGATCCCCCCTCCCTCCTCCCTCTCCACCCGACTCCTCTGGGTCCTCCCAGTGCACCAGGCCCGAGCACTTGTCTCATGCATCCCACCTGGGCTGGTGATCTGTTTCACCATAGATAATATACATGCGGTTCTTTCGAAACATCCCACCCTCACCTTCTCCCACAGAGTTCAAAAGTCTGTTCTGTACATCTGTGTCTCTTTTTCTGTTTTGCATACAGGGTTATCGTTACTATCTTTCTAAATTCCATATATATGTGTTAGTTTCTATAATGTTCTTTATCTTTCTGGCTTACTTCACTCTGTATAATGGGCTCCAGTTTCATCCATCTCATTAAAGAACGTATGAAATTAGGTTGTTGTTCAACCACTCATTCACGTCCACCTCTGTGGGACCCCATGGAGTGCAGCACTCCTGGCTTCCTTGTCCTTCACAATCTCCCAGAGCTTGCTCAAACTCATGTCCACTGAGTTAGTGAAGCCATCCAACCGTTTCGTCCTCTGTTGTTGCCTTCTGCCTTCAAACTTTCCCAGCTTCAGGGTCTTTTCTAATGAGTTGGCTCTAAGCATCAGGTGGCCTAAGAACTGGAGCTTCAGCTTCAGCATCAGTCCTTCCAATGAATATTCAGGACTGATTTCCTTTAGGATTGACAGATTTGATCTCCTTTCAGTCCAAGGGACTCTCAAAAGCCTTTTCCAACACCACGGTTCAAAAGCATCAATTCTTCAGCGCTCAGCCTTCTTTACGGTCCAACTCTCACATCCATACATGACTACTGGAAAAACTATAGCGCTGACTAGATGGACCTTTGTTGGCAAAGTAATATGCTGTCTAGGTTTGTCATACCTTTTCTTCCAAGAAGCAACTGGCTTTTAATTTCATGGCCGCAATCACCGTCTGCACTGATTTTGGAGCCCAAGAAGATACTCTGTCACTGTTTCCATTGTTTCCCCATCTATTTGTCATGAAGTGATGGGACCGGATGTCTTGATCTTTGTTTCTTTAATGTTGAGTTTTAAACCAACTTTTTCACTCTCCTCTTTCACTTTCATCAAGAGGCTCTTTAGTTCATCTTTGCTTTCTGCCATAAAGGTGGTGTCATCTGCACATTTAATGTTATTGATATTTTCCTCTGTAATCTTGATTCTGGCTTATGCTTCATCCAGTCTGGTGTTTCACATGATGTACTCTGCATATAAGTTAAATAAGCAAGGTGACAATATGCAGCCTTGATGTACTCCTTTCCCAATTTTGAACCAGTCCATTTTTCCATGTCCAGTTCTAACTGTTGCTTCTTGACCTGCATACAGATTTCTCAGGAGACAGGTAAGGTGGTCTTGTTTTCCCATTTCTTAAATAATTTTCCAGTTTGTTGTGATCCACTCAGTCAAAGGCTTTTGTAGTCAATGAAGCAGAAGTAGAGGTTTTCCTGGAACTCTCTTGCTTTTTCTATGATCTAATGGATGTTGGCAATTTGATTGCTGGTTCCTCTACCTTTTCGAATCCAGCTTGAACATCTGGGAGTTCTCAGTTCACACAGTGTTGAAGCCTTTGAAAACTCTGAGTGTTGAAAAACTTTGAGAATTACTTTGCTAGCATGTGAATGAGTACAATTTGCAGTAGTTTTAACATTCTTTGGCACTGCCATTCTTGGGACTCAAAATTAGGAATTGCGTCTATAAAATTAAGTATTGTTTTAGGAAAGCCAAAGGAGATATACAAAGAGAATAAATGAAATGGGAGTAAGTGATGTCATCTAGGAGACTACTAAGGTATTAATTAAATAATTTTTAAGGAGAAAGGCAAATTTTCTTCTTCCCCACTCTAAACTCTCACAGCTTTTGATAACTAAACAGTTGTCCTTTTCTATTAATTGAGTCTACTAAGCTAACAAGCCTCTAAAATTTGTGTTCACTTAATATAACCATTGTAAGCCAGGCTGTGAAAATAAAATTTGAATTTCATAAATTGGACATGCCAACCAAAATAAATATCAATGCTTGAGTTCTATTACAATATCAGATAGCCATCAACACTTATAAGACATTTGTAATTTATAAAACAAAATCAGTCTGAGAGGTCTACGTTCCAGGTGAAAGAGAAAAGGTTGGAAGCTCTCAGGAAAAGCTTCCTCTTGTTTTAGAGATATGTGTTAAAAGGTAAACTGAGGCACTTTTTTTTTTTTCCAAAGGTCTATTTAAGGTCCAATTCAAATTGGACAATATCAAACCAAAAATGCTTAGGAGCTCCCTGCTGACAGAAGCTAGGGAAAAGATTTTAATAGAAAAGACACAGAAGAAAAACAAATATATTATTTGATTGGTTATAGCTTAAACAGTTGACTTATTTGGAAAATCCTAGCAGGCAGTTTGTGATTGGTTGTTCTTTAGTTCTGTTTTTTCGGATTTTGGTGCATTGATTCTGGCTTAGGTTTTGGTTTGCTTAGTAGGCATCCAAAACTTTAGAGACACTTTAGTCTAAGGACTTCCTTGTTTAATTAATTAACAATAGTCGCAGTGATATGTCATAAGAACAACAAAGTGGTAAGAAAGGAGACTGTTCTGGGAGGAATTACGGTGGACTAATATATTGATTTAACATTATAAAAAGTGAAATGAACAGGTATATAGGTATATATAGGTATAGTATATTCTAAATTGGTGATAGAATAACCCATAACTATAAGCAACCAGCAATAATATCTGAACTAATTTTTTAACTTTGACCTGCATCCTTTGTTTTGTCCCCTAGTAAGATTCACTGGTTTGTCGTCAATGTCTTAAACAGCTAGATACAAAGAGCACGACTGTGCCAACATTTTAAGGACGGCACCAAAGTGCACATCCCAGTCTCACGGTAGGTACCCGCCCTAAATATTTCTCCGTAGTGTGTTATTAACATGCTTCTCAAAGTCTGCTGTACTCCACCTCTTTGATACACCCTATCTCAGTGTTGAATGTGCCACTGGAAGACCAGCAGCTTGGCCTTATGTAAGGCATGCTCTTCCTCCCATGATAGCAGTGTTCTGAACAGTGTCATGGACAGACCATATTTATTACTCACCCATGGCTCAACACTACAAACCTCCTTCCATGTACTTTCTTTACACAAAAATTTTATACTTTGGGTTCCTTTGGGTTTAGAAATTAATCAACACAATCTACATTAATTAGGGGCTTTCTGTTTGTTTGTTTTTTTGCCACATCATACAGCTTGTAGGATCTTAGTTCCCTGACCAGGGATCAAACCCAGGTCCATGGCAGTGAAAGTGCAGCATCTTAACCACTGGATCACCAGAGAATTCCCAATATTTAATTTTGAAAAGAATAAAATTTTAACTAAGACTGAGATATACCTTCAGATCAGTGAGAAGAAACAGGAAAGAAAAATTTAGAAGTAAATAAAATGTAAAAGTAAGTAAATATTGGACTTCTCTCGTGGCTCAGATGGTAAAGAATCTGTCCGCAATGCAAGAGACCCCAGTTCAATCCCTGGGTTGGGAAGATCCCCTGGAGAAGGAAATGGCTACCCACTTCAGTATTCTTACCTGGAGAATTCTATGGACAGAAGAGACTGGCTGGCCACAGTCCATGGGATCACAGAGCAAATATTACACTAAATCATCAATATTATTTCAGAAGATAAGCTCATAGGGATCTATATTTTTACTGACCACTTATTAATATTAAATTGCAAACATAACTACTGAGACTGGAAAGGAGAGAATGACATACCACATTTTAAAAACAATGAGTGCTGAAAAGAAGCATGCAGAAATGGCCTCAGTGCTGGAAGAGCAGATTGGGGAAATACTCAAGTAAACAGTGATGGAATGTGACAGAAACTATTAAAATCCAAATTCACACAAACATTTAAAATTTTTCTCATCTGGACACAGTTTCTTCTTCTAGTCCGAACTGCAATTACAACTAATGGGCTTCAACTCTCTAAACGAGTGCCCAGGAAGAGAGGCACATTTACGCTTCCAAACATTTGGGCCATCCACTTGTTCATATGCTATGGTTTGATGCCCAGAATATTATCCTGTGCCATGAAATCTTGGTCCAGGATGAAACTGAAAAAAGATGGTGCAGTGACAGGATGATAAATGAAGTTCACCAAGATGAGAGCTTGGATTTTACTCATATTCTTGACTGCAGAAACAGATTTACCAACCTGTCTGCCCCCAAACAGATTCTTCTATAAAGTTTGAAAATCAAACATCTAATAATCACATTATATCAAAGAACAAAAGATAAAGCCTCTCTTTTTGTTTGTGAGTAGACAGTCAAATTCAAAATTCTTCTCTTAGAAAAGAGGACTTGTATAAATAAGGATTCTGTTTGCTTGCTACAGTGATAAAAAATTTCATATTCTGAAAATTCCCAATTAAAGTACACACTTGTTTGTTGTTGTTTAATCACTAAGTCATATCTGACTCTTTTGCGACTCCATGGACTGCAGCCCAACAGGCTTCTCTGTCCATGAGATGTTCCAGGCAAGAACACTGGAGTAGCTTGCCATTTCCTTTTCCAGGGAATCTTCCTGACCCAGGAATCCAACCCCTGATTCCTTCATTGGCAGGCAGATTCTTACCACTGAGCCATCAGGGAAGCCCTAAAGTACACACTAGGTTGCAACAATTCTACTTAGTGAGGTTTCTTTCCCTTCAATCTAGATTTGTCACATTTTAAATTTAATTAACCCAATGCATGTATATTCAATAAAATGTACAGACCTTAACTGATATCTAATAGTTTAAGAATCTATCTTTTAAGTAAAACCTAAAGGAGCTAACTTTTCTTTAAAAATAATTCCATTCTGTGATTGAAGAACTTTTAAAAGGATGTTAATTCTTTGAACAAAGATAAAATTAAAGTCAAAAAGCTTTTAGTTGTAGTAGTAGAGAGGCACAGCTTTCTAACTAGCAAACCTTTAAAATTGACTATGCTCTAAATTCACACAGTAAAAAATAGTGATCAGTAAATCTGTCTTGTGTTTTCATTATCTCAATCAGATACCAAACTGTTATCTAAAATTTAATCAACAATGTCCCTAGATTAAACTGAATTTAAAAACATATTTTAACCATGAAGTCAAGATAGAAGAGTTTGTGGGCCCGCCCTACCCCTAGAGAATTGTGGATGAGTGCAGGGGGGACTTAAGATGAGAAGCATAGATGGTGGTATCTTTCAAGCAAGCAAAGGTTTCCACAATTCTCTGCTGGGAGTAAACCACAGGCTAGGAAGCAGTTTGACAACTATTAAAACCAGGGCTCTGCAGTTGGGAGATAGCTTTGCAGTTGGGAGAGGTCTGCTTTCCATGACTGACTATAATATGGTTCAAGTCAGAGAGAAAGAAGGTCCCTAGAACTCCATCAAGAGTGACGCTTTCACAAGAACCATGATGGCAGCAAGGAAGGTACCGGTAGCCATGGTTGGGTCAGCAGTAATGGTGCCATTCTCCTGGCTTTAGTGGAAGGAGCTGGCATCTTGTTGACAAGGTTTGCCTCTGCACCACTTCCTAATGGGGCTCTGATAGCTGAAGGCCCATCCAAGTTGCCTTCAGCCCAGTTACTATCTTTACATTTTGGAGACTATTGACAGTGTCAACAGGACTTCTTTCCCAGGATTTCTTTAGTGAAACGAGGAAAGGACTTCAGATCTATTTTTAAAACCACAGGTGGGACAACTATGGCCAAATAGGCTATGAAGAGACATTGAGCACCTCATCTCTTTATTTTTTTTATTTTTTATTTTTGTGAGAAACAGAGACTTTATTAGGCACACAGGGTGACTGATAGGCAGAGGTTACAAAATGGCTACTGGGCTTCCTTCCAAGCTGGAGTAAGCACTCCAGGAGGGGGAGGGACAGAGGAACCTTTGTTCTCTCTGCCTTCCCCCTTCAAGGCTGCATGCGGATGGCCCCATCCAGCCGGATGACTTCTCCATTGAGGAATGAGTTCTCGATGATGGCCTGTACCAAATGAGCATACTCAGCAGGGTCACCAAGTCGGTCGGGGAAGGGCACCTGGCTGGCCAGGAAGTTGCGCACTTTATCTGGGAGGGTGGTCAACAGCGGGGTGCCAAATAGGCCTGGAGCAATGGTCATCACCCGGATACCCATGGGAGCCAGATCCCGAGCAATGGGCAGTGTCATCCCCACTATGCCCCCCTTGGAAGCAGAGTATGCAGCTTGTCCAACCTGGCCCTCAAAGGCAGCTACGCTGGCCGTGTTGATGATGACCCCACATTGGCCTCCCTGGTCTGGTTCATTCTGGCCCATCTCACCAGCCACCAGGCGGATCACATTGAAGGTGCCTATGAGATTCACATTGATAACTCGCTGAAAGTCTTCCAAGGTATGGGCCTGGCTCTTCTTTAAGTTATGTGTCTTGCTGGCCACTGCAATGCCTGCACAGTTGACTGCCACATCCACAAGGCCAAACTTTTCTCTTGCTAGAATCAGGGCTGCTTGCACATCCTTCTCTGAGGTCACGTCGGCTGGGGCAAAGGCGCAGCTCTTCCCTAACTTCTTGGCCTGGGCCTCCCCATCTGAGTTGGGCAGGTCCAAAAGGACAGCAGTGGCCCCCTGCCCTACCAGTTGCTCCGCTGTGGCCAAGCCTAGGCCTGAGGCTCCGCCGGTTATTAAGGCAACCAGACCCTTCACGCTCTGACATGCAGCTGCCATCTTGCTCAGGCCTCTCTCCACCTCATCTCTTTAAAGGAACATGAAGCGGGGAGGTCTTAAAAGATAATACACTTATTTATTCACACTTAGATTGCATTTGTGATTGAAATAAATGTTTTAAATCTTTAAAAGGAAATACAGTAAGAGCTTAAAAGTTGGAGGGCCAAATGGCAAACAGCAAAGAAGTGTTTAAGGGTTTCCTTGGAGACTTCTCTGCCTGGTTTTGTCCTGTTAAAGTGAAAAGTGAAGTCGCTCAGTCGTGTCTGGCTCTTTGCGACCCCGCGGACTGTAGCCCACCAGGCTCCTCCATCCATGGGATTCTCCAGGCAAGAATACTGGAGACAAACAATAAAAAAACAAACAAAAACAAACAAAAAACCTCCTGGAAATTGCTCTTTTTTAAAAAACAAATAAGCACAAAAAACCATATTTTAGAATAATTTTAATTTGAAAGTAAAGTTAGTCTTTCCTTACCATCTTCTAATTATTTTTTAAAAGACATAAATTTATATTTAATTTTTCTTTACATAATTTTCTTGATTCTCCTTTTTTTCCCAAATTCTTCCAACATCCATTTAGTAAACCTGGAACACAGCATTCAGATAAGGCCCTGACTCTGTTATCTCAGTTTATATTTGTAATCTCTCCTGACTGCTAAGGGTTATAATTTCTGTTTCATAAGGCTCTGTGGGGGTACAAATTGTTCTATATAATGATCCTTACTAAGAAGCCAAAAATCAACACTTCAAATGTCATTATTTTCATATTGACATAAACTTTTCATTAAAAATGTCGTGTGTCCTTCAGTTTGCCATATTAAAATGCAGCAGTTCAGTTCAATAAATCCTAACATAATAGCAAGTTTCACAGTCTATTCCCTGCTGATTTTTTAATGAGTTATTTCATGTGGGATTTAGTTTGTGTGTTGTTTGGGCATATTACGCACATGTGTGACTGAGCATGTATGTAATATGCTTTCTCTTCATTGCTACCAACACTGTCTATACTTCTGCTTTTCTTCTTTAACATCATACTAAATTTTCCCTAGGTTTTCCAAGTTTCTGAGGAAATTTTAACCTTTTATATGAAAGCTAGATACCTCCTCAGGATAATAATTGAAATTTAAGAAAATGTATGGAGAAGAGAGGTTAACTGTAATCAATATTCTCACTATGGGCCAGGTACATTCCATATATATGTCATTTCTTTAATATCACAAGCTTTTTTAGGAGGATAATGCTATCACCATTTTCTTGATTAGTAAAAGAATCTGGAGAGATCCACTAACCTGCCCTTAATCATACTGATACCTAGTGAAGAAACCAACACTGAACTAGATTTCTAGTTCAATATATAGACAAAAATCTCTATGTTTTAGTGCTGCATCATAAAGTTTCAAGACTCGATGTAAATTACTAATTATATAAATAGTTAAAAAGTCAGATTTTACAAAACTAAAGTTTTAATAGATAGCCTTTTCAGTTTCTCACAAGTGTAATACTACTTATACTATTCTATCATCTCAAATTTTAATTTTACTGTAAATTTTTAACACTATAGATAGAACGACATTAGGTTTATTAAAGGACAATTTTGTAAGAAAGAAGTTTTGGCAACAATCTTTAAAAACTGAAATAAGTTATTAGTGATACATCAATTAACAGTAGGTTTCTAATATGATTTGGGGACTATTCATATTTCTAGACATGTTGTTTGTAAGAAGTTTCCACCAAACATATATCAGTCTCTGTTCTCAAGAATACTAGCTTCTGTAAAATGTTACTGGTGCTCCAAATTATGGGTCTCATTATTTTAAAAGTTCAGGAACATCACATTATAATTCCCATCTTAAACAATATGAAATGCATTTAAAAAAAAAACTTAAAATTTTCTGAAAAATAAAGATTTGTGTGGACTGTTATTTCCACACAGTTTGTAATGCATGGGTCTATTCTTTTTTTTAAAGGAAGAAAATCATTAAATTGGGGATTTGGCAATAAACACTTTGTTGACATGGGTCACAAACAATGTTTTTCTTACCTTTAAATTAGTCTTTACTTAAATAGTAAAGGTGAAATCTTTAAAAAATAAGGTTAATCATGGTTACCAATAATGGAATTTGACATCAAGTGTCTTAAGAAGCAAAGCAAATAAGAAGGTAAACTAACAGGGGAACCATAGTGTTTTCTTCAAGGCAAACTCAAAACCTATAGATACATCAACTAAGTAATAAAAATGCTCTGCTTATTATGTCTCACTTCCTATTTCAATACATTTAGCATTTCCTCAAATCCTAAAACATAATTTACCACACTTGAGCAAGAATATTCCACTATTGTCATTAACCTTTATATTCTGTAATAACATTTTGCCACAGGACAATTGACTTCAATAACTTTTGTTCCCTTTGGTGTGAAAAATATACTAGATCCTTCAAAACGTGGCATTTCTACTTCTTTTATCTGTTCTCATTTTTAGTCATATTTTAATATATAGGTTTACTGCAAAGTTCACATTTCACAATAAGATAAGCATACTATTTAAAGAAATAATCAACAGAGCTATTGGTAAAGCTAAGGAAGTTAACTGCTGAATTTATGAATGCATGTTACTGCAACCTAGAAAGAGTCAAGTGCAATTTTTACATGCATGACAGGAAAAAGGTACAGTGAATATTAAATAATACCTATTCCTTGTTTAATATTCCTTGAACACTTCTCCTTTAAGATGGGGCCTAAAATATATTGTAGATTACATTGGTAGATTACATCGGTGACTTGTCCTCTTGAGAACAAGTAAAGGATAACCAGAGCACAGAATGGTTAAAGAGAAGACCTCAGAGTACTTAATAAAGGTGGTGCACAGGGGCACACACCTCTTCCCCGTGAGATTGTGAAAACTCCTGGGCGTGGATCAACACTGCACATAGATGAAGGCCACCTTAACTCCTGAACTCTCCAGGATACTCTATTCGAATCCCTTCTAGTCACACTCCTACTCATGGGGCAAGGATTCCATGGCCAAGGGTGTACCATAGTTATCCATTGGTAATATACCCATCTGAAGTCCATACCTGCCCAGGACTCTAAGAAAGTTTTACCGGATCCTTGTTCCAGAGCCTAGGAGAGTTCAGTCCTTGGGTCTTTCCTCCATTAGACTAGATTAAACCACCTATGTGGACACTGCTGAGACTGACAAATGGTAGGGGACAAATAGTTGTTTGCAGAAGAGTGTGAGCATTTTCCCCATGCAGGCTGGAGTTTCCACATGTTTGTTTGAGGCTTCTAAAGGCACTGAGATGATAGGTTGGCCACATGCCAGATGCCAGGTTCTCCTATGCCACTGAGCTTTGATTCAGAAATCTAAAGAGTCATAAAGTGAACGTTGCTCAGTCATGTCCAACTCTTGGCGACCCCTTGGAATTCTCCAGGCCAGAATACTGGAGTGGGGAGTCGTTCCCTTCTCCAGGGGATCTTCCAAACCCAGGGATTGAACCCAGGTCTCTCACATTGCAGGTGGATTCTTTACCAGCTGAGCCACAAGAGGAGCCCAGAGTCAAATCATTCTCAATTCAAATGTAACTTTCCAGTTCGTCAGGGCCACATATTTGTTAAATAACAGGTTGGACTACATTTTATTTAACAATCCATCAGCATGACTTATGAATTAAATATTTATTGTGAAAAAGCATTTCCCTTTCTATTCTTGCTCTGGCCCCAAAGACATTATGATTGGTCCTGTTCTGATCACATCATTCTGGTTAATGAGAGGAGTCACATTGTATCATTTGACTCATTTGAGAGCAACATGAATAGAACTGGACATGCAAAGTAGCCAGGAGATCAAAGAGTGAGGACCAGATGGAGGCTGATTCAGGTCATGATTCAGGGACACGGTAGAACCATCATAAGTCAAGCGCAGGCTAAGTAGATAAGAGAGCACCGCTAGTTTCTGTTCAATGCAAATGAGAGATGCCAGTCTGGGATCCACCAGTTTAGGAGTTCACCATTAAGACCAACAGAGAGAAAGCAAACCACAGGAAACAGTGTAAAAGCACTGGAGTCCAGAGATGCCAGAGGGCAATGCAATGCGTGAATATTATTTCAGCAGCATGAGGTTAGGAAACCAACTCTTGCCTAGATACCATTTTATGGGGAGAGTCCAAAGAGGGACTTAGCTGACAGGCTGAGCCTGTTTAACCAAGGGAGTCAGCACTGCCTAAAGGGAAGCTGAATCTAGTGCATGATATGATAATACAATAGATTAGATACAAATGGAACAAAATAAAGTTGTTGCACTACACAGGAGATGACGACTCATCAGTTCAGTTTAGTTCAGTCACTCAGTCATGTCCCACTCTTTGCAACCCCATGGACTGCAGCATGCCAGTCCTCCCTGTCCATCAACAACTCATCATTGACTCAATGGACATGAATCTGAGCAAATTCTGGGAGACAGTTAAGGATAGGGAGGCCTGGTATATTGCAGTCCATGGGGTCATAAAGTTTGGACATGACTTAGCAACTGAACAACAGCCAAACTACCATCACAATTGAGATATAGAACATCTCAACTACTCCAAAAAGATCCCATTTAGTCACTAGGTTTTAAGTTTTACTGAAAAGCAAAACAAATTAATAAATACTACCATGTTTCAGCATAGTTTCAACAAAAAAACACATTCTTTTTCTTTAGCTTATCCTGCTCCTGTTATAGAAGACAGAAGGCCCTAATCAGTAAAAATTGGTTAAGCAATTAAATTTGCATTCATAAATATATTTCTCTTGGATTTAATCTCAAATTTCCTTTGGATCTGTAGTCAGAATGTACTCTACCATTAACCACCCCACCAAAAACTCTGAAATTTAATCTGAAATGGTCACTTCTCCACATCATTACATGAAAGGTCACCATTCTCATGTGGGACTAATCCCATGTATAAAGAACCTTTGGCTGGGCTAGGGAATATCTCCTGATCAAATTCATTTGATGTTGCTACACTTGCTCACAGTGCCCAACTTTTTTTTTTTTCCCTTCTAGTTCACAAAGCCTAGCAGTTGTGAAGTCAAACTGATGTTCACTGGGACCTGCAGTGACCTTCTATGCTACTTCCCAAGATTCTGATAGGGCAGAATGAGAGAGACCCAGAATCTAGCAGTAAGGGCACAGTTATATAACTACAACTTGGTCACAATGATACTAATTTCCTAGATAAATATACAGGCAACTGGCCAAAAAGAAGAGTTTATTATTGAATTTCAGAAGCCTCAATATATTTGTAAAAGGAAATAATCAAGTGTATGCTTGCTAAGCATTTTCAAATTCCTGTGGAAATAAAACTACCATCTTAAATCTCAATCTAAATAAGTGTGTTTTCAAAAACAAAACCAAGAAGACTGCCTCTTTAGCCATGAAATGTCACCTTGGGAAGTATTACTTGAGCTCAAACAGATAAAACTCCTGGTACTTCACTATGTCTCTTCCACTTATATGCCAAAAGAGGATAACTAATTGGGAGAGAAAGACAGGTTTTATATTTTCAGGCCATTATGAAAAATGTAACCCATTCATACAACAGAGTGTGTATTACTTATGTGGTCACCAGGTAGAGTTAATGGGCCTCTGAAACCTATTGTATCAGTCACTAGGGAGTACCTATAAAGCTAAAATTTGAATCTCTCATCACCACTGAATACTCACATGAACACTGCAGTTACTAATTTGAAAAAGAAAACTACTTCATTTATGGTTATATGCTGAGAAGAGAGAAAAAAACTTAATGTGGTTTTCTATCTTGAGTACAAATTCCATATTCTATTTTGCTTTATATCCACATCATCCAGGACCATGATTTGAACAAAGATGTTTAGTATGTATTTCCTTATGTAAGACTTGCAAGTTGATAATACCTAAGGGTGGCCTTATGGTATGGATATCTTCCCAATTTTTTCTTTAAACTCTAGTTGTAGCACTAAAATTAATCTTGAAGAAGTTAAGAATAATCCCAATTATTCAGTTACTGGAAGTTGGTAACATTTACTTGGAAATATACCCTTAGATTTGGATTCATATTGCATGTATTTTTTGTTCCTCAATTGTTGTTGTTGTTGTTGTTGTTGTTTTAAATCTCTTTCCAGTGTACTTTGAGGCCCACCTTTCTTCAAATGGTCTTTTTCACCCCTGGAGAGTACTTGGTTACTGGAAGAGCTGGTGAACACTCCAGGAAAATTAACATGGTAATGGCAACCCAGTCCAGTATTCTTGCCTAGAAAATTCTATGGACAGAGGGGCCTGACAAGCTACAGTCCATGGGGACACAAAGAGTCAGATACAACTGAGCAATGGGCATACACATACATCCTGAACTTTGATAACTGACTACAATATATCCACCTAAGTCACCAAAGGGGCCTCAGAGAGTTAACATAGATGGCCACCAGCGCTGTTTGCAGTGGCAGTTGTCAACTGTGATCCTCTGCCATAGAACACATGTTCCACGGAGGCTCTATCTTTATTTGTCTCTGCTTTCAGAATCAAGGCAAAAATTAGTTAAAAATTCCGTTGATTAGAGAAGAACCCAGCAATATATAAATTCAGCATACATTTTTAGCATGAATATTTTATATTTAACATTACTAGAGGGTTCATATTATATATATTCAATTAAAATAGGCATGTTAATAGATTTATAGACTGGCTTCATGTATGTTTAGTATGCATAGAACAAATACATCTTATTTCTTTTCATTTTAGAAAATTACTTTTTTCCTTTTTATAAGTCCTGTATATCAACCCTGAATATTTATTGGAAGGACGCTGAAGCTCCAATACTTTGGCCAGCTGATGTGAAGAGCCAACTCACTGGAAAAGACCCTTATGCTGGGAAAGATTGAAGGAAGGAGGAGAAGGGGACGACAGAGGATGAGATGGTTGAATGGCATCACTGACTCAATGGACATGAGTTTGAACAGTCTCTAGGAGATTGTGAAGGACAGGGAGGCCCGACATGCTGCAGTCCATGGGGTCACACAAACTCAGACATGACTGAGCTACTGAACATCAATGTATCATAGTTTACTTTAACATGGCTGGTAACTCCAAAAGTCTCAACATTCTAGAAATGTTCAAAACTGGCATGTCATGTTTCTTTGAGGACATCTTAGTTTCCACTAAAACAAACAAACAAAAAAAAACACCTTAAAAATATCATAGTGTTGTGCTCTTAAAATTTTGTTTTCCTAGGTAGTTTTAAAATATAGATATTGAAATTAGTGAGAGAGAAGTTAAATATTTAAAAACATTATAAATATAAGAATGTGATCTTACTGTTGGAATGAACACAGCTGCTATGAGGAAATCCATGGTGAAGCTAAAAATTAGAAAAATGTGTGACTCCACAGAGAGTCAGTAAATCTTCACTGGTCATTAAACTAAAATGTATTCTTTTTCCCTAGGACTCATCAGATTTAACACATTTTCTATTCAATTATTTAACTAGGGAAGTAAGTGGAGTGACAGTAGATGCTGACTGAGTTTTCTGAATAGATCATAATCCGTCTCAAACATATAAGGTAAACATTTCTTTAAAATAAAAATTACATTATACTTTTAACTTGTTGAGTAAAAACTACTAAGCAATGATATATTTCTTAAAATGTTACTTGAAAACTATCATGTTTAAAATTTATTATCATTATATAAGCATATATATGTATTACATTATATATACAAAATGTTGATCAAATTTTGACTTTATTGAACACAAAATATACCAGGTAAAATAATTTTCTGCATAAAATGTCTTCTCTCATCATAGTTTCTGTTTTACTTTCCTTCCTTTCAAGAGTTTTGGAAGGTATATATGAAATGGTTGAGGGTTTTATTCAACTATATGACGCTTTCTACATGTATTTTTCAAAATTTTTTAAAAGACAGTTAAGATGCATTATTTCAAGTAAAAGAGCTTATGAACAATTATCTATGAATTTAATACATAAATACCAGTCTGGATAAAGCACAAGCTGAACTCAAGACTGCTGGCAGAAACATCAGTAACTTCAGATGTGCAGATGACACCATCCTAACAGCAGAAAGCAAACAAGAACTAAAGAGCCTCCTGATGAAGGTGAAAGATGAGAGTGAAAAACCTGGCTTAAAACTCAACATTCAAAAATGAAGATCATTCTTTTACATATAGTTGACCAGTTTTCCCAGCATCACATGAAGAGACTGTCTTTTCTCCACTGTATATTTTTACCTCCTTTGTCAAAGATAAGATGTCTCTATAGGTGTGTGGATTTATCTCCAGACTTTCTATTTTGTTCCACTGATCTATATTTCTGTCTTTGTGCCAGTACCATACCGTCTTGATGACTATAGCTTTGTAGAATAGTCTGAAGCTGGGAAGGATGATTCCTCCAGTTCCATTCTTTTTTCTCAAGATAGCTTTGGCTATTTGAGGTCTTTTGTGTTTCCATACAAATTGTGAAATTGTTTGTTCTAGTTCTGTGAAAAACATCATTGGTAGTTTGATAGGGATTGCATTGAATTTACAGATTGTTTTGGGCAGTATAATCATTTTCACTATATTGATTCTTCCCACCCAAGATCATGGAATATTTCTCCATTGTTTGTATCATCTTTGATTTCTTTCATCAGTGTTTTATAGTTTTCTACATATCAGTCTTTTGTTGCTTCATGTAAGTTTATTCCTAAGTATTTTACTCTTTTCATTGCAATGGTGAATATGATTATTTCCTTAACTTCTATTTCCAATTTTTCATTAAGAGCATATAGGAATGCAAGAGATTTCTGTGTATTAATTATATATCCTGAACTTTACTATATTCATTAACTAGCTCTAGTAAATTTCTGGTGGCATCTTTGGGGTTTTCTATGTAGAGAATCATGCCATCGACAAACAGTCAGAACACTTTCTAACACCATACACAAATATAAACTCAAAATGGATTAAAGACCTAAATGTAATTCCAGAAACTATAAACTCTTAGAGGAAAACAGGCAGAACACTCTGTGACACAAATGACAGCAAGATCCTCTATGACTGACCTCCCAGAGTAATGATAACAAAAACAAAAATATGCAACCTAATTCAACCTAAAAGCTTTTTGCACAATGAAGGCAACTATAAGCAAGGTGAAAAGACAGCACTTAGAATTGGAGAAAATAATAGCAAATGAAAAAACTGACATAAAATTAATCAGAAAAATATACAAGCAGCTAATACCAGAGTGGAGAAGGCAATGGCACCCCACTCCACTACTCTTGCCTGGAGAACCCCATGGACGGAGGAGTCTGGTAGGCTGCAGTCCATGGGGTCGCGAAGAGTCAGACACGACTGAGCAACTTCACTTTCAATTTTCACTTTCATGTATTGGAGAAGGACATGGCAACCCATTCCAGTGTTCTTGCCTGGAGAATCCCAGGGACGGGGGAGGCTGGTGGGCTGCCATCTATGGGGTCGCACAGAGTCAGACATGACTGAAGTGACTTAGCAGCAGTGCAGCAATACCAGAAAAACAAACAACCCAATCAAGAAGTGGGCAAAAAACCTAAACAGACATTTCTTCAAAGAAGACTGACAAATGGCTAATAAATACATGAAAAGATGCTCAACATCACTCATTATTAGAGAAATGCAAATCAAAACCAAAGATACCTGACAAAGGGCCATATAGTCAAAGCTATGGTTTTTCCAGTAGTCATGATGGATGTGAGAGCTGGACCATAAAGAAGGATGAGCACTGAAGAATTGATGCTTTTGAACTGTGATGCTGAAGAAGACCCTTCAGAGTCTGTTGGACTGCAAGGAGATCAAACCAGTCAGTCCTAAAGTAAATCAACTCTGAATATTCAGAGGAAGGACTGATGCTGAAGTTGAAACTACAATAATTTGGCCACCTGATGTGAAGAGCCAACTTTTGGAAAAGAGCCTGATGCTGGAAAGATTGAGGGCAGAAGGAAAAGGGGTGATAGAGGATAAGATGGGTGGATGGCCTCATCGACTCAATGGACATGAGTTTGAGCAAACTCTGAAAGACAGTGAAGGGCAGGGAAGCCTGGTGTGCTGCAGTCCATAGAATCGCAAAGAGTTGGACATGACTGAGTTACTGAATAACAAAGAGCAACACTACATAAAAGGAATCAGGGGTTAAATGTTTCCTCAACTCTAAATAATACATTTTTTGTTTCTGCCACCAGTAAAATAATCATGTTCCTAAAACTTTATCTCAGTGAACCAATCAACATCACCTTTAGTAAAGTTGAGAAGCTTAGATTACATCTAGAATGGTCCCCATCGCTTCTCCTGCTGTTAACAGTCTCTGAGTGTCTCCCTGTCTCTCTCTCTCTTCCTCCCCACTGCCACCCGCTTCGCATTTTTTTGGTATAATGTATATTCTTAAAATACCTATTATAAGTACAAAAATCAAAGAGCCATAATAAATCTGCAGAGTTGGACAGTAACTACCAAAATTCAGTTTTAGATTATTTCCATCATCCCCTAAAAATTCCCCAGAGCCGACTAGGTGCAATCTCACCAGATAGTCTTTGGGTTGTATCTGTAAATTTGTTTCTTCTGACTATCTCATATGAGTGGACTCATACAATAATATTTTCAAGGTTCATTCATTTTGTAGCATGCATCAGGATTTAGTTGTTTTTATTGTTGATTTGTATGGCATCTGGGCTCATCACTTCATGGGAAATAGATGGGGAACCAGTGGAAACAGTGTCAGATTTTATTTTGGGGGGGCTCCAAAATCACTGCAGATGGTGATTGCAGCCATGAAATTAAAAGACGTTTACTCCTTGGAAGGAAAGTTATGACCAACCTAGATAGCATATTAAAAAGCAGAGACATGTCTTTGCCAACAAATGTCCGTCTAGTCAAGGCTATGGTTTTTCCAGTGGTCATGTATGGATGTGAGAGTTGAACTGTGAAGAAAGCTGACCACCGAAAAATTGATGCTTTTGAACTGTGGTATTGGAGAAGACTCTTGAGAGTCCCTTGGACTGCAAGGAGATCCAACCAGTCCATCCTAAAGGAGATCAGTCCTGGGTGTTCATTGGAAGGACTGACGGTGAAGCTGAAACTCCAGTACTTTGGCCACCTCATGAGAAGAGTTGACTCATTGGAAAATACCCTGATGCTGGGGGCGATTGGGGGCAGGAAGAGAAGGGGATGACAGAGGATGAGGTGGCTGGATGGCATCACCAACTAGATGGACATGATTTTGGGTAAACTCTGGGAGTTGAAGATGGACAGGGAGGCCTGGTGTGCTGAGATTCATGGGGTCGCAAAGGGTTGGACACGACTGAGTGAACTGAACACAAATATACAACTTTTTTTTATCCATTTACCAGTTGATAAACTTTTGGATTGGTTCTGGTGTTTGCCCATGCAAATAATGTTCTAATGAGCATTTTCATACAGGTTTGTATGTGTGTGTATATATATGTATGTACAGGATATATGTATGTATATATATATATATGTGTGTGTGTGTGTGTGTGTATATATATATATATACACATACACACATATGTCTCATTTTGCCTGGGTACATATTTACTATGTCACCTAAAAAATGTATTTGACTTTTAAAGAAACTGTTAAATTGTGCTGCATTATTTAAGATTCACACACACAGAATATGAGGGCTCCAGTAGGAAAATCACCAGTTTCTGAGTCAGAAATTCCTGTTATACGTTTTGTCATTTAGTGGGTTTGTTATTTGTGTCAAGCCACCGTCTACGAGCCTCAGCTTCTACATGAATAAGACAACCATAAGAACACTGGTCCCTATTACAGAGGATTTGATATTCTGTGAGGAACAACATTTATATACTAGAGAATTCTATGTTCATATTTTATTATCTTACATTTTGAATATTACAGCAAATAAAATCTCTAAATTTGCACAGATGAATAGTAAAGAAAGACAGACAAATAGGAGTGAATGACTTGGGAATGACTATGCCATCAGATCTCAGCACAATTTCCTAAACACACAGAGACAGTAAAATGGCTAGCAGCCACTCCCAGCTAAAAGCTACACATTAAACAGAAAGCAGATATTCAGAGCTATGAAGAAAAACAAGTGAATATCATATTTGATCTCTTTTTTGCCTGTCTCAGATATCTCAATAACAAGGTACTAGAAGAGACAAAAAAATGTTATGCTTACTACATCCTGGCCTTGGAATCTAACTGCTAGTTTTCTTTCTATTGTATCTCAAGTATTGGCTTATATTATTTGTATCTTATATTTCAATGTTTCTTTGTTTTGTAATATTTTTTACAAATCAAAATTTTATGTAACAAAACTTAGCTGAAATATTTATTTAATCAGATTTCAGATGATTTTTTGCACATTAAATGCCCTATTAGAAAGTGCAAAAGAATTGGGATCCAAGAGGCCACAATTCATGTCTTTATTCTGCTAATGAATAATCCTTAGGCTTGAGAAAAATAAACTCACACCTCTGGGTTTTTATTTTACTCTATCTTGAAAAATGAAAGGATAATTCCAGACCTAAAGTGCCCATTTTTAATCAATTTTACCACATATATTTCTTGACTATAAGCACCTGTGTTTTTTTAAAGTATGTGTGTTTGTTCAGTTGTGTTGGGACTCAGACTTTTGGGTACTCCCTGAACTGAGCGTACCACGTTCCTATGTTTATAGGATTCCCATGCAAGAATACTAGAGAAGGTTGCCATTTCCTTCTCCAGGGGATCATCCTGACCCAGGGATTGAACACACATCTCTTGCATCTCCTGCATTGGTAGGCATATTCTTTACCACTTGCACCACCAGGGAAGATATAGATAATTTTCATGTAACTTCCATGACTGTCTCATGCCACAGTTACAAATTCCTATTACAAACATGCTGAGGATCTGATGGAGGGTCTATGACTTACACCTTTGCAGCAGCTTGGGAAAGATTTTTGAATCCACTGATTCAATGGAATCAGTGAACCTGACTGGAGAAGGAATGGCAACCCATTCCAGTATTCTTGCCTGGAGAATCCCAGGGACAGAGGAGCCTGGTGGGCTGCCATCTATGGGGTCGCACAGAGTTGGACACAGCGGAAGCGACTTTGCAGCAGCAGCATCAGTGAAGCTGATTGGAGCTTAAACTCCAACCACTTGGAGCTTAATGCCAAGTGGCCATTAAAGAGGTGATTCTGATTTTAATATTTAGGACAGAAACTGACATATGTTCATCACAGGACCTCCCCAAATGTGATATCCAATGTAATAAAGTCAAGAACACTTTGTTGTGTTATACATTCATGTGTCAGATGCAGGGATACATTCAACTGGCCCTAGCTAAGAGGGAAAATGAAGATAAACCATGCTCACTCCACATTAAATATAAGAAATGCCAGGTTCAGTTTCAATAAGAGTGCAGTGAATGTTACAACAAGAGCACTGTTTTTCTGTCCAAATGTTAACAGAATCACCTCAACTACTAAGATCAACCAGACTTTATACTTCTCATCCTTGTGTATTCTCTCAGCATATGCTGCTCTGATAATTCTTCCTAATAAGAAGCAACATCAACAATCTTACTGTTTTATTAAAATTTCCAAGAGTAAAATGAATGTTGCATTGGCCTGATCCCATGGCTCTCTCCCAGTACTTATTGCACCAACTGTTTTCCAAAATGTACTAGCTGACTCATTTAGAAATATATTTTCCTGTTAAAATTACAGTATTAAAGCAAAGTCACAATATGTTTACATGTCAAACTTAAAGCAGATAAATTAGACCCATCTCAAATATCTGATTGAAGTTGCTGAAAATTTCACTATTTTATTTTTATTTTGTATACAGATCCCTTCAAAAATATTTAATGGATTCATTCATTCATTTATTCATTCAACAGTTATTTATTGAGTGCCTTCTGTTTGGCCAGCACTATTTTAGGTATGAGAGATAAATTAAAGCAAATGAATTTGCTGACCACATGGTATTTTTAATCTAGTAGCAGAGACAGAAAATATACCAATAAAAATGATACAATAAAACCTCAGGTAGTGGTGTTTTCCATGAAGAGGGTGATTGGGGAGAATTATTTGAGAAAGTGTGGTCTGAGAAGGCAACTCTGTGGATGCCTCAGTTCAGCAGAGCTTGAATGAAATGAAGTCAACATTTTTTAATTTATCCATGTATTTTCATGAGCACTTCTGAATTAAAACAAAAATTGAGGAATTTATTCAATAAATATTCATTCTGCATCATTTCTTTATGTAGCAATTTTTGTGAATATTGGGTTCCTTTTTAATGATGAAGATTTCTTATCTTGAATTTTTCTTGTCTGGCAATAATAGGCGATACTTTTCTTCACACAGCAAGTTTTATGAATATTGGGTCCCAGTTTCTTTATGATCAGGATTATGCCTTGAATTAGCTTTTCTCTAATGACAGCAGATAATACTTGAGGGGTAGGGTGGCTTGCTATGCATCTTAGTGCAAAGGTGCATGTACTTCATGCTACATTGAAGTATAGTGGTGCAGTTTCTTTAATATAGATCCAATCTTGCTATTGTTGTTTTCTTGTTGTCATTGGCCTGTTTTAATCTGACATCTTCTTGTTCTTTAATGGTATTTTATTCACATAGGGCCAATTCTTCATAGGTTGTTTTTTCTTTCCTTAGCCTCCTGAATCTTTAAGGGGAAGCTTCACTTTTCATTCTACTTACCTCTTCCCAAGAATGGAATTTTTCAGGTTTGCCCCTCACTGTCCTCCTTGTCCTGTGAATTTAAAATGCAGGTCATCATCCTCTGCCTTCCCAGTAACCAGTCATTTGATTAATCACATGGCAGATGTGCTCTATCCTCCGGGAATCTGCCTGCAATGCAGGAGACACAGGAGACATGGGTTTGATCGCTGGGTCAGGGAAGGTCCTCTGGAGTCAGAAATGACAACTTGTTCTAGTATTCCCGCCTGGAAAATTCCATGGCCAGAAAAGCCTGGAAGGCTATAGCCCATAGCGTCACATACGCCATCTCAGTCAGATATGACTGAGCACACAGATGTGTTCTCAGTGTTCCCCATGCAGGACGGATTATCCTCTCCCTCCAAAATCTGAGTGACGTTATATCTATTCCACTACCAAACACATCTCACAACCTCTGCTATGGGTGAAACACAGCAGTGGAACTGGGCCTGCCAGTCCATGCCCTGCCTAGAAGAACCCAAGAGGAGATTCCAGGAGGAGGAGAAGTGAAGGCTTTTCTAGAGTGAAAGGGGAGAGGTTTGTGAGGGCAGTATCCACTAAGGAAGATGGCTTCAACTAGATGCTCCTACCACCATCACCTTGCTCTTCCAGACCAGCCAAGATGCACTCCCAAACCTGATAGCTTCAGTTTTGAAACACAGTCGAGTTCAAATCCTCTTTGACTCCATCTCTGCAGATAACACTTTGTTTGTGCTCATTTGTCCTCCCCTGACTAGAGGTGGAAGTCTCCGTGTCCACAAAGTCCAACGCCGTGGCAGTAATCAGCCTTCTGACTCCTTGAACTCACTCTCCCTTCTTACTCTGTGAATTCATTAGACACAAAACAAGTACCACGCAGAAGAAAGATTGGGAGAAGAGGAGGAGGAGAAGGAGAGAAAGGAGGAGAGAATCGTGGACTCCCTACCATGAAACAAAGGATCTCCATGTGTTTATTTGGCCTGGGGACAATGAGGGTAGCTTCCCTCCCCATCCCCCCCAACCCCAAATCTTGGCTTTGGCTTCCCCATCCTCCTTTCCTTGTGCTTCACCTTATGAGGATTTATTACAAGGCAAATTAATATTTTTAATATTTTGGATGGTGTTTGGGTACACTGTCTCCCTATTGCACAGACAACATTCTACTGCTCTGTGCCAAGGCTCCCGCCCTGAACCCAGATCCCTCCTCTAGTTATATGTCCCTTTCCTGGTTTCTGAGAGGCACTTACATCATTATGCATAGATAAATATATTACAAGTGGAGTGAGAGCTTCTGCTCAGTTGAGGCCACATTGACCCTCAAAACATGCTGTCAAATTGGTTATATATACTGCTTCAGAAAGCTTTCAGTTCTCCTGGCTCAGGCTCCCTTTGCTCTGGCTGTCTGTACCTGACGGTCTCCAGTTCTCTGTTTCCTGATGGTTTCTGGCCTCTCTGGCTGTTTCCGGCCATCCTGGCTGTTTCTTCCCTGCCTTTCCCCATCTCTTTCTTCTGCCTGTTCTTAACTCACCATTTTATTCTATCTCTTTCCTGACTGTCCCTGACTGTCAAGCTGTCTTCTGATTGTGGATTCACCCAGGACATGAGATTTTATTTTTGTGAATAAGCCTAAGGGCATCACAGGTTGTTACAAGCTGCATCCTCAAAAATTCAGGTTACAACGAGGCCTACCCCAATCAACCACACTTTCTTCAATCCCCACCTTCCCCATCACTATTTGTAACTTCCTTTCTATAATGTATACCTGATCCCCAGGATATTGGGGCTATCTGGTACTGGGCTACTATCCTTCCCCCATGATACTGCATTGTCATCAACAAAGAACTCTTATGAAAAAAAAAAAAAAAAAAAAAAAATTCCAGGTGATGTTATGTTTGATTCGTACCTGTCTGAAATTTTTCCAACTATTAATACATATTATTTATGATCACCATCATCTTCATCCCCATCATCTATGGTAAACAACTTATTAACTATTATTTTGCTCAAGAATATTAATAGTGGAGATATAATATCCTTGACCCGTCTTTGACGCTTATCAGTATCAGCCAAATGTTACTGAGAATTAACTCCTACAGCCCCAGTTATGGGTCTGCTGGCATAACTAACCTGTGGAAACATGCAGTTGAACTGGTTTTATTAACAATTTCAGAAAGTATGCACATGTTTATGAACTTATCAAAATGAATGACTGCTAGATGGGGAGAGATCTCTGCTTTTTCATTACAACTACTTTTATCTATTTGACTTCTGGCAACCTATCCTCATATTAAGGCTTTGGAATTTGCTTCAAAGTCATAAGAAACTAGAACATCTTATCCAATAACCAAGGCTTAGGAAAATTTTTAAAATATCAATAAAATGGATGAGTAAATTTTTTTTTAAAAGGACCTGAAAATAAATTCCCAAATAATCTACAATTGACAGAGGATTCTATACAATATAAGTCAGCAGTGGGAATATTTTGATTTTTTGTTGATACAAGATAAAATGAAAATTGCACCCTTCACTTTCTTTACTTTTATATGTTCAAAGTCTTAAGAAACAGCAGGTGCTTCAGTCTAATTTATGTGAAAATAAACTTCATTTTAATTACATGAGATTCATCAAATTGCTAAATTTAGAAGAGAAACAGAATGAGTTACTATTTAAGGTCAAAACAGGACTAATCTATAACAGTATTTATCCAATCCTTACTTTAAAAAAGAGAAGGATAAGGAAAGTACAGATGTCAAAACAGGGAAGAACTGAAAAGAAAAAAGAAAAAAGTTGAAAGCAAGTGATGAAGGAGAGACCAGCATGATCAGAATTTAGATTCTCTCTGTTTAGATTTGAGATCAAATTAATTTAGGATTCTTTGTTGAATAAACGTGGTAGAATCCCTATTTCATTTGTTTCAGAGCACTTAATCACACACTATGCGATCACAAGATAAAGGGCTCAGCATGTTATTTGAACTTTGTCTAACATGCGAGTGGACGGAGAGATGCGAGGAGGGGAGATGGCAACAAGAATTTGCCCCTTGGTGACAATATCTGGTGATATTTTTGGTTGACAGGACTGAGAGATGCCACTGGCATCTACTAATTAGAGGCCAGAGGTGCTGATAAACAGGCTACAATACACAAGGTAGGCCCACACAACAAAGAATTCAGTTCAGTTCAGTCACTCAGTCGTGTCCGACTCTTTGCGACCCCATGAATCACAGCACGCCAGGCCTCCCTGTCCATCACCAACTCCCAGAGTCCACCCAAACCCATGTCCATCAAGTTGGTGATGCCATCCAACCATCTCATCCTCTGTCATCCCCTTCTCCTCCTGCCCTCAATCTTTCTCAGCATCAGGGTCTTTTCAAATGAGTCAGCTCTTCACATCAGAAGGCCAAAGTATTGGAGTTTCAGCTTCAATATCAGTCCTTCCAATGAATACCGAGGACTGATCTCTAGGATGGACTGGTTGGATCTCCTTGCAGTCCAAGGGACTCTCAAGAGTCTTCTGCAACAAAGAATTATCTGTCTCAAATACCAGTCGTGCCCACACTGAGAAATCATGACCTAGATCCGTCGTTCTCAAACTTTAGCCATTTAAACCACCTGGAGTACTTGTTAAAACCACAACTGCTAGACCCATCCCTAATGTTTCTGACTCAGTAGGTCTCAGATGGGGGCTTCCCAGGTGGTGCTAGTGGTAAATAAAGCTCCTGCCAATGCAAGAGCGGTAAGAGATGTAGGTTTGACCCCTGGGTTGGGTAGATCCCCTGGACGAGGGCATGGCAATCCATTCCAGTATTCTTGCCTGAAGGATTCCATGAACAAGTGAGCCTGGCCGGTTAAATTTCATAGCGTCACACAGAGTCAGACACGACTAAAGTGACAACCTGCACGCAGGTCTCGGGTGCAGCCCTAGAATTTACATTTCTTACAAATTTCTTGGTGTTGCTAATACTATTTGTCTGGGAACTGCATATTGAGAGACACAGTGTGTGATAAGTTGCTTCAGTCGAGTTCAGTTCTGTGTAAAGCCATGGACTGTAGCCCGCCAGGCTCATGTGTTCATGAGATTCTCTGGGCAAGAATACTAGAGTGGGTTGCCATGCCCTCCACCAGGGCATCTTCACGACCCAGGGATGGAACTGAGTCTCACCTCTCTTGCAATAGCAGGTGGGTTGCTTACCACTAGCCCCACCTGGGAAGCCACCTTGAGAAACACCATCTTCACTTAAACAACTTTGACATAACCAATTGTAAAATCCTACACTTCTCCTTAGGTAAGATGTAGAATAGCTACATTCACAAATGTAATGTCCATCTTCCCTTCCAAATTGTAACCTCAATTAGAGCAAGCACAGTGTCTGTTTAGCTCATTACTGCTTATTCACACAACAGGCACTCAAATTTCCAGTGACTAAAAATGTCTTGAATTTAAGTGTTAAGAACATTGTGGTAAAGTTTCAAAGTCTAAGAGTTTGAACCACATTTTCTTTACAGAACACCAACAAAATATTCGAAAATCACAGACTTTTCACATTTAGACATTAAGTCTGGGAGGGGAGCCTTTACTATCACTTAGGTGTTTTCTGCCTTTGAAGGTTGAAAGTACTGTGAAAACTGTTCCAACTATTTTAGTTCAAATTCAGTCGCTCAGTCGCGTCCAACTCTTTGCAACCCCATGGACTGCAACACTCCACACCTTCCGGTCCATCATCAACTCCCATAACTTACTCAAACTCATGTCCGCTGACTCAGTGACGCCATCCAGGGATACCATTTCTTCCTCTGTCCTACCATTCTCTTCCCGCCTTCAATCTTTCCCAGCATCAGGGTCTTATCAAATGAGTCAGGTCTCGCATCAGGTGACCAAAGTTTTGGAGTTTCAGCTTCAGCATCAGTCCTTCCAAAGAATATTCAGGACTGATTTCCTTTAGGAGGGAGTAGCTAGATCTTCTCACAGTCAAAGGGACTCTCAAGAGTCTTCTCCAACACCATAGTTCAAAAGCGTCAATTCTTTGGCACTCAGCTTTCTTTATAGTCCAACTCTCACATCCATTCATGACTACTGGCAAAACGATAGCTTTGACTAGACAGATCTTAGTTGGCAAAGTAAAGTCTCTGCTTTTTAATATGCTATCTAGGTTGGTCATAACTTTTCTTCCAAGGAGCAAGCGTCTTAATTTCATGACTGCATTCACCATCTGTAGTGATTTTGGAGTTCCCCAAAATAAAATCAGCCATTGTTTTCACCGTTTCCCCATCTATTTGCCATGAAGTGATGGAAGCAGATGCC
Source organism: Muntiacus reevesi (assembly GCF_963930625.1). Taxonomy (NCBI): domain Eukaryota; kingdom Metazoa; phylum Chordata; class Mammalia; order Artiodactyla; family Cervidae; genus Muntiacus; species Muntiacus reevesi. The sequence continues at coordinate 205,636,381 of NC_089251.1, forward strand.
ATGATCTTAGTTTTCTGAATGTTAAGCTTTAAGCCAACTGTTTCACTCTCCTCTTTCACTTTCATCAAGAGGCTTTTAGTTCTTCTTCACTTTCTGCCATAAGGGTGGTGTCATCTGCATATCTGAGGTTATTGATATTTCTCCTGTCAATCTTGATTCCAGCTAGAGCTTCTTCCAGCCCAGCGTTTCTCATGATGTACTCTGCATATAAGTTAAATAAGCAGGGTGATAATATACAGCCTTCATGTACTCCTTTTCCTATTTGGAACCAGTCTGTTGTTCCATGCCCAGTTCTAACTGTTGCTTCCTGACCTGCACACAGGTTTCTCAGGAGGCAAGTCAGGTGGTCTGGTATACTCATCTCTTTAAGAAATTTACACAATTTGCTGTGATCCACACAGTCAAAGGCTTTGGTATAGTCAATAATGCAGATGTAGACTTTTTTTGAACTCTCTTATTTTTTCAATGATCCAGTAGATGTTGGCAATTTGATCTCTGGTTCCTCTGCCTTTTCTAAATCTAGTTTGAACATCTGGAAGTTCACAGTTCACGTATTGCTGAAGCCTGGCTTGGAGAATTTTCAGCATTACTTTACTAGTGTGCCAGATGAGTGCAACTGTGTGGTAGTTTGAGCAGTATTTGGCATTGGCTTTCTTTGAAGTTGGAATGAAAACTGACCTTTTCCAGTCCTGTGGCCACTGTTTTCCAAATTTGCTGACATATTGAGTGCAGCACTTTCACAGCATCATCATTAGGATTTGAAATAGCTCAAATGGAATTCTATCACCTCCACTAGCTTCATTCATAGTGGTGCTTCCTAAGGCCCAATTGACTTTGCAATCCAGGATGTCTGGCTCTAGGTGAGTGATCGTACCATTGTGATTATCTGCGTCGTAAAGATCTTTTTCTATAGTTATTCTGTGTATTCTTGCCACCTCTTAATATCTTCTGCTTCTGTTAGAATTATGCCATTCCTGCCCTTTATTGTGCCCATCTTTGCATGAAAATTTCCCTTGGTATATCGAATTTTCTTGAAGAGATCTCTAATCTTTCCTTCTGTTGTTTCCTCTACTTCTTTGCACTGATCACTGAGGAAGGCTTTCTTATCCTTTCTTGCTATTCTTTGGAACTTTGTATTCCAATGGGTATATCATTCCTTTTCTGCTTTGCCTTTTACTTCTTTTCTTTTCATCACTATTTGTAAGGCCTCCTCAGGGATCCATTTTGCCTTCTTGCATTTCTTTTTCTTGGGGATGACCTTGATCCCTGTTTCCTGTACAGTGACACCAACCTCCGTCCATTGTTCTTCAGGCACTCTGTCAATCAGATCTAGTCCCTTGAATCTATTTCTCACTTCCACTGAATAATTGATTTGATTTAGGTCATACCTGAAGGGCCTAGTGGTTTACCCTACTTTCCTCAATTTAAGTCTTAATTTGGCAATAAGGAGTTCATGACCCGAGCCACAGTCAGCTCCCGGTCTTGTTTTTGCTGACAGTATAGAGCTTATCCATCTTTGGCTGCAAAGAATATAATCAGTCTGAGTTCGGTGTTAACCAGCTGGTGATGTCCATGTGTAGAGTCTTCTCTTTTGTGTTGTTGGACGAGGGTGTTTGCTATGGTCAGTGTGTTCTCTTGGCAGAACGCTATTAGCCTTTGTCCTGCTTCATTCTGTACTCCAAGGCAAAATTTGCCTGTTACTCCAGGTGTTTTCTGACTTCCTACTTTTGCATTCCAGTCCCCTATAATGAAAAGGACATCTTTTCTGGGTGTTGGTTCTAAAAGGTCTTGTAGGTCTCCACAGAACCATTCAACTTCAGCTTCTTCAGGATTACTGGTTAGGGTATAGACTTGGATTGAATGGTTTGCCTTGGAAATGAACAGAGATCATTCTGTCATTTTTGAGATTGCATCCAAGTACTGCATTTAGGACTCTTTTGTTGACTATGACTGATACTTCATTTATTCTAAGGGATTCCTGCCCACAGTAGTAGATATAATGGTCATATGAGTTAAATTCACCCATTGCAGTCCATTTTAGTTTGCTGATTCCTAAAATGTTGACGTTCACTCTTGCCATCTCCTGTTTGACCACTTCCAATTTGCCTTCCTTCATAGACCTACATCCCAGGTTCCTACACAATAATGCTCTTTACAACACTGGACTTTACTTTTATCACCAGGCACATCCACAACAGAGTGCTGCTCTTGTGTCGGTTCTGTCTCTTCATTCTTTCTGGAGTTATTTCTCCACTGATCTCCAGTAGCATATTGGGCACCTACCCACCTGGGGATGTCATCTTTCAGTGTCCTATCTTTTTGTCTTTTCATACTGTTCATGGGGTTCTCAAGGCAAGGATACTGAAGTGGTTTGCCATTCCCTTCTCCAGTGGACCACGTTTTGTCAGAACTCTCCACCATGACCCATCCATCGTGGGTGGCCCTACATGGCATGGCTCATAGTTTCATTGAGATAGACAAGGCTGTGGTTCATGTGATCAGACTGTTTTAAGCCTTGTTTTATGCCTTGAAGAATTCAAAATGCTGAAGAATTTAAAATATGATACAACATTATACAAAATAGTATGTGAGTCACTGGTCCTAATGAAAATCATGTATCTCAGTAGTGTGTGTGAATGTAGTCAGTCACTGAGTCATCTCCAACTCTTTGTGTCTCCCAGGCTCCTCTATCCATGGAATTTTCCAGGCAAGAATACTAGAATGGGTTGTCTTTATTACTCCAGGGGATCTTCTCGACCCAGGGATTGAACCCACATCTCTTCCACCTCCTGCACTGGCAGACAAATTCTTTACCCCTGAGCCACCTGGCAAGCTTTGTAACTTAAACCCAAGTCAAAGGAAAGACTTAATAGAACACAATGTTAAATTTTTAAAAGACTTTTTGTCAGCATGAATATAAAATTTAAAATAAAAATGGATAAATAAGTAAAATAGTTTACCATCCATATGGATAGGCCTGATTCTTGTTAAAACCTTCCTTCTTTTTCAGACAATTGTTTCTCTCCTTGGCTTTCTAACTGTGTATTCTCAGATAAAACTAAAGACACATAATTTAACTGTTCAAGACAAATGTTCAAAGACAAAAATAAATGAAGGGCAAAATATTGATAATTTTTGCAGCTGTTAACTGCTCAATCTTTTCACGTTGTATTTTTTCACTTATGACATCTCTAGGAAAAATATGTCTGTGATAATAGTTTTTAATATAGTTGCAAAGGGGAACTACTCTATTTATATTCACAAAAGATGGGCTTCATTTATCAATTTGTTTCCTCTAGATTTGTGTTCAGTTTAAAACCTGATATATCTCAGTAATCATCAAAGGCATTAAATAAAAGGCATCTTGAGTTACTGTCTTCTTTTTCATAATCTACTCACATGTTCACACTCACATGAGTAACTGAACTAATCTTCCTAAAACGGCAGTTTGATCTTCTTTTAAAAATTTGAAGCAATGCCCCACTGAACACTGCACACTGAACATTATTAAACACATCAAGAATTAGGGTAACTCAGCAACACTTGTAAAATAACACCAAGAATGATTGGATGAAATGTGTGTGTGTGTGTGTGTGTGTGTGTGCGCGCGCACACACACACACATATGCAAATCACAGACATAGTATTGCTATGAGATTTAAATTAAAAAAAAAGAAAAGAGAACCTGGAGTAGTAGGCAGCTAGTCTGACTAGTAACAGCCCTGATAAGTAGGAGTGGGATGATTGGGGTAGTTATGATAAAGGAGTTGGATTTTGATGTCCATACAGGGCAGAACTGACATTACTATATTAAATACATGACTTCACAGGAGTGCAAGCCAAGTGGAGAAAAAATCTCTACTTACCAGAGCAAGAAACTAAGAACCTTTTCTTGATCTGGGTCTAAGAGGGATTTAAAAATATAAAGTGTCCCATAATACAATATTGGGTTAGGTTCTTGAACAAATTTGGAGTCTAAATTGATACTAACTATGCACGACATCAGAAACTCAAAGTCAAGGAACAGTCACATTTCAAGTGTTCAATAGCCATATGTGGCTAGTGGCTGCTGTATTGAAAAAAAAAAAAAAGCAGGTCTAGAGTATAATGCAGGTAAACAACCTTGCTAACATATGTATAGGTCATCCTCAAAAAGCATAGTAATGACTGATCCTAAGCATGAACAGACAAAGGTAGAAAAGTTTCCTAAAGGAGATACTAGTTCATATGACTTTGAATTGCAAATGGACATATATTGGTCCCATGCAAAATTCTTTCCCAACTTATCCCTCAAAACTTCAGGTAATAAAATCTCTCAAGTCCCACATGAGGTTGCTAAATCTAAATCATACACACCATGGCATGCTGAAGAACACAGCTGGAAGTATGCTGGATCCACAGAGCATGATTATTCAACTACACTTTTGGTTGTTAACACTGCATCTTCTTTATTTTCCAATTTTATTCTTGTGACTAGCTTTATCATTCTGTTTTATTGAATTTGGGTTTATCAGTTCCTTCAAAATCTTGCTGGAGTTGAAATTAAAAAAAAAAAAACTACTCTGAAATAATAAAATATTCATAACACTAAATTAAAAAGAAGAAAATACAGATACAAGAGGAATATCTTTTTTAAAAAAGGAGAAAAAATAAAACTGATACAGGAAGTTCTGTAGAGCTTGTATAGTTAAATATGCCATCAAACTTTCTGAAAACTAATGTAAAAGAAAAACAACGTCAGTCTAATAATTCTTATTGTTTTAATGAAGTAACATTTTTTCTTTTGGGGAGAAAATTTCTTGTTAGTAAAATTCACTTTTCATATAATATATGGAAACACATACATATTTTCTATTTAAGTACAAATTTCTCTAGGGAAAGTGGTTTATTTCATAGGAATAGTACTAAGATTAAAAAATGATAATCAAAAGAATTCGTTGATTCATAAAATGAAAAATTAGGATAAGTAGCACCTAAACTATGTCTTTTGGAGAGTATGCAATTACTACTATAAAAATCAAATCAGAAACTATAATTCAATAGTGGGTCGGTTCAGTTCAGTTCAGTCGCTCAGTCATGTCCGACTCTGCAACCCCATGAAGTGCAGTATGTCAGGCTTCCCTGTCCATCACCAACTCCAGGAGCTTGCTCAAACTCATCCATTGAGTCTGTGATGCCATCCAACCATCCTATCCTTTGTCATCTGTTCCTCCTCCTGCTCCCAATCTTTCCCAGCATCAGGAACTTTTCCAGTGAGTCAGCTCTTCACATCAGGTGGCCAAAATATTGGAGTTTCAGCTTCAGCATCAGTCCTTCCAATGAACACCCAGGGCTGATCTCCTTTAGGATCGACTGGTTGGATCTCCTTGCAGTCCAAGGGACTCTCAAGAGTCTTTTCCAACACCACAGTTCAAAAGCATCAATTCTTCGGTGCTCAGTTTTCTTTATAGTTAGCATAAGGTCTTCAAAATGTATTCATGTTGTTACATGTATCAGAATTTCATTCCTTTTAAAGGTTAAATAATTTTTTATTTCATGCATATACCACCTTTTGTTTATCCACTTATCCACTGATGGACATTTGAGTTATCACTCTTTTTGGCTACTATGAATAATGCTGTTATGAATATTGGTGTACATATATCCTGAGTGCATGCTTTCCATTATTTCAGGTACACACCTGAAGTAGAATTTCTGGATCTTATGGTAATTTTATGTTTCTTCTTCTTCTTCTTCTCTTTTTTGAGGAAACATCATACTGTATACTACAGTGGCTATACCATTTTACATTCCCATCAGCAAAGCATAAATGTTCCAATTTCTCCACATACTTTATATTTGCTATTTTCCACTTTTTGTTTATTTCCTATAATGGTCATTCTAATTAATAAGAAGTAATATTTCACTGTGGCTTGATTTGCATTTCATTAGTAGTGTTGTGTAACATCTTTTCACGTGCTTGATTCCACTGCTTTTATCATAGTTACTGTTTAATTTGAAATTTCATCCACAGTAAAAGTTCTATCTCTTTCGGTTTGAACCCCTAGTAATATAAATGGCCCAAACAATATTTTTAATACATTCTATAAAATAAATGACTTTTATTTTTGATGTCCATTTATATCACTTGTTTGGCACTATGAAATGCCTAGAATACATTTAGTAAACTCAAATACATGTTATAAAAATTAAATTGTTTGAATGAAGATTGAGATACAACAAAAACATTCTAACATTATTGTTCATTTTTTAGTGACAGCTTTTACAATACCACCAAGAGAGTCATTTATCACCTTCAAAATTCACACCAATTTCCTCCTGAGTGAACTTAAACATATTAGTCATATTCTTAATATGTTTCCCACACTGTGGTGCAAGCTGTTGCTTACTGCATGATTAAGGTAAAGGAACATCAAATTATGAATATTTAAGTTGCCATCTGCTTTCCTATCCAGCATCACTTTCCATTTTTAAAAGCATCATGGATCTTTAATCCATTTTGAGTTTATTTTTGTGTATGGTGTTAGAAAGTGTTCTAGTTTCATTCTTTTACAAGTGGTTAGCCTCCAACTAATAAAAATAAATGGAAAAGGAAAAAGAAAAAAAAATTTTGATTATCTAGCACAGAGCTATATATAAGTTGTCAATAAATAATGGATAAATGAATTAATTAAATGTGCAGATGTTGAGAGATAAAAAAAAAAAAAAAAAGCACCATGGAGACTTTTATCTGAGATTATTGTAGAAAAAAATAAATAATACAAAAGCTGTGCTTATCAATCTTAACACTTGAGGAATGAAACTCTGCTCTTTCAGGTTCAATCTGATGATCTGTTAACATATTTCACTTATACAGTTAACATGGCTGGGGAAGTACCTCTTTTAATCTCTTTCACTTCACATGGACTTCACAGACTCCAGTTTTTTAAATCTATATCATGAATTGAAGTCTCTAAGGGGGACCTGAGACAGATTCCAGCTATTTGGGCCAATAAATATTGTATTACAAATAAGTAGCAGCTCCATAAGGATGTCGGCATGAGATACAGGTGGGTAAACCACTGGATCACAGCTTCAACATGCCCTGAAGAGTGTAAAATTGGTAAAACATATTTCTTCTTTAAAGCTGAACCCTCCCTCAGTGGTTAAGGAAAGGGGTGGTTGACATCTGTAAAGGAGCTACACGGTTGAGGCAGGAAGTGCAGTCTGCTACTTGGTCTTCACACTAGATAAAAATAGTTCACAGAAAAAATTCTCAATCGGTGTTAGAGAATGTCTTAACATAATTCGAGGTCGATTCAAATACCGTCTTTTCCACAGAATTTATTCATCAGATGAAATCAGGTAGGGGGCGAGATTAAATGATATTTGACATTTCTTACAATTCTAAAAATATCTGCATTTTAGGAAACATAATTATCAATATTTGTAAGGCCGCCTCAGACAGCCATTTTGCCTTTTCGCATTCCTTCTTCTTGGGGATGGTCTTGATCCCTGTCTCCTGTACAGTGTCACGAACCTCTGTCCATAGTTCATCAGGCACTCTGTCTATCAGATATAGTCCTTTAAATCTATTTCTCACTTCAACTGTATAATCATAACGGATTTGACTTTGGTCACACCTGAATGGTCTAGTGGTTTTCCCTACTTTCTTCAATTTAAGTCTGAATTTGGCAATAAGGAGTTCATGATCTGAGCCACAGTCAGCTCCTGGTCTTGTTTTTGCTGTTTTGCTTTTCCATCTTTGGCTGCAAATAATATAATCAATCTGAATTTGGTGTTGGCCATCTGGTGATGTCCATGTGTAGAGTCTTCTCTTGTGTTGTTTGAAGAGGGTGTTTGCTATGATCAGTGTGTTCTCTTGGCAAAACTATATGAAACTTTGCCCTGCTTCATTCTGTACTCCAAGGTCAAATATGTCTGTTACGCCAGGTATCTCTTGACTTCCTACTTTTGCATTCTAGTCCCCTATAATGAAAAGAACATCTGTTTTGGGTGTTAGTTCTAGAAGGTCTTGTAGGTCTTCATAGAACCGTTCAACTTCAACTTCTTCAGCATTACTGGTCTGGTGTGCTGTGGTTCATGGGGTCACAAAGAGTCTGATACAACTGAGTGACTGAACTGAACTGAACTGAAATACCAATAAATTATATTCTGATTTACCTTCATGTAGTCACATGATTAATCACCAATGAAACACTATGCTTCCTTTAGCGAATTATTTTATAACTTTACTTTATAAAATTAGTATATTTTCAGTTCCGTTCAGTTCAGTTCAGTCACTCAGTCATGTGTGAATCTTTGCAACTCCATGGACTACAGCATGCCAGGCTTCCTTGTCCAGCACCAACTCCCGGAGCCTACTCAAATTCATGTCCATTGCGTTGGTGATGAGATCCAACAATCTCTTCCTCTGTTGTCCCCTTCTCCTCCTGCCTTCAATATTTCCCAACATCAGGATCTTTTCAAATGAGTTGGTTCTTTGCATCATATGGTCAAAGTATTGGAATTTCAGCTTCAGCATCAGTCTTTACAATGAATACTCAGGACTGATTTCCTTTAGGATGGACTGGTTGGAAGTCCTTGCAGTCCAAGGGACTCTCAAGAGTCTTCTCCAACACCACAGTTCAAAAGCATCAATTCTTCGGTGCCCAGTTTTCTTTATAGTCCAACTCTCACATCCATACATGACTACTGGGAAAACCGTATCTTTGACTAGATGAACCTTTGTTGGCAAAGTAATGTCTCTGCTTTGTAATATGTTGTCTAGCTTGGTCATAGCTTTTCTTCTAAGGTGCAAGTCTCTTTTAACTTCATGGCTGCAGTCACCATCTGCAGGGATTTTTGAGTCCCCCAAAATAGTCTCTCATGGTTTCCATTGTTTCTCCATCTATTTCCCATGAAGTGATGGGACCAGATGCCATGATCTTAGTTTTCTGAATGTTGAGTTTTAAGCCAACTTTTTCACTCTCCTCTTTCACTTTCATTTTATAGATTAATAACACTAAATTTTGTATCAACAATTAATATACTGTATTATTATTATTTTGGTAGCAAAAGTATTAATTAAACTGAGTGCAGGTTATTTTGAAAGTGCTTCATACAGATCCCAATACTTTCTTCAAAACATAGTCGTATACACAAATTGAATAAAGTTTCAGAACTAGAAGAAGAAAATTTCTCATTAGATATATTAACATTCCTTGTTTTTAAAACTTCCAAGTCTTAGTTCATGTCTTTTCCATTTTGTACTACTATCTCTTTACTACCCACCCTGTCCTCTGCTGGATCCAAGGTGCTAAATGGTCATCAATAAATGGTGGTTAAAAATGGTTGATAGACTACATTTAATATTTGAGCACTGATGAATGTGCCCAGGAATGCATTGATTATCTGAAATCAGGCATTTTCTAAATAAGAACATCAATCTAGCACTTAATTCAGTGCTTTAACCTTTATATCACCAAAGGATCCTATTACATGCTTATGTAGGTTATATTCAGTATCATTTTAGAACAATAAATTAAAATAGCCAATTTACAATTTATTTGTCTCAAGGTCAAAAACATTTAATCATATCAAATGCCTAAGCTATTATAGCAAGATCTGTAGACAACAATTTAAACCAAATACCATCAATTCTATCCACTGCTCTGAGTTTATATGCAATACTAAAAACAGGTAGGCATATAGAATATGTTCAACATGTCACTGTAAAGTGGTCAATTATTAATTAAGATTTCAGAATTTTATCACCATTCCACACCCAATATATTCATGTTATTTTTGCATCACAGTAGATTTTTTTGTTGATATGTCTGAAAAAATTATCTTTGTTGTTATAATATGTTACCTAAGGTGTTTCAAAAAACAACAACAACAACAAAAATGATACGGTCACTCACGATAACATTGGTCCAAATGTTTTAACTTAAAGATAAATTACATTTATCTGATAGACAAAACAAGCCCCAGAACCTCATTCCCCTAATATTTCGCTTCATTTTTTTTTTTTTTTTTCTAACCAGGTAACATTCCCTTTGTGCAAGCCACTATATTGTGGTACCTATCTCATATTTGTCCATTTGTCTAGAATGCTCTTGACCCATAAAACCTCAAACTTTAGGATCTGTACCAACATACATAGTCTGAAAAACACATGTGTTTTTCACTAGTCCAAAGGATTTTCTTTACCTTCTGGCAAGTTCATTATCCACTTAAAGAATATTCAAGCAGTCTTTTCTGTATATAGTATGTGTGACTGCAAAAATGTTCATGAAAGCTTTGACTGATTGTGCAAAGTGATCTTAATGGGAAAAATTATGATTGTTCCATGGCACTTGAAAAATGTTTTCAAAATGTTAAAAAAAAAATTCTCTTGTCATTGATAATATATATAAAGGGAGATGAAAATTTATTTAGTATAATATAATCTAAAACATTAGGAATATTGAAATTTAAAGTGCTTCTTATAAGAAATTTATTGAATATTTTGAACTATGCTTCTCTTTTTTCTCATTATATAAATTAATGATACTTTAAAAAGTATCTTTTAAACAACATGATGAGTTGTAATACTCCTTTTTATGTTTAGATATGCTTCTAACATTTTCTACTTTTTTTTTTGCCTAAGATGTCATGAAATATCTCTGAGAGTTCCTTTAATGTGAAGATTTTAGGGCATATCACTTCCTCTGTGACATCTTCATCCACTTTTTCAAAATCACTTCCCTCATTTACGGTCACAGGTTCCCTTTCCCTGTGCTTTCCTGGTAGCTCAGTTGGTAAAGAATCCACCTGCAATGCAGGGGACCCCGGGTTGATTCCTGGGTCAGGAAGATCTGCTGGAGAAGGGATAGGCTACCCACTCCAGTATTCTTGGACTTCCCTGGTGGCTGAGATGGTAAAGAATCCACCTGTAATGTGGGAGATCTGGGTTCGATCTCTGTGTTGGGAAGATCCCCTGGAAAAGGGACCAGTTACCCACTCCAGTAGTCTGGCCTGAGGAATTCCATGGACAGAGGAGCCTGGCAGGCTACTGTCCATGGGGATCACAAAGAATCAGACATGACTGAGCGACTTTCACTTTGCCCTTCACTAAGTTCCTCTGGTTTTCTATGTATTCTTGAATGGTGTCAATATTAACTGCCTTACATCAGCTACTGCATTTGTATTCCATTCAAATTTCACTCCCAGCATTATCAGTTCATTTGTTTGATGCACTTTTATCTCTGCTGGCCAGTTTCTTATTTTGTTCACTCATTTTTGTAAAATGTCACATGGACTATTCAACTTGAGATAAGGAAGTGACATAAAAATATGCTTTGCTGTCTGTGAACTAAATAAGAGATGTTAAGTGACCAGACAGACAGACCTTAAGAAAGGACATAATTGGTCATGAATCATGATATAACCTCTTATTTACACAGTGATTTCTGGACTACTGAGCTAACAGTAAAATGCATGTTTTGCAAATTGCACACAGATAATATACCATACTAACTGAAACTTGAACCATAGTGTTGGAGGATCGATGCTTAGTATTTAGCAAAATCATGGAAAGTGAATTCATAATAGCAGAACTGCAAAAAGAAGTCTACTCTTGTGCATGTGTGTTTGTGTGCATATGTTTGTATGTGTGCATGCACACTAACATTGTTTGTATTTTTGTACCAGGATGATTATTTAGCAAGTATGACTTTTGGAAGTAGAACTTCAGGGATGTTTCTGCCCCAGCCTCATGTCTCTTTAGCTAATACAAAACTCCATCAGCGAGACTGCTTCTCTCTTATTTATACCATCCAAAATCCCTTGTCATTAGCTGCCTCACCCTAGAAGCTAAAACTTCACTTTTTCTTCCACTAAATTAAAGATATAAACAGTAAATATATATATATATATATATATATATATATATATATATAAAGAGAGAGAGAGAGAGAGTCTTAAAATTAACTAAATTTAAAATGCTTTAATTATTATCTATAGTTAGATAAAATGATGTAATACATGGCCTTAATATTCAAGGGGTTTCTAATATATCTTAGAAGAAATGGTCAACAAGCATTAAATAATTGAGCCAAAATATAATTAAGCTGTATTAGATATGAGGCCAGAGGTTAACTAGAAAACAGATAGCATATATATTTCCCAATCATCAAATGTGTTTGATACAGTTAGACTTTCTTGGAAACAAACTTTGAACTGTCAAAATCTAATCTCCATGAATGTAGTCTAAAACTTCGTAGGATTAAATGTCTTTGATTATTAGTGGGATTTGAAAGTCACTTGGATAGATTGGATGGTTTGTACACAAGCCTTGACAATCAATGAGGATTGAAATAGTAAAATAAGTTGCTTAAAATTGTTTTGGTAAAGAAGTGGGAAAACAAGAAAACTTGAGAGAAGGGTCAAAGAAGCACAGGTTATTCTAAGTACGTAGAAGGAATAAAGAGAAGGGATTAAGAATAGAAAAGCTTATGGATAACAATGAGGAGGGATACTTAGAGGAATAAAAGAACAAAAAAAATTGATAATCGATAGGAGTAAGCTTTAGAAAGATAAAAAAGCCATACTTCTACAAAGATGGGAGTGACAATAAAAGACTGTCATGGGCAGGGAGTCATCAGTGGAAAAACAGAGAAGACCAGACTCAAACAAATTTTCTATTATTGATACTCTGCATGACCTTATTCTCAATGCCAGAATCAACTTGTTACACACACATTTTTCTTCTGTGAAACTATTCTTAGGTTTCTTGACTCATTTGTAAATTTCAAAATTCGTGAGAACTCCTAAGGCTTTCACTGAGAAAATTACCTTTCCTGCTTCCACCCACATCCCTTTTCCATGGAGTCTAAGTACATGCTGCGGTGACAATGTTCTCTAGCTGCATGTAGCATACAGATGTCCATTCCCTCTGTAAGACCATGGAACAAGGGATCCTGAATTACTGTCTGTGGTACTGAAACTACAGTCATGGATTCCTCCTCAGAAAGGTCAATTTCTTTTCATCAGAAGAGTATTTCATTCCAGTTAATTCACATGAATTTATGTCATTGGATTTTTAATATTACAGAATAGATCACTGGGCTGATAGCCTGTGATCATGACACACTTTTTGATCGTTTATCTAATTGCAGGAATAGTTCAGTAGTATAGCCAATACAAATCATCACTTTAGCCCAAGGATATTTGGTATGCTACAGCAATCAGACAGCTTCTGTTCATACTCTCATAACATGGAGAATCTGTTACATTGATTCACACATAGAAACTGTATGAAATTCCCATAAACTACTAGATTTCTGGGATATAGAAATAAAATAAGGAGGATTTGCAGCCTATTAAGGAAATATGTGCATATACTTAAGACTCCAGTTAAGCATCACCATCTAGTATATGGCATGTATGCACTAGGAATAGCAGCTGTTGGATCAAGCGAGGAGTGGTCACTCTACAACCTGGGGATAGAAGGAAGGTGCAGGAGGATGAAGGGTTAAAAAGAGGTCTGATCAGCAAAAAGGAATCATAAAACATGAATTAATACCTAGAAAGTAGCCAAAAAGAAGTAGGCTATCTCACAGAGAGAAAGTTATGTGAACAAAGGTTTGACGCTGCTTTTTCAAATAGAGGCAACTACTCTGCCTCCTCCCTGCATACTCCTTGCACGTATTTCATGTTTGTTTTGTCATATCCTTCTCTTCAAGGATATTCTGGATATTCATTTCAAACAAATGACATCTGTATACATCTGGAAAAGAGAACAAGAATCCTGCTTTACAGTGCATTGTTGGTACATTTAGTCACTCAGCTGTGTCCTGCTCTTTGCGACCCCATGGACTATAGCCCACGAAGCTCCTCGGTTCATGGGATTTCCCAGGCAAGAATACAGGAGTGGGTTGCCATTTTCATCTCCGGGGGATCTTTCCAACTCAGGGATCGAACCTGTGTCTTATGCATGGCAAGTGGATTTTTTACCATTGAGTCACCTGGGAAGCACTTTACAATGTATTAGCATGTTAGCATATGAATATGAAAGTCATTAGGTTATGTCCGACTCTTTATGACCCGTGGACTGGAGCCTGCCAGGCTTCTCTGTCCATGGAATTCTCCAGGCAAGAATACTGGAGTAGGTAGCCATTCCCTTCTCCAGGGAATCTTCTCAATCCAGGGATTGAACCCAGGTCTCCCATACTGCAGGTGGATTCTTTACCATCTGAAGGACCAGGGATTTATCTCAGCACAAAACTATATTAATAATAATAATGAAATAATAATACAATAATAACAGTTAACCTTAAATCAAATGCTTCTTCTTTACTGACCACTCTGCAAAGTGTGCATGCATATGCTCATACACACATACAGACACACACACACACACACACACACACACACACACACAATCTTGTTAGATTGTCTCAGCAACCCTTTTAAAAAGTATTACTTTTAGCCTAACAATACTGAAGGGACAGCTAAAGATCTGAAAGTTTAAGCACCATGCCAGCACACAGCTGATCACAGGATAGTGGCAGGAATTCAAACCTAGGTGCACCGACTGGCAGAGGCTGAATGAACTCTTAAGCACTCTGCCGCACTGCTGTAGAAATAGACTGCGATCTGAAATCAAATTCATGTTCTTGACTTTGAATAAGACAGTGCCCCAAATATTTCAGATTATACTTGCAGAGTATGTTTCCTGAGTTTAAATTACCTTCAAAGAGTCTTTATCTGCTAAAAATATCATTTTATGCACTTTATATGATAAAGTAGAAAGAAATACTTTGCATTTTTGAAGTTGATACCAAATTTACTCAGGCACTTGGAAAAGAATTTTAACATGCAATTATAAAAGTTACACATTTCCAAACACCATAACAGTTCAGAAACAAACACAACAAATAAAACACTAATTGTTAAAATGTGTTACATTTCTATTCATATTACTGATAACCTTAAAAGGGAAAGAAAACAATAGTTCAAATTTCCTAAATATTTCCTGGAAATATGGAATATACATTTACTCTTACCAAAATGTGTGTGTGTGTGTGTGTGTGTGTGTGTGTGTGTACACGCATGCACGTGTGCATAAAAGTGAAACTTCTTTTCCTGGTAAATAAAAAATTCCTTTAGAAAACAAAAGTAATTCATTTAGAATTAAACATAAAGAGAATAGTTAAATTGTTTTACATATGTGTAATCTCTAATCCCAAGAAGCTGTTTAAAGATTTTTTTGTACAGCTTTTCAAACTGTGCCCAATCACAAAGATGACATAGGTTACCCACAGCCCAAAAACCATTGGCAGAGGCCTCTCCTCTAGAGTCTAGTCAGCACTAGCAACATACCTGTCTTCATGAATGATTTCTACACCACTTACCAAACGTCTTTGCTTCAAAACAGGCCAGGGCTTTAAAGTAAAAATTACCCCCAAATATTTATCATATACAGCAGGAGTGGAACACAAGGAAGCACATTTGGGGGTATGAGATTTTGAAGGAATTATTCAAATTTCCAAATATAGCTGAATCATAATCTGAATGCAAAATTAACTAGGAACATTTTCATATGATAGCTTTTTTTTTTTAAATTTGCCCCAGTCACTTCATGTTTCTGTTGCTCCTGCTACTGCTATCTGATGTAAAAATTATACTACCACCATTACCCATGTGTATGTGTGTGTATGTGTGCTAAAATGCTTTAGTCATGTCCAGCTCTTTGTGACCCTGTGGACTGTAGCCTTCCAGGCTCCTCTGTCCATTCTCCAGGCAAGAATACTGGATTGGGTAGCCATGCCCTCCTCTTGGGGATCTTCCCAACCTAGGAATCAAGCCCACATCTATCTCATCTCAGATATTTCTCAAAGTGCCTTAATATTAATTAACCCACCATTTCTGAGGTAAATTGAGCAGAAAGCTGTCACCATATTATTAAAGAAGAAAGTGAGTCACAGTATACAGATGATATTTACCTAAAGAAATGTAAAATGACTGCTAGGGACAGGTTATGATTCACGTAACCAGAAACTTACAAAATCTTATAAGGTAAAAACTTGAATTTGGATAGGAGCATGTTAGTCATGATAGATGGATGGTACATGAAGGACAAATCTTTATTAAAGTTAGTGAGAAGCTCACTTAGATAACTTCATCTTTGAAAATACCAGTCCTCTTGTTAAAGGGAATAAAGAAATAAATGGGGTTAATAAAAAATATAGGAGCAAAATACTGAATGTATTCATTTTCTGAGGCCCTGCAGATATACCTAATGTGAAGGACAACCATATGTTAGCCTGATAAGGTTTTTAAAGTGAAATCAAGAGTATATTAAAAAGTTAGTAAATGTGGACCTTAGCTAGATAAAAATTTGTGCAACACATAAAAAAATAGTATCATGCTATTGGAAGTAATGATATCAAAGAAATAAAAAATTTAGTTATTTTATTTAGAGATGTGCTTTAGCATATATTTATTTCAACATACACACAAACAGCCAAATTAATTCTACCTAAATATAGAAAATCATTAAAATTATAGAAATCAAAGAAAATATCAATTGATTTTCAGCTGGCTATAAATGTATAGAAAACCTAAAGGTCAACCCATAATATCAATTGTATTAATACATACTAATGCTATAACATAAAAATGGATAACACATTACTTTCATAGACCTTGAAATATTTTTTAAAATTATACATTCGAAAGGATACAATATATCAACTAATAATAAAAAGGAAATAAGTAAGTATTAGTGCTCAGTCATGTCCAACTCTTTCTGACCCCATTGACTCCCAAGTCTCCTGCACTGCAGGCAGATTCTTTACCGACTGAGCTACAAGGGAAGCCCAAAAAGAAATGCATGTTCAGAATTCTCGAATCATGACTGTTAATTTCACAATAAGGTGAAATCTTAAGCACCAGAACAAACCTGGCCTCTAATCCATAGCACTTAAGACGAAACTGAGAAATCCTTTCTTATGGGGCTAGGTTAAGATCCTGCTTTGTCTAGTGTATATGACAAGTCACAACTGGACTTGTTACAATATTCAGAAATACGGGGTATGCTGTCAACCTGGGCCATAACTACTTGCAGGATTTTTCAACCTTGACACCGTTAATATTTACTGTAAATCCACTTGTCATGGGAGGGCTGTACTGTGCACAATGAGATGTTTAGCAATATCTGTGGCTTCCGCAACCAGAAGACATAATATGCCATCTCTGGGTCTCTGAAATGGTCCCTAGCCATTGTTCAGTGTCCACTGCGGGGCACAATTGGCCCCTGTTGATAAGTACTGACAAAAAGAGACATACACATACAGACACGCTCACTTGTACATGCCTTTTAAACAAAGACCCCCCAGACGTAATTCAAATTATTTCAAACATACAAAATCGAACTCCAGTCAGCCAATCATTTGGTCTATTCATCAAGAATTCTCTAGTCTAACAGAAAGGAACGGTCCTCCACATGGGCACATCTAATACTCTCAGGTTACAGATAAGAAAGCGAAGACCCATATTGGAGGTGAAAGTTAAAGTCCCTCAGACAGACAGTAGCAAAACCAGCAGACCAACTCTTTCTATATTTACATATATCTTTCTTGTTGGAAATCAAGTATTTAATTTCAGGCATTATTTCCTAGAAGAAATTGCCTCTCCTTTCCTTTAGATTTTAGCAAAGTCTGTAACAGCTTAAATAAAAGAGCAATGAGCTGACGAGGGCTGCCATAGAGCTGAACATTCCAGCTAACATAATTAAGTGTACTTGTCCGTAGACTTGACATTGGCTGAAGAAAGGCAACTGATAGGCAACAGTGAATTTCAGAGTAGAAAACTGAGTAAGGAAAAATGATCTGAAATCCTTTCTTTGGTTAAGAGTGCCTCGCATGCTTCTCTATTTAGAGATGTGTAATTTATACAGCTTTGATTATTGTGCTCACTGACATGATTTTTTCCCAGATAAAGTAGATGGGCTTTCTGTTCAGCTTTGAAAACAGCTTATTTGCCTTATTAGCAATAATTCTGCCATTATTCTAATGAAATTCCAAATCTAACTTTATAGACATCCCGCAATAATGGAGATTTAGAATGCTGGTGTTCAAAATGTAGTTCACATGAATATTTAGGCAGACACAAGTGCCCACTTGTCCTATTTTTACATTCAAATCCCGAGGAAGTAAAGAGAAAATGCTGGGGTGGAGAGCTGATACCCAGTGCAAGCACATTTGTGCAGGCTGGGTCACAGATAAGGGGAAGTGAGCTGGTTAGACCGCCAAAGTGTTAGAGACCAGAAGTGAGTATCATTAGAGCAATGGTGAAGTCAAGACCCGGAGAGGAGTAAGGAATGTCCTGTGATTTTTCTCTATCGCATTTAGAATCTCAGTCCTAAAGCTGTAAAGAGCCATTTGCTTTTTGTGATTCTTACTGACACAACACTGGCATTGCTGCTGCTGCTGCTGCTGCTAAGTCGCTTCAGTCGTGTCCGACTCTGTGTGACCCCATAGACGGCAGCCCACCAGGCTCCCCCATCCCTGGGATTCTCCAGGCAGGAACCCTGGAGTGGGCTGCCAATTCCTTCTCCAATGCATGAAAGTGAAAAGTGAAAGTGAAGTCGCTCAGTTGTGTCCAACTCTTAGTGACCCCATGGACTGCAGCCTACCAGGCTCCTCTGCCCGTGGGATTTTCCAGGCAAGAGTGCTGAAGTGGGGTGCCATTGCCTTCGCCGACACTGGCATTAGGTAGATAGATTTTGGTAAGCACCATCTCTACATAACTTCAGAATCAAACTGCATTTTTGCAGCCCATTTGTATTTTTTTACCTAATCTAGATCCTGACCTACTAATATAGGGAAATTCTGTTAACACTCTGATTCCATGATGTGTTCATAAGGCGCTGACTCTATTATAGGCACTGACTCTATTATATTCCCCGATCCTGGGCCCTTTACTCCTTATTGCCTTAAACCACACCTAGATGCATGTATTTGCCTCTTTCTCTTTGACCTAATGAGATTCATAGATTTGTTCTCTAAGCTCCTAAAAGTCTATCATGCTTAGCTTGATCGCTTAGATTTCTGGTCAGACAGACCATCTAATATTTATTACAGCATCCCTAGATTCTTCTTTTGCAAGATATTAGTTCATGAAGAATTACAGTGTGTTGGTATAGATAATAGCTTTGTATCTCTACGTTGATATCATCTGATTTTCATTCTCTTAAAGAGCTAGTATCATATCTGTTTAACCAACCTAGTATAATGTGCCTGGCAGAGTTTGCATGCAGATTGGATCCTAATAAATGAGGAGGGAAATTTATGCCACCTTACTTCAATAAGTTTTCAGAGTAACTGTCCTCTCTAAGGAAAAGAATGAATAAAAAAAAGTGCTCCCATTTAAGTCCTACTTGCCAAATATTATGAACGCAGGAGTTGAGTGAGCAGTAAAACAGAGCAATTTGCTCATCTGCCATTTCAAGGATCTTGGCATTGTGCTGTCTTTATTAAACTATATATGAAAAGAATACCATTCTTGAAAAGGGATTGCCCGAGGCTTTTCAGTTAGAAAATTCAATAGAAAACAAAAACCTGGGATTATCAATTTAGCTGTTTCTTCATACATGCTGTAAAAGGAATACTATTTACTAATTTCTTTCCCTAGAATATTCTAATTTTTCTTCGTTACTGTTGTTGTGTTACTTGGAATATCCTACTTCTGGTAAATAGCTGAATTCAACAATTTTGAATTCAATCAAACCTTTGATTGGCAAAGACTAAAAATCTATGAAGAGAACTCACAATGCTACTATTTTCATTCTTCCAATGTTAAATAATCTCATTTTTCCCTGTGCTACATTAAGAAACAAAAATATTATGCTTTGTTTTAGGTGTGTGTTTCATTATGTTTCACAATGATTCATGTTAGTTTCATATCACTCAATAACTAAATGAGAAAAAAAAAAAAACTGAGCACAGATGTGGAAACATTTTAGAAATCTTAGAATGGTCTAGTTTAGTAACTTTTCCAATATTTGAGCCTTGGTCTTATAGCAATTCAGTCAAAGTGAACTAGCAAACATCACTTTTTGAAACAATTACTGTCACCAGTGAGTGGATACACTATTTTAGACAATCTTTCCTTAGGTCAAACCCAAATCTACTGCCCTCTAACCTCCAACTTCCGGTCCTGGTTTATTAATTCATTTCATTTATTTCCCCCTTTACATTTTCCTGCTAAGTATTTGAAAACAGATATCACACAGCTCTTGTGCCCTCCCCCTATTTTTTTGGAAGACCTCCCCAACAGAACACGTCCTTCAGCAACCCTTGGTCGGATACACTACCTTTCATTTCCAGTCACACACCCTCTGAACCTGGTCTAGGTTGTTTACATACATATTCAAAAAATGAAACAAGGTTAACACAGTACTAATGGGCATGTCTTATTCACTAGAGTGGAGTGTGAAAATCATGAATCCTTCAAGATTCTAAATGTCTGCTCCATTATCACCCATGCACTGCTAATGCCCTCAGCCTAATTGTTTGTTTGCTTTTCTTAGGAGAAGCTTATGTATTAAGATAAAATGGCCAAGCAAAGGTGCCAGACAAGATCTGATGCTGGGAGAGTGGGCAGTCTCTTATTTAATGTGTATTCTAATTGTAAAACATGCACAGGTTTTTTTAAGTCCTGGAGACACTACAGATACGGTGTCTGAGAAGAGTCAGTTGGCTTTTATTGTTATGTACAGAAAACAAATCTTTCTTTTGAACTATTCTTCTATGCCAGACAGCATGGAACCACATTATCAGACATTATGCTATGCATTTTTAGATCACATTACCACTCTATCCTATGATCACATCTTATCTTATCATTTATTTCCCCCAAACACTATATTTATGTTTAGTTTGTTAAATTTTACGTATTCTTATAAAGCTCAAGTTGTTTTTTTTTCAAATAAAGTGAGGGGTATATAATAAATATAATTCCATTTTAAATACAATAATAGCCCCCAAGTAAGAATAGCATATTCACGTGTTTTTCTTATGTAACACACTTCAAAAGTAATATAAGGAGATTGGAGGGAAAAAAAACCTTAGATATATAAAGAAAAAATTTCCTCCTTTATTCACTATAATTTTATTCACAAAAATAACCACAGTTAAAATTCAACATGTATCACCTTATTTTCCATGCATCTTTTCTTTCTTTCTTCTATACATTCATTAATTCTTTATACTTTTCTCTTTAGTTCTCCTACCTATCAGGCAGTCATCTATCTTTTAAAAAAAATGGGTTGAACTACATCTTATCTGTTATATACATGTAGTTCATTTTTTTAAGAGCAGCAAAATATTTTAAGGAACTATTTACATTTTTAGCCACTTTCTTATCTGTAGAATTTTAGTTTTGCTTCATTGTTATAAATAATGTTGTAAGAAATATCATTTTGAAAATTCCTAGGAGAGGTATTGCTAGGTAAAAGCTTGCATGTTAAAATTATGTTAGAAACTAAAGTATTAGGTCATCTACTCTCCTCAAATAAAGTAAAAATCATACTTTTACAAAGAGTATCCAATAGTATTTTTAGTATACACACTCTGCTATGGATATCCATGATCTCTCTATTGGATTCTAAATCAGCCTTACACTGCTCCACTTTCTTGAAAATTTTATATCACTTCAAATCGTATGGATGAAATTCTCAGGTCCTTCTCATGTTTAGTGCTCAGCCTAGTCAAAGTCTCCCAGGAAAAAATGTGATCTGTAGGAAGCCACTGGTGATAAAAACAGTGTATCTGTTTTTATCTGTATCTGTTTTAAACAGATACAAGCTGCCTCCTTCACCACCATCCTTCTCTTTCCAACACTTTAAGAAAAATAAAACTAACTACAGTGCAAGGCAGAGAAACTTTAGTTTTAGGCAATGGTATTTTATGAGGTAAGAATAAATGATCTTGAGCAAATGATGTAGTTTCCACAGAAGTTTTAGCAGAGAAGGAATGATGACTGTATAAATCAGCTACCACCAATTCATTTTTGTCATTAAAATACATTTTTGAATCTCTAACATAAATATATTATTAGATATTATATATTCTTCTGGACTATTTTATATTTTAATTATATTTATTTTTGTTATTTTAAAACACATCTTACTAGAAAAAAAACAATATGTAATATGAAGCAAAGGTAACAAAGTGACGAGAAAGGAATAATTTGAAGAAATAGACTTCTAGGAGACACAACAATAGACTTTTTTGAAACTTACTGAGGAATAAATGACAAATATAAATGTGCATTTTTAAACTGCACGATGTGATAATTTGATATATAAATACACTGTGGAATGATTACCAAGAACATTACAATTAAAACATCCATCGACTCACGTAGTTAACTCTTCTTCTGTGTGGCAAAAGGCTTACGATTTTCCCTCAGCAGCTTTCAAGTATATAATACCATGCTATTAACTAGAGTCACTATCCTGTGGATTGTATCCTCTGAACTTATTTTTCTTATAACTGAAAATTTATACTCTTTGTTTTTGTGTTAACTGCTCAGTCGTGTCTGGCTCTTTGCAACCCCATGGACTGTATCACCCACAAGGCTCCTCTGTCCGTTGGATTCTCCAGGCAAGAATAATGGAGTGGGTTGCCATTCCTTTTACCTGACCCAGGGATTGAGCCCAGGTCTCCTGCATTGCAGGCAGATTCTTTACCATCTGAGCCACCAGGGAAGCACCTGTCCTTTGATCTACTTCACCCATTTCACCCCTTCCCCCAGCCTCTTGACTTTGTTCCTTTGAAATTGCCTTTTTGAAAATACAACACATATAAGTCATACCATAAAATATGTGTTTTTATCTGTCTGGCTAATTTCACTTAGCATAATGCCCTCCAGTTTCATCCATAAGAGAGTTTTCTTCCTCAGCAGTATTTCATTGTGTGTGTGTGTGTGTGTGTGTGTGTGTGTGTGTGTGCAGTCTATAGGGGGTTCTAAATAGATCATGTCCTCTACAAATGGAAATCATTTTACTTCTTTTTGATCTGGATTCCTTGTTCTTGACTAACTGCTATGGACAGAACTTCCAGTACTTGGTGGAACAGAAACGGCACGAGAGGGCATCTTGTCTTGGTCCTGGTTTTAGAGGAAGGCTATTAACTTTTCACCACTGAGCACTGCGTTAGCTGTGGGTTTGTCATGTATGGTCTTTATTGTGTTGAAGAACATTGCTTTTACCAAATCTGTTGAGAGTTTTATCATGAAAAGATGTTTAATTTTACCAACTGCTTTTTCTGCATCTATTGAAATGATCTATGATATTTGCCCTTTATCTGGTTAATGAGGTGTATCACAATAACTGACTTCTATATATTGACACATCCTTGCACTCTAGGGATGAATCTCATTTGATTACATTGTATGATCCTCTCAATGCATTCTTGAGTGGTGTTCTAGTACTTTGTTGAGAATTTTACATCTATGTTCATAAGGGATACTAGCTTGTAAGGTTCCTGTCTTATAACGTCCTTGTCTGGTTTCAGTATCAGGATGATGAAATAGTCTCCTTTATAATTTATAATTTTATTAATTTGAGCCATCTCTCTTTTTTCTTAGGCTAGCAAAGTCTTCTGATTGAGTTTTTGCATTTTCCCCCCATTTGGGTACTCTGAATATGTCATTTTACTCTTTCCTAGACTGCAAGTTTTCTACTGAGAAATCAATAAAATAATCTTAACAGAATCCCCTTCTGTGTGATGAGCCGTTTATTTTTTTTGCTTTCAAAATTCTTAGTCTTAGATGGTTGACAGCGTGATTATATATGCTGTGGTTAAGTTCTTTTCGGATGAATCAGTTTTGTTACGTTCTCTTTGAGGGCATGTCTCTCCCTGATCTGGTAAGTTTTCAGACATTATTTCTTTAAAGAAGTTTTCTGTCCCTTTCTGTCTCTCTTCTCCTTGATATTCCCATAATGTGAATATTTTCTGTCTGATGGTGCCCCATAATTCACATAGGCTTTCCTCACTGTTCTTCAGCCTAATATTTTTTTTCTCCTCCAACTGGATAATATCAAGGTACCTGTCTTCAAGTTCACAGATTCTCTTCTGCCTCTTTAAGTTTATTGTTGAAACTCTTTATTGTATTTTTAATCTAATTCATTGCATTATTCAGCTCTAGAATTTGTTTCCCTATTTTTAATATAATTTATCACTCTTTTCTTAACTTTTTTTTCTTTTTGGTATATTGTTTTTCAAAGTTCACTGAACTATCTCCATTCTTTTATATCTCACTGAGCTTCCTTAAAATAATCACTTTGAGTTGTTTGTTGTTTTTTTTTTTTTTCAAGTAGCTCACAGATCACCATTTCTTTGGGGTTTGTTAGTTGAAAATGATCACATCCCTTTTGTGGTGACATGTTTCCTTGTTTTCTCATATTTCTGATGATTTTGCATGGATGTCTGTATATTTGAAGGAGTCACCTCATTCAGCCTTTTCAGACTGGCTTCAGGTGGCTGGAAGGATGCCATCTGGGAAGGGTGCAATGCCTTTATTTCCTGGGAGCACACAACACTTGTTAGCCACGCATCTTCACCAGCTGGGGTCCACATCAGTGCGGACTGCAGCTCTGGGATGACGGTACACCGGTGGCTTGGGCCTAGGGTACACGGTGCAACGCGGCTCAGCTGATACGGTGAGTCAAAGTCCCTGCTCCAGCCCCAGAGGGCAGTGAGAGAATGACAGTAGCATGCCCCTGCAGTGGCCCAGTAAAGCCATGTGTTAGGACCCAGAGGTCCTGCTCCTAAAACTGGAAAATCAGCGAGGTGGATCTTCACAATAACCTGTGTCCTGGACTTGGGGCAGCAGGGGTGTCAGAGCAGCAGTGGCTGCCCCAGTATGGACAGGACAAAGCCACAACCTGGAGCCTGGCAGGGGCATAGAGCAGCGGCATAGGGCCTGGCACCACGGCAACCCAACCCTCAAGAGCCCAGCATTCGGGGCCCTGGGGGCAGGTCCCACGGCAGAGACAAGTCTGGTCCAGGGCCTGTGGGAGTCCTCAGGAGCACAGGCTGCAATCGTCCGCACTGGCTTGCTGGGTTCTCCTGCTCTCCTTTTCGCCACTGCATGGGGTGAAATTCCTCCAAGAGTCTCCCTCCTGGCGCCAAGATGCTCTGGCCTGGGGGATGCTGCTGTCTAGTTGCTCGGTTGTGTCCAGCTCTTTTGCAACCTCATGGACTACACAGCCCACCAGCCTCCTCTTTCTATGGAATTTTCTGAGCAGGAATAATCGAGTGGGTGGCCATTTCCTTTTCCAGGGGATCTTTCCGAGGCAGGGATTGAATCTGTGTCCCCGCATCTCCTTCATTACAGGTGGATTCTTTACCACTGAGCCACACTCATGGAGGATGGGCTGATGTAGATAAACTGCTTCATATACATTTCTTTGCCATCATACTCACATCTGAGATCACAGGGTGCTACTCTGTTGTAGTCTAGAGTTTCCCTGAGTTACTTTCATTATTTTCAAGTTGTTTATTTTTGTTGTTTTTGTGGGAGATGCAAGCTTTGGGATCTCCTACTCTTCCATTTTATTTGTTAAAGAGGAATTCATATGAGTTAAACATAATATGTCACAATGTTAAGCAAATATAACAGGCAATAGTTAAAGTTTCTTTGCAGATGAGCATAGTTATCAAATGATAAAGCAATCATACTTCCCAAATATTGTTTGTCAGCTAGTCTCAGACAGCATTTCCACAAGCCGTTGCCACGTGATTACACAGCTGTAACATTATAGCCCTTCTCTCAGTAAGTGCTCCTTACATTAATATAAGTTATGATGACCGATACCTAAGCTAAAATTTGCTTTAAGTAACACCGCAACATCCTTTTACTGCCGCAGTTTTCTCTGCTACTATTCTAGGCGAAACGATTATATTCCTTTCAATTCTTTTCTTCTGGAGAAACTTTCCACAGACAGGGGGAGCTATGTATACAAGCAAAACATCCTTATTAAAAAAGCAGAAAAAAAAAAAAAAAAAAAAACCTTTGTTTTTTTTTACATGATATTATACAAAAGATGGCATGTGTCATTTGAATTTTTAATTAATATTTTTAAAACTCATAATTCTTACGATGCTTCCTCAAAATAATAGTTTTATATATCCATAAGAAAACGTACCCTAGAGTTTCTCTTTCCAAATAGTTTTGCCATTCTAACCATATTTTACTATCGAGTGATTCATACATGGTTAGTCTGAGTTGAAATATTCTATAAGTACAAATTACAACAGATTTTTAAAGGAATATAAAATATATAATCAATAATTCTTAAATTGGTAACGTGATGTAAATGCTTAAATTTATATTGGATTGAGTAGCATCCTTTATTAAGATTAATTTTACCTTCTTTTTTTTAATTCAGTGTGGCTACTAGGCAATTTGGGGCTTCCCTGGTAGCTCATCAGGAAACAATCTGCCTGCCAACACAGGAGATGCAAGTTTGATCCCTGGGTCAGGAAGATGCCCTGGAGAAGGAAATGGCAACCTACCCCAGTGTTCTTGCCTGGGAAGTTGCCATGGACACAGGAGCCTGGCAGGCTACAGTTCATGGGATCACAACACAGTCAAACATGACTTAGCAAATAAACAACAACTAGACAATTTAAACTTTCCATTTGAATTTGTATCTCCTGTTATAGCTCAGCTGAATAGCAATATTCTAGGGAGAACTGAGTTAGGACACTTTCTGGACTGTGGCCACACATAGATGGGATATGGTATTTCCAGGAATATAATTATTGCTCTCAATGTTAAACAATTAAAAAGTTTTCACATGTAAAATGAATCTGAGCAAATGGTCCCAACAGTGAAAATGTCATAGGGACATGAACACACTTTTACAGTTTTAATTCATTCTCCTTAACTGAACTAAACCACTATCAGAATTGAGAGCACTAGAAATTATTTACTCTATTATCAACCCAAGTTTACATAGCATTAAAAATGAAAGGTATATGAATTGCGATTATTTACTAAAAATCTTGCAAGAAGCAGAAGATATTAAGAAGAGGTAGCAAGAATACACAGTAGAACTATACAAAAGAAATCTTCATGACCCAGATAAACACAATGGTGTGATCACTCACCTAGAACCAGACATCCTGGAGTTCAAAGTCAAGCAGGCCTTAGGAAGCATCACTATGAACAAAGCTAAACAGGTGATGGAATTCCAGCTGAGTTATTTCAAATCCTAAAAGGTGATGCTATGAAAGTGCTACACTCAATAGGCCTGCAAATTTGGAAAACTCAGCAGTGGCCACAGGACTGGAAAAGGTCAGCTTTCATTCCAATCCCAAAGAAAGGCAATGTCAAAGAATGGTCAAACAACACAATTGCACTCATCTCACACGCTAGCAAAGTAATGCTCAAAATTCTCCAAGTTAGGCTTCAACAGTATGTGAAACAAGAACTTCCAGATGTTCAAATTGGATTCAGAAAAGGCAGAACAACCAGAGATCAAATTGCCAACATCCATTGGATCATA
This sequence comes from Muntiacus reevesi, assembly GCF_963930625.1. NCBI lineage: Eukaryota > Metazoa > Chordata > Mammalia > Artiodactyla > Cervidae > Muntiacus > Muntiacus reevesi. The sequence continues at coordinate 205,663,931 of NC_089251.1, forward strand.
GAAAAAGCAAGAGAGTTCCAGAAAAACATCCACTTCTGCTTTATTGACTATGACAAAGTCTTTGACTGTGTGGATCATAACAAACTGTGAAAGATGGGAATACCAGACCACCTGACCTGCCTCCTGAGAAATCTGCGTGCAGGTCAAGAAGCAACAGTTAGAACTGGGCATGGAGCAACAGACTGGTTCCAAAATGGGAAAGGAGTACGTCAAGGCTGTATATTGTCACCCTGCTTATTTAACGTATATGCACAGTACATCATGCGAAATGCAGGGCTGGATGAAACAGAAGCTGGAATCAAGACTGCCAGGAGAAAAATCAATAACCTCAGATATGCAGATGACTCCACCCCTTATGGCAGAAAACAAAGAGGAACTAAAGAGCCTCTTGATGAAAGTGAAAGAGGAAAGTGAAAAAGCTGGCTTAAACTTAACATTTGAAAAACAAAGATCATGGCATCTGGTTCCATCACTTCATGGCAAATAGATGGGGAAACAGTGGAAACAGTAGCAAATTTATTTTCTTGGACTCCAAAATCACTGAAGATGGTGACTGCAGCCATGAAATTAAAAGATGCTCACTCCTTGAAAGAAAAGCTATGACCAACCTAGACAGCATATTAAAAAGGAGAGACATTATGTTGCTGACAAAGGTCCATCTTGTCAAAACTATGGTTTTTCCAGTAGTCATGTATGGATGTGAGAGTTGGACTATAAAGAAAGCGGAGCATCAATGAATTGATGCTTTTGAACTGTGGTGTTGGAGAAGATTCTTGAGAGTTCCTTGGACTGCAAGGAGATCCAACCAGTCCATCCTAAAGGAAATCAGTCCTGAATATTCACTGGGAGAACTGATGCTAAAGCTGAAACTCCAATACTTTGGCCACCTGATGCAAAAACTGACTTATTTGAAAAGACCGTGATGCTAGGAAAGATTGAAGGTGGGAGAAGAAGGGGACGAAGGAGGATGAGATGGTTGGATGGCATCACCGACTCAATGGACATGAGTTTGAACAAGCTCTGGGAGTTGATCATGGACAGGGAAGCCTGGCATGCTGCAGTCCATGGGGTTACAAAATGTTGGACATGACTGAGTGACTGAACTTAATTGACTGGCCAAAAATATTTCAAGTCACTGTCTAATATATAGCGAAAGAATGAAAGTCATGGAAAATTAAGATCCATGGGGAGTATACCTTTCATCATCTCCAATTTCAAACTTCCAGCAAGTTTTGCTTATCCAGAGTAATGAATTTTGCCATTTGCTTAGCAAAATAATGCACCTTCTTATCACAAAAAATATACCATTGGCATGGCCACAGAGATTTCTTAACTAAACCGTCTGGCTAAGAAAATCCCCTAAAATGAAGTAACTTTCTCAAATACCCCTGTTTGAAATAAATAATACCAAAATGTATTGGTTATGAAGAAAAAAGAAATGACTCAAACTTGAGTACCCTATGATGCCTCTACTATCAAATATCGATATTGCAATTAATAATATTAAGCATGTGTTCTTTCTGCCTCTCAAATGAATGATCCTTCAAAGGACTGGTGTCATCTCAAAGTAACACAACTCATTATATAGCTTTGCATTTACAATTTTCTCCCTCCAATCCAATTGAGTTTGCTAAGGAATCTCCCATAGAGTCTCAAAAAAGAGCAGTCACTTCTAATGTGTTCCAGGAATAAAACCTAGTGAATTGAATAACCTATTTATATCACCTAATCTATACAGGGTTTTGGAGAGAAAGGGTTACAATGTTGTTTATAGTTGGAAGGGAATTTTGAAATAGAAAGCAGCCCTTGAACTTGACATCTTTACATTTTAATAGGTTTAATAATTGTAAATGTATATATAATTTAGTATCTTATGAAATTCATGCCTATATTATTCATTATTTGTCTGTCTAATTGAACCAGATTAATAAAAATAAGCTGATGTTGCTGAAGATGATTTTCAGGTTTGACATTCTAAAAATACATATGTAGGTATAAAGCTATTATTGATAATAACAAGGCAGTGTTAGCTGCTCAGTCTTGTTTCACTCTTTGCAACCCCATGGACTGTAGCCCACCAGGCTCCTCTGTCCATTTAATTCTCCAGGCAAGAATATTGGAGTGGGTTGCAATTTCCTTCTCCAGAGGATCTTCCTGACCCAGGGACTGAACCCAGGTCTCCCACACTGCAAGCAGATTTTTTACCATCTGAGCCATGTCTGCCTTTCAAGAACATGGTAAGGATTTAATAAATAATTGGTAAATGAAATGCAGTTGAGAGAGAGAGAGACAGAGAAAAGAAGCAACACTTTTCAGTATGGGTATTGCATTATAGAATTATAGAATAAAAGTGTGAATGTTGACTCCTGAATTTGGTGTAGCTGCGGACCCATGTTTTTGCCACCAGTTTCAGTTTCAGATGGGCACAGAGAGAAAGGTTCAAAATTGGGCCATACTAACAGTAAAATCAATCACTTCTTTTTGGCTTCTATTTGTACATCCTGTTTTGATATCCTAGGGTTCTCTGAGTCACCTCTTAGTCATCTGACATTTTCTTAGGTATCTGATACTTTCCCACTTATTCCACCTTGATCCTCTCCTGGTGTCTGCCCACAAGATTCCTGCTGTCACAGAGCTTCCTGCTGATGCCTCTGGATTACCACTGTTACCACTGATACCTGGAAAGGAGCTAGAACCATCCGTCTTTTTGGATCTCAGATGAGGTTTCTATTTCAGAGGACTTCTCCCAGTGTTGCTTTCAAAGGCTTCTAATCCCTCATCCCTGATAAGCCAAAGTTATGACTTCACTATATTTTGGGGAGCCCACAACATGTCCAAGCAACATGATGCCTCATGCCAAAGAGGAGAGAATCCTGCTGTTTTCATTAAACTGTTTGACAGAGAGCCAGGGATATAGTTTGTGACCCTTATATTTTAAACTATCTATAGTAAAAACAGTTTCTTCACTCTTTTACCCATAGTTTCTAGTTCTTTGATCTCTAGTACATGTTGGGTGTGTCAGAGCAATAAGTAGGGATCACAGAGATTCAGCTGCCTGGATAATCCACCTCTCAACCTCACTCCATCCCCTTTATAAAAGATTCTATCAAACTCAGTATTACTTATCGGATGGAACCACAAAGAAGTCACCTTCGGCATAGTTATCCCCCAGGGCACATTTCAGTATTTCTTTTGAAACAGACTGTTAGTGGTGTATTCCCACCAATTGATCAGACATTTCTGAATCCTATGAAAGCAGTGAGAGATTTTATCTATGAACTGGATCAATCAAAAAGTTCACAAATGAAGTCAAATTCTGGTGCTGGTTCTATTAAATTTCTCTGAAACTCCGGGCAAGACATTAAGCCCTCTGGATTTCCATTACTTTACTGATACTATCAGTAAGTTAAAGTAAATGGCCTCCAAAGTAACTGCCATTCTGCAAATAATACCAATTGAAGTCAAAATATGACGAGATTCAACATCTTCAAAACATTACATTTGGCTTCTGAAAGTGGTCCTGGCTCTACACAGTTTATTCCAGGCCTTTCTGTGAAGGATGAGTAGCAAATCTCACTGATGAGAGTATAAGACATTTGGGGCAATAAAATTGGGATTGACATATATACACTACCATCTATAAAACAGATAGCTAGTGGGAAGCTGCCATAAGCACAGACAGCTCAGGTTCTGATGACCTAGAGTGTTGGGATTGGGGTAGGGTGGGAGGGGGGTCCAAGAGCGCGGGGCTATATGTAAACTTATGACCGATTCACTTCACTGTACAGCAGGAACCAACACAACATTGCAAAACAATTATATTCCAATAAAAATTAAGATAAAATAAAATAGTGCCTTAGTAATCAGCCAGCCATGATTCATTCCAACCCTGCTCTTTCAGTTCTACTTCAACTCTATTCTGTGGCATCTACATAAGTGGATTCTTTTTGGTTCAATCATATTTCCCTTTCCTGCAAGCATGCTTATAAAGGGGAAGGGAAAATAGAAAATTTCCTTCAAGCCTTGAGTCTAGGTCAGTTGTGCCAATTCATTCTTAGTCCAGATATCTGCACTGGAGGATAAAACATGTACCAGGCTATTGTTAAAGTTGATACTTTCACACCTAAATATACAGATTCTCCATGTACAGGAGGATTCATGATTAGCAGGACAGGATTTGGGTTTTCTATGAACTGGACCACAATAATCTGGAAAAACACCAAAACCTCACCTCTTCCTCTGATAACTCGCATTTGGCATTTTACATGAAGTATGTTGACCTGAATAAAAAGTACTTTCATAAGACATTCTTCAGCTCTCAGTTAATAACAATATATGTCATCTAGGGATATATACAACTGCAAGAGGAAAGTTCTAGAACCCCAAGAGTAGAAGTTTGAACCCATTTCCACATTATTAATATACTACTTAAATAAGTAGTGCCCTATTTCTCATTTTAAATATCACCAGGGGACATTTTAATGGCTTTAGGTATTTTTAAAACACATTTTAGTTCTTTCTTTTCTATAGAATTCAAGCTGCACATACATTTTGGGGGAAAATGGACTCTATTTAATTCATAAAGAATAGAAAAGAATGGTCTATTTTAAAGCAAATGTTTGAAATCTTACTTTAATAATTTGGATACAGTGATAAATTGGGTAAAACATTAAATCATGAAACTAATGGTGGACTTTATCTTTTAATTACACTGCTAATTTTGGTATATCTCAAAGACCACAATATACTTATAGCCTTCGGCATCCATCTTAGATTTCATTAGTTTTATTTAAGACGATTATTATATTTTATATTCATTCACTCAGCAAATGACTACTATGATCTCTTACTATATTTTCCTAAAACTATCATCAACATACATTTCTGGGGCATGCCCAACCATAGAGGGCATCATTTATAATACATCCACAGTCACTGTTGATTAGTGTATTTTACCAATTTTCTGGAAGATGACAGAAAAGTATCATTTTGAAGGAATAGCTGTTTCCAGATTGTACAAACATACCACTCTCCTAGACAGTTCATATTTTTCTCTTCTACAAACACCTCTTCCCTCTTCTTTATTTTCATGCAAATGTGCTCAACCTCAGTCATGTCCGATTCCTTATGAACCTGTGAACTGTAGCCCACCAGGCTCCTCTGTCCATGGATTCTCCAGGCAAGAATACTGGAGTGGGTTGCCATTTCCTACTCCATGGGATCTTTGTGACCCAGGGATTTAACCTTCATCTCCTGCATTGACAGGCAGCTTCTCGAACACTGAGCCACCTGGGAAGACCTCTTTACTCTCACCAGATGGCATGTCTTCACCAGAGAAAATCAGCCAACGTAATAGAGCTGTCTGATTCCCTGGCACCCTGTCTGCAAACCTGTCTGTTCCTAAGTTCTGTCTTCCCTGTGACTGGGGATCAACTACCTTGTTCCACTCTCTGATCATCCTTCCTTTCAAGACCTGAATTCTATCCTTTTCATCTGAAGGACAAACTTCTATCAGTCACATTTGTCTTTGTTGCACCAACCGTTGCCTCTTTCCTAGATAACTCTTATCATACAGTTTGCTGCAATGTATTTACTAAAAACAGTGAGCTAACCCTATATCTTCTTTCATCGATAGCTCCCACCCCTTCTGGATGTTCTTCCTTACTTGAATTGCTTGAAAGAACTCTTTCTAATGTCTCTTCTCATCCTTCCTTGGTTTCACTTCAGTCAAGCTTATGCCTTTACTTCTCCATGGAAACTGCCCTTGCCAAGGTCAATGATATTCTCTACAGCGGTATAACCAACAGTTTAATTTCCTTGTGTGTGTGCTCAGTTCTGATCAACTTTTTATGATCCCATGGACTTTGTGGCCTGCCAGGCTCCTCTATCCATGGAATTTTCCAGGCAAGAATACTGGAATAGGTTGCCATTTTCTCCTTCAGGGGATCTTTCCAACCTGGGGATCAAACCCATGTCTCATGCGTCTCCTGTGTTGCAGACGAGTTCTTTAACAACTCTGCCACCTAGAAAGACGCCCTGCATACCAAACCCAAACCCAATAATCAGAAAGTCAGCTCTACCTTCAAAATGAGTCAAACTCTCAATATTTCTCTTCACCTGGATTACTGAAGTTGTTTCCTCACATGAATCTTAATTTTATGAAATCTAGCTAGCTAGAACTCAAAGCCTATATCATAGATATAGCAGGAAACAACCGCAGCATTCCACTTAGGCAAAATGCCTACTATCACAACTATTATTCTGGAGGTATCGGTCAACATAATTAGATAAAAACAAACAAACAAAATATAGAGAGAAAAATTCTAAATAATGGTATAAAATATATTGGAAGCATGACTAAATACCTGGAAAACACAGGTGATTCAATTGAAAAATTAACATAAGTACAACAAACATCAAGCACCAGAAGAGAGAAAGAGCAAGGCATCATAAATTCAGAGGCGTTAAGTACAACGCTGAAGAGAATACCAGACTCTGACACTTAGGAGCTATGGTCCTAGACAACCTTGACCTCTTTCTGCCTCTATTTCCTTATATACAAAATGCGATGATATAAAAAGTACATCATAGAGTTGTTATAATGATCAAAAGAATTAATATATACTTAGCACTGGGAATACTAGTTATAGAAGAGTTTGCTAAATAAAATATATTGGTAAGATATTTATTATTAATATTTAACTAAACTATTACAAAGATTTATATGAGGTTACCTCTTTTCCAAACTACAGATCCTTTCCCAAGCTCCTCCAAATTGATTCCATTCCCACAACATACAAGCACATACATTAGAAACAAGTTGACACCACCACCTAAGAGTCAGAAAAGGCAACATATTTCCATTACCTGGGAGTTTGAATCCACTGACTTTATCTTTTTTCTAGTGGATCTTTGACAGCCTACAATACATGGTACCAACAAATTTATATTCAAAGACTTGGATCTATGTTGCAGAGCTCTGAAATATTTTTACCAGAGTCTACCTAAATTTACACCATCAATTCCCCATAGAAAAGGGTGACACAAGATTTTGTCAGTCTTATACCAAGCATGAGTGACGACAACAGAATATGCTCCCTGTGTAAATATTACAGAACAAGTCTCTGAAATGATCTAAGATAAAAGTACTAGTGGGATATTACCAGGAAGAGGTTACACGAATGAAGAACCCCACTCCGCCATCCCCGAACCCGATGTAGTCCCTTGCTTTGAACTATCCTCTCTATGTCTAAATTCTATGAATTTTCTCATAAATTTCAATATTCTTATGTAAACTCCTATTCATGAAAATGGAACATAGATGATAATTGCCCATTTATTGATATAATTCACACATAAGACTTTGAGCTCCCAGTGGACATACATAAACGGCTTACCATGTTCATCTCTTATAAAGCCAGAACTCAGAATTAGTAACATACTTGCAACATGGAAGGCATACAAATGAACTGTAATTTATTTAAGTGATTGATTGGTTAATCAATTAATGGTATTTTGAGCATATGGATGTCTTGACAAAATTTTCCAAGGTCCTTTTCTTCGCGATACACCTAAATTAGTAGTTAACTACTTGACACAGAAATGTTAAGTGTAAGAAAATGCTTCAGAATAGTATGGTTCAAGATGATCCAGAAGGTACCATCAATTTTCCATGCACCTCTTTTGGCTAGATTAAGCCATGATTTTAATTTTGCTTATCCACATGTATTAGCTACACAATGAGGAAGCTACCAGTTTAAAGATGATTTGATTCTACTCTAAATAGTTATGGAATCAATACTGGCAAATTATGAGAATAAAGGGAGGAATATGCTAATTAGCTCTATTTTCAATCTCAATGTGTACTCCACACACCAGGGAAGCAGGAACTCTATACTGGTTTTTTATTACCAAGTTGAGACTTAAATTGAAGAAAGTAGTGAAAACCACTACAATTCAGGTATGGCCTAAATCAAATCCCTTAAAATTATACAATGGAAGTGAGAGATAGATTTAAGGGACTAGATCTGATAGACAGAGTGCCTGATGAACTATGGACAGAGGTTCGTGAAATTGTACAGGAGACGGGGATAAAGACCATCCCCAAGAAAAAGAAATGCAAAAAAGCAAAAAGGTTGTCTGAGGAGGACTTACAAATAGCTGTAAAATGAAGAGAAGCTAAAAGCAAAGGAGAAAAGGAAAGATATACCCATTTGAATGCAGAGTTCCAAAGCATAATAAGGAGAGATAAGAAAGCCTTCCTCAGTGATCAGTGCAAAGAAATAGAGGAAAACAATAGAACGGGAAAGACTAGAGATCTCTTCAAGAAAATTAGAGATACCAAAGAAACACTTCATGCAAAGATGGGCTCGATAAAGGACAGAAATGGTATGAACCTAACAGAAGCAGACTATTAAGAAGAGGTGGCAAGAATACACAGAAGAACTACACAAAAAGATCTTCATGACTCAGATAATCACGACGGTGTGATCACTCACCTAGAGCCAGACACCCTGGAATGTGAAGTCAAGTGGGCCTTAGGAAGCATCACTATGAACAAAGCTAGTGGAGGGGATGGAATTCTAGTTGAGCTATTTCAAATCCTAAAAGACGATGCTGTGAAAGTAATGAACTCAATATGCCAGCAAATTTGGAAAACTCAGCAGTGGCCACAGGACTGGAAAAGGTCTGTTCTCATTCCAGTCCCAAAGAAAGACAATGCCAAAGAATGCTCAAACTACCGCAAAATTACACTCATCTCACACACTGGTAAAGTAATGCCCAAAATTCTCCAAGCCAGGCTTCAACAATATGTAAACCGTGAACTTCAGATGTTTAAGCTGGATTTAGAAAAGGCAGAGGAACCAGAGATCAAATTGCTAACATCCTCTGGATCATGAAAAAAGTAAGAGAGTTCCAGAAAAACATCTATTTCTGCTTTACTGTCTATGCCAAAGCCTTTGACTGTGTGGATCACCACAAACTGTGGAAAATTCTGAATGAGATGGGAATACCAGACCACCTGACCTGCCTCTTGAGAATTCTGTATGTAGGTCAGTAAGCAAAAGTTATAACTGGACATGGAACAAAAGATTGGTTCTAAATAGGAAAAGGAGTACATCAAGACTGTATATTGTCACCCTGTTTATTTAACTTATATGCAGAGTACATCATGAATCACAAGCTGGATTGCTGCGAGAAATATCAGTAACCTCAGATATGCAGATGACACCACACTTATTTCAGAAAGCAAAGAACTAAAGGGTATCTTGATGAAAGTCAAAGAGAAGAGTGAAAAAGTTGACTTAAATCTCAACATTCAGAAAACTAAGATTATGGCATCTGTTCCCATCACTTCATAGCAAATAGATGGGGAAACAGTGGCAGAGTTTTTTTTTTTTTTTTGTCTCCAAAATCAGTGCAGATGGTGGCTACAGCCATGAAATTAAAAGATGCTTAATCTTGGAAGAAAAACTATGACCAACCTAGACAGCATATTAAAAAGCAGAGACATTACTTTGCCAACAAAGGTTCGTCTATTCAAAGCTATGGTTTTTCCCATAGTCATGTATGAATGTGAGAGTTGGACTATAAAGAAAGCTGAGTGCCAAAAAATTGATGCTTTTGAACTACGGTGTTGGAGAAGACTCTTGAGAGTCCCTTGGACTGCAAGGAGATCCAACCAGTCCATCCTAAAGGAAATCAGTGCTGAATATTCACTGGAAGGACTGATGTTGAAGCTGAAACTCCAATACTTGGCCACCTGATATGAAGAACTGACTCATTTGAGAGTACCGTGATGCTGGGAAAGATTGAAGGTGGGAGAAGGGAACAACAGAGGATGAGATAGTTGGATGGTATCACCGACTCAATGGACATGACTTTGAGTAAGCTTCGAGATTTGGTGATGGACAGGGAGGCCTGGCATGCTGCAGTCCATAGGGTTGCAAAGACTCGGACGTGACTAAGCGACTGAACTGAACTGATACTCACTTTTGCACTCTATCAACATAATGCCCACCTCTTTACTTTACTCTATGGCCTGGCTAAGAAAAATGCCTGCTCAATAGCTACTGAAGTAGTCATTCTATGGCAACAAATTTTGTAATACAATCTAGTTGCACACAACAAAATATAATTTCAGTTTTGGAGGGGTACCTAGCAATCTAATTAGTCTGATATTCTCAGAAACACAAATAACCTCAAATTGACAGTTTTGTTTTCAGATATGTGTATTGATAACTTTTGAAGCTGTACAGAAAAATAGCAACAATTTTAGAAATAGAATGCTACTATATTAAAAACTCATTGTAATTTTCAAATATTCTGATATTAAAATAAACATGAATGTATATATATTTACATAAACGTATCAAGCATGTAGGCAACGTCATCTACACAATCTGATTTGTTTCCCACTGACAAGGTCAGGAGCCCTATCTTGACAAATACATACACCAACTCCACTATGGCATGTGCATGTATATCATGCAAATGGTAAATACAAAGACAAGCAGGACCCTTGGTTTATATGTTAGCACGAAATTAAGGGAAAGTCATATATTTGAGTGTGATAGTCTATAGAACTCTTGCTAAAGAAAGGTGCAGTTATTTCTGGGCCTGTGCACTTGGCAAGATTTCATTTATCCAGCTTTCGGCACTGATCCTTTAAAGGACCTTTTAATTAATACAGTCCACGCTACTTTCTATTTTAATTTTAACCAGCAAACATGGTTAAAGGATGGTCAACATAAGGATGGACTTTAGAAGTCAACCATTTAGAAACAACTGTTGAATGAATAATAATGCACAGGGGCACAGATGCCAAAAAACCTAACTTTATTTAAAAATTCCAAGACCCCATCTTAACAGCTGTTTCTGCATCTGTCTTTGGCATCCATGTCCTGTACCTTAAATTGGTCAAAGTACAACTAGACACACAGATGTTGAAAGAATAATGACAAAGAGAAAAGAAAGTGTAACTCCTGTTAGGAAGGCAAGAGGAGAAATGTGAGCAGAATTAAACATCTCTCTTACTAGGCAGACAGGCTAATAATAAATATAAATCAATAACAGGACCATAGATCACCAGGCACAAGTGAGAATTCAAGAATAGAAAAGGATACCAGGAAAGCCCAGATCTAAGATAATGATGAAGCTGTCAGATGACACAGGATGACTCAAACTTGATATTGGTGACAGCACTTCAGAAAATCTGTCTCCATCTTGACGCACATGGCTTATCAGTGATAATCTGGAAAATTTGGGTCAATAGCACTGCTTTCCTTCTTAGGGTCTTCCTGAAGACAGCGTTATGCCTTGATGTTGATCTGGGGAATAGTGGCTCTGCATTTTTGTCTTTGATACTTGCCTTGCCTTAGGCATGAAGGAGCTTAGCACTTTTTTGAAGTCTCTCTCCCTCTCTCTGGACTATGTGAGAGATTAAATATTTAGAAAGGTAAGGCTAATTTTATATTATTTTCTTTGGGCAGATCCTGGCAGAGTGCCAGGCACAATTCCATGTATATTAATGAAGGCGATTTGATGTTAAATATATCTCAGTCTTAAAAATTGCTGTAACAATCTATACTGTGGAAATAAAAGCTTCTCCAAAGATGAATTGTGGATGTCTCTGATAAGTGTTAGAGAATGTACTCAGTATTCACTGATATCAATAAGTGATTTTAATTGAGCACCTACTCTGTATCAGGAAAATATATCACATGCTGGGACAAAAGACGAACAGAACGTTCCTCTCTTACAGCACAGAACAAGCACCTGGCTAGGAAGAGGAGGCTTCAGATCCAGAATCTGCTCTATCATATACTTTTGTATAATTGTGGCAAGTCACTTCACTTGTCTGGGACAACACTGACTCATCTCTACAATAATAGAGTTAGATTAAATTATTTTTAAAGTCTAGGTTTGAAGCAAGATTCTGAAGTCTCATGTCACACTGATAGATTTTTGGACATGGTGATTATATACTCTTATTAATCATCTGGTAGCACCTGAATAAATCTGGCATAAATCTAGTTTATACTAATGAAAGGAAGAAACTAATGACTCCTCCTCAGAAAGAAAAACAAAACAAAACAAAACTGTCTGTCTGACACCTTGACCTCTGAATCAGAAGCATATATCAAGTTCCTCTGGCTCCACTGGGAATGTCGAAGATACCCACTGTGACAGAGAAATCTCAACGGAAAAAAAAAAAATCACTGAGAAATGTAGAATTATCTTCCTTAGACAAAGCCAAATGGCTAAAATGATAGCTGGAGAATTAAACTTGATGACTAACGTGCTGAAACTCCCCATCCTCCAGAAACTGTCCCTGAGCTTAAACACAGGGTAGAAACTTATGTCTGAATTTTATTCAGAAACTACCCTTTTTACAGAAGCCTAAATACGAGATCTAAAAAACTATATTTCAGTTTGTCCAATCAGTATTTCATTCATAAAGAAACAGATGCAGTGGCTTTTGCAGAGTCATGATGATAAACAAAGGAAAATCTAGTTAAATCAAGCTAGTAATTTTTTTCAAAATTTTAGATGCATTTATGCTATTTGTACATATTGTTCTAATCATGAAAGCAGCATTCTGTTATTGTAGACTATCTAAAACAGAGAAAATAAAAAGAAAGAAATCTAATTTACTCAGACCTCACTGTGAAGAGATAACCTATTCTAGTGTCCCACTATTGTGGGGGCTCTGCCACAATTTTCTGCTTTTGGACGATTACTTGACTCTATTTTATGAAATTTCTGATTCACGGTCTCTGTTTACTGACTTTTTCCTGTGTCTGTTTCTCCTTGCATCTGTTTCTCCTACGTTCAGACAGCAAAAGAAAAAGTAGGTGAAGAGCTGCCAATTACTATTCAGCAGAACAGAGCTGGGGAGCAGATTTGGTGGGCCAGGGTACCGCGTGATCTAGCGCATCTACTGAAAACTGCCTCTTCCTCAGATGCTCTTCACTGGTCCATCGAGCTGTGTTTCAAATGCTAGAACGCCACAGCACAACACTGGTGGCCCCTATGTAGGGAAGCACTCCTCAGAAAACAGGATCTGGCTGTGGCACACACAGACATCCCAGAAAAGAGGAATTATATGCAGCAGAATGCTTGATGGCATTAGGATTTTACAGGCATTTACTTAATGTATTCTTGCCTGAGAAATCCCATGGACAGGGCAGCCTGGCGGGCTACAGTCCGTGGGGTTGCAGAGTCAGACACGACCGAGAGACATCTAAGGTATTAATATTAAAAAGTACAACAATCACGAATATCTACTGTGCCTTGGAACAACAGGGACTCTCTGAATCCCCCTAAATAATATAGTGAAGGCACACATTTTTTTGACATTAAGTGGTCACATACTCAGATTAGAAAATTCACTCTCTCTATAAAAGTTAAAGATCTCTATTTCTCCCAAACAATAAGTTTAAAAAAATAGTAAGTGAGAAGAAAACCTTAATAATACATTGAGTACAAAAGGATGAATAATTTCAGGCATTTGCACTTCAATGAATAGATCAGAAGAGCTTATTCTTGTGTCAAAGAAAACTAATACAGTCACCCAGAGTCACTACAGAGGATCATATCATTGCAAAAATCAACTGCGGTCAACCCAGGACCATTAATTCTTTAATTATTCAAATGAAAATGCTAATTAAACATTCATTGAAGAATTCAGAAGAAATTTAAATTTCAGTGACTCTGCAAGTACAGACCTGTATTTACAGGGTGTTTTGCTGTTGCTGTTCTTCAAAGGCTGCCCTTTGCAGTCAAACTGTCTAAAGATGTTCTATTCTTCATAAACCTAGAATTTACACTATAATTAATGGGTGATTTAAAGTGATGCAAATATTATAGCATGATTCTCTTTAATTTTTTCCAATGTAATAACAAAATCTTTATAAGTAGTCATTTAATCAAGCAGACATCGGCTGTTTCTGAATAGTCAATTCAATATGAATACAAGTAGGAAGAACTTTCCCTTTCCTCTGAACCCTTACCAGTCCCTGACAAAGTCATTCAGTTTATGTGCTTTTAGCAATCTGATTTGGATCTTAAAATGAGGTTTTGTATGGAACAAAATACTGTTGTTGTTGTGTTTTTCTTAAGTCAGTTTTATCTCTAAAGCGCAGCATCACACATGGCTCATAGTAGATGCTCATGTAAATGCATCATGTGATTTAATGTCTGAAAAGTAATGCTATTTCTGCAATTGCTTTTCTTTTTTTTAAGTAAACACTTGAGGAATAATACAGAAACTAGGAAAATTATAACCCACAGGAAGTAAGAAAACATGGAATGAAAGGTATCATGACCTAAAATAAAACTGTTAGGTTATTTCAAAAATTACCCAACATTTATAATTTTATTTCCATGGAATATGGACACCCAACAGAAACAACAATATATAAATACTTACCTGTATTTATGAATAAGCAGTTAAGGTTTACTTTTTCACTAAAAATATATTAAGCTATAACAAACATGCCATGCACAAAACTTAAGAAAACAAATTGAAATACCATAAGACCTTTACTGAAGTATAAATTATATAATATAAAATTGACAGTACAGTTTGAGTATTTTAGTAAATTTATACTGTTGTCCAACCATCATCCCAAACCAGTTTTAAAACACTTCCATTACAACAAAATATTACATCAATTTCCAGTCAATCCTACAAACAGCCTCTGGAAACACTGATATTTGTCTCTACAACTTTGCCTTTTAAAGAAATTTAATATAAACTAAATCATAAAATACATAGGCTTCTTCACTTCACAAAATGTATTTTGGTCCATATGTGTTGTTGCATATTGAAATAGTTTATTTCTTTTTATTGATAATTAGTTTTCCACTTTCTGATATAATGGTTTGTTTAACCATGCACCAGTTGATGAACACTGGTTTCCAGTTTAGGGTTATTATGAATACTGTATTGCTATAGGAACATATATATCTTTAAATGGGCATTTGCTTCAATTTTGTTAGGTAGATGCTTAGGAGTGGAAAGGCTGGGCCATGTGATAAGCAAATGCTTAACATTTTAAGAAACTGTTACACTGTTTTCCTAAGTGGTTATATTGTCCTTACACTTTCATCAAAAGTGTTTGAAGGCTGCATTTTCTCCATATTTTCACCATCTCTTCACATTGTCATTCTGGTTGTTTATTACCATTCCATGAAGTGGTAAGTGAAATCAAATAAGGATAAAAATGTGTAGTTGCCTAATAACTAAGAAAGTTGAATATATTTTATGTGTTTATTTGTTGTTTATATATCATCTTAAGTGACTTAAAAAATCTGATATATTTTTAACATTTTGGCTAAATTATTAATTTGTCAACATTCCTTATATATTATGAATAAAGGTGGGCTTCCCTTGTAGCTCAGCTAGTAAAGAATCCGCCTGCAGTGAGGGAG
Organism: Muntiacus reevesi; assembly: GCF_963930625.1. Classification (NCBI taxonomy): domain Eukaryota; kingdom Metazoa; phylum Chordata; class Mammalia; order Artiodactyla; family Cervidae; genus Muntiacus; species Muntiacus reevesi. Next base: position 205,679,369 of record NC_089251.1, read on the forward strand.
ACTTGGGTTCAATCCCTGGGTTGGAAAGATCCCCTGGAGAAGGAAAAGGCTACCCACTCCAGGATTCTGGCCTGGAGAATTGCATGGACTACAGTCCATGGAGTCACAAAGAGTCGGACATGATGAGCAACTTCCACTTTCTGTGAATAAAGGTAGTTTTAGGTATATGACTGGCAAATATTATTTCCAGTAAGTTTCTTACCTTTCATATTCTCAATGTATTTTGAAATGCAAATGTTTATAATATTATGAAGTAGATTTATTTTTTTAATTTCTTGATTGGGCTTTTGGTGCCATTTCTTAAAAAAAAAATGAAAATCACTTTTCCTGGGGTCACAGTTTCTTCTATGACACTTTCAGAAAGTTTTGAAATTCTGGCTCTTACATTTAGGTCTGTAATCCACTTCAAGTTAATTTTTATGTAAAGCAAGGACATAAAATTATTCTAGCACTACATGTTGAAACCTCATCCTTTCCCCCATTGAATTATCTTGGCAATTTCGTCAAAATTAAGTTGACCATAAATATCCAGTTTCATTTCTAGACCACATATTTAATTTTTCAACGACCTATAAGTTTATTTTTATGCTAGTATCTCAGTGTATTATGTAGCTTTACAATAATTTTTAAAATCAACTATATAAATCCTCTACATTTGTTCTCCTTTTCCAAAATTATTTGTTTAATTCTATGTCCTGTGCATTTACATGTAAATTGATTTCTACAACAAAAGCCTGCTGGGATTTTGATAAGATTTGCATTTAATCTACAAATTAACTTGCTGATAATCATCATCTGAAACATACTGAATCTTCTAATTCAATAACTTGACAGATATCTTCACCTATTTAGGTCTTCTTTAATTATCTTCAACAACATTCTGCAATTTTTATTCTAAAGAACATACACTTCTTAAAAAATATACTCAAAAATATTTTCTTTTTCTTAAAAGTGTGAATAGAATTTTCTTTATTTCATATTTTAGATGATCAGATATTGTTAGTATGTAAAAAACTATTTTTTGTATATCGACTGAATCTGCAACTTTTCTAAATTAACTTATTATATTTAATTGTTTTGTAGATGCTTTAGAGTTTTTACATACAATATCATGTCATCTAAAAATAAAAACCTTTCTACTTTCTCCTTTCTAAACTTTATGTATTTAATTTCTATTTCCTGTTTTATTGCATTGGTACAACTCCTTAACAATGTTGAGTAAAAATGATGAATTTAAATACTCCTACATTTTTTCCAATCATACAGTGAAAGTATTCATCCTTTCACCTTTTATACTAGGAATAGCTTTCCTATAAGTGCTCATTATTAATTTGAAGATATTATCTTCTATACAGTCTCTTGATAAATTTTCACCGTGAATAAGTACTAGATTTAATCAATTTTTTCTGCATCAACTGAGAAAAATTTATATGAGTCTCACTTGTTTATATGATTCTCACTTGTATTAAGACTATAACTGGTTTTTTGAATGATGAACTAATCTTGAATTCCTGGGGTAAACCCCATTTGGTCAAGTTGCATGATCCTTTTTACATGATGTGAAATTCAGTTTCCCAGCCCATTGTTAAGAATTTTGCACTCTATGTGCTCGAAGGATATTCTCTGTAGTTTTATTTTCTTGAAACATCTTTGTCAGGCTTTAGTGTCAGGGTGATAATTACTTCAAAGTATAAATGAAAAGTGTTCCTTGTCTATTTTCTCAAATAGTCTGTAAAGCATTACTAGGTATTCTCCTGTATATGCTTGATAGAATTAATCCATATCTACATGAAAGCTTTCTTTGAGGAAAGAGTACTACTTAATAACTTTTTTTTTAAATGACTTGACTTAAACCTCTGCATTCCCACCCCCGCCCCCGCCCTTGGAGTTGCTTTTGGTAATTTCAGTCCTTCATAAATGTATCCATTTTACCTAGGTTTTTACAATTGTCAAATCCTATTCTTATAGTGTTTTTCGTGTAATTTGTGAAGACTTAATACTGAGTTCTCTTTTTTATTCCCAAATTTGGTAGTTTTTTCTTCTCTTTATTAATCAGTCTAATTAAATGTTTATCTTTTATACTTCCCTTTAAAAAACAACAACAAATTTTGGTTACTGATTGTCTCTGCTTATCTACTTCCTTTTCCAATAATTTCTACTGTGACATTAATAATTTTATGCTGTCTCATCTGTTCCAGAGTCTCTACTTTTCTTCAGTTTTTTTCTCACTCTGTTACTCAGATTTCAAAAATCATATTTATCATATAATTTCTGAATATTATTCCTCCTGCCACTTTAGATCTACTATTATATACACTGATCATTTTTTAATTTTAGTTATTTCAAATATAAAACTATATTTGCACCTTTCAAAAATATAATTTTTATTTTCATTTCAAAACTATAATTATATTTCTCTATTGATATTCCTTATTTGTGGATCACTGCCATTATATCTTTTATTTTTTTAATACCATTTCCTTTAATTTGAAGATATTTACGATAGCTGCTTTGATTTTTTTTTTTTTTCCTGTTAAATTTTACACCTGGTCCTATCAATCAACTTTCATTGATACAGTCCTTTACGTTTCTTTGAATATCCAATAACTTGGGGGTGAAAATTTAGCATTTTTGAAAACATGTGATACCAAGTCTAAAATATGTTTTATAGTCCTGTGAGTTGTTTTTTTTTTTTTTTTAATTAACTTCCTAATCTTATTGTAGAATCTGTCTCCCCATGATGAGCAGTCTGTGATTCTTTACTTATTTTCCTCATTATTATTATTATTATTCTCATTATGTATATGCTTAGTTTCCAACTAATCTCCCCCTGTCTTTATGGTTTGTTGGTCATCTCATAATTTGGATGGAAGATGTGCTCTAAATCATTGTTCCCATAAGGTGCATACCTTCTTCGGGTTGATTAGTGAGTGGTTTGGGAAACACATTCAGAATCGCAGCTAGTTCTCAAGTCTGCATCATCATTTCATTTCTCAAGCCCTCTCAGGTTTCCCTGACAAATGTGCAAACTTTTCCATCAGCCAGTGATACGTGAAGAACTTATCTCAGATTTTCTACAGAGCCAATTTCTAGGATCTCTCAATTAAATTTTGGGCTGGTCTATTGCTCACCCAATCAGGATGACCACACAGGACTAACAAATATATAAATTTCCCCTCCCCCCCAGTTTTGTCCTATCTAAATTCCGACATTAGCTGCCAAAACCATACATTTTCGATGACAACTCCAAACTGAATCAATTCCCTATGACTTTGGAGCTTGTGGCTTTCATGTCAATGGTTAAAACAATAGCTTTTGTTGACCCTACCGGGGTGTGAAGTAAAAATGGAAGTAACTTAGACAAAAAAAGCCATAGATAACTTTGTCTTCTAGCCTGTAGCTCTTGAGTTAATTATGAGTAAATTCTTACTAACCTTTCATCTGCTTTTGGTCGGTATCCAGTACCTTCAAATGTTGTTTCTGACATTTTTCTTTCAATTTTATACTTATTTTAGGGGTGGGACAGGAGGGAGAATTTGGTAATATCTTCATGCTGCCATAACCAAAAGTTCATTGTAATTTAAATAAGAGTATCTACTTCTAGGTTCTTTAAATAATTAATCTGAAATTCCTTTATTGGATGGGATTCATTCACTTCTTTTCATCCATATTTATTTGGTAAATTTAGTCAGTCAAGAGACTTATCTGAGAATTTTGTAGAGGAGTTGGGTGGAATTATGATGAAACAAATTTTTTTTTCTTGTCTTCAAGTTATATTTTTACTCAGATATATCAACAGGTCTTCAAGCATAACTGATTCACTTTGCTGTATACCTAAAGGTAGCAAAACATTGAAAATCAGCTATACTCCAATAACATTTTTTTAAAAAAGCACATAAATTAATATATCAAAACTTCTAAAATAAAGGGTAAATGAATGCATAAAACTGCTGCACATAGTATGTGGATTGATTATAATGCAAAATTTCAAGATTCTTTCACAGGCAAATAAATAATGTAGTTGGAAAACAGAATAATTTTAAGATTATTCCAACAGTTTAGGTAGGTTATAAATCACAACTAAACAATGTGTTTTATTTAATTAAAGGGCCTGGTAATAGTCTGAGTAGTAGTTTAGGCTACTATTATTCTGGGTCTTTGGTTTACATATGTGGATAATTTTAAAAAATTATCTTTTTAAAAAAATTTTTTTATCTTTAAAAAAAAATTATCTTCCTAAGACATATTTTGTATGTGCGATTTTGTGCATGTTATTTAAAAATTACTATATCTCCGTTTCTTTATGTACAACAAGGTTAAAATAAAGTGCTTTTCTATATGTCAGTCGGAGTATGAGTATTCACAAAATTATAATTTTTAGGGATGATGATACTAGTAGAAATAGCAGTAGTGTGGCAAGAGGTGGTATCAATAAACACTGATTCACAATACAGAGTCAAAAACTATGATGTTTAAGCAATAACACAAGTCTAAGGACAGAAATGGTATGGACCTAATAGAAGCAGAAGATATTAAGAGGTAGCAAGAATACACAGAACTATACAAAAAAGATCTTCATGACGCAGGTAACCATGATGGTGTGATCACTCACCTAGAGCCAAACATCCTGTAACGTGAAGTCAACTGGGCCTAGGAAGCATCACTATGAACAAAGCTAGTGGAGGTGATGGAATTCCAGCTGAGCTGTTTCAGTCCTAAAAGATGATGCTGTTTAAGTGCTGCACTCAATATGCCAGCAAAGTTGGAAAACTCAGCAGTGGTCACAGGACTGGAAAGGGTCAGTTTTCATTTCAGTTCCAAAGAACAGCAATGTCAAAGAATGTTCAAACTATTGCACAACTGCAATTATCTCACACACTAGCAAAGCAATGCTCAAAATTCTCCAAGCCAGGCTTCAACAGTACATGAACCGTGAACTTCCAGGGGTTTAAGCTAGATTTAGAAAAGGCAGAGGAACCAGAGATCAAATTGCCAACATCTGCTGGATCACAGAAAAAGCAAGAGAATTCCAGGAAAACACATATATCTTCTTCACTGATTATGCCAAAACATTCAACTGTATGGATCACAACAAACTTTGGAAAATTTTTCAAGAGATGGGAACACCAGACCACCTGACCTGCCTCCTGAGAAATCTATATGCAGATCAAGAAGCAACAGTTAGAACCAGAAATGGAACAACAGACTCATTAGAAATTGGGAAAGGAGTACATCAAGGCTGTATATTGTCACCCTGCTTATTCATCATGAGAAATGCTGGGCTGGATGAAGAACAAGCTGGAATCAAGATTGCAGGAAGAAATATCAATAACCTCAGATATGCAGATGACACCACCCTTATGGTAGAAAGTGAAGAGGAACTGAAGAGTCTCTTGATGAAAGTGAAAGAGAAGAGTGAAAAAGCTGGCTTAAAACTCAATATTCAAAAACCTAAGATTATGGCATCCAGTCCCATCACTTCATGGCAAATAGATGAGGAAACAATGGAAACAGTGTCAGACTTAATTTGTTTTTGTTTTTTTTTGGGGGGGGGGCTCCAAAATCACTGCAGATGGTGACTGCAGCCATGAAATTAAAAGGCATTTGCTCCTTGGAAGAAAAGCTGTGACCAACCCAGGCAGCATATTAAAAAGCAGAGATATTTCTTTGCCAACAAAGACCCTTCCAGCAGTCATGTATGGATGTGAGAATCAGACCATAAAGAAAGCTGAGTGGTAAAGAACTGATGCTTTTGAACTGTGATGTTGGAGAAGACTCTGGAGAGTCCCTTGGGCCGCAAGGAGATCCAACCAGTCCATCCTAAAGGAAATCAGTCCTGAATATTCATTGGAAAGACTGACATTGAAGCTGAAACTCCAATACGTTGGCCACCTGATGTGAAGAACTGACTCATTGGAAAAGACTCTGATGCTGGGAAAGATTGAAGGCAGGAGGAGAAGGGGGCGACAGAGGATGAGATGGTTAGATGACACCATCTCAATGCCCGTGAGTTTGAGCAAGCTCTGGGCGTTGGTGATGGACAGGGAAGCCTGGCGTGCTGCAGTCCATGGGGTTGCAAAGGGTCAGACACGACTAAGAGACTGTACTAAACTAAAACATAATTAAGTGCTAAAAGAATTGAAAACTGCAGTTCTTAGACAGTTGTTTTCTCTATGTGTCTGCAGTCATAACAGAATTACAATCTTGCCACTGGTTGTATATATCTCAGAATATGACATAAGCAGAACCACCTCTTTTTAAGATGACACAGGAATATTTTTATTTTTGCATAGCCCTTTAGTTTTGAAAATATCTGGCTTGAAATTCAGAACAGTTAAAATTTAAGATCTTCATTTGCAACTTAGAGCTCAGCATCCAATACAGAATAAGAAATCATAGAAGGTTTTCAATGCAGTGCTCCTTTAAATCGCAAAATAGAAAGGCAGCTATGTGCCATGTAGAGAATATGTCTAGGACCCCACAGCCCCCTGAGTAGTCTTAATGAAGCAACAAGCATTTTATTACATGCTCACAAACAAAGGACTGTGACCATGTGCATTCAAACACAAACCATAACCCTATGTGAAAAACAGATTCTGTTATTTATGCTGTGTGTGTGTGTATACATATATATATATATATACACACACATATATATATAAATCTTAAATAAGAACAATAATTACAAAAAGCCATAAAAGAGATTCATTTCAAGCAGTTTTGTTAAACACATATTTATCGGATGAATGAGCTCCTCCAAGGCACTCTCACTGTGTTAAGGACATGTCATGAATTTTTTAAATACTTAATAATGCATTTGCTTCAGGATTGACTTAGTTTAATAAATCATATAAGTTGCAATAAATTTTGCCACATATTCATACATAAAAATATAATCTAGTTTTTAAGCACCGCTTCCCTTACTATTAAGAAGCTTAATATAACCGAGGGAAAAAAGAAGAAAAAAACACACTTAAGGAAAATATCCAAGGAAATGCACCCAGAAGCACCTCTACACCATGAGTTCTAAGGTCAAGTTCATCAATCAGTCCTGAAATGTTATGCAACTGCTTGTGTGATGAGCATCTTTATGAGAGACATATCCATAAATTTCATCACTTTATCAAATTACAAAACGGTCAGGAACATTTGTTCTATGTGATGTTATGCTATGAGATCAACTCACACTAATAACCCAGCAATGTGTTGAGGTGACAAAACTGCCACTGATCAGAGGAGTATGTGGTCAGGAGCAAGGACCACTGGTTAAGAAAACAAACAGGTGAGGGGAATATAGACAGACCTAGCAAACACTAGGTCTGAAAATCCTACCTCAAAGGAGGCGGACACGTAATCTGAATAATCAAAAAGTTCTGGCCAAAAGCGCAGGAAAAAAGCTCTGGGCCAGCACAGGTCAGAGAATGAGTGACAACACATTAGCTCCTGCCTCACCATGAACCACGCAGTGCTACAACTTATATTTAATAAGAGTACTTATGCATAGCTTTCATGATGATGTTTCCATGCTCACTTCCGAACTCATGACCTGTAATTCATATATATTTAACACAAATATAAAAATTTGCTCTGAATATCAGAAGAATTGAAATTTAACATGATTCACTTATAATTATGACTCTGGAATGATGGAAGAAATGCAAAATTTATTATCAATGAAATTGCTTCAGTTCAAATAAAATAAAACTAAAAATAGTATTTACTTTTATCTTATAAAGTAAATATAAAATTGCCTATATTTCTAGTTTTTCTCCATAATGAGCTTATTGAAAAAAATTAAATTACTCTCCTTAACCTAGCTGAAATTATTCCAAGGTTACATAACCCACCAAGGATGCTCAAACATGACCAACTTATATCTTTCTTTAACTTCTTGATTTTATAGATATATCAGGTTTGAAATAATCTTATTGGCATTACTAATTATGATTAAGCAAAAGTAATCAAATTACTGAGACCAGAATGAATATCATCTAAAATTATCTAAGTATTGCAGTAAACTATTCATATAACTCTTTTCTTGAATGAACACATATTTTAAAACGAGAAACTATCAGCCCACTTTAAAGAAGATAGGCTAATGCATTAATCAATAATGTTAACCTCATTTTTACTGTTCCTTCAACATGATGGAGGTACCTTTCCTCAACTAAAGTGATGGGAGTTTTCTCACATTGCAAATGCACCTTAGTGTCTGGGCAGTCTCCTAAGGTCATTTTTCCTTTAATGATAAAGGAGAATGATGGCTAGATTGTTCAATGAGGGAGAAAAAAAAGAAAACTAATATGACTCTGACTTCTACGGGTGATTGACTGCAACAACCAAAGCTAATGACTGTGGAAGCAGCAGACTGTTATTGCTCTTTAAACATTAGGACATATGCTGGGATAGTAAAAGACTAACAGTGGGAGCTGTTGACATTGCGTGCTATTTCTTCCGTTTGGTGCACGACTATACAAACATAAAGAAGGAACAATAAATAAACAATGACTTCTAAGAGCCCTTTATACATATTGATATTTTGTATATTATTCCAAGGTGAAAGAGTTAGATTAAAGAATTACCATTTTAACAAATCACAAAAGGAACTGACCTGGGTTACTGGATACTGAGTTCAGGTATCAACTTATTCCTAAACATTATTCCACCAGTGTTCTGAAAACAAACATTGATCATTCATGGAAGTCAATATGAATGTTTTACCTAACAGGGTTCAAATGTGACCATACCTTTTAAGATTATCACAAAAAGCCATCTATGCTTATATAACCTTAGTTAAAAAGAAATAATTGTCTTTCAGGCAGGCTAATCTCCTTGAAAGGACACATAAAGAAAACTGAACCATCCATCCAAGTCAGTAAAATCAAGCTTGGCAGTCTATGAGGCAATAGATGTGTCCGAGGTACACAGTGGATTACAGGGCATTGAGGTAACCCTCATGCCTAGAGTGCTACCCAAAGCATGCAACTGTTAGGTCATTCAAGCACTGTAGAACATAAGTGCTGAATGAAAGTGCTGGGAATTCACAAAGCCAGTTAAGGTAACATTAAAAAATAAATGAATTGAAGTACCTGCATATTTCACTAATCAGAAATTCAATCAAATAGGATCATTGGAGAATATGATATGTATACAACACTATACTGGACATTATTCAGATATAAAGTGAATATAAAATGTCATTTTCATCCTCATCAACTAAAATCTAGACAAGCAGACAAAGGAAATATATGGAATAATCAGAATTCAATGTAAAAGAATGCAAACTTAAAGGGAAAATTGTCTATCAGTTACCCACAAGTTTTATCTCCAGCAAAGATTTTTACCTACAAAAGAATTCGTGAAAATTTTGAGCTGAGTTGTAAAGTCAGTACTAGGTAGGATCTAGGGAACTGGAAACTAAAGGTATAGACCTTTACTGGATAATGAATTGGATATGCAAGGACACTTTAATGATTAAATTATTAATTATTAAAAATATTTTAATTAGTAAATTTAATTAGCATGCTTTAATTAGTAAAATAAAGCAACAGGGGAGGGCCTAGGTGGAAAGTTAGAGGCATTTTAAAACGGATAGTAAAGTGTCAGTGAAACTTTTGGTAGTTGTGGACTGAATTATGTCCCCTCCATAATTCATACACTGAGGCTCTAACCCTTGGTATTTCAGAATGTAACTATCTTTTGGGATAGGACATTTAAATCGGAAGTTAAACTGATGCTGTTAGAGTGAGCTAGTCTGACTGGTGTTTTGACAAGAAGGGGAGATGTGGGCACACACAATGAGACCCTAGGAGCATAAGCAGAGGCACAACCAGGCGAAGGGACGGGGCGGGCACAGCCATCGGTAAGCCTCTGAGACAGTCCTTAAGGAGCAAAGTTAGCCAGCACTCCGATTTAAGTCTGTCAGCCTCCAAAACTAGGAGGACATCATAATCTCTCGTTTAAGCCACCCAGTCTGTAGTATTTGATTGTGGAAACCCTAGCAAATTAATTCAGAGGTGAAGAGTCCTATTCCATGAATAGTTTTGAGAACATGAGAGTACTTTTCTTTTTTTCTACACAAGTAGCAGACAAGCAACTGGATGGAAGGAAGAAATCACTCATTTCCCTATGGTCAAAATAATCATTCCTGAATTTTAACTCTCTTGTGACACTCACTCTCAACTTTGGATAACACAGATACCATTACTCTTAGCAGGGAATTCCGTTTTTGTTTAGTCACTGATTTATGTCCAACTCTTTACAACCCCATGGATTGTAGCCAACCAGGCTCCCCTGTCCATGGGATTATCCAGGCAAGAATACTATAGTGGGTTGCCATTCCCTTCTCCAGGGGATCTTCCCCACCCAGGGATTCAACCAGCATCTACTGCATTGCAGGTGGATTCTTCACAGGGGAGTCATCAGAGAAGCCCCAGCAGGAAATTATAGATAATTATTAGAATTGTAATTCTAGATAATTATAACTGTTATTATTTATGGAAGTCCACAGCCAAATAAGATGAATACATTATAAAAAACTATATTTGGAGGAGTGTATAATCATCTGACCTGTGGAGAATAAAATCTCTTCCCAGGCAGTCCAGTGGTTAAGACCCCAAGAGTTTCCACTGCAGGAATCTTGGGTTAGAGGTCAGATCCCTGGCCAGGGAACTAAGATCCTACATGCATGGTAAAAAACAAAAACCAAAATCTGTGTGCTGTCCTAAGCAAACTAGAGTAGGGTTGAGACAGTCTGACCCTAAAGATGAAAGCGGGGCCCACCCTCCACTGGGAAGTGCCGGGGCCACCGTGCGGCGGATGTAGGGCCAGACACCCATGGATGGGCGGAGACTGCGGTCAGGCAGCATGTGGCAGGCGGGCAGGGCCCCAGAGCGGACGGCATGATCAGGCCCCGGGCAGGGTCCGGGGAGGGGGGTCTCAGTGGGTGGAATAGGAGGCGATCCCCTATTGAAGTTGGAGATCTCCTCTGGAGTTAACGTAGTTCCTCTGCTCCTGGACAGTAAGCTTGGGTGGTCCTCTGCTGGCCGGATGTGCGGAAAGGAAGGAGCCAGGCCTTCCGCCCCAATTACCACCCCCCCAAACCCAGGCCGTCCACATGGCCTTCCCGGCAGAGTAGTGTCCAGGAGCTGCAGTGGAGCTAGCCCCGGTTATGGGCCGGAAGGTTTTCCTGGGTTAGTATATTAGAGAAAATGGGGTGTAACCTAAGTGCAGAAATACTGCTGTTTAGTTGCCTTCAGTTTGGGGTCTCAAGTAAATGCAAACTTTATGCCTCATGATACCATGCAGCTGGCACGAGTTGACTTTTGCTTCACTCAGTACTGAGACAAGCTGGAACCTGCCAGAACAGTAGCACATGGGCAGTGTCTCCCTGAACAAACAGGAAGCTGACTCACCAAAGAGTGAGCAGGAGGCACCTGACCAGCTGGTGAAACTGGAAGTGAAGACCACACAGGGCTCAGACCAGCCCGGCATCACGCATGCTCAAAACAGCCTGCAGCAGGCATGCTCAAGAGGGGAGTTTTGACCACTGTTCCACCATCCTATGGTGGCAGTAGTGAGCTGGTTCACAGTGTTTGAAGTGATGTGACTGATCCTTGCACAGGGCAGCCAGGAAGGGAAAGAGATAAAAAGGACAGCCCAGAGCACACCTCTGGCCCAACCCATCAGATCTGCCCAAACCTCACTCCATTTAAGATCCCAACTTGGGCTCCTGGAAGAACAGTCAAGGATACCTGTTTGTTGCGTTTACTCCCTTGTGCTATTCCAGAAGCGCCAATAAAGGTCTTACTGTATAGCTTAGAGGACTAGTCAATATTCTATGATAAACCATAATGAGAAGTAATATTAAAGAAAAGAATGTATATATGCATCCTTAATATATGTGTGTAACTAAATCGTTGTACAGCAGTAATCAACACAACACTAAATCAACTACAAACACACACACACACTAACCCTTGTTTGAAAGTCTCTTCTGGCTTCTTACCAGTTTCTTTGATTAAAAAGTTCAAGGATGCCAGGGCTGGTTATAGGGTTAACCTTCAAACAACCCCTTTGATTAGACTCCTATTTTAGAATGGTCTCGTAATTCAGGAAAAATGACTTCACCCAATATGAACTATTTTGATAGTTGTCTTAAATCTTCAACTTGCTCTCATATTAGAAAATTGTATCTTGCTAGAATAAAAGCCTTACAAATAAATTATTCAACCATTTCATTAGTTTCATGGAGAGGTAACATTTAATGGGCTTTTTTTTCTTTCTTTCTTTCTCTCGTATGTTACTCATGAGCTTCTTCGGTGGCTCAGATGGTAAAGAATCCATCTGCAACGTGAGAGACCTGGGTTCGATCCCTGAGTTGGGAAGATCTCCTGGGCATGGCAACCCACTTCAGTATTGTTACCTGGAGAATTCCATGAACAGAGGAGCTATAGTCCATGAGGTTGCAAAAAGTCTAACATCATTGGTTGACTAAGCATGAGCATATTACTTATAGCAGCCTATAATAAGGTGCTGTTTTTATTTTAAAAATAATTGTAACATCTTCCACATTCCCAAAAGAGTAATTTAAAGAGCAGTTGGGCGGGTTTTATCAGTTCTTCCACTTACATTTCAAGAACACTGTGATTTTGAGGCAAGGACTGTATTCTTACTTAAAACGTCTGCCTTCATTTTTTGTCCTTCAGCTTCAGAAGTTCTGAAATATAAAGACTCTAATCATTTTACATTCCAATTTTTAAAATGGAAATTTGATCATGTCACTTTTCACTTAAAATACTTTGGTGTTTCCACATGGCTTTAAAAATGAATTCTGAATCTCTTTATACATTTGAGGAAATTCTGAGGAAGTCAGTTTCTGTATAATGGTCCAAACTCATCCACTTCCCTCTGTCAGTCCCAACTCTTAATATCTAACTAACTTATGTCTACATACCATTAACTACAAACTTTCTTCAGGTCCTAAAATAAATCATATTCTCTCTTCTATGGCCCTACATATAGTATATGCTGTTTCATTGACTTGAGTGCTATAATAGGCTATCTTCACTGAGTTTGCCTGGACAATTCCAATTCTTGCATCTCAGCTTGGATTTTGCAGTCTTCAAAAACCAGGTCAGACAGAGCACATCTGGGAGGTTGATCTGCTACTATATTAAGCCCTTTAACCAAGCCAGACCAAAGAAAGGGCTGCCTCCCATGAATTGGAAAAAATAACAAGTTCTAAAACTCTATCTCTTTCTTTTACTGAAGATGTACAAAGGCCCAGAAACTGAATTGACCAATAATGAATTCAACGTGCTCCTTTCTCCACATGTCCCAATTTACCCTGCCATGGGAACTCTAGCAGCAACTAGAATTCTAGAGTTGTAACTACTCTTTTCACTATACTGAATATCTCATGTAATGGTGACTATAAATATAAAGAATGAAACTCTATTAAACAATATATCTGTATGGAAATGTTAGGGTTTGTTATAGTTTAAACCATGGCCACTGAAATTAAAAACAAATTATATTAAAATAGTCTGATATGTAACTTGCTTGCTTATCTAGTAGAGAGTCCTGAAAATAATATCCTATGTGGTTAAATTAACTAGGCATAGACTTTTTTTCACCTATAACCTGAAGTAAATTTTCTCTATAGGTAATGTTCTGTAGTTATGAGTGCAATTATGTATTTTTTTCCATGAAAGCACACAGCTTTGTATGGGAAGTATAAAAATTGAAAATGGGAAATTGGGAAAATAACAAAGCACAGCTCAATAACTTATATATCCTTAAGGCTGACAATTTTTTGACCTTTCTATTAACGTGTTATCAAAGTGACCACCACTCCTTAAAAGAAAGTAGTCATTGACAATAAAACCCAGCACAGCTTATAAAACAAAAGGTCACTGAAGATAAGAGCCTCAGTAAGTTTCGGTGATGCTACAGGCTTGCCAGTAATTCTACTGGAGGGGAAAGACAGCAAAATAATCCAAGATGACATTAAAATGTGATGCCTTGAATTTATTTCCCATTTGATGACACAAAATGGAAGGATTTTTTTTTTTTATGTTAACAAGTGAATATGGATTTTCACAGAACCATGGAAATTTGTGTCTAGAACGAGCTTCAGGATTCAGTCCCAGATGGAACAGTGGTAAAGAACCTGCCTGCCAATGCAGGAGACGCAAGAAACAGGGAACTCAATCTTTGGATCAGGAAGATCCCTTGGAGAAGGAATTGACAACCTGCTCCAATATTCTTGCCTGGAAAATTCCATGGTCTGAGGAGCCTAGCGGCCTACAGTTCATGGGGTCACAAAGAGTAGGACATGAATGAGCACACACGTGTACTCTATTATTCAGAGAAGAAGATGGACACCCAGCTGAGTGGTCCGGAGTCACACAGGGAGAACTTACTGACAGAACACAGGTCCCCAGTGTTCTAGGCCAATACTATTTCTGTTGAGACACTCAGGTTCTGATACTAGAAAATCTTATTGTCTAGCTCATAATTCACTAAGATCTACTTACATTTAAACGAAGAACTGAACTGGTGTACTGTAGATACCAAAATACCTTACAACACCTGCAACACCTGTATGCAGGTCAGGAAGCAACAGCTAGAACTGGACGTGGAGCAACAGACTGCTTCCAAATTGGGACAGGAGTACATCAAGTCTGTATATTGTAACCCTGCTTATTTAAGTTATCCGCAGAGTACATCATGTGAAATGCTGCGCTGGATGAAGCACAAACTGGAATCAAGATTGTCAGAAGAAATATCAACAACCTCACATATGCAGATGACACCACTCTTATGGCAGAAAGCAAAGGGAAACTAAAGTGTCTTGATGAAGGTAACAGAAGAGAGTGAAAAAGCTAGCTAAGACATGGTATCTGGTCCCATCATTTCATGGCAAATAGATAGGGAAAAATGGACACAGTGACAGACTTTATTTTCTTGGATTCCAAAATCACTGCAGATGATGAGAGCAGCCATGAAAGTAAAAGACACTTCCTCCTTGGAAGAAAAGCTGATGACAAACCTAGACAGCATATTAAAAAGCAGACACATTACTTTGCCGACAAAGGTCTTTAAAGACAAAGCTATGGTCTTCAGTAGTCATGTATGGATGTGAAAGTTGGACCATAAGGAAGGCTGAGCACCAAAGAATTGATGCTTTTGAACTGCGGTGTTGAAGAAGACTCTTGAGAGTCCCTTGGACTGCAAGGAGATCAAACCAGTCAAGCCTAAAGAAAATCGATCCTGAATATTCACTGGAAAGACTGATGCTGAAGCTGAAGCTCCATCTGATGTGAAGAGCCATCTCATTAGAAAAGACCCTGATGCTGGAAAGGTTGAAGTCAGGAGGAGAAGCGGATGACAAAGGATGAGATGGTTGGATGGCATCACCAACTCAATGGACATGAGCTTGAGCAAGCTCCAGAAGATGGTGAAGGACAGGGAAGCCTGGCGTACTGCAGTCCACGAGGTCACAAAGAGTCAAACACAACTGAGTGACTGAACAACTGTAAATACAGTGATCTCCTCATTTATCACCCTCACAACTCACTTTGTACTTTTCTCTCACTTATTTAGAGGAGAAAAAAAAATTCTGTTTTAATTTTGGCCTCAGTTTAATAAAATGAACATTAGGCTAAATTATTTACAGATATATAATTATGATAAAAAGTTACTTGGCCTCCCTGCTAACTTAGATGATAAAGAATCTGCCTGCAGTGCAGGCGACTCAGGAGATGTGAGTTCAATCCCTGCATCAGGAAGATTCCCTGAAGAAGGCAATGGCACCTCACTCTGATACTCTTGCCTGGAGAATTACATGGACAGAGAAGCCTGGCAGGCTATGAACACTGGGCTAATTATTTACAAATACATGTTTATAATTATGATAAATATTATTTGCTATTTGTATGTGCTAAAGTCACATCGTTTTACACATATTTCAGTGCATAAAATAGTTTAGATGTTGGTATCCCATGTATATAGATCTGGAAACTAGTTTAGAGAGAACAGTTGATGAAGCTCCTAAACTTATTAAGATTAAGATTCAAACCCGTGTGCATCCTGTGGTGCAATCATGAGGTTTTTATGATTTCCTTTAGGTTCAGACCAGAAATGAATATCAACAGTTCATGGAATTCTCCAGGAGAGAATACTTGAGTGAGTACCTTTTCCCTTCTCCAGGGGATTATCCCAACCCAGGGATCAAACCCAGGTCTCCCACATTACAGGCGGATTCTTTACCAGCTGAGACACAAGGGAAGCCCAAGAATACTGGAGTGGGTAGCCTATCCCTTCTCCAGTGGATCGTCCCAACCCAGGAATCTAACCACGGTCTCCTACACTGCAGGTGGATTCTTTGCCAACTGAGCTATGAGGGAAGCCTTATATTTGTTGGAGTTATTAAAAATTGCTTTTTTTTTCTTCACTATAGGCAAGGAGAGGTCCTAGTGGCTCATCATTATTTCACTGTTTTATATCCATGCTTTAAAAGACTCTGGATCAGTAAAATATTCCCAAATACAGCAGGCTAATTAAAAATAATAGTGTTATATGTCACATGTTAAGTAAATGTTGACTTCTACTCTGGGTTCCTAAAAAAACAAATACACTCATGTGGTTTCTAAAACTCACATACATTAGCCTTCTGAGCAGCTCTATGTTCTTCTCTATTTTCCCTTTTAACTATATTTTTTTTGGCTGATGGGCCTCATGAAATCAATACTGGGATTTCAAACAATGACAGAAAGTATAATATTTTATGTGTGGGTTGCTTTTGAGGGAAAAGATAACTAATGTAAGATGATACTGACTATGAAGACAGAAGAACTCTGGGATGCAGTCAATAACCCTGCGACTTAGTTCTGGACCACAGACACATGATCTAGCCTCTAATTTAAACTTCTTCACTAAAATGAGGAACTTAATTCTAGTTTTTATGAGATCTAGATAATTTTCACATTCAGTTTATTGACCCCCTGGAGAAGGAAATGGCAACTCACTCCAGTATTCGTACCTGGGAAATCCCATGGACAGAGGAGCCTGGTGGGCTATAGTCCATGGGGTTGCAGAAGAGTCAGACAGGATTTAGCGACTGAACAACAACAATATACACTTTGTACAGTGTGTGAAATATTAGCACGTCAGTTATCTTATAAAGTTTTTGGAAGGAAAAATGGTGCTCTCATTTTGATCAGCCATCAAAACTTTTTTTTTTAAACAGGGACAGGGCAGGGGAGACCCAGTTTATTTCTCTTTCAACAATAAACTTAAGTGTTAAAGGGAACAACTGATATGTGGAAGGAAAGATACAATAAAGATCACTTGAGAAATGTCCAATACCCCTATTTCTATCAAGCAGAGCATAAAGAGAAAGCAGTGACAAGAAGAGAAAGATCATCTGATAGTTAATCCATACTGCTGAGAAATTTAGTGAAAGCCTGTTGTGCTATGAAGATGCAGCTATAGAACATGCAACTTATCATCAACAGAAATGTCATCTCCCCTTTGGCAGAAAATACCAGTTGGCTAACATATAATTATTAGTGACTAAAAATAGCCTTTGTGGGGATTGTCTCAGCTTAGCTTTATTTCCTGGGGTGCTTATACTCCGGCATAGTGTTTTTGTGTACTCAACAAGAGTCCATGGAGACATAAACACAAACTTTTAAAAGTTGCTTTTGTCCTAGTTTCAACTCAAGTTCTTTTTCCTCCTTCAACTTATATAACAAATAGTTTTCAGTATCTAAAAGCTTCCAGTCACTGAAGTAAGAACTAGGAGGCAAAAATATGTAACAAAATGAGGGGCTGGGTTTTGAGAAGAATCTTGCTGAATGTAGATGGATTTTATACATTAATAAAAAGGAATTCTCAAGTTCTCCTATAGCCTGTGGGGAATAAGGTGTAGACTAGTTTTGATTTGATAAGAATGTAATTACAGGGTAGATTAAAGATTGTCTTACAGCAGAGGAGCTGTGCTAAATAATGAAATACTAGTCAATTACAGAGATGCCTTGATAAGTAATTCTATAAATTTCATATGTTTAACAAATAAGCATTCACACAGAGGCTATAAGATAATTATATATCAAATACTACTTTTATGAATAATGTTTTCAAAAATTTCCCAAAGTCCTCATGCATTATGTTGAGTTTCCCTAGAATATGGTGAGTGTAATTTAGTTAGCAGTGGGAGTTTTAATTCATGGGTACACCTCTAACCAGAACTCTTCTCATGCTCCTACCCACTCAACACCCTTAGGGAGATAACCACAGTTGACTTTGTAGCATTAGGTTTAGTAAGGCTACTATTTAGTTCATTATGTCAGTTACTTATTCATGATGAACTTGTTGAATTCCAAGCTTCAAGCTCATCTGATTCAAAGAAAATTTAACAAAATAGAAATGATTCCTTCCCAGAGTGTTAAAGGTAAATAAAAATCAAAGTTATGACAGAAATGGTTAATTACTAATCATAATTGTAAAAGAACCAGGACACTACATTGCTTCATGAAATTATGGTAAATTTCATGTAGCTGAAATCCAGGAGAATGTGTGTGTGAGAGATTACTGTAAGGGCATCTAATTGCAGGCAGGGGGGATGTTGCAGTTGGGTGCATTTTTTAATCACAGTGCAGTTGTGACATTTTGAAAACTAATTTCATTAAGTTGATATGTGTGAAGGTATCACAGTTTATAAAATAACAGGGATTGGCCTTCAACGAAAAAGGAGAAAAGACGAGGTCTGATACCAGACATACGATTTAGTCATGAAAATTTAGGAAATTATGTCTGGCTTTGTTCAAGAGGTTAAAAACGAGTGTTTGATTACTTTTGTTATGACCCCAGGTGGCTTACAAACATATTTTTCCAAACTTAGCTTTCAAGGGTTAAAAAAAAATAGGCTTTAAAGTTTCTATAATGCCTTAATTACATATCATATGCTTGATATATAGCAACATATTTTATATAAATGTCATATATAGTATATATCATATGTAACAGCCATAGTTATATATCTTATATATTGGCTTTTTAATTAATAGAACTGTAGGAGCCACATTCATTAAAAAGTATTTATGGAATGTGAAACAAATTCCCATTAAATAATTTCCTCTCCACATATGATTTGAGCACTGTTTACGAGCAAGATGCTATGAAAAACCATTCAGTCTGTCCCGAAGAGGTATAAAAGTCTAGGAAGGGAGAACACAGCATAATCAGAAATTTCAATAAAGCATTTCAGATGTGGTGACAGTGGGCGTTTTACTCATGAGACTATTAGAAGTGTAAGGAAAGAGGTTAAGTACAGCTGGCTGAATTATCCTGGAAGGCCATGGTTTTCAGACTACCCGCTCTACTGTCTCCACTGCTACTCCTGCCTGAACCACTTCCACCTCCTGCTAGTCTAACATCATGACCCCTGCAAACTAGTCCAGAGTCCACCATTCCCCTCTAACAGTTTTCTGCAGCCAGAATGACCTCTTCCCATAGAAATAACTTACTGTTGTTCTCCTACTTTAAAGCTCACCATTATACTTAAGCACAGAGCCCAAAATGCTATTCCATGGCTCCTCCATCCATGGAATTTTCCAGGCAAGAATATTGGAGTGGGTTGCCACTCCCTTCTCCCGGAGATCCTCCTGATCAGGGATAGAACTCAGGTCTCCTGTACTGCAAGCAGATTCTTTTTTTTTTTTTTTTCAAGGTACTAAACAAGAACTTTATTTTGTTTTAAAGATGATACATATTTATCATACAAATTGTGTAGAAAATATAAAAGTGAAGTGAAGTCGCTCAGTCGTGTCTGACTCTTTGCGACCCCATGGACTGTAGCCCACCAGGCTCCTCTGTCCATGGGATTTTCCAGGCAAGAGTACTGGAGTGGGGTGCCATTTCCTTCTCCATGCAAGCAGATTCTTTACCGTCAGAGCCACGAGGGAAGCCCATTTGATGACACAAAAATCCTCCAAATAACAAGGTGTCTTTCACCTGATGGTGCCTTTCTACTTCTTTGACTCTTATCTCAGAATACTTTCCTAATTTACTCAAGATAGTCCAAAAACAAATACCTTATTTCAGTCTTCAGAAAAAAAAAAAAAATATATATATATATATATATATATCATTTGTTCCTACATCAGAAAGTTTATATCTTCAATCCTCTATTATAAAAACACATTTTCTTAGAATCTGCACATGTGTGGCTACGTTCTGTAATTTTTCAGTCAGGTCAGTGTCATTTCCTAAGAGGAGCTTTCCCTGCGTGTGCATTTGTCCCCGTCTTCCAGTCACATTAACCACTTTTTGTTTTTTTATGGTGCTTGTCAATATCTTATTCATCTAATTGTTTATTGCTTGATTAGCATCCTTAATTACATAGTGTAAGTGCCATACAACCTTGACTATCTCATCATATTTACTACTGACAACTGAACCAAGACTTGGCAAACACTCATGACCTATAAAAACATAATAACCAAATTAGATCTATGATTGCTAAATTTACCAGATAAAAACACAGAGCATTTAGTTAAATTTGAAATTAAATAAATGAAAATTACTTTTTTGGTACAAATATGCCCCAAATATTGCATGAGATATACTAAAACGTGGGAATCTTCACTGAAGTATGTTTCAAACAATTCAAATATAAAAGACAAAGGACAGTTAAGAATATTAAAAAATGCAAAAAAAAAGTGGTGTAGAAATTATTGCTAATTTTGTTAGATATGATGATGATAGTTTGGTTATGAGGACAATGTTTTTATTTTTCCAGATGCATTACTGAGGTATTTATGGATAAGACAGCATGATGGTGGTTATTTATTTAAAATTAAGAAAAACATTGATGAGGTTAATAAGGCAACATGTTACCTTGTTCTTTGAAGCTAGTGAGTATGAAAGGAGAGGAAGAAACCTGCTGGGGGCCTCTAGTCCCATTCCTTCTGCCTCCCACTGCTAGAAGCAGGTGAGGAGGACAGAGAAGGCTGAAACTCCTAACTCACTGGGTCTGCTTCCCATTGCAAAGAACACAGAGGTAAGCAGGCAAGTGTGGCATGCATACAAAAGCAAACAGACCCAGGAATTGCTGAAGTTTTGTTTTACTCTTCTCTCTACTGATTTGCATGTTTGGAATTTTCAATCATAAAAGAATATAAAAGTATAAATACACATACACACATATATATATTTCACAATTGAAGCTGAAAATTTTAAACTATGCCTTTCATATTTTTGTTTTTCCCATAGTTTTTTTTTTTCTTTTGAGAACTTAACATGCAATCAATAAATATTTATTGATTGGCAAAAATATATTAAAAATGAATTTATCCCATAACATAGAATTTTCCACTTTTACTTGGAGCAGAAGAAACACAGAAGTCTTATTATGCTCATTTGATTCTTTTAATTAATAATATTTCAGTGATCCTTGCCTCTTTAATACTGTTTGCCTAGTATAATTAATTTCCTAGGAGATTTTAAGTAATGAATATAAGGTATATAAATTGTCTAACCATTAATAATTATACAGTATGACAAACACTTAAAAAACAAATTTAATAAATCCTAATATTCAATCCTACCTGTTTGGTCAACAGTAATTACTCCACATGGCAAACTAGTCTTAGTTAAAAAATTCCCTCGTATTCCTAGTTTACTGAGAGTATTACCATGAATGCGCATTTAGTCAGTTCAGTTCAGTTGCTCAGTCGTGTCCAATTCTTTGAAATCCCATGGACTACAGCACACCACGCCTCCCTGTCCATAACCAACTCCTGGAGTTTACTCAAACTCATGTCCATCCAGCCGGTGATGCCATCCAGCCATCTGGTCCTCTATTGTCCCCTTCTCGTCCTGCCCCCAATCCCTCCCAGCATCAGGGGATTTTCCAATGAGTCAACTCTTCTCATGAGGTGGCCAAAGTATTGGAGTTTCAGCTTCAACATCAGTCCTTCCAATGAACACCCAGGACTGACCTCCTTTAGGATGGACTGGTTGGATCTCCTTGCAGTCCGAGGGACCCTCAAGAGTCTTCTCCAACACCACAGTTCAAAAGCATCAATTCTTTGGCACTCAGCTTTCTTCATAGCCCAACTCTCACATCCATACATGACCACTGGAAAAACCATAGCCTTGACCAGACGGACCTTTGTTGGCAAAGTATGCCTCTGCTGTCCAGGAGTCTCCAGCGGAGGTGTGGATCGGTGGTGGCCTGCTGCAGGGCTGGAGGCACTGAGTGTAGCGCTTCATGCACGGGATCTTTTGAAGGAGGTCACCATTATCTTCACTACCTCCACCATAGTTTGGACCCAGGTAAATAGCAGGGAGGGAACACACCTCCACCCATCAACAGAAAATTGGATTAAAGATTTACCAAATGGGTGTTGGATTTTGTCAAATTGGTTTTCTGCATCTATTGATATGATCATGTGGTTTTTCTGTTTTAGCCTCTTGCTGTGATGGATTGCACCTATTGATTTTCAAGTGTTGAACCAACTTTGCATACCTGAGGATAGATCCCACTTGCTCACAATGTATAATTTTTCTACTTTGTTAGATGTGGCTTGCTAAGGATTTTTGCATCTATATTCATGAGAAATATGGATCTATATTTTTGTTTATGGTTTTGTTCTTTCTTTGTCTTTGTCTGCTTTTGGTATAAGAGTAATATGGGCCTCATGAAGCAAGTTAGGACATTCTCTCTGCTTTTATCCTCTGAAAAGACTGTAGAGAGTTGGTTTACTGTAATTTCTTTTTTAAATTAGGTAGAATTCACCATCTGAGCCTGGTGCTTTCTATTTTGGAAGATTATTAGATGTTAATTCAGATTTTTAAATAGAACTATTCAGATTGTCTATTTCTTCTATGAGTTTTGACAGATTGTCTCCCTCAAGGAATTGGTGGGTGCATCTCATCTAGGTTACCAAGTTTGTGTGCATAAAGTTGGTTACTATATTCATTTATTATCCTTTTAATGTCCATAGTGTCCATAATGATATCCCTCTTTTATTTCCTTTATTAGTAAATATTTCCCTCTCTCTTTTTTTAGCTAGTTAGCCTGGCTAGGGGCTTATTATTTTATTGATCATTTTAAGAACTTGTTTTGTGTTTGTTGATTTTCTCTATTCATCTATCATTTGTAATTCATTGATTTCTGTTTTAATTCATAGCATTGCTTTTACTTTCTTAGGATTTAATTTGCTCTTCTTTTTCTAGTTTCCCAAGCTGAAAACTTAAATTATTGATTTCCAATATTTTCCCTCATTCTTTTTATTTCTTCCATTACTTCTCATGGACTCCTTTAAAATAATAATTGAATGGGTGGGGATAAATGTGGATAGACAGAGGCAAAAGTTATTTCAGTTTATGTATTTTTTAAATTTACATTCAAGTCAAGCTCTGCTTAACAGTAAAATATTCCTACATATATTTCATACCTCTTCTCCATTGAAAGCAAATTCAGATGGGAAAGCAGACCTAATAAAAAGAATTAAATACAGACACAGCATTGGAAAGAAATCACTAGAAGCAGTAGGGCTTATTAGTGAAATTCAAGATTGGAAAGCCAGTCTGGAAGAGCAGAGCTAAAGAAAAAAAAAAAAGTGATAGACTACTTCCTTGATAATATTCTAAATTTTGTCTTTCTAATCTTTGGAAAGAATACTGTGAAATCACACCTTTTCCTAACGGTGAGGACAAAACTTAAAATACTTAAAGATATTCACACCTAGAATTTACACTTCATAATGCAATCTACCCCCACTTCCGTCTGATTACACAATTTTAGAACAAAATGATTTAACAGTAAAAAGAGAAGTGATTTATTTTAAAAGTCTCCAGTCTGCACACAAACAAGCATTTGCTTTTTTTAAAATATATATGTATATATGTTTGAAATATACATATATACATATATATATATACACACATATATATGTATATATGTGTGTGTGTTTCAAATGTTCATTACATGTTCATGGCTCCTTCTACAGCTCCATCAAAAAGTTTTAATCAAGAATGGGCATCACTCCCTTCATCTACTCCCTCTTTCAACATTCATGCCCAATGCCTTGTTTCCAAGCTTTTACCCTCAACATCCTAATGAATTTCTTTAGTCAAACACTACTGGTAAAATACAAAGTGTTAAATCCATTATAATTTTACGTTATCTTTCTAACTATTCTTTTTTGAAGCATTATTCCCATTTCTAGTTTCTCCAGCTAGTTTTCTATGGGAAGGAGCCCCCTGGCATAATTCTTAGATCCTCCACCCTCATTTTACTGTCGATTAGCATTCTGATCAGTGACCGTAGTTTCCATATAATCTTTTCTTTTTTGAGGCAAGACAGCGAAGACTTACTATTCTATTTGTCTAACATCACACAATATTGTAAATAGGTTGATAGCCTTAACTTTGTTTGGACTTTGAGCTCAGCTACAACATGTTGTATGTAAATAATGATCTTATATAATCTCCCTAAACGCCTATGTTCTCATGTAGAATAAGATTTCCTATATCGTTGGATTGTCCTACTAAGCTAGTTCACTATTATGGAAATTATGTGTTTGACACAAAGAGACACACAATATTTACTAAAGAGCTATTAATTCTACTTTACCTACTAGTTTTAGTTCAATTGTTCTTTCTTGCAGGAAACTTGCCCTGAGTTCCTTAAGTAGTCAGGCAATCCTGTGGCTTCCAAGATGTAGCATCTTTAGTGTGGCACTAACAAAGTCCATTACAATTATACATAGTGGATATTACAAAGTGTAATAACAATAACTGACTGCATTAACAAATATGCTAGTAATGATTTCCTTAAAAGTAAGCAGATACTATGTCTTGATTGTGTTTATGTTTCTAGTGCCCAAAATAAGTTAAATAATTAGCATAATGTCAAAGTAAACATCTAAGCCAGGATTTTAAAACAAGCTTGACCCTAGTGCTACACTCAGTCCTCATATACTGTACTGCCTCAGGTATAGTGCTTAAATCAGTCTGACTTCAGTGACGGTTATATGTTTATTCCATATACTGGATTATAAACTCCAGGACTGGTCAACTAATCTGGTCTCTGAGCAGGGTTTATTAACAACATTTTTCCCTGGTCTAGTTGCCAAGTCAATAGTGGGTTATCACTAATAATGGCCTCTGACTAATAGTCCTACTGAAAGGATGTGGGCCAATTAAGAGAGTTTCATACTTGCTAAGAGTTTCATCCTGCTGAGCTCAGAGCAGAATCAATCCTGGCTTTACATTGAATGTGGGACAGTGCAAAAATTACAAAACCTTTTAATGCTTATTGAAATCAAATAAGTTCTATAAAACCTGCAGAGATTTTCTTACCTCTGAGGGGTAATGATTATCTTTCCATTCACCATCTAGACTGACACCTAGAAGCTAAAGAAATAACCAAAGAATGGCAATTTTCAGAAACTATCATATTTTTAAATCCAAAAGACCTTACATGCACCTCTTTTTTTCTTTCTCTTTAAGGTCTTTCTTTTTTTTCCAGTTGTATTCCTTCCATAATTCATGTTGAGAATAGCATTTCTTCAACTTATGTCTATGGTTTAAACAAAATGATCAACAAAATTGCATGTATTAATAAAAAAAAAACAACTTAAGAATGCAAGGCTACAAGGAATTTTAAACTCTTACCTACATGAATATTAAAAAGACTTAAAAAGCTAATAAAATAAGAAAGAGAATGAGCTTTAGGGGGGAAAAACTAGCTTAAATTATGAGAACCATAAAAAAATCAGGACAGCATTCATACTAACACTCAAACTCGTTCAGAACCTATAGTACAATATTTCTTACAAGCACACACTCAGAATTTGAAGACATTTATGGGGCACATCAGCAAATTATTTAATTGCTCTCTCATTCTGTTTAGATATTTTCTCTTACACTAGGATAAAATATGTTTTCCTATAACTTCCCTCCACTGACACTATGCTAAACCAAAATCTATAACCCTTTCAAATGTTACTTCTTCAAATATTTGAATATCAAGATTATTATCCCTTCAGTATATTTCTCTTGCACTGTGAGGATGGCAGGATTATCAGTAGTTTTGGGTGGTGCCCAAATAATGATACTCAGGAAAAAGTAACACTCATAAAGTGTTTTTGCATAATGTTTTTACAATATACTTTTACATATGATATTGTAAATAGTAAAATGACTTATCGTATTGGAAATCTTTAGGGAAAGGAAAAGAGATTTAATAAGGCAAACTTGGTTTAAAAATCAGTAATCTTCAAATGGTATTTCTTAAAGACATCAGGTTCATATCTTTTAATGAAAAGTCTTTGACTGTTTTTGAAAAGATGAACTTACAAATTTTATCCTATGTCCATATAAGAGATCACTTCTGCCATCTGGTTTCAAGTTATGCAAATTATAGGAAAAATTTTTTGAGAGATAAAAATAAGTTCAATTGAGTTCATCTTGAAAATACAAATGTAAAATTTTAAATTCACAGAGTAGTATACAACAAAAGCAAAAAAATGCAAAATAAGTTAAGTTTGTTTATAATTAAATGTAAATCAAATTTTGTGGAAAATAATTAATAGGAAGAAGCTGTATGTACCTAAAAATTGAGTTAAAATAGCAGTAAGGGATATTGTCATAGTCATTATGGCAAACTTTCTAAACTTAATTTCCAAAACAAAACCATGAAATCTGTTTAATAAAGAAGACATTCATAACCCTGTAGGCAGAAATATGGTCATTATTTTCTCCTTATCTGAGGAAGACAGAATTTCAGTAATTCAAACTCATAAGATCTGTTTATCTCTTAATTATTAGTCATGGGACCAGCAGTGTCACCTAGCATATTTTCGGGTTTAACCCAGACCCTCTGAATCAGAAACTCGGGATGAGGACCAGCAATTTGTATTCTAACAATAGTTCCAGGTGATTCTGATGCACTCTGAAAGTGAAACTGTTAGTCACTCATTTGTGTTTAACTCATTGCAACCCCATGGACTGTAGTTCACCAGGCTCTTCTGTGCATGGAATTCTCCAAGCAAGAATACTGGAGTGGATACCATTCCCTTCTCCAGGGGATCTTCTCAAACTGGGGATAGAGTTCGGGTCTCCTGCATTGCAGGCAGACTGTTTGCTGCCCTAGCTACCAGGGAAGCCCACTCTTATACTTGGTTTATTTTATATTTCCTAAGCATATTTATTTACAGTATGTGATACAAACAGGTGGAGGGCTTCAAGACACATACTGTAATTTAAATTTATCTTCTTGCTTAAAAATACTTATTTAAAAATAAAGTTGTTGTGGTTCAGTTGCTCAGTCATGTCTGATTTAGTGACCCCATGAACTGCAGCATGCCAGGCTTCCCTGTCCTTCACTATCTCAGGCAGTTTGCTCAAAATCATGCTCATTGAGTCAATGATTCCATCCAACCATCTCTTCCTCTGTTACCTCATTCTCCTCCTGCCTTCAATTTTTCCCAGCATCAGGGTCTTTTTTAATGAGTTGGCTCTTCACATCAGCTGACCAGTGTTGGAGCTTCAGCTTCAGCATCAATCCTTCACATGAATATTCAGGGTTGATTTTCTTTAGTTTGGTTTGGTCTCCTTGCTATCCAAGGGACTCTCAAGAGTCTTCTCTAGCACACCAGTTTGAAAGCATCCATTCTTCAGCACTCAGCCTTGTTTATGGCCCAACTCTCACATCCATACATGACTACTGGAAAAACTATATCTTTGACTAGATGGACATTTTTCAGCAAAATGATGTCCCTGATTTTTAGTATGCTGTTTAGGTTTGTCATAGGAATTAAACCTTAACTTTCTATGGTTTATGTTTTTTTACACATAGTAGAGTTGGGACCAGAGTGCCCATACTTGACATTATATATGTTTTGCTTCATGTTTATTTTTCTTTCCCCATGCCTTTAACTGTTTTCTTTTTCTCTGAAAATTGTTATACATACAGTTTTCAAGATCAAGTTTTCAATTTTTCATGGATTAACTCTATCCAAATATGATCAATCACTGTGTCTTTTTTCCCCTGACATTTTCTAAAATTATCAGGGGAAAAAATGAGAGACCTGCAAAGAAGTAAATATGAATTTCATAGGATGAGTATTTCCAGGTCTACAAACAAGCTCTCAATTATCCTGTCATCTGAAACATTTAAAAAAAGAAAACATGACCACAAGTCTAAGTCTATAAGGGATTTCAGTTAAATGTATCTTGCCTGTGCATTTACTTTTTGTGATAGAATGCTGTTTTTATTTACTTTTTTTCTTTCCTAAATGAAGAACCTCAGAATTAAAACCAGTTTAAGGTGAGAATATTCTGGTTAAAGCAGAGAATCAGAAAAGCTTTTCATGCCATTGCTGCTTCTGTAGTTTCATAGGCAGGTTTTTGGAACCCAAGCTTTTACACGGTCAAATCTAAAAACTTTGATCTAAAACATTTTCTTCTCCAGATACCTTTGTATGTATTACAGATAGATTTACAAAAATTACCACTAACAGAAAGTTTTGTCTTTTTCATTTATTTGTCTTGGGTAAAACAATCAGCCAGTTGAAGACATTTCTCCAATATTAAACAGAAAAGCATTTGGGCTACATCTTTGCATGTAATGACACCATTGTTCTCTCAGTTAATACTACTCTCTGACCCATTTTTGTTCATTTATAAATTTCTATTCATTCTTGAAACCCTTGCACAAGCTGTATTTCTTTTTTAAAGGCTCCATCACAGAAGTCAATCTTTTTTCTGCTGTAAATTTTGTCTTCAGTATATTTCTAACCTCACATGATACCCAAATATTTACTGAAATTATTTGCCTACATCTCTAACTTACCCTTGAATTAATATATAAATCCTCATTCATCTGTACTTCCAAAATCATATATAGGTGTGGCATATATAGGAACTCAGTAAGGGTAATATTTAAATAACCAAAACTGCAGAAGATAATCAAGATATTTACTCATGTAAAATTTTTTAAAAATCAAAGGAAATTCATGAAATTATATTGAGGCAAGTGTTTTGTTGTTGTTGTTGTTGTTGTTCACAATAATACAGCTTCAATTTTCTGCTTTTTTGTGAGACTATAGATCCGTTTATAAAATGATCTCAATTTTTTAAATACTTTTGAGAACATTTCCTTTTCATCAATCATGTCCTGATTTATTTGATTAGGGGCTTCCCTGGTAACTCAGACAGTAAAGAATCTGCTTGCAGGTTTGATCCCTGGGTCGGGAAGAGCCCCTGGAGGAGGAAATGGTAACCTACTCCAATATCCTTTCCTGGGAAACCCCACAAACAGAGGCGCCTGACAGGCTTGTCTTGCCCAATCCATGGACAGGGGTCCATGCGGCTGTAAAGAGTCGGACATGACTAAGTGACCAACATGCTTATTCAGAGTAACTGTTATAATTAGTGAAAACAGTTCAGTTTCATCAGCAAGTAAAACAAATGAAAGGATACATTTGACCAGCTGGCAATCACAGAAACAATGAGATATAAACTAACCATACAGTAATATGACCATACCAAGGCGGTTTGTAAATATCATAAATTTCCACAGTGGTTTCAAATTTTACTCAAAGAAAACACTTTTAACACTTCAAGGAAAAAAGAAAAACAACCTTTTACCTACTCAAATCTGTACAAATGCATAACATAGAGACCTCTAGTAAAAACACCACATAACATTAAATCACAAAAAGCACTAAAATTGCCAAACTTTAAACTTGTGATATTACAGTTTTAAAAACAAATATCATCCTCTTGATCAAATTTTATTCAAATTAGGGACTTAATTCACCATAACACTTACTGAACACATACATGCTACTATATGTAAAACAGATAACTCATTAGAACCTACTGTATTGCACAGGGAACTCTATTGAGTACTCTGTAATGACCTATATGAGAAACTAATCTAAATGTATATGCATAACTGATTCATTTTGCTATACAGCAGAAATCAATACAACATTGTAAATCAGCTATACTCTAAAACCAATTAATTTTAAAAAATAATAAGTATTATATACTAATTCAGATGTTTAAAAGAAGTAATGAATTGGAAAAAATGATGGATGGATACATTGCAAAGAAATAAATTACTAGAAAAGTAAAATAATACTGAACATTTATATTTGGATGATTTGCATATTACTACAAGTGTTCGAATATATCCTTTGATCTTGAAAGCATGCTGTGTGTTGTGGCTTCCATCCTGTGTTCCTTGAAGCCCTCAAGGTTTCACAAAGGCCTCCAGGGGTTGGCAGGAAAAAAGAAGGGACATTTGGCAAACTCCAGACCTCCTGCAGGATTTAAACTTTATTCAGAGGAGTCATTCTCTTTGTCTCTTCTCTCTCTCTCCTTTCATGTATTTGTTAGAACAAAGTCTCAAGACAAAAAGAGATGGAAAACCAAAGCAGTAAGAAGTCCAGGGAGTTCTTTAATAAGTGTCACAAACTTTAATTTACTGTGAGGCCCCGGAAACAGTATTTTGAAATCACAGATGGCCTTCAACTATGTGAGATCCCTAAAATTAAGAATGTTCCCAAGTTACACATGAAATGGAAGCAGAGCTAAGGCATCGGTATTCTTTTTTTCTTTTTAATTTCTAAATTGGTGTCAAATAGAAATCTTAAATCCAATCCAAGACATGGGATAATTTCAAGTTTTCTATTAAAATGCTTCTCAAATATCTTGTTTTTATAAATATTAAAGCTAACTTTATTAGCTATTGTGTAGAATTTTAATTTCATTAAAACTTCAAAATAAAAAATTATCAAGCATATAACTCATGTAAAGATGCAGAAGCTCATTAGGGCTTATTAATTAGTAATTGTAACTCCTTTCTGGTGAACAGAGCGGCTTTGATGCTGCATCTCATCAGACTTTCAGTGATTTATTGATCCTAAACTTCCTTTAAATTACAAGGAATGTTTTGGTGATCTGAACAACCTTAAAAGAAGTCAAAACAGAATAAATGTCATTCAGAACTTAGAAAGTAAAAAATGTCCCAAGTTTATTAATATGAAATGGTATCTTACTAGCAGTACTTTCCATACGTTCTCCCAAAATTCTGCCAAATTATGTACCATGCTTGCTCAGTCAAGTCTGAATCTTTGTGGCCCTTGGGCTGCAGCCCACCAGGTTCTTCTGTCCAAGCAATTCTCCAGGCAAGAATACTGGAGTGGGTTGCCATTTCCTTCTCTAGGGGATCTTCCCAAACCCAGGGATTGAACCTGCATCCCTTATGTCTCTTGCACTGGCAGACAGATTCTTTATCAATGCACCACCTGGGAAACTACCAAATTATACATTTTAACAAACACAGTTGTATTTAGCAAATATAACA
This sequence comes from Muntiacus reevesi, assembly GCF_963930625.1. Lineage (NCBI taxonomy): Eukaryota > Metazoa > Chordata > Mammalia > Artiodactyla > Cervidae > Muntiacus > Muntiacus reevesi. The sequence goes on from NC_089251.1 coordinate 205,710,768, forward strand.
CTACACTAAAAAATAGAACCATCAACCTTTCAGAAACTAGGAAGAATTTCTATCATCTTTTTAAGAGTTGGATTAAAAACTCCAATATTTGGATCACCAGGCTATGTTGTATAAAATGAATACAAATCACACACACACACACACACACACACACAGACACCCATACACACATGATTCTTTTGCTCCCATTTGCTCCCATTGTCCATCCCTTGGATCTAAAATTCAAGTGAGTGTTTTAACCAGATAATTAAGTCTGCTACTTAGGTGCTATTTAAAATATCCTACATGCTTTATCATACTTTCTCAATCTCTCCTCCCTACAGTGTCATTCTTACACTATCCATTAGAATGTCAGCTTTTAGAAAATACTTGGGAAATAGGAAGGACTAGGGAAAATATTGATGCAGTCCATATGTTTTGCAATCTGTAGTCCTATAAGTAAAGAGATGCAGACCTTCCTAAAAGGGGATACTTGGGAATGCAACATGATTTTTTTCATTAGTACTGTTTAAAGCATCAGAAAGGACTACCCTGGTGGTTTGAATGGTAATGAATCTGCCTGCTTTGCGGCAGACCTGGGTTCAATCCCTGTGTTGGGAAGATCACCTGGAGAAGAGAAAGGCTACTCCCTCCAGTATTCTAGCCTGGAGAATACCACAAACAGAGGAGCCTAGCTGGCTATAGTCCATAGGGTCGCAAAGAGTCAGATACTACAAAGTAACTTTCACTTTCAAAGTATCAGAGAGGCAAGAATTGAAGAGATGAGTAAAGAGGCAATATTCATTTTCATAAATGCCACTAAGCTGGAGTCTCCTTAGATGCTAAGAAGTATCAAAGCAGATACAGTTCCACCTGTTCAGTATGTGGATAGTTGGAAGACCCAGCAGAGTCAACAGGAATAAATGCTGAGTCTAGACAGACAGTCTTTACTCAAAAGATTAGCAGGAACACAATGTTTATGATAAAAAATTTACAGAATATAATCTTGGGGACTGAGAGGGAGAGATAATGACTGATACTAACCTGTTTATGGAAGACTAGATATTTTCCTTAAAAATATATTAAAATAAATTAAAAATCTGTTTAGTAAATTAAAATGAAATATGATAGTGTGTTGCAAATATAATCATAGATAAACTGTAAAAAATAAAATGGAAATAGAAACAGTATATAAGGATATGAAGAATAAATATAGCTAAGGCTTTCAAGAGCCAGAATTTCAATAGAAGCACTGGAGGTATTCATTGAGCAGAATTGATGCCTAAATGAAGATGGAAAAAAAGTCATGTGAAAGGTAAATTTGGGGAGCTCTTGGAATATGCAGCTTAGTCAAGAGAGGGAAGTAATAACTGGTGTAATGATAGGTAAAAACGACAGAGCAAAGAATCATCTTTAGCATTATGGGTCTCTTTGGGGGAAGAAACCAGATAATTCTGTTTTCAAAATGTCACTTATTGGCAAAACTCCAGGCACAGACTCTACCAATCACCATTTGTATCTTCTTCCTTTAAAACTGACCTTTTAGATTGCATGAAATCAATAAATCTACAATCAGAAAATTACTACAGAGGTCAGAAAAGCCAGTAATATAGTAATGCTGAGTTATACTAAAAATTCCTGATTTATAACAGGAATATAAATTTAAAAACTAATACTGATTTATAATAAAGCTTCGCTGGTGGCTCAGATGGTAAAGAATTTGCCTGCAATGCAGGAAACCTGGGTTCCATCCCTGGGTTGGGAAGATCCCCTAGAGGAGGGTATGGCAACCCACTCTAGTATTCTTGCCTGGAGAATCCCCATGGACAGAAGAGCCTGGCAGGCTACAGTCTATGGGGTTGCAAAGAGTCAGACAGGGCTGAGCGACTGAACACAGCACACAACAAAAATAAGAAATACTGGGTTGGTTTTACCTATGACTCTCTGTGTCTTTATGACCTTGAGAAAACCCACAGTTATCACAGGATTCACGTAAGTCTAACATAGGGCTTGGTATAATGACTGTGGATGGTAGCAGGTAATGCATGATTTAACTAAAAAATAACTGAATGCCAAAAAGGTGTCAGGCATTGAGCTGGACTCCACAGAATTAAAATAAACTCAACATTGCTCTCACTCTCAAATATTATGGTAAACTGAGGAACAATTTTCTAAAACCTCTTCTAGTTTTTCTTATCTAGATTAACTGCCATTGTAATGAAAAGTTTGAAAAATCAAAGAGAAAACAGTAACTTGATACATAGAAACTCAATATAAAAAAAGAAAATAAATTTCTGAACATAAAAACTCAATAGATGCTCATGAAGATATGGTATATTTTGAGCAATTCACCTATTTTCTGCCTGATTACGTGGATCTGCAGACACTTTCAGTTCTTGGTATAAAGAATCAGCTCTAAGGAACCAACCTACCCAGTAGCCCAAAATTACTCTCTTTAAGGGTCCAAATTATTATATATTTTAGAAGTTTCCATATTTGCATTTGCCTTTTATGGTACAACTGCTGATAATGATGCCACTGCTGTTATCTAGTCACTAACTAGTTTTAGACTCTTTTGAGACCCTATGGACTGTAGCCTGCCAGACTCCTCTGTCCATGGGGTTTCCCAGGTAAGAATACTGGAGTGGATTGCCATTCCCTTCTCCAGGGAACCTTCTCGACCCAAGTATCAAACCTGCATGTCCTGAATTGGCAAGTGGATTCTTTTACAACTGAATCACCTGGGAAGCCCTAGATAACGACAGAATTCAGCAAAATATATTGCCCTGCCGACATGCAGGAGACCTCCAACAATGTATTGAATTCTAGCATAGTTCCTCTAGCTTGAGATATTTGGTTTACTCAAGTGTAATCCCATGACAAAAATGAATATTTCAGAGATCCCAACAGACACAAATATGTCTAGTCCTTACAACTTGCCTCACCAATTGTGGAGAAAAAAATATTCATTTTTTAAAATGTGTGTAACTTGATATGGGAGTTTGCCCATTAGTAATCCAAATCCACACTATGACTGGTCATAATAGTTAATCACTATAATTTAGTTCCTTTGTTAAGCTTTAAATAAACTGAATGCTTTTCTTCCTTTGAATTGTTGAAAGAAGAAATACTGTCCTCTACTATATATATTGCTTCTAAAACTGTGAGGAAACATTTTAAAGCCTACCCTCACAATTATGTCTGTTTTCAAATTAAAATGAGGGTCTGTGTGTGGCACCAAATTACCAATTCATTTGCGAAAATAACTACATGCAAGACATTGTTTTTTAAATCTGAAAATACAGACAAAATTTAACATTCCTGCTCTGAGGAAACTGACTTTACTAGTGAAGGTCTCAAACAGCTGCATAAACTAGTCCAGGAGGCTTTCTCAAAAAATAGAGAAAACTCGGAAAGCCAGGGTTGAATTGCAAGCAGAACTGAAGTTTCTACTTCTGCTACAGAAAGGAAAGGTTTGAGGACATAAACTTAACTGGGGAACATGCAACGGCGTGTACCTTTTCCATGGTTTGACCACTGTTCTTTGGTATGGCAAGGTTTAGAGAGTAGAAAGTGGTAGTGTGTTAAGAGTAAATGCCAGCCACGTGTAACCAAGGTTTTTCAGCTCATTCAATGAATTATAGGATCTTTAAGCAATAAGAGCTTTATTGTTTAAATAAACAATTTTATTTATGTTTAATATTTAATAAACATAATAAACATTAAGTCACTCACTTGGTTGGGGATGGGGGGGTGCTTCCCAGGTAGCTCAGCAGTAAAGAGTCTGCCAATGCAGGAGCCACGGGAGATGCAAGTCATCCACGGGTCAGGAAGACCCCTTGGAGGAGGAAATGGCAACCCACTCAAATATTCTGACCTGGGAAATCCCACTGGACAAAGGAGCCTGGCAGGCTATAGTCCATGGGGTCACAAGAGTTGCATATGCCATGACTTTTCAGCTTATCAATGAGTAACAGGAATGTTAAGTAATAAGAACTGACAAATGTGCCCTCAAATATGATAGAAGAGTTGGGATTTCAAAGCAGATGGGGAAGTGATAGCAGGAAGTTTGGCAAATTTGGCCAAAACAAAACAAAATTAAAGTAGCACGTTTTGTGACCTTTTTCTTCTGTGCTCTTATCTAGGCAATTTTTTTGACTAAATTTTAAGTAATTAAAATTTTCTTTCTCCCAACTTTATTGAGGTATGATTGGCGAACGCAAATTGTATATATTTAAGGTACACAAGTTGATGTTTATATATCAGTTCAGTCACTCAGTCATGTCTGACTCTTTGTGAGCCCATGGACTGCAGCATGCCAGGCTTCCCTGTCCATCACTAACTCCCGAAGCGTGCTCAAATTCATATCCATGAGTCGGTTTATATATGTATATATGCTATGTATTAATCAACATAATCAAATCTCACAACAAATCATGACCTCACCGTTAGGGCTTTCCTGGTAGCTGAGCTGGTAAACAATGCAGGAGACTCCAGTTTGATTCCTGGGTCAGGAAGATCCACTGGAGAAGGGATAGGCTACCCACTCCAGTATTCTTGGGCTTCCCTTGTGACTCAACTGGTAAAAAATTCACCTCCAATGTGGGAGTCCTGGATTCAATCCCTGGATTGGGAAGATCCCCTGGAGAAGGGAATGGCTACCCACTCTGGTATTCTGACCTGGAGAATTCCATGGACTGTACAGAGTTGGATACAACTTTCACTTTCACTTTTCACCTCACAGTTAACAATTTCTCTTTTATTTTCTTTTGTGTCTTAGCAGATATCTAGAAAAACAATACAATCGTGTTAACTGTCATCACATTGCTGTACACTAGATCCTCAGAATGTATTCATCTTGCATGACTAAACTTTGTACCCTTAATCTCTCCTCGTCCTATAACCTGAGGAATCTCTCCCCAGGTCCACTGCTTACTAGCTTTGGGAGCCTGGGACAGTTTCTAAGGTCTCTGGGTTTGGTTCCTTCAGTAGTGAAGCAGAGATCATAAAAACTATTCAGAGCACTGTTGTGAGGATTAAATAAAGTCAAACATTACAAACAACCAATTGCCTGGCACATACTCAACACCCAAGTAATAATTAGGTGCTGTGATTCTCACTATGGTACTTTGATAAAAGTAATGCCAAGCATATTGGTTGACTTGGCCAAGACCATACTATCTAGTGAAATGAATATCAATTCTCTATAAATAAGAACAGAGACAGGACTTTTTACGCGATTTAACCTTTTTAGAGAACTTACATCCCATGTGATGCTCACAGTGGCTCTAGGAGGACGTGAAAGACAAATTACCTTCTCAGTCTTGTGAGTAATGACTTGGCCGCTTAAAGAAGTCAAGTGACTTGCCTACCAGCTCAACCAGAGGCAGATGTAAAGCTCCAATTGCTGGAGGCCTAACCTTTCCTTTGTCAAACATTCTGCCCTGACATATAGACAGGTTGCTTCTCCACCTCGATGGTTGGGAGTACCTCAGACAGCAACACAGTACAGAGCAACACAGTCATCTGAAATCAACAGTCAGAAAAGATTATACAGTACTTAGTGCTACAAAAGGTGTTAGTCTCTTTTCTTATTAAGAGAGTTTATATTTTTTAGAATCTTTTGAATATAGTAGCATCTTTGTGGAATTAAAATCCAAGGATAGCAATGTAAAAATTATTTTGTCATGGGGTATCAAAAGAAAAATTAAACAATTAACAAAACTGGTAATGGTAGAAAACCCAGTGAACATTTATACTCCTAGGAAAAATGGGGAAACATATACACATACAACTAATTAATGTGTGTAATTTTTCACTTACAAATTGAATATCATCAGGGAACAGGTAGGTGCAAGCTACCTGCTTTCAGATGCTATTTGCAAGAACAAAGAAGTGACAGGTTAATGGTTTGAGAACACAACTCCAGTAATGAATATTCAAACTCATTAAAACTGGCACAGGTATTGACCGCACAAAGAAGCATGCCAAGGTGTTATCAACTGAAAGTGCAAAGTGAGATCAGCTTTTAAATTATGTTTCAGAAACCATACGGCCAGTCAAAACAAAGAGAAAGCAGTGTTATGTCATATACTGGAGGTTTCTGGTGTGGAAACAAGAAGCAGAGGAATTTCTGAGAAAGCTGACACAGTTCCTTAGTGTTTTGGGCCAAAGTACCAACTGGTTTCCTAAACCAAAGAACTATTAAAACCGTGGTTTATACCATGACTTTATGTTGACATGGAGAAAAAAATTATGAAGTCGCAGAACTAAAGTTACACTCAGAGATCTTTTACAATTTTCTATCAATTATATGAATCCTACTAAAGCATCCTTATCACGTGATCACCCAACCTCTCTGTAACATTAAGAAGGAATGGAGAAATCACTACTTTTTACTTAAACTAGCCTCATCAAAAGGTGGAAGACTATTCTTGCTACATGTAACATATTACAGTTGAGCAGACGTCCATCCCCACAGGCTTTCATTTTTGTTAATTCTGAAATCTGCATGAAAAATCAAACCCCTTATAACAGGATTGCCTTTTGCACCCAATGATGGTTCTGATAGCAACTCCAATTTCTTGTTTCTCGAGGTCTGACTTTTTTCAATCCTATTGCAAGGATTCACACTCATAATTCTGGTTTAATCTCCTTGCCTTTACTCTTAAAGATAAATGCATCAGTTTCCCTGGTGGCTCAGTGATAAAAAATCTACCTGGAGATCTAACCTGTAGGAGACATGTGTTGGATGCTAAGTCCATGTGTCATAACTATGACCCTGTCCTCTAGAGCCCAAGAGCTGCAACTAATGCCCCCATGTGCCACAATTTCTGAAGCCCATGCACTCTAGAGCCCAAGGCCCACAACAAGAGAGGCCCACATACCACAACTGGAGAGCAGCTCTTGGTCTCCACAACTAGAGAAAAGCCTGTGCAGCAATGAAAACCCAGCACAGTCAAAAAAAATGAATAAATAATTTTTTTGTTAAAAAAAAAAGGTATGTTTTGTCATTCAAAATTAGTACAGTTCCAGAAACCATGGAATCAGCATGCAGATCATTCCAGATCATGTTTCCAAATCAGCATTCCAGATCATTCCAGATCAGCATTCCAGATCAGCATGCAATCCTCCCCTCTAGCACATCTCCAACAACAACTCTCCCTTTTTGCTTCATTTAGACTTATTCCTTTCATTTTTCCAGCCTTTTGTATTTCATACTCATATTTGTATCCTTGGCTGAAGAATTACCATAGCATGTTGGTAGTCATTCACAAATTGATCATAATTACTTAGAGGTTCATTACACTATTCTTTTCACTTTTATGTATAATGGAAGAAGTTAAATTATAAAAATTGTATAATAAATGGCATGATCAGAATATCCCCTTCTCAAACCTTCTTCACTGCCCCTAATTCTCAATGCTCATTTGAAACAAGACACAGCTAATATTTTAACTCATAAATAAATGCATAGGCCATTAAGCAATTATCATTATTGATGATTAAAATCTTAGCATCTTACAAGACAGCGTAAATTGTATTATCAGATTAACTGGTGTCATTTGGTAAGTCTGCTAGAAATTGACATGGAGTAGAATCAAGTTTTGACAGTGATAACAGAGAATTTAAAAATTCTTCTAACACTACTGCTAATAATAGTAATAAAACTTCCACTTGAACTAGGTAATAGGAAGTTCAGAAGTATGCATTATAGTCACATTGCCAATTACTTTAGGGCCAATTGTGCAATCACATGCAAATTTGGGTAATTCCAAGTACGAAAACTGGTGCCATTTCATTGATATCTAATTGACTGTGTTATTCAATCAAACCCACTGATCAAGAAGAACCTGAGGTCCAGCACAGTGATGGTGATGAGGTTTTCCCAAGGGGAATATTCAGCTAGTGAGCCAGGCTCCTGAATCCCAGTGTAATACTCTGTTTTCTATCCACATTAAATTTTAATTCCACATTAAATTCTGTGCACATCTTATTTCAGAGTTCTTGTATAAATTGATTAGAGAAGTTTCACTTTTCCAACGTTAACTATATAGTTTATAATTAATCTTACATCTAAAAACTATTTTCTATATGTGCTACATCTTTTCTTAATATTATATTTCTAAAACTTTAATTTGTTTATAGTTATTGTGCATATTGTTGCCTGAAATTAATAGTAGGATATATTATCTTAAAGCTTCAATCTGCCTCATTTTAGCTGTGTGGACCTGATAAAGCCACATTTGCTTGAAACTTCATTTTGTTGATTTATAAAATGAATATATCTTCACTTAAATTAGAGAACTATAAAGATCATGTATGACAAGTTAAAAATGCAAGCATGGTTACTAGCTCCTATTAGATAAATCTCCAAAAATATAACATATTATTGACATTAAAAATAAATTTAATGAAAGACTATATTACAAACTTTTTGCAGCTCTACAGGACTATATAAAAATAGTATTTAATTTTTACCAAGAAAAAAAAAAAGGTAAATATTGAAAAGAAATAAAAGTAAAATGCTAGATATACTATTGTATGTGCTTCTTTTTGTGTGTGTGTGTGTGTGTGTATGTGCCTCTTTGACCACACATGAAACCAAACCACTGTGAACAGGATGGAACATTTCAGTTGACTAAATGATCATGCTTGAGATGAATTACTACAGAGAATCTTAGCCTTTAATGTTAAACAAAATTATCTCAAGCAATTCTTCTAACTATAGACTTTCTGAAATGTACCTGTGTGTTTAATTCTTGTTTATCCAATATAACATAGCAGAATAGTTGATTATGTGTTACCCAAAGGTCTCAAAGGCCATCCCCTCTGACTACATGACTAACATGATTAAGTAAAATTAGCCTTAGAAAGAAATGCACACCTCCCCCACTGCCCCCGCCAAACACACAAGCACAAAACATGACTCAGGCAAAGCAAGTTGAATTAAAAGCTTAAAGTGTAAATGTCACTATTTTTAACTTTTTTTGTAAGACTTTTTTTTTTTACAGTTACAATTGATGATACAAAAATGATTATGCTTTCTCAAAATCACCTAAAAATTCTGGTCAAATTCAAACAGTCAGATATGATTCAAAGGAAATCTTCTCTTATTATTACTCATCTTTCTCTTAATATGTCTCTCCTTAAGCCAGATATGTGTTTTTAATAGTTTATAAACAGTATTAAAAATTAGTTTAAGGAAAACACAAAAATAATTCACCGAAGACATTTTCTCTATGGCGATGTATTCTGCCCAACATTGAACTTGGAAAACCTGGATTCTGGCTGGACTTAAGTGCTGATTTTGAACTGGAGAGAAGTGAAGAAAAAAATACAGTGTCTCACCTTACTCGTGTATAACACAAACTTAATGCCCACTCTGCCTCCAAACAAAGTTTTTCAAAGAAACACAAATATCTAAGGCATGTTGAAGCATCTTAGAAAAGTGGAAGAGTAAATGTAAACAGGAATGTATCATAAGCATATTAGGTGAAATTCCTATTCTAGTTCCAAGGAAAATGATATAGCTAGTAATGATCCGAGTAACTTCAAATTCTTCTGTTTTAAAATCATAATCTAATATATGATTGTGCTAGAGTAGATCACAGTATAACAGGTATAGTAAAATGATAGCATTAATATTCTAAATACCCACCAATCTGAGTTGCTTGCCTTTTTTCACCATTACTTTTAAACACACACAGAGGCATAGGACATTACAGATAGTCTCACACACCATGCCAGTTCCTATGAGCCTGTCCTAATACTTTCTTGTTGTCCCAGGGACATCCTCTTTCTTCTCTTGGGCTCATCCGACCTCTACACTAAGACTGAACTTCACCTTTTCCATAAAGATGACTCCAGTGATTCTTAACTCAAATTGACCTCTTACAGTTCTTTTTTACTTTCCCTCAGTAATGACCCAGGAGTTTATCATCAAATTGTTGTCTGATTATTTCAGGCATCTTATCTTCATCTAGTTTCTGAATTCCCTGGGTACCATATTATATTTTATTTCTTTTAAACATGTCAGTGGTTCATGTATATGTTAGCCATAACTACTATCACATATAAGAGGAAACTGTATCAAGTAAAGGAGAGGCAAAGAGAATAAAAGAGTTCAAAAACCAAAATGCACTGGAGTGCGTCCTGCATCATATTAGGGACAGAAGTGTGGAAAATGGAGATGTGGTTTCGATTCTGGGGAAAACAATGTTAACCAAACCTCATCCTAGTCTGAACTGAATATTTCTGGCAACTCTCCAATTATCTCTACTTTCTACTCCAATCACAGCTTTTCGATTACTAATTTTACTTCTTCACATTCTATATATCAGGAAAGATACTGTAAACAATGGGGAATGCATTCATAATTTCTCTGAGCAAAAGAACTGTGCTTATTCATTTTTACATCCTGTATCTAGAAGAATGTTTGTCTATTCTTAGTAAATATATCTTGAATGAATAAAAGGATAGATGGATAAATTGATGGAAAAATAGATGTCAAGGTCAAAGTGTCTATTAATCTACATTTGTGTTGACAAACCCAGTTCCTGGGCCAAAAAGTCAAGACCAACCATGATTATGTGGAATGCACTGTAAGTACACAATCTGTTTTATTGCAAACCTTCTAAATGTCAACAGGTTCCACCTGGAATACACAGAACTGCGCAGGGCATGTAGTTTTGGAATTCAATAACGCTTGATGAATCTAAGCATAACTGTTTGTTACCACTCACACAGACTTTTTTGTTCCTTTTAAAAAATCAAAAAATACTTCTCTACTATAAAAAGTAGGTTGTAACATGAAAGTTTAGTTCTCAAAATCTAAAGTTTGGCTTATATTTTCAACTCCCTTAAGTAATCCAAGTGCTATTAAAACATAGAAATTTTATTTTCCTAATATTTTCCCCCGAAATGTTAACACTGGATTTTATGGGTAAATCATTTAGTATAAATATTATCACTTTAACATAGCTGGAATCTTTAAAATATTTTCTTAAAAAACTAGATTTTAATTTCAAACAAAAGTATGAATACTTGCAACTGGTATGTAAAATTACCACAGTTTGATTTTTATAGTAAATATTTTAATGTTATTTTTGATTTCTAATGTTTTTAATACAGATTAATTTAAATGTTCATAAAAGCATTTGGAGCATATAAATCCCATAGTAATAAAGAGAACGTTTTTGGTAATCTGCATAAAAGTAAATATGCTTTAATGACATATTATTATGAGCACTTTAATTTTGGCAGGAAGTGATCTACTCTTGATAGCAAGATACTTTGACATCCTTACTTTAAAAAATACCAGGCATGATAAACTAAATTATGTTTCAATAAAAATATAAATTACCCTCAAAAACTCATAGCCATATATTCAACTCTACCTTTTAAAAATATCAGCTTTGCTGATGGTTATTAAAAAAAAAAAAAAAAAACAGAAAAATTAAAAATAAGTTGGAAGAGTTAAAATTTTGACTCAGGGCTGGGAGTCACAATACTGTCAGAAGTGTAACTAGCTCCCTGCTCACAAACAAATCCAATATTTTCTGCAACACAACAAAATTGAACTGAGGGACAAAAATCCTTGCATGCTAAAATAGTGCCAAACAAGCAAAAAACAAATCTGACTATTTTGTCTGATTTCCCTAATTAAGAGTTCCCATATTACTGTAAATATTATTGGTACTATTTCAGCAATTTATTTTTCATGAAAATTACAACAATGGTGTTTTACTTTATATTAAAAACCTTGAATGTAATTCATCAGCATAAGCCTACTGGATGTATTTTAAAGAATAGTCAATTACCCAGAGCATCTCTAAAAGCTGTCGTCAGGATCTCTACCACTTGAAGATTTATTAGGTTCCAGATTTTTGCTTTTCATATGTGTTCTTATTTTTTGTATTTACCTTTTATCTTTGTGTTTTATAAGCTGTAGCTTGTTTTCATTGTGCTCTTACCTATAGGAAATATTATCCCAAATATAGATGAAGAAACCAAGCTTTGGAAGGCTTTTTAAAAAAGCTGAATTTTTTTTCCATCTTCTTTTATCTGGTTAATCTCCTTTTAAGGACTTTTTCCTATTTTCAATATGTCATACTTTGACACATCATTTTGAATATAACAGGTTTGAGTATCATGTGGTAGGTAAGTTCAGCTGGCTCCAACATTTAGTCCAATAAAATCACAATTATATCCAGAGCCTCACACATGGTCACTCATCCCATCTAGCCATTAAGACAAACAAACAAACCAGAAAAAAAAAAAAAAAAAACCACTGCAAAATCTCACATATGGGATGGACATTGGCAAAGACAATTTTGTATAGATTTAAAAAAAAATCTATTCACATCATAAGAAAGAGAACCAAAAAGAAACTTATACTGATTGTGGATCAAATGGGCCCACCTTCATATATCAGAAAATGTATCTCACTGTTCTAACTGAACTATTTTGAATCCTAGTTGGATCCCAGCAATGTGAGGTCCATCTGGTCAAGGCTTTGGTTTTTCCAGTGGTCATGTACGGATGTGAGAGTTGGACTGTGAAGAAAGCTGAGTGCCGAAAAATTGATGCTTTTGAACTGTGATGTTGAAGAAGACTCTTGAGAGTCCCTTGGACTGCAAGGAGATCCTAAAGGAGTCCATCCTAAAGGAGATCAGTCCTGGGTGTTCATTGGAAGGACTGATGCTGAAGCTGAAACTCCAATACTTTGATCACCTCATGTGAAGAGTTGACTCATCTGAAAAGACCCTGATGCTGGTAGGGATTGGGGGCAGGAGGAGAAGGGGATGACAGAGAATGAGATGGTTGGGTGGCATCACTGACTCAATGGATATGGGTTTGAGTAAAGTCCAGGAGTTTGTGATGGACAGGGAGGCCTGGCGTGCTTAGATTCATGGGGTCGCAGAGTCGGACACGACTGAGCGACTGAACTGAACTGAACTGAATGTGTTAATTGCTGGGTTTGCTTTTATATCAATGTGACAGAAGTCCTACTTCTCAGGGTTTATTGTCTCTTAGAACTGAGCTGCGCTTAGAGTGACACTGCTAGACTGCACCCAGCTGGGATTTGTTGACCACTGGCCCACAAAGGGGTAAGTTTAACTGAGGATAAGCATTTAGATGCTTTGGCAGCAATTTGACAGTGCTGCAAGATCCAGATACATGATAAATGAACTAATTTATTAATACCTGAGCAGAAGCTTGGCTTTCTCCCATGAAAAAGTTTCATGGGTCTCCCGACCTCCAGCATGTGTTATGGACTTAACCATAGTCTTTTCACTATACCCCAGATGTACTTAAAATCCAAAATCTGTTTTTGATGGATAAATGATTTATAACCTACAGAATAAATTTTGAAATTCGCTAGTGGCAAAGAGTTGAAGACAGAGTTTAAAAATACAGTATCACTTAATTCATTTTGTATAAAACTTTAAAGTGAATATCCCCAAATTGCTAAAATTGCTATAAGATCTCTACTTCCATTGCCATCATCCTTATTTTAGAGACATTTCTTCTTGCCAATAATGTTATTAAAAAAAAAACAGAGATAGTCTAGATATACATCATCCCCAGAGATTAGTGTTGTTAATCTAACCTAGATTAGTTAACAAGAAGGAAGCTAGTTCATTTCCTACATTAAAACCTCTGAATATTGTTGATACGCTAGTTCCCGTTCAAAATCTGAGAATTGGCATGTAAAGTGAATAATCACTATTTCTCTCACTATTTGCTTAATTGTGATTTAGGAATTACCAAAATTACCAATAACAATCCTTTCTATGAGTTGCCTGTAGATCCTCTCTCAAACAAAGCAGGATATTAAATTTCTTTTTTTTGGAGCCCATTATTATTGTGGTACTTATTATATTTTTGCAATGTAATTTTTGAATGGTTGATTATAAGAAGATAAATTTGGAGACTGTATATGAAATGCCTATTTATTACTTTATTTTCTAGTAGTTCACTTTTTATTGTATTTTTCAAAAATATAGATTCAGGCCAAATAAGAAATAAAAGCAAATTATTAAATTTTAAGATAGTGGTCTTTCACAATAGTTTTAGAAGCAGTCTTAGAGTAGGTTAAATATGTTATAATCAAGGCAGAAATTTCTATATGAGAGAATCAGCCTCTGGGGTTTACAGGAAGATGATGTCCCTTACTGCTGGCAGGAAAAGGAACAGTCACTGTCTTTGCACCTGGAAATCAGGTTTCAAGTGGGATAAAGATGTAGGTTCTCTGATTGGGGAAGGGATTCCAGGTAGAGAAAACCGTGTGGACAAAAGTACCAAGTCAAAAGAGCTTTTGAGACCTATGCAAAATATCAAGTAGTTCAATATCTCTGAAACATAATGTACAGTAGAGGAGTAGAAAAGAGGCCAAGCTTGATTCTGAGAGGCCTGGAATACATCGGGAAGACTTTGAAATTTATTCAACTGGCAAAGGGGTCCCGCTGATTTTTTTGAGAAATGAGCTTGAAATTTTTAGCTGAGCCTTATATTTGCCAGGAGACTGCTTGAGGTCTAGAGACCCATGAAACTTTTTATTTATGAAGCAGTCTGTGGTTAACATATACATGCTTCTATATACAAAACAGGTAATCAACAATGACGTACTGTACAGCACAGGGAACTCTAGTCAATATTCTCTAATAACCTATATAGGAAAAGAATCTGAAAAAGAACGGATATATGTATATGCATAACTAAATCTCTTTGCTGCACACTTCAGACAAACACAACTTTATTTGCAAATCCACTTGCAAATAAAAATTCACTTGTAAAATAAAAATTGAATTAAAAATTAAAAAAAATAGTTATAAAATCACATAAATGCACACATTTATCAAATAAAATTTAGAAAAAATAAGTAAGCAAAAAAGAAAAAAAAAATCAGGTCAAAATCTAGCCGTTTGTCAACATTCATTGTTATACAGGACAGACAGTGTGAACCATATACTATGCACTCTGTTTTAAAGACATCTTTGTTCACTTTTTATACCACGTTGTTTTTAGTCGCCAAGTCACATCCAGTTCTTTGTGACCCCATGGTCTGTAGCATGCCAATATTCCCTGTCCCTCACCATTTCCTGGAGTTTGCCCAAGTTCACGTCCATTGCATTGGTGATGCCATCCAACCATCTCATCCTCTGCTGCCCTCTTCTCCTTCTACCATACACATCAATAAATATGCTTATACATTTTTCTTTTAGTGACCACATAAGTTACCATTATATGAATACACCTGGGAAATGACATGATTACATGAAAGGATTAGCCACACTGATAATCTGTAACCAAGAGGCTGTCAAGGAGCTAATTACTGTATGTGTTAAAAATTGGGAATGGCACCTCAGTGAAACAGTGAGAGAAGATAGGTTCTATACTTTGAACATATTGACTAAAGCAGGCTCCAACTCTTATCAGCTGTGTTTTGGATAAATTTTTTGCTTTATCCTCAGTTTTCTGGAGTTCACCATTATAACTTACACGCTATCCATGAAACACATCTATAAAGATCCAGCACAAAGGCTAGCAAAGAAGCCACACAATATTAGATTTTTCTTTGATGGTGGATTGATCCTCAAATGTAGGTGGGAGATGAATAACATTAAAGAAGATAGGTGTCTAGGACTCAAGGTGACATAACTAGGAAGAAGACACTATAAAAATGGAGATTTCAGATTTCTGAGTAGGTGTAGGGGAAGGCAGATGTTCTGCCAAAGAGGAACATGAGCACCCATCCAAGGCTGCATTGACATTCACATATATACTAACGGAGAAGGAGCATAATGAATGACATACTGCACTTCAGCCTACACGTCAGGGGCATCTATAAGCCTTCAGTCTCCTTCACTAGCAATGTATTAAACACTCATATGGTGACCCCTAACAATCAACTAAAGTTTCCAAGTGAGCATAGGTTAGATTCCTTCAATCCACTTATATACTTTGGAATCCTGGTGAAACATTATTAGCAAAAAGAAGCTCACATTTTACGTCTAGACATAATCTGTGACAATGAAGCCAGGGTTACACATTGAACTCATAGCTCCCATTGTAGTTTCTGACTTTGTGAGGAATACATAAATAGGCCAAGTATCCAGTGATTGCCAGAAAGGTGATCTGGATTGCATAAATGAAGACATATCTATTCTCCTGCTCGAAAAGAACCCAGCGCACAAAATCTACTGACAGTGAAATCAATTCCTTCAGTAGGATTTATGAAGACGGCATGCCTCTAAGAGCTTAGATTTTGTTTAATCCTGTTTAAAGGGTTGCTTTATGTCAAATTCTTTTATAAGTATTATTGATTTTAGGTTTTACTTAGACTATATTAATAACATTGCAGCTTTATCCAAGGATATAGTCTCAAAATCAGGTTTACCAATGATTGTTAAAGAAATTATGAAAAAATGATTAAAATGACTTACTCCAAATAATATTATTGTGATATCTTGTAAAGCATTAGAGTAGAATGTGTGCCCTAAATATTGAAATATGGCCTAATTTAGCACGCAGTTCACTGCTTAAACATCCCTCCAGTCCTTTGGTACTTCGATACTGAAGTGCAGTTACACACAGGAGTAAATGACTTTTTAAATAACCCAGTCTAACCTGAGAAGGGAGATGGGACCCATGACTTTTCTTGCTTTTACTTTCCAAAGTAAAAGACTACATAAATTTCTAATAGTTTGATCAAAATCATGGTGAAGAAAAAAGAATATCATTCAGCATTTCAAATTTAATGACACATTTTTTTTTTTTGTTCATCTCCTTCAATAGAAAATACTGGCTAGCAAGTAAAAAGATGACTTGCAAAATTACATTAGCACATCAGGAGAACAGTTTGTGAGGGATCCACTTATTAGAACAATACTAGAAAATTATATCCCTTCTTAAAATTTAGTAATAGTACTCATCTGAAATAAATCATAGAGTTTTGTACATCCGAAATAATCATAATGCAAAGGAAACAATATGGCAAGACCGAAGTTTATGAAGAATTCAGAATCAAAATATACAAAAATAGATGAATAAAATTGCTATCATGTTTTCTCTATTTGTAATATCATCAGCATGATAATATTTATCTTGCAGCCAATTTCAACTGAAACTTGAGTTTATAGAAAAATAAAACTGAAATTCAATTAAATGCTTTCATTTATTTATTCAAAGAAAAAAAAAATCACCTTAAGTGCTTGCTGATCTCCAAACACTGTACCAATGATAGGTAAACAAGTATGATTTGGCCCCTGCCCTAGTTAATTAAATTACATTATTTTTATAGCTTCCATAAATTAACACTTAATTTGCAGACATAAATGTACTTAATTAGGATATTAGAGAAGAAAGGATAGACTGTAAGACAGTATTTATTAGATAAAAAGGCAAAGAAAAGGCGAAAAAATATATATTCCTATGCTTTGAAATAATCTACTCTATGCCTTGAAAACAAAGCTAAAATATATACATATTATGCCTAAATAAAGTGAAAGGCAAAGATTAACATCTATCAAGCCAGAGACTGGGGCTTCCCAGGTGTCTCCAATGCAGGAGACACAGGACATGGGTTTAATCCCTGGGTCATGAAGATCCCCCAAAGAAAGAAATGACAACCCACTCCAGGATTCTTGTCTGGGAAATCCCATGGACAGAGGAGCCTGGAAGGGCTACCACCCACGGAGTCACAAGAGAGTCAGACTTAACTTGGAGACTACACAACAAAATCAGCAACCACAGTGATTAGTATGGTTAGGCAAGTTGTAAAACTCAAGGAATGGAAATTTGACTTCCTTCTTTCTTTTCTAAAAGACAGTTTTTAGTTCTTTATTTATTTTTGGCTGTATCATGCTGCATGCGAGATCTTAGTTCCCCAACCAGGGTTAGAGCCTCTGCAAACTTCGGTGGAAACAAGGAGTCATTACCCCTGGACCACAGGGGAATCCCCTGACCTACTTTTCACCAACACATTTCTTATGACTGGATTACACAGTAACTCCCCCCACAAACTCCCGTAAAGACAAACCAAAGTCCCTGGAGCCACTAAGTGGTGTGAGTTAATTAATTAATTTAAAATCTAAATGCTTTTTAAAACTTTTTGAAAGTAACAAAATAAGGAATAACCTAAAGACAGCTGAGGGGGTTTCTTAGCCACGCCAGTAAAAAGCAAAATTCAATATGTTCCCATGCTCTTTCAGTCATTTCACCTTTGTTAGAGTCCCCTTAGTTTATGGCATTTAAACTTAAAAAAGAAAAGCTACAGAAAAAAGAAAATTAACTTGATTGTCAAATCTGAAGCACTTACATATAGTAAGCCTTCCTCATATCTATACTTCTACATCAATGAGAATTACCTAGAGAAATGCTAGAGATATAATATGCATTTGAAGTCACATAATTAATGATTATGAGGGAAGAGCAGATACAGAGCCGTCAATATAATGTTTGGAGGATGATTTTATTGAAGACTTATCCTAAGAAAAGGTTTTTATTCATAAGAGCCAAGGTATACATTTCTGATTAAATGGTATATAAAATCATTGAAGAATAATGTCAATTAAAATATTAATACAAATCTCATTATTTAATTTCCACCATACAGAACATGAAATAAACATGACACATAAGAACATACATACATACCATTGATCCACCGAGCTTCTGGGTCATGAAGCACAAAGTCTTTCCTGAAGAGGTCTTCTAAAGACAGTCTGGTTTCTGATGAATTTGTGAGTTCATCTGAAATAAAGTAAATTTTAGGTTAGATACTTATCTCATGTTACTTTTAAAAACTAATGAATTATAATATTTGGACTATTTTGCTTCAAAAACATATCTTAATAAGATAACAATATAAAATGGCAACGCTAATGTTCTTTGACTTTAGAAGTTTGTTCCATGACTTTATGTTGTGATATATAATAGGAAAAAAGTGAATTATGCCTCAAAGGATATATTGTTCACTGTTTAACCATAATCCAGCCCACTATTTTCCAAAATAACTTCAACATATTCTCTCTAATGATAAATTTACAGTTTTGTTGTAAATATTAAAGATGAAGAGGTAAATGTTATAAACAAATATGATAAATAAAACTTCCCAAATTGAAAGGAAGTTCACCAAATAAACAGAATAAATGCCAAATTTCAACAAATAATTACCATGCAACAAATACTAAGTGAGTCTAGGAGTGAAATGCAAAAATTTCAAAAGTAATACAATGCCAGAATATGAATGAAAAGTGTACATTCATATTAGTCCCAGACACATAAACTAGGTGTACTTCCCTTTTAAATTCCAAAGTCTAAGAAACAGAAGAACATGATTTAAGCACCAAAATTAAATACAGCAAGCAAGTTTTTAGATGAAAAAGTCTATTAAAAAGTTAAGGATATTTTATTTTGTTTGTAAAACAATGCCATTGTTTATTTACTGTATAAAACCATCTTTGTTACCTTTCAGCTGTGACCTTAACTCTTGTGAAAATAAAGTGTCAACAATATATGCTAACATCATCAGAAATTTTTTAAAGGCTCAGTACTTACTGCAGCAAGGTTTTGTTTCTTCCAGTAGAAAAGTTGGGGCAAAGAATCAATAACTCTAAATGCAATTTCCTTCAATACATGAGTCTAACATGTATTTAACCCACAAAATAATTGCTCAGAAACAACTGAAAAATAGGTAACAAGTGGAGCTAGTGAGAATCATGTGAGTCAAGCCTACCATAAAATTATTTGCAAAACAAAATGCTCCATTTGGCAGTCTCATAGGATAAAATTTTAAATTACCTTATTCATTCAACAAATAATAGGGCTCTTAATTTTCAAGGTGTTAAGTGAAGTACTGTAAGGTGCAGGGGACATATCTATCCCGTGTCCCAAGGGCTTCACACAAAGCAAGAAAGACTATGATGAGGATATAGAGTACTGTATAAACAGAAAGAAAGGAGGGAAAATACCTTGCAAAAACAATCAGAAAAGACTTCAATGAAAAACAAAATGTACAACTATCAACCCTTGCTGGTGGGAATGAAAAATGGTACAGATACTTTGGAAGACAGTTTGGTGGTTTCTTATAAAACTAAACATATAATCTAACAATTGTGTTCTATGGTATTTACCCAAGTGAGTTGAAAACTTACAGCCACACAAAAATCAGCACATGGAGGTTTATGGTAGCTTTATTCATAATTGCTAAAACTTGGAAGCAACCAAGATGTCCTTCAGTAGGTGAACAGATAAACTGTGGTCCAGATGTTGTGATATGATGCAGTGATAAAAAGAAATAAGCTATCAACCATGAAAATCATGGAAGAATCTTAAATTATTAAGTGAAAGAGGCCAATTTGAAGAGACTGCATACTGTATGATTCCAACTACTTAACACACTGAAAAATGTAAACACTGAAGACTCTAAAAATATCACAGAAAACTAATCAAACTGATCACATGGATCACAGCCTTGTCTAACTCAATGAAACTATGAGCCATGACATGTAGGGCTAACCAAGACAGATAGGTCGTGGTGGAGAGTTCTAACAAAACATGGTCCACTGGAGAAGGAAATGGCAAACCACTTTAGAATTCTTGCCTTGAGAATACTATAAACAGTATGAAAAGTTATAATGCCAGATATATGTAATTATATATTTGTCAAAATACATAGAAAAGTACAAAAGCAAGAGCGAATCCTAAAGTAAAATATGGACTTTGACTAACAATGATATGTCAATATAAGTTCATCAATTGTAGCAGACATATCTTGGGTGGGATAATAACAGTGCAGAAGGTCTTACCCAGGTGAAGGTAAAAGGGAAATTTCTATACCTTCTGTTCAATTTTTCTGTGAACATAAAATTTCTCTTGAAAATAAAATCTGTTCAGTTTTATGTTAAAGTTAAATGACCTGGGCCTTTCAGGTTTCATTTCTGGATCTTTCCTTTGTGGATCTTCCCTGTAGCCCATGTTGTAAAGAATCTGCCTGCAATGCAGGAGACCTGGGTTTGATCCCTGGGTCGGGAAAAATCCTCAGGAGAAGGGAATGGGAATCCACTCCAGTATTCTTGCCTGGAGGATCCCATGGACAAAGGAGCCTGGCAGAGTACAGTTCGTGGGGTCGCAAAGAGTTAGACATGACTAAGTGACTAACACTACTTTCAGGTTGCAAAATACAGAGAAAGGGAATGGCATGGACAAATGAAGGAATGAGAACATTTTAGCAAAAAGGATGAGTGCTTTTTGTTTGATAGAGAAAAGGAGTCATGATTCTATAATTAATTTCCTGTCTTAGGAGTTTGGGATTTTAATAAAATGAGCTAATTTTATTAGAATTTCAGAAAATATATTTATTCAATGAGATATCTCAATAGGACCGGATTTTGTTATAGATAAGTTTCACAATGTAGAGTTTCCTGAGATTATATAAAAACACCATAATTTGTCCAATCCAATCCTTTCAATTTTTACATAATTATATTTCACCATCTCTATTTGATAGGCATTTATTTAGCTGATCTAAGGAAATTTATACAGCTAAGAGTGGGAGGTAGGATCTAACTTTCAATGGAAGGGTAGATTATTCTAATACAATGTATTAAAAATGATCCTTATCAACTGAATTGAAAAATTAACTATAATTTTGCTCCTAGGTAAATTCCACATATTTTATTTACTGTATCTTTTAGGCAGATATAAAACTGTAAACAAACAAAAAAAAACTTTTAAAGCAATTACACCACACCATATAATTCTTATTTTCAAGTATTAATAGTTTTTCAAATACTATTTCTCAAACATATATTCTTCTTATGAGCTTGAAAATCATATTAAAACACACCAAAATAGAAATCTTACTAAAATAGCAAAACATATATACAGTGAATTGAAAAACTCTAAACATTTTCTAATATAAAGGTTCTTCTTTCAGAACTACTTAGTTCACTCATATTTTATATACACTAATTGTTTCATCTTCTACTTTTCATATAGATCCTTTACATTTCCTATTGTATTTACTAGTAAGTATATATGTTTTGTTTTGGGTTTCCCTGATAATTCAGTTGGTAAAGAATCCACCTGCAATGCAGGAGATCTGGGTTCGATTCCTGGGATGGGAGGATCTCCTGAAGAAGGGTAAGGCTATCCACTTCAGTGTTCTGGCCTGGAGAATTCCATGGACTGTATAGTCTATGGGGTCTCAAAGGGTCAGACACGACTGAGCAACTTTCTCTCATATATATGCTTTGTTACTGTGAACAGAATATTTCCCATTCTTAATCTAAATAACTTTATATACACACAGAGTTAATCATTACATTATTTACCATATCACATTTGCTTTAAAATGCCAATGGAAATGAAATCTCTTTTTTTCTACTTATTTAATTATATCATCTGAAAATAATTTTTCCTTTTCATAAAGTTTAAATTTATATGTATATGTATGTATGTATATTTACATACACATGGGCTTCCCTGGAGGCTCAGATGGTAAAAGAATCTGCCTGCAATGCCAGAGACCTGGGTTCAATCCCTGGAATGGAAAGATTCCCTGGGACTGGGCATGGCGACTCATTCCAGCATTACTCCCTGGAGAATCCCCACGGACAGAGGAGCCTGGTGGGCTACGGTCCATGGGGCTGCAGAGTCAGACATGACTGAGAACTAAGCACACACATACAAGTATATGGGCTTTCCTGGTGGCTCAGATGTAAAGAATCTGTAATGCAGGAGACCTGGGTTCAGTTCTTGGTTCGGGAAGAGCCTGCGTGGTGGAGAATGGCTACCCAGTCCCATATTCCTACCTGGAGTATCCCATGGACAGAGGAGCCTGGCAAGCTACAGTCCATGGGTCTCAAAGAGTTGGACAGAGCGACTAACACTTTCCACTTTCACATACATATACATGTGTATGTATATTACAATACATATTTCAATACATATAAGTGCATTACATATATACATACACTTATATGTAAAATATATACAAATATACACACAGGCATATATAAACGATATATAGGAAATTTTCAGGTATTACAGATCACATGCAGTTGTAAGAAATAATACAGAAAGATCCCTTATACCCTTCATCCAGTTCCCATCAATCAAACACATCTGCATAATCAACAGCACAAAAAGAAAATTGATACCTTCCATCAACTTTATTCAGATTTCACCAGTTTTGCATGTATTCATTTGTGTACATGTGTGTATACGTGGCTGTCTCTATTTCTATGTAGTTGTATCAGATATGATGAGCACCAGTAAAGACGAAGAACAGTTTTGTCACCAGGATTTCCTGTGTTGTCCTTTTGTCACATAGCCTCTCTCGGCAACCTTTGGTAACCACTAATCTACTTTTCCATCTCTATAATTTTTCAATTTCAAGGGTGTTGTGGAAACATGCATTACGTAATATTTTGAGATTGGCCTTTTTCAGTCAGCATAATTGTTTTGAAACCCACTTTAGTCCTTGAATATATCAGTACTCTGTTTCTTTTTGCTGTTTGCTGATATTCCAAGGCATGAACGCACCAGTTTGTTGAACTGTTTATTTGTTGAAGGAAATCTGGGTTATCATTTGTAGTCTGGGGCAACTATCAATAAAGTTGCTATGAACACTATTTATAGGTTTTTATGTGAACATAAATGTTCCTTTCCTTGGGATAAATGCCAAAATATGCAATTGTTGGGTTATGTTACATATTTATTTTTGTAAGGAAAAAAATCTAGTTTTTCTGCATTCCTGCAAGGATTTTTTTTTTTTTAATAAGCTATTCTGACATACGCATAATGAATGCCATTGTGGCTTTAACTTGCATTACCCTGAGAGCTAATGAACATCTTTTAATGTGTTTATTTGTGATATTTATATCCTCTTCAGTGAAATGTCTGGTAATGTCATTTGCCCATTTTCTAATTGGATTGTTTTGTTTGTGGGATTGGTTAACTGTTGAGTTTAGACAGCATTTATATTCTGATACAAATCATTTGTTGATATGTCAACTCAAATTTCATCCAACTCTCGCTTCTTTTCATCCTCTTAAAAGGGACTTTTGCAAAGGAAAAGATTTTTTGTTTTTTGTTCTTTCAGTTTTGGTGAAGTCTAGTTTATCATTTTATAAATGACACTTTTGCTGTCAAGACTTAGAATGTTTCAAATAACACTGAAGATTTTCTTTTATCCTGAAAGATTCATAGTTTTATATTTTACATATAACTCCCTGAAAGATCTTGAGATAAATTTTATCTATCATATGAGGAATAATCAGAGATTCATATTTTATTTTATTTTTTTGGCATATTGCATGACAACTAACTGTTCTAGCACCATTGATTAAAAGGTGCTTATTTCATTTTAGTGAATCATTTCATTAGCTTCATTGTCAAAACAATGTTGAATAATAATGATAAAAATAACAATCCTGTTGTTTTCTTCTATTATGGCAACATCTTTAATATTTCATTATTCAATATGTTTTCTAGATTACTGGAAAGGAATCTCTATCATTCTTAAGTAATTTGTTTTTATTCCTATGACATTTAGAATTTTTATTTGAAATTATGTTATGATACACTTACAGTCTTTTATGTAAAAATATTTTCCTTTAATGTATTGATATAAAAATTGTTTAAAGGAAATTTCCTTATTCCAACCACCATTATTTCGATAACAAAATCCAACTGCTCATGGAAAATTATTATTACTTCTATACTGCTAGATTAATATGTTAAATATTTATTTAAATGTTTATAGTTTTTAATGAATTAAACTAATGATATTTTTTTTCATTTTTACTGTACTGATCATTTAACACTTCAATATTTTATTAAGGATTTTAAACTTCATTTATTTTGGTAATCTGAAATAGTTTAATAATTTTAATAGTAAGGATTTTTTAACTCCAATTGCCTTTGGCACTTATTATAAAATCAATTCATCAAAGTAATTCAAATTATTGTGATGAAATCTAAAATTTAAACAATACTCAAATATAACTTAAGGATTAATTTATTTGTCTTCATTCATTACTGAGCGAACTCTGTATTTCATTTCTTTTCTGTTTTTTCTATTCTTGGCTCATTTCTTTAAATTTTTCCTTAGCTGTGAGGCACTATCACTGAGGTCTCTTGAATTTTTCAGTCCTAGAATAGAGACTTCTTCCTTCAACACATAATGAATAATTAAGCTTCTGTTTTAATAACCTTGGAGCCTGACTTTTATCCCCTGTCTCCTTTCATCTCCACATCTCATCACAGTCTTTTGGGATCTTCATACTCTGTGATCTACCATCTCTCTTCCAGATGCTCCCTCAAGTCATATTGGATATTAGTAACCTCACTTGAGAAGAAAATTAAGCTCTGCAAAGTTAAAGATTTTGACAAAGGTCACATAGTCAATAAGAGGCTGAACTGAAATTGGAGTCTACATCTCTGACTTACTAAGCTACAAGGACTCACAAAAAAAGTTTTATTTCCTCATTCTCTTTGCATGAGTGCCTGCTAAGTTGCTTCAGTCTTGTCTGACTCTTTGCAACTCTACTGGACTGTGGCCTGCCAGGCTCCTCTGTCCATGGGATTCTGTAATCAAGAATTCTGGAGTGGGTTACCATGCTCTCCTCCAGGGGATCTTCCCTACCCAGAGATCAAACAAGCATCTCTTATGCCTCTTGCATTCGCAGAAAGGTTCTTTACCACTAGCACCACCTGGGAGGCCCCTTATTCTCTTTAATATTGTGTTAATTAAATATTTTAAAATATATAATTTTATAGAGATAACTTTGAGGATATTCTTACTTCTTTTAGCTACAAGAATCTTTTTCTTAATTGAAATTCAACTGCTCTGTGTACCTCTCCAGACCTTATTAGCATCCTATTTTGTTCCATCCTACTCATGAAAGTGTCCGTCATTTTTGCACATAGAGCGGTGTCAGAGCATTCACAAAAAAGTGGGGCTTTTGTTTTCTTCAGGAAACTGGCTATAATATATCAGTTTGAAATTCCACATTTACCCTTGGCTCACTGTTGCATGCTATTTAGTACTAATATTAGTAGCATCACTTATCACATCTCATCAGCAAACAGGTATAACTCAATTGCAACTTGATTTCTAAGATAATTTATGTTAGAATCAAATTGAGAAACCCGACTATTTGATACATTTTATTAATGTTCTCCCTATTTTAGCTCCACTGTTGCACTTAAACAGAGAAGCCTGACTTGCATTCATTCCATGGCTTGAGTACATTAGACACTGAGAAGGTAGCTCAGAAGGAAATTGGTATTAGATTGTAAATAATTTTAAGAGATGATCCCTCATGCACAACCCCTTTCTTAGAAATCCTCAGAGGAAGAAATTCTGATATCAGTATCTGTTCCCTAATATCAGAAAAAATATATTACTTAAATTTAATATTCACCTCATAGACCTTGGGGCTTCCCTCATAGCTCAGTTGGTATAAGAATCAGCCTGCAATGCAGGAAACCCCAGTTCAAGTCCTGGGTCAGGAAGATCCCCTGGAGAAGGGATAGGCTACCCACTCCAGTATTCTTGGGCTTCCCTTGTGGCTCAGCTGGTAAAGAATCTGCTTGCAATGCGGGAGACCTCGGTTTGAACCCTGGGTTTGGAGAAGGGAACCCTTGGAGAAGGGAAAGGCTACTGACTCCAGTATTCTGGCCTGGAGAATTCCATGGACTAGTCCATGGGGTTACAAAGAGTCAGACAGGACTGAGCAACTTTCACTTCTCTTCATAGACCTTATCCTCCATTAGTAAGGTAGTGGGATAAGGTAGTAAGATAAGATAACATCTTGTCTTGTTTTTTGTAACTAAATACACTTCTGCAATGTGTGTGTGTGTGTATATATATATATATGAGTGTGGATACATGTGTAAAAGTCTTAAAATCTAATATATGTTGATAGTTGCAATTAAAATACTAAATATTTGCTGACCAAATATTAATAGAATCCTATCATTATGATTATAATTATGAATAGGATTATAATTATGAATTATGAATAGGAGAACAAAGATCCAAAGAGATGTACAATATAACAATGGTCACAAGTATTTAATGAACTGGAAACAGTAATTACTTGTTAAATTGTTACAAGATATAGAATCTTAACTAAAACATTAATCTTTGGCAACAGAATAGGAAACAGAATTTACATTGAATAATTCACTCCATGTTCTTTTCTCTGTACTAGTCTGTCATTTATGATCATAGAATTCTATTGGCATTTCTGTGCTTTCTTCCAAAAATTCAATCTTATTTTTAAATAGCCTTTTGAAATAAGTTAGCTGTATAATCTTAGAAGAGAAAAGAAAGTTCTTCAGTACTAAGCTGAAGTACTAAGTTCTTCAGTACTAAGTTGATTTTCAGTATGTGTTTTTTATACTGAAATTGTGTTAATTTTAACAGGTTTACTCTTGACATTAGTGGTTCAGAAATATTTCTTTTAACATAAATCTTAAATTTGAAATAATGTCATATCAAAACAGTAATAAAAAGAAAAGTCTAATCAGGTAGTTATTCAGAATTCCTTTCTGCTCATGGCATTCTCTATTTTCTCTGGATGTCCAGTATACCACCCCTTTTATTTCCCAATTCTACATTTAAATCTCTATTTATTCTTAAAGGTTATTATCATACCCCATCTTTAACATCAGTACAGGCTAGTCTTCTAGTGCATTTCCATTTTTAAACATTATTAATTGTTTAAAGTTCATGGAAAGGGTAACACCACCTCCTTATATAACTAGTTGAAAATACTAAATGCAAATGATAGCGGTCACACCAAATTCCACATGTTTTCAAAATATTTGCTGATTGTGAATCTCCTAGTCAGACTTAAAAGTTTGTTTTACAATTTAACAACTAAAGCACTAATTCCCCTTTGATTTTCCATCATTTTCCTATTCTGTTCTTTCACTAGGATGCTGAACTGTAACTCAGAATAGTAAATATTGTCAAAATATATGTCATTTGAGATCTTGAAATTACATAATATTTCAAGTTTTTTTCAAATATTTTCTAATTTATCACCAAGAAAATGAACAAAGGGTTACCATTTCTAGTTAAGGAGCTATATATACTTTAGAATGCAAATTTGAGGAATAAAAGTACGTATCACTGAAACAGAAGAAAATTACAAGGTATGTTCTCGTACAAACTGCATCTCCTTTGTTTTTTATTACTAAATAAAGAGGTATATGACAACGGATTAATCTCAAAAATATACAAGCAACTCCTGAAGCTCAATTCCAGAAAAATAAACGACCCAATCAAAAAATGGGCCAAAGAACTAAACAGACATTTCTCCAAAGAAGACATACAGATGGCTAACAAACACATGAAAAGATGCTCAACATCACTCATCATCAGAGAAATGCAAATCAAAACCACAATGAGGTACCATTACACGCCAGTCAGGATGGCTGCTATCCAAAAGTCTACAAACAATAAATGCTGGAGAGGGTGTGGAGAAAAGGGAACCCTCTTACACTGTTGGTGGGAATGCAAACTAGTACAGCCACTATGGAAAACAGTGTGGAGATTTCTTAAAAAACTGGAAATAGAACTGCCATATGACCCAGCAATACCACTTCTGGGCATACACACTGAGGAATCCAGATCTGAAAGAGACACGTGCACCCCAATGTTCATCACAGCACTGTTTATAATAGCCAGGACATGGAAGCAACCTAGATGCCCTTCAGCAGATGAATGGATAAGAAAGCTGTGGTACATATACACCATGGAATATTACTCAGCCGTTAAAAAGAATTCATTTGAATCAGTTCTAATGAGATGGATGAAACTGGAGCCCATTATACAGAGTGAAGTAAGTCAGAAAGATAAAGAACATTACAGTATACTAACACATATATACGGAATTTAGATAGATGGTGGCGATAACCCTATATGCAAAACAGAAAAAGAGACACAGAAATACAGAACAGACTTTTGAACTCTGGGGGAGAACGTGAGGGTGGGATGTTTTGAAAGAACAGCATGTATATTATCTATGGTGAAACGGACCACCAGCCCAGGTGGGATACATGAGTCAGGTGCTCGGGCCTGGTGCACTGGGAGGACCCTGAGGAGTCGGGTGGGGAGGGAGGTGGGAGGGGGGATCGGGATGGGGAATACATGTAACTATATGGCTGATTCATGTCAATGTATGACAAAACCCAAAAAAAAAAAAAAAAAAAAAGAATGAATACAAAAAAAAAAAAAAGAAAAAAAAAAAAAATAAAGAGGTATATGGAAATCATTAAGCAAGGTAATCAGCTCATTTAATGTTAATCACTGTCATTATTATTATAAAAATGTCAAAAGGTATAGGTCAGTACAAAGCAAATTTGAATTTTGAAATTTCAAAGTCACAAAACAAAATGTTTTTCCTCCCTCTTGAGTTTTTGTCTCTTTCATTCTTTCCTTTAGCCCAAATATTACCAATATGTTTTTGTAAATTTCTACCAAAATTACAGTATTGAGTTATACCTTTTAGGTGAAAAATTTAATGAGATGTAAAATTCACTTAAAAGTCTCTTTTTTAAAAAAAAATTTATTTGAATGAGTCAGGTCTTAGTTGCATCATGTGGGATCTTTGTTGAATCATGTGGGTTCCTTCCTTGTGGCTCAGTAATTGCAGAGCATGGACATAGTTGCTCTGCAGCAAATGGGATCTTAGTTCCCAGACCAGGGATTGAACTCATGTTCCCTACATTGCAAGGCAGATTCTTCACCACTGAACCACCAGTGAAGTCCCAGAAGTCTCTTTTTGCAAAAGAGTATTCAGTTATTTTGAATTTGGATGGTCAAAAATATGGATCACACAAATAAGCTGTAAATCAGTCCTGTCAATGAAGGAAACTTGAAACTTAGAATTCTGGACGCCAATTCATCCATTTGAACAAAAGAACAAAGCGAATTAGTGCAGTGCAAGCCATCTGTTTTATAGTCCCAGATAATTACCTTTGTTCCTCTTGGTATGCCAAGAGTTTCCTTTATCTCTTTCTTTTGCCTTTTCCTACTCTAATATCGTGTTGTGGCACTAGCAAAGTTTCTTGAATAAAGAGGCCAGTCACTCTATTATCCTCATCAATTCTATCATCTAGAACCACTTTTAACTCAGATGAACCCTGTATCTTATAAAGTCTAATTATATATCCTCTTCAAATAGAATTTACTTCCTAAATCAGATTGTCTTCCAATGAATTGTCTTTCCTTCTCAAGTATCACATATTTCCAGCATGTAGCTTTCATGTAAAAAGTCATATTTTAATTATAAAAAGTCATTAAAAAATTCAACTATGTGGAAAGTTCCTAAATTATAACTAATGCTGGGTCTGTACTGAATAGAATGAAGAGGACAACTGGCAAGGAAGGCATTAAATATTTACTTAGCTATCACTCCCAATTCTGCCCCTTTTCACCATCCATGGGGAGAAGTTCCAGGAAATTTATGTTGAATACAAAATATCAAAAAATAGATTACAAGATATTTGCCTCCTATGATCCATTCATCTTCTCAAAGTCTACCAATACACAGTTTTGAAGTTATGCTCCCACTCTCTATACTCAAATAGGAACAAGAATTAATGCTGAAATAATAGTAATCAGAGCTAGGCAGTTATAGTCTAATCCTAGTTAAACCCTTAGAATATGTGCCCTTGGCCAGATCACTCCATCTATCCAGGCAGAAGTTTCTTCATTTGTGAAGAGAAAGAGTTGGACTAAATTACACTATGGCTAGTTGTGTTCTAGAGACTCTTAACAGGCTCTCTTAAGGCAGAGAAAGGACAAGGGTGGATGAGGATTATATGGTCAAAACTCAACTAGACTATCTGTGCTGTCAACATATTTGGTATCTTCATATAGTATTTTTTGAACATATCAAATGCACAAGTGTGTGAGCACACACATGCACTCACTCATACATACACACTGTGGCATACAAAGTAGCTTGCATCTCTAAGACACCCTAAGTTCTGTTATATTTTGTGCTAATTCTCCTTATTTTCAGCAGAGACTCTAAGTGTTCATCAAATAAGGTATGGCTTTTATGTTCTGAAGGAGTTATTAAATTCCACCTCAAACTTGTCATCTCTTGAATAAATAAATCAAGAGCTTTAGGATTTACTCATAGGTTTAATTAGTCAAATTAGTCAATTATGGAAAGTGCTAATCATTCTCAAACCTCATTCTGAGACTTTTCCCAAATTAAATCTCCTGAATTTGAGAAGGAAACCTAAATATGAAAAATTTACTTGCATAAAACCCTTTCACATTGTGAGAAATAAAGGAAAATTACACACTAATACATATACACACATAAAACACACCTCACACGTACATATACACAAACATGTATATACACGTACACACACACACACACACATTAGAATGAAGTCTTCTTTTTACCCTAGAGTGATATGGCACTACTTTGGGCCTTTGAGCTCTTATATAACCAAGTTTGAGTTGCTTCTTCAAGAATACTTTTTTCAGTGATATCACTATCAGCAATTTTTGTTCCAGATCTACATGGCTCTACAGGAGAAGTTCAGTTCAGTTCAGTTCAGACACTCAGCCGTGTCCAACTCATTGCGATCCCATGAATCGCAGCATGCCAGGGCTCCCTATCCATCACCAACTCCCGGAGTTTACTCAAACTTATGTCCATTGAGTCGGTAATGCCATCCAGCTATCTCATCCTCTGTCGGCCCCTTCTCCTCCTGCCCCCAATCCCTCCCAGCATCAGGGTCTGTTCCAATGAGTCAACGCTTCACATGAGGTGGCCAAAGCATTGGAGTGTCAGCTTCAGCATCAGTCCTTGCAATGAACACCCAGGACCGATGTCCCTTAGGATGGACTGGTTGGATCTCCATGCACTCCAAGGGACTCTCAAGAGTCTTCTCCAACACCACAGTTCAGTTAGCAGTACTTAATCCATGGACAACTAGTGGACAGAAGTTCCAAAAGTTAAAACTACATTCGTAATACTAAGACACATCTTTCTTTTACACTGGGTTGAAATTCTCACTCCTGGAGCAAAACCAAACTACAGGTGTCTCATTGAGAGTCAACACTATGGCTTCAAACTATACTGTCATCATCCTGTTCTTTATACAAATACTCAAAAAAAAAAAAAAAAAAAAAAAAGCTTTAAAAAGCCTATTCCAGTGAAGAATTTTCTAAATACAGTTCTGAGAATTATTCATTGAATTCAGTCTCAACCCTTGAGATCCTTTTAATATTTGTGTGGTGAAAATGGAGTTATATCCCCTACCCTTGCCCCATCAAAACACTTCCACTGGATAACAACATGCTAGTTGTTCCAAAGAAATGCACGTGGGCAGTTGCTTGAGTTATGAACTGAACTGTTTTTTTTTTTTTTTTTCCATAGAAAAAAGAATGGAAAGAATGAAAACAAATTATATTTATTTATTATATATTTATTTATTATATTTATTTATATTTATTATATTTATTTAGATTTAAGTACCAGGCAAATGTTTTCTTCAAAATAAACAAAATGAATCTCTCACTTAAAAAACGCAACTGTTTGTATATGCTACAATCTATAAAATTCAAGCTTTCAAGTAAAATTTGTCTTCTCCACCTTGAATTTGACCATTTCCCAATACTCTTTCAGTGAGAATTTTCTAGTTATACTATCAGTGATATTTACTGTTTTTTTTAACACTATGCAATAAACTCTACCAACATTTGGAAGGTCTGTATAACTCAGTGAGCTAATATTTTCTAAATGACCAATACATAATGTTAGAGAATCATGCATAGGTAAAAGATCCTTTTAAAGTGCTAGATGGACCAATGGGTTTTAAGAGCAGAGTACTGACATTTTGTTGATATGGCTTCAGGTTTTACACTGCAACTAACCATTGAGAATGTATCACTTAGTTTTTCAGAATCTACAACAAGTTTTCAAGAAGTATCAAGGAAAGGAATCTACAATTATGTGAAAAAGCTATTAAAAAACTTCCTTAGTCTCTAACTACATATCTTCATGAGGCCAGAAGTCCATCATATATTTCAATTAAAGCAACTTATTGCAAAAGAATTGACACGAGTACACTTGAGAATCCTGCAAAATTCTATTGAGCCAGATATTAAATATTTGCAAACACATAAAATAATGACATTCTTCCCACCAGTGTTTGAAAATATAACTATTTTTCATTATATATTATGCATATTTACATGTAATAGTCTTATTTTGCCACTTTAAATAAATTAACAGATATTTCATAAAAACTCTGAGAAATTAATTTTCAATTTCTATTTCAGATACTATATACAGGTATAATTCAAATGCCTAAAAGAATTTTTGTGTTTTCAAGGATTTGTTGAGAGCTTAGTACACTAAGCTCTCCTATGTGTACTTTTTTGCATATTTTATTAAGTTTATTTTATCCTCATTTCAAACTGCTAAGGTTATGAGTCAATGAAGAGCTGACTAATTAGAAAATCACTGCAGATGGTGACTGCAGTCATGAAATTAAAACTTACTTGCTCCTTGAAACAAAAGCTATGACGAACCCAGACAGCATACTAAAAACCAGAGACATTACTTTGCCAACAAAGATCCATACAGCCAAAGCTATGGCTTTTCCACTAGTCATGTATAGATATGAAAGTTGCACCATAAAGAAGGCTGAGCACTGAAGAATAGATGCTTTTTAAGTTTGGTGTTGGAGAAGAGTCTTGAGAGCCCCTCGTTTAGCAAGGAGATGAAACCAGTCAATCCTA
This sequence comes from Muntiacus reevesi, assembly GCF_963930625.1. NCBI lineage: Eukaryota > Metazoa > Chordata > Mammalia > Artiodactyla > Cervidae > Muntiacus > Muntiacus reevesi. Next base: position 205,744,552 of record NC_089251.1, read on the forward strand.
AAGGAAATCAATCCTGGATATTCATTGGAAGGACTGATGCTGAAGCTGAAGCTCCAATCTTTTGGCCACCTGATGTGAAGACCTAACTCGGAAAAGTCCCTGATGCTGGAAAAGATTGAAGGAAGGAGGAGAAGGAGACAACAGAGGACGAGATGGTTGGATGGCATCACCGACTCAATGGACATGAATCTGAGCAAGCTCCAGGAGATGGTGAAGGACAGGAAAGCCTCGTGTGCTACAGTCCATGGGATCACAAAGAGTCACACTGACTAAGCGACTAAACAACAACAAGATTATAGTATTATCCTAGTTCTCTACAAATATGGACCTTCTTGATTTGGTAATAACATCAGATTTAATTATTATACTACATTATATTATTATTTATTATGTTCAGCACCAAGAACTTCCCTGAACTATTTCTCTGATATTCTCTAATTTTTAATACAATAGTGAATAAGTGCATTATTTGTCACTACTCAATATTTAGTGGAAACTAAATATTGTATTGGTAGTGTACTGATAGTGTAAACTATTTGTACTGATAGTGTAAACTATTATGAATCATAAAATAAATGGAGGAAACAGTATAAATAGTAAAGATATAAAACCTATGCTTGATGGTTTCAAATATAACAAGGAGTTTGGGTTGATCAAAAATGACAGGTCAGTTGCATATAAGCTGTATCAGTAAAATTTGTTATTAGAGTGATATCAATGCACATAAAGAAGTAGGCTGCTCAAAAACACAATTTTCCCCAATGTAAAATCAAAAAATCATAAATAAATAAATAAAACTAAGCAAAACTGTCAGAATAAACTTTGATAAAAGTCTAGAAAACAGTCAAATGTTTACAAATGTCAAGGAAACAATCAAGAAAAAGGCAACTTAAAAATAACAGGAAAGTTTGTGGAATTTTTCTTGGCCATTACCCCCATCCCCTCTTGGTGGCAATATTTCAGTCAGATGCCTGCATTTGAAGTATGGTTCTGATTCGAGAAGGAGAAAAGTAGTTCTTATTCTCAAAGAACTGTGCTTGCCTGCTCTAAACTGTCTTAACTAGTACGGCATGCATTTTTGTTACACCTGATTCAGAACATTCAGGGCAGCAAAGTGAATATTCCTCAAAAATGTCTTAAAGCAAGTGAATAGGCTATAGCTACATGGGGAAAAAGAAACAGTTAAGATATAACACAGAGAACCAAAAACTAGGAGGGAAAGTTGGAAATTTACTTTTTCTGGAAAATCATAAATTCAAAATGCCTGCATATATTGGAGCATTTGGAAAGCCATATGCACACTCAAAAAAGATGTGAAAAGACCCCAAGTTCTCACCTTTGGCTAAACTCTAGGCTCAGTATAAGCATGAAGTGAAGGCTAAAGTAGAAATGCAGATGATCTAAAAAAGTATCCAAGCACAGAACTAATTTGAAAAGAACAGGAGTGGTTTTTTTGTCTCCTCTTAAAAAAAAAAAAAACAACTTTTTTTTTTTTCTTTTTTCCCCCTGCCTGCCCCAAGTCCTTGATTCCTAACATTCAGTGAAATATTTGAAAAACACTAACTGTATATAAACTAAAGGAATAGAAACTTCAGAGACTATACTTACAATGAATACTGACTTCCCCAAATCGATACATCAATATCAGTAAAATAATCAGTATATCGGCATCACCAATCTCTTGATCTATTAATCTATATATCACTACATCCAACTACACTAGGATACATTCTTTTCAAATATATGGAACATACTTCAGGATAGACCATATGTTTGGTCACCAAACAAGCTTCAACAAAATTAAAAATATTGTAATTATTCAAAATATGTTCTCTAAATGAGGTAGAGTAAAAGTAAAAATCAATAGCATAAAGAAAACTGGAAAAATCACTTCTATGAGGATATTAAACAAGACACTTTTAACAAGCGATGTTTCAGAGAAGAAATCACAAGGGAAATTAGAAAATACTTTGGAACAAATGAAAATGAAAATACATTTCAAAACAGTGAAGTATTACTAAAAGAGATAAACAACTCCATTTAAAGAGACCTCAAATCAATAACCTAATTTTGCATGTAAAGAAGTGATAAAGAAGAGCAAATTAGCTAGAGTCTAGTAGAAGACAGTAATAAAATATTAGAGTGATTATAAGTGAAATTAGAGAATAGAAAATCAATAGAAAGAATCTATAAAAGCATAAGTTTGTTCTTTGAAAAGAACACAATTGATCAAACTCTACTTAGGTTGACTAAGATATAAAAGAAAGAAGATGCAAGTAATAAGTCACTTATGAAACTGAGAACATTACCAAAATCTTATAGAATTTAAAAGGATCATGAGAGAGTACTTTGAACAACTGTGTGCTAACAAATTAAATAACTTATATAAAATGGACACATTTCTAAAAACACCCAAACTACCAAACTGGCTCATGAAGAAATAAAAAACTTGAACAGATCAATGACTAATAAAATGACTGAATTCATAGCCAAAAACAACCCAACATGAAGAATCCAGGAACAGATGGCTTTACTTCTAAATTCTACCAAATATTTAAGAAAGAACTAGCTCCAATTATTCTCAAACTCTTCCAAAAGATAAAAGAGGAAGGAAAACTTAATAACTCATACTGTAAGGTTAGAAATATCCTGATCCTAAGCCAAAAAGAGCACATGAAAAAAAAATTAACATTCCTTAAGAAAATAGATGCAAAAACCTTCAGTGGAAATACTAGTAGCAGATGGCAGAATTGTTTTTTTAATTGCCAACCATACTCTTTAGCATATCAAGAGGATTATGAACTATTAACAAAGAGAATTATTTCAAAATGTAAGGTAACCTGATCAAAAAAAGGCAACCAATGCAATATTGCATTAATAGAAAAAAAGGAGGAAAATTGCATTATCATCTCAATTGATGATAAAAAGCATTTGAGAAAATTCATTATTTTTTCTTTTAAAAATGTTTCAAAAACTGGGAATGGAAGGAAACTTCAACAGGAAAAAGGTCTTTATGAAAAACCGATAGCTAAAGTGGTAATCAATGTTGAAAGCTTCCCCTGATGGCCAGGGACAAGAAAATGACTGCCAATGTCACCACTGCTACTCAAAATTGTATTGGAAAATCTACCCAGAATTCGAGCCTGGCAGGAAGAATAAATAAAGGACAGCTAAATTGGAAATGAACACATAAAGCTATGTCTATTCACAAAAGTCTCTGTCCACTATATATATAAAAAACCCAAATAATATACAAAAAACTTCTATAGTTAATGAGTAAATTTAGTGTTTACCAACACTCAAATTCAGTTGTATATCTCTATGCGAGCAATAAGAAATCACTTATACTTAAAATCACATGCAAAAGAATAAAATACTTAGGAATAAATTTAACCAAGGATGTAAAGAATTTACATTTAAAACTAAAAAACACTGATGAAAGAAATTACAGATATAAATAAATAAAAAGACAATTGTTTTTGATAATTGAAAGAATATTTCTAAGTTGGCAGTATTACCCAAAGTGATCCACAGATTCAATTCAATCAACATTAGAATCCCAACTGCCTTTGTTGTTGTCATTGTTGTTGTAGAAATGGAAAAGACAATTCTCAGATTCATATGGAATTGTAAAAGGCTCCAAATAGGGGGAAAAAGTAAAAGAGAAAACAAAGTTGGAGCACTCATATCTTCTAATCTCAAAAGTTATTATAACACTAAGTACTCAAAACCATGATATGATACTAGTTAAAGTTAGAAATAGACCAACTGATTAACATTGCAAATCCTTAAATAAACCAATATAATCAATAAGGATGAAAAAAAAACTTCAGTGGATAAAGAAACAGCAAATGTTTCTAGGTGAAATGTATGTCCAGATGTAAAAAATAAAATTGTACCCTACCTCACACCATATACAAAAATTAAATCAAAGTCAATCAATGCTCTAATTATAGAAGTGAAAACCAGAAACCTCAAAAAAAAAAAAAAAAAAAGGTAAATCTTTATGACTGTATTTAGCAATGGATTTTTAGATATGATACCAAAACCATGAGTAACAAAAGAAAAATAAAGTGATCACACCATTGGGTGATCTGGGTCATGAAGATCTTTTTTGTACAGTTCTTCTGTGTATTCTTGCCACCTCTTCTTAATATCTTCTGCCTCTGTTAGGTCCATTCCATTTCTGTCCTTTATCAAGCCCATCTTTACATGAAATGCTCCCTTGGTATCTCTAATTTTCTTGAAGAGACCTCTAGTCTTTCCCATTCTGTTGTTTTCCTCTATTTCTTTGCATTGATTGCTGAGGAAGGTTTTTTTTTTAATCTCTCCTTGCTATTCTTTGGAACTCTGCATTCAGATGGGGATATCTTTCCTTTTCTCCTTTGCTTTTCACTTCTCTTCTTTTCACACCTATTTGTAAGACCTCCCCAGCAGCCATTTTGCTTTTTTGCATTTCCTTTCCATGGGGATGTTCCTAATCCCTCTCTCCTGTACAATGTCATGAATCTCCATCCATAGTTCATCAGGCACTCTGTCTATCAGACGTGGAAACAGAGGAAACCAAAATACACAAAGAAGAGGGAACTGCTTTGAAAGTGACAGGGGCAACAGATTAAAACCATGTAGTTAGCATTGGCTAAACTGGAAGGGACCTATAAACCTTCAGAAGAAGTATAAGCTGGAACAAGGAACTATCTGAAACTGAACTGACCCCCACTGCCCTCAACAGCTCCAGAGAAATTCCTAGATAATTTTACTATTATCACTTTTTAATGTTTTTTAATTTTTAAAATTTTTAACTTCTTTATTATTCCTTTAATTTTCATTTTTAAAATGTACTATTATCTAGAAAAAAAAGACCCTATTTTTACAACAAAGGTCATATGTATATTTTTTATAACTTTTGTGATTTTTTTTTTAATATTGTATTTTTGAGAGTGTAACTTCTACTCTAGATTTTTAATCTTTGCTTTTTGGCATTTATCAATTCTGTACCTTTAAGAATTCAATCTTCAGTACCCATTTTTACTTAGGAGTATGATTACTGGCTTGATTGTTCTCTCCCTTTTTGACTCTCCTTTTTCTCCCCCAGGTCACCTCTATCTCCTCCCTCCACCATCTCTTCTCTACTTAACTCTGTGAATATCTTTGGGTATTCCAGGCTGTGGAGAACACTTAGGGAATTGATCATAGGCTAGACTGGTTTCTCTCCTTTTGACTCCCCCTCCTCTCTGCTGGTAACCTCTATCTCCTTCCTCCCTCTTGTCTTCTCTATGGGACTCCATGAACCTCTCTGAGTGTTCTAGACTGTGGAGAGCAAATAGGGAACTGATTACTGGCTTGACTGTTCTCTCCTTTTCTGATTCCCCTGCTTCTCCTCCTGGTCACCTCTTTATTCTCCTCCCTCTTGTCTTCTCCATGTAACTCTGTGAACCTCTCTGGGTGTCCCCCAGTGTGGAGAATCATTTCACCATTTACCTAGATGTTCTATCATTGGTGCTGTATGGAGGGAGAAATCTTGAGGCTAATGTAAGAATAAGACTGAAAGTCAGAGGGGGTATGCTTAAATCCAAAGCTTGAAAAAACCAGAAAACTCCTGACTCCAAGGAACATTAATCAACAAGATCTCATCCAAAAGCCTCTATACCTATACTGAAACCAAGCTCCAACCAAGAGCCAACAAGTTCCACAGTAAGACATACCAGCTAATACTCAAACAACACAGGAACATAACCCTGAGCACAAAAATATAGGTGGCCAAAACTCACACCAAACCCAGAGGCACCTCCAAACTCACTGCTGGACACTTTATTGCACTCCAGAGAGAAGAGATCCAGCTCTACCCACCAGAATACCGTCACAAACTTCCCTAACCAGGAAATCTTGACAAGCCACTCGTCCAACCCCACCCACAGGGAGGAACCTCCACAATAAAAAGGAACCACAAACTTCCAGCATACAGAAAAGCCACCCCAAACACAGCAATCTAAACAAGATGAAAAGGCAGAGAAATATTCAGCAGGCAATAGAACATGATAAAAGTGTACCAAACCAAACCAAAAAGAAGGATGTAGGGAGTCTACCTGAAAAAGAATTCAGAATAATGATAGTAAAAATGATCCAAAATCTTGAAAACAAAATGGAGTGACAGATAAATAGTCTGGAGACAAGTATTGAGAGGATGCAAGAAAAAAGTTTAACAAGGACCTAGAAGAAATAAAAAAAGAGTCAATCAATGCAATAAATGAGATCAAAAGCACTCTACAGGGAACCAACAGTAGAATAACTGAGGTAGAAGATAGAATAAGTGAGGTGGAAGATATAACGGTGGAAACAAATGAAGCAGAGAGGGAAAAAGGAAAAAGAATTAAAAGAAATGAGGACAACCTCAGAGACCTCTGGGGCAAGGTTAAAAGCCCCAACATTTGAATCATAGGAGTCCCAGAAGAAGAAGACAAAAAGAAAGGCCATGGGAAAATACTTGAGGAGATAATAGTTGAAAACGCCCCTAAAATGGGGAAGGAAACAGCCACCCAAGTCCAAGAAACCCAGAGAGTCCCAAACAAGATAAACCCAAGGCGAAACACACCAAGACACATATTAATCAAATTAACAAAGATCAAACACAAAGAACAAATATTAAAAGTAGCAAAGGGAAAACAGCAAGTAACTCACAAGAGGATCCCCATAAGGATAACAGCTGATCTTTCAATAGAAACTCTTCAAGCCAGAAGGGAATGACCAGACATACTTAAAGTAATGAAAGAGAAAAACCTACAACCCAGATTACTGTACCCAGCAAGGATCTCATTCAGATATGAAGGAGAAATCAAAAGCTTTAAAGAGAAGCAAAAGCTGAGAGAATTCAGCACCACCAAACCAACTCTTCAACTAATGCTAAAGGATGTTCACTAGACAGGAATCACAGAAAAGGTTTATAAACTCGAACCCAAAACAACAAAATAAATTGCAACGGGATCATACTTATCAATAATTACCTTAAATGTAAATGGGTTGAATGCCACAACCAAAAGACAAAGACTGACTGAATGGAAACATAAACAAGACCCCTATATATGCTGTGTACAAGAGACCCACCTCAAACCTAGGGACACATACAGACTGAAAGAAAAGGGCTGGAAAAAGATATTTCATTCAAATGGAGACCAAAAGAAATCAGGAGCAGCAATACTCATATCAGATAAAACAGACTTTAAATAAAGTCCATCAAGAGAGACAAAGATGAACACTATGTAATGATCAAAGGATCAACCCAAGAAGAATATATAAAAATTATAAATATATATGCACCTAACACAGGAGCACCACAATATGTAAGGCAAATGCTAACAAGTATGAAAGGGGAAATTAACAGTAACACAGTAATAGTGGGAGACTTTAACATCCCACTCACACCTATGGATAGATAAACAGAAAATTAGCAAGAAAACACAAACTTTAAGTGATACAATGAACCAGTTAGGCCTTATTAATATCTATAGGACATTTCACCCTAAAACAATGAATTTTGCCTTTTTCTCAAGTGCACATGGAACCTTCCCCAGGATAGATCACTTCCTGAGCCATAAATTTAGCCTTGGTAAATTCAAAAACATTGAAATCATCTCAAGCTTCTTTTCAGATCACAATGCAGTAAGATTAGATGTCAATACAGGAAAAAACTATTAGAAATAAAAACATATGGAGACTTAACAACAAACTTCTGAATAACCAAAAAATCACAGAAGAAATCAAAAAAGAAATCAAAATATGCATATAAATGAATGAAAATGAAAACACACCCCAAACCTATGGGATTCAGTAAAAGCAGTGCTAAGGGGAAGGTTCATAGCAATATCAGCTTACCTCAAGAAACAGGAGAGAAATCAAACAAATAACCTAACTCTACACCTAAAGCAACTAGAAAAAGAAGAAATGAAGCACACCAGGGTTAGTAGAAGGAAGGAAATCATAAAAATTAGGGCAAAAATAAATGCAAAAGGAACAAAGGAGACCACAGCTAAAATCAACAAAGTTAAAATCTGATTCTTTGAGAAGATAAATAAAATAGACAAACCATTAGCCAGACTCATCAAGACAAAAAGGGAGAAGAATCAAATCAACAAAATTAGAAATGAAAATGGAGAAATCACAACAGGCAACATAGAAATACAAATGATCACAAGAGACTATTATCTGCAGCTATATGTCAATAAAGTGGACAATTTTGAAGAGATGGAAAATTCTTTGAAAAGTATAACTTTCCAAAACTAAACAAGGAAGAAATCGAAAATCATAAAAGACCCATCACATGCACAGGAATCAAAACTGTAATCAGAAATCTTCCAGCAAACAAAAACCCAGAAACAGATGGCTTCACACCTGAATTCTACCAAAAGTTTAGAGGAGAGTTAACATCCTACTCAAACTCTTCCAGAAAATCGCAGAGGAAGGTAAACTTCCAAACTCATTCCATGAGGACGTCATCATCCTAATACCAAAACCAGATTAAGATGCCACAAAAAAAAAAAAAAAAAAAGTACAGACCAATATCACTGATGAACATAGATGCAAAAATCCTTAACAAGATTCTAGCAAACAGAATCCAACAACATATTAAAAAGATCCTACATCATGACCAAGTGAGCTTTATCCCAGGGATGCAAGGATTCTTCAGTATTTGCAAATCAGTCAATGTGATACACCACATTAACAAAATGAAAGAGAAAAAAACATATGATTATCTCAATAGATGCAAAGAAAGTCTTTGACAAAATTCAACATCCACTTATGATAAAGACCTTCCAGAAAGCAGGATTAGAAAGAACATAATAAAAGCCATATATGATAAACCCACAGCAAACATTATCCTCAATGGTGAAAAATTGAAAGCATGTCCTCTAAAGTCAGGAACATGACAAGGATGCCCACTCTCACCACTACTATTCAACATAGTTTTGGAAGTTTTAGTCACAGCAATCAGAGAAGAAAAAGAAATGAAAGTAATCCAGATTGGAAAAGAAGAAGCAAAACTCAGACTGTTTGCAGGTGACATGATCTTCTACATAGAAAACCCTAAAGACTCCACCAGAAAATTACTACAGCTAATCAATGAATATAGTAAAGTTTCAGGATATAAAATTAACATACAGAAATCCCTTACATTCTTCTACACTAACAATGAGAAAACAAAAAGAGAAATTAAGGAAAAAATTCCATTCACCATTGCAACAAAAAGAATAAAATACTTGGGAATATATCTACCTAAAGAAATAAAAGTCCTATACATAGAAAACTATAAAACACTGATGAAAGAAATCAAAGAGTACACAAATAGTTGGAGAAATATACCATGTTCATGGATCAGAAGAATCAATATAATGAAAATGAGTATAATATCCAACGCAATCTATAGATTCAATGCAATCCCCATCAAGGTACCAATGGTAATTTTCAGAGAACTAGAACAAATAATTTCACAATTTGTATGGAAATACAAAAAAAAAAAACCTCGAATAGCCAAAACAATCTTAAGAATGAAGAATGGAATTGGAGGAATCAACTTACCTGACTTCAGGCTCTACTACAAAGCTAATCATCAAGACACTATGGTACTGGCACCAAGACAGAAGCATAGATCAATGGAAAAAAACAGAAAGCCCAGAGGTAAATCCACCAACCTATGGACACCTTATCTTTGACAAAGGAGGCAAGAATATAGAATGGAGAAAAGACAATCTCTTTAACAAGTGGTGCTGGAAAAACCAGTCAACCACTTGTAAAAGAATGAAACTAGAACAATTTCTAACATCATACACAAAAATAAACTCAAAATGGATTAAAGTTCTAAACGTAAGACCAGAAACTATAAAACTCCTAGAAGAGAACATAGGCAAAACACTCTCTGACATAAATCATAGCAGGATTCTCTATGACCCACCTCCCAGAGTAATGGAAATAAAAGCAAAACTAAACAAATGGGACGTAATTAAATTTAAAAGCTTTTGCATAACAAAGGAAATTGTAAGCAAGGTGAAAAGACTGCCTTCAGAATGGGAGAAAATAATAGCAAATGAAGCAACTGACAAAGAATTAATCTCAAAAATATACAAGCAATACCTGAAGCTCAATTCCAGAAAAATAAATGACCCAATCAAAAAATGGGCCAAAGAACTAAACAGACATTTCTCCAAAGAAGACATACAGATGGCTAACAAACACATGAAACGATGCTCAACATCACTCATTTATCTGAGAAATGCAAATCAAAACCACAATGAAGTACCATTTCACACTGCTCAGAATGGTTGCTATCAAAGTCTACAAACAATAAATGCCAGACAGGGTGTGGAGAAAAGGGAACCCTCTTACACTGTTGGTGGGAATGCAAACTAGTACAGCCACCATGGAGAACAGTGTGGAGATTCCTTAAAAAACTGGAAATAGAACTGCCATACGACCCAGCAATCCCACTGTTGGGCATACACACCAAGGAATCCAGATCTGAAAGAGACACGTGCACCCCAATGTTCATCACAGTACTGTTTATAATAGCCAGGACATGGAAGCGACTCAGATGTCCCTTGGCAGACTAATGGATAAGAAAGCTGTGGTACATATACATAATGGAATATTACCCAGCTATTAAAAAGAATGCATTTGAAGCAGTTCTAATCAGGTGGATGAAACTGGAGCCTATTATACAGAGTGAAGTAAGTCAGAAAGAAAAACACCAATACAGTATAATAACGCATATTTATGGAATTTAGAAAGATGACAATGATGACCCTACATGTGAGACAGCAAAAGAGACACAGATGTAAAAACAGACTTTTGGACTCTGTGGGGAGAAGGCGAGGGTGTGATGATTTGAGAGAATAGCATTGAAACATGTATATTATCATATGTGAAACAGATCACCAGTCCAGGTTCGATGCATAAGACAGGGTTCTCAGGGCTGGTGCACTGGGATGACCCTGAGGGATGGGATGGGGAGGGAGGTGGGAGGGGGGTTCAGGATGGGGAACACATGTACATCCATGGCTGATTCATGTGAATCTATGGCAAAACCACCACAATATTGTAAAGTAATTAGCCTCCAATTAAAAAAAAAAAAAAAAAAAAAAAAAAAAAAAAAAACGGCATGTAGCAAGCAGATAAATAAATGTTACTTATTAAAACAAATTTTCCTCTCACTCTTGTTAAAATGAACATATTAAAATGTGAACTAAATCCATTACTTATCTGATTGGACAACACAAAAATATGAAAATAAATAAGGAAATCAAGTTTGACTTAAAAATATAAATGCAACTATAAAGCAAAGACAAAAAACATTACTCTGACTTTATTTGTGCCAGAGAAAATTGTTTTCCACTTAACCTAAGAGATAAATCTATTAGAAAAGCAACCACAATCTATATTATCTAGGGGGAAACTGTTAAAATCTGTCATTGTTTTCTCTGTGGCAGCCTGATTATGCCTGGTTAATACCATATTCAAATGTGTTCATCTGTGCTGTTCTTGGAAAAACAAGCAAAGACAATTTAGCTTATGCCTATCAATACAACATATCTCCCTTCTTAATTCAACAAAATAAAATAAACAATTTGCATCTTGGTTGATGTTGATGTTTACAAGTGAGTAATGCAAATCTCAAAATCTGTAAAATATTATTTCCCCCTCATAAAAGCATAATGGGATACTTTAATCGTTGCTTTGACATTTTAAAACACAGGTCAGATGCTTAAATGACACTTTTTAAATTACAGCTGCCAAGAGATTGCTTGCAACATAATATAACATGACATTTTTAACTAACTATAACCAGCAGCTATTATTTTCATAGGACACAATAGTAACCAGAATAAATTCATTTTGAGTTTTTGCATAACAATAACAAATCAGCTGTCACTAGTCCAACAAAGTACTTAATTCTATCAACTGTTTTCTGGAAAATTATCTTTTTGATAAAGAGGGACAGATTAATCTTTTTAAAGCCTCATTTCAAAGGGTCAAATCATTTTTTTAAAATGTAATATCTAAGACAATAGAAAGAGCAAATTCTTTGCCACAAAGCCATATTTGCAGGCACATATCAAGGCAAAGAGAACTTCCCTGGTGGCTCAGACCGTAAAGAATCTCCCCGCAATGTGGGAAACCCAGGTCCATCCCAGGCTGGGGAAGATCTCCTGGAGAAGGGGATGGCAACCTAGTTCAGTATTCTTGCCTGGAGAATCTCATGGACAGAGGAGCCTGGCGGGCTGCAGACATGGGATTGCAAAGAGTCAGATACGACTGAATAACTAACATGCACATCAAGGCAAGAACATGGACTCAAATCAGTCTGATATCAAGGTCAATTTAATCAGTCTATCTGCTGCATATTCTCTGTAAACTAAGCACCCATCCACATTCTGTTGACCTCAGATTTATTACCTAAAAAACTACTTCATTAAATTGGTGTGTGATGAGTAAATGAGATGATTGTTCACTCTCTTTGGAAAATATACCTAAGTAGGTATTTCTTCAAAGAAAGGCACTCATCCTTAAAGGCTAACTTCCATTTTTTATTTCGTTTATTTTTCACAATAGAACTGTATACATTTCTTGGGTGGCCTCTATTTCCCTGGTTCTAAATTTTGGCTCAAATGAACTATTTGAGCCTAATTTCATGGATCAAATCCTCATCTGACATTAAAGATTTACCTATCATCAGCATTACAGTGGCAATCTCAACCTCTATAAATTTTCTCCAAAATGGAATCTAAATTTATTGTAAAATTCTTACTATTAGAGATACCTCTTAGGGAAAATAAATAAATTTATATGATGGAAATAGACAGTCTTTATTAAATTACTGCATTAGATCAAGCAGAGTCCTCATATCTTATACCTTAATGCTTGACTTCTTTTATACTCTGATAGACCTGTGAGGATCAACTCCAGGTGCATATCTGGAGAAGGAACTAAAGGAAGAAAAAACTCCCTAAAAGTGAAAGCTAGAGCTAATGAAGACACAATTTCAATACCTTATATGTTTCCTTTAGTCAACCATGAGAGTAAATTAACCTGATGACCCTGTTTTGACACTGACTGATTACAGACATTAATTAAAGGGCAAGAGGCCAGTGCCGCTGAAGAACTGGTGGAATATACACAGTCCATAGTGGTTATTTTAATATGGCAACAAGACTGAAGGGACTGATGAATATCCTCTACCAAGTGCATTCTAATTCATAAAATACACTTCTCTATTTTTCAAAACAGGTCAAAATGGGTAATTATATCCTGGGTGAAACATTTCCTAACCATGTTCACTGTCATTCTGCATATTAAATATAAATATGAGAATGTAGAGTAAATGTATAGCTACCTAAAACTGGTTTCCAGGACTTTAAGCATGAAGGTGCACCCATATATTTTAGAGTATAATTATTGATCTTGTGTGCTTACTAAGGTGCTTCAGACATGTCTAACTCTTTGCGACCCTATGGACCATAGCCCTCCAGGTCTCTCTGTCCATGGGATTCTCTAGGAGCTCTGGAGGGGGTTGCTATGCCCCTCCAGGGGATCTTCCTGACCTAACCCACATCTCTTAAGTCTCCTGCATTGGAGGCAAGTTCTTTATCACTAGCACCACCTGGGAAACGAAATTATTGATCTTATTGTCACCTATTCTGAAAATAAATGTGGGTATTCTTTTTTTTAATGACTTCAGTGCAAACAAAAAGATATGTGGGCTTAATCAACATATCCAAGTAATTCTACCCTTTTATCAGAAAAAAAAAAAGAAAATTTTTGGTTTCAGAAATAGTTATTTATTAAAGAAACACTTAAATGGTTAATCCACTCTTCAAAAATAATTAGGACTTCTTTTCACAAGACAGGGAAGTTGCTGACAATCTTGGAAATTAAGACACCTGTGTCGAATTACTTCTGTAATAAAATTTGCAATCAAACCAAAATTACAATGAACATGTGTTTCTCTGGTTATAGGCTTGCATGTCTTAGCACTAACCTGCAAAATGTGATGCTATTTTGAGCACAACAGTTTCTAAATCATTTCTTAGACTAGATAATTTCTTGTATGCTTCTCCTCCATCTACCCCTCAAAACAATTATATATATTTCCAATGTAGGAAGGGTCAGTGAGAGAGTTTACCAGATTTAGTCTGTTACTAAGCAAGCCACTGTTATTACTGCTGTTCTTTTATTAGATCATAGATATTGGGACTGTAATGAACTTCAAGAAATCACTTTAAATTTTGGCAAAACAAAGATGATCTTTTTTTCAGCAAAATACTTGATATCAAAGTGTCACCGAGTCCAATCTGGCTCTCCTCACTACAAGACAGGTCAATTAACCAAGGGATGAGGTGTTGAGGAAAGGATTAAGACTTTATTTGGAAAGCTGGCAGACTAGTTATTCAAAAAAAAAAAAACCTTATCAAGTTCTGAATATTGGGTTCTTTTATAGAACAGGGTGGGTGTGGGGGGTGTATGTGAGGAAGTAAAGTCAAAAGACCATTAATCTTGCAAATATCTCTTGGAATGGCTAACCTCAGGGAGGGTATATGTTAATTTCCACCTTCCTGTGGACAACCACATGTGGACAGGATCCTGAATAAAGGCACTTTAGTTTGCCAATCAGGCAGAGAGGCAGGGTTCGCTGAGGCATGATCTTATGCATAAACACTATCCTTTCAGTGAACAAAAATAATGTAAATAATGGTTAAAGCAAAAGAAGCAGATTCAATATGGGGTCAGAGTTTGTTCTTCCCAGTAATAAAAGAAGGTAAGTGACTTGCCCAAGGTTATAGAGCTATAAAATGCAAACGGATTTCTGACCTCCACCCTTGCTGGATGGATTGTTCTAGAGTCAGTCCTTCGTTCTAAAAGGTCAGATGTCCTGCTGAACAATTTCAGAATCAGAAGCCTTTCCTCCTGAGTGGATTCCTCTCCCTGGCTGAAAGTGGCCATCTGTCTGACTGACTTTACCTAGAAAGCTGAGCCTTCAGGACATATTTGTGAACAAAGTGAAGATTAGAGGGGAGTGTAGCACATTATTCCCTCAGTCACAGGTTTTCGCTTGCTGGTCTGTTGCAACACTGCTGAGGTTAGGAAGAGGAAGGTTCTTTGTAATCAGAGCACTAGTCTGATCACAGATAAACACAAGCATACATGCGTGAAATCAAAAGTCCACACTAATGATCTTAATGTACATGCTAGCCCTCAGACCAGAGGTTAAAAAAGCAAACAAACTCAGTTTTTTTGGTTTTTCCTTGTTTGTTTCCTGTCTAATGAGGGAGGCAACACTAGATAACTTGAGGGAGTACTTCCAGGCTTAGGACTCAGGCCACAAACTGTTAAATCTTCTCACCTTATATTTCCCTCTGCTGTTTGGTGTGAGCCCACCACGAAGGTCATGTAGCCAGGACAGTATTTGCTTACTCACAACTCAAGCAAAATTCCTAACCACCATGATTTCATTTATCTGCTTCATCGGTTTGCGTAATCCTCCAATTCCAGTGACACTGAATTTACACAGAGTGTAGTACACAGGTTGTTTCTGTAATAATATTTTTTCCACTCCGGTATACTGACTTCTATTTTTCATTTCATAACATCCCTGCCAAAAATAACAGTGTGATGCAAACGTATTTGAACATGTGGTAAACAAATTTGTTTGTGTGTGTGTTAGCACTGTCGTGTCTGACTCTTTGCAACCCCATGGTCTGTAGCCCACCAGGCTCCTCTGTTCATGGAATTCTCCAGGCAAGAATACTGGAGTGGGCTGCCATTTCCTTCTCCAGGAAAAACAAATTTAGTACATTATTAATGTAAAAAATATTTGCCACTTCCGTTTGTATAATTAGCCTCATATGAAATTAACTCTTTGAGTTGGGGATGTGTGGTTGTTGTGTTCATGTGTAGCTGTGGAAGAAGGCGATTGGAAGATATAAAGATAAGATACAAAGCAGGAGACAGACCAACTACTATAGTACCTAGAAAGTTGTAAGAAGTCCATTATCATCTATTGATGTATGAATAAATGAATAAACAGAACACTGAGAGACTGACTACAGATGAAATACTTGGCATTTTTTCCACATGCCAAAGCTTAACATTGAAATCAGAGAGGATCTATACTCCTAAAAGACTTTATACTTTTTCTTCGCAGTCTCCCTCACGTAACACAGTGTTTTGCATTGTGTCTGGTGGTCAATAAGTACTTAACAATAAAAATAATAAAACAAATGGCAGCAGTACTTCTACACACTATACCAAACACCTCAATTTTATTGTCTCAGTTATCCCTGAGAGGTAACACTGAGACAGGCTGAGACCTGGGACCTGATGTCCTTTACTGCAATGCTTACACATGGACCAATGTCTTCTCAAGCAACAAAATACAAAGAAACTATAAGGGACTGAAAATAACTGTGTGCATGCCTAGTTTGGACAAACCATGGGCAACAAAATACAAAAAGATCAAAAGATCCCAACTGCTACTTCTAAAGAACCAAGAGCAAGAGGAGGGTACTGTGCATACCCCCTGCACATACCACCATCAAAGGGGTGGGCAAAACACCTAAGTCACGCCTCTGAGCCAAGCCCTGGCCCTGAGGCTGTCACCCCATATAAAGAACCAGCTTGTCCCCCTTGAGGAAGAAGTGAGCAAGAAAAGGAACCTGTTGCCTGTTTTTGCTCCTCTCTGCTACAGCAGGGGCCCCAGTAAAGCCTTGCCTGAATTTTCTGTCTGGCTTCTTATCAATTTCTATTGATTAATGAGGTCAAGAATCTTGGTCAATAACAACAACATAAAGCTGCCATTATGAGTTGCACCCATAATACAGATGAGTGAAGTTACTGACAAGGTTAAACCATTAGCCAATTTCACAAAACTAGTTCTGTTAGATCCAGAATTCAAACCAAAGTATACCTTATGTAAACTCTTGCTTTAGTAAATGAATAAGTGCATGACAAAATGAATGCAACTATCCTGTATTTTTATTACTGGGGGAAGCTGGAAAGGCTTGTGTAGAGGAAGTTTAACTTAGTGAGTAACCAGCTCTGCAGGTCTCTGTTATACCAAGCTCCCAAAGACACCAAAGTATCACTGTGGCCTCAAAGAGTCAACAACTGGGGAAAGGATACTAGACTCAGAAGAAAATTCAAGAGAAACACAGTGGCATTTTGTGAAACTAATTTCTTCCATCTGGTTAACAGTCACCAATAGAAGCAGTGAATGCATGTCATTCAGTTTTTAATAATTATGTCAAAATTCCTATGTTTAAGTGAAACACTGCACCCGACTTATAAGTTCATTTTCCTTTAACAAAGATTCTTGACAACTGGCAACAAATCATAGCCATCACACCACTCATTACACTGTCTTGCAGATGCATAAATGAGGCTGTAAGAGACAATTCTTAGAATGATAGATAAGTCAGTTCTTATCAGGAATGTTTTTTCTATCTTTGTGTAAAATTCTCTTTCCCTCCTCTTTCCTGATTCCCTCAAATTCTTTCTCAGGCTCTTCATATGTTAAATAACAACTACAAACTAAATTTTTGGAAATCTGTACATTTGGAACAATGGATATTGCAACTTGTATAACTAGCCAAAATAATTAGTTGACTAAATGACCCCGTGAAAGAGGTCATTTTGTTAATCAAATGTTGTACATGAGGAAATAAATTCAACATTTTTAAAGGGTTTGTAAATAACAAAACTGGGGCAGGAAGTGAAGTTATAAATACATATTCTTTAACAACAGGCTCTAACTGCATAATTTGGACTAGCTTTATTGTATTATAGAAATGATTTTTGGACTAGTTATAGGTATAAGAAATGACTATCTTTTATAATGCTGAGCCTTATATAGTGACCAGTCTTTGAGCAAGCTAGTTGGGTGGGTTGTAGCAGCATGACAAATTTTTTTGTTTGTTTCTAGAAGGAAGTTTGTGAGTTTAAAATGTGAGCAATCTTTCTCTGTTTTCTGTAATAGCACCTACCAAAGAGCAGTAAAATTCCAAGTACTGAAATAAATCCCAGTGAAGAATTAAACATACTGATAATTTACATAATATAAGTCAACCATTTAATATAAAGAACAAAATTTAAAGAGTAATGCAAGAGCAGTTTGGAGAGTATCTTTAGACAGAAACTGAGGATGTAAAAATGACAGGGAAAGAAGAGAGGAAGAAATTTGAGGTATTGTACTTAGAGGCTTAGCTCATTTTCTTTTGATCTAAATCTCTGGGTCCATCAAATCCTCCCTTCCCACCATCAATACAGTTGGGCTATCTCCTATGTATGGAAACTTCCAGACTCCATTCCCTCATCTCCACTTGCAATAAAAGTCAAATATGCTCCACATTTATTAAAGTGACAATCATAAGTCTCTAAGTAGCAACAGAGACCAAAGATCTCCTTAACATTCCATATATATATATATATAATATTGCAATGTCCCCAAAATATCTTGTATGATATTTAAACCACAAAATGACTGTGCCATTTGCAAATGTCTGATTATGCATTTTTTAATTCCAATCAACGCTAATGTGTCCTAAGATACCATATAAGACTACCCTCTTTAGATATTTCAATGTGAAATGATCATCCACAATACCATCCTAAGAGAGTAATAAAGACAGATTACCTGGGGTTAAGAGGATGACTGACATAGTGATGAGTGAGCATACAACTAAAATCACCAGCAGGGCAATAGCAATTCCCTTCCAGTTTCTCTGTGGAGGGCTGTTACTTCCCAGTTCCTACCGAGAGAAAAAAAAAAGAAGTTTCATAATTATACATGCTCCAAGAGAAATGTATTCATAAAGGAATGATTCAGTGCATGGAAGAATCACAGTTTGAAAACTGATTAGAATCCTTTTCCTCTTCAGTAGCTCATTTAATTATTCAAAGGTGCATATATTATAAATGGCTATCTTTTGAGGGGCAACCTTACTTCTCCAAGAGATAAACCAGCAGAGCTTTATGCCTGCTGTCCAAAAATGTGGATGGCATTAAAATACATTGACTATAAACACTAGAATGATTGCCAAAATACTCTGCAAAATAATATGGAAATAAAGTGTGCCTATTTACATTTTTCTTGCTACAATGGACCCTACAATGAGGATTTAAATATTAATATTCCGGAAGCATTATAGACTACTTTTTTAACTGGTAAGGGGGGAAAAAGATTAGTGATGGGAAAATAATTCAAAATTCCCCCTCAATGAAGAGCGGTACACATTTGTCAACGTTGAAAGTTCTGTTTTAACATTTCTCCCACCACTCATAAAAATCAAGAAGAAAATAAAAAAAAAAAAAAAAAAAAAAAAAAAAATCAAGAAGATGTAGTAACTAAATTAAACAATTGCTTCCATAGCAACAGTTAACAACATCTTCTCCCTGGGCAGCATGCATGATATTGGCAAGGAGGTATGACTGATGGAAAAGGAGAAACTTGAGCATCTTTTACAATATGCATAGTAAAGCTTTTCAATTTTCAGATCTGTGTTCCATTCTGTTGACTAGAAATATATGAGCATCATTCACTAAAGTAAAGCATAGACCACCCTGATTTGAAATACATGTCAGATTTTCTTTACAATAAAGTTTATAAAACACTAAGTGTCTTGTTTTTTTCTCTCTACCCCAATCCCCAATTTCTTTTACTCCATTCCCAATAAAACCTTCTTTATTGAAAAATAGCCAAATGATTTGGGGACAAATGAAACAAAACATAAAGGTCTCCAGTTCATTGTGTATACACAAATCATCCAAGAAGCCCCAGTCTTTCTTTAAAAAAGATAAGTAAAATATGAGAGTAAACATTTGATAAACTATAAATGGGTTATTGTGACTCACAGTTTAAAGCACTGAAGCCAATTTTCACATAGTGACAGAGGCATTCAATTCAGCCATAAACTCTTTGGACTTAAAAACTAGGTCCTAAATAAATGCTAGAAGAAACCATGCATAGAGGGTGTTTTCTTAATGTTTTCCTCTTCACAGATCAGTAGACTTAGGCTTATCTTTCATTCTGATGAAGCAAATCCAGCAGAAGTCAATTTCACTCCTGTTTTCTAACATGGGTCACTTCACACCTCTTGTTCATGCTTATTAACACTTACTGTTCAATACCTCTACCCCTCCTACATTTTGGTTAGAATTTCCATTTATAAACTTATTCCATATAAGTTGAGACAGTAGATTATCAAATCATTAGCACAAAAGTAACAACATTAAGATAAACAATACAGTTTCCCTGGTTGCTCAGTGGTAAAGAATCTGCTTGCCAATGGAGGACACACAGGTTTGATCCCTGGTCCGAGAAGGTCCCACATACCATGGAGCAACTAAACTGGTGCGGCACCACTGCTGAGTCTGTGCTTTAGAGCCCATGCTCCACAACAAGAGAAGCCACTGCAATCAGAAGCCTGTGCATTATAACTAGGGAGCAGTCCCCGCTCACCACAACTAGAGAAAGACCTGTGCAGCAGCAAAGACCCAGAACAACCAAAAATAAAGAAAAAAAAAAGACAAGTTATGGCTGTCCCAGACCAGAAACACTTTTCTGGAATGCAATGTGACTGAAGGTTGATAGGTCAATTTCTTTGTTAGAATCTGCGTGATGTGATGAACAGTTTTTCTCCATATTAAGGTTCTACTTAGGACTACTCACGGGGCTTCCCAGGTGGGCTTAGTGATTTAGAATCCATCTGACAATGCAGGAGACATAGGTTCAATTCCCAGTGTTGGAAAGATCCCCTGGAGTAGAAAGTGGCATCCCACTCCAGTATTCTTGCCTGGACAGAGAATCCTGGTGGGCTACACCATCCATGAGTTACAAGGAGTCAGTCACAGCTGAGCTCACACGCACAGGTCATTCAAGACTACTCAGAAGTAAAAGTGACAGATCAGAGATGCAACGCTCTATGTATTAATAGAACCCTGTGCATGTATGCATGTTAAGTTACTTCAATCTCTGACTCCTTGCAACTCTATGGACTGTGGCCTGCCAGGCTGCTCTGTCCATGGGCTCTCCAGGCAAGAATACTGGAGTGGGTTGCCACACTCTCCTCCAAGGAACCCACCCAACTCAGGGATCGAACCCACATGTCTTACTTCTCCTGCATTGGCAAGTGGCTTCTTTCCACTAGCATCACCTGGGAAGCCCCGCATAGAAGACTAAGAAGGGCAAAAAGTTGTGAAATACTCATCTCAAGACCTAAGACGATGAAAAAAGGGGCAACAAACAATAAGAAGTGAGTATCTTGGCCAAGAATCACAAGCACTGCCACATTTATTAACTCAAGGGGATTTGTAGGAAAAGGGAAAAAGAGTAACTGTAATAAAACTGACCTTTCAGTCCAATAAAGGAATCAAGAGGAAATTACAGTTTTATATCTACTGATTCTGATTTTGATTCACTCACTGAAACTGAAGGCAAATTACTAGAGAAATGACTTCAGAGTGCATTTTTGGTTTTTGAACATGATATAACTATAATATCTACCAAACACTGTCTAACAGCAATAATAGATATCTTATGTGTTTGGATATTGTACTGGACACTTTATAATCACAATCTCACAAAATCCTCACAATAAGTAAGTAAGAGTACTATTATTTTGACAAATTTGCACATCAAAAAATGGGATATAGCGAGATCAATAACAATTACACTCACTGTTCATGAGTCGAAAATCTCAAGGTCCAACCCATAAAAGTCTAAGTTCAGAAACCACGCTCACCCAATAATATGCTGTCCTAGAAGTAAGTATTTCTTGAATCAATCCATAAACCAATAAATCAAGGGATAATTTGAGCCTCTACATATTTGAAAAATTCACAGTTTTATAAACACTCTTCTGAATTCTGCAGTGCTTTCAAATAAATTCACATATTCCCTAATGGCATAGTAGAAAAAAAATATCATTTTAAAAATTATAAAACATGTTTGAGTAAAAAATATTTATCTGGTGTTCATATAGATACACAAAAGAATGTCAGGCTCCTTTAAAAATGACCCATCACTACCTAAGGCATTTTCAAGTCCCTGCTTAGGAAAGCAGACTTAATGGACTCTTATTCTCATTCCCTCTTTTCACCCATCCTAAATTCATTACCATTATAATATTTCTCAATCTTGGTTTCATTTACATCACTTTATTCCACAAAGCCTTTTAATGTCTCTATGTTATCTAAAGAATTAAGTGCAAATGTGACAGTCTAGAATAATAATTGTCTAAAGTCAAGCACCACTCTTCTCATCCAACTTGATCTTTTTTTGAGAAAGACTACCCTATACTGCTCAGGTTATCATTTCCAACATATGCTCAAATACTTCAAACTTCCTATCACCTCCCCACTCCCAGGTTTTGCCCATCCAATTCCTTTCATATGTATCCAGTTACAGACACTGTCAGTCATTCAACATCCTGCTCGAACATCTCTTCTCTTGTAAATTTCTTTTAATTACATAAGCCAGATAAAATATTTCTTCTTAAAAAAAAATGCCTAAAACACATTGTACCAAAAGTTTTGAGACCAACTCTGCTATTTAATAGCTCTGATATTGCAAATTTGCTTCAACATTTTATGAAGCCTTGGATTAAAAAAAAAATCTGAATAACTGTAATAATGATAATTATTTTTACAAGTAACAGATATTAAATTATTCCAACAAAAGTCTTACTTCAATGTACAATAGGTTCACACTAAGTGAACTGCTTAGAATGTTCTTCCTCTGTACACTTGCACACATCACTCTCTCTTTTTCATCAAACCTCAATCTCAAATGCTCCTTCCTTTGAGAAAGCTTGCTGATCACACTCTATAAAATAACATTCTGTATCTCCTTCTATTCCCTCAATTAACTTTATTTTTCTTCCTAGCATTACCATTTTGGGATATATAGTAGGTCAAGTTATATTAAATCATATACCTATAATACAATTTAAGCTGTTTAAATGTTCATTTCACCTCTGTCTATTCAGCTCTCTAGAATAGAAATTTCATGATGTCAGTAATCTAGATCATCATGTTTTATACTATATCCCTAGCATTTTCAACAGCATTTAACACATACTAGGTATGGCATAGATACTAAATGAATGAATGGCTAAATGATAACAGTTCTGATAATAAGGATGATGATGGTGGTGATGGTAGTGATGGTAATGCTTAAAGTCATGGTTATACACTCATCATATCCCTGTGAAAGTTATCTCCTTAAATTAAGGATCACGTCTTAAATAAATTTATATTCCTTAGGTCACTTAAAAATTCTGGTCCTCTTAGTAGGTGCTTAGAAAATAGTAGCTCAATTACTTAAGAGGTGTAAATAGTTCCTGAAATGATATAGAGCTACCAAACTGAAAGGGTTGCCACTCCCTTCTCCAGGGGATCTTTCCATCCCAGTGATCTTCTTTGACCCAGGGAGTGAGCCTGGGTCTCCCACACTGCAGGCAGATTCTTCACCATCTGAGCCACCAGAGGAGTCATTAATTAAATACATATTACAATGTCATTAATTAAATACATATTAACAGTAATTTTTTTAAAATGGAGCTACTTGCTATAACAAACTTGATTGCAATTATTTTTAGCTTCATTTATCTGATGCCTGATTCCAAAATATGGTTGCCATTCCTCAGTTTATCTTCTTCTTCTACAGCCTCAATAATTTATACTATTGATAGAAGTGGTTTTAATTGGCCCTGTGTTTCAATGACTTCCTACCAGCCAATACCTGAAAACACCATGCCAGTCCCACAGGATAGGTATGGTGATGGATAGCAAGCTGAGCTTGCAACATGGTCATCTGGATGCTTTGGCGGCACCACAGAACCAATGTTGGGATATTTAGCATATTAAATTCCCAGGAGAGGTTTGAGACTACAAGAACAAATATTTAATAATCCATTATATAGAGTTCTTTAGGAACTCAGTCATCTAGTGGATAGATGGGTCAGTTAGAACATGTGTGAACAGGACAGATGATACTCAATGTTATGATGGTCTAGAGATGTATTGGTGCTGCAGGCCAAACTAAACTGGATCTATAACCTAACTATGTTGTATTTACTGCCAATCAAATTTACTCTTTAGAGAATAGTTTAGTTTATTAGATAAGGATGTCCATAGGTTACCTGAATCCAAATGCATTTTTAACTAGTACAAAGGAAAAGATACTAGAAATCATAAGCAGAAATTACCCAAGTTTATATATATATCATGCAAAATGCAGGGCTGGATGAAGCACAAGCTGGAATCAAGATTCTCGGGAGAAATAATCAATAACCTCAGATATGCAGATGACACCACCCTTACGGTAGAAAGCAGAAAGCAAAGAACTAAAGAGCCTCTTGATGAAAATGAAGAGAGTGAAAAAGTTGGCTTAAAGCTCAACATCAGAAAACTAAGATCATGGCATCTGGTTCCATCAAACAGTTGGGGAAATAATGGAAACAGTGACAGACTTTATTTTGGGGGGCTACAAAATCACTAAAGATGGTAGCTCCAGTCATGAAATTAAAAGATGCTTGCTCCTTGGTAGAAAAGTTATGACCAACCTAGACAGCATATTGAAAAGCAGAGACATTATTTTGCCTACAAATGTCCATTCTCGTCAAAGCTATGGTTTTCCCAGTAGTTATGTATGGATGTGTTAGTTGGACTATAAAGAAAGCTGAGAGCCAAAGAATTGATGCTTTTAAACTGTGGTGTTGGAGAAGATACTTGAGAGTCCCTTAGACTGCAAGGAGCTCCAACCAGTTCATCCTAAAGGAAATCAGCCTTGAATATTCATTGGAAGGACTGATGCTGAAGCTGAAGTTCCAATACATTAGCCACCTGATGTGAAGAACTGACTCATTGGAAAAGACCCTGATGTTGGGAAAGATTGAAGGCTGCAGGAGAAGGGGACGGCAGAGGATGAGATGGTTGGATGGCATCACCGATGCGATGGATATGAGTTTGAGTAAATTCCGGGAGCTAGTGATGGACAGGGAGGCCTGACTTGCTGCAGTCCATGAGGTCACTAAGAGTTGGACATGACTGAGCAACTATACTAACTGATATATAATTTCTTTGTGCAAAATAAGGAAAAAAAGCTAAACCAGGAAAGCCAACTTTCTAAAAATTAAGAAAAAGGAATATAAATGTGTGGGTATGCTCAGTTGCCAAGTTGCTTCTGACCCTTTACTACCCCAGGGACTAGAGCCCACCAGGTTCCTCTGTTCATGGGTTTTCCAGGCAAGAATACTGGAGTGGATTGCTATTTCCTTCTCCAGGTGATTTTTCTGACCCAGGGATCAAATGTGCATCCTCTGCATTAGCATGCAGATTCTTTACCATTCATCCACCTGGGAAGTCCCAAAAGAATACAAATGTATATAATAAATATGTCACTGACTCAGTAGACATGAGTTTGAGTAGGCTCCAGGAGTTGGTGATGGACAGGGAAGGCTGGCATGCTGCAGTCAATGGGGTCACAAAGAGTCAGACCCAACTGAGTGACTGAACTGAACTGAACTGATTGTGTGAAACAGACAGCTCATAAAACATTTTAAACTCAAGTTAAAGACACAAATGCAAATGTACTAAATAAAACTTTGGTGAATTCTAAAAAATTAGTGAATTAAATGCATTAGCTTAATATAAATGAGAAATATTATGAAATAATATACACCATTACATACATTCATGTTACCTACATTTGCTAATATTCATAATGAAAATATAACCATAGAAATTATTTTTCATATTTAATTTCTAATTTAATACTGATAATACCTACCACTTCTTAAAATTGCCCATTATGCTTGCAGACATTCACAAGTTTCTCATTTATCATCCTTCTCCAATTAAAAGACTCTATGCTAAGTAAAGTGCATAGTTTTGGTAAATGACCACAAGTAAGGTACTTTTCCAAATTGATATCTGTTAACAGCTTTGTGTTACCAGCGTACAAAAGGCCCTGTTGAGCTAGTGCTACTCACAGTGTGACCTACAGACCATAGCATCAATATCATCTGGAAATATTAGAAATACAAGGCAAGAGTCTTTTATTGCTCTTTGCTTTATTATTATTAAAAGCATTCTCATTTGATTTTATTTGTTCACCATTAATTTGTTTATAAAAGAAGTAGCAATTATCTCAATTGTAATTTGGCATTCATCACTCCCTGATAATTATGTTTGTTTGTGACACACTTCTACACGGATCACCATTAAATTAGAAAGAAAACAAACATGACAGCTATCAGCAATGTATTTTTCAGTAGTAGTTTCACAACATCATGATTCATGGGTTTGGCAGATCTTCTAAGATTCTGAACCTGGTTAGACTTCAAAAACACAAATAAAACTGCAAAACATCAATTAAAAAAGCAAAAACACAAATCTGGTGTCAGCAAGATGGCAGACTAGGGTGCTTTCATGGAAACACCAAGTAAGCATCAATGGACCGATTAAAAGAGAATTACGGGAACTCTAATTGAGCTACGGGTCTGGAGCAACCAAGCAAAGGTTCAATCATGAGAAAGCTACACTTGAAAAGGCAGGATATGTGGTGGCATGTCTGAATGCCCTAATTCCCTCACTGGCAGAGTACAGAATGCTCAGGAGGAAGGGACTCAATTCCCAGTTCCTTTCTTCAGATGGAAGAAATCAGTGGGGGTTGTTTGCATGCTCCGGCCTATCTGTGTGCGACCTGAGGACTGGTTTCAGTCTTGCCTGACAGAAGAAGCAGCAATAGCTTAGATCTCATGTCAAAGGCATTGGAGGCCACAGAGGCTTCCTTGGTGAGTAAAAATTGCAGGAAGTCTGTAGACAAGCAGAATTTGAGGACAAGAGATTATCTGCTTAGAAACAAAGTATAATACTCAAGACCTTAAGAAAAAGCTAGGGTGAAACTCTTAGAGAAATGAAGACATCCTAAAACAGCCAAGGATAGAGGGGAAGTGTGGGAAGTGGGGAGGGAGAATGTAGGGTGGGGGCATGCACACACAGGTCTAGGGGAGACAAGTGCAAAAACACCCTGAGAATATGGTGAGGTTTCCTGCTGAACTGATTAGAGAACATCCTCCCCTGCAAAAATCCAGTCTCTAATGACTGGAAGAAGTGGCTATTTATTCAAATGCCCAGTTTTAAACAAAAGATCACAGGCTTACAGGAAAAGAAAAAGGAAAACATGGTACAGTCAGAAAATAAAATATATCTCTAGAAACTAATTGTAAAATAACAGGTTCTGAACTTACTAGAGAGAGACTTTAAAACAGCTACTAGAAATATGCTCTATGAGCAATAGCAATGGGTTTCTCAGCAGAAAATTTGCAAACCAGAAACAGTGGAATAATATATTTAAAGTTCTAAAAGAAACAACAATCAACCAGAAAAATCTATGTCCAGAAAAAACATTCTTTGAAAATAAGAGTAAAATTAAGACATCTCCAGATAAATAAAATGTGAAAGATTTCATTGCCTCGAGACTTCCCCACAAGAAATTTTAAAGGGAGTCCTTCAAATTGAAATAAAAGGAACAATAACTTGAAGTTCGATTAAAATGCAAAGCAACCCATAAGGGTAAATAAGACAAACAGAAAAAATAATATCATTGTAATTTGGGCTTATAATTCCACATTTTAACTTTTTATAGAAATTGAACACTTCCCTGGTGGCTCATGGTAAACCAGTTCAGTTCAGTTCAGTCACTCAGTCGTGTCTGACTCTTTGCAACCAAATGAACCGCAGCATGCCAGGTCTCCCTGTCCATCACCAACTGCTGAAGTCTACCCAACCCCATTCCCATTGAGTCGGTGATGTCATCCAACCATCTCATGCTCTGTCGTCCCCTTCTCCTCCTGCCCTCAATCTTTCCCAGCATTAGGGTCATTTCTAGTCAGTCAACTCTTAGCATCAGGTGGCCAAAGTATTGGAATTTCAGCCTCAACATCAGTCCTTCCAATGAACACCCAGGACTGATCTCCTTTAGGATGAACTGGTTGGATCTCCCTTGCAGTCCAAGGGACTCTCAAGAGTCTTCTCCAACACCAAAGTTCAAAAGCATCAATTTCTTCTCTGTTCAGTTTTCTTTATAGCCCAACTCTCACATCCATACATGACCACTGGAAAAACCATAGCCTTGACTAGACAGACCTTGGTTGGCAAAGTTAATGTCTCTGCTTTTTAATATGCTGTCTAGGTTGGTCACAACTTTCCTTCCAAGGAATAAGTGTCTTTTAATTTCATGGCTGCAATCACCATCTGCAGTGATTTTGGAGCCCAGAAAAATAAAGTCAGCCACTGTTTCACTGTTTCCCCAGCTATTTGCAGAATTCCATGGACTGTTTAATCCATGGAGCCACAAAGAGTTGGACACGACTGAATGCCTTTCACTTTCACATGTATCACCATCACTTGTCACTTGAAGGACTTACTGCTTCTCAGATTTATGCCATTCACATATGCACAGTTTTCCACAAATTTTTTTCTACTTTTCCCATGAGAATTCCATGTTAGGTAAAACACTTATTTTGATCAAAGGGTTTACATCTCTCAAAATTGAGCTTCTTATTTGGTTATCTACATTTACCTAGTTAGACAGTTCCTTAGCCCTAAGTGCAGTCCAAGAACCGGCAGAGTCTAAAACTGACCTTTAGATGCTGCTGAATATCATCTGAAAGCGTGCTTGAAATAAAAAGTATTCAGCCTCATTCTGGACCTGCTGAATCTCCATGGAAGGCCCAGTCCAACAATGCCTTTTAAAAAGCTGTCCTAGTGATTCTGCTGTTTGCTAAACTTAGATAAACATCCTGAGGTCAGTGCTACTCGAAGAATGGTAGTGTCACCTCTGAAATAGTATAAATGCAAATTATTCGGCCCATCACAGACTTACTGAGATTCTGGATCCTGAATAGTCTGTTTTAACAAACTTCTGGAAGATTCTTGTGCACACTAAAGGCTGAGAATCTTAACTATAAAGATTAATTCCTAGAAATACAGTCTGAAACTATTAAAATGATGTACCTCAACCTCAGTGAAATCTGGTGAATACATTATTGGTTAGCAGCTTTGGCATCAGTATGTCTTGATTTTAAATTCCAAATCTATAATTACAAGCTCTACTACATATATGATTGACCTAATATTTTAAAGTTATGAATCCAACAGATAGTGCCTGAGACAAAATGGTCACTTTTATTATCTTCTTCTTACCATGCAGATGAGGTGGAATTCAATTGAGATTGAAACTTTACCAAATCAAGTTTCAATCTCAATTGAATTCCACCTCATCTGCATGTGAGACCATCACATATTCATCTTTGCATCCCATACAACTGGTATGGCACAGAGAAAGTGTTCACAAACTATTTGGACTGAGCGACTATGCTCAGCTTTATGCTTTAAGAGTAAAGAATAAGGTCTTTAATCTCCAGGGAGTCAGCCCCAGCCATTTGAAAACTAGGAGATGAACTAGCTATCTGTCTCTGTAATCTAAAGAGAAAGGACACCACAGGAGAGTAGTTATTGGCTCATCTCAAGAAATGTATGTCTGTTGTTTAAAGACCACTAAAAGAATCTCAGTGATCTACAAACTGGGGTCAACAGTCCTAAAGTTCTGGGATTCACTAGTCAGCATGAATAGCTAACAAGGCAGACAATCATCTTTGAGTGTGACTTCAGATAAGAAGGTTGCAAGCAACATCTTTCATTAAGTTTTCCCAAAGTTCCAATATTTTAGCAAACTATCCTCTTGCCTATGAGGATGGCAGTAAAGCTAGTCATTT
Organism: Muntiacus reevesi; assembly: GCF_963930625.1. Taxonomy (NCBI): domain Eukaryota; kingdom Metazoa; phylum Chordata; class Mammalia; order Artiodactyla; family Cervidae; genus Muntiacus; species Muntiacus reevesi. The sequence continues at coordinate 205,774,371 of NC_089251.1, forward strand.
CTCATTCTACCTGTGATGCCCAGCACAATTTTTGATACATGGTGGACCTACACACATTCACTGATGTTATGAATGTAATAGACTAAGAAACTATTTGGGGGATGTGGGACAATACTTTGTCTTTCTCTTGCAGTTACTTTCAGAATTTTAAATCTTAATTTTCAGTACTATTATATCAACAGATATAAAACTACTTTGATATCAAACTGTGATATAAAACTAACTTAGCAACAGATTATCCATGATTAATGTGGAGTATTTGTCATAGAGAGAGAGAGAAGAGTAAAATCTAGCAACCTGATATTCCCACTTTAACTGTGTGACTCAAGCTTAGCTTAGCGTAGCTTTCATTTTCTTAAGACATCAGAAAGAAATAGCAGCCTATGTTCAAATAATGCCACTCAGTTCAGTTCAGTTGCTCAGTCATGTCCGACTTTTTGTGACCCCATGAATCGCAGCATGCCAGGTCTCCCTGTCCATCACCAACTCTCGGAGTCCACCCAAACCTATGTCTATCAAGTTGGTGATGCCATCCAACCATCTCATCCTCTGTTGTCCCCTTCTCCTCCTGCCTGCAATCTTTCCCAGCATCAGGGTCTTTTCAGATGAGTCAGTTCTTCACATTAGGTGGCCAAAGTATGGGAGCTTCAGCTTCAATATCAGTCCTTCGGTTGGTCATAACTTTCCTTCCAAGTAGCAAGTCTTTTAATTTCATGACTAAAATCACAATCTGCAGTGATTTTGTAGCCCAGAAAAATAAAGTCAGCCAGTTTCACTGTTTCCCCAGCTATTTGCCATGAAGTGATGGGACCAGATGCCATGATCTCAGTTTTCTGAATGTTGAGCTTTAAGCCAACTTTTTGACTCTTCTCTTTCACTTTCATCAAGAGGCTCCTTAGTTCTTCTTCACTTTCTGCTGTAAGGGTGGTGTCATCTGCATATCTGAGGTTATTGATATTTCTCCAGGCAATCTTGATTGCAGCTTGTGCTTCTTCCAGCCCAGCGTTTCTCATGATGTACTCTGCATATAAGTTAAATAAGCAGGGTGAAAATATACAGCCTTGACATACTCCTTTTCCTCTTTGGAACCAGTCTGTTGTTCCATGTCCAGTTCTAATTGTTGCTTCCTGACCTGCATATAGGTTTCTCAAGAGGCAGGTCAGGTAGTCTGATATTCCCATGTCTTTCAGAATTTTCCACAGTTTATTGTGATCCACACAGTCAAAGGCTTTGGCATAGTCAATAAAGCAGAAATAGATGTTTCTCTGCAACTCTCTTGCTTTTTCGATGATCTAGCAGATGTTGGCAATTTGATCTCTGGTTCCTCTGCCTTTTCTAAAACCAGCTTGAACATCTGGAAGTTCACAATTCATGTACTGCTGAAGTCTGACTTGGAGAATTTTGAGCATTACTTTACTAGTGTGTGAGATGAGTGCAATTGTGTGGTAGTTTGAGCATTCTTTGGCATTGCCTTTCTTTGGGATTGGAATGAAAACTGATCTTTTCCAGTCCTGTGGTCACTGCTGAGTTTTCCAAATTTGCTGGCATACTGAGTCCAGCACTTTCACCACATCATCTTTCAGGATTTGAAATAGTTCAACTGGTATTCTATCACCTCCACTAGCTTTGTTTGTAGTGATGCTTCCTAAGGCTCACTTGACTTCACATTCCTGAATGTCTGGCTCTAGATGAGTGATCACACCATCATGATTATTTGGACACTGTCTAATAGATCCAGTAGTTCCCAAAAACCATCTCCATTTTTCTGTCTCTTAGGTGAAACAGATTTGCTTTGCTCACATATACAACAGAAGTGATATTACCAATTTGCATATGTTATCTGTGAGCCTTGAAAGAAATCATGAAAGTGAAAACTATTCATAAACTGTTTAGGCTGTATTAAATTTGGTAACCCCCTCTAATTTGAATTTTAAATTTGTACGTAATTGTTCATGAGTATTACCTGTTATTGAGTCAGGAAAATCAGTTCCTTTGAAACAGACAATTTTTTAAAACTTTTATAAAGTCTTAATGAGCATATACATTTTTGAAGCTTCAGTCTATTGCAAGGACAGATGTCAGCTTATATTGGATGATGGATGGAAGGAGAAAGAAAGGAAAAAGGAAGGGAGGATTGTGAAGAATTCAGATGAGTTTATTACCTTCAAATAAGCGACAATCCAGCAATCTAGTTGGGAAGATCAATAGATTATTAAACAATAGAAGAAAATAACACAAAATATTCTTTAAAAATTAATACTGTAGTGTAAGAAGCTGAACGTGATAGGAATCCAGAGAGGAGACCCCCTGTCAATGATGTTAAATTTATTAGGTATACTAAAGACCAAATCTATTTTGACCCTTTCCTAGCTAAAGAAGACTTGTATCAGGAAGAGCTTGTAGGTGAAAGACAGAAAAAGTTCACCTCAGGCTGTGGGAGAACCTATTCACTGTTAACTCTTCAGTTGAACAAGATATAATCAATTGGCTTCCTTTTCTAGTGGTTAAAGGCTGCCATTGTCCAAGAGTCAAATAAGATTCCAAACAAAGGTTAAGAAAATAGCATCACTGGCAAAGCCAGACTGCTTGAAAAGAGCAAGTGGTGCTGTAGCTACAAGCCAAGTTCAAAGCCAGCATTATTCATTTGCTCTTTATAACACGGCTGACCTTTAGCTGCTGCTGAGCATCTAGGGGCAAATATGGCAATTCACCAGATTTCCTTATTTGAGCTAACTGGACTTCTGTATCACTAGCACCAAATCACCAGCCAAAAATCTTCCCAGTAAGTCTGTCTGCACTGGGTGGGATCTGGAAATCGCTGCCCTCCTCAAGAACAAGTGTCACTTCTCAGGCACACAAGGGGGAAAGTCAGTGGTGAGGAAGAATTCTCTTTCAGGATAAAATCTTTTGGGGTCCTCAGGTATGTGTGCTCTGTTGCACAGACGTGTCCTACTCTTTACGACCCCAGACTGTAGCCTGCCAGATTCCTCTGTCCAGAGGATTTTCCAGGCAAGAATACTGGATTAGGTTGCCATTTCATTCTCCAAGGGATGTCTCCAGCTCAGGGATAGAACTCACATCTCTTGTGTCTCCTGCCATTGGCAGATGAATTCTTTACCACTGCAGGGTTCTCAGCAGTATAAAATAATTGAATAGTTGAAATAGAAACAGACATATTTGACATTGCTCATAACATGATTTTTTCACATATTTATTTACTATCTATGATTTTTAACCCTGAAAAAGTGTAATGAACTTTGAAAATTAAGCATTTCATTGTTAAAATTTTCAATTCTGCCCTTTAAATGGCAAGAATGGAGGTATAGCCACTTTTTTTTTCCAAATTGAAACACAGAATTTGTGTAGAAAAAAGTCTTTCTAATTCTTCCTTCACATGTAGAAATTTAATATCATAAAAAGGCAGTTACATCTAAAATACTAATTTTACAACTTTTTCTTGAAAAGAAAAAAAGAACAGAAATCAGGGAAATAGAGCAGAACAGGAACTAAATGTGCTTTTAATTATTTTTATTGCCTTTTCCATTAAAATGTTAATAATTATCATACAGGTATTTAAAAAGGAAAGAAATAAATTATATTTTCACTATGTTAATCAACATTCTTATGCTTCTTTTAATTGGAAATGTTAAGAATATGCATTTATTTCAACTTCTCTATTGCCCCGTGATGATTATGACCAATTCTAACACATATATACTCTACGTACACATCATGCAATGAAGAAATAAGAAATTAACAAAGATGTGGACCTTTTAGTTAAACCTGCAATAATGTGGTATCCTGGATATTTTTCAGAAACCCCATGGACCAAGAATAATTAAATAAATCCAAGGTAAATTACACTTCATCTACATAAGTATGCAGCATGCATCATTTGTGCTCTGCTTAAATGAGGACTTCTCTGGCTGAAATTTGTGTGCGGATGAGTAAGGCAATTACTTGCCTCAAAGCCATTCAGTGTTTCTATTCATGTGCTGAAGAAAGTCTTTTTTTCCCCTGGTCTGTGAATACAGTAGCCAGTATCTGCAGCCTTCAACAGAATGTCCCCTCAGTACTCTAGTTATAAACTGACCATCCCCCAATCTCTTTCAAAAGAAGTTTGCTCTAAATGTTCATTTTGCCAGAGTTACTGGAGAGTTTAAATCTAAATTTGATATTTTTTAGGTTTTGCATATCATATTTTCATTCTCCAAGAGATATAAAGAACTTTTCCTGGTGGCTCAGGTGATAATAATTTACCCTGCAATGCAGAGGACCCAGGTTTGATCCCTGGGTTGGGAAGATCCCCTGGAGAAGGGAATGGCTACTCACCCCAGTATTCTTGCCTGGAGAATTCCATGGACAGGAGCCCTGTGGTCTACAGTCCATGAGGTCACTGTTTTGGAGGCTCTCTTCCTCAAAAAAGCAATAAACTAATGGGGATAGGGCAGAGAAAATAATTCTCCCAGATTTAAATGTACAAAACCTAACCCAAAATACATGGGCTTCCTGGTGGCTCAGCAGTAAAGAATCTGCCTGACAGTGCAGGAGATGCATGTTTGATTCCTGGGTCAGGACGATCCCCTGAAGAAGAAAATGGAGACCCACTCCAGTATTCTTGCCTGAGAAATCCCATGGACAGAGGATCCCAGTGGGCTACAGCCCATGGGATCCAAAAGAGTCAGACATGACTTAGCAACTAAACAACAATGACAATCCAAAATATATACAATTTACCTACCAGCATACAAACTCCAGAGATCTTGTTTCTTTTTCCACTGTATCCACAGTATTAATTTAAGAGCCTGATACACAGTAAAACCTCAACCTATACTTGGTAAATAAATAATTATATCTCTAAAACTAGAAGCATGCTTTTTTTCCAGAGATCATCCTCCTGGTTAATGTATGCTCACCCATAGTGATGGCCTTGTTGGTCTCTCTAGAATGATCTATTGATGCCCCCAGGTTTGCAGGAGGCCCCCTTCCATGTCAGTTGATGGCACTTTGGCTTACTCTGATGGTAGCACTTATTAAATTGCATCTGATGGTCTGGTTTTATATGTCTCTTCCACTAGACTATTTTCTTTAATCAACAAATATTTATTGAATGGGGGTAGGGTGGATGATTGGCTTAGAATCCACACTACTAGTGGTTTTGAGGGTCTTCCTTTTCAGGAAATGCATATTTCTTTTTTCCCAACTTTACTGAAATAAAATTGACACATAATATTGTATAAAATTTAGGTATACCAAGCACTAATTTGTTATACTTATGTATTGTGAAACAATTACCACAGGAGCATTAATAAAGTAACCGTAGATTTATCATGGGGAGCAAAAGCCATATGGTATGTTTTAAAGACAAACCATTTAAATCCCAAGATATTTCAAGAAGTAATCATATGGAATCTGTAGCCTTCCTTGTTACTATTTAGTAGGCAAATTTGAAAAATGCTGCTCTAACATAAGATCAAAACAGTTTACACTGTATATTATATACACAGTGTATACGGAAATGCCAGGCTGGATGAATCACAAACTGGAATACAGATTGCCAGGAGAAATATCAACAACCTTAGATATATAGATGATACCACTCTAACTGCAGAAAGTGAAGAAGAACTAAACAGCCTCTTAATGAGGGTGAAAAAGGAGAGTAAACAAGTTGCCCTAAAACTCAACATTCAGAAAACTAAGATCATGGCATCTGGTCCCATCACTTCACGGCAAATAGATGGAGAAACAATGGAAACAGTGACAGACTTTATTTTCTTGGGCTCCAAATCACTGTGGATGGTGACTGCAGCATGAAATTATGACACTTGTCCCTTGGAAGGAAAGCTATAAAAAAAAAAAAAAAAAAAAAAAAACCTAGACAGCATATTATAAAAGAGAGACATCACTTTGCCAGCAAAGGTCCGTCTAGTCAAAGCTATGAGTTTTCCAGTAGTCATGTACAGATGTGAGAGTTGGACCATAAAGAAAGCTGAGCACCAAAGAATTGATGCTTTTGTACTGTGTTCTTGGAGAAGACTCTTGAGGGTCACCTGGACAGCAGGGAGATCAAACCAGTCAATCCTAAAGGAAATAAACCTTGAATATTCACTGGAAAGACTGATGTTGCAGGTGAAGCTCCAATATTTTGGCCACATGATGCAAACAGCTGACTCACTGGGAAAGACACTGATGCTAGAAAAGATTGAGGGCAAGAGGAGAAAGGCAGCAGAAGATAAGATGGTGAGATAGCATGACTGACTCAACGGACATGAATTTCAGCAAACTTTGGGAGATTGTGAAGGACAGAGAAGCCTGGCATCTGCAGTCCATAGGGTCACAAAAAGTCAGACACGATTTAGTGAATGAACAACAATAACAATAAAGAAAATATAATTGATTCATATTCAGTTATTTAGTTTATACATATATGAAGTCTACTATATGAAGTATGGTACCAGGAGGGATTCATTACTATGGAGGTTAAGTGTAGATTAATAACATTTTAAATAGCACTAAAGAATATTAGGCCAGTAACTGATCATAATGAAGGCTAGGAGACATATGCTCCATTAATGAAATGGAATAAAGATTCTCTCCAGAAATATTTCACAACAGGACCTGATGCTGTCTTAGTTAAAGAAAAGTTTTTTCCTTAGTGAAAGAAAAGTTCTCTAAGAAGAAAACAAATGTTTGACCTGAATACTCATTTAAAACACTTTCCAATTGTAGCTTGTTCCAGTTATGTAAACTTACAGGAAAGGCAATCAATTTCCCTAATTTCAAGAGTGAGAAAACATAGTCTATACCATATAATGGTTTTGGGGGGAATGTAGAGTGATACAGTGCTAAGATCATAAAGTCCAGTCATATCAAGGTCTTGGTACTGATGAATTTGTTGAAAAGTAATGAAAAAAAAAAAAGAAAGAAAAGCAATGAGCCTACAATGAAGATCAGGTCAGTGACCATTTCATCTCCATAAAAGATCAGTTCTGTAATGCTCATGCTTATATAATTCATAAACGTATTCAAGTAGTAGTAGTTTCATTTTTATTGATAAATAAGTTTGAGTCAACACATCCATTATTCACATAAAGGTAGTGGTAGAAAAACACATAAGAATGAATAAAATATATTGAGTTTGTTCAGTTCAGTTCCGTTGCTCAGTCGTGTCTGACTCTTTGTGACCCCATGAACCACAGCATGCCAGGCCTCCCTGTCCATCACCAACTCCCAGAGTCTACCCAAACTCATGTCCATTGAGTCAGTGATGCCATCCAGTATTGAAATAGTGGGCATACAAATGGTTCCGTAAGACAAGTATTATAATATCAGTACATAGCAAAACTTGCTCACCCAATATTTACAGAAGGAAAGCAAAATACACCATTAATTTACCAGCTATTAGAAATTTGTGGTGAGTAAAATTCAGTATGTTATATTGGTTTGTAAACCTGAAAGGTGAAATTTTTATGTATCCAAATTTAATAATATTTTATTAATGGCCTTGAGTACTTGGGGCTTAGGTACTAGAGAACCAGGGGCTTCCCTGGTGACTCAGATGGTAAAGAATTTGCCTGCAATGCAGGGGAGCCAGGATCGATCCCTGGGTTAGGAAGATCCTCTGGAGAAAGAAATGGCAACCCATTCCAGTATTTTTGCCTGGAGAATCCCATGAACAGAGGAGCCTGGTGGGCTATAGTCCATGGGGTCACAAAGAGTATCCTATGATTGAGTCACGATTGAGTGACTAATGCTTGAGTACTTAGTCTGGGCTAAACTGAAAAAGGGACATGTGATAAAGGGGTAGAGCCAGACTTGTGGTTATATACCAAACATTCACTTCTCCTTTGCATATTAGAGGTGGAAAGATGGCCAGATCAGCAGTGCTAAGCCTGCCTCAGAGATTGAAAAAATGATTTGTTTTCTTTTACTTCCTTTGGAGTACATCATGAGAAATGTTGGACTGGGTGAAGCACACGCTGAAATCAAGATTGCTGGGAGAAATGTCAATAAGTTCAAATACACAGATGACACCACACTTATGGCAGAGAGTGAAGAACTAAAGAGCCTCCTGATGAAACTGAAAGAGGAGAGTGAAAAAGTTGGCTTAAAGTTCAACATTCAGAAAACTAAGATCATGGCATCCGGTCCTATCACTCCACGGCAAATAGATAGGGAAACAGTGGAAACAGCGGCTGACTATTTTGGGGGCTCCAAAATCACTGCAGATGGTGACTGCAGCCATGAAATAAAAATACACCTACTCTTTGGAAGGAAAGTTGTGACCAACCTAGACAGCATATCAAAAAGCAAAGACATTAGTTTGCCAACAAAAGTCCATCTAGTCAAGGCTATGGTTTTTCCAGTGGTCATGTATGAATGTGAGAGTTGGACTGTGAAGAAAGCTGAGCACTGAAGAATTGATGCTTTTGAACTGTGGTGTTGGAGAAGACTCTTGGGAGTCCCTTGGAATGCAAGGAGGTCCAACCAGTCCATCCTAAAGGAGATCAGTCCTGGGTGTTCATTGGAAGGACTGATGTTGAAGCTGAAACTCCAATACTTTGGCCACCTGATGCGAAGAACTGACTCATTGGAAAAGACCCTGATGCTGGGAAAGATTGAGGGCAGGAGGAGAAGGGGATGACAGAGGATGACATGGTTGGATGGCATCACTGACTCAATGGACATGGGTTTGGGTAAACCCTGGGAGTTGGTGGTGGACAGGGAGGCCTGGCATGCTGCAGTCCATGGGGTCACAAAGAGTCTGCGAAATGTCTGTCCCCAAACACATACCCTATCACTTTAGAAAGATGTTGACTAATCCTGTATCAGTGATATCTTTTAGTTTAGGCTATTTTCAACTTTCTCAAGGCTATTTTCAACTTTGATCTCGTCTCTGCTTTAGTTTAGGTCTCAAATACATGCATTAACCTATATTTTTGAATAGTTTAGTAAGATTTGAGCCAATCTTCACATATAGGTCCTGTATGCCCAGAAGCATTGCAGTAGATCATATGACCTCAGGAAATTTTCTGCCAAATATTTGCATATTACAATTCCTTTTATATCAAAAGTATGTCAAAACTGGATACTCTTAATCACACACACAGTTATTAAGTCCAGGATTCCAACAAAGTCAGAGAATATTGGGGACTTTAGAGAGCACTGTTTATAAGAGTCATGATTATCAAAATGCTTTTTTAAAAAAAAAATTTATTTTTCAACTATTATTATCAGAATAGACTTGGATTTTCTTACCATTGTCTTAGGAACTTTTACTTTCTTACCCAATATTTTATTATTACAATTTTTAAACATACAGAAAATTTGGAGAAAATAAAACTGAATAGTTATGTACCCAGCAGCTAGATTTCAGAATTATTAGCTTCCTATTTATGGCATTAACTTTTTTGGTGAAATTTACATAGAGTAAAATGTACAAATCTCAAATGAATCAGGTACCAGTACTTTTCATTTGCCTTGATAATTATCTCTTTTAAATTTCATTGAAATCTCCACGGATCCTACCCTTACTCCATTTTCTGATATGAACACACTGGGACTTATTAATCCCTTGTTCTGTTTAAACACAACTCTAATAATTTCATGAATGCTGAATTTATAGTCCTATATTTTCTGCCTTTCCAGAGTAAAGAAATCCAATTATTAAAAATGTCATTATTTCTCCAAGATCACAAATACATACTTGAATTTGTATTCCTGAATATTTCAGTAAGAATTTAACAAACTCTCATATAGAGAGGTCTTGTACACACAGAAGCAGGAAATGTAAACCTGATAGACTGCCACTGCCCATCTGGTTTGTAACAAATCACAGTCATGTGACTTCAGGAAATTTTTTCAAAAGGATGTGGGCACTATAATTCCTTTGCTCTCAGAAAAGGAAAGGAAAAAAAGAAAGTGAAAGTCACTCAGTCTTGTCCAACTCTTTGCGACTCCATGAGCTATATAGTCCATGGAATTCTCCAGGCCAGAATACTGGAGTGGGTAGCCTTTCCCTTCTCCAGGGGATCTCCCCAACCCAGGGACCGAACCCAGGTCTCCTGCATTGAAGGCGGATTCTTTACCAGCTGAGCCATGAGGGAAGCCCATTGCTATCAGAATCACATCAATACTGGCTACCTTTTCAGTGATCTTATTCATTTTTCATGGATAGTAAAAACAACAGTAAAATGACCATCAAAATAATGAGCATTTTTATAGAGTTTAACAATAAACTTCATTCTCTCCTTTTCTATACTCCTTCTCTCTGCTCACTCTCATCACCCCTATTCCACATCCTCTATTCCTTTCCTTAAATTCTATTCTAACTGCCATTGTGAAGAATGAGTCAATACGGGTTCAGTGTTCAGCCCTCTGCTTATATACATATATATTTTCACTTTAAACTTCACAGGCCATTAATACAGAAAAATAAATCATATTTAATAACTTCAAAGTGAAAATGATGTGACTCTACATGTATATCATAAAAGGAAATATAGTTAAATTTGTGTAAATCTACGCAGGATCTCAGGAAGAATTAAATCCAGTTTCCCTTATCTAGAAGCAAAAATATTAGCACAAAAATTGCATCAGCCAAAAATCTCTCCAAATGTTATTAAAAGTTATTGCTTTGTAAACTTTAATGATGTTTTCACACCAGTGTTAGAACCCATAATAACTCTTTCTCAGAGAATTTTATTATAAAAATAAAGCACTGGGGCTGTTTCCTTTTGGAGTAATGAAAAAAAGAGCAAATACAAATAAATTAAGTAAAGACTATGATTTAAAACTTAACAGTTTATTTATTAGAGCTAATGTAAAATTTTCCCTCAATAATATATGGAAATGTAAGTTCAGCATACAGCATGCATAAAAATTAACATACATATGTTAACCTGTGAAAAAGAAATAAAGGCAATAAAGAAACTAGAGATAAAGAAAATGCTTCATTAACTACAATGGGTCATTACTTTATTTCCATTTATATTTTAATCACAAATTGCAACTGTGACTATAGGGCAAAGAGAAGCAGTTACAATGTAATTACATATGGAAACCACAAAGCAAATTGTTCTTGGGTTTTATTTGTAGCAATTGTAGCTTTAGGTACAAGATTCTGAGACAGTAGAAAGTAAGGCCCTCTTTTTTTTCCATTCCTAGAAAACAGAGAGAACCAGAAAGGAGGACTGACCAATTTGACAATATTTTTTGCTTGCTGAGATCAATCGATCTTTAATCCACCAAGTGTGGTACTGCTTACATGCTTGAAATGAAAAGGGTTTCATCTAACAATGGGATGCCTTTCCTCATTGGAGGTCTATGTAGAAAGGTCACCAGTGTACTTGCACACGTCCCCAAGAATTTTAAAAATAAGTCAACATGTATATAATTATCCCTCCTACTATAGCTTCACTTTTATTCTGTATTAAATGTTCTCTAATACCTGCATTTGGATATCACAGTTCTCATTATAGGTAATGTATCTTTCAGCTTATGAAATAGTAGATGTTAATTATCTTTCTGAAAACTGGAGAAAACTCTTGAGAGTCCCTTTGACTGCAAGGAGATCAAACCAGTCAATCCTAAAGGAAATCAGCTCTGAATATTCGTTGGAAGGACTGATTCTGAAGCTGAAGCTCCAATACTTTGGCCACACGATGCAAACAACTGACTCATTAGAAACGATCCTGATGCTGGAAAAGATTGAGGGCAAAAGGAAAAGAGGGCACAAAAGATGACACAGTTAGACAGCATCACTGACTAAATGGACACGAATCTGAGCAAACTCTGGGAGACAGTGAAGGACAAGGGAGTCTGGTTTGTTGCAGTCCATGGGGTCGCAAAGAGCTGGACATGACTTAGTGACTGAGGTGATACGCAAAAAAGCAGTGGTTAAGAAACTGGGTGTCACTGTGGAAAGACATGCACCAAGGACTCGCTCTGCTGTTCATCTAAAATTATGGCTAAATTTCTGAAGCTTGGGTCTCTCCATTCACAACTTCAGAGTGTTGCTGTCGGGTTTAAGTGAGTTAATGAATTTTAAGCCCCTAGCACAGAGCCAAGCATGTTATGCACATACATTTAAGTTAACTAACTATTGTGATAATTAATTAAAAGTCCACACTTCAGATGTTAAAACACAATGAATAAGAAACATCACTGAGAACCTAAGAATTTGATATAAATGGGCTATGGCTATAGATTGGAAGAAAAACTACATTTTAAGGGAAATACGAATAAAAAGAAGTGATGTAAAGGATAAAGTAGAAACTAATGTGACATTGATGATTGGATGCCATCACCAATTCAATGGACACGAGTTTGAGTAAACTGTGTGAGTTGGTGATGGATAGGGAGGCCTGGCGTGCTGCAGTCCATGGAGTCGCAAAGAGTCGGACACAACTGAGTGACTGAACTGAACTGAACTGAATGTAACATTAACATTTAAACCCATTGGTCCTCCCTCACTGTTGCCTCTTCCTTTGTGTGGTGCCCTGGATGGGAAATGTTGTTGCCTGCCATTCTAGTAAACAAAAAAAGGTGCCCAGCATCCCACTTCTAGGAAAGCTCTATATGGCTCAGACAGTTAACAATCTACCTGCAATGCAGGAGACCTAGGTTCGATCCCTGGGTTGGGAAGATCTTCTGGAGAAGGGAATGGTAACCGTCTCTGGTATACTTGACTAGAAGATTCCATGGGCAGAGGAGCCTGGTGGGCTACAGTTAATGGGTCACAAAGAGTCCAACATGACTGAGTGACTAAGCACCAAAGTACATCCTACTTCTATATACAACTGGCCACCAAAGGTACACCCTGGGGGAATTCAGGATGGAGAAAAACGGGAAATATTCTATGCTTTGGATACTTGCCCTAGATAGCTGAGATGCATACCTAAGCAATAACTTCAACAAGCCCCAATTCTTGCATCTTTTTCATATAGAGAAAAGTACTAAAATTATTAACTTGAGATGTCTGTTCTTTGTGAATAGCATTAATCTTTTTATGCCCAACTACATTTTTTTTCCCCAGAAAAAAAAAAAAAAACTCTATATAACCTGGGTCATTCCTTACCCCTCTGGAGTAGTTCCTCAGGGCTATCTTAGAGGACATCTCTGGGATATGATTCTCAGTATGATCTCCAAATAAAACTTAACTCTCAAATGTTAGGTTTTCTTCTGTCAACATACTTTAGAGGTGCAGGTTTACAAAACATATATTTTAACTTGCAGGTTTCCTTTGCCTTGAACCTATTTCAGAAGCATGTATTTCCTATAGCAACACTGTTGCTGCTGCTGCTAAGTCGCTTCAGTCGTGTCCGACTCTGTGCGACCCCATAGATGGCAGCCCACCAGGCTCCCCCATCCCTGGGATTCTCCAGGCAAGAACAGTGGGGTGGGTTGCCATTTCCTTCTCCAACAAGTGAAAGTGAAAAGTGAAAGTGAAGTCGCTCAGTCGTGTCCGACTCTCAGCGACCCCATGGACCGCAGCCTACCAGGCTCTTCCGTCCATGGGAGTTTCCAGGCAAGAGTAGTGGAGTGGGGTGCCATTGCCTTCTCCGATAGAAACACTGTAACATGGTTTTTATTCTAACAACCAAAGTACATTTACTTTCTCTTTCCCACTGAACCAAAAGCTGGCATGTCCTATTTTATCATAACTGATTAACATATTTACAGCACAGATAATACCATGTACCATTAATTAAAAGTACAGGAAAAATTACTTGGTGCCTAAAGGTCTGACAGGTTAAAATATTAGGTCTTTTTTTTTTTTTTTACTTACTAAGGCTACTCAGAGAAAACAAACAAAAAATTCACAGTGCTTTCAAAAGATAATGCATTAAAGATAAATTGATGGGCTCCCTCTGTTCAATTGGTTTAACAGAAACACTACTATGTTAAACAAATGTGGGTGTTATAAAGAACAGGCTTATTGTGAAAGTAATTTTCACGTGTCACAAAAAATTAATAGGGTAGGTAGTTAACAGCCGTGATTACACAGAAATTAAGCAAAAATTTTCAGCATATTAATCTAGATTCTTCTTCGTTCTGTGAATTCTTTACTCAAAATTGATGAAAACTTTGATATTGAGGAGAAAATGACAGTAATTTTGCTTATAATTAAAAGACAATCACAACTCAATATCATATGCATACACACTCAGGGAACCCCATTTTTAGAGATTGTCAGACTGATCAGAAATCAAGGTTGGTTATTCGATGCTTTTCTGATCCAGTTATGGCACCTTCAGACAGAATTTAAACACTGAACTTCAATTAGTGTTTAACTAGATTTATTAATCCGTCAAAATCTCTAATAAAATTGTACCATATACTCACACCTAAGGTAAACAAGCACAAGTTATTAAGAGTGACTACTTATTTGAACTTAAAACAATGTGACAAACACAAAACAGTAAATAATAAACCCAGCTAAAAGAGTTAGCATGAAGGGACCTTCCTGGTGGCCCAGTTGTTAAGAATTTGCCTGCCAATGCATTGGACATGGGTTCAATCCCTGCTCAGGGAACAAAGATCCCACATGCTGCTGGGCAAATAAACCCTCACACTTAAACTACTGAGCCGATGTACTCTGGAGCCTGCATACTGCAATGAAGATTCCATGTGAGGCAACGAAGAAACTGACGCAGCCTAATTAATAAATGAAAACAAAATCCGCATGAGGAGAGTCAGTCTACATAAAATTTCAGCAGGTAGTTATCACTTCCTCATTGCTAGAATTTCAAAACTGTCCATCCAAAAATTTAATGTTCTGTATCACAGATTCTGTCATTCACTAATATCAGTCTGATTATAAAGTTTATCAGTTCAGTTCAGTTTAGTCGCTCAGTCGTGTCCGACTCTTAGCATCCCCATGGACTGCAGCATGCCAGGCTTCCCTGTCCATCACCAACTTCCGGATCTTACTCAAACTCATGTCTATTAGTCGGTGATGCCATCCAATCATCTCATTCTCTGTTGTCTTCTCCTCCTGCCTTCAATCTTTCCCAGCATCAGGGTCTTTTCAAATGAGTCAGTTCTTCACATCACATAGCCAAAGTATTGGAGTTTCAGTTTCAGCATCAGTCCTTCCAATGAATATTCAGGATTGACTTCCTTTAGGATGGACTGGTTGGATCTCTCTGCTGTCCAAGGGAATCTCCACCACCACAGTTAAAAAGCGTCAATCCTTTGGTGCTCAACTCTCTTTATAGTCCAACTCTCACATCCATCCATGACTACTGGAAAAACCATAGTCTTAACTAGAGGGACCTTGGTTGGCAAAGTAATGTCATTGCTTTTTAATATGCTGTCTAGGTTGGTTATAATTTTTCTTCCAAGGAGCAAGAACCTTGGCTGCAGTCACCATCTTCAGTGATTTTGCAGCCCCCCAAAGACTCTCACTGTTTCCATTGTTTCCCCATCTATTTGCCATAAAGTGATAGGACCAGATGCCATGATCTTAGTTTCTGAATGTTGAGTTTTAAGCTAACTTTCTCACTCTCCTCTTTCACTTTCATCAAGAGGCTGTTTGGTTCTTCTTTACTTTCTGCCATAAGGGTGGCATCATCTGCATATCTGAGTTTATTGATATTTCTCCCAGCAATCTTGACTCCAGCTTGTGCTTCATCCGGTCAAGCATTCCTCATGATGTACTCTGCATATAGCCATGACATACTCCTTTCCCGATTTGGAACCAGTCTGTTTTTCCATGTCCAGTTCTAACTGTTGCTTTCTTGACCTGCATACAGATTTCTCAGGAGGCAGGTAAGGTGGTCTGGTATCCCATCTCTTGAAGAATTTTCCACCGTTTGTTGTGATACACACAAAGACTTTGGCATAGTCAATAAATCAGAAGTAGATGTTTGTCTGGAACTCTCTTGCTTTTTTGATGATACAGTGGATGTTGGCGATTTGATTTCTGGCTCCTCTGCTTTTTCTAAACCCAACTTGAACATCTGGAAGTTCACAGTTCACATACTGTTGACATCTGGCTTGGAGAATTTTGAGCATTACTTTACTAGTGTGTGAGATGAGTGCAATTTGGCAGTAGTTCGAGCATTCTTTGCCATTGCCTTTCTTTGGGATTGGAATGAAAACTGACCTTTTTCCAGTCCTGTGGCCATGGCTGAGTTTTCCAAATTTGCTGGCCTATTGAGTGCAGCACTTTCACAGCATCATCTTTCAGGATTTGAAGTAGTTCAACTGGAATTCCATCACCTCTACTAGCTTTGTTCTTTGTAATGCTTCCTAAGGCAGACTTGTCTTCGCATTCCAGCGTGTCTGGCTCTAAGTGAGTGATCACACCATTGTGGTTATCTGGGTCATGAAGATCTTTTTTGTATAGTTCTTCTGAGTATTCTGGCCACCTGTTCTTAATATCTTCTGCTTCTGTTAGGTCCATACCATTTCTGTCCTTTATTGTGCCCATCTTTGCATGCACTATGCCCCCGCCTTAGCTGCACTACTGTAATTGAGTGATTTGCATCAGCTCGAGGCAGCCCTATGATATAGAAAGCTATACTATCTTTGTACCTGTGAAAGAGGCCAGGACTAGAAGTGACATTCGAACGAAGAAGAGTGAGCTAGTACTAGGAAATAAGAGGAAAATCATTGCCAGATTATAGGACCCAATTAAAGACGGGCATGTGAATGGGGTTTATTGGAAGTTAGAAAATATTCAAATGCCCAAATCATACCATAAATGTACATATAGATATAATCCTTATCCCCACATGGAGAGGAGCAAAAACCTTTTCTATATGTAAAGAATGAGTTGGTAGAGAAATCATTTCTCTACCATCACATAGCTAAGAAAGACAGAAAATATCCTCTAATTTACTCAATTTAGTCAAACAAAACAGCCAAAAATATGGAAATACAAAAACATAATAACTATTTCTAAAAGAAACTTGGAATTCTGAACTTTGTCAAAATCAAAATCAATTACACTAGATGTGAATAAATATAGTATCTAAAATAGTATCAAGAGGATCATCATTAAATTGTTATTCCAAAAAATAAAGAATGAGTTAAGGCTCTGCTGTCAAAGTGGGGAAAAAGGTACAAGACAGGAATGGTATTTTACTGAAGAGACATACTCCAAAACATCTCAAAATCTGTTGCTGGTTTAAAACAGAACTTAAATTTGGATATTTTTTTTATCTCTAAACACAGGATATCCAGCTTCTGATATTTTAACAGGTTCTAGTACATTTCAAGGAAACTCAGCTGGTGAGATACTACAGTTGCTGATGAAGGTTACCTCCTAGATAAGATCCTCTGCGATGCAAACCCTCATGACTCTTAATACAAAATGAAAGAACTAGTCTCTTGAAAGTGCCTTGCCTATAAGTTTTTTTTTTTTAATAGGTAAGACACTATAAGTACAAAATGTAATAAATAGAGCTCTGCAATATTTTTTGGAGTGGGATTCGGGGAAAAAGACTTCATAGTTTTTGAGTGTACTTTCAGAAACCAAAAGCAAATATCAGCCACTGGGGGAAAATTAGTAATACTAGCCATTCAGATATTAGGAAGGAAAATATAAAACTGAATTTACAAACGGCACAATTGTCTACACAGAAAATCAATTCCCGAGAATATAGGGAAAAGTCCTAGAACTAGTAAGCAGATTTGCAAAATATAAAGATATTCACTTATCTAAAAATCAATTGTATGTGAAGTATGTATCTATATCTATATCTATACACAATACACAGAGTTTCCCAGAGGATGCAGTGGTACAGAATTCACCTGCCAATAAAGAAGACGCAAGAGATGCAGGTTCAATCCTTGGGTCACAAAGATCCCCTGGAGGAGGAAATGGCAACCACTCCAGTATTCTTGCTTGGAAAATCCCAAAGACAGAGAAGCATGGCAGGCTACAGTCCATGGAGTCACAAAGAGTCAGATACAACAAAGCGACTCAACACATACAGACATATTGTATATTATATGTATATATGTTAAAAATATTACCAGTTACAATAGCATCAAACATATAAAATATTTAGGGATAGATTTAATAAAATATGCGCAAGATGTTAATTGACAACTACTTTTCACTGAGATAAATTAATAGGGATCAAAATAAAGGAGATATATGAGATATAGGCCATGTTTATTAATTGCAAGACAATATTATTAAGATACCATTTCTTCCCATAATGATCTATAGATTCAATGCAATACCTATCAAATTATCAGGTTTCTTGTGTAGATACTGGCAAACTGGTTCTACAATTGATATTTAAATGTAAAAGATCTAGATAGACAAACTAATATGAAAAAGGGAGAACAGAGCTGGAAAATTTGCACTACCTGATTTCTACATTGTTCTAGAACTAGAATAATCAAGACAGTATGGCACTGAGGTCAAGATAGATACATAAGTGAATGGAACTGAATGCTATAAAAAAATAAACTCACACATAAATGACAAACTGATTCTCAACAGAAGTGCCAAAGGAATTTAAGGGGAAAAGGATCATCTTCTCAACAAATGATACTGGCATTACTGGTTATCCACATGCAAATAATGATCCATAATCATGACTTTATATCATGCAAAATATTAACTGGGAAGCATTATGGATGGAAAACTAATAGATAACGTATAAAATTTTTAGAAGAAAACCTGAAATCCTTGTGTGATGGAAATGCTTTATAAATGATATTATTATGCCAATATTATGCCAATAGTTCTACACATTTGTCAGAACTAATCAAACTGCATTTAAATTGGTGAATTTTATTGTATAGAAATACATCAGTAAAGCCACCCATAACTGTGCCATGCAATTTTGTTTGATGCGTATTTATCATCCTAAATTCACTTATTAAAAATACGTTACAAGTTGGCAGGGCTCATATCTCTTTTCTAATAGTACTAAGGTCACTTAGGTTATCACTTGTTTATACAAATTTTTTAACATTGAAGTACAAAAATGGATTCTCTTCTTCCACATTGCCAACTCAGAGTAAAGAATATACATTTTATAAATATAATAATAACAACAATATTAAATTTTAAACAAATAATACAAAATCAATGATAAACTTAAAGATCATTCCTGGGTTAGAATTCTAGAATTCTTGAAATGTCTTCTTACCCTATAAACATTTTGATATTTCACTTTATTGTGAACAGATATTACTTTCATAATCATAAAGCACAGCAAAAATTTTCCACATTTAACTTCATAATATTTTAAGATATCTGGTGTTTTTGATATTGGAATAATGATCATGTATACTTTTTATTAGTAATGGCACCCCACTCCAGTACTCTTGCCTGGAAAATCCCATGGATGGAGGAACTTGGTGGGCTGTAGTCCATGAGGTCACTGAGAGTCGGACACGACTGAGCGACTTCACGTTCACTTTTCACTTTCATGCATTGGAGAAGGAAATGGCAACCCACTCCAGTGCTCTTGCCTGGAGAATCCCAGGGACGGGGGAGCCTGGTGGGCTGCCGTCTATGGGGTCGCACGGAGTAGAACACGACTGAGGCGACTTAGCAACAGCAGCAGCATGCCTTCTATTCATTTTTATTGGAAAATAGTTACTTTAACAAGGCTGTGAGTCAGCCGGATGTTTCCATACATCTCTATTTTGGATTTCCTTCCCATTGAGGTCACCACAGAGCGTGGCGTAGAGTTCCCTGTGCCACGCAGTGGGTTCTCATTGGTGATCTATTTTACACATAGTGTCAGTAGTGTATATGCATCAGAGGATAAATGATCACACATATTATATCCTATGACTCATACTATGTGGACTAAGTGAAAGTGAATATCACTCAGGCCTGTTCGACTCTTTGTGACCCCATGGATTATACAGTCCATGGAATTCTCCAGGCCAGAATACTGGACTGGGTAGCTTTTCCCTTCTCCAGGGGAGCTTCCCAACCCAATGATCAAATCCAGGTCTCCCGCATTGCAGGCAAATTCTTTACCAGCTGAGGCACAAGGGAAGCCCCAAGTGGACTAAAGTACTCACTAACTCAACTAACATTTGTTGAATACTGTTTCTTGCTAGGCACTGATAGAGGCAAATCATTAATTTCAATAACAATTAAAACAATAAAAGTTGTAAAATCA
The DNA here is from genome assembly GCF_963930625.1 of Muntiacus reevesi. Taxonomy (NCBI): domain Eukaryota; kingdom Metazoa; phylum Chordata; class Mammalia; order Artiodactyla; family Cervidae; genus Muntiacus; species Muntiacus reevesi. The sequence goes on from NC_089251.1 coordinate 205,794,482, forward strand.
TATGTACTTTTTAAAAATAAGAAGCTAGGATTTCTCCTACAGGTGTATTCTTTTTCTGGTGGATGTGTGATTTTACCAAGAGGCACAGATATACTGGTTATTCCATTTCAAACCAGCATTGATCATGTGGAAGAGAATTTATTAGCAAATGAGCTCCACTGAGGAAAAAGCCTCCTTTTCTATGAAGTTTTCATTTGTGGTGTCTCAGATAAAATTACTCTATGGGAATTCTGTCTCATTTCTAACTAGTAGAAACAAATATACAAAAGGAAAAAAAAAGTCTCTGAAACACACACCAGCAAGCCCAGGGGATTATCTTTACTTCTGAAATGAAAAAACACATTGTACCCAGTTCTGATACAGAATCAGAAATTGCCTCATTAAAGCATGTATTTCCAGTTCCTATAGAAATAACCAAGAACTTCACTTTATTCTAAGAGTGAAAACAGTAAAAGAAAAGTTTAGGGGATGTAGTGAAAGTCTGTTTGGAAGCAACTACATAAATAGTAAAATAAAAAATTAAAACCTGTGTTTACGGTCTAGCTGAGAAAAAGCAAACACAAAAAAGTGTGTATAATATTGTTTATAGGGGCAGAATTCCAGTTTCATCTCCATATGATTAACTTTTCCACTGTTTATGGACATAGTGATTTCAATCATAGTTTTTGTGGGAGATAAGATAGAATTCTCATGGTTAAAGGAGTATTAAAGAAACCAGGTAGGAACAAAAATATATTAACCATAGAGTCAGGATATTCAAGGTACTCCTTCATAGGACCTTTCCTAGAAAAACAAGAGTAAAATAGAAATTTTCTCTCACACATCCAAGAGGCAGAATATCTGTAACAGAACATATTAAATGGAGAAAATAGTTTTTCAAACCTTGAACACTACAAGTAGCCATGTATCAATAAAATGGACAACCTAGAAGAAATGTACAAACTCTTAGAAAGATAGTCTCCTGAGATTGAATGAGGAAAACAGAAAATATGAAGAGACCAATTACAAGTACCATAATTGATTCTGTGATTTAGCAATTTGCAACAAACATCCAGGACTAGATGGCTTCTCAGGCTGATTCTACCAAATATTGAGAGATGAATTAATACCAGACGAATGGATAAGGAAGCTGTGGTACATATACACCATGGAATATTACTCAGCCATTAAACAGAATTCATTTGAACCAGTTCTAACGAGATGGATGAAACTGGAGCCCATTATACAGAGTGAAGTAAGCCAGAAAGATAAAGAACATTACAGCATACTAACACATATATATGGAATTTAGAAAGATGGTAACGATAACCCTGTATGCAAAACAGAAAAAGAGAAGCAGAAGTACAGAACAGACTTTTGAACTCTGTGGGAGAAGGTGAGGGTGGGATGTTTTGAAAGAACAGCATGTATATTATCTATGGTGAAACAGATCACTAGCCCAGGTGAGATGCATGAGACAAGTGCTCGGGCCTGGTGCACTGGGAAGGCCCAGAGGAATCGGGGGGAGAGGGAGGTGGGAGGGGGGATCGGGATGGGGAATACGTGTAACTCTATGGCTGATTCATGTCAATGTATGACAAAACCCACTGAAATGTTGTGAAGTAATCAGCCTCCAACTAATAAAAAAAAAGAGAAAATACCTATCTTTCTGAAACTATTCCCAAAAATTGAAAAGGAAGGAACATTTCTGAGCTCATTCTATGAAGCCACCATCACTCTGATACCAAAACCAGACAAAGATACCACAAAAAAGAAAATTACAGGCCAATATCACTGATGAGCATAGATATAAAAGTCTTCAACAAAATACCCACAAACTGAACCCAACAATATATTAAAAGTATCATATGCCATGAGCAAGTGGGATTCATACCAGGGATGCAATAAGGCTTTTGTGTTTTTCACACCAATGTGACACACCACAACAAACTGAAGGATGAAAACCATATAATCATCTCAAAAGATGCAGAAAGTCTTTTGATAAAATTCAATACCTGTTTACAATAAAAACTCTCCAGAAAGCAGGTGAAGAGGGAACATATCTCAACATAGTAAAGAACAAAGGCTAATTGTCCAAGGTTAATTACAGAAATTTTCAAGAGATAATTTCCAAATATATGTGGAATACATAATAACAAATGTGACATTTTGCTTTGTATTTAAATAGTTTCCCAGTGGAAACTACTGATATTTTGTGATTGCCTGTCTAATCAACATAATATTGGACTGTGTGAGAAATCATAAAAGATGACTAATGAAACATGGGCTGTTTTATAAAATATGTCTCAAGAAGTCACAGTTTCCCTGGGAAAAGCCTGTGTTCTTATGCCTTAGACTTAAGACTTCCAGACACATGTATATAATAAAACTGTCATTTAATAAATTAAATAGATAAATTTTCATTCTTTGTTTTTACCAATGCTTAAGAGTAAATACATAGATTTTAAGTTTTTGTCCACATCTTAGTAAAACAGAAATAAGTTTCAATACTATTTATTATTTCTAGGACTAACAAAAATGTTCATGTCCACACAGTCCTGCTGATCCTAAAGACACATCTTTCATCATGTCATTTTTTTTTCCATCTTAAACATTATATAATTCCAAATTCAAGAAGTTGCAACTGGATTCACTTTTCCACAACTAATTCAATCAGTATTTATTAAGCATGATTAGGGCAAGCAACCTGATACCACTGGACATAAAATTGTAGGAAAGATACAAGGAATACTTTCAAAAAGATTTATGTCCCAATAATCTAGAAGACTGTCACATAAAAAGCTGGTCCTTAATAAGATTGTGTAAAATGTAATCAAGGTGCAGTCCTGTGGCTAAGACTCCACCTTCCCAATTCGGGGGGACTGTATCCCTTTTCTGGTCAGGGAACCAGATCCCACATGCCAGGACTAAAAATCCCACAGGCTGTACAAAAGACCAGGTACAGTCAAATAACTAAATAAATATTTTAAAAGTGTAATCACCAGTAATTTGCTTTTAATTGGGCAATTCTTGCTACCAAAGGCAAATGCCAACTGAACTGTAACATTCCTGCACACACTCCTTATCATGTAGAAACCAGTAATAAGCAATTCATGGCTGGTACTGATTCACAGGCAACATTTTGAGCAGTATTATTCTAAACCAAAATCTCCTCACTTTTCCTTCTCTTTCTTAATTGACTTTCGGGCTTCTCGTTTTACATAGTGAGTAAAACATGATGAATGAAGTTTTCTGAAGTTCACAAGTAATAGATTCATTGAGATTCTCTTCATGATATTTTCTTGTATCTGCTTCAGTTTCCAACATGAGAAAATCTGTGTCAAACTGCCATGGGTTAAATGTCCATTTCCAGACCAATTAAGTCTGTGGGTCAGTCACATAGCATAAGAAGGGCTTCTGATCTGGTGGGGTTCACTGAAGCACAAAGGTTTTAATTTTGATGAAATTCCACTTACCTATTTTTTATTTATTTATTTTAATTGGAGAATAATTACTTTACAATATTGTGATGGTTTTTGCCATACATCCGCATGAATCGGTCATTGACATACATGTGTCCCCTTCTTCCTAGAACCCGCTCCCACTTTCCTGCCCACCCCACCCCTCTAGACTGTCACAGAGTACCAGCTTTGGGTTCCCTATATCCTTTTTTTTTTTTAATTTTACCAATGGTTCTTTTGATGTCAAATATAAGAAATCACTGTGTAACCCAAGATAAAGATTTATCTTGGGTTGTGTTTATTTGTGTTTTCTGCTAAGGTTTTTTTTTTAAGTAATTAATTAATTTTAATTGGAGGATAATTAATTTACAACATTATGGTGTTTTTTCCATACGTCAACATGAATCAGCCACAGGTGCACATGTGGTACCCCCCCATCCTGACCCCCGCTCCCACCTCACTCCCCATCCCATCTCTCTGGGTTGGCCCAGAGCACCAGCTTTGAGTGCCCTGCGTCTATAGTTTCATACGGTGATGGCGGCATGACTCTGTAAAACACATTGGGTTATATATTTTAAAATAATTAACTATGTGGTATATAGATTATCTCTAAAGCTGTTAAAAAAAGAATAGCTTCTGATGAGCCAGACTCAAAAGGCATCTATAACAATGAATTTAATAGACAAGTAAGTGGTACAATCAATAACTGTTCCAGAAATAAAGAGCTCAGGCTCTAGACAGAGCACAAAGAAACAGTTTCACATCATAAGCAGCAGGCAGCCTGTGCTCTGAATGACTTTATCATAGGAGCAATCATGACATTTAGTTGAATTCTTACAACTATACAATATGAAGAAAGTGTTATTTCTACATTAAGAGTAGGGAACTGAGCCTCAGAAAGAAAAAGTGGCATGTCCAAAGTTATACATAAGTAGAGAAGCTTGAACCAGAATTGGAATCCATGCCTGTCTCCCAGGCTACGGTCTTAACCACCTCATCAAACTGTACAGCGATGAAACATCTGATTGTAAATTTAGATCAACAACATTAATGGAGGTTGATTGGAAAGTGCGAAAGTGTTAGTCGTTCAGACGTGTCCGACTCTGCGACCCCATGAACTATAGCCCACCAAGCTCCTCTGTCCATGGAGTTCTCTAGGCAAGAATACTGGACTGGGTTGCCATTCCCTTCTCCAGGGGATCTACCTTACCCAGGGATCAAACCGGGGTCTCCAGCATTGCCGGCAGATTCTTTACCATCTGAGCCCCAGGGAAGACCGACATCTCTGCCAACCTTAATTTTCTTATGGTGGTATGAAGAAAAGTATTGTAACAACTTACAATATAAATTACATATACTTTAAGAAAGTTAAAAGTCAGTACTTCATACATAACACATAGAATTTGGTTTACGTGATATGCTGAATAACAAAAATATAAACTTATTTTAAAAGAAATATGGTTACATAAGAGCTTCCCTGCTGGCTCAGTGAAGAATCTGCCTGCCAGTACAGGAGATGTGGGTTTAATCCCTGGGTCAGAAAGATCCCCTAGAGAAGGAAATGGCCACCCACTCCAGTATTCCTGACTGGGAAATCCCATGAACAGAGGAGCCTGACAAGAGATACAGGCCACAGGGTCACAAAAAAGTCAGACATGACTTAGAGACTAAACAACAGCAAATAGTTGCATAAGTTGTTCTCAGGAAATGCTATAGTTTCATTAACTTTCAACTCCTAAAAGAAAAATAGGAGCAATCCAAAAAACTATACATATATCACTACAATGGCTTTTATTATAAAACTAGTTATTCTTTATAAGTATCCAAGGGAACACAGTGACTGAAGTGCCCAAATGACTTTGCTATAAAACATTTTCTCCTGCAACATAATGTCATGTATAGAATATAGGGAAATTGCTATTGAGTACAGGAGAAGAAAAAAACCTGGCAGGATTTAAGCAGCAGTCTCATTCTCTCAGATTCCTCGAGTGACATCAAAAAGTACACTGTGCTAAAAGATAGCATGGTATTCCAAACTGACTGCCCTTAAAGGCTAGAAGTTTTATAAAGTTATTCATTACACTGCACTTTATTATCTGCCTCGCTCACAGCTTTGCTGGTCTCTGAGAAGCACAGAGTAGATACTCCAAGATTCCCTTTTTGGTAGAGAATGGAGAATATATTCTATATTTTAGTTTACAGTGGTTGTTTACCCCAATTCTGAGACAGGAAGAACATGGAAAATATTTCTTTAGGATTTTACTTCTTGAGCTGTTTAAAACATATCTAACTTATAAGTGAAATTATACATAGTATAATTTGTATTCCTTAACATTACTGCTTTTATTTTCAACCTTATTGAACTTGTTCAAGAAATTCATTTCAGAATTTGGGGTAAGTAAGAAATCCATGGCTGAGCCATGTCAATGTACAACAAAAACCACTATAATATTGTAAAGTAATTAGCCTCCAACTAATACAAATAAATGAAAAAAAAAATGTAAACTTTAAACTTCTGTTGGCACGTACCTCTATGCTGAAATATATTTTGGATCACCCCAGAAATAGAGGGACATAGGTCAAAAGCAGGTCATTTTAGTCACTTTTATTTATTTATTTATTTATTTTTGGCTATGCTGGGTCTTCCTCGCTGCATGGGCTTTTCCCCAGCTGCAGCAAGTGGGGGCTACCGTCTACTTGCGCTGTGCAGGCTCCTCCCTGCGGAGGCCTCTCCTGTTGCCGGGCGCAGGCTCTGGGTGCCTGGGCTTCAGCAGTTGCGGCCCCCCAGGTTCTATCCAGCCCACCAGCTCACTACTTGTGGCCCGTGGGCTTTAGTTCTCCGTGGCAGGTGGGATCTTCCCAGACCAAGGATCAAACCTGCCTCTCCTGCATTGGCAGACAGATTCTTTACCACTGAGCCGCCGGGGAAGCCCAAGTCACGAGTTTTATGAAAATGATCCTATTAGTGCAGTTCTGGGAGTAAAAGCAGCAGAGAATCAGAAGCTTTATTAGCACTGACTTAACGAAAGAGAAACCAAGAAGAATGATAAACACATCTCTGAAAAAAAGATGATCTTGCCAAAATGTCTCATGCTTCATCATGTCACCAATAAAGGTGATGGAATATCACTGAGTATCTTACAGAATTCTCAGAGTCATCTCTCTAATGGGGGCTGTACCTTGAAGCACCAGGAAAAAAAAAAAAAAATGGCATCATTAAGTTCCTCTGAAGTAATGTCTCCGTTCTCACTAATGTGCCAACTCTCATGACAGTCTCCCTTTGGACACTCAGCTCAGGATTGTTCTGTCCCGAGTATGAGAGGTTTCAGATTCTTAGATGAAGCTCATATTTAGAAAAAAAGAAAATCATTTGTCTGTAGGATTATGAAACATCTTCTTCTTAGACAAAAATGCAGATAAAATTAGCTCAAAATGTGTTTGCCTGCCTTTCAAAGAAGAGAGCATATTCGGACCTGTGATTCTCCCCCAGCCATTTATAAATTATCCTCTTAAGTGATACAAGCGACAACATTCATTAGCAACCACAGTGAACTCTTCATTTCTTAAAAGGTGATTGTCTCAAATTTGGATTGGCCAGGTTCTATGCTTTTTATTCCCTCTTCTCCAACTGGCAACTTGTCATTTGAATATTTTCTCATTATCAATAACTATGCTAAAAGCCAAGAGAAAAGAAAAACTGTAATTGGTGTCCCCACGTATCCACTATCAGAAAAAGAGCATGCAATTCATCTCTGGGTGAGATTTAAGAGAGATGTTTCTGTCCCCAGGAATATGATAGAAACCAAGGAGTTGTTCATATGGCATGCGTTTATGAAGACACTTGTCTGTACATTGTTTACATAATATCCAGGAAAAAAGAGAAAGGCTGGCATTTGCTACTAAAGTGACACATACAGTAACTCTTTCCTTTACGAGGTCAACATGGAAAAATTCCTTAAACTCTTTGAGCCCTGACAGAATATATAAAATATGAATAACTACTTTCTTCATAAATTTTTGCAAGTGTATATTAAGTCACATGCCCTCAACAACTGCTAGATCCATAGTATCTCCTGATTAATACACATACATAGATAAATTATATAAAATATATTTGAATATGTGTCTATTTGGGCATGGCAACTGACTCCAGTACTCTCGCCTGGAGCATCCCATGGACTGATGACCCTGGAGGGCTACAGTTCATAGGGTCACAAGGAATTGGACATGACCAAAGCAACTTAGCACACACATGCATGCACATATATATAGACAGACAGACAGATGAATGACCAGCTAGAGAGGGATGAAAGAGCCAGGGAGAGATTATTATTTAATCAGAGAACTCAATACAGACACTGTGTGATTTAGCCCAGGGAACTTTTCAAAGGCACAAAACGACTCTGCTGAAGTACAGGTCACCTTGCAATTTTTGAACGTCTGTTTTGCGAAGGGCCCTGCATGAAGTGCCTTCAATTACAGGTGGTTGTTACAATTAATTTTGGAAAGCTAAGAAACAGCTTTCTCTATATACACTTTTACGAAAGCTTGTTTAAATCATTGACCTCTTCCTTTGGTTCAAAACACCTTGTCAAGATGCAATGGACTGTTTCTAATATAAAAGAAAACTAAAATAGGATTCTATTTTGGGAATACAGTTTGCCTGCTTGAAGTGCCGAGCGGAATGTTAACACTAGAAACCAGAACATGCTTTTTCTCCACTATTATTAAAGTTATGCTTGATGAAGGGACAGAAAAACAAGAAAAATTCTACAACTGTTAATTGGCAGCCAATTACAAGTTTATCAAATAATGAGGTGTATAAAAAGTTGGCAGTCACTCTCAATATTTTGCATGGTGTCTTTCTATGTGCATAAGTTAAAATTCAGATTCAATATGAATTTCTGATTTCCCATTTATAGAGTTGGTGATTGGTAATTTTTCTTTCTATTTCCCACAGCTCATATTGCCATAAACTTCTAATGCCCTGATGGACAGTTGTCGATGAATAATTCATTTAACTAAGGCCTCCAGTGTGTAAATTTTTTATTAGTACTTTTGGCAGTGGATACACTCTACAGTTCCTCCCATTAGAGTTCCAGAAGGTTTAGAACTTCTCTGCAGATTAAACAAAAATGAAAAGAAGAAAAAAGAAATAAAAAGTACTCTGGCCATATCACAATAACAATAATAACAAATCAAATCTCAAATTTCACTTAAGAATTAGGGAAAGTGATGGTCAGAGAAGTGATGGATTTAGTATCAGAGTAGGCTTAATTTTGCAGGCTCTAGAGTTAAAGAATTACTACATGAAGTAGCAGAGTTCGTAACAGTAAAGCTTTAAAATCACCTTTAAAAATAAAACAGATAGATAGACTATTTTGAAGTATAGCTATAGAATTACATATAATAAGATTATCATCCAAAGGTAAGACTGACTAAGATAATAACTTTTAACTGAGGATTCAAAGTGTATGCATAAGAAAACTGGTTCCCTGAGGTGCTTCACAGAGGGAGGTGGGAGTTCTTTGCTCAACCAATCAACTGACACAACTTATTACACTACTTTTCCCAGATGCTGGCAAATGCATGATGCATCTGAGCATAGCAAAGACTGAAACATTTCACAGGACAGCTACAATGCGTTAATTCTAATTCTGAAATTTATTTGGCCTTGGAATCCTAATTAAAGAACAACACACTAGTTTTCTACTTGAAACAGTTTGGGGAAACTACCAAATCGGCCCTATGTTTCAAATTCAATCTTTACAATAAATGTCTGCTCTTCAGCTTCAGAAAAAAACACTAATCATTTTGATGATTTTTAAAAACATTATTTCAAATCTCTAGTAATATTCTGAAATACTTCATTTGAAATAAAAAATGCTCAGTCATATTTGACATTACCATCCAATGGACTATAACCCACCAGGCGCCTTCTGTCCATGGAATTCTCCAGGCAAGAATACTGGAGTGAGTAGTCATTCCTTTCTCCAGGGTATCTTCCTGACCCAGGAATTGAACCCAGGTCTCCTGCATCGCAGAGAGAGTCTTTACTGTCTGAATCACTAGGGAAGCCCAAGGTAGTCATAAGTGTCAGTTGTTTGTGAGACCTCATGAAAAGCAAATTCTCCAGACAAAATGTGAAAAATAAAAAGTACAGATAATCTTGGTTAGACCAGAAAGTATTAAGAGTAAATTCAAATAGATATTTGGAGTGAATATACAACAAAAAATAAAGATGGAAAAAAAACATACTTTTAGAAAACAAATACATTCCACGCTTGGATATCCAAATAACATTAAGTGGTGAAAAAAGAGAATTGCTAAACAATCAAGAGAAAGGCTAAATTTCATACAAGGGAGTTTTCTCTCTGTCTCTCCCTATCTAACTACCTATGTATCTATCAATATCTAACTATTATTGTATCTATCAATATCTATCATAAAATGGCACCTTATATGTATAAAAGAAAACAGTTGCTTTTAATAAAAGTTTGTTCACTTTTACCAAGTAAACCTAAGCTGCAAGATAAATTACAGCAAAGCAATCCCACTCTTTTAGATATTTCACTATCGTGCAAATCTGATATGTGTTTTTGTTTCCTATTACTATTTAGGTACATATCTGAGATAAACATTTGAGTCACGAAGAATTCACATCCATAATGATCTTGACTTTAATCTCTTTACCCTTCAGTGGCTCAAGGTAAAGGGTAGTTAAAATTAGCACAAACTTGACATACTTGTTCTTTAATAAACTCACACATTCTAGGTCAAAATGAAAGTTTTTCTGTTCATTTACAACATTTCTACAAGCCGTACAAACTGGATTATTTTTTCTAGAAAAAAACTGAAGAGGACCATTTAGGCATTACAATGTCTGTCAGCCTAACAATGCCAATTACTACACAATCCACTGTTCACTTCTTCATCTAACAACCTGTTAGCAAGCTTCTACTGTATATTCTACATGCTGAAACTGATTCATTTCACAGACAGCACTTAAGATAATGTAAGCAGAATGATTTATAACAATACCAGCTGTCTGTGAAACAGTAACATCAATTTATTTGAGAAGATTGTTTGTTCAATTTTATTATGTTAGTGCTTTCATGTTTCATCATTACCAGATTATTCCCAAAGTGTATGAATATAACCAGTTGATAGAATATGTATTCTTACACTGATTGTATCTTTTATTAAAACTCTTAAAAGTCTACCAAGATAACATTTTTCACATGTATTTGACTAAATAAAAGTGTTTTCAACACAAATGGAAATCATGGAATTTTTAAAAAATTATGTCACCTTCATATTTTACAATTAAATGCCAATTTTTAATTTTTGTTTTTTGATTTTTGTTCAGTTCAGTTCAGTCACTCAGTCATGTCCGACTCTTTGTGGCCCCATGGACTGCAGCACACCAGGCTTCCCTAGCCATTACCAACTTCCAGAGCTTGCTCAAACTCATGTACATCGAGTCAGTGACGCCATCCAACCATCTCATCCTCTGTTGTCCCCTTCTCCTCTCGCCTTCAATCTTTCCCAGCATCAGGGTCTTTCCAATGAGTCAGTCCTTCGCATCAGGTTGCCAAACTATCAGAGTTTCAGCTTCAACATCAGTCCTTCCAATGAATATCCCGGACTGATTTCCTTTAGGATTGACTGGTTTGATCTCCTTGCAGTCCAAAGGACTCTCAAGAGTCTTCTCCAACACCACAGTTCAAAAGCATCAACTCTTCAGTGCTCAGCTTTCTCTATAGTCCAACTCTTACATCAATACATGGCTACTGGAAAAACAATAGCTTTGACTAGATGGACCTTTGTTGGCAAAATAACATCTCTAATGATTTTTGGTATTATTTGTCAAATTTTAATAAAAAGAACCTATAGTATTAATATTAATTCTTCTACTGAAGATATCAAATTATCATGCAGTTTTTACCATTTTTTTTTCATATTTTCCTACTCAAATGTTTTTCACCTATGGCTTATTTAAACCTGCTTTTGTTTACAATTTATATTTCAGCTGTCAGTTAGATTTTGAAGTTTTTTTTTGAAGTTTCTAGTTCACAAGGATAAATATTTTCAGAAGACATCACAGCTGTTCAAAGGTACCTAGTATTTCTACCGCTTACTCTTTTTGTGAGAAATTAGATCTTGTCACTATATTTCTTAAAGCAGTAAGAAAAAAAGAAAGAAACATGAAAAAGAGAGTACTCAATAGTTTTTAAAAAAAAGCTACAACCAGCAGAGCAAAGACTCTAGAAGTCAATTTTCAGAGTGATCCCTTGTGTCACTTAAAATCTATTCTTAGGAAAGTGCATAGTTTTCACAGTATGAAAGCATAAAGAATATACCATTCAAAATTTCTGTCAAGATTTCCTTATTCTAAAACCTTATCAGCTAAAAAATACCCTGCTGCATTAAACCTGTCAGTAACAGTTCATAGATATGGAATATGGTTAATGTCTCTCTTAATGTGCAAATCAGTTTCCTCTATGGAGTGAAAAAAAAATTGGCTGTACCTGTAACACCAATTTGTCGGCACTTTATACATAGCAAAATGCAAATTCCTTTAAACAGCAATAAAATGATATGAAAGCATTATACTATAGGGGAAAGAGTTTGGGAATTTTCAGTATGCTGAACTGAGTTTGAAAAAAGGGGGTAAGTATTGTTGTAGACAGTCTATAAGATGGGACCCCAAAATCCCCCTTCTATATTTATGTCTCACATTCCCTTGAATGTGGGCTGAACTCTGTGACTTGCTTTAAACCAATAAAATGTAGCAGAAATGATGGAATGTTACTCCCAATTTAGAATATAAAAAGACTTGGTCTTCCATCATCTCTCTATCATTCTCTCTCTCTCAGTATCTGTCTGTCTCTCTCGCTCTGTCTCTCTCTCTGATTGCTCAGCCTGGGGAAAACAGTATCATATCATGAGGCAGTTTTGTGGAATAATCTACAGGATAAACAACCAAACCAAAAAACCAAGAACGGGCTCTTGGCCACAGCCAGCGAGAAACTGAGGCTTACAACATTGAATTTGGAAGTAATTCTCCCCTATTCGTCAGATGAGAATGCAGCCCTTGTCAACAGCTTTGCTGCAACCTCACGAGAAAACTTAAATTAGGCTCTAGATTCCTAATCAAAGAAAGAGTGAGATAACAAACATTAGTTGTTGTTTTAAGCCAGAAGTTTGGGGGTAATTTGTTATGTAGCAATAGATAACTAATACAGTTGCTCTATAGTCTTACTCTTGGTATCCTACAATAACTTAATAGGAACTCAATACATTAGTTACTTTTCTGTAACATGCTGTTAACTTTTCAAGTTACAACCTTGAGTTTAAGCTACTGAGCTTTAAAACAACTCATGCTGTCTCTCAAATAACATTTAGTAAGCATCTATGTCATATAAAACAACATGTTCAAGTAAAGCAGGTATGAAGATGAATAAACTGTCTTACCCTTATGATTATATCTAATGAAGCCACAATAGTATGAAAATTGAAAGATTGACAGAAAATATGATTTTAAGTGTTTACAGCATATAAATAATGTTAAATCACCTAAATATCTATTAATTGCCAACTCTACAAATTTCTAAGTCAATGAATATGATGTGTGTGAGCCCTTGACCTACAGTAGAACATTAAGGAAAGAATAACTGGATATACATAAGCTACTGTTAAGTAAGAAAATGAAGGTGAACTATAATTTTTAAAACACAAGTCACAGTGAAAATGGGTACACAAGATTAAATATGATGAAAGTTTGGGGAAATGTCTTAAAGATTCTGTGGTTTGAGACTGATTTTTATGGTTAGGAATTGTATTTACCAGTAGGAAGTAAAGAAGTATACGAGGCAGAGGAAATTATATGAGCAAATATCCTAAGGATGGAAAGTGCTGGAAAAGCAACTGTGACAAGATTAAAAGACAGATAGAGGTGGTGAAAGAGAGAGGGTAGGAGAAAAGAGCAGAGAGATACAGAAAAGTTTTCTTTGAGTACTATCACCGATTGGTGAAAAACACTGTGGAAATTCAGTTACATGATAAGGAAGGTACCCTGATTTTTCAAGAATTTGATCCGTTATTTGCCTGAGACATCACCTTTACATATAATGTGCCTAGTCGCTCAGTCGTGTCTGACTCTTTGCAACCCCATGGACTGTAGCCCACCCAGCTCCTCTGTCCACTGGGATTATCCAAGCAAGAATACCGGAGTGGGTTGTCATGCCCTCCTCCAGGAGATCTTCACGACCTAAGGGTCGAATCCAGGTCTTCTGCTTTGTAGGCAGATTCTTTACCATCTGAGCCACCAAGGAAGCTTTACATACAATAGCTCTTGCTAACCTGTAGCACATTTCCTCCCTAAAGACAACTGTCAGCTATTCCAAAGTATTCCTATTTGTGAAATTAAAAATGTCTTTAAATATTCTCTCTCAAGGCACAGAGACATGCCTTTCCGATATAAGGATGGAAAGACATCTCACTGAAAATATAATTTGCTTCCAATATGGTAATCTAAACTGTAAAGGAATACATCCTCTAAACATCCCTTGATTTTCTCATGGTATAAATATTAGCATCTTTATAGACTATAAAGCAAAGTTTTCAAACTAACTTATATGGCATCTAAGATGTTTTTAGCCTTGAAAGCCCTACAGGGGTTGATAAGTAGAAAAACTCAATAGCCCTCTGGCATTGACAGTGACCAGAAGTTTGGAGGAAGAACATGTTTCTGCCTATAATAAAACAAACATATAATTAGTCTTATTCCCCGCTCCCCCCAGCAAAAAAAAAAAAAAAAAAAAATCATAAGGGCTTTCTTTGTTTGTACCCTTTGAAAAATAACTTATGAGGATACAACCACCTGTTTCACTAATATGGTCACTAATATTTCATGCTATTTAGTCTTTCTAAGTACTCTTAATAATTAACTTCTTAGAACATAAAGGCTGATCAAATTATTATCATTCTAAATATGAAGCTTCTTATCACAGTCCTCAAAAAGTTAAGACCATTAATAAAGATAAAACCACTCTAGAGAGTAGTGAGCAGATTCAATGCATAGTGGACACTTGAAATCACACTTTTAAGAACACATAAAATCCTCAGGATAGAATATATGAGAGGTGAATGCATCTGATCCCCATGGATACTTTCTCAATAGTAACATTCACAAGTGTTAAAACACTATCCAATTTAGCTCCTGTCAAAATGCCAACAAGTCCCAGAAAGGCGTTAAGAGATTAAACCTGTTCAGCAATTAACAACTTCAACATCAAAGAATTTAACAGAAAATCTAAAAAGAAACCTGCAAAAATACAATAGCAGTAAAAATGTTGATGCTGTATGTCACCCATCAAATTCACCCTCTTAAACACTTTTTACATTATTCCAGCCTCCAAAATCAGAAACTCAAAGAAACTTCCTATTGTCCAAAGGATAAATTTTAAGATTCTTCGCCTGACATTCATATTAAGATATAATTTGGAATTAATTTTTTATTGCATGCTTATTTCACACAGACTCTCAAAATGATCCCCTATATCTAATCCATCTCACCTAATTCATATTGCCCAAAATATGTCCTGCTGATAACCATGCCACTGTAACAAAATACTTTTTCACATTAATCTTTTTGAAACACCAATATACAATTCAAGTGTCACCTCTTCATCCTTAATGAGGTCTGGTATTACTATTATAATTAAGATTAGCTTCCTCTTTTACCAAACTCTTTTAGTATTTATGATCTGTACCATGTATTTTGCAGTTAATGATACCACAGAATGTATGAATGCATTCCCTGGTTGCTCAGACAGTAAAGAATTTGCCTGCAATGTGGGCTAACTGGGTTTGATCCCTGGGTTGGAAAGATCCCCTGGAGGAGGGTATGGCAACCCACTCTAGTATATCTTGCCTGGAGAATCCCATGGACAGAGGAGCCTGGTGGGCTACAGTCCATGGGGTCGCAAGGAGTCAAACACAACTGATCAACTCAGCATACACATACACAGATACAGAGAATGTATGAATGCATGTGTCCCCTCCTCTGTCCTTAAGTCAAACATCCAGTTGAACCTAAAAATTTTTAAGTAGCATTTTACAGTGAAATGAGACATATTAGAGGAACTAACATACATTTAGCAAGTTGCTACCAGACCTTACCCCAATGAAATAGAATACATCAGAATGTATCACATGCAATAAAGGTAACTATTATCTACAAAATTTTTGTTTTATATATGTATGTGGATATATGTGTTTAGGGGGTTGTAATGAAATATCTTTTTCTTATAGGACCATTTTTTTTTCTTAAATTTGAAAGCCACTGTCCTAGAAGACCACGTTCCCTACTAACTTACATATAGAGTATCTAATACAGAATTCTATATTAAATAAATGCTTACAATGAAAGCATTTTTCACTTTAGGACAGTAAGATGAATTAAATTCAGAGAAAATAAAAAACACACAAGGAAAAACCAAAACTAAAGAACAGAATGGAGACATTGGGAGCACCAATGAGTATATACTGAATGAGAAAAATAGGAACTATGAAATTGCTAGTTAAATTTTATTTGCAGTGTGGCCTAGAGTTGGCTCAAATTGGCATAAGACTATATGGCACACAGACTAGTATGCCTCATTGAGGATCTCTGAATCATCTAAAAACTCAAGTGTCATCGATAGCAGGTTGTAATACCAGCAATTTGTAGGACCTAGCAATATGAAAGAAAAGCTCCATTTTCCTCATTGTGTAAGACTGAACATCTGGGACCCTTAACATAAATCATAAATAGAAGTTTTCTAAATTCATGATTTTCTCATGACCATCTCCTGTATAGTTTTATTACACAACACAGAATTTGGCATCTGCTTTTCACATACACTATGAAATTAACTCTTGATATTTTAATACATACATGATGGATAAATGAACATCAAATAGCTTACAGAACTGAAATAGCACCATCTGTCTAGACAGCATAATCCTAAAATACATGACTTCATTGCTATATTTCATGACGAATAGTTTGAATTTGTTACATGAAGTCTACAAAATATTACCAAATATTACTAAGCATATTTCATGAGGCACATAGTATTATTTGTTCACAGTTCTTTCTTCCTTCTCCATCTGAAAATGCGGTGAATATACAATGTGTGTATACCTGTCTTCTTCACTGACTTGGAGCTTTAGCAAGTGACTTGTCTGAACTGTTGGCATGAGTGCTAATATAATTAATCTTTCCAGCCAAGCTTTAGATGTACATGTAGGACGTGGTTGGCATATACAATCTTGCCTTAAACCATGCAAATATTACTCCTCAAGTAAGCATCAATCCCAGAATGTGAGATGCATGGAGACACAGACCTAACCAGCAGTGTGAAGCATAGCCAGAGCAGGCAATACACAGCCATTTCAGTGAAAAATTTGTTCTTAGGCTTTGAGATTATTGATGGCTTGTTATGGAGCATTATTTTAATAAAAAAACTAATATAGTTCATAACTCAATAACATAATATATTAATAATGTAACATAAATTCCTAAAAATATATCATAAAATATCCATTAACACTCTTGAACAGCCTCAATAATTTAAGTTTTTCAGCATAATTTTCTTGGTACTTATACTCTTCTTTGTTTATAATTATACTGAATCTTTAGTATGGAGATCATTTTAAGTACTTCCCATTCTCAATACAAATTAAAATGCAACTTACTGCAATTCATAATTACTTGAATTCAGACATATAATAACCAACAAAATATGGAAATGGATATAGATTTATTGGCTGCCAGCTAATGCATTTAATAATGGGCGTGTGTATGTGTGTGTGTGCGCACACGTGTGTGCATGCACAGGAGTGTGTGAACACATATAGAATTTTTGCACTACTGTTTTTTGAAGGAAAATTAAAGTTTTGAACATAGTCTCAGAGAGGGGAAAAACCTATATAACAAGTATATGAGAAAAGCATATGGAAGTAAATGCCAAACCAATGAAGCAACTCTTAGCTTATTAATGAGTATCTCTACTCTGTTCTCTATTAATGACCCTTTGGAATGTACTTTTTAAAAACAAGAATAAGACTTTCATGAATTGCAGTTATTAATAAGATAAAGCTATTAAAGTAACACAACCAATAATCATTTTGAAGATACCAAGTCTGTCCCTGGGAAGATCTTCAAAAGACAGAACATCACATATCACTGTCAACTACTTTAAAAGGACAACTCTTGATTAGGAGTCAGGAAAAGAGTCTTAAGCATTCATCAGACAAAGAATCATAGCTCCCAAGGGTAAACATACCCCAAAGATCGTTCTGGGCCCAGGACCAAAGGCTGGGCTACATACTGAAATGGACACATTAGTAAGATAAAAGAAGTGTGACTTCTGTTGTGGATAAGCGCTATATAATATTTGTAGGATGAAAAACTATATCTAGGGACATAAGATGATTTGATCTAAGATATAGCTATTATTTCCAGAATGAGGGCAATAAATGTTATTTTATTGACACTTTTAAACATTACTGTGGAAGGCTCAAGCTACACACTGTGACTTAAAGGAGAATGAGATATAAGTGTAGAATTACTCTGCTGATTCCAAAGCAATGTACCATGACTGTGGCTTATATTTCCCCCTTGTAGAAATACATGGAATTTTGGAATTAATACACAATGTATTATAATGAGTTTATCTTCTTTACAAGGGTCTGGGGAAAAAATAACTAATGAGTGCACTGAATACAGAGATGCTAGTATAGCAAAAAGAAAATGAATGGCATATGGAACTTCTATTAAAGTGAATTTATCAGTACACAATTTATCTAAGAATCATCAGTGTTTTTAATATTAAAATTGATTTATCTGCCTTTTAATTAATGCAATTTTTGTTAAACATTGCATTTTTCAATGTATCAATTACTGACAAAGACATACGTTTGAGACAGAAAGAAGCATAGGTATTTTTTTTCAAATGTCATGTTAAAATGTTTAGATACACATATCATAATCAATAGTTGAATTAGATTATGTGATGTTCTGAATATATAGTCAAAGTGAATAAATACTGAGCTATATCCATGATTTTTTAGGTTTTTCAGGAAATATATAATATTAAAATAGCGGTGAGTAAAGGAATGATAGCAGAATGTAATTACTGTGACATGAATGAAATCTGGAGAAACAAGACTAGAAGAAAATGAGAGAGATCCGTGACAAAAGATGAGGTGCTGAACCAAACAGGTCTATAATGACAATGAATTTAAAAAATTATAAGCTAGGGTTTTTGATTACTGGCAAATTAACACACTGAAATAATACACGCCCTTTTCCTGCTAAAATACGTATAAATGTGAGCTAGCTCATTTATTAGATATTTTAGAAATAGCTAATTGTGTTACAAAGAAAGAAAATTTATAATTCTAAAATTAAAGAGAGAATTTCAAAATGAGAATAAGCACAGGAGTTAAGAAGATTTTTGGAGGGGACGGTAGGGGGCTTTTTGTAGGTGGAGGGTAGAAACTGAATAAATATGCTGAAAACTCAGGTATTCGTATTGCTTTTATTATCAGAATCATTTTCAAAAGGCATTCCTATAAGAATGAAAAGAAAACTATCAAAAGTAAAATCTTAGAAAAAACATGAATGACCAGGAAGAAAATAACCCAAATAAAACTGATGTAGACATATGAGACAGAAAAGACCTACAGGTAATAAATATTCCTAGGTATACAGCTGATGCATAACTATATAACCCAAAGATGCCGCTTCACAGGCAATTCTATCAGATAAAGAGTCACCACTGACTTTTCTGAAAATTTTCCAAAGAAGGTGCAAAGGAAAAAACATTCCCAAACTCATTCTACAAGGCCACCATCACCCTGATACCAAAACCAGACAAAAATATCACACACAAAAAAGAAACTTACAAGCCAATTACAGATATGAACATAGATTAAGAATAATCCTCAACAAAATACTAGCAAGCTAAACCCAAACACAATAAAAGTTTCATACACCATGATCAGAGTGCCTGAAGAACTACAGATGGAGGTTCTTGACGTTGTACAGGAGGCAGTGTTCAAGATCATCCCTAAGAAAAAGAAGTCCAAAAAGGCAAAATGGTTGCCTGAGGAGGCCTTACAAATAGTTGAGAAAAGGAGAGAAGCTAAAGGCAAAGGAGAAAACTAAAGATACATCTATTTGAATGCAGAGTTCCAAAAAATAGCAAGGAGAGATAAGAAATCCTTCCTCAGTGATCAATGCAAACAAACAGAATACAACAATAGAATGGGGAAGACTAGATAGAGATCTCTTTAAGATGATTAGAGATACCAAGGAACATTTCATGCAAAGTTGGGCTCAATAAAGAACAGAAATGGGATGGACCTAACAGAAGCAGAAGATGACACAGCTGACCAGGGTAAAAGGTATAATCCCTGACTAGAAAATATCACCTTTCACTGTAGGAAACTAATTGGTCCATATGGGGTTCTAACCCAATGACCTTGATCTGATTGAAGCAGGAACAGTTCATACACAGAAGTCATTTTTGAACAAGACATTTGAAGAGACATTTTCTCTCTCCCTTTATTTTGTTTCTAATTGTTCTGAAAGTCATTATGTTATATCCTGGACACACTAGTAATGCTATGAAAAGTAACACATAAAAAAAAAAAAAAAGAATAGGTGGCAAGAATACACTGAAGAACTATACAAAAAAAAAAAAAATCTTCACAACCCAGGTACCATGATCGTGTGATCATTCACCTAGAGCCAGACACCCTGGAATGTGAAGTCAAGTGGGCCATAGGAAGCATCACAACGAACAAAGCTAGAGGAGGTGATGGAATTCCAGTTGAGCTATTTTAAACCCTAAAAGATGATGCTATAAAAGTGTTGCACTCAGTATGCCAGCAAATTTGGAAAACTCAACAGTGGCCACAGGACTAGAAAAGGTCAGTTTTCATTCCAATCCCAAAGAAAGGCAATGCCAAAGAATGCTCGAACTACCACACAATTGCACACATCTCACACACTAGTAAAGTAATGCTCAAAATTCTCCAAGCCAGACTTGGAGAAACGTGAACTTCCAGATGTCTAAGCTGGATTTAGAAAAGGCAGAGGAACCAGAGATCAAACTGCCAACATCTTTTGGATCATTGAAAAAGCGAGAAAGTTCCAGAAAAACATCCCTTCTGCTTTATTGACTACGCCAAAGCCTTTGACTGTGTGGATCACAACAAATTTTGGAAAATTCTTAAAGAGATGGAAATACCAGACCACCTGAGCCACCTCCTGAGAAATCTGTATGCAGGTCAAGAAACAACAGATAGAACTGGACATGAAACAACACAGGTTCCAAATCAGAAAAGGAGTACGTCAAGGCCATATATTGTCATCCTGCTTATTTAACTTATATGCAGAGTACATCATGAAAAATGCCAGACTGGATGAAGCACAAGCTGGAATCAAGTTTGCCAGGAGAAATATCAATAACCTCAGATATGCAGATGACACCACCCTTATGGCAGAAAGTGAAGAAGAACTAAAGGGCCTCTTGATGAAAGTGAAAGAGGAGAGTGAAAAAGCTGGCTTAAAACTCAACATTCAGAAAACTAAGATCATGGCATCTGGTCCCATCACCTCATGGGAAATAGATGGGGAAACAATGGAAACAGTGACAAATTTTATTTTCTTGGTCTCCTAAATCACTGCAGATGGTGACTGCAGCCATGAAATTAAGAGATGCTCACCTCTTGGAATGAAAGCTATGACCAACCTAGACAGCATATTAAACAGCAGAGACATTACTTTGCTGACAAAGGTCTGTCTAGTCAAAGCTATGGTTTTTCCAGTAGTCATGTATGCATGTGAGAGTTGGACTATAAAGAAAGCTGAGTGCCAAAGAACTGATACTTTTGAACTATGGTGTTAGAGAAGACTCTTGAGAGTCCCATGGACTGCAAGGAGATCCAACCAGTCCATCCTAAAGGAAATCAGTCCTGAATATTCATTGTAAGGACTGATGGTGAAGTTGAAATTCCAATACTTCGGCCACCTGATGCAAAGAACTGACTCATTTTTAAAAGATCCTACTGCTGGGAAAGATTGAAGGCAGGAGGAGAAGGGGTGACAGAGGATGAGATGGTTGGATGACATCACTCAATCAATGGACATGAGTATCAGTAGGCTCTGGAAGTTGGTGATGGACAGGGAAGCCTGGCATGCTGCAGTCCATGGGGTCACAAAGAGCTGGACATGACTGAGAGACTTAACTGAGTTGAAGTGACACCACAGTCAAGTAGGATTTATTCCTGGGATGCAAGGATTTTTCAAAATCTATAAATCAATCAGTGTGATACACCACATTGACAAATTGAATTAAAAAAATACGATCATCTTAATAGATGCAGGAAAAGCTTATGAGAGAACTCACACTCAAATTTATGATAAAGCTCTCCAGAATCTGGGCATAGAGAGAAACTTACCTCATCATAATGAAGGCCATATATGACAAAACTACAGCAAACATTCTCAACTGGGAAAAACTGAAAGTATCTGAACTGTGAAATACTGAAACCTTAGATCAGGAACAAGAGAAATTGAAAGCATTTTCTCTAAGATCACGAACAAGACAATGATGTCCATTCTAGCCACTATTATTCAACCTAGTTTGGGACATCCTAGCCACAGCAATTAGGGAAGAAAAGAAAATAAAAAGAATCCAAAATTTAAAGAAGCAGTAAAATTGTCACTATTTACAGATGATATGATACTATGCATAGAAAAGATGCTACCAGAAAACTATTAGAACTTGTCAAGGAATTCAGTAAATTTGCAAGATAAAAATTAATACATTTTTGTATTCCTATGTACTAACAATGAAACGTCTGAAGGAAAAACCAAGGAAACAATCCCATTTAGCTTCACATCATAAAGAATAAAATGCCTAGGAATAAACCTTCCTAAAGCAGAAAAAGATATATACTCAGAAAACATTATGACACTGATGAAAGAAATAAGAGGGCATGTACAGGTGTTGTGATATACCATATTATTGGATATGAAGAATCAATATTGTGAAAGAGACTATACTACTCATAGAAATCTACAGACTCAATGCAATCCCTAACAAATTACCAAGGGCATTTTTCACAGAATTAGAACAAAAAGTTCTACAATTTGTATTGAAAGACAAACAATACCCTGAATAGTCAAAATGATCTTGAGAAAGAAAAACAGAGTTTTAGGAATCAGGCTCGCTGACTTCAGACTATACTACAAATCTATGGCTATCAAGACAGTATTTGACACAAAGACAGAAATGCAGATCAATGGAATAGGATAGAAAGTTCAGAGATAAACCCACACACCTCTGGACAGCTAACCTATAACAAAGGTGGCAAGAATATACAATAGAGAAAAAGTCTCTTGGAATAAGTGATGCTGGGAAAACTGGACGGCTGTATGTAAAGGAATGAAATTAGAACACACTCTAACACCATGCACAAAAACAAACTCAAAATGTACCAAAGACCTAAATGTAAGGCCAGACACTATAAAATTTTTAGAGAAAAACATAAGCAGAAAACTCTCTGATATAAATCATGGCAAGATCTTTTTGATCCAGTTCCTACAGTAATGAAAATAAAAACAAAAGTAACAAATGGGTCCTATTAAACTTACAAACGTCTGCACAGCAAAAGAAACCATAAACAAGACAGAAAGATAACCCTCAGAATGGGACAAAATATTTGCAAACAAAGCAAAGGACAAGAGATCAATCTCCAAAATATACAAACAGCTCATGCAGCTTAATATTAAAAAAAAAAAAATCAAAAAAGCAGCAGATCTACATAGACATTTCTCCAAAGAAGACATACAGATGGACAAGAAGCACATGAAAAGATGCTCAATGTCACTAAATATGAGAGAAATACCACTCAAAACTACCATGTCAAATCACCTCACAGCGGTCAGATTGGCCATCATCAAGTCTACAAACAATAAATGCTAGAGAGGGTGTCGAGAGAAGGGAAGTCTTCTACATTGTTGATGGGGAAGTAAATTGGTATAGTGTCTATCAAAATCATTATGAAGGTTCCCTAAAAAACTAAAGAGACAGCTACTATATGATCCAGCAATCGCACTCCTGGGCATATATCTGAAGAAAACCATAACTGGATACATGCACCCAAGTGTTTACTGCAGCGCTATTTTCAATAGCCAGGACATGGACACAACCTAAATCTAAATCTATCAACAGAGGAAAGGATAAAGATGTTATTCATATATACAATGGAATATTACTCATCCATAAGAAATAATGAAATAATGTCATTTGCAGCAATATGGATGAACCTAGAGACTGTTACACTAAGTCAGAGAAAGAAAGGTATCATATGATATCACTTACATGGGGAATTTTTAAAAAGGCTGCAAATGAACTTATTTACAAAACAAAAATAGAGTTACAGATGTAGAAAATAAACGTATGGTTGCCAGGGGATAAGGGATGAGTGAAAGGAATAAATTAGAAGACTGAGATTTTCATATACACACAGCAATATATAAAGTAGATAACTAATAAGGACCAACTGTAGAGCATAGGAAACTCTACGCAAGACTCTGTAATGGTCTGCTGAGACAAGAATCTAAACAAGAGTGGATATATGCATATGTAGAACGGATTCACTTTGCTTTACACCTGAAACGGACACAATGCTGTAAATCATTTACACCCAAAAAAACCTTTTTTTAAAGAATAATTCTATAACAATTAAATAAGTTGGATAAGTAACTAAATAATAAAATTAAAAATAATTTAAAAGTAATTAAATTAATTCAATTTTAAAGTAATTAAATAACTGAAGTAATTAAAAATATCCCCACAAACATAAATAACAGGAAATTTTATAGATAAATTCAATAAAACATTCAATGATATGATAGGTACCTCCAATATTAATTAATCTTTCAGAAAATTAAACAAATGAGACAAATCTCCAATTCATTTGATGAAAATACCATAATCTTGATCCCCAAATTTAATAACAGTATAAAGTTATAAAGGCCTATTTCACACATGAACATAGATGCAAAAATGTAAACAAAATATTATTAAAATGACTCTAGCATTCAATCTAAGTAAGCAAGTTAACATTAGAAATTCATCCAGTTTGCTAATTATTTTTTATTACAATAATCACTTGAGGAATTAAATAAAAGCATTTGATAAAATTATATAGCAGTTTCAGTTCAGTTGCTCAGTCGTGTCCAACTCTTTGAGAACCCAGGGACTGCAGCATGTCAGGCTTCCCTGTCCATCACCAACTCCAAGAACTTGTCCAAGTTCATGTCCATCGAGTTGGTGATGCCATCCAACCATCTCATACCCTTGTCACCCCCTTCTCCTCTTGCCTTCAATCTTTTCCAACACCAGGTTCCTTTCCAATAAGTCAGCCCTTTGCATCAGGTGACCAAAGTGTTGAAGCTTCAGCTTCAGCATCAGTCCTTCCAGTGAATTTTCAGGACTGATTTCCTTTAGGATTGACTGGTTGGATCGCCTTGCAGTCCAAGGGACTCTCAAGAGTCTTCTCTAACACCAGAGTTCAAAAGCATCAATTCTTTGCCACTGAGCTTTCTTTATGGTCCAACTCTCATATGCATACATGACTACTGGAAAAAGCATAGCTTTGACTAGACGGATCTTTGTCAGCAAAGTAATGTCTCTGCTTTTTAATATGCTGTCTAAGTAGGTCATAGCTTTGTTTCCAAGGAACAAGCGTCTTTTAATTTCAAGGCTACAGTCACCATATGCAGTGATTTTGGAGCCCAATAAAATAGTCTCTCACTGTTTCCCCCTGTTTCCCATGAAGTGATGGTACTGGATGCCAGGATCTTCGTTTTTTTAATGTTGAGTTTTAAGCCAGCTTCTCACTCTCCTCTTTCACTTTCATTGCAAGGCTCTTCAGCTCCTTTTCACTTTTTGCCATAAGCAGTGTGTTATCTGCACATCTGAGGTTATTGATATTTCTCCTGGGAATCTTGATTCTAGCTTTTGTGCTTCATCCAGCCTGGCATTTTGTATGATGTACTCTGAACAGAAGTTAAATAAGCAAGGTGACAATATACGGCCTTGACGTACTCCTTTGCCAATATGGAACCAGTCCATTATTCCATGCCAGGTTCTAACTGCTCCTTCTAGACCTACATACAGATTTCTCAGGAGGCAGATAAGGTGGTCTGGTATTCCCATCTCTTCAAGAATGTTCTACAGTTTGCTGTGATCCACACAGTCAAAGCCTTTAGCATATTCAATGAAGCAGATATTTTTCTGGAAATCTCTTGCTTTTTCTATGATCCAATGGGTGTTGGCAATTTGATCTCTGGTTCATCTGCCTTTTCTAAATCCAGCTTGAACATCTGGATGCTCTGTGTTCACATACTGTTGAAGCCTTGCTTGGAGAATTTTGAGCAATATTTTACTAGCGTGTGAGATGAGTGCAATTGTGCAGCAGTTTGAACATTCCTTGGCACTGCCTTTCTTTGGGATTGGACTGAAAACCTGAACTTTTCCTGTCCTGTGGCCGCTGCTGAGTTTTGCAGATCTGACTGTTTCCTGTGGAGGCACAGGTCAGCGGTGGCCTACCGTGGTGACAGGGGTTCTGGCTGCAGCAGACCTGGGAGGCATGGAGTACGAGCCCCACCACAGAGCCACCAAGCAGACAGCGCACAAACCAGGGAACAATGACACCAAAAAGTCCTCACACTGTTGTGGAAGTTCTCGGGCCCACAACGTATTTCCAAACCTGGGGAGCTGGCAAAGGGACAGAGAACCCCCAGGGAATATGCCTTTGAAAGCCAGTGGGATTTGATGACAACTTCCACAGGACTGGAGAAACAGAGTTTTCAAGGGCACAAACAAAACCTTGCATGTGCCAGGACCTAGGAGAAAGGAGCAGTGATCCCACAAGGGACTGAGCCAGGCCTGCCCGGGGGTATCAGGCGTGTCCGGCGAAGGCGTGGTTCGACAGCGACCTGCTCTGGGGTCAGGGGCACTGAATACAATAGTCCTGGAACTTTAACAGGATAAGTGGTTTCTATCACATGCCTAAAGCAAATGCTTAAACCATTTCCTTCGATAAATAAGAATGAGAGGTACTGACACTTCTATATAATAAGACATATGCCAAAGAAGGGACTTCCCTGGTAGCTCAGCTCATGAAGAATCCACTTGCAATGCAGGAGACCCTGGTTCGATTCCTGGGTCAGGAAGACCTCTGGAGGAGGGTATGACAACCGACTCCAATATTCTTGCCTTGAGAATCCTCATGGACAGTGGAACCTGGCGGGCTAACGTCCATGGGGTCGCAGAGTCGGACACAACTGAACAACTAAGCCCAGCACAGCAGATGCAAAAGAAACAAAATGTAAGGGGATGACAAAGTAAAAGATACAACTGTCACTATCTATAAATGAAATTCTTCATATTTAGAAAAACACAAAGCAGAAATTTTCAAATCTATCAGTCTCTAACCAGTTCCATAGTCTGTAGACACAAACAAAATGACTTCTACAAATATGAAACAAGTATATAACTGAATTTAAAACAAAAATAATATCAATTATATGTATATATACACATGTATGCATATATACATATACATATATTTAGAAAGAAATTTGAAACAATGCACAGCATTTTCTGTAAAATTATAATGCTTTATCTGTTCTTTTAAACCTAGTCTAAATAAATTGAAAGCTGTATAATTTATCACCAGTTTGATCAAATTTCTACCAAAATCTCAGAAACTTCCTTTATACCTTGAAAAATATTATTGTGATATTCATATGGGTGAGCAAATGACAATGAATTAGCAAATTATATTTGAGTCAAAAAAGAATAAGACAAAATGGGAAACAGTGTTACAAGTTATAGTGACTTTACAGATGTAAATGTAGAAAAACAGAGCAAAGAACATAGGTCCCAGAGTCATATACTGGAATATGATGTGTCAGAGGCCTAGTGTTACGGATGGGGCTTCCCTGGTGGCTCAGTGATAAAGAATCCACCTGCAATGCAGGAGACACAGGCTTAATCTCTGAGTCAGGAAGATCCCCTGGAGAAGGAAATGGCAACCCGCTCCACTATTCTTGCCTTGGAAATCCCAGAGGAGCCTGAAGGGCTACAGCTCATAGGGTTACAAAGTGTCAGGCACAACTGAAGTATCACCTCATACCAGTCAGAATGAGTATCATCAAAAAAATCTATGAACAATAAATGCTGGAGAGAGTGTGAAGAAAAAGGAACCCTCTTGCACTGTTGGTGGGGATGCAAGTTGATATCGCCACTGTGGAGAAAAAGTATGGAGATTCCTTTAAAAACTAGCAATGAAAACTACCATATGACCCAGCAATCCCACTACCATGCATATACCCTCAGGAAACCATAATTGAAAAAGACATGTACCCCAATGTTCGCTGCAGCACTATTTACAGTAGCTAGAACATGGAAGCAATCTAGATGTCCATCGACAGATGAAAGGATAAAGAAATTGTGGTACATAAACACAATGGAATATTACTCAGCTATAAAAAAGGAATGTGTTTGAGTCAGTTCCAATGAGGTGGATAAACCTAAAGCATATTATACAGAGTGAAGTAAGAAAGACAATTTTCATATATTAACACATATATATGGCCTCTAGAAAGATTGTACTGATGTTCCTATTTCAGGGCAGTAAAGGAGATACAGACATACAGAACAGACTTTTGGTCACAGTGAGTGAGGGAGAGGGTGGAAAACTTGAGAGAGTAGGATGAAACATTACCATGTGTAAAAGAGATAACCAGTGGGAATTTGCCGTATGAGGCAGGGAACCCAAACCAGTGCTCTGTGACAACCTAGATGGGTAGTATGGGGCAAGAGGTGATAGGGAGGTTTAAGAGGGAGCAGACTTGGGCATGCCCAAGCTGATTCATGTCAATGTATGACAGAAACAGCTAAGTATATTGTAAAGCAATTATTCTCCAATTAAAAGTAAAATTAAAAAGTAAATATAGTT
Organism: Muntiacus reevesi; assembly: GCF_963930625.1. NCBI lineage: Eukaryota > Metazoa > Chordata > Mammalia > Artiodactyla > Cervidae > Muntiacus > Muntiacus reevesi. The sequence continues at coordinate 205,823,023 of NC_089251.1, forward strand.
AAGAATGCAGCTTCACCAATTTTCACTGAAACTCTGACCAAATAGGTCATCATTTTCCCAATATAAAGGGGAAAATATCAGCTCTTTATATCTTCCTGGCTTTGAAATCTTCCTAAATTCAATAGAGTTCTGTGAGTTCTCCCTATTGAGCATCAATGAGATCTACTCCCTCACTACAATGGTTCATAAATTTAGATTTTCTCTGGGTAGTTTTCAAGGAAAGTCAAAGAGGAGAATGCTGTTATACCCCTGAGGTTACAGTCCCCCCCTCAAAAAAGACTGAAATCAGCTAAGGATCCTGAGATCTACCTTCTCCATCCAAGAAAACATATGCATGTTATTTAGGCACCAAAATGAAGGTATACTGGCTCTAGTTTCTTAATCTACATTCTAATCCCACTTGTTTGTTTTGGTTCCTTTGTCTCACACCTGGTTTCTACCTTACTGCTCAGCATTTTCAGATCAATGTTTCAATAAGACAGTTTTATTTCAGCTTCAGCACTTAAGCACTTAAGCTCTCCTGATGATTTCCCCAAGTGTTAGTTCTCCAGGCTGCTTGCCAGGTCATCTGAAATCCTTTGTCAATTGCCTATAGTTAAAATCCCAAACTGATAAGACACTTCAAGACACTGTTTGTCTGGGGTCAAGTTAACATAGCCACTACTTATATAAGTAGAACTTCATGGGAGAATGTTCTGGGAGGATGTCTGGGTCTTCTCTGAAGAGTTACAATAAAATAACTAAATGTTGCAAAATACATGACAATATAGACATAAGTAAAATAGGTATGCCTTATAATGAGTAGAATATGGGAAAGGTTAAAAAGAGAAATGAGACAGACTTTATATAACTGTAGTACAAGAGAATCACCTACTTTTCAAACATTTAAATATTTGTTGATGATTTTAGAACAGACACAAAATGTTGGCATTCATACAAATAAACTCCCCGCCTAGTCCTTTCCAAGATGTGCACTCAAGAAATAGGTGGCAAATGTATTTTCTTTCAACAACAACAAGAAAAAAAGTCAAGAGATAAATTGGAGTACAGGAAGTGCTGGGACAGAAAAGTCTACCTATTTAAAAATTCTCAAGGCTGAATGAGAATTCACCATGATTCCAAGGCAAATCTCTCAACTCTTGATCCACTTAGCCCTACTTTTTCACCAGAGGTTTCCTTCAATTCTCCTATGGTTCCCACTAGAAATAGCCAAAGTGGAAATGACCCACCAAAATAACAGTATGACCTGCTGCCTTTTAGACTCAATAAAACTGGGCTATCTAGAGTAGTTTAAAAATTCCAATACAGCTTTTAACTGTAGATAGCAATGAAATCTTGAAAGACACAGGTTCAGCTGATTCCATGAGAGAATTTAGAAATGTAGAAAAAGATGTGCTCTGCTTTTTTTTTAAGCAACAGAGATTATAAACCCTCCTCTTAATTATATTCTGCTAAAGTGGTTGAGATTTATTGGCTATGAAATGCACTATTTCCAGCCAATGCTTCTATGCAGTGTTTTCCACTGTTCCACTTCTATTAACAAGGACAATTCAAGGGCAAATACTAATTATGCTTTTGACACAGTTTTACTTTCGTGTTTAGCTTTGAAAGTAATTCCAGAGTATGCCCCAATTCCCTTGTCAGTTTTCTCTGCTTTTAATTTCTAATTTAATGAACTAGCAAATTTGAGGAGAGGCTCTGATTTAAAAGTATTTTCATTTCCCCAAATTTTAGCTTTGCTTTTCAAAAGAACATTTACTATTAAGGTAAATTACAAAGAACACATTAAGAAAATTTAAAATTCTAAATAACATCTATACAAAATGGTTTTAAAAATCATATATCTATCCCTTTTGACTCAGTAAACACTAATACTAATTAGTATAGACATTTGAGGCATGGTTCTATAAACTACGGAACATTCTTGAACAAGGGTACCTTACATTCAAGGAGCCAGCAGCAGTTGTTACTGAGATTTTGAGAAACATACTCTTTTTCCTGGCTGGTGTCTTGGATTTATGCAGTCATCTTAGAACACATTGATTTACCTCATCCCTAGCGACTTCACTTTCACTTTTCACTTTCATGCACTGGACAAGGAAACGGCAACCCACTCCAGCGTTCTTGCCTGGAGAATCCCAGGAACCGGGGAGCCTGGTGGGCTGCCGTCTACGGGGTCACACAGAGTCGGACACGACTGAAGCGACTTAGCAGCAGCAGCAGTAGCAGCAACCTTTCTTAAGTTGAACATCTGACCCTTAACTGAAAAGCAAGTACATTCATATGCTCTTCAAGTTTCTTGACTCAGGAATGATAAAAAGTAAACAAATAAGCAATCCTTGAAAGTGAAGTGAAAGTCTCCCTGTCATGTCCAACACTTTGTGACTCTATGGAATTCTCCAGGCCAGAATACTGGAGTGGGTAGCCTTTCCCTCTAGGGGATCTTCCCAACCTAGGGATCAAACCCAGGTCTCCCACATTGCAGGCAGATTCTTTTTACCAGCTGAGCCACAAGGGAAGCCCAAGAATACTTGAGTGGACTAGGTAGCCTATCCCTTCTCCAGGGAATCTTCCCCACCCAGGAATTGAACTAGGGTCTTCTGCATTGCAGGTGGATTCTTTACCAACTGAGCTACAAGGGAAGCCCAAACAATACTTATCAAAAAAAAGAAAGTGAAAGTCACTCAGCTGTGTCCGACTCTTTGCAACCCCATGTACTGTATAGTCTATGGAATTTTCCAGACCAGAATACTGGAGTCAGTAGCCTTTCCCTTCTCCAGAGGATCTTCCCAAACCAGGGATCAAACTCAGGTCTCCCGCATTGCAGGCAGATTCTTTACGAGCTGAGCTACCAGGGAAGCACCCCCAAAAGAAAGCAAGTCCAAATAATATTAACAGAATGATGTGAACATATTTCCAACTTCCAAACTGCCATAAAACATATTCTGACATTGACCAAATAATTGAAAATACTGTAACATTTAACATATATAGTTTATGAAAAATAGTGACTGACTCTAGAAGGGTTAATCTGGGGGGAAATAGTGAATAAATACTGGAAATTTCAAAAGTATTATTTTAAAAACTTATTTGTAAAGGTATACATTTATGAGATAAAAGAGATTTAAATCATAAGCTACAAAAAGAGGTCATATATTTCACTGATAAATAACCATTATTGAATATACTAAAAGCAAGTGTAAATAAACATTTCTAATAAATACATATTTATTACATATATATCACATTACATACTGTTTTTGTGTATATGTGCATGTATACTTTTTAAATCATTGTACCTTTAATGAAAATAGGTCAGGACAGAGACTGCTATTATTTACATCCATTATAACAACCATATTAATTTCATTATTCCCCACTAATTTTATGTGTATTTAACATGCCAATAACTGAGAGAGAGATGTGTTGAAAATTTTGACTGTAATGAGGAATTTGTCAATATCCCTTGGAATTTGCACTAAAAGATATTCTGATACTATCTGTGTGTATAACTTCATATCTTTATATCTAACTATATATTTGCAAGTTTATATTGTTAGACTTACAATGTCTGGTAGGCATTGACCTTTTATCATTACACAGTTAACTTTTATCACAAATGATGACTTTTGCCTTTGAATCTGTTTTGTCTCATGTATTATAGCCAGAAGTAATCTTTTCATTATTGCTCTTATTAATATCTGCTTGATATATTCTCCCACTTTTTCCTTCTAAACATCTTTACTGAAATACATTTGACATTCAATAAACTGCATATAATTAGCATGTTAAAAAAAAAGAAAATGAAAAAAAGATTATTCTTAGGGCAGCAATATGTCCAGGTACAGACTATATATCAGTATTTCCTAGAATCTCTTCTGACTAAGTGTGGTCATATGATAAAATCTTTGACCAGTGAACAGCAAGCAGAAGTTTTATGAGGATGGCTCTGAGTAGGCTCTTTAAAAAGTATAGCTGAGGCACACTTCCTTCATAGTCTTTCCTCCCTCTGCTAACTGGAGGGCATGGTGATTGAAATTTCAGCAGCAAGTTGGAAGATAAGTGTGAAGTGCAGGAAATAAGATAAGCAAGGTGCAGGAAATAACTGCTGCCTATACCTGCCTGGGAATGCCAACCTCTAGATTTCCTTTATGAGACAGAAATAAGGATCAACTTAAACTACTGTTATTTGTTATGTTCTGATAAATGTGGCTGATCAGAAACTTCAGTGGTGATGTACATGGGGGGTAAAAGTAGACATTCTCTCTGTAGTATGAAATCTATATTTCTTATTTAAAATGCTGAGTACATTTTATTATTAAGATTCTATATTGAATTTAATTCCATCATTAATTTAATTAAATATTATGAAGATTTAATTTTTCAGGCTGAATTTTGAGGTTTAAACATTTCTAAAATTTGATTTATTCCCAAGTTCTTGTCTTTATTCTCTTGTTTTCAAATCAGTTATTTCAACCCTGAATGGTTTTGCCATCAGTGGGTTGCCATAAAACTTGAGATAAAAATGCATGCAGCTGGCATCCAGTGAGTATTCAAATAATATAAGCTACTGACAGCATTTTCACTGTTGACTTGCTTAAATTTCTCATTTCTAATCCTTTTGCATAATACAGTAATTTCAGATACATAAACTAGGATAAATCTTATTTCAGCATACTATGACAATAATAAATTAATTTGAAAGTACATTTGACCCTTGAATAACGTGGAGATTGGAGCCTCGACTCCACAGTACAGTTGTAAATCCATGTATAACTTTACAGTTGGCCCTCTACAAGAGTGGTTCTGCATCTGCAGGTTCAACCAATCTCAGATCATGGACTATAAGTTTGTTGAAAAAATCCATGTATAAGTTCAAACCCGTGTTGTATAGAAAGGTCAACTATATTTTTGTTTTATTGATGTTTCTGGCACCAATAAATCAAATTTACTTTTTAAAAAGAAACAGACCTAAATTTTAATGACAGCTGCTTCCACTTAAGAATTAGAAGTAATAATAAGAGAGAATTTGAAATGATAGGGTTTCTACTTTAGTTTTTCACTCTTTACAGATAAAAATGCCATATTGAGACATACTGCATTCATACTACTATTACCTATGTTAAGATGAAAAGAAGGTTGAAATCATAGGTCAGAAATTAAAATATTTGTAAACAACTTTGCCTTTGACAAACTCCCTACAGCTATAGGGTTAGAAGAGATATTTTTCATTTCAAGGAATGCAATTGGGAAAGAGAAGCATTAAACCCATCTAAGAGGTAAATTAATTTGAGATGTTACAGTTTTAAAGAATTTAGGCAAATGTCACTCAAGTCCATGGAGAAGGAACCGGTAACCCACTCCAGTGTTCTTGCCTGGAGAATCCCAGGGACGGGGGAGCCTGGTGGGCTGCCATCTATGGGGTCACACAGGGTCAGACATGACTGAAGTGATTTAGCAGCAGTTGCAGCAGCACTCAAGTCCATAAAGGAAAATCTGAACTTTTTATTCTTTGGATCAAATTTAAAATAAAATCTTGATTAAGTATAAGACCAATAACTACAGTTAGCATCAAATCCAACAGCCACCCCCCCTGCACACACACACCCTTTTAGGCTATGTGAATTGAAGTAACCACATAAAGAAAAAGGGTGCTCTCAATAAATCATGATCTATCAGATGAGAAGGGTTTAGAACACAGTTAACAGTGAAGCATGAGTATCTCTGAGTTAAACAAGCATTAAACTAAGCAATAACCTTGACAATTATTTCAAATATAATCCTCAGGGCCTATAGGTCAACAGCCCTCGAGGGGTCAAGTTTGATCAGATGCAATTATCCAAATAATTTAAATAAAAGTCATTCATTGGAATTACTTAAGATAATTGAGAGGAGTGACTTTTGCAGGGAGGAAAAATGAATTTTCTGTAACTGTTACCCATTATGTCCAAATGCTACATATTTTAATCAGTCTTATATTGAAGAAATTAGTATTATAAGTCAAGTTCAGACCACAGTATCTGTTAGTCTAAGTACATTTAAAAAAATAATAATTCTCAATAAAATGGAAAGTTGCCTTCCTTAAGACATATTAATTCTTTCATTTATAGGGTGATGTGATCTGTTTGAGGGAATTATGTTGGAGTCTGCTTCAGGGTATCATTATTTTGTGATACAATGCAAAGTTCATAGGCATGGGTATTTTTTTTTTTTTTTTTTTTTTAGATATGGTCAAGAATGTGTATCATCTTATGCCAATTTTCCATATAGGCTTCCTTACTGATACTGGAGGGACAGGACTGCCCAAAGACAATCTATCTAAAACTTTTTCAAAGGCTGTTCTTTTCCCATGTTCTCAATTCGAATTCTTTAGAAACAGCTTCGAACATATTACAAATGTATACTTGTTCATCACTTTGTGATTACCTCAAAGGTAAGAACTATTTCTATTATATTTATGACCCCTCACTACCTCACATGAGTTCTGCACAGAGTATATATGTGTGTGTATATATACATGTACATATGTATGTGTATATACACACATATGCATATACATACATACATACAAACATATATATATATATATATATATATATATATATATATGCATGTGTATGCATGCTTGCATGCTGTCATGTCCAACTCTTTTGTGATCCCACGTATTGTAGCCTGTCAGGCTCCTTTGTCCATGGGATTTCCCAGACAAGAATACTGCAGTGAGCTCCCATTTCTTTCTCCGTGGGATCTTCCTGACTCAAGGAGCGAAACTGTCTCCTGAGTCTCCTGCACTGCAGGCAAATTTTTTACTGCTGAGCCATCAGGGAACCATATCAATAAACAATGATATTGAAAAACAACTGGTCTTAAAATATGTATATCTTCATAGATTAATTATTTTCACATGCTATTCCATTTCCTAGTAAATATTTTTCACCATCATCATTTTTCATCTCTAAGTATATTTCTGAAGTATAAGTAAAATCCACAATATACTCATAAAATTCAGAAAATGTGTCAAAGATAAATTATCACCTAGTCCAAAGTAAAAATTCAGATTTCCTCTATTTCCCAATAACAACTATTTCATTTTTTCCTGCTCAAAATGCAATTTTATATTGTGCTTAGAACTTAGTAATATCTCCTTTGTCTTTTTCATTTTCATTTCTGAAACAGTCTCACAACCTTTCTTTTTCTTTCTTGACCTTGACATTTTTGAAGAGCACAGGTTGGCTATTTGGTGAAATGCTCTCAATCTACATTCGGGTAATATTTTCTCATGTTTAGATTCACATTAAACATATTTGGTAGGAATGCCATGTGCATGATGCTATATCATTCTTGGTGCATTATGTCAAAAGGCAGACTATATCATTTATCCTAATTATGGTGATGTTAACATTAATCACTTGATTATAGTGATGTCTATCATCAGATTTATCCTCTGTAAAGTTGGCCTTGTTTTCTTTGTAATTAAGTATTATGTAAGGAGATACTTTGAGATTATGTAAATAATCATTCCTCATTAAGCTTTCTCCTAACAGTCTGAGCCCTTGGTTTTTGAAAAATATCATTCCTTGTACTTACAGTATTTTGCCTTCTACAGTAAAGAAAAACTTTTCTTTCCTTTTTTCTTTCTTTTCTTTCTTCCTTTCCCTTTCTTTTCTTTTTTCCTTCTCCTTTTCTTCCTTCCCTCCCTTCTTTCCTTCCTTCTTTCCCCCCTCCCTCCTTTCTTTTTCTCAATACAAACTCCTGTATTTCTATTTTGTCTAACATGTTGAGAGGTACTCAGCCATTAATTCCTCAAGTATTTCTTTTTCTCCCAGCTTTACTGGGATATTTATTATTAACATATAGCATATATAAGTTAAAGGTGTACAACACTGACTTTATACTCATATAAACTATGAGATTATTACCCCAGTTGGTTAATTAACACTTATGTGATACCACATAATTATTATTTCTTTTTGCGGTGGTAGTATTTAAGATCTGTGTGTGTGTGCGTTAGTTGCTTAGTCATGTCCGACTCTTTGCAACCCCGTAGACTGCAGCCCCACCAGGCCCCTCTGTCCATGGGATTCTCCAGGCAAGAACACTGGAGTGTGTTGCCATTTCCTTCTCCATAAGGAACCACAGAAAGAAAGAAAGTGAAGTCCCTCAGTCATATCCGACTCTTTGCGACCCCATGGACTGTAGCCCACCAGGCTCCTTTGTCCCTGGGATTCTCCAGGCAAAAATACTGGAGTGGGTTGCCAACGTAAGATCTACTCTCTTAACAAATGTTAAGTGTATAATAAAAAAAAATGGTTAATTATAGTTACTATGCTATACAGATTAGACCCCCAGAACTTATCTATCTTATAACTGTAAGTTCGTGCTCTTTCTCCAGTATTTCCTCATTACAGATACTCTCCAGTCCCACTATTCTGCTCTTTAGCTGTATGAGTTCCTGTTGTTAGACTGCACATATAAGTGAAAACATAAAGTACTTGCCTTTCTGTGTAGATTTATCTCACCTAGACCAAAGTTCTCAATGTCAATCCATGTTATCCAAAAACTTTTCCTTTTTATGGCAGAATAATATTCCATCGCATGTAAACATACATACACACACACACACACATATACTTCCACATTTCTTTATCCTTTTAATCCTAAATGCACATTTTGGTTATTTCCATGTCTTGGCTATCACAGATAATACTACAATGAACATATAGATGAAGATATCCTTCAAGACAGTGATTTTATTTTTTTTTTCAAACATAAACTCAAAAGTAGGATTACTACATCATATGGTAGTTCTATATTTAACTTTCTGAAGAACTTTCATCCTATTTTCCATAGTGGCTATACTATTTACATTCCCACCGACAGGGAACAATGGTTCCCTTTTCTCTACATCCTCACCAATACTTGCTATTTCTCCTTTGTTTAATAATAGCCAGGTGAGAAGTGGTATCTCATTGTAGTTTTGATTTTCATTCTCCTGATGATTAGTGATGTTGAGCACTTCTTCACATACTTGTTCACTATCTGTATGCTTGATTATTTTTTTATAGAGGGAAAATTCAAGTCCATTCACGTCCTCTGCCCATTTTTTAGAAGTTGCATTATCTGTTTGTTTACCATTGGGTCATTGGAGTTACTTATGTAATTTTTGATACTAATCCCTCATTAAATAGATGATCTGCAAATACATTCTCTCGTTCCATAGCCTGCCTTTCCATTTTGCTCAATGTTCCTATTTTTGTGCAGAAGGTTTTCAGTTTGAATATAGTCCCACTTGTTACTTTTGCTTCTGTTGCTTGAACTTGTGGTGTCCTATCCAGATAATTACAGTCAAGAACAATGCCAAGAAGCTTTTTTCCCCTTGTTTTCTTCCAGTTGTTTCATGGTTTCAGGTCATGCATAAGGTCTTTAATTCATCTTAAGCTAAATTTTGTGAATGGTGTGAGACAGGGTTCCAATTTCAGTCTGGAGACTGGCCTGGCAATGCAGTGGGCCAGAAGGGTGTGTCCGTAGGATTCAATCTGCTTTATAGAAATCATGAGGGCTAGCCTCTTTGTTGGGTTGGGTCAAGATGCTGGATCTATGGGAACTAGCTTGGTGCTGAGATGGGTTGAAAGCCTAGGTCTGTGGTAGTTGGCATGGAGGGGAGCCTGAGTTCCTGAGGGTAGACTGGGAGCCTGTGTCCACTGGAGCATCCTGGGGCTGTGGCAGCTAGCTGCCACTCAGATGTGCCAGAAGCCTGCATTAGCAGGAATCCACTGATTCCTAATGCCTCAGGAGCTGACTAGGGCCATAACAATGAGCCAACACCCAGGTGGGTCAGAGACCTGTCTCTGCAGGTGGGCTGCTCAGGTTTCGGGGGGGGGGGAGTGATGGGAGCAAGGCAAATCAATCTTTCCTACCCTTCTCTATGCGCCTTTTGTTTTTTCTATGCATCACTCATGCTTTCAAATTATAGTGCTAGTAAAGACCCTTGGACAGCAAGGAGATCAAAACAGTCAATCCTAAAGGAAATCAAGCCTGAATATTAGCTGGAAGGACGGATGCTGAAGCTTTAATACTTGGATCACCAGATGCAAAGAGCCAACTCATTGGAAAAAAAACCCTGATGCTGGAAAAGATTGATGGCAAGAGGAGAAGGTGACGACAGAGGATGATACCGTTAGATAACATCAGTGACTCAATGGACACTTGAGTATAGTTCCACATGTTTACTTTTGCTGCTGTTGCTTGGGCTTGTGGTGTCATATCCAGAAAATTACAGTCAAGAACAATGTCAAAAAGCTTTTTTCCCCCTTGTTTTCTTCTAGCAGTTTCATGGTTTCAGGTCATATATAAGTCTTTAGTTTGAGAAACTCTGGGTGATAGTGAAGTACAGAGAAGGCTGGTATGCTACAGCACGTGGGGTCACAAACAGTCAGACATGACTTAGCAAACTGAACAAAATGCTTCACCCATGTGCTAAATCCCTCACTTGTAATCCTTAGCTCCCGTGAAGGTATTTTCTTGTTTGAGAGAGGAGAACGGTAGTGCACACTAGAAATACTTACCCTGCCATCTGGTAGACATCACTCTTCCATTTCTCTCCTTTTTTTTTTTTTTTTTTTCCCTATGTTTGCACTTTAATTAGCCTCCATAGATATTTGTTAAAGAGATGTAGAGCTAAGATTTTAGGACTGGGGGCTTAAGTAAAAGCTTTCTAATCAGATTTTATTAGGCTCACTCTTCCCTAGTGACTGAATTTATAGATAGAGACGTTGGAGGCAGCTAGAAAGGTGGCAGAAGAGTGAGACATGAATGGACGTGTTTAGGGAAGAGAGGTGTTAGGTTTAGCAGAGACAGCCTCAATCTCAGTATGCCTTAAAACCATCATTAATAAAATTGGACCAGTCGCACCTACTTCTCAAAACTTTTCTTAGAGAAAGCTGTGGAGCTTTTCTTAGTGAAGCTGTCAGAAAGGGGAGAAAAGTGTTTCAAATTGTTGTGGATTCTAAGCAAGATAAAGGAGTGGATGCAAGTACTTTGATTCCTGTAGTACACAAACTTGCCCTGGGTAGATGTTGCTGTTGCTATTATTTCTGTCTTCCTTACAATAACTTCAGTAGGAGAAAAAGTCATGAAAGACTTTCATGGAATAAATCTTTGCCTGACTCTCTCTTATTTTCATTCTCCTCCCCACTTCTGGGATGGCAACCCCAGCTTGTGGAACATTCCACAATAGCATACAAGACAGTTACAATTTGGACATACTGATATTGGCATTTCACTGAAGTTCAATACATACTTTCCCACAGAAACCATGCTTGAAATAGTAAGTTATTGTTGTTGTCTAGTCACTAAGTCGTGTCTGACTCTGCCATCCCATGGACTGTAGCCTGCCAGGCTCCTCTGTCCATGGGATTTTCCAGGCAAGAATACTGGAGTGGTTGCCATTTCCTTCTCAAAATCAACTATACTTCAATTAAAAAAAAAAAAAAAAAAGGTAAGGGTTAGACATAAACACACCTGAGTATAATAGAAGAAGTATTACTTTCTACTAGGCTAATCAGGAAAAGGACAGGATGCAAGTCAAACTACTTCCTTCTCCAGGGGATCTTTCCGACCCAGGGATTGAACCCACATTTCTTGAGTCTCCTGCATTGGCAGGTGGATTCTTTACCACTGAGCCGCCTGGGAAGCTCCAGTAAGTTATCACCATTCATTAACATAATTCTAAAAGTCAGTTATAAGAGAAGACTTTGCTAGGTCAGTGTGGGAAAACATAGCACTTTGTGAGAAGTGAAGATTTTTGTTAGTTGCCAATAACTATGAAAAGCTATGACCAACCTAGACAGAATATTGAAAAGCAGAGACATTACTTTGCCAACAAAGGTCCATCTAGTCAAAGCTATGGTTTTTGCGGTAGTCACGTACGGATGTGAGAGTTGGACTATAAAGAAAGCTGAATACCAAAGAACTGATACTTTTGAACTGTGGTGTTGTAGAAGACTCTTGAGAGTCCCTTGGACTGCAAGGAGAGCCAACCAGTCCATTTTAAAGGAAATTAGTCATGAATAATCATTGGAAGGACTGATGCTGAAGATGAAGCTCCAATACTTTGGCCACCTGATGCAAAGAACTGACTCATTTGAAAAGATCCTGATGCTAGGAAAGACCGAAGGCAGGAGGAGAAGGGGATGACGGAGGATTGGATGGTTGGATGGCATCACTGACTTGATGGACATGAGTTTCCATAAGTTCCAGGAGTTGGTGATGGACAAGGAAGCCAGGCGTGCAGCAATCCATGGGGTCACAAAGAGTCGGACACAACTGAGCAACTGAACTGAATAACTATGTATACAAACATAATTTTGAACATAAGCTGTTATTAGGTTGACTTCCATAGCAACAGTAATTTCTTCTGGGAAGCTTCTTTAAGAACCAAAATAGAGTATGTAATTAAATGTCCTGTGAGCTGAGGCTATCATTGCCATATCCCATGGCCTCATCATTTTCCATGTTCATGCTCTGACTCCCACTTCCCTACATTCATCACCCACAAATCTCTGGTCCATTCTTCCTTTCTTCTAGATTCTTCTGCTTATACCTTCTACATGGTCCAATGTGTCCTTCCATGACTTCTCCTTACACAAACTTTCAATTTTAACATCTACCACTAAAAGGCAAGATCTGTTTTTAGGTAAATCCACAGTAGAGAGGCTGTGTCATTTGTTGGTGTGCAGTAGATTCGCTGATTTGGGGTGTGGGGTCTATCACATTGTAGTGTCCCCTACATGTGTATTTTACAAAAGAATAAAGAAAGGGCTCTTGCCTCTACATTCAGACCTTGCTAGGAAAGTAAATTAAATAAGAAAAAGATCTGGGTCATGAAATATATTTTAATATAAGTAACTGAGAAGACAGAGAGTAAGAAGAAGAAAAAACTTAGTGCCTTTGGGGAATACTTAAATAATAAATTCAATAGCTAAAAGCAACATATTTCTGTTGTCTTTTCAGTGTTTGATCAGCTACTGCACAGATTTCTTTACTGTCTGATAACTCACTCATTATAAAAATAAATACAATATAATTATGCATGCATGCTCAGTTGCTCAGTTGTGTCTAACTCTTGGTGACGGGCTCCTCTGTCCATGAAATTTTCTAGGCAAGAACACTAGAGTTGGTTGCCATTTCCCACTCCAGAAGATCTTCCCCATGCAGGAATCAAACCCATGTCTCTTGTGTCTCCTGACTTGGCAAGTGGATTCTTTCAGTTCAGTTCAGTTCAGTCGCTCAGTTGTGTCCGATTCTTTGCAACCCCATGAATTGCAGCATGCCAGGCCTCCCTGTTCATCACAAACTCCCGGAGTTTACTCAAACCCATGTCCATCAAGTCGGTGATGCCATCCAGCCATCTCATCCTCTGTCGTCCCCTTCTCCTCTCCTGGACAACCAGTAAGGACTGTTTGATCTTTTTTATGAAGTTATTCATTAACCATAGCAGCATTCCTGACCCCAGAGATTCATTGTTCCTCTCTTGGAACCAGGTTCACCTTTTTCACTTCCACTAGCTCTTTAAGAAAGAAAAGCAGTTCCTTTTTCTTTGATGGTTTGTCCACAGACTTGAATTATCCTTCTTCTATAGAAGTTGCTTTAAAATATATATAACTCAAAAGTCTTGATATTTTCAGGAACTTATTTCTAAAGTTCCAAACCAGATCATGTAACAACTCAGCTTAAAATACTCTAAGAAACAACTCAAACTTCTTAAAATTGTATGCAATAATTTATCCTCTAATTACACTTTCAACCTCATTTCTCATAAACCACTTGACCTATCATAGGTGATCATACTAAACAAAGTCGGTCAGAGAAAAATATTATATGATATCACTTATATGCTGAACATAAAAAAAAATGGTACAAAAGTAATTTATTTACAAAACAGATTCACAGATGTCAAAAACAAACAATGCTTACTGAAGGGAAAAGGTGGTGATGAGGGATAAATCAGTAGTTCGAAATTGGCATATACACACTACTATATTTAAAATAGGTAACCAACATGGACTTATTGTATAGTACAGGGAACTTTACTCAATATTATGCAATGACCTAAATGGGAAAAGAAATTGAAAAAAAGAGGTACATGTAAATGTATAACAGAATCACTTTGCTGTATATGTGAAACTAACAAAATATTGTAAATCTATACTCTAATATAAAATGAAAATTTTAAAATGAAGCCACTTCCTGTGCTCACTGCTCACTGACTTTTCTTATTTTGTCTATACAACTTCATCTACTTGGAATGCACCGTATTTCCCCTTGTAGTTCTAAGTCCCACCTATTATTAAGATCCAGGTAAAATGCCATCTTTTATATAAGACATTCTGCAATCATTTCATATAGACATAATCTGCTTGAACTTCCTTAATAATTTACTTCTTACAACACTTAATATTTCTCACAGTGTATTTTATGTTAAGACATTTGTTAAACAGAAAAGACAAGTTATCAGATTCACCTATTTGTGACATTTTATCCACTCTCTTCTCCAAGGATCTTCCCAACCCAGGGATGGAACCTGGGTCTCCTGCATTGCAGATGGAGTCTCTATCCTCTGAGCCACAAGTGAAGCCCATTTTATATATTAAATGTTGAAAAGCTATCTATTCCCTGAAAAGAAAATTAACTTATGAACAATTAGGTTTAACCCCTAGCATATAAAGACATCAAAAATTATTGATCAATTCCCAATAAAATATGAACACATTACCAAAATTTCAGAATGATTTGTAAGAATTTCTACTTTCAAATTATGTCTTTTGTAATATTCATGTGCAGCAAAAAATATTTATGCACCTATTTTAAAGTCTCCCACTCCAAGTCTCACCCGGACCATCATCATGATTTCCCACTGGGTCTTCTAACTAATTTGAACATTTATCTAGTATTTTTTTTTTTTTCATCTTCTCAGATCATGGTGCAGGAACAGAAGTATGATTTGTACTCTTGTACTTAAGATAGTAATATTCATCATATTATCTACACATTTGCTTTCACACAAAGAAAACTGTATATGTGCTTCCACTTTAAATATTCATGATGGTAGTACTGCTCTTTTTATTATCATTAGGACTTTGCTCCCTTTCTGTTCTACTCCCCACCCTTATTCACAAGAGTAACAACTTCATCTCTACCCACGTCACCATTCGCTGTGTAATAACTAACACAGCAGTTCACCCCAGCTGGCAGTCTAATTTGTATACACACTAATTCATTCATTCCTGTATATTCATGATGGACAAGTGGACTGACCCACAAAGGAGAAGTCTGCAAGTGGAGTCGGAGAAACCCCTAGTGAAAAATATAATCATAAAGGAGAAGAGGGTGAAAGGACATAAGTGCAGTTCAAAACCATGAGTCACGTCTGACTGCAGGAATGATGGACCACACCTCATGGTCTGGCATTTCACACATCCGCCAGCCCGTCTCCTGTGGGACTCATACCTGAGTCCTAGAGAGAGGGAATTGCATTCAAGCATAAAAGAGTATATAAAAACTAAGAGCTGCTTTACAGAAATCTGTCAGAGCCTGAAAGTACAAGGCAAATCTAAATACTGACTTCAGTGGGATTACACCAAAATTTCTCCTCATGGAAATGGCATCACCCATTCAGCAGGCATCCACACCTTTGGGGAAGGCACATTTACATCTCTGTTACCTTTGTTGCAGTCAATGGTACAGAACATCATTACAATCCCCTGAACTGGAATAAAGAAAACTGGCAGAGGAGACAAGGTATTCACAATGATTTGCCATATAATGCCCTTCTTGGGGAAAACCTGAACTAAATGGTGAGGCATAGAAGGAGGCTGCAAAGCCCCATTAGTTGGAAGAGGATCAGGGAAACAACCAAACAGGACTTTGGCTTGTTGTCTTTGCGTGCAGACTGTACAAGGACTATGCTTTCTCCTCAAACACTACTCCCTTCTTGCCTTCATCAAGAACCTTCTTGAAGGGACAAACTAGACTTCCCTTAGTTTCTCCTGCAATCTGATTCCATATCCTACCACTCTGCTAAAGAACTCAAACTCAGACACCACTGGCTGTTTTGCAGTAAAATCAATCACCTCTTTTCAGTTCTCATCCTGTTAATTTCCCATGTAGTGTTCACCTTATGGCATGAACATTTTTTTTCCTCTTTAGGTCCTTTTAAGTCAACTTCATTTAGCTCATTTCAGTGTCTACGGTTTTCTTCGCTGACAAGTACCTGGAAAGATCCATTAACTCTTTCAAGGCTTAAGCCAAGAGTCACTGTGACTATGTTTCTCTAATAAGAAGTACATCAATGCAAAATTAAATTTAAAAAATTATAACTGTATCTGATAGTTCATAGAGTTTTAGATCTAATATTCAGTTAATTAATACTGTGACTTCATTGTCAGTCTCCCTAAGAAACTTATAAGGAGGACATAAGAATCCATTCCTTTTGTGACAGACTTTTAGAAGAGAAACCCTATCACGTATTACTATGACAACTATTCCGTTGTCTCACAGAATGTTTACAATTCTGCAAAACAAATCTGAAAGCAATGGTAAAGATAGAAGTAGTCTTGGGATACAGACTGGAGAAAACAATATATATATATATATATATATATATATATATATAAATGAAAATAAATATATACATATATATAATTTATTTTTATTTTATTACCATTAATATTTATTCAGAATTGTTATAAAACTTCAAGATACTCTACTGTGCAATATGTTTCTATTCATATCTTCAGCTTTTAAACAAAATGCATTCTCTCTCACCCTATCATTTTATGAAGCATTCACAATAATTACTTTCAAGAGTTAAGAAATATTTTACATTATCCCAGCCAAAAAATTTACCACAGACAAAGCACTGTTTTCACTATGTAAGCTATTTATTTTGACTTTGATTTCTAACTTCTTTATTGCAATTTTTTAATGCCAAAAACATTTTTATATTCCTTTCAACTTGGAAAAAATATTGTGCTAAGACTATGGCTTAATTATAGCAATTGTAGAAGTAACTTTAAAAGGGCACTGTATCATGTTATATTTACATATACTACAGTCACTTACATATTAATAGAAATGCCAGGGGTTTATTTTCAGTTCCGATATTAATATACACAAAAATGAATGTCACAAAATTTCTTTTAATGTCAAAAGGTTTTTTGATTTACTTATCATTATAAGTATTTAAATTCTTACTTTACGTTGTCACTGTCTTTATAGTAGCAATTATCCAACACACAAAAAGACTTCAATCTTAAAAGATGATAGATGACACAAAACAATTTGGGGTTTCAAAATAATGAGACAGATTCTCTAAGTAGTCTACCAAACTCTAATATTCTTTTTTATTTTTATATTTATTATAATATTATTATAATAATATCATAATAATAATAATATAATTAATACCATAATTGTATTATTACACGTATTATAAATATCATTTATTATAATAAATTATATTATGTTATTTACTATTATATCATTTTAAATTATTATATTATATTATTTTTATCTGTAAAGTAAAATTCATTTCAGCCAATACATTTAGCTACATTTTGTACAAATCCTCATTCAAAGAGGCATAGATATAGTTTGAAACCACTAACTAACACATTTCTTAATGGTCAAAAAGCATTCTCTGGTGGCAATGAGGAGAGAAATGGTCAAATGAAAAATAGCAGGACGGGAAAAAAAGTCACCATCCTGGGCCAAAGGACGTTATGCTACAGGTTTGGCAAATCAAACGCATGCTGGTTGCCTAGGCTACGGCCTTTTAATTTATATGAATTGTTTTCCATATTTGTCGTTAACTAGGGCCTCCCTTGTGGCTCAGAGAGTAGAGGATCTGCGAGCAACGTGGAAGACACAGGTTTGATCCCAGGGTCAGGAATATCCCCTGGAGCAGGAAGTGGCAACCCACTCCAGTATTCTTGCCTGGGAAATCCCACGGACAAAGGGCCTGACGGGCTACAGTCCATGGGATCACAAAGAGTTGGACATGACTGTGCAACTAAGACTTTGACTTTCATACCTGTCATTAAGTCAAAGATCGTGGTGAGCTTTCCACTCTGCTGTTCTCTGTTATCAAAATTGCCCAGGGATCGAACCCTCATCTCCTGCAGCTCCCCATTGAAGGCAAACTCTTTACCACTGGGGAAGCCTCTTTATAATGATAATACTTACAAAATAATATATAATTGAAGAATGTGAGAAAATGAAACAACAGAAAAATAACCATATTCTTTGCATATATATATATATATATATATATATATATATCTACATACGATATAATGTCAGTATATATAAACACACATATATATTAAATCTAAGCATCATTTTCTTTTAGACATTAAGAGAACTTCCATTTTTACATGTTCAGTCACTGAGATGTTGTCTCTAGGGTTAATGTGCATACCATAATTGACCTTGCACCCAAACCAGTACCAAAAGTGGGATATTTCCACAACTAAAATAAAAATAGCTGTAATTGCCAAACAGTCATGAAGCTGGTAACAAGAAATACTGGAGGCTAGCAAGATGAATTTTCATAGTATGCCAAGGCAAAACACTTAGCAAAACTTTTACACTGCAATAAACTGGAAGGGAAAATGTAAGCCCAGTAGAATACACAGAACATTTTATATATATATATATATACACACACACACACACACACACATACATATATAAACATATATATATATATACATATACATACATGTATGTATATAAGTATACATACACACAGGGCTTCCCTGGTGGCTTAGATGGCAAAGAATCCACCTGCAATGCAGGATACCCAGGTTCAATCCCTGGGTTGGGAAAATCCACTGGAGAAGGGAAGGCAACCCAATCCAGTATTCTTGCTTAAAAAATTCCATGGACAGAGAAGCCTGGCAGGCAACATTTCATCAGTTCAGTACAATTCAGTCACTCAGTCTTGTCTGACGCCTTGCAACCCCACAGACTGCAGCATGCCAGGCTCCCCTGTCCATAACCAACTGCCAGAGACTACTCAAACTCATATCCATCAAGTTGGTGATGCCATCCAACCATATCATCCTCTGTCCCTTCTCCTCCTGCCTTCGATCTTCTCCAGCAACAGGGTCTTTTCCAATGAGTTGGTTCTTCGCATCAGGGGGCCAAAGTATTGGAGTTTCAGCTTCAGCATCAGTCCTTCCAATGAACACCAGGACTGATTTCCCTCAGGATGGACTGGTTGGATCTCCTCGCAGTCCAAGGGACTCTCTAGAGTCTTCCCCAACACCACAGTTCAAAAGCATCAATTCTTCAGTGCTCAGCTTTCTTTATAATCCAACTCCCACATCCATACATGACCACTGGGAAAACCACAGCTTTGACGAGACAGACCTTTGTTGGCAGAGTAATGTCTCTGCTTTTTAGTATGCTGTCTAGGTTGGTCATAGCTTTTCTTCCAAGGAGCAAGCATCTTTGAATTTCATGGCTGCAGTCACCATCTGCATTGATTTTGGAGCCCAAAAAATAGTCTGTCACTGTTTCCACTGTTTCCCCATCTACTTCCCATGAAGTAATGGGGCCAGATGCCATGATCTTAATTTTCTTAATGTTGAGTTTTAAGCCAACTTTTGCCCTGTCCTCTTTACTTTCATCAAGCAACTGAGCAAGGCGTGATGTGGTACAGTATGGTGTGTGTATGTGCATGCCTGTGTGTGTGTATACATCAGATAGATATTTGCTCAGTCATAGCTGACTCTTTGCAACCCCACAGACTGTAGCCTGGTAGGCTCCTCTGTCCATGGAATTATCCAGGCAAGAATACTGGAGTGGGTTGCCATTCCCTCCTCCAGGGGATCTTCCCCACTCAGGGATCAAACCCACATCTCCTGCATCTCCCGCACTGCAGCTGGGTTCTTTACTGCTGAGCCACCAGGATAGCCCATATATGTCTATATATAACCACTATTTGAATTTATTTGAGAAGGAAAGCTCATGTGAGATTGTAGAGACATCAACAAGTACCATTAAAATTCACATAATAGATATTAATATTGATTTTTCTATCAAGTATTTCCATGTAAGCTTGTTTACAACTGTATCTTGGCTTATTTTTTAAACTACCTAAAAAATGATACATCCAAGTGCTACCTACTTGGAAGCAGTTACCTTCAAAGTAACTGCTGTGACAGTAATAGAAGTCAGTGAACACTCACAATTTCCAAGGAATTTCTCATGAGTGTATGACAGTCTTTTTGACAACCCTATGACTTAGATTTATCCACATATTCAAGATAAAATTCTTAAGCACAGAAGGATTGACTGATTTCATCAAAGTCAAATGATTAACAAAGATGAAGACTAAACCCATATCAGTACAGTTCTACTCCATAGTATGAAGAGTTTTTGCCTTACACAAAGCCAAAAATAAAGCTCATGAAAAGTCCAGGAGAACTGGAAGTGGCTTGATTGACAGTACAAGTCTAACTTATATATCTCTTTCATTATGATGCCATGGTTAAAGAATTCTCAGCACAAACATCACTAAGACCAGTGTAGAGGGGAAGGAGAACCAATGTACTGTTACTGATTCATTTAAATCACAATATCTAAGGATATATTGTATTCTATGAATAATACCACTACTATTTTATATCAGTAATCTGTGCAAAGATAAGATTCTGATGATGTTAAAAATGCTGCATATTGTGTTATTTCAGAGAAAGCGTAAAGAAAGAAAATTATGAAACTTGCAGCTACCAGGGCTAATCAAAATATTGCTGCTGCTTAGTCACTAAACAGTGCCTGACTCTTTTGAGACCCCATGGATTGTAGCCCACCAGCTTCCTCTGTCCATGGGATTTCTCAGGCAAGAATACTGGATTCGGTTACTTCCTTCTCCAGGGGATCTTTCTGATCTAGGGATCAAACCCATGTCTCCTGCTTGACAGGCAGATTCTTTCCACCTGAGCCACCTGGGAAAACCAATCAAAATATTAAATTTTAGCAAAATATCTAAATATGAAGCTTGCAAAAAGTTGCCTTAGAGATATTAGAAATAGTACTTATTTTTTACATTTACCATGGCAAGTCCCTGCTATTATTCAGTTCATTGTTAGATCACAAGATTTAGATATGGAGAGGCAGACCTGGTAGTCCCTGTAGGATTTGTCAATTATGAGTTGTGCTGTTGAAGAGCAAGTCACTGAAAGATGAATCACAGTTATTTTTGGTTTTATTATCTTTTAAAAGTAGAACAACATTTTGCAAGGCTTTTGGTAAAAAATTCATTTGAATATATAGGGCTTACCAATACAGAGCTTAGGTTTCCAGAAGGAAACCAGAAAATGAAAAGTGAAGTGAAGGTGTTAGTCACTCCATTGGGTCCAACTCTTTGAAACACCATGGACTGTAGCCCGCCAGGCTCCTCTGTCCATGGAGTTCTCCAGGCAAGAATAGTGGAGTGGGTTGCCAATCCCTTCTCCAGGGGATCTTCCTGACCCAGGGATCAAGCCCTGGTCTCTCCCATTGCAGGCAGATTCTCTACCATCTGAGTCACCACAGAAGCCCCAGAAGGAAGCCAGAAAACTTTCATTTTTATTGTGGTTGTTGTTGCTGCTCCTGTACATTAAGTGGCTGCAAGGAAAACAATGGTTTTTAAGATCCTTATGTTAAATGAAAATTGTTCATGTCAAATTCCAAATCTAATGTATAAATGTAACCTTTCCCTAAAATTTCTAACTCACTGAAACACTAAGATGTTAAAATTGTTTTCATTAATAAGGAAAGCCAGTTTACTTAACTCTATAACAGAGCATATCCTATGTGTCCAGCTTCACTTGCATAGCAACTAAGAAGTATCTGTTACAAATCAGCCTCTCTCTTATGTATGTAAGTTAAAAATTCAAAATTGTCTTTTCAGTCATCAGAACAGGTGGGTCATGGGAAGGAAGAAGACTACAACAGTACAATTTTGATGCCAATCAATGATGTCTATTTTGATGCCATCAACAATTGATTGGTGGTGGCTGGCTAGAAGGCTGTTTGTGAATGATCCTGCTGGCAAACTTCGTTCCACCAGGATGAATGCTGTGATCAGTTCAAAATGCCTGCCACTGAAAAAGAAAGCGCATGAGACTCCCTGGTGTTTATTTGAAGAACTTATTAACAATACAAAAGTATTCTCTGGTAATAAGAGGACCAAAGAGAATACTTATCACCTCGATTTTCACCCTGGGCTTCCCTGGTGGCTCAGATGGTAAAGAATTGGGTTTGATCCCTGGGTCAAGACGATCCCCTGGAGAAGGGAATGGCTACCCACTCCAGGAGTCTTGCCTGGAAAATTCCACAGACAGAGGAGCCTGGCAGGCTACAGTCTATGGGGCTGCAAAGAGTCAGACACATCTGAGTAACTAATACTTTCACCAACACACTACACAAGACAGGCACTGAATCCCCACTAGATGTCTGGAAAGACTTCACCATTAACTACCTAAGAGCAACTGTTCTTAAGAACCTTTGCCTAACAACCATGTCCAGAGTATATTCCTGAGGACATGAGTTAAAAGTTCCACCACCACGCTACATCAGTAAGAAACTTCTTGAGCAGTTTTTTCATTTTACCAAAAACTGAGAGTACCTACCTCAGAGTTTCATTTTGAGGATTTAATGACAATATTCAGGAGAGTGTCAGGCACAGACACAAAAAGTACCAGATAGAGGGTTACAACCATCATCACGAACAACGAAACAGAACTCTGAAGTGTGTGTGCAAGAGAGTGTACGTAATTTTTGTTTTGGCTGGTTGTTTCCTGTACCCTTATTCAAGAAAAGAACTTTCATTTTAGTCATGAGATAAGGAACTAGGGTTGGGGCTTAGAGAGCAATTGAAACATTTCAGTGAGAAATTGCCCAGACTGCAGACTCAAGCACAAAGCCCATCCCACAAAATGCATTTCTTAGGGTAACAGCCTCAAATTTCAACTTCAGGATAATCCAGAGCACTGCAGGAAGTAGCATCACATGCACAGCTTTGAAATCACCAAGTAAGGCAACTTCATTTTAAAATAGAATTGTATTGTTTTAAATGAGTTTGTATCACAAATTGTCTCCTTCTATCCCCAGTTCTTATTTTCCATAAATTAGGAACCAGAGATTTATACCACAATGCCTTAGAAGACAAACACTTTTAAAAAAGCAATTGAGGCGCAATCTTCATTATTTTTTTCATCATCCAGATCATTATTTCTACTCTCCTGCTCTCTCGGGGTGTGCAAGTGCTCTTGCACCCCAGTAAACCATTCCCAGACCATATTAGTCTTACAAAGAGAAGTTTATTTTCTGAACTTCCTTGAGTGGAGGTTTTCTAGAGCAATCTGCCTTTCCCTGTAGATAGCTGAGAGGTCACACTGAGAATAAAATTAGCAAGTGTGCAATAAAAGCAAAGGGAAAAAAAAAAGTTAAAAAAAAAAAAACCTAAGCATTTTCATGGGAAATGAGAGAGAAGCTGAAGAAAAGCTAATAGAGTCTAAAAATCAAGTTCTCTCCCAGAGAGATCATAAATTTGCCCTTCCAGGCAACAGGGAAGTGCCAGTTTAAACTTTAACACAAAACCTGACTCTCATGCCAAGGTCATATTGCCTATGATGATCACCTTCTAGAATAAGCAAAGCCCTGACAGAAACGCAAAGATTACTAAAATATGTGTGCATGGGGGTGTACGTGTATTGTGCAGGGCCTGAAAATCACCTGAAATAGTTGTTACTCTGCAGGAGCGAGAGGAAAAAAAAAAAATCAAAACAGGAAATATTTAACAAGTATTTCAGAATATTTTTAAACAACAAGCACATATTATTGTCATATTCAGGGAAAACAACAAAACTTGTCTAATAAATATGAGTGTGTGCGCACATACACAGATCTATCTTCTGGTCAAAGTGTACACAATGAACAGTTGCCACAACATAGAGACTGCTTTTTTTCTTGTCTCCAAATGTTCCCCAGTAGTGCATGGATTATAGCAGAGAAAACTGCTGCTGAGAATTAAGATTCTAAAATTTTCAAGGCCAATTTTAGGAAAGTCTAGCTATTGATCTGAGAGTCTGTGGTATCAAGGAGAGAAAGGGCAACTTGTTTATTACTCTTTACCTCCTACAGTAGTGTTTATAAATTGTGGGACTTGACCCATTTGAAGGTTATCTAATCAGTTTAGAAGGCCATGAAACAAATGTCCTGAAGACTGATTGGACTGAAAAGAAATTATAGTGCAGGGCCTGCATTAATTGTATAGCTAAGTAATGGATTTTTAAAATATATTTCAGGTGTGTGTGCTTGTGTATGTGTTGGTATGAAAAAAAGAGACAGAGAAAGGAAGACAGAGACAAGAAAACTAGATTATGATGCAAAATGTATTTCTTATTGTGGGCTGGAGGTAAAAATGATAAGTGGTGATGGTGGTGGTTTAGACATTAAGTCATGTCCACCTCTTTGTGACCACATGAACTATAGTCCTACAGGCTCCTCTGTCCATGGGATCTCCCAGGCAAGAATACTGGAGTGGGTTGCCATTTCCTTCAGCAGGGGATCTTCCTGACCCAGGGATCAAACCTGGGTCTCCTGTATTACAGTCTACTTCATTGCAGGAGGATTCTTTACTGACTGAGCCACCAGGGAAGCCTAAAAGCCTAAAAATGATAAACACTGACTCTCATAATGAAACTAGAGGACAAATGAATTTGACAGAAAACATTTTCAACCTCGTCCTATCACTTGTGAGAATCCACTCCCCTTTCTTTAAGACTGAAGAGACCGGAAAAGCATTTCCCCTCCTACCTCGTTCATCTTGCTACTGATTTGAGGACTCATTTATATCTTAGTGGGCTTCCTTGGTGGCTCAGGTGGTAAAGAATCTGCCTGCAATGTGGGAGATCTGGGCTCAATTCCTGGGTTGGGAAGATCCTCTGATGAAAGGAACGGTATGGCAACTCACTCCAATATCTAGAATGTTCTGTTTAACGCTACCTGGCACAGTTGGGGTTGGAGAGAAACTGGAGAACAGTGATGAGGTGTGTTGTGGGGGTAGGGAGTAGCATAGCCTCTCTCCCCACATTTGCTGTGACCAAGATAAGTGAGTGTTGTGTGAGTCAGAGGATGTTACAGAAGTTACCTGGGGATTACATCGTGTGCACACCCACTGGTGAGCTGCAAGCCGGGAGTGGAGTTCCCGTCTGTGACAGGCTGTGCTGTGGTTTGCTCTCTGCAGAAACTGAGTCTCCAAGGAAACCCAAAGTCTCTAAGAATCACCATCAAATGTATCCTCAGAGAGAACTCATATTGAAACATCCCCCTCAAAGTGAAACACCAGGAGGTAAAGCAGAGAGCAGAGAATGGGGATGTGGACTTCTCCAAACCAAACGATGCCTATGGAGGTGAGTCTGGTCTGTACTAGGGAGAAGGGGGTCACCTGGTGGCTCAGAGGTTAAAGCATCTGCCTGCAATGTGGGAGACCCGGGTTCGATCCCTGGGTTGGGAAGATCCCTTGGAGAAGGAAATGGCAACCCACTCCAGTATTCTTACCTGGAGAATCCCATGGACAGAGGAGCCTGTAGGCTACAGTCCATGGGGTCACAAAGAGTCGGACATAACTGAACGACTTCACTTTCACTTTCAGGGAGAAGGGTGGACAATCACACACGCATGCGTGAATGCTAAGTCACTTCCGTCATGTTGGACTCTGTGCAACCCTACTGACTGCAGTCTGCCAGGCTCCTCTGTCCATGGGATTCTCCAGGCAAGCATACAGGAGTGGGTTTCTGAGCCCTCTTCTAGGGGACCTTCCCGACCCAGGGATCAAACTTCCATCTCTTACGTCGCCTGCATTGGCAGGCGGGTTCTTTACCACTAGCTGCCACCTGGGAAGCCCCAATCACACATGGGACTCTGAAAGTGAAAGTTGCTCAGTCCTTTCCGACTCTTTGCGACCCCAAGGATGGTAGTCCATGGAATTCTCCAGGCCAGAATACTGGAGTGGGTAGCCTTTCCCTACTCCAGGGGATCTTCCCAACCCAGGGATCGAACCCAGGTCTCCCACATTACAGGTAGATTCTTTACAAGCTGAGCCACAAGGGAAGTCCATGGGACTCTACTTTGGACTATACTCAAGAAACAGGGTTTTTTTTTTTTTTTTCCCTAAACAAAGAGCAGATAAAATTCTCTAAATAACAAAAAGTGTTTGAAATAGGCAATCAGACTGTCTTCTTTCAGAAAGCACAGTGGTATCAGTTACTGGAGAATGTAATAGCACTCATCTAGCCTCATCTGAACTGCATGAAAACAAATATCACACAGACGCATGCACGCCTGCTGCCAACACAACTGCAAACCTTCAAGTTGCTTGAAAGATCATCTTTGATTTTGCATAACAGAATAAATCCTGTCCCTATAAGCCCTTAACTTACAACAAGACAGTCAGTCGCCTATTTCACTTTGCCACTTCGAATCCATAAAAAAAAAAAAAAAAAAATTTGCAATCAAGATTGGACTTCCTTGGTAGCTAAGTGGTAAAGAATCCGCCTGCAGTGCAGGAGACACGAGTTTGATCCCTGGGTCGAGGAGGATCCCCTGCAGAAGGAAATGACAACCCACCCCAGTATTCTTGCATGGGAAATTCCATGAACAGAGGAGGCTGGTGGGCTATAGTCCCTGGGGTTGCATAGAGTCAGACACAACTGAGCAAACATATGCATACATACTTATAGTCAAGATTAGATGATTATGAACACTATCAATGAAACTGCTAACCATTTATATTTAAGAGACAGCTATGGTTCCTACCCGCTATTGCAACACATTAAATTATTTAAGTTTCCTGAACCTCACATTGCTCCACATGGGAAATGGAGTAAACAAACCTACCTACATCTTAGGGTGGTGGCTGTAAGGACATCTAACGATGATGATATACATAAAACACTTAGCAAGGCTGGCATATATTACCTATGGAATAAACAGCAGCTGTTACTATGATTACTAGGAAATATTAATGCCATAAGATTAAGAGCTCAAAATGAGTGTAGTCACCCCATGCAATATACATTTTAGGGAGATTATAATGTGCAGTGATCATGAAAAGGACTAAAGTTAGTTCCCTTGCCCTGTGTGATGATAATGAGAATGCACACTGACACTCACACATGTCAGAATACTTTTCATAGCAGGGCTACATGACAATTGTCCACATGTTCAGACAAAGAAGAAAGCACAAAACACTGGGGAAATCACAGAGGCTTCTTGGAGACTGTGAAATCAAATCTGCAGATTGATGAGCAAATTTTAAAGGGAGGGCCAGGTGAAACACTGTAAGCAAAACAATTAAATGGGAAAGAGGACAACTTGGCATTTTTAAGGACTAGCTTATCTATTAGCAACCCCAGTGCTGTCTTCTCTATGCTCACTGTTATTGAAATATATTCAAAGCTCATAAAATACAACCTTGGTGTTTTTCACTCTCCAGAAAAACCTGATGAGGCCCAATAAAGTTCTATATGAAAAAACTCTGAATTTTTTCAGGAGTATGAGGAGGAAGAAAGGAAGGGCCCACAGGAAAATGTGTACTCTAGAACTAGATTTATTTCATGTTGCTAATTCTTGAATAAAAGAGTTGGGGCCTAGAATTATCTCAAACAGAAGTATAGAAAATTATTTCTGATAGGATTCATTTCCCATTAACTATGAAATGAAAAACAGGGGAGATTCTCCCGAATTGACACAGAGCTCTCATACCTTTTGGAAATTTTCTCTTCACTAACCACTGAAGAGATGAGCTTCTTCTACAGAAAAATGAGGTGCCTCAACTAAGATGATTTAGCTCAGTTCAGTTCAGTCACTCAGTCGTGTCCGACTCTTTGTGACCCCATGAATCACAGCACACCAGGCCTCCCTGTCCATCATCAACTCCTGGAGTTTACTCAAACTCATGTCCATCGAGTCGGTGATGCCATCCAGCCATCTCATCCTCTGTCGTCCCCTTCTCATCCTGCCCCCAATCCCTCCCAGCTTCAGGATCTTTTCCAATGAGTCAACTCTTCGCACGAGGTGGCCAAAGTATTGGAGTTTCAGCTTGAGCATCAGTCCTTCCAATGAACACCCAGGACTGATCTCCTTTAGGATGGACTGGTTGGATCTCCTTGCAGTTCAAGGGGCTCTCAAGACTCTTCTCCAACACCACAGTTCAAAAGCATCAATTCAAAAGATGATTTAATGTGGGAGAAGGCGAGGGTGGGATATTTCGAGAGAACAGCATCAAAACATGTATATTATCTAGGGTGAAACAGATGGCCAGCCCAGGTTGGATGCATGAGACAAGTGCTTGGGACTGGTGCACTGGGAAGACCCAGAGGGATTGGGTAGAGAGGGAGGTGGGAAGGGGGATCAGGATGGGGAATACATGTAAATCCATGGCTGATTCATGTCAATGTATGGCAAAAACCACTACAATATTGTAAAGTAATTAGCCTCAAACTAATAAAAATAAATTAAAAAAATAATAATAATAAAAAATAAAGCAAAGAAAAAAAAAAGATGATTTAAGTCCCTTTCAATTCTAAATGTAGGTATAACATAGAAAAGATTCAAGCATTAAAACAAATCATAGTGTAAAATGGGTACTTAAAAATTTTCACGGATGCACTGGTGGTTGCCAAGGGGAGGGGGGGGAAGGGCTGGATTGGGAGTCTGAGATTAGCAGATGCAAACTGGAATATATAGGCTGGATAAACAAGAAGGTCCTACTAGATAGCACAGAGGACTATATTCAATTGATATCCTGGGATAAGACATAACAGAAAATTATACAAAAAAAATTATACATATTTGGGTTGGCCATAAAGTCTGTTCATCCCCCCACCACTATAATATGCTTTAGTAGCACTTTAACTTCATCCTAAACAATTGTGTTAGATTGTATTGTGATAGGTGTCATATCAACATGCATTTAAAATGTCTTATCAAAATTGGTTATTTTTTTGTGTAGCCAATTTCATATTAAAATGGAAGTAAAAAGCAACATTTTCAGCATAATATGCTTTTTTATTTCAAGAAAGATAAAAACACAACTGAAATGTAAACAAAGATTTGTGCACTGTATGTTCTGTGATTGATGTGATCAATTAGAGACATTCACTCACAACAATCACTGTTATACGGTGCAGGAGAGAACCGACATACTCAAAATACCCATATCAAGTGTTGAAAATCACTTGTACCAGCTTGGTTATGTTAATCGCTTTGATATGTTGGTTCCACATAGCTTAAGTAAAAAAAACCTTCTTCACAGTATTTCCACATGCAACTCTCTACTGAAATGTAAAGAAAACATTACGGAATGATGAAAAGTGGATACTGTATAATAATGTGGAATGGAAGAGACTGTAGGGAAAGTGAATGAGATGAACCACCACAAACCACACCAAAGGCTGGTCTTCCTCCAAAGAAAGTGAAGCTGTGTACACCAAATTTTTGGGCTCCAAAATCACTGCAGATGGTGACTGCAGCCATGAAATTAAAAGACACTTACTCCTTGGAAGGAAAGTTATGACCAACCTAGATAGCATATTAAAAAGCAGAGACATTACTTTGCCAACAAAGGTCTGTCTGTTCGAGGCTATGGTTTTTCCAGTGGTCATGTACAGATGTGAGAGTTGGATTGTGAGGAAAGCTGAATGCCGAAAAATTGATGCTTTTGAACTGTGGTGTTGGGGAAGACTCTTGAGAGTCCCTTGGACTTGCAAGGAGATCCAACCAGTCCATCCTAAAGGACATCAGTCCTGGTGTTCATTGGAAGGACTGATGCTGAAGCTGAAACTCCAATACTTTGGCCACCTGATGTGAAGAGTTGACTCATTGGAAAAGACCCTGATGCTGGGAGGGACTGGGGGCAGGAGGAGAAGGGGATGACAGAGGATGAGATGGCTGGATGGCATCACCGACTCAATGGGCATGAGTTTGAGTAAACTCCGGGAGTTGGTGATGGACAGGGAGGCTTAGTGTGCTGCAATTCATGGGGTTGCAAAGAGTCGGACACGACTGAGCGATTGAACTGAACTGAACTGAACTGAACTGAGGAAGTTGATTCACCCACTGTACTCACCAGAAATTGCACCTTCAGATGTCTTTTTCTTTACAAAATTTTCTTAATGGAAAAAATTTCAGTTCTCTGAGAAACTGGAAAAGGTGTTTGGAACTGTTCTTTGCTCAAGAGATAGTGGTTTGGGGAGATGAAATTATAAAGTTGCCAGAAAAATGGCAGAAGGTAGTGGAATGAAATGATGAACATGATGTTCAACAAAGTTCTTAGATGAAAATGAAAAATGTTTCCTTTATTTTTACTTAAACACCAAAAGCAGTTTTATACCAACCCAATATATGTATATAACTGACTCACTTTGCTGTATAGCAGTAATTAATATAACACTGTAAATCAGCTATATTTCAATAATTTAAAAAAATCATGGGAAAACATGAGGAATATAGCAATAACAAAAAAAGATTACAAATGTATGCATTGGGTTAGCCAAAATATTTGTTTGGGTTTTTCTGTAACATCTTGCAGAAAAAGACAAAGACTTTTTAGCCAGCCCAATGCAATAGGATAAATATACATGTTCATAAGTAGAATGCATGTTATTTTATTTTCATGTATTTAGAATGAGATAAAGGTAAAGAATATGCACATTCTTGTCTCCAGATAGCAAAGTTAGAATGATTCTTCCATACTTCATAACCTTAGATTGTTAATTATGTGTAAGCAATTTTTCCATCCATAATTCTATACTACTTATTTTCTACTACAGAACTTTAAACAATTGAGCTTTAACTCTACTTCAAATATGTGGGTTAATAATAGTAGAGAACTCCCTGGAAGAATACAGGTTATTTCAAAAAATAAATTACAATTTTCTTTTTTTTTTTTTTTTTTTAACATTTTGAACATTGAAGTATTTTCCCCATCCACATTTCACAGACTCAGCTTGTTTCCCCTAAGTTAACTAAATTAGCTAATTTTGGTTGCAGTTTAAATCTTCCAACTTAAGTATAAATCAATAGTTCTCAATTTTTTAGAGTAAGGTTACAGACATTAGAGATTAAGAAAAATTATATTTATTTTCCAGCAAACTATAAGCAATGTTAGCACATATAGATTTTTCTCCTTTTATTCTTTTATAAGTATCATAGTTCAAATTTTTCACAATTAATTTGACACCAAAAAGGCATCCCAAAAAAGTATGAAAACGAATCGTTACCAGATCTTGAGGTTTTAATAGCATCTTTTAGAATATGATTCATTTTTTATTAAATGCAATATATACTTATTTAAGTATTTGCTCAATGCTTAGTTGCTCAGTCATGTCCAATTCTTTGTGATTCCATGTCCAATTCTTTGTGGACCATAGTCCACAAGACTCCTCTGTTTCATGGGATAATCCTGAAATGGGCAGTCATTTCCTACCTTATGGCATGTTTAAGTATAAATGATTATAAATAATATAGTAAGTTCAAAAGCTCCTGCTTTTCAAAAACTAAAATTGTGAAAGTTCATTTGAAAAATCCTAAAAGAAAATAAATGTACACAAAATGATAATTAGTCAAAGTGCTAACAGAATGCTAAGTATTCATGGCAGAAACCCTGCCTAGAAAAATAAAAAGAAAGCATAAAATGACTGAACACTCTATGGTATATCTATACAATGGGATGGTATTCAGCAATAAAAGGAAATGGAGTTCTAAGGCACACAACAGCAGAAAAGAATCAAATACATTAACTAAAAGAAGCCAGTCCCTAAAGACTACAGATTGTATCA
This sequence comes from Muntiacus reevesi, assembly GCF_963930625.1. Classification (NCBI taxonomy): domain Eukaryota; kingdom Metazoa; phylum Chordata; class Mammalia; order Artiodactyla; family Cervidae; genus Muntiacus; species Muntiacus reevesi. The sequence goes on from NC_089251.1 coordinate 205,854,918, forward strand.
CTTTATTTCTATGAAAATCTGCAAAATGCAAAACTTAGAGATGAGAAACGTATCATGCCTACCAAGGACTGACAGTCAAGGATGGGTGACTAAGGGCAAAGAGAATTTGAGAGAACACTTCTGTATCTTAATTGTGCTAACAGTTATATGACTGCATACAGTTGTCAAAATTATTCACTAAAAAAAGTGAATCATACTGCATGGAAATTACATCTCAATAAATTTGACCCAAGGAAAAAAAGAGAACAAAAAAGCATGAATTACAACTCAAGGATTCATTTTATTCCTGTGAAAAGTGAAAAGTGTCAGTTGCTCCGCTGTGTCTGACTCTTTAGACCCCACGGACGGTAGCCTGCCAGGCTCTTCTGTCCATGGAATTCTCCAGGCAAGAATACTGGAGCGGCTACTGCAAGGTAAATGCTTCTAGATTATTTCAGGTATTGTGAAAACTGACCTCACTCTGACAGATTATTTATTGCTAAAAATAGCAGTCTGCACTAAAATGAAAAATACAAAATTTTTAATTTTCAATTGGAGAATGATTGCTTTATACTGCTGTGTTTGTTTCTGCCTTATAACAACGTGAATCATCCATAGGAATATATATGTCCCCTTCCTCTCAAGCCTCCCTCCCACCCTTACCCGCCTCCCCACCACCACCATCCTACCCCTCGAGGTCATCTCTGAGCACCAGGCTGAGTTCCCTGCATTGTAACTTGTATAGCAACTTCCCATCAGCTATTGCTTTTACACATGGCAGTGTGTGTATGTTAGTGCTGCTCTCTCAACCATCTCCTTCCCCTGCTCTGTCCACAAATCCGTTCTCTACATCTCCATCTCCATTCCTGCCTGCAAATAGGTTCATCAGTACCATTTTTCTAGATTCCATATATATGCATTAATATATGATATTTGTTCTTCTTTTTCTGACTTAACTTCACTCTGCATAAAAGGCTTCAGGATCATCCACCTCAGTTCAGAAAAATATAATTTCTATGTTTCATGAAGTCTCTAGAATCTTACATGTTTGCATAATTCAGACTACTTAGAACATTTTATTTTATGTCACCTTAAAAGAAGGAAGCATACGGGTACTTGAGAAACTCCAAACAACTTAAAATAAAATCTTGAGAAGATACGACCCATCCAAATGTCTTGATGTCAAAATAATGCAAGATGTAGTGTCTGCCTGCAGCCAGAACTATAAGAATGTCCTAGGAACACGGCAATTTATATGGAGCTTTCCGCATTCAGTATAAACTTGAAATGTGCCTCAATGCCTACAGTCAATCCCTTGGTGCCATGGTTTGTCTTTCTTTTGACTTATTTGAAATTTGTAGTTTTCCAGACAGGAACACGCCCCTTATTAAAAATGAAAAGCTTAACTTACTATAACTGGTTATACAAAGGAACTCCACTAACAAGCAAAACTGAAGTCCATATAAGTAATGTGAAATAGTGACTTTTGCTCTGAAATCAATTTCCTCCCCACAGATATTTAATTAAATTGAGGCTTCATTAACCACTACTGGAAATACTGAATTGATCCACTTGTTCAGTTTAGTTCAGTTCAGTCGCTCAGTCATGTCTGACTCGTTGCAACCCCATTAATCGCAGCACACCAGGCCTGCCTGTCCATCACCAACTTCTGGAGTTTATCCAAACTCATGTCCATCGAGTCGGTGATACCATCCAGCCATCTCATCCTCTGTCGTCCCCTTCTCCTCCTGCCCCCAATCCCTCCCAGCATCAGGGTCTTTTCCAATGAGTCAACTCTTTGCATGAGGTGGCCAAAGTATTGGAGTTTCAGCTTCAACATCAATCCTTCCAATGAACACCTAGGACTTATCTCCTTTAGGATGGACTGGCTGGATCTCCTGGCAGTCCACGGGACTCTCAAGAGTCTTCTCCAACACCATAGTTTAAAAGCATCAACTTTTCGGCGCTCAGCTTTCTTCACAGTCCAACTCTCACATCCATACATGACCACTGGAAAAACCATAGCCTCGACCAAATGGACCTTTGTTGGCAAAGTAATGTCTCTGCTTTTTAATATGCTATCTAGGTTGGTCATAACTTTCCTTCCAAGGAGTAAGCATCTTTTAATTTCATGGCTGCAGTCACCATCTGCAGTGATTTTGGAGCCCAAAAAAATAAAGTCTGACACTTTTTCCCACTGTCTCCCCATCTATTTTCCATGAAGTGATGGGACCAGATGCCCTGATCTTAGTTTTCTGAATGTTAAGTTTTAAGCCAACTTTTTCACTCTCCTCTTTCACTTTCAGCAAGAGGCTTTTTACCTTCTCTTCACTTTCTGCCATAAGGGTGGTGTCATTTGCATATCTGAGGTTATTGATATTTCTCCCAGCAATCTTGATTCCAGCTTGTGCTTCTTCCAGCCCAGCGTTTCTCATTATGTACTCTGCATATAAGTTAAATAAGCAGGGTGACAATATACAGCCTTGACGTACTCCTTTTCCTATTTGGAACCAGTCTGTTGTTCCATGTCCAGTTCCAACTGTTGCTTCCTGACCTGCATACAGGTTTCTCAATAGGCAGGTCAGGTGGTCTGCTATTCCCATCTTCTTCAGAATTTTCCACAGTTTATTGTGATCCACATAGTCGAAGGCTTTGGTGTAGTCAATAAAGCAGAAATAGATGTCTTTCTGGAACCCTCTTGCTTTTTCGGTGATCCCGCGGATATTGGTAATTTGATCTCTGGTTCCTCTGCCAGAATGAGCAGAATAGACCTGAGTTTGTATCAAGATGCTGTTATGTCCAGAGCCTGAAAAACACGAGTCATTGAGGAGCCCCATGGTTCTCAGTTCCTCGGTTACTATGAACCATGAAAATGTAAGTTCAATGCCGCATATCTTCTCTCTTTAAATAGCCCAAACTGGAGGAGAAGGAGTGTGACAGCAAGACAGAAAGCGGTGAATGGGAGGAAAAGGAGGAGGAGGGGGAGCCGAATGAGGGTGTCTACTCAGAGTCCTGCCTGCCTTCCCAACAGCCCTGCTCACTGACAGTGTCCTTTGCCTTTTTGCTCAGCAAAATTACCTAAAACAATTTATAGCTAAGAATAGGGGATATATTTTCCTTTCTTTCCTTACCACTACGGTATCTGAAATTATGCATCCACAAATGAAATCAGGTCGATAACAGAAACCACTTCATTCACAAGCTTCATTTTCCCAATGCCACTTTCAGAAAGCCACCCTCAAAACAACAACAGCAGCAATAAAATTGTATCTTCTTTAAATGTTTCCTATCAGATCTGGAAAAAATTTTTTATTTGCTTTGGTTTTGGGTTTTTTGCTATTTTTTATTTTTTAAATTTTGGAATAATTTTTGTAATTCAAGGTAGTGTTCCTCAACTGCAATAGACATGAGACAAAAGGAATACACCACCTTATCCTAAAAGCAGTGCACGATGACACCCCCCTCACCCACTCTGTGTACCAATCTACCTGCTCTGCTGTCTGAGGTGAGAGTAGTTTTCATTGCAAAATATCCCTTCTTCTCCAACACCACCGTTCAAAAGCATCAATTCTTCGGCGCTCAGCTTTCCTCACAATCCAACTCTCACATCCAAACATGACCCCTGGAAAAACCATAGGCTTGACCAGATGGACCTTTGTTGGCAAAGTAATATCTCTGCTTTTTAATATGCTATCTAGGTTGGTCATAAATTTCCTTCCAAGGAGTAAACGTCTTTTAATTCATGGCTGCAATCACCATCTGCAATGATTTTGGAGCCCCCCAAAATAAAGTCTGACACTGCTTCCACTGTTTCCCCATCTATTTGCCATGAGGTGATGGAACCAGATGCTATGATTTTAGTTTTCTGAATGTTGAGCTTTAAGCCAACTTTTTCACTCTCTTCTTTCACTTTCATCAAGAGGCTCTTTAGTTCTTCACTTTCTGCCATAAGGGTGGTGTCATCTGCATATCTGAGGTTGTTGATATTTCTCCCAGCAATCTTGATTCCAGCTTGTGCTTCATCCAGCCTGGCATTTTTCATGATGTACTCTGCATATAAGTTAAATAAGCATGGTGACAATATATAGCCTTGATGTACTCCTTTTCCTATTTGTATCCAGCCTGTTGTTCCATGTCCAGTTCTAACTGTTGCTGCCTGACCTGCATACAGATTTCTCAAGGGGCAGGTCAGGTGGTCTGGTATTGCCATCACTTTCAGAGTTTTCCACAGTTTATTGTGATGCACACAGTCAAAGGCTTTGGCATAGTCAATAAAGCAGAAATAGATGTTTTTCTGGAACTCTCTTGCTTTTTCGATGATCCAGCAGATGTTGGCAATTTGATCTCTGGTTCCTCTGCCTTTCCTAACTCCAGCTTGAACATCTGGAAGTTCCCGGTTCACGTATTGCTGAAGCCTGGCTTGGAGAATTTTGAGCATTACTTTACTAGCGTATGAGATGAGTGCAACTGTGTGGTAGATTGAGCATTTTTGGGGGTTGCCTTTCTTTGGGATTGGAATGAAAACTGACCTTTTCCAGTTCTGTGGCCACTGCTGAGTCATGGTGGAGAAGTCTGACAGAATGTGGTCCACTGGAGAAGGGAATGGCAAACCACTTCAGTATTCTTACCTTGAGACCCCATGAACAGTATGAAAAGGTAAAAAGATAGGATACTGACAGAGGAACTCCCCAGGTTGGTAGGTGACCAATATGCTACTGGAGATCACTGGAGAAATAACTCTAGAAATAATGAAGGGATGGAACCAAAGCAAAGACAACACCCAGTTGTGGATGGGACTGGTGATAGAAGCAAGGTCTGATGCTGTAAAGAGCAATATTGCATAGAAACCTGGAATGTCAGGTCCATGAATCAAGGCAAATTGGAAGTGGTCAAACAGGAGATGGCAAGAGTGAACACCAACATTCTAGGAATCAGCAAACTAAGATGGACTAGAATAGGTGAATTGATCTCAGATGACCATTATATCTACTATGTGGGCAGGAATCCCTTAGAAGAAATGGAGTAGCCATCATGGTCAACAAAAGAGTCCAAAATGCAGTATGTGGATGCAATCTCAAAAACAACAGAATGATCTCTGTTTGTTTCCAAGGCAAACCATTCAATATCATGGTAATCTAAGCCTATGTCCCAACCAGTAACACTGAAGAAACTGAAGTTGAACGGTTCTATGAAGACCTATAAGACCTTTTAGAACTAACACCCAAAAATTATGTCCTTTTCATTATAGGGGACTGGAATGCAAAAGGAGGAAGTCAAGAAACACCTGGAGTAACAGGCAAATTTGACCTTGGAGTATGGAATGAAGCATGGCAAAGGCTAATACAGTTCTGCCAAGAAAACACACTGGTCATAGCAAACACCTTCTTCCAACAACACAAGAGAAGACTCTACACTTGGACATCACCAGATGGTCGATGCTGAAATCAAATTGATTATATTCTTTGCAGCCAAAGATGGAGAAGCTCTATACAGTCAGCAAAAATAAGACCGAGAGCTGACTGTGGCTCAGATAATGAACTCCTTATTGCCAAATTCAGACTTAAATTGAAGAAGGTAGGGAAAACCACTAGACCATTCAGGAATGACCTAAATCAAATCCCTTATGATTATACAGTAGAAGTGAGAAATAGACTTAAGGGACTAGATCTGATAGATCTGATGAACTATGGATAGAGGTTCATGACATTGTACAGGAGACATGGATCAAGACCATCCCCATGGAAAAGAAATACAAAAAGACAAAATGGCTGTCTGAGGAGGCCTTACAAATAGCTGTGAAAAGAAGAAAAGTGAAAAGCAAAAGAGAAAAGGAAAGATATCCCCATTTGAATGCAGAGTTCCAAAGAATAGCAAGGAGAGATAAGAAAGCCTTCCTCAGTAATTAGTGCAAAGAAAAGGAGGAAAACAACAGAATGGGAAAGACTAGAGATCTCTTCAAGAAAATGAGAGACATCAAGGGAAAGTTTCATGCAACGATGAGCACAATAAAAGACATAAATGGTAGGGACCTAACAGAAGCAGAAGATATTAAGAAGAGGTGGCAACTGTAAAAAGAAGAACTGTACAAAAAAGATCTTCCTGACCCAGATAATCACGATGGTGTGATCACTCACCTAGAGCCAGACATCCTGGAATGTGAAGTCAGTTGGGCCTTAGAAAGCATCACTACAAACAAAGCTAGTGGAGGCGATCCACTTGTTATAAGTAGTCAAAATGAGCATTTTAATAAATTCTGTTGTAGATACAAATATTCAGTAAAGTACCATTCAAAAGTATTAAGTATTTCATTGCCGAATAAGATCACCTGATACAGTATTACATGGCAGTCAAAGATCTTGTTCCTGCTTGCTAAGTTTTATTTTGCTCTATGGGTAACTGACAGTATATATGTCAAATTCAAAAATATGAGTTTACTATGTTTCAAATGATTTTCATGGAACTAAAGAATAGAACCACATGATGACTAAATGGAAGGTTTTCTAACTCAAAATGCAAGTAGGTCTTATTGACTTCTTTTTCTCACAGTATCTTTGTAGAAATGTGTCAGATTCAACAAAACCACTTAGCACACATTCACCATATGTACAACTCATGAGACATATATAGTGAAAACTCTAAATAATTAAGTTTCTTAATAAAAGTGCACCAAAAAGAGCATAATGAACATTTTGGGATAGAAAATAATACTTAGACAGTCTAACCCACCCACTCCCAGAATCTGTTCAATGTATCATGACAACAAAATCTGCAAGCAAGACAAATGACAGCAATGCTCTAAGTGACAAGATGTTTTGCATATACGCTGCTTTCTTGAAGAGTATGTAAAACTGAATTTAAGCCTTGCTGACATTTTCTGATAACAGCTTACAATGCTGCCAGATGATATTCTTGATAACTAGAGCTTTGAGGGAGGTGATACTGCCATCTATATCTATAGATAAAGATATAGATAATCAATGCACAATATCTATCTATGTAAATCAGGTACTGTACTATGTATTTCACATTTACCTCCAATTATATCTATTCTTCAAGAAGAAGATATATAAAAATAGATCCATATTCTGCAGAATGAATATGATAATTAGAATTATGTAACATACACAGTAGAGTGTATGCTATAGTAATACTGAAGTATTGTTATATTTCTCTGTTGAACTTGTTAAGATTCTTCAAAGGCACAGTGTGTTTGTTTTCAGAAATAAAAATTAAATGAACTGCAAGTTAAGGCAGGTCTAAAAATTTCTCAAGGTTATTTATGTTGGTGAAACACTGCTCCCCTATCAAAGCCTGGTTATGTCTAGGCTACACATAATCTTTTGCAAACAGATGACTTTGTAACATCATTATTCCTGAATGCATTTTTTTCCTAGAGCAATCCTAAACCCAAGGTGTCTTTCATAGGATCACATGGGAAATCTACAAAAGATAACTAACTGGAAATATACTATATTTTTTTATTATCACTGTCACAAACAAGCTTACAAAAAGAGTCTGTGGCAATGGTAATGCCTGTGATGTTGACAACTACCAGTAGATACAATGGTGTATGAAACAAAGTAGGCAATATAAAATAGTGATTAAGGATATAGACTTTGGTGTTAGAAAACCTGGCTTCTAACATTTACCCTGCAACAATGCCAAGGGAAATGGGCAATTAAATCTCTGAGCATTAGGATCTCCATCATCACACTAAAAATTTTAGTTCTTATGGGGTTGAAGCAAAGATTAAATTGAATGACACTTGTAAAGATCACAGTGAACACTCAGTAAATGCTAATCATTGGTGGTGTTTATTATAATCTCTGCCATCACTCTATCACAGTTAGGTGGACTAACTGGTTCACACATTTCTAGTCATTGGTCACAGACGATAAATTCTGAGGAAAAAGTCCAACAATTCACATTTTTCTATGATAAATTTTCTCTTCATTAATGTTAGAGACAAGGCCATGTAGCATCATTAAAGGGTATGGAAATAAAACAATATAGCTATGCTTTCTTCCAGGCTCAATTTCAAGCTAATTGTGAGGCTGGTCAGCTTCTTTAACTTTCCATTTCTCAGAGCTTGACAAATGACATTTGAGGTCATTTTATTCTCCTGTTACTAAGTCTTCAGAACTTTTAAATTGAGAATATAGGGTAATATTTCAAGAAATACAAACTTCTCTGGGTTATATCTCAGTAATATATATGATGAACATCAATCATCTGATGGTTGATGAATAGAGAACCTTTTTATTGTTATTATTCTTTATGGAATAGCTTACTGACTTCAGGACCATGGACAGAGAAAGATTGTACTACGAATGGCATGTGATTTGTGGCTTGAAACGGAAGTAAAATAAACATGGAAAAGTACTAACAACCAGAACTAGAAATATTAAACCAAGTAAATTTGAACATATATTCAAGACCAGGATACAAAAATTGACCGCATCCCTATTACATAATAAATGGTGGGGAAATAAATACAACATAATGTTGCTTATTTTCAAGTTCACTTCACAGTCTAGAAAATTACTCAACTTTTTACCAAGTACAAACAGGTATGAGTATGTATTATCTTAGGCTGAAGAATTAAAATCCGGTTCCACTTTTTTAAGCTATGTTACTTTGAACTCTCTGTGCCCTTTTTTATCATCCATAAAATGGGAATAATAACAGTACCCTAGATACTCTGATAAAAGAGATAATGTAAAATCCCCATGGACAGAGGATGCTGGTGAGCTATAGACCATGGGATCACAAAGAGTCAGGCACAACTGGATGACTGAGCTGAGCACAACATATTATCACTAATCACAGATCCTAGTGCTTTGGTGGGCAATGATCATGTATATCAGAATGTGTAATAATAATGCTTCTAAGACCAATAAATAAATGAACTTCAATTTGAACATACAATATTGGCCTTCTTTAGTAAAAAAAAAAAATCGACATTGTTTTTCTCTCAATTAAAACACAGTTTAATTCAGCCGTGTTTTCTGTTTAAATTATGGTCAGAAAAACAATCACCACAAAACTGATTTGTACTTCATAAACACTAGAGACTCAAATGCTAGACATGGGAAATCAGAAGCATACTTTATTATAATTATTTCCAGTATATATTACTCTACAGAGGATCTCCTTGGCATGAAGAGGAAGTCAAAAATTTTACTCACAGCATTCTCAAAGAAAAAGTTTATATAAAAAATGTATAGTCTGGTTCAGGGCTTTCCAGTTGGCGGAGTAGTAAAGAATCCACTGGCCACGCAAAGACTCAAGAGACACAGGTTTGATATCTGGTTAGGAAGATCCCCTGGAGAAGGAAATAGAAACCTGCTCCAGTATTCTTGCCTGGAAAATTCCATGGACAGAGGAGCTTGGCGGGCTATAGTCCATAGAGTTACAAAGAGTTGGGCATGACTGAGCATGCACGCACACGCACACACACACACACACACACACACATGCAGAGTCTGGTTCAAATGGACTGAAACAGAATAAGATCTTACTTAAGAAAAACTTTTAAGAAATCAATGTATTTCTTAGTTAATTAAAAGACACCTTCTTTTTTAACAACATTAGACATGACCACTGCTTTCAATATAAGATATGCCAGTACTATAGCTGGAAACCATGTAGTATAAAAGAAATAAATTTTCATAAGGTACTTATTTCATTCAAATGTCATGCTCTAAGGAAGCCAGGTATAAATTACAAGTAAGGGAATACAATTTTTCTAGAAAAACATATCCAGCAGAACTTTCTTGCTACACACTGATTAAAGTCACAGGAAAGATATGTAAGGCTAGAGATCATGCTTCAAGAACAACCAAATCCTCTTTATCTCTCGTTTCCCAAAACCTCAAAGATTACTTGTCTCTTGAGTTCATTTTTTTACCTATATTTGACAGCTTGGATAAGGGCTTCAAAGTAACATTTTACACCAGCAAATGTAAAAACAGAAAGGGTATTCTTTTGAATGCAAGTCAGAAGGCTGAATGGAGAAAGTATAACTCTATATAACATATTCAGTTCAGCTCAGGACATGTTTACTGACCCTTTTAAGAACCTAACTCTCAGACAAAACATTTATTATTAAGATTGGAACTTTGCCTCCCCTTACAAAAAATATAATCACATGACTGAAAGAAAAAAAAAAAAGAATAACAGTAAAGGTTAAGTGACATATGACAAGTAAGTAAAGCAGAGGATGGAGAAGGTAGACCTAAACCTAGCAAAGGTTTGAGAAAGGGTGATGCTTGATTTGAGTCTTGGAGTAAGTAGGTTGGACAGGTAAATAAGGCAGAGACAATTTTAGTCATAAGTAATCATAAGCAATGGCAAGAAGACATGTGAATCAGTAGTGTGTTTTAGCAGACAAAATAGTTTAGTGTGAATAGTGCTGAGCAAAGTAATCAGAGTCAACCTCAGTGATGTTATTTGCAGAAGAGTTTGGCTTTCATGTATCGGAAGTCAGATGCTTTAGGATGGGTGATGGGTAGCATTGAATGAAAGATGCAATGTGTGTCTAGTAAGTTCCTCTGGCAGCATTTTGTAGAGGAAGGGCATTTTTTCTTTATTCACCCTAAATTAATTAAATACCTATTATGTTTAGGACACATGTTACCTACTGAGGAAAGACCAAAACAGACCACATTATTCCTGTCTGGAAAGAGTCCTCAGTATAATATGGTAAATAGTCAAATGAGCAAAAAGTTAAACAAAAATGTCAAAGTCCTAAATAAATAATAAGAATCTAATGAGATGGATGAAACTGGAGCCCATTATACAGAGTGAAGTAAGCCAGAAAGATAAAGACCATTACAGTATACTAACACATATATATATAATTTAGAAAGACGGTAATGATAACCCTATATGCAAAACAGAAAAAGAGACACAAACGTACAGAATAGACTTTTGGACTCTGTGGGAGAAGGCGAGGGTGGGATGTTTCGAGAGAACAGCATCGAAACATGTATATTATCTAGGGTGAAACAGATCACCAGCTCAGGTTGGATGCATGAGACAAGTGCTCGGGCCTGGTGCACTGGGAAGACCCAGAGGGATCAGGTAGAGAGGGAGGTGGGAGGGGGGGATTGGGATGGGGAATACATGTAAATCCATGGCTGATTCATGTCAATGTATGTCAAAACCCACTACAATACTGTAAAGTAATTAGCCTCCAACTAATAAAAATAAATGAAAAAAAAAAAAAAAAGAATAACCATCATAGAAACAGAATTAATATTAAATTAACCTTATATGATAAACACTCTATATGCAGCTTACCATAGCATCATGTCATTTATAAGGAGGGCCAGTTATTGTTAGTAAACAACTATAGTTGTATCATTTTGCAGATGAAAAAATTAAGATTTAAAGTTATTAAATAATTTTTCTAAGGTCAAACAGCTGGTAATGAGAGATCTAGGAATCAAAACTAAGCTGTTTGAGACTTCTTTCTAGCTCCTAATTATGAAGTATCTTGGTAAAAACCCTGAAATAAAAATAACTCATCTGGGAAAAGATGGGAAATTACTCAGTAAACTAGGTACTGAAGATGAGTAGAAACTTATTGAACAGATAAAGGAATAAATCCAAACAGAGTGCACATATAAATTTGAAAGGTACCGGCAGTTAAACTCAAAAATTTTAATGCATGTTTTTATTATGTTAAATCAGATTGATGTATAGTTATAAAATCAATCACTGAAATTTTTTAAGTTTTGTGGTCTCTCCATAGACCTTGGGGGATTTAAATTTTTGCATGTATCTATCAGCTACAGTAGTATCTGGCCTATTTTAAAATGAAAGTTTTTTCACGAACTCTGCAGATTTATAAAACCATATTGCATCTTTTACAAAGTCTCTTTTCAGAGTTAAAATTGCAACTTAATGTTCATCATGTTGGTCAAGGAATTTAAAAATTTTACTATCAAAAGAAATCATGTGATCTCTTGTTAGATGGGAATAAAGATGTACAGTGTAAGCCCTGAAAATTGGGTTTTCTCCTTTTTTCAATGCAAGTGCCTGACTTAAGCTTTGATTGCTGGGGCATCTGGTTCCAACAGGGTCATCTCAGTAGAGCACACTGCCAGACACATTAGATGAAGATTCAGACTACCTCCCCTCACTAAGTCTCCTTTGCTTTACAAATTGATTTTGATAACTGACATTTGAGCCACTTGCTTTTTCTCTTCCAGCTTTAAATTTCCACTTTTGTGTTTTAAATTCACCAATAAAGAATGCTGCTGCTGCTGCTAAGTCACTTCAATCCTGTCGACTCTGTGTGACCCCATAGACAGCAGCCCACCAGGCTCCTCCATCCCTGGGATTCTTCAGGCAAGAATACTGGAGTGGGTTGCCATTTCCTTCTCCAACAAAGAGTGAGCCTGTGGAAACCCTAGGTCCCACCATCGATCAACACCAATAAGAGCTGAACTGCAGGCACAGGCCCTCTCTCTCCATTTACCCAGAATCTCACTGTGTGGCCTGTGTAATTTCTACGTCCTATAAATAATAAACTTTTATTTTTCATAGTTTCCTGATGTTACTGCTAAAGAGTGTCTTGCAATCATCAGAACCACAAGGGCCGGCCCAGCCACAGCATTGGTGATTGGTAGGCTGAGATTAGCACAGAACAAGATGTGTCTTTATTTGGGGCAATACTATAACAAGTCACTGTTTGACATCACATTAATACTAGCATAATATATTGACAGACCTAGAGAATTACACCAACACCTTTGTTCTGAGGCAACTCTGGATAACCAACAGTGAAAATATCCACAAAATGCTTACCTCATCATAACATAAATTGTCTCATCTGGAATAAAAACACAGGTTTTAAAAACCAAACCCACTGGGTAATGGAATAGGTTAAAATTTTTGCCCTAGCCTTTTTCAAATTATGTCATGTCCACAACACAGGGCGTAGTTCACAACAGGACAGTTAGACAAGATGAGAGCAGGGAAAACAAACTGTGTGCCCTCAGTCGGACTGAGTGGACTGGAAACCTGGGAGCAGAGGGAGCCAGGGGTCACAATTCTGTCAGGAAAGCAACAAGGTGGTCAGGCAGGGAATGGACGGCAGTGCCAGTGATGAGCTGATACAGGAAACCAGGCAAACCTCTGCCATCTCTCCAGAGACGGGACACAAGCCCAAACTATGGCCAGTGCAGGTCCATGGCGTGTTTCTGAATAAAGGGGGAAGTCTGGAGGAAGGACCGATTGGGACACTCATACGACTTCCAGGCAAACACGTCTGGTGACACATTAGTTATTTCATATAGAAATTGCACATCACATGGCAGTACTGATTGTTATTTCCCTATCTGCCCCCTCTCAAAGTAGGCTGAAGTAGAAATTATTAAAAAATGAACTCAGTGTATCTTAACGTCATTTCTGTTGATACAGATGATTTTAAAATTCCATTGAAAATCCACAGGGTTTGACGATTTCATACCATCTCTGAGGACCTGATGCTTAGACTTGGAAATGAGGTAATACTCTTGGGTAAGCTTAACCCCCAAAAGGATGCCTGCAACTGAAGCAGAAGTGGAATAATAAAGCTTTTCATCAGTGTCCTGAAAGCCAGGGTTGTCATGAAACCACCTTCATGGGATGTAGCTTTCATTCCTTATGTTGACTTGGCACCCAGACCAAACCTCCATTCATTCCACAGCGACAACCATTCTCAATTTGCATGGCGCTCTACAACCCACTGGCCACACTTGCCAGAAAATTAAGTTACAGTCTCAAGTCTGCTTCTCAACTCCTGTTGGGGAGGCTTGCTTCTCAAACACAGAACTTCTCTGCAAAATGGAAGTCCAAATTCTAAATGGTATTTTTCAAAAGTTATTTTACCCTAATATTTTTGTTTAAAAATATTTTTGCTGAATTTTTTCCATCTATAAATCCTGCCCTTATTTCAGTATAAAAACACTATTTTAGGGACCTGAGTCAGCTTATTAAGCTTTTAAACATGCCTAAAATCTACTTATTATAGTAAGTGCTACATAATAGTAGTTTCAGTGCTATAGACTTACACTTAATCATTATAGTACTTAGGATACAGTTATATGCTAATCATCTTGATATGTTATACATTGTAATGCATTATTATTATTCACTTGAGATTAAGTACATGGATGTTAACAAACATAAATATTAGCCATACAACTAAAAACAATGTCAAAGAATAACCAGGAAGAGTTCACAAACAAAAACGTAGACCTTATTCTTTCTAAATCATCAAACTAAAATCATTCTTACTAAAATCATCAAACAGTAACATCAGAACAAGAATACTAGAGGAAACACTTTAAGTAACAAATTTAAAAAAAAAAAAGAAAGAAAAATGAGATTTTAGTTTGAAAAGAGGAAAGGTAAGTGGTATGTGATCAGTCAGGATGAAGACAGATAAAGTAAACACAGATTCTTCCATGGAGACCTCATATAAAACAAACCCTGAAGCCTTAAGGATGAGTATTGACTACTCTCATGATCCCTTCACACTGTTGGTCAGTGAGGCAGGGTAAAAGCACAGAGACTTTATTATAGGCAAGAGATTGGCAAAATGAGTCTATAATATGTTTGAGTTTACAATCTCAGTCTTTTCTAAATTAATGCTTGTCAGGGACACAACTTCCTTCTCCAAAATATCTCTTACTGATTTTGAAACAAAATATGTGAAATAAAAATGCACTGCATCCTTCTAGGTCCAGGAGCATATATATACTCCAGCTACCTGAAATGAGTCCTCAGTGAAGATTTTCCCAACATCCTCTTGGAAATTCTCACTATAACTGCTGATCAGATCTTCAACTATATGCTATAGGCCTTACTGGGTCTATAGTTCAACAGAACTATTTAAGAACTCACTTAAAGGATAACAGAGTGATGATTAGTGGGCATGGCTAGTCATGCGAATGTCTCAGTTTTCTACTTAGATAGATGAATTGTTTATAGGGTCTTGAAAGAGAAGTAAAATAAACTCTTGCAATTACATATATAATAAACCTGATGTGAATAACATACATTTCTCAAGTACTGAACTCATTTCAGGCAGAATATGCAATAATAAACATGTCACTGTAAGAATTTATGGACTAACATGCCCAAATATGTATCTACACATTAATATGTTATGATAAAAATATATCAAAGTAAAAGGCAGTTTAGCATACATGTGTGTGCTTCAGATAGGTAGCAACTAAAGAAAACTAGCTTTTACAATATTGTTGCATAGATTATCATTCCACCAAACACAAAAATATTGTTTTGAGACTTCTCTGGTGGTCCATTTGCTAGGACTCCTTGCTCTCAAAGAAGGAGGTAAGGTTCAATCCCTGGTCAGGGAACTAAGATCCCACATGGAGCAACTAAAGATGGAAAACCTTAGGTGCCACAGCTAAGACTGGGTAAGGCCAAATGAATAAAGAGAGTATTTTTTAATACTGTTTTGTTTCATGTGTTAAAATTTCCACTATGCAGTGACCCCTTGCATGCCAATAAGGACTTCTCAAAGATATGTGCCATAAAAGTTTATGTTGAATCTAAGAAGATGCAGATCAAAGGAGAGTATTTTGGCCACGGTAATGATAGGCAACCTCTGATCTGAATAACTGTAATATGCCCTTTGGCGAGGGAAAACACTAGTACATGTCATACACATCGGGTTGATTCTTTCCCATAAAGCAGGCTTCTCTGATCATCTTCATAATAAAGCCTCTTTACATCTTCAAAAGAGCCTGTGATAAAGGGTTACGATCTAACAGATTCAGGCAAAAAGGTTTACTCCTTGTTTTCTAAAGTCCTCACATGCTTAAGGGAACAATAAGTATTTAGTTTAAAGGATAAAGACTAACCTCTCAACTTGGAAATTAGTTAATTTGTGGATAATGTACAAGTACTTGACAACGGCCTGGGCAGAGCTTCATTGAGAAGTAATTGCAGGTGAGGGTCAGATCTAAGCGATGTATGCTGGGTTATTGCTCTTGCATAATGCTGAATGCACACTTAGCAAATCAAATGGTTTTGACCCATTTTTGCATAAAAAGCTAAACAGCCATAGCATCAAATAGCTTTAACCAGCACTTACTTGTTAATCAAGAAAAGAATAATAAATGAGATAGGAAAACATTTCAATGACTCAAAGCATTTGCTGCCTCTTACAATCAACCCTAAAATAAAAATAAATACCTAATAGCTCATTTCTCACTCAATTTCATGCAAGTATTGATATCATTTGTTTCTTGAAGAGATTCCAAGCAATATATGAAAAAAATTCAAAATATGAATGTACTAAAGTCATATTGGCTTTACTGCTTCTGATAAACACAACTGATGGTTAGTATATTACTGCCATATTAAATGAAACAGCATAGCATGAAAGTTCCTCAAGAGTCAATAATCTAAGGCAAAAGGGTGGAAAATAAACACAAAGAGGAATTCTTTGAATTATATATATGTGTGTGTATATATATATATATATTTCATATTACATATTGAATATAATTCAATGGGCTAAATCAACCAATGTTATTAAATCTAAAATTTGTCTACATTGACAATGGATGATGTATGACTAATCTCATAAACAGAACGAGCAGACCTTATAGAAATGGTAATGATGCTATTGCAGAGCGCTCAGTCGTGTCCGCCTCTTTTGACCACATGGACTGCAGTTTGCCAGGCTCCTCTGCCCGTGGAATTTTCCAGGCAAGGATATTGGAGTAGGTGGCCATTTCCTACTCCAGGGGATCTTCCCAACCCAGGGGTGGAACCCACGTCGAATCCAGGGCTCTCACATCTCCTGCATTGCAGGCATATTCTTTACCACCAGTGCCACCTACGAAGGCCCAGTGATACTATAACCAAGGGCAATTTAGTTAGCCCTTCCTAGGGCTTGACTCTGCTAAAGGATTTTCTTACATTGTCTCAAAACTGTCTTCTCACGTTGCCACTGATATTTGTCCCATTTTACAAAGAAGCTGGGGGCCAACCTGCCTGTTATCATCATCCTTATTTAGCCAATGTCATACAGGAAGGAGCACGCAGACCTCTTGGCTGGCACATCTCAGAGCCCATCCTTCTAATCACCACATCAGGCTGTTCTCTGTTCAGACAAATTCCAGAACACATCCATTAAAAAAATTTTTTTTATTGTTCTTATTCAAACTGGATCTTTATGGCTGACATATCACAACCATTCAAAGTTTATAATAAATAAGAACACCTAAAGAAAACAACTTATGGGGTCTAATTATTCGACTGTATACTGTTCAATTGAACATATGTTACTCAAATGTAAAAAACAATGTTGAGTTCGTCTTTAAAAAGGGAGGTAATAAAAAAGGTTGCTTTCAGATTTTCTATGTCAAATGAGTAAGAAAATAGCTGTGGTCTTATTAGTCAAAAAAAAAATTTAATATGTTGGCAAATTGAGGCTTTTTGTGACCCACAGATAGATCCTCATTTCAAAAATATATTCTCACAGAATATTTTAGTCTAAAATAAAAGGACAGTGAAATGCATAAAGATCACCAAAAGAAACTAAGTAGGTGACTCGCTTTCCAAAAAGCACTCATAAATTTAGCAAAATAATGCTAAATAAACAGCTTTATTCAAATCATTACACCTTAGTCTTGAAAGTATAGCACAAAAATGAAATTAGAGTCATACAACAGTTCAGATACTTGTGAATTTGTTTGCAAAATAAACCAACTGCACTAAAATATAAATGTCTTGAGTGTGTCTTATTTGTACTGCTGAGATTAATTCAATCTCCCTCTCTGTATCTTTAGCATCTATAAAACTATATTGTGGAAAAGCGGTGCTTTCTGTCTGCATTGCTACTGGTGTCACTAAAGCTGGGAATTACAACCTTGACACATCTGTAGCTCTTCCCTTTTCCTGCCAGAGCTGCTGCTTCTTGCATCTGCTTTGGCACGAATTCATCTCCAGGAAACACAGTTCCTTCCTTGGAGTTAACTGTGTTATTTATTTTTTCTTTGCTGTTCTGAGCTGTGAGACCACATTTCCCAGAGGTTTGTTTGCCTACTCAGGAAATGAATAAGAGCCAAAGCAAGATGACTAGAGCAAGGCATAAAAGAAGAAAGTTAGACTAGACCAAAAAAAAAAAAAAAAAAAAAAAGTAGACAAGTAACATAAGAAAAATACCAAAGAAACAAGAAATGCTAGAAAAACAAACCCCACAAGAATGCAGCTGAAAAAGAGAATCACAATCTCACACGCCAAAACTTCACATTTAAACCTCACTATAAACTACTTCAAATGCATGTGTGTGTGCATATCTTAAATTTTGCTAAGCAAATCTGTCCAATAAAAACAATTACAGAGCAAACGAATAGAGAATACGAGCTTTGTACCCAGTTTCTATTTCTGCCAACATGCACGTGCTCCATACAGAGTCACATTTGGCCTCTTGGACAGAATGTGGATTTTATGAGGGCACTGACATTTTCCTTAAGAAGAAAATGCTTAACTTTTATAATTGAGCTTCAGTTTAAAGTTGGGAGATGTGTTCAAAAGTGAGGATGTCTCCTGAGGATCAAGATGGGGATGCCAAAGCTCATTAAGGAAGGCCTTTGAGGTAAGCTTTGCTATCATTACCACTAGAGTGAGGGCTGACCCAAGTAATCTAACATGACCCAAGTAATCTAACATGGTACCCATTTACAATGACTCAACTCTGAGATCAGAATTGATCTGACATCCACAAGGCTAATTCCAGAAAGGGTTTCAGAATAAATATGTTACAATCAATCACAAAGGTGAGGTGCAAAAATGAAATATGAACAGTATTTTTTTTCAGCTTTGTCGTTTTACTCCTAAATTTACACTTTAGGCAATCTGAAACTGTGATATTGGCACTGCCCTCAAATAAGTTTCATTCCCAGGAAGTCAGAGTGAACCCAGAAAAGGGTTGGATGCCTGCTGCCCTGTGCATTCGCCTTATGCTGCAAAGGTTTAAGGACAGAGCTTTACTCAAAATATACACCCAGCACGTATTATAGTCTCTGGAACATGGGTGGTGATCAATACTTGTTTAATGAATGATGGAGACAAGTGAAACTGGTTGAATCAAAACTTATAAACCAGATATTGGAAGTAAATGGATGCATTGCTCAAAGTCAAATAGCAAGAGGCAGAGGAAGAGACGGCTGCCATTAAATGTCCCCCCTCTGCTCAGTTCAGTTCAGTTGCTCAGTCGTGTCTGACTCTACAACCCCATGGACTGCAGCATGCCAAGGGCTCCCTGTCCATCACCAACTCCCAGAGTTTACTCAAACTCATGTCCATTGAGTCAGTGATGCCATCCAAACATCTCATCCTCTGTCGTCCCCTTCTCCTCCCACCTTCAATCTTCCCCCTCTGCTATAAGATCTTATTTTAGCCATTCACAATATTATTAAAAGAAATTACCCTTTAACTCAATGCTATGCAGTTAAGGCTACATGAAGATCATAAAATACAAAATAAAATAAAAATGGAGAGGCAATACAAAGCAAGTTTCCTTAGAGACATGGGTTCTGATTCTGGCTTTGCTACTAACCAGCTTTAAAAGTTTTAGCAAATTGACTTAATTGCCTTGAGACTGAGTTTTCACATTTTAAACCAAGGACTGAGATTATTGAATCTTCTAGATCTAAAATTCTACCATCCTCTTAAGGAAATGTCAAACACTGTATGATATCTGATATTGCGTGTATGTAGAAAATAAAAGTTAATACAAATGAATGTCTATGCAAAACAGAAACAGACTCACAGATACAGAAAACCCACTTCAGGTTACCAAAGGGGAGAGGGAGGTTAGGGGTATGGGATTCAGACGTACAAACTACTGGGACTTCCCTGGTCCAGTGACAAGACTCCAACACAGGGGGCCCTGGCTCAATCCTGGGTCAGGGAACTAGATCCTACTGACACAGCTAAGAATGGACATGCTGCAGTTAAAGTTGCCTCATGCCACAACAAACACCTGGTGCATCCAAATAAACAAATAAAAATACTAAAGAGAGAAATACAAACTACTGTATATAAAATAGGTAAGCAACAAAACTATATTTTACAGCACAGGGAAGGACAGCCATTATCTTCCAATAACTTTCAATGGAGTATAATCTGTAAAAATAGTTAATTATTATTCTATACACCTGAAACTAATATAATACTGCAAATCAACTATCAGTTCAATTCAGTTCAGTCGCTCAGTCGTGTCCGACTCTTTGTGAACCCATGAACTTCAGCACACCAGGCTTCTCTGTCCATCACCAACTTTTGGAGCCTACTCAGACTCATGTCCATAGAGCCAGTGATACCATCCAACCATCTCATCCTCTGTTATCCCCTGCTCCTGCCGCCTTCAATCTCTCCCAGCATCAGGGTCTTTTCCAGCAAGTCAGTTCTTTGCATCAGGTGGCCAAAGTATTGGAGTTTCAGCTTCAGCATCAGTCCTTCCAATGAATATTCAGGACTGATCCCCTTTAGTATGGACTGGTTGGATCTCCTTGCAGTCCAAGGGACTCTCAAGAGTCTTCTCCAACACCACGACTCAAAGGATCAATTCTTCAGCACTCAGCTTTCTTAATAGTTGAACTAACACATCCATACATAACTACTGGGAAAACCATAGCTTTGAGCTTTGACTAGACCGACCTTTGTTGGCAAAGTAATGTCTCTGCTTTTTAATATGCTATCTAGGTTGGTCATAGCTTTTCTCCCAAGGAGCAAGAGCCTTCTAATTTCATGGCTGCAGTCACCATCTGCAGTGATTTTGGAGCCAAAAAAAAATAAAGTCTCTCAATATTTCCATTGTTTCCCTATCTATTTGCCATGAAGTTATGGGACCAGATGCCATGATCTTAGTTTTCTGAATGCTGAGTTTTAAGTCAACTTTCCCCTCTCCTCTTTAACTGTCATCAAGAACCTCTTTAGATCTTCTTTGCTTTCTGCCATAATGGTGGTGTCATCTACATATCATAGATTATTGATATTTCTCCCAGCAATCTAGATTCCAGCGTGTGCTTCATCCAGTCCAGCATTTCGTATACTCTGCATATAAGTTAAATAAGCAGGGTGACAATACGCATCCTTGATGTAGTCCTTTCGCAATTTGGAACCAGTCTGTTCTTCCACGTCCAGTTCTAACTGTTGCTTTTTGACCTGCATACAGATTTCTCAGGAGGCAGATCAGGTGGTCTGGTACTCCCATCTCTTGAAGAATTTTCCACCGTTTGTTGTGATTCACAGTCAAAGGTTCTGGCACAGTCAATAAAACAAAAGTAGATGTTTTTCTGGAACTCTTTCACTTTTTCAATGATCCAACGGATATTGGCAATTTGATCTCTGGTTCCTCTGGCTTTTCTAAATCCAGCTTGAACATCTGGAGGTTCATGGTTCACGTACTATTGAAGCCTGGCTTGGAGAATTTTGAGCATTACTTTGCTAGCGTGCGAGATGAGTGAAATTGTGTGGTAGTTTGAACATTCTTTGACCCTCCCTTCTTTGGGAATAGAATGAAAACTGACCTTTTCCAGGCCTGTGGTCACTGCTGACTTTTCCAAATTTGCTGGTTTACTGAGTGCAGCACTTTCACAGCATCATCTTTCAGGATTTGAAATAGCTCAACTGAAATTCCGTCACCTCCACTAGCTTTGTTCATGGTGATGCTTCCTAAGGCCCACTTCATTTTGCATTCCAGGATGTCTGGCTCTAGGTAAGTGATCATACCATCGTGGTTATCTGCATCATGGAGATCTTTTTTGTACAGTTCTTCTGTGTATTCTTGCCACCTCTTCTTAATATCTTCTGCTTCTGTTAGGTCCCTACCATTTCTGTCAGGTCCCTACCATTTCTGTCAGATCCCTACCATTTCTGTCCTTTATTGAGCCCATCTTTGCATGAAATCTTCCCTTTGTATATCCAGTTTTCTTGACGAGATCTCTAGTCTTTCCCATTCTATTATTTTCCTCTATTTCTTTGCACTGATCACGGAGGAAGGCTTTCTTATCTCTCCTTGCTATTCTTTGGAATTCTGCATTCAAAGGGGTATATCTTTCCTTTTCTCCTTTGCCTTTAGTTTCTCTTCTTTTCTCAGCTATTTGCAAAGCCTCCTCAGACAACCGTGCCTTTGTGCATTTCTTTTTCTTGGGGATGGTCTTGATTCTTGTCTCCTGTACAATGTCAGGAACCTCTGTCCATAGTTCTTCAGGCACGCTATCAGATCTAATCCCTTGAAACCATTTGTACTTCCACTGTATAGTCCTATGGGATTTGATTAAGTCATACCCAAATAGTCTAGTGGTCTTCCCTACTTTCTTCAATTTAAGTCTTAATTTGGCAATAAGCAGTTCATAATCTGGGCCACAGTCAATTAAAAAAAAATAATAAACATAAAATTCTATCAACCTGTAGCTCACAACTGTCTGTATCAGCTAACAGACATGTATAAGAAAATTACTGGGATCCTCCATTTCCACTGCCTCCTTCTTGCCAATCATTGTTAAGTAACAAGGCAATAATATCCTTAGGGTTTCTCTGCATCCAGTTTGACTCTTGCCAATTTATTCTCCATCTGATACCAAATCATCTTTGCCTAGAAACACAAATCTGACCTTGATATCTCCCTGCTAAAAATCCTTCTAAGGCTTTCCATTAGCTCAGACTCAGTTCCAAGCTCTGTAACATGGCCTTCCACAATCTACCTGCTGCCTTCCAAGTTTTACTTTAAGATATTCTCATTCTGGACTCTTCGCACTAGCCTCACCTTCCCTCTGTTGCACTAAAGTGATGCACTATCACCTCTAAAATTTTGTTTTTCCTTAGAACAACTTACCCTTTTACACTTTATCCAACTAATTTATACAATTTAGTGTTCAGTTGCTGTAAAATACTTAGCAGAGTGCCTTCAGCACAAAGTCACTGTGTTGAGTATTTGTTGAGTAAATAATTTTAACATGACTCACATCAGGACAAAGCATATTCCTTCTTTCTTCTTTATTTCTGTACAGTAATTGCCCTTAAAAACCCTACACATCATTACCTTGGTTTGTAAATGGTTCACAATACAGGGTACCTGTTGTATAGAAGAAAAACTGGAGCTTGAAAAGTACTAATTGCTAAGACTGTTGGAGGAAAACAAATACTCTTCTGTCACTGTACATGAGTTACTCCACAAAAAGCAAAGCAAGGCTCACTGAAGAGACAGCTGCAAAACACACAAAGATATAATGTGTTTGCCAATCTGCAAAATCATTTGAAAGTTGCTGCTTCAACAGCTGGTATCTGGAAAGTGTAAGCATCATTTGGTCTAGTTAAAATTACACAGAGCAGAAATGTTTATTATGCACACAAAAAGGAGGTTTGAATGTTGAAGTTACAGCACTTTTAAAAGTCTGGAAAAGTCAACAAAACACTTGATGGCAGTTGAAAAAAATCTCCAAGAGTCGTATTTGTTCAGTCATGGTTTCTGTCTAGTTCTATGGATCTTATGATCACATCTTTGAAGACTGTTAAAGAGATAGCACCACTGTTTCACATCATTCTTTGAGATCCCCCTGCGTCTGGGCTTCCTTGGTGGCTCAGCAGTAAAGAATCCACCTACCAATGCAGGAGACGTCGGTTCGATCCCAGGGTCAGAAAGACCCCCTGGAGGAGGAAATGGCAACCCACTCCAGTATTCTCGCCTGGAGAATCCTGTGGACGGAGGAGCGTGGCCGGCTACAATCCATGGGGTTGCAAAGAGCTGGACACAATTTAGTAATTAAGCAACAACAACAATCCTGCATCCAGACTGAGCAGATAGGATGCACATGCTTAATCTTAGCATTATTATTTAACATTGCTTAGCATTTACAGAATCCATGCAAGCCAATGGGTTCTATTACCCTAGAAAACTAAAAGAATACCCACTTAGTACCAGGTGCTACCAGAAGTGAGAACTTAGCTGAATAACCAAATGGTTGTCTACAACCCACACCTTGCAAAAACTGGTTCCCTAGTCCCACTAGTATGCCTGAACTTTCCACATCATTTACACCTTTAATTTAATGAAATATTTTTCAAATGTGTTCTACAGAAATGTTAATAGATTGACTTTGGAAGAGCAAAAAGAAACCAACATGATCCCAGGGTCAAGTGTGGAAAGAAATGTTTTAAACAAAATTCAACATTTTCTCTACTGTAGTACTTCCCAGGGCACTGAGTAAGAAGGATTTAGTAGGAAGTGTCTCCCACATGGAACTGTCAAGGTGGACCACAACCACCTCTTTGTACAAGAATCTCTTGTTCAGGGAATGCTAACGAACACATGAGGAGGACATATCAGAAAATGCTGACTTAAGGACTTAAAGATTCTTCTAAAAATGAAGTCAGATTCTCAAGGTATCTACTACATTACTCACACTAACATAGTTCCTTCACTAACACACGTGGAAAGCAGCCTAGTAACCTGTGACAAAGAAATATTTCTGCAACTTTATGTTCCCATAAGAAAATGTGCGGGGTTTCCCTCTTGGCTCAGGCAGTAAAGAATCTGCCTGCAGTGCAGGAGACCGGGCTTTGATCCCTGAGTCAGGAAGATACTCTGGAGAAGGGAATGGTGACCCACTCCAGTATTCTTGCCCGGAGAATCCCACGGACAGAAGAGCCTGGCAGGCTATGGTCCATGGGGTCACTAAGAGTCAGACACAACCGAGCAACTAACATTTTCAAGAAAATGTGTACACTAGTCTCCTCCACAAGTAAGAAGCTGCTTCTTCCCTTTTTGAATTGCTGTCACTGAAGTGAGTCACTGTGCCCCAGAGGAGGAGTTGTCACTGTCTGATGGGGAAGGCAGGCAAAAGACAATGAGCCGCTTCCTCTTTCTTCCGTGACCTGTTTGCCCTGGGAGCATGGATGCAGCCAGAGACAGGGCCAAAGGTTCTCCCCAGGGGGTCCACTCCCCTGAGCCTCAGGACCCTCATCTGAAATACACAGGCGGTAACATCTGCTTTGCGGGTTGTTGGCAGGTTAGAACTTATGTGACTAAGCTGCTTATATTGCCTAAAGGCTCAACAGATTTTTCTTCATTACTATCAAAGAATTTGCTGCAATTACACACTGGATCTAGGCAGTCCTCACCATACCTTTGCTCCTGCCAGCTCCAAGGGGCTAGAGGCTTTGTTTCTATTCCACAAATGCTGAGGCCAATGTCTGACTCGTGGCCAGTTCTTGATGTGTGTGAAGAGAAGACTTCCCTGGAGCGAGTTAAAGCACCCTCTTCACTACTTGTGTCTTTATACCTTGCCTATTGAGAAGCGGTCACTTAGGGTTTTAAGAGGCCACCAGTGTATACATAGCTTTGTGGCAGAGACAGGGAGACAAGGCATAATAGAATTTTAACTGCAGAAGACAATTTCACTAATTAGCTTTCGTTTTCTTTACAAAAACCCTAAAATCAGTTCAAATCAGGATGACAAAAGACAACTCATAGTAGGCAAGGGAAATCTCAGCTCAGAGTCACCCACCCCTGTAGGATTCCATCAGTTAAACATCCATTTGAATAACTGACTTTCTCTATGATATTTATTCCTAATCTGGGGAACTGCTTCACAACTGAGTATGAACTGCTTTAGTATGATAATTGGGTAAACTTCTATAGGCAAGGAAAGAGGTTAGGTAAGGCAGAGAGAAGGGAAAATTTAATGAGAAATGAATATAGTAAAATATATTGTATGATATAAAGAATACTATGCTTGGAAAGGGAGATCGAGGTTAAGTCACAAAGAGGTTGAAAAAGAGAAAGTAGAAGCCAAAAAAGATAAAAGTACCAACTTCAAGGTGTTGTGTGTGTGTGTGTGTTTATTTTTTAAGAGTAGGAAAATGACTGCACTAGTTGAATGAGGCTGAAAGTAAACTAATTTAATAATTTGGAAGGCCACCACCCTTAGCTCTGATCAGTTCAGCTCTACCCAACATGATGCAACTCAGCATCTTTCTCTTCAATCTGTTTACCCTGAAATTAAGAATGGAGAAAAATTATACAAAAAAATAAAGAACTAGCATATATGTACATGAACCTCCATCTCCTCACCTTAATGGCTCTTTCACACTTAACAGAGTTGACTCATCAGCAGAAAGTTGAGAAATGCCAAAGGTCTTTTGGGTGGGGGGGTGGGGGGGGGAAGAAGGATAAATACACACACACAAAAAAACAAGACCTTAAAGAATAGACTCGACTGCAAGCCAACCCTATTTCTTATACGGAAGACTCATCTATTTGTGCAGGAAACACGAACTTGGACAACACAGTTGAGTTACTGCCAGTGTTTGGTTGTCTTCCTGCCCTTCCTACGCCTGCTTCCATGCCTCCCCTGCCCATCTCACCCTTGATGGATTATCATGTGTACCTATTTTCTTAATTTGAGTTGACCACATTCTGAGATTTTCCTTATGACTTTATCTCTGTGCCAAAATAAGCATTAACACCAAAAATTCCTTCTCAAATGCTTGTGAAAGAAAATTGTGTGCATGGTATATTCCCTGTGAGGCAGTACACAAGGCAAGAGTTTCTACTCTATGCCCTTGGTGACAACAATATTCCTCACTATCCAGTATTACAGCCAGTAGCCATGAATGGGTATTTTAATTTAATTTTGCTAAGATTCTATTAAAAATTCAGTTTTTCAGTCATATTAGACACATTTCAAAGTCTATAGCTACATCTATATATTGGACATAATATGACATTTCATCATCACAGAAACCGTTATTAGACAATAACATGCTAATGTTAAAAAAAACTTTTGCTCTGAGAAATATGACAGCAAGTAAAATTATAAGGAATCCAATTTAGACTTAAAATAATGAAGTACTCACAAAGAAATTCAACTGTCAGATACACACACATTCCAGTAAATAAGTAGAGGAAAATAGGTCCACTGGAAGTATTTAAATCAAAGCTAAGCAACTGAAAAAAAAAAAAAAAAAAATCAGGATTCCAAGGGCATTTATCAGGAAATTGAGATAAGCTCAATTCCACCAAACCACAACTTTCCCATTCCTAATTAGCAGGTATTTTTCATTTAGTGATAAACCAGAGAAGGTTGTGCTTTAAGTTGCTAGGTCACAGAAAATCGCTTGACTTTCAAATCAGCAGTGCTTATTTCTTGAATTTGTAATTAATTAAATAATGGAAATGAATTATGTATCTGTGGCTGAGTTTTGATCAACTGTAAAATAATCTTGGTGATTAGCTTTTTGAGAAAGCACAAGCACTAATTTAACATAAAACTTAGAAACCTTCAGAGTACAGGAGCCACATCCCAGGGCAGAAGAGCACTGCATTTTAAAGAAAGGCATTAATATGAGGAAGTGAAAGATATTCAGCCTATAAGTCCCCAGTATTTTCCTCCTTCAAATGAGGGTTCTTAACCTCAAGATTTCCTGAGGGGTAGCAATTCTAAATATGCAGAAATATTGCTCCTGAAGACACAACAGAGCATCGCTTTCCTCTTGTTGCCCAATGTTTAGGATGTGGGGCTGAAACCAGGTCCAGAGCAGAAGGGGTAACGATTAAAAAAATAAAGAAGATTGGACCTACAGCCCATCATACAGAGCAAAGCAAGTCAGAAAGGGGAAAACAAATATCATATATTAACTCATATATATGGACTCTAGAAAAATGGTGCAAATGAACCTACTTGCTGGGCAGGAATAGAGATGTAGACACAGAGAAGGCACTTGTGGACACAAGCGGGGAAGAGAGGGCGGGATGGGTTGAGAGAGCAGCACTGGCAGATAAACACTACTGCACACAAAATGTACAACCAGTGGGAAGCTGCTCCAGAGCAAGCTCCCTGCTCTGTGAAGACCCAGAGAGGGAGGCTTGGGGGCGGGGGAGAACCCTAGAGGGAGGGGCTGTGCACACACAGAGCTGATTCACTCTGCTGCACAGCAGAGACTATCACAGCATTGGAAAGCAATCACACCCAACAACAGGACCTCTAAAGTGAAGATACACCCAAAGTAAGCTAAAATTAAGAAGAAGATTTCCATACACCTCAAGGACAGCATGGGCTTCTTAAAACAACAACAACAACAACAGCAAAAAAAAAACCAGCCTACTCATGAGGGAATCATTCTTGATCACCTTTCTTGGACGCATCTCTCTGCTGTTTACACACAGACACAACTAGTAGATCCTATATTAAGACTGCATTAGCTTAAAGGTGATATTAAAAACCTGAACTGTCTCCAAAGTGCCTACCAAAATGGCTCCATACCCTAAACACTGTGAGATGCGTTCGGGTAAAGATTGATGTGCTCCCTCAGTCGTGTCCGACTCTACCCCGTGGGCTGTAGCCCACCATGCTCCTCTGTCCATGGGATTTTACAGGCAAGAATGCTGGAGTGGGGTGCCATTTCCTATTCCAGAGGATCTTCCCAACGCAGGGATCAAACCTGCATCTTCTGTGTCTCCTGCATTGCAGGCGGATTCTTTACCTTATGGTTTCAAAGTAAGTGAGCTGTTTTAATCTTTTAGATTTTATAGTGACTGAGTTCCCATTTACTTTCTTAAAGGGGCTCATAAGATAACCTAGTCTAGGACAAACTACTGAGAATTGAGAAATAAAGAAATATCTCTTGTTCCCAAATATTATTTTCTTGCTTCTCTCTTTTTCTCAATGAATGATAAGCACATTTGCTTCCCCTCTACTTGCATTATTTCTTTAGGACAAGGCTTTATAGTCATTGTGTGCATGCATGCCCAGTTGCTAAGCCGTATCTGATTTTTTGCTACCCCATAAACTGTAGTCCAACAATCTCCTCTGTTCATGAGATTTCCCAGGCAAGAATATCAGAGTGGGTTGCTACTTCCTACTTAAGGGGATCTTTCCCACACAGGGATCAAAACCACATCTCTTGGGTCTCCTGCCTTGGCAGGCAGATTCCCTACCACTAAGCCACCTGGGAAGCCCCAGGTGTCCTCAGGAAAATGCAAATATATTTAGCAAGTCATTCAATAATATCTTAAAGTGTTATAAAAGGCAAGTTCCCACTAGGCGGAATGATTCAAGTAGATAGTATAAAGAATAATCAAGTCATGATATCAATATATGAGAATAGTATTAGGAAGGATATAGAACCTTAGGTATAATTAGCAGGATAGTCCTAGGTGGATTGTTCTATACCAGAATGGGAAAAAAGGCATTGACAAGAAGCATGGGCAGAGAATTAGGTTAGCAGAGTCAACAGATACTCCATAACCTTCACAAGTGCTATATCTGCTTGGGGAAATAATACTCTTATAAAGTCTTATTCTTCTGCATAATAAATTAGTTATTTGCACTAAAGAAACCAACAATAATGATGCAATTTTTTTCTGAATGAATCTTCCTTTGTTGCTATTTAATCAACCTTCATTTTTAATCTGCATATAGAAAAGATTAAATGCTGGGTGCTTAATGACTTTGGGGAAAAAAAAAAAACCACATTGCCTGCATGTTTGATATCACCCTGGGGCTTCTTGTACACCTATGTGAAAAACCGAGAATTACAGTAGAGATTGGCAGTGGTAATGGCTATTTGAAACCCTGCTTCTATAAAACAAATGGCTTCTTTCAATGCTTTCATTCTTCAAATATAACACTTCTCTGAATGGAAAAGACGCCCAACCAAACCATCTGTCAGAGAAGACAGAGATCGGCTGCAAAAGGCAGTTTGTTTTGCTGCACTCTTAAATTTTCTGACTTCAAACTAGATGAACTGTAGGGGAACAGAAAGTACTCTGCTTCCCAGATGCAATAACTGATGCACAGAAATAGTAAGGGGACCGAGAGTTGGTATCATTTATGTATGATCTAAGTTTGGAATACCATCATTCCACACTAGGGACATTTTATATGTTCCCTGTTGATTAAAGGTCAGCTATGTTGGAGGTCAAACACCTGCCTTCTTTTAAAACACTGGGTGTTATGATAGTGTTTGATCCCAAAGTGTCAAGTAGAGAGCTTTGCATACTATTTGCCATATATTCAAACTCATATTAATAGTCTATAAAATATGCCTTATGAAGGCCAGATATATTAAGCTATCTCATGAAGACAATGAATGAAAAGGGAATCATGACACAAGGACTACCTTCTTAAAATCATTGTTTAGTCTAAATGCGAATTTAAAACTACACAGTGCTATGAACAAAGATAAAGAATAAAAGGAAGGTATGAACACAAAAAGGTGAAAAGAAACAAAAAAAACAACCAAATACGAGAACCAAGATATGTCAAAACCAAAATGAAGCACAAATTTCCTCTCAAATACTTTTGGGAAAAGTATTATATTAAAATAAAGACAGCGTTACATGGCTCTGTATAAACAAAAATGTTCTCTCAGGTACTTACTACTTCCAAACCTAAGACCTAAAAGTTCAAATGACTAATAAAGATGATTCCCTTAATATAACAAGACAAGACAAAAATGCCAAATGGAAACAACTTAATACTTATTTAGATTAGTTTTTGATTCCGTGTGTTTAGAAGCCAAAAAGTTCCCCCCTAGAAAATAAAAGAATTCACCCAACTCATATTCTCTAGACTAAATATGGCTATCATAAAATCCACACACAAATACCCAATGAATCCCACGTAGAAAAAAATATGTTCATATATATGCAAATTACCAACTAACTAAATAAAAGCATAAATAAATAAATAAAATAGAAGAGAGGTTAAAGAGTCCTGAACTCCCCCACAGCTAGACTTCAGCAAAGAGAGTAGTGGCTAATAGTAGTCTTTGGCATACTAGCTAAGCATGGACTCCGAGGCAGATCCCCGTCTGGTATCTGAAATCTATTCCTTACCAGTTGTCTAACCCTGGACAATTTACTTTAAGTGTCTGTGGTTGATTTCCATCATATTTAAAGCAGGCATCATATTGCTCTGCATTGCCGATCAAAATGTTTGTTAAAAATTTAACACTTTTATTAGGTAATTTAACAAAATCTATATAAAATTTAGCAAAATTAAATATATATATATAGAGAGAGAGAGAAAGTTTAAGAAAATCTAATACCTAGAAATGAACCCACATTTGTATAGGCAATTAACCTACAACAAAGGAGGCAAGAATACATAAGAGGGAAAAGACAGCCTCTTCAATAAATGGTATTGGGAAAATTGGATAGCTACAACCAAAAAATAAGTCAAACTGGACTACTTTCTCATACCATGCACAAAAATAAACTCAAAATGGATTAAAGACTTAAATATAAGACCTCAAACCATAAAACTTCTAGAAGAAAACATAGGAAAGTACACTTTTTGACATCAGTATTGAGGATATTTTTTGGATATGTCTTCTCAGATAAGGGAAATAAAAGCAAAAATGAACAAATGGGACTACATCAAACTAAAAAAATTTTGCAAAGTGAAGGAAATGACCAAAAAAATGAAAATGTAACCTACCAAATGTGAAAAGCAAATGATATATCTGACAAGGGTTAGTAGCCAAAATATACAAAGAGCTCATACAACATCAAAAAAGAAAAAAAAAAAAAACTGATTTAAAAATAGGCAGACAAAAATAAAAAAGGACAATCTGAATAGACATTTTCCCAAAGAAGACACACAGATGGTCAAGAGGCACATGAAAAGGTGCTCAATACCACTAATCATCAGGCAAATGCAAATCAAAACCACAATAAGACATCACCTCACGCACGTTAGAATGGTTATTATTTAAAAGACAAGTGTCAGCTAGGATGTGGAGAAAAGAAAACCTTCAGGCACTATTGATGGGAATGTTAAATGGTGCAGTCATTATGGGAAATAGTAGGGAGATTTCGCAAAAAATTAAAAATAGAACTACCATATAATCCAGTGATTCCACTTCTGGGTATTTACCCAAAGATATGAAAACCTCATTCAAAAAGAATATATGCACTCATGTTCGTGTGCATGTGTGCAAAGTTGCTTCACTTGTTTCCGACTCTTTGGTGACACTATGGACTGTAGCCTGCCCAACTCCTTGTCCCTGGGGTTCTCCAGACAAGCACACTGGAGGGGGTTGCCATGCCCTCCTCCAGGGGATCTTCCCGACCCAGGGATTGAACCCATGTCTCTTATGTTTCCTGCATTGGCAGGAGATTTCTTTATGACTAGCACCACGTGGGAAGACCTTTACTCATATGTTCATTGAAGTATTGTTTACAATAGCCAAGACATGGAAGAAATCTAAGTTCCTATTAACAGATGAACAGATGAAAAATATGTGGTATATATATATATATACACACACACACACACACACAATTGAATATTATTTAGTCATACATTAATGTAGTCTTCTATTATGGGTAAACATAGATGACCTAGAAAATGTTATGTTAAATGAAATGTCAGAGAAAAACACATCCTGTGTGATCTCACTTACATGTGGAATCTAAATAATAAAACAATGATGAGCAAAAATCATCATCTTTTATTTGTGTCTCATGACTGTGAGATCAATCCCATGAAAAATAAAATAAAAATATAAAACAAAACAAATGAACAAGCATAATGACACAGAAACAGAATCATAGATACAGAGAAGAAACAACAGGTTACCGGATGGGACGGGGTGAAGGGAGAAGAAAAATGGGTGAGTGGGAATAAGGGGTACAAACTTCCAATTGAAAAACAAGTGAGTCACGACTATAAAATGTACAATGTGGGGAATATAGTCAATAATTTTGTAACATCTTTGGTGACAGATGGTAACTAGACATCATGGGGATTATTTTGAAATATACAGCAATATCAAATCACTATGCTGTATGAAAGAAACTATTATAGTGTTGCAGGTCAATTATACTTCAAAAACAAGCAAACTCCAAGAAAAAGATATCAGATTTTGGTTCCCAGAGCCAGAAAATAGGGGAAGAAATAATTGAATAAAGGCAGTCAAAAGATACAAACTTACAGCCATGAGATAAATAAGTACTACAACATGTAATTTATCTGCAGCATGTTGTATATTAAAATTGTTAAAAGAGTAAATCCTAAGAGTTCTTATCACTGGGGAAAGTTTTTTTCTATTTCTTCAATCTTGTATCTATACAAGATGATGAATGTTCAATAAACTTATTGAATGGGACTTCCCTGGTGGTCCAGTGGTTAAGACTCCACCCTTCTGATGCAGAGGGTGTGGGTTCGATCCCTGGTCAGGGAACTAAGATTCCACATGCCACAGAGCACAGGCAAACAATAAATAAACAGAAAAAAAAAAATTAACTTATTTTGGCAATCATTTCATAATGTATATAAGTCAAATCATTATGCTGTACACCTTAAAATTATACAGTACTGTATGTCAATAATATCTCAATATTATTGGGGAAAAATTCATAAAGATTATGCCTGAGATTTAATATTTTTAAAAAATGTTAGCTAGGATTACTGTCACTACTACTATACTATTATTATTTATATCATCGCAATTAGCCTCTGGCATGTTTCTAGATGGATTGTAAATGTTGTCTGGAGATGCAAATAGAAAGAAATCTAGAAATTTGGTTCCATTTAATGTTATTTAAATATGATAATGGCTTCTGATTAGAAGAAAAGCTAAGAACTGTTTCATCCTTTTCCACCATAAGATCTATTTCTTGAGAAATGATAATAATGGTAGACTTGCATTTAGATGAAGAC
This sequence comes from Muntiacus reevesi, assembly GCF_963930625.1. Lineage (NCBI taxonomy): Eukaryota > Metazoa > Chordata > Mammalia > Artiodactyla > Cervidae > Muntiacus > Muntiacus reevesi. The sequence goes on from NC_089251.1 coordinate 205,888,607, forward strand.
TCTAGTCATTTATTTAATGCGTATTTATTAGACACTCTACACCAGACTGAATTAGGTGCTGGAGATTCACTAGCAAAAGCGAGCAAAAAATGCCTTATTCTCTCTGAACTTATGTTCTATGTGTGAGGAAGGGATACAGACAACAAAGAGAGTAAGTAAAAATAATATAGCATATTAGAAAGTGGCAAGTGTTGTGAAGAAAAGAGTGCTTAGAAGAAAAGTGGTACAAATTTTAAAAAATCCTTGTAGGAAAAGATTCACTAAGAACTAATTTGATTAAGGTCTTTGAGAAATTGAGGGAGTCTTCCCTGAAGATATTTTAGAGAAGCTAATTCTAGGCTAATGAAACAGCATAGGCAAAGGCATGACTGAGGGACAGCGAAAATTTCAGGCTGCACGTATGGAATCAGACAGTTACACTAAGGGATAAAACCTCCAACTGGGAGAGTACACAATTACACAACACACATACACACAATTTCATTTGGTACCCTCACGACAATCCACAGCAGTACCACCAAGCCAAATGCTATGAGCAAGAGGGAGTTTGAGGAGATGAGTTCAGTTAAGTATCAAGGTGCTCAATGACATAAGGGAAAGTGAAAGTCACTCAGTCGTATCTGACTCTTCAAAACCCCATGGACTATAATCCATGGAATTCTCCAGGCCAGAATATTGGAGTGGGTAGCCTTTCCTTTCTCCAGGGGATCTTCCCAATCCAGGGATCAAACCCAGGTCTCCCACATTGCAGATGGATTCTTTACCATCTGAGCCACAAGGGAAGTCCAAGAATTCTGGAGTGGGTAGCCTATCCCTTCTCCAGTGGATCTTCCCAACCCAGAAATAGAACTGGGGTCTCCTGTAAAGCAGGTAGATTCTTTACAAACTGAGCTATCAGAGAACATGGGTGCTTATAAATCATGAAAATAACTTAGTGAGATGAGGAAAACTTGCAAGATTTTAACCTAAGGAACACTCATTTAAGTCTTAGCCTAATCATTTAGGATGGACAAATCTATTTTTATTAATCTTGATGCAGTTATAATATATGAATAATTTCCAAGAAAATGAGGTCGATGTGATCACTAAATTTTAATGAGAAATTACACTGAATGAGAAATACAGAAAGAGTTTTAAAGGAAATATACTATATTAATTAGCAAATCTTAACAAATATTTCAAATTGAAAATCACGGTGTATTAATATATAACCTAGTACATATCATGGGGAATTAACAGCATTTATCATGACTACAGGTATAGCACAAACTAATAAAATTACACTTGGAAGACTACTACAAAAGTTAGTAATAGGATCCTAAAGAGTATAGACATATGCAGTTTACCCAAGTGAATTCTGAATCACACCAACTACAAATGCTACAGTATATTCATTTTCTTAATCATAATTCAAGACCCCAATGTCCTACTGCTTCATTAAAACAGGATGTGAAATAAGCCAACTCTTAAATTTTATGGCCAAGATTTACCAACATCCCAGATTTTGGCTATGAACCAAGTCTTCTATTAGGGTTTATAGTGCGCTTTAAAGGCAGTAGAGGAAATGAGATGTTAACCTCCAAAGAATATAGCCAATAAGATCTCTTACCCTACAATCTGGATTCAGAACTAAATTACTGTGACCAAAATGCTGAAGTTGACCAGCTTGCACTGGTGGTATCTTGACAATTGCTGAAGGTAAGTTTACGAGTCCATATTTGCCAACTCCATTTATTCCAGTCTCCACTGTTTCCCGGTACTCTGTGATTAAATATTTGCTCATGTCATACTTATTTACCAGTATCATCCATCATCTCACCATGACCGGACTAAGCCTATCCATTCATATCTTAAGATGTGACTTAATTTCCAATATTACAATAAAGCAACTCCTGATAGGAAGCTCTTCTCTTTTCAGCTCCATATATTTCATCATAGTTTGTGGTTATATTAAACCTAATGTTGCCCTCCAGCTGTTCTCTGATAAGCTCCTTCAGGACAGCCGCCCTACACACACCGTACTCACAGCTTCTTATGCTCTAGCAAAGTGCGAGGTGCAAATAGAGAGTTCAGTAATGATCCATGAATGCCTTAAGAGTCCCCAGGAAGATATGGTCAGAGGTCTTGGCCATGATTTTGCTTATATAAAAATAAATGTTAAAGTTGATCCTTTAGAAAAGTTCTCTTTCCTGGGGTTAACTACCCACTGAAAGGGTAGCTTACAAATATGTATGCTACTAGTGGCATACACATGGCACTAGTGGTAAAGAACCGCCAGCTAATGCAGGAGACATAAGAGAAGCAGGTTCAATCCCTGGGTTGGGAAGATCCCCTGAGGGAGGGCATGACAACCCACTCCAGTATTCTTGCCTGGAGAATTCCATGGACAGAGGAGCCTGACGGGCTTAGTCCACAGGACTGCAAAAAGTCAGACACAATTGAAGCAACTTAGCACGCACACACACACATATTCATATATATGTATACATTTTAATGTAGTGTCAGTTTTAGCTATCATGGATTAACACAACTCTAAAAAATTATATTTTGAAATAGAAAACTGAAATCTCAATTTACTATAAATATAATCTGATAGTAATAATTTAAAAAATATTCTCTCACAAAATAGAGAGGAATAACTAATCTAGTAGGCCATTGTCAACATAATAAGCCCAGTAGGAGAAGCACACAGATTCAAGATTCAAGCAAGGCAGATGTTAATATATTCTGTTAAACATTTGTCATCTGAGGGAAGAATATGCTCCAGTGATCAAATATATTTAAGTTGAACTCTAATTCTTCTGCCCTAGCTGAAATTTTTCTTTTCTACATTTCAAATAAATTAGAAAACCACAGGAGGAGAGCTCTGGGAAAACACTGCTGTGCTTTATGGATTGTCCACAATTAATAAATAAAATGAACCCTGGTCTCTGAAAAAATTGCACTTCGATGGCACATATTTTTTTCCTCAATGTTGAAAACACCTCAGATTGACATGAAATACTGCTTCTTATATTTCTTTTAAGACGTGTTCTTCCTCTACACTTCTGTTCCATTAAATATTTGGTTGTCATGTCAAATCCACTTTTTCACCAAACTGGAAGTAATAAAGTAAGTAATATACTGTGTGTTGGTACACCAGTCATTGTGGAAGAGAAGTGAGAGAACATTAGCGTGCCCACTGAGGAGCTGCTTGTTTGTTAAGGATGAAATGCCACAAAATACCCCACAAGGGCCATTAAGAAAGGACTATTGTGGGACAAAACTAAGTGAGCGGCAGCTGTTAAGAATTCTGACAAAGCAATAAAAGCTTCTACCACTTCTAAATGAATAAGCTGAGGTCCCACAAGTTTTAATCGTTATCCAACTCCCAGTGTCAAAATATATCATAATAATTTACAGGTATGTGTAACCAAAGCAATATTTATTATGACAGAACAATGGCAGAAAGACATTAACACAAGTAGACATGAGAATGTGAACATGTGCAGACTCCTTGGGGGAAGAAGTAAATAACTGGGTAGACTTTAAAGCACAAGCTCAAAGTAATATCTAGAAATATATTCACACTTTTAAGAGACAAACAGGAAAAAAAAAGTCTCTCCTTCCAGAGTTGCAAACCCAACAGAATATTCATCTCTACATGTGTGTGTGTTTTTTTTTTGGGGGGGAGGGGGCTTTTTCATCACGCATGCAAGCTTAGTTGCTCAATTGTGTCTGACTCTGCGAGCCTTTGGACTATAGCCTGCCGGGCATCTAAACCCAAGGGATTCTCCAGGTAAGAATACTGGCCTGGGCATCCATGCCCTCCTCCAGGTGATCTTCCTGACCTGGGAATGAACCCATGTCTCCTGTGTCTCCTGCACTGCAGGCAGATTCTTCACCCGCTGAGCCATTGGGGAAACCCCTTTTTCATCATATTAGAACATAAAAAACATTTAATCCTAACATCTTTAAGAGTACACAACAATGATAAAATAGGAGAGGGACAAAGATCATATGATCTTAAAGATAAATCTTCTGTGAAAGCCACCAGGAATCAGAATTAGTATCCCCAAAAAAGTCTCATGAGTGCGAAATAGGCATTTGAATTACAGAGCACCCCTCATCTTCTAATCACATGTTGTTTCTTCAAATAAGTCTTCCCAGTCAGTGATAATGATTAACATGTGTTGAATGCCCAAAATATACCCCCAAATCTGCATTAGACAGTGTCCCAATATAGATTTATCAGACAGGCAAAATGCAACCCTAGGAGTCTGACCAATGCAATTCTTTTCCTATGCACAGCACAGCAAAGGCTCCTTCAGAAAGACTTTTTTTTTTTTTTTTTTTTAATAATTCTGTTTAGTTATGTATTTTTGGCCATGCTGGCTGTTCACCGCTGTTACGGCCCTTCTCCAGCTGCAGTGAAATCGGGCCACTCTTCCTTGCTGTGCATGGGCCCTAGAACACAGACTCAACAGCATTGGCACAGAGTCTCAGCCGCTCCACAGCATATGGAATCCTTCCCGACCAGGGATCAAACCCACATCCCTTGCACCAGAGGCACCAGAGCACCTTTTTTTTTTTTTTGTCTTCCTCAGGGGACCTGGAAGGCTGCATCTGCACAAGAATATACAACACTGAGAACTTTCTATTGTATTGAACATCGTGTATTAGTGTATTCAACTTCACACACCAATGCCCATTCTATCCCCTACCATCTAGATTATAGCAAGTGTTCACAGCCTACTGTAAAGGGAGTCAGCAACAAAGGCTTGAAACTGACATATACACACAACTATATATAGATAGTAAACAAGATATATAGATAGTTAATATATAGTTATCTATATATAGAGAGAGTTAATATAGATAACTTACATAGATAGTTAATATAGATAAGAACATATTGAATAGCAACAGGGCATGCTATTCAATACTCATTCTGTAATGACCGATATGGGAAGAAAATCTAAAAAAAATAAATACTGGATATATATGTATGTATAACTGATTCATTTTGATACACAGCAGAAACTAAAAAAAAAAAATCATAAGTCAACTATACACCAATAAAAAATGCAATATTTATTCATATATTAAAAAATGCCTAGAAAAAAAAGAGAGAGAAAGAAAATCACTTCAGGCTCTTACATTAACAGCAAGAAAGAGCTTAGAATGACCTGGTGAGAAAGTCAGGCCTCCTGAAGGTCAGCTTGGCTAATATGTTACATTTGATAAGTTTACAAACTTCTCTGAACTTCTCAGTTTCCGTATCCATACATCAGGGATCGTGATATCTTGCTCATATTACACACACTGAGTCACAGAAAAACAATAACAATACTCAAAAAATATGACAACTATAAACAATTACTTTCCTGACAATTTTTTTAATCTAAGGATAGTCCACCAAGCATATAATATTCAGATTACTGCTTTTTAAAGTCACTTGGAATAGCTTCTTTCTGGATGCATATTTAGATATGTTAGTATGTTTTACTGTTAATATTTAGAGATGCTTTTGTTAATTTAGTTTGTCATAATTTAAGCTATGTATCTACAGAGATTCAAAAGCACTTCTACAAGATAACATATATTCAAAGAAAAATATACTTCTTTTCCTGTCACTGTCACATCATTGCCCTCTTCCTGTAACAGGGAAAAATGTTTATAAGGTTATGTCTATCTTTCTAGGTTTGTATTTTTATATCTGTAAGTATAAAGATAAGTGTGTGTATGTGTATACAATTATATTTTGTGCCATTTATCTAAGAGTATGCATATTGATCCTCTTGGGAAAATGGTAGTATACAATACACACTTCTCTCTACATTGTGTGTATATGTTTTCTCTAATGAATGCGTATATTTAACATATATATATAAATGATGGTAATAGTGAATATAAATATATCAATCATTCTTATAACTGCAAAGTACTGCATTGGTATAGATGTATCCCAATACTATTAAAGGAAACTTGGGTTGCTTCAGTCTTTGGCTATTATAGACTCACAGTGAATTACGTTGTGTGTACTTTTTGTTTTCCTAATTTTGACAATACATTTTCAAACTGATTTCTAAAAGTGTAATTGCTGAGTCAAAGGGCAAAAGTACATTTAGTTGTACTAAATAGTGCCAAATTTGTCTCCATATAAAATTATACCATTTTACATTTCTACCAGCAAGTCTGAGAGCTTCAACAACAGTATATATTACAAAACTTTTGTATTGCTGCCAATCAGAATGGTGAAAATTGGTATTGCAGTATAATTTCAATTTGAGTTTCTTTTTTAGGAGAAAATATAAGCCTCTTTATACACAGTTAGAAAGTATTTGCATTTCTGTTTTCTACCCATTTTCTATCATCAACCTTTCTCAGATTTCCTGTTTTATGACCTCGTCCATGAATTTTCTGAATGGCATGAATTTTCTAAAGTACTGCATGTTATCTTAATGCAATTCTGTAGGCTTAAAATTACTCAAGCCATGGTTCTTTTTAGTTAAATTCAATGATATTTGAACAGTCATAATAGACATTAGCCCAAGCTTTTCTTTACACAGAAAGATCCAGTTACCTGACATATACCCAAGACACCACTTCCTTACTAACCCCCTTTCCTCCCATTGCTTCAATCTTAGTCTCAACTGGTTCTTTCCCTGCAGCTTCTAAACATTTTTCAGTTCCTGCTGTCCTAAAAAATAAGAAGAGAAATCAAACAAGTAATATAAAATAAAACTTAAGAAACAAAAAAACCTGCTGAATTCCATGACTCTTCTACTCTTACTAGTCTTACTCCTTCCCTGCTCAGCAAAACTCTTTTGAAGTTTTACTTCCCACATGTTCTTCCTCATGGTTCTAACTGCTGCTTCTTGGCCAACAAACAGGTTTCTCAGGAAACTGCTAAGATGGTCTGGTATCCCCATCTCTCTAAGAGCTTTCCAGTTTGTCATGATCCACACAGTCAAAGGCTTTGGCGTGGTCGATGAAAGAGACAAGAAGGCCTTCTCCAATGAACACTGCTTAATAATAGAAGAAAACAAAAAGAAGGGAAAGACTAGCGATCTCTTCAGGAAAACTGGAAACACCAAGGGAGCATTCTGCCCAAAGATGGGCACAATAAAGGATAAAAATGGTAGAGACCTAGTAGATGCTGAAGAGATCAAGAAGAGATGGAAAGAAAACATGAAAGAACTGTACAGAAAAGATCTTAAGGAACCAGATTACTATGAAGGTGTGATTAGTCACCCAGAGCCAGACATCCTGGAGTGCAAAGTCAAACGGGCCTTAAGAAGGACTACTGTTAATATAAGTTAGTGGATGTGATGAAATTCCAGCAGAAGTATTAAAATCCCTAAAGGATGATGCCATCAAGGTCTTGCATTCATTATGTCAGCAAATCTGGAAGACACAACAATGGCCACAGGACTAGAAGTGTTAGTTGCTCAGTCGTGTCCAACTCTTTGTGACCCCACAAACTGTAGCCTCTGTAACTGCCAGGCTTCTCTGTCCATGGGATTCTCCAGGCAAGAATACTGGAGTGGATTGCCATTCCCTTCTCCAGAGATCTTCCTGACCCAGGGGTTGAACCCGGGGCTCCTGCATTGCAGGAAGATCCTTTACCATCTGAGGTACAGGGAAGATCCACCCTTCCCTGGTGGACTAGAAAAGGTCAGTCCTCATTCCAATTCCCAAGAAGGGTAGTACCAAAGAATGTGCTAACCATTGGACAATTGCACTCATCTCCCATGCTATTAAGGTCATGCTTAAAATCTTGCATGCTAGGCTTCAGCATTATGTGAACCAAGAACCTCCAGATTTCCAAGCTGGGTCTAGAAAAGGAAGATGAGCTAGAGATCAAATTGCAAAAATTTGCTGGATTATAGAGAAAATAAGGGAATTTCAGAAAAATATAATATATATATATATACTATATATTATATATTACACATAGTGATGACTTCCAAATTTATATCTAGTTTCCTATCTTTTCTAAGACTTAGTCTCAGCTCAACAATGTACAAAAGTATCTCAAACTTCATATATCACAAACTAACTTCTCAGTTGGACTTGTTTCTCCTAATGTATTCTAAGAATCTTCCCACCACGTCCCTGAGCCAACAAACTGAAAAACCTGGGAGGCATTCTGCACTCACACTATTCCCTCAAAGTAGTTCCATACTTAAATATACAGCCCTGAAGGTGTATCATCATCCTACTTGACTCCCAAGGCCTGATAAACTGAAACTATATTTTCAAACTCTTTACTCTGTTCATTCCTTATAACCACAATTTTAGCCCAGGTGCTTTATCTCATCTGCACTTATTGGCAGACTGTTCACTGGAGAGTTTTACTCTCCAGTCCATCCTACATTTAAATGAAACATATAAAACTGGCCTTGAGTGTCACCTGCTTGAAGTCCTCCAACAGTCTCCTCACTTGCTAGGGAAGAGCCCAAGCTGCTATGAATATCCTATTTGTTGTTGCTTAGTCACTAAGTCATATCCAACTCTTTGCGACTCCATACACCATAGCCCACAGGCTTCTCTGTTTATGGGATTACCCAGGCAAGAATACTGCAGTGGGCCACCATTCCTTCTCCAGGGAATCTTCTTGATCGAACCCACTTCTCAAACAATCAGGTGGATTCTTTACCACTGAGCCACCAGAGAAGCCCAAATGAATACCCTATAGAGACAATGATTCTTAGGACCAGCCTCCTCCATCCCCCAACCTCATCACACACCACTTCCTTGAAATTTGTGGACAGTCATACACAATTGCTTGTAATGTCTCCATAAGTAGCAATGATTGGGTCCTATACAATTCATGCATCACACTGCCTTCTTGAAGTGATTACCATCCCTCCTCCTTATCCTATCTCTGCTCATGTTTCAAGTCTCAGGTCAAAGGTCATCTTTTCTGGGACGTCTTCGTTGACTCCCTTCCATTACCACACTGAAGGATGAGCTGAGCGAAACTCTTACAAGATGCCTGTAGCATTCATTGCACACTCTGCTACCTTCACCAAACCACTGTGCGCTTGCCTGTTTCTGCCTTCATTTCACTTTAGGCTCTGAGAGCTCTATCGTCTTCTTCAAAAATATGAATGCAGTGATGAATACAGTTCCTGTGTATAAGTTTCATCTGTGTGTATCTGCTACCCCAAGTATATAAAGAGCACTCTATTTCCTCTACATAGAAAAATATCCATGTAAAACCAAGTTTACAAGCAAAAAGAACTAAGACCAGGAATGAAGAAGAGAATAAAAACAAAGGAATTACTGAGCAGTAAGAGAGAGAGAATAGAGGAAGAAATAAAAGAAACTTTCTCCTTAATTGCCAAAGAGTTACAAGGAATTAAGTTAATGTAATAGACTTTTGGAAAATTCAAGCAATTAAAGAATTCTGTGAAATTCATAATCAATACAATTAATATGGGGTGCATTTATTGTGAGGTAAAGGTGGTGGGGAGTTGCTCCATTATATTGTAATCAGCTTTATTCTTGAAAATAACTTTAATATTTTCACCAGAGAACAGTCAGTTCCTGGAGAACTCCAATTCCTGGAAAATTCCTATAATGAACGTACATGCATTACAATCTATACTAATAGGTTTATAATTACAGTAATTACCTCTAAATATGGTGACCCTCATATGTAATACTGTCCAGATTATATTCTCTTGTTAAAATAGCTTCCTGGAGTTTCCGCTACACTGAATTAGAGTCACATCCATCTATGCCCAAATAGATAACATTAAATAGCTGTATTTATGTTATTTTCTTCTTGGTTTGTTAATCATAATTCTAAAATATTCCATGCATTCTTAATGTAATTTTCTTCAGAAATTAAAAAAAACTTGAAGCTTAGTACAAATTGACGTAAATTTAAAATATTTCTTGCTGAAAAATTGAGTTTTACATACTTTTTAAAAAATTTTTGAAACTATCCATCATTCTTTAGGACTCTAGCAATAATTATTCTGCATAATGAATTCCGTAAAATGGTGAGTTAATATTTCATGAGTTCTTTTTTAGTTCAGACTCTTGTAATACTTTAAAACTTTTGTCATTGCATTCATTTCTCTGGTGAAATGTTCTACATTTATGTTAATGAGTGCTGAAAAATATAAATTCTTGGCTTTAACTTCTCACTCATTAATACAATGCAGTTCAGCCTCCAAAGCTTTTAAAGCAGGTCAGAAGTTCCTGCAATTTGTTATATACTTATAGTCTAAAAGTTGAAAAACAAAGAAACAACAACAAATGTATCTATAAAAGCAGGCCATAGGAACAAGCCAGTTAACCTGTTCTGAGTTCTAGGGATGAGATACTTTAAAACAAATGTTACAGTGTTTATACAAATTCAGAATTAAAAAGTTATAAACAAGCTGCAATATACCTCATTTTATAATCCTGAACCAATTATAAAACTAAAAATATCAAGCAATATTATTTTCCTACTTTATCTCAACATTTTATTAACATACAACAAAAGATTACTATATGAAATTTAATTTTTCTCAAGCAATGCTTCAGTTCAGTTCAGTCGCTCAGTCGTGTCCAACTCTTTGCAACGCCATGAATCGCAGCACATCAGGCCTCCCTGTCCATCACCAACTGCCGGATTTTACTGAAACTCACGCCCATCGAGTCGGTGATGCCATCCAGCCATCTCATCCTCTGTCGTCCCCTTCTCCTCCTGCCCCCAATCCCTCCCAGCATCAGGGTCTTTTCCAACGAGTCAACTCTTTGCATGAGGTGGCCAAAGTATTGGAGTTTCAGTTTCAGCATCAATCCTTCCAATGAACATTCAGGACTTATCTCCTTTAGAATGGACTAATTGGATCTCCTTGCAAGTCCAAGGGACTCTTAAGAGTCTTCTCCAACACCACAGCTCAAAAGCATCAATTTTTCGGCGCTCAGCTTTCCTCAAAGTCCAATTCTCACATCCATACATGACCACTGGAAAAACCATAGCCTTGACCAGACGGACCTTTGTTGGCAAAGTAATGTCTCTGCTTTTTAATATGCTATCTAGGTTGGTCATAACTTTCCTTCCAAGGAGTAAGCATCTTTTAATTTCATGGCTGCAGTCACCATCTGCAGTGATTTTGGAGCCCAAAAATATAAAGTCTGACACTGTTTCCACTGTCTCCCCATCTATTTCCCATGACATGATGGAACCAGATGCCATGATCTTCATTTTCTGAATGTTAAGCTTTAAGCCAACTTTTTCACTCTCCTCTTTCACTTTCATCAAGAGGCTTTTTAGTTCCTCTTCGCTTTCTGCCATAAGAGTGGTGTCATCTACATATCTGAGGTTATTGATATTTCTCCCGGCAATCTTGATTCCAGCTTGTGCTTCTTCCAGCCCACCGTTTCTCATGATGTACTCTGCATATAAGTTAAATAAGCAGGGTGACAATATACAGCCTTGACATACTCCTTTTCCTATTTGGAACCAGTCTGTTGTCCGTGTCCAGTTCTAACTGTTGCTTCCTGACCTGCATATAGGTTTCTCAAGAGGCAGGCCAGGTGGTCTGGTATTCCCATCTCTTTCAGAATTAAGCAATGTTGGAACTTAGCAATAAAGCATTTTTTAAGGTTTTCAACATTCTCTTTGACTTCATATTGTGCATTATTAAATACTGTTATTAATTTTCCTTAACTCTGTTTTGCAGAAAATATATTACTTAAGATAATAGCTACCAGTAGATTATTCTCTTTCACTGTAAATACTTCAGGCAACTTGCTGTCCCCTGTTGCAATTCAGAGATTCTGACCATATGTGATGGTGCAAATGTTTACATTAGGATATCCACCTCTTGTACAAATGCTGGAAAGTATACTGGGTGAAGAGATAAATAGCTGACTTTCTTATCTAACATTTATTAATAACCAGGTACTTCAAAAGAGCCACTATTGGCCTGAACCATTAATTACAGCTGGGTTGGCTTTGCCTAGAGTAGCTCTCCCACATACGACTTCTGTAAATTGTGATAAATGGGAGCATCCATGGAGGACAACCTCGAAAGAGAATGTTACTCTTGTCAAGTTCCTGCCACCATCATCTTATAAAGTTCAAGAAATGGAAGAAGTATGACTTCACACACATCATCCACAAACGTTCACGTTTTTCTCTCCCTTCTCCTTTTTGTAATATCTTCTTCTACTCTAGCCAATGTAACCCAGCCTAGTCAGCTCAGCTGCATGGTTAATTCTTATCAGGAAGCATAAGAATTCCTCCTGACATACCAAGTTATGGAAACATAATAATAATGATGATGATGATAGTAATAATAACCATAATAATAATAATAGCCAAAGACTACATCATTCTGATGATTGGACATGAGTTTAAAGTACTGTTTCCTTTTTGACTCTCTCTTTTTTTTAAGGGTTTTTTTTTTGTTTGTTTGTTTCTTATTTTTGATGTGGACCATTTTTTTTTAAGTCTTTCTTCAATTTGTTACAATACTCTTCTGTTTCATGTTTCAAATTTTTGGCCACCAGATATTTGCGGTCTTAGTTCCCCAATCAGGGATCGAACCTGCACCCCTTATATTGGAAGGTGAAGTCTTAACCACTAGATCACCAGGGAGGTCCCCTTTTTTATTCTTGATATTCCTCAGGAATAGTGTTACTGCCCTTGGGGCCATTATTCTTATTATTAGGTTTTAAAGACTCTTTCAACTGCTTATTCAGAAAGTCATTGAGTTGCCTATTCCCTCCCCCTGTCTGGACTTCAAATCCCAAGATACTGATTGAATTTAAAGTTCAAACTAATGTAATTAAACTCACCTGTCAGTTTAGAGTGTGCTCTTGGTCACCTGGTCACACAGAAAGCTTCCAGCACACCCTCCTACAAGCCCCGTACCCTTTGGATTCTGTTTCTCCCAGACTTTGTTCTTCCAAGTTTCTTTAATACTCTTTTAATCTAGCTTTTGGAGTTCTTGTCCTTCTGCTGTACATCATCTCACTCTGAACTTTTCCTGTGAGATTATATAACAAAAGGCTAAATGTTCATCACATCTGTCAAAACAAGTTCACTCAGGCTTCACCAGCCCTAGTACCCTTAAAGTGGTTCACAAATTGGGAGCTATGATAAATACTAATCAGCTTAATAAAGATTACCTCTTCTTCTAAATCCCAAACTTCTTTCTCTTCAAATCATTTCTACCACAAATGCAAATCTCACAACAATTTTTTTTTGAAACTTTCTCACTGATGATTCAAAATTAACAAATCCCAGTCTCTGCCCTTAAGAGATGTGGCTATTTGGAGAGAGACCAGTAAACAGGTAAATACGAAATAGGATGGAGTAAAAGAGTCTGAAAGATTGTAGCCAGAGAGCACTTAGCTGAAACCAACAAGTTAGGAATGCTTAAAATGCATTTTAACCTTTATTCCTGAGGGCCACAAGTCAGAGTCAATATAAAAGGGTAGTAAAACAAAGTAAAAAGAGTTTTTGAGGTGAAACTTTGAAGAGCAAATCTCTACAGATATTCAGGGATAACTAGTAATTTCCTATTTGTGCTCTATTTTCATCTCCATCATTACCATGGGCACCTCATTGCAATAATCATCAGTAGCATCACTGTGTCTACATAAAGTTTCACTAGAAGGTTGACTTTGTAAGTTTAGGAATAGTATAATGCTTGACATATAATAGATACTCAATAAATGTTTATTCAATTAAAAAAGAATAGGACTTTTTTCATAGAGTTTGGAGTACAAACGGAAGTACCCATCTCTAAGAAATAAAAGAATACTTACGTGGCATTTTGGGGTACCAAAACATTTTATTACAGCAGTGGACAATATTATTCTATGTTCTTTTCTGCTCTGAGCAAGATAGAGTTGCTTAAAATGTGGTGAGAGCTACTTTTGCACAACTTAGGTTATTGTGCCAAGAGAAATCTCCAAGCAACTTATTCCTTTTTCCTCACTGGGTGTGTGCGTGTGTGTGTGCACACATGTGTGCAAATTTTCACATTTTCCTTCACTGGGTGTTTGTGTGCACACACAATTTTTCACATTCCAAAAAGGACTCTTGGCAGCCTGTGATCCCTGTAGTATAAGCCACACTACTCTTCTCAGGAGGTAAGTTTACTACTAGGACCATCTTGATTTCTACATTCCCATCTCCCCTAAAAGTGAGGGAAAATGGAATTATAAAGCAGTATTCCAAGTAGAACAGTAGTATGCAGGAGGGGAGAGCACAGAAAAACAGCTTTCTATCACTCAGATTACACAAGGGTCTTCTGAGATGGCCTTCCCACCTTCTCCCTTAGTGAAGTAACTCTTGCTTGACTCATGGGTAAATAAAGGAGAAAGGTGCCATGTCTAGGGACACACACCATGGAGAGAGGTATATACACTAGCACTGAAGTCCATTTTAAGCAATACTACTGAGAATAGGATAATTTTTATGTATTATTAAGGTCTAAGGAGTGACAGGAATAATTTTTTAAAATATTTTACAGAAAATGATATTCCTGAGAACCCAAAAGATTTTGTTCCTGGATCATTTTCCCCCATCTGAAAAAGCTCACTTCATGTGAAATCTTTGGAATTCCATCGATCCCAGCTTAGCTGCTTCTTCCAGCATGAAATGTGACTGGATAAAATATTTCACAGTGGCAGAATTCATTAAAGTAATTATATCTCAGAACTAAAGTATCCTTGCAGCCATAATAACCAACTTCTATATACAAGGTCGTCCCATCCTTTAAAATGTACACCTTCTCAGAAGTCTAGATATATATTTTACTTTTTGGCACCAAATTATTCTAGATGGTCATAATTTCTCTGAAGTTAAAAGTTTATTTAGAACATGTGATATTTTCAATGAAATAGTGCATTAAATTTATTCCCAAATAAATATATTTCTTGACTATACCTTGATAAATGTGATTGTTTTACATATAATTCTATGTTTAAGTGAAAATAATAAATTCTTGTCTTTTTAAGCATCACTGCATTTGAAGGATTGTTTTCCATTAACTACAACTTGCCTCCACATTCTAAAGAGGCTCACATGGATAGACTACGGCCAAATATAGCATTGACGCCATGACACCACTTTTTTAAAAAATTTTTATTGACACTGAAGCTTCTCTTCAAATTTCTAGTCTGATCCCCAACCCTTAAATATTAAGTGGTATTATGAATTTTTTTTAAAATTGAACTACAATAAACTTACATTAGATTCAAGTGTACAATAGTGATTTGACACTTTCATATATTATAAAATGATCACCATGATAAACCTGATTACCATCAGTGACCATACAAATGGAGACAGAAATGGCAACCCACTTCAGTATTCTTGCCTGGAGAACCCCAAGGGCAGAGAAGCCTGGAGGGCTACAGTACACCGGGTCGCCAGAGTTGGACATGACTTAGCAACTAAACCATCACCACCACCATACAAAACAGTGCAAACAACTGAATCAAAAGATGGACAAGGGGCTTATGAAAAAATGTTCAACAATGCCAATTATTAAATAAAGGCAAATCAAAACTACGAGATGTCACCTCACATCAGTCAAAATGGCCATCATTAAAAAATCCACAAACAATAAATTCTGGAGAGGGTGTGGAGAGAAGAGATCCCTCATATACTGTTGGTAGGAATGTCAATTGATGCAGTCATTATGGAGGTGCCTCAAAAAACTACAAACAGAGCCATCACAGGATCCTGCAATCCCATTCCTGGGCATATATCCAGAGAAAAACACAGTCTGAAAGAATACATGCACTCCAGTGTTCACTGTAGCACTGTTTACAATAGCCAAGATATGGAAGCAGCCTACATGTCCATCAACAGAGAAATGGATAATGGAGATGTGGAACATATATGCAATGTGATATTACTCAGCCACTAAAAAGACTGCAATAATGTCATTTGCAGCTATATGGATGAACCTAGACTGTCATACTCAATGAAGTAAATCAGACAGAGAAAGGAATATCATATGATACTGCTTATAAGGGGAATCTAAAAAGAAATGATACAAGTGAACTTACTTACAAAACAGAAACAGACATATAGATTTAGAGAAGGAAATTATGATAACCAGGGTAGAAAAGTGAGGGGAAGGTATAGTTAGGGAGTTTGGATGGACAGTTACACATTGCTACATTAAAACAGATAACCAACAAGCACCTACTGTGTAGCACAGGAAACTGTTCAACATAATGTAACAACCTAAACAGGAAAAGAATTTGAAAAAGTATAGATAAATGTATATGCATAATTGAATCCCTTTGCTGAACACCTGAAACTATTGCAACATTGTTAATCAACTACACTCCAACATAAAATACAAAGTTTTTAAAAAAGTCACAACCAAAAAATAGTATGTCTCTGACTATTTCCCCCACATTTTACATTTCATACCCAAGACTCATTTATTTTGCTACTGGAAGGTTGTACCTCCTTATTTCCCTCACCTGTTCCCTTCCCCAACCACCAGTTTGTTCTCTGTATTTCATGGGATCACTTTCATCCTTACAATGTTTTTCATCCTTTAAACACTTTTAAATTCTTCACATGCTCAAATAGTTTTTATGCTCAGACATAGTTCTGTTTTTACCAACAATATTTGAGTCTGTGGTAGTTTTGAGACGCTTGCAAATTCTTTACACGTCTTTAATAAAGTATTTTTCCCTCTTTGTTATTTGGGTTGACCCTATCTCTTGCTTTAACCAATAGAAACTGGCAGAAGAGAAGCTCTATAACTTCCAAGGTTGATTATTAAGAGATCTGCAATTTCTGCCTTCACTGCTTTAAATGTTCCCTTTTGCAAGAAAACTAACTGGCAAAAAGGATAAGCTATCTGTGTGGTGAAAGACAAAGCCCATGTGAACAAGTCCCAAGATGCCAGCCACACGAGTGACACGTCCTTGGCCCTTTCACCCAGCCTAGCTCCAAGCAGAGTTAGTGACACTGCGAACTGGAGAGCTGTGACCCATTCCTGCTAGGATAAACAAACAACAAAACTATGAGAAATAAAGTAGTTGCTATTTTAAGCCACCAAGTGATTGAGCAATGGGTTATGGAACCATCTGCCTAAGACAACTTCAGAATAATTCCAGGTTTTCGAGGCAAGAATACTGAAGCGGTTTGCCAGTCCCTTCTCCAGTGGACCACGTATTGTCAGAACTCTTCACCATGACCCATCCATTTTGGGTGGCCCTGCAAGGTGTGACTCAGAGCTGCACTGAGTTACACAAGGCTGTGATTCATGCGATCATTTTCGTTAGATTTCTGTGAATATGATTTTCATCTTGGAAGCCATAGGACTATACTTCTTGCTTCTTCTGCTTGCCCTATGATGGATGAGGACAAGAGAATTGTGCAAGCTTCCTGATGGGAGGAATTGACTCTGGGGAAAACTGAGTCTTGCCCTGGAGGGCAGGGTTATGCTCAGTCAGTATAGTTTAGTCGCTCAGTCATGTCTGACTCTTTGCGACTCCATGGTCTGCAGCACACCAGGCTTCCCTGTCCATCACCAACTGCCAAAGCCTACTCAAACTCATGTCCATTGAATCAGTGATACCTTCCAACCATCTCATCCTCTGTCATCCCCTTCTCCTGCCTTAAATCCTTCCCAGCATCATGGTCTTTTCCAGTTAGTCAGTTCTTCGCATCAGGTGGACAAAGTACTGGAGTTTCAGCGTCAACATCAATCCTTCCAATGAATATTCAGGACTGATTTCCTTTAGGATGGACTGGTTGGATCTCCTTGCAGTCCACGGGACTCTCAAGAGTCCTCTCCAACACCACAGTTCAAAAGCATCAATTCTTCGGCACTCAGTTCTCTGTGTAGTCCAACTCTCACATCCATCCATGACTACTGGCAAAAACATAACTTTGACTAGATGGACCTTTGTTGGCAAAGTAATGTCTCTGCTTTTTAATATGCTGTCTAGGTTGGTCATAGCTTTTCTTCCAAGGAGCGAGCACCTTTTAATTTCATGGCTGCAGCCACCATCTGCAGTGATTTTGGAGCCCAGAAAAATAAAGTCTGTCACTGTTTCATTGTTTCCGCATCTATTTGCCATGAAGTGATGGAACCAGATGCCATGATCTTCATTTTCTGAATGTTGAATTTTAAGTCAACTTTTTCACTCTCCTTTTTCATTTTCATCAAGAGGCTTTTTAGTTCCTCTTCACTTTCTGCCATAAGGGTGGTGTCATCTGCATATCTGAGGTTATTGATATTTCTCCCGGCAAACCTGATTCCAGCTTGTGCTTCATCCAGCCCAGCGTTTCTCATGATGTACTCTGCATATAAGTTAAATAAGCAGGATGACAATATACAGCCTTGACATAGTCTTTCAGCAATTTGGAACCGGTCTGTTGTTCTATGTCCAGTTCTAACTGTTGCTTCTTGACCTGCATACAGATTTCTCAGGAGGTAGGTCAGGTGGTCTGGTATTCCAATCTCTTTAAGAATTTTCCACAGTTTGCTGTGATCCTCATAGTCAAAGGCTTTGGTATAGTCAATACAGCAGAAGTAGATGTTTTTCTGAACTCTTTTGCTTTTTCAGTGATCCAATGGATGTTGGCAATTTGATCTCTGGTTCTTCTGCCTTTTCTAAATCCAGTCTGAACATCCAGAAGTTCATGGTTCATGTACTGTTGAAGCCTGCCTTGGAGAATTTTGAGCATTACTTTACTAGCGTGTGAGATGAATGAAATTGTGTGGTAGTTTGAACATTCTTTGGCATTGCCTTTCTTTGGGATTGGGATGAAAACTGACCTTTTCCAGTACTGTGGGCACTGCTGAGGTTTCCAAATTGCTGGCATATTGAATGCAGCACTACCACAGCATCACCGTTTAGGATTTGAAATAGCTCAACTGGAATTCCATCACCTCCACTAGCTTTCTTTGTAGTGATGCTTCCTAAGGCCCACTTGACTCCACATTCCAGGATCTCTGGCTCTAGGTGAGTGATCACACCATCGTGGTTATCTGGGTCATGAGGATCTTTTTTGAATAGTTCTTCTGTGTATTCTCAGTATATGCTCAGTAAAGCTTTAAACCTATTCTCTGCTGATGACTTGGGCTGTGTTCCCTCCCTGTTAGTTGTCTGGCCTGAGGCAGCTACCAGGTTAGCATCACAATTCACCAGACTTTCCTTTGTGACTTAAAGAAATTACGGTTGCTCATTTCAAGTATTTTGCAACAAAACGCTTATCCAAAAATTATTTTTCAGGGTCCAAGATAAAAAGAACAGATATGTCTCAAAGGTCTTGATGTAAAGCAGTTTCATGCTAGAAAATGGCATTGAAATGTTCGGTATTCACAAATCAAAACAAAGCTGACATGTTTCCATTATTTATCTGTACCTGCACACACATACAAATGTCAAAACTATAGTGACATTCTCTACACAGAACTCCATTGTGTGCTGTGTGTCTTTGGTCACTCAGTTGTGTCTGACTCTTGAGACCCCATAGACTGTAGCTTGCAGATAATAATGAGATTATCCAGGCAAGGATACTGGAGTGGGTTGCCATAAAGGATAGACTTGTATTTACTTCTGTATTACATCCTGTCTCTTTAGTTTAAAAAGAATGAAAAGAAGGAAGGAAAAAAATTAAAAAGAAAACCAAAAAAAAAAAAAAAAAACAGAAGGAGGAAGGTAGGTTATTTTAAGGAAGAATGTCTGGGGTTACCCTCAGTGCTTCCAAAGTAAACACTTAATTCCCATGTGGCTCAGTGGAAAAGAATATACCTATCAATGAAGGAGACACAGGAGATGAGGGTTTGATTACTGGGTCAAGAAGACCTCCTGGAAAAGGAAATCACAACCCACTCCAGTATTCTTGTCTGGAAAATTCCATGGACAGAGGAACCTGGTGGGCTAGAATCCGGGTGTTGCAGAGAATCAGACACAACTGAGCATGCATGCATGCACTGAAAGAATAGGCAGAAACAGTCTCCCATTCAGAATAGCTTTTTTTGGAGCATAATCCTGGATGCCTAGATGTACATATACACATGAATTTCTATTGATAGGATGATAAAGTTACATTTTGCCAGGAGTAAAACTTAAAATTCATCCATGAGGTGTGTCCTGAGACTCTATTGGTTGTTAGGGAAACAGAGGGTTTGGTGTGTCACCTAACACACTAAAATTCTGGGATCAAGAGAATCCTGATACACTGCTCTGTCTCACTGTATTTATATTATCTGATCTAAGATTGGGCTTCCCTTATGGCTCAACTGGTAAAGAATCCACCTGCAATGCAGAAGACCTGGGTTCAATCCCTGGGTTGGGAAGATCCCCTGGAGAGGAGAAAGGCTAGCACCCTAATACCAAAACCAGACAAAGATGCCACACACAAAAAAAGAAAACTACAGGCCAATATCACTGATGAACATAGATGCAAAAATTCTTAACAAAATTCTAGCAAACAGAATCCAACAACATATCAAAAATATCATACATCATGACCAAGTGCGCTTTATCCCAGGAATGCAAGGATTCTTCAATATCTGCAAAATCAATCAATGTAATACACCACATTAACAAATTGAAAGATAAAAACCATATGGTTATCTCAATAGATGCAGAGAAAGCCTTTGACAAAATTTAACATCCATTTATGATAAAAACCCTCCAGAAACCAGGTATAGAAGGAAAATATCTCAACATAATAAAAGCCATATATGATAAGCCCACAGCAAACATTATCCTCAATGGTGAAAAATTGAAAGCATGTCCCCTAAAATCAGGAACAAGACAAGGATGCCCACTCTCACCACTACTATTCAACATGGTTTTAGAAGTTTTAGCCACAGTAACCAGAAAAAAGAAAGAAACAAAAGAACTCCAGATTGGAAAAGAAATAAAACTCTCACTGTTTGCAGATGACATGATCCTCTACAAAAAAACCCCTAAAGACCCCACCAGAAAATTACTAGAGCTAATCAATGAATACAGTAAAGTTTCAGGATACAAAATTAACACACAGAAATCCCTTGCATTCCTATACATAACAATGAGAAAACAGAAAGAGAAATTAAGGAAACAATTCCATTCATCATTGCAATGAAAAGAATAAAATACTTAGGAATAATTTACCTAAAGAAACAAAAGACCTATATATAGAAAACTATAAAACACTGATGAAAGAAATCAAAAAGGACACAAATAGATGGAGAAATATACCATGTTCATGGATTTGGAAGAATCAATATAGTGAAAATGAGTATACTAAACAAAGCAATCTATAGATTCAATGCAATCCCTATCAAGCTGTCAATGGTATTTTTCACAGAGCTAGAACAAATAATGTCACAATTTGTATGGAAAGACAAAAAACCTTGAATAGCCAAAGTAATCTCAAGAAAGAAGAATGAAAATGGAGGAATCAACCTGCCTGAATTCAGGCTCTACTACAAAGCTACAGTCATCAAGACAGTATGGTACTGGCACAAAGACAGAAACATAGATCAATGGAACAAAATAGAAAGCCCAGAGATAAATCCACACATAGGGTGGTCCATAGGTGTCCATAGGGACACCTACTCTTTGACAAAGGAGGCAAGAATGCACAATAGAAAAAAGCCAACCTCTTTAACAAGTGGTGCTTGGAAAACTGGTCAACCACTTGTAAAAGAATGAAACTAGAACACGTTCTACACCATACACAAAAATAAACTCAAAATGAATTAAAGATCTAAACGTAAGACCAGAAACTACAAAACTCCTAGAGGAAAACATAGGCAAAACACTCTCTGACATAAATCACAGTAGGATCCTCTATGAGTAATGGAAATAAAAGCAAAACTAAACAAATAGGACCTAATTAAACTTAAAAGCTTTTGCACAACAAAGGGAACTATAAGCAAGGTGAAAAGGCAGCCTTTAGAATGGGAGAAAATAATAGCAAATGAAGCAACTAACAAAGAATTAATCTCAAAAATACAAGCAGCTCCTGCAGATCAATTCCAGAAAAATAAATGACCCAATCAAAAAATGGGACAAAGATCTAAACAGACATTTCTCCAAAGAAGACATACAGATGGCTAACAAACATGTGAAAAGATGCTCAACATCATTCACTATCAGAGAAATGCAAATCAAAACCACAATGAGGTACCATCTCAAGCCAGTCAGGATGGCTGCTATCAAAAAGTCTACAAACAATAAATGCTGGAGAGGGTGCAGAGAAAAGGGAACCCTCTTACACTGTTGGTGGGAATGCAAACTAGTAGAGTCACTATGGAGAACAGTGTGAAGATTTCTCATAAACTGGAAATAGAACTGCCATATGACCCAGCAATCCCACTCCTGGGCATACACACCAAGGAAACCAGAATTGAAAGAGACACGTGTACCCCAATGTTCATCGCACCACTGTTTACGATAGCCAGGACATGGAAGCAACCTAGATGTCCATCTACAGATGAATGGATAAGAAAGCAGTGGTACATATACACAATGGAATATTACTCAGCCATTAAAAAGAATGCATTTGAGTCAGTCTTACAAGGTGGTTGAAAGTGGGGCCTATTATAGAGAGTGAAATAAGTCAGAAAGAAAAACAACAATACAATATACTAATGCATATATATGGAATTTAGAAAGATGGTAATGATGACCCTATATGCGAGACAGCAAAAGAGACATAGATGTAAAGAACAGTCTTTTGGACTCTGTCGGAAAAGGCGAGGGTGGGATGATTTGAGAGCATAACATTGAAGCATGTGTATTATCATATGTGAAACAAATCGCCAGTCCAGGTTCAATGCATGAGACAGGGTGCTCAGGGCTGGTGCACTGGGATGACCCTGAGGGATGGGATAGGAAAGGAGGTAGAGGGGGTTCAGGACGGGAAACATGTACACCCATGGCTGATTCATGTCAACATAAGGCAAAAACCACTACAATATTGTAATTAGCCTCCAATCTTTTTTTAAATTAAAAAAAAAAAAAAAAAAGAATTTTAAGGGAAAGGCTACCCACTCCAGTATTCTGACCTAAGATTTCCAGGTTCATTTGGAAAAGCAATAGACTAACTTAAGAGATGCTGAATTAAAATGCACAAGAGGGTTGATTCCTCATGATAAAATCAAATGATAACTGCTACCCAGTCTTTGTGTATGAAAATGTAGTAGTTAACACATTAAGATTTATTTTAAGTCATATTCACTCACTTAGTATGAAATCAGGAATTCTTCTGATATTGCTTCATATATGTTTTCTGGTTAGGTTATTTAGAGATCAAGAAAAATGAGTTATAAAACCTCCATTTCCATCAATGTAACTCTTTAACTGTACCCACTTTCTCCCAATATCCCAAGCAGGATATCAAGGATTACTGCCTGTTTCAGATTCTAATAACTGCTTCCCATTTAGTAGCCTGACTTCCCAGAACCATTAGAAATGAAATGTTTTTGCCTAATGTTTAAAGATTACCTGCCATCAAGTATGCTCTACCATAATTCAGGAAGTACATTGTAAAAAAAAATCGATTTTTCTTTAAAATTTTTCAAGAAAAGGAGCTATTTGATTTTAAATAGCTCTGTAATCTTTATGGAATCTTAAAAGAATTTTTTAAAACTTTTCTTTCCTTATTGTTAAGAATAATCTAACTAAAACATCCCCCTGTGAAAGTGACTAGAGCCTTGGAGACCTGGTCATCCTTAATGGATCAATAAAACATTTCATCACTGTTATTTTTCTTCCTGGTGTTTTTGTTAATAATTTTCAATACTACTTGGTGGAACAGAGGGGAATGTTTTGACTGAGTAGATTTTGTGGGTTTGAAATGGTTCTCACCTTCTTCACTATATAAGGTTGAAGAGGCATAAGAATTTATCATTTATTTTAGTAATTTTTCCTTGAAAATTAAAAAGAAAAAAAAGATTCTGCAAAGGACAAGGTCTTCCATCTCTCCGTCAACTATGGTTATTCTTTCTTCTTCATTAGGAGAATAAGTTAACAGTGGCTGACAACAATATACAGCATTTTTA
This sequence comes from Muntiacus reevesi, assembly GCF_963930625.1. NCBI lineage: Eukaryota > Metazoa > Chordata > Mammalia > Artiodactyla > Cervidae > Muntiacus > Muntiacus reevesi. Next base: position 205,912,603 of record NC_089251.1, read on the forward strand.
GGCTAATTAAATAATTTTAGCATTTTAATGAAAATGAAGTATAGTATACTCTTAAAGAGATGCTTCCCATTTTACAAATTAGGTTCACCCCCCAGGATACACAAAAATGCAAGCATGACATATATTCATCATCACATACTGAAAGTCTCCATACTATGTAATAAAATTACAAGAAATGATATTTTCACAGTGATGGATCCTGTCCACAAGCAGACTTTATGCTTCACAACACCATTCATTCATCTAGTGATATAAAATCTTTCTTATTGTTACAGAAAACTCATGGTACTTTTAAAATGCTATATTAAAATTTCTTAAGATTGTCTTATTTCCTTAACCTGAGTAAGTCGTTGGGTATAAATCTGTCTTTAATAGGTGACAGTAGATGTCTCTTTCCTTTTTATCTATCCACTGGGAAATGCTCAAAAATTCCCTACAAAGTTTTAGAATATGCAACAGTTGGCACTTATTCCTAAGTCTAATGCTTGAGATGGGAAGGATGCTATTCTCTTTTTAATTCGTTAGAATAATCTAATTAACACATATAGACCAAGGTTATAAAGATAAAAATATATACATACATAGATGTACACAGCAGTGAAGTGAATGTCAACAAATTGAATACCTTAATTCCAATTAATTACAATATGAGGATCTGAGAGTCAGAGAGGTTAAGATTCCCAAGGTATTACAGCTACTAAATAGAGAAAATATCTTTTTGGTCACATACAAACAGATACATCCTAATAACCATCAATTGCTTTCCTTTATTAAATTGAGGTTAAATGATTTATTAAATATTTAAATAAAATTAAGCTTCCCTGGTGGTTCAGACAGTAAAGAGTCTGCCTGCAATACAGGATACTCAGGTTCAATTCCTGGGTTGGGAAGATCTCCTGGAGGAGGGCATGGCAACCCACTCCAGCATTCTTGTCTGGAGAATTCTGTGGACAGAGGAGCCTCGCAGGCTACAGTCCATGGGGCCACAAAAGCGTCAGACATGACTGACAGACTAACACTCTCACAAGTGGTCTAAATGATAGCAAATTACCTACTGTGTGTGGCTGATGAGAAAAGCATACTGGCTGTTTGCCTTTAGAGTTTATGCTACTGTGCGCCCCACGAGACAATTTCCCAGGTGTTCAGTGGGAATGTACTAGATTTCGGGCAATGTCCCAAGAGCACAGTCTTCTACATGCATACAATACACAAGCACACACATGCAGCAAAACTGGCTATCAGTTTAGTGGACACAAAGAGCTCTAATTCATCGTGAATAAAAGACTAAACATGCTAAGGAAGTCAACTGTTAACCTATTTTAATAATATCCAGATATTTATCAAAAAAACTAAAATATCACACATTTTAAATCAACATATGCTAGCATTTATATAAAAAGGGAGGTAGCAAAAGAATTTAAGCAGCTTTTACAAACAACAAATGTCTCCGGGACAAAGAAAAAGAAAAGAATGTAAACATTAATAGTGATGATTTATTTAGAAAATAATAGAATGAGAAACTGAATAGCTGGGGAATAACTGCAGGAGGGAGATTTCTCACTCTATGTATACTGATTTTGATGTTTGAAGTACCTGATTATGCTATTCAGAAATTAATGAAGACTGTTGTGTTTAAAGTCAGGAAATATAAAAAGATTCTGTTAATACTGGTCATTGAACAAAACAAAATTACATGAGAATGCTGCAAAATAAGGCTTAGATCTGACACTTAGGTTGCTGAATAACTAGGGTGAAAACATTCACTTTTTCATTCAGTAAAATAATGAAGTCCATGTGTCGCTCAAGGTTACTGTGAGACACAGGAAAGGCAATCTTAAGTTCTTCTACATGATAAAGTCTATAGATACACCCTACATCCTTTAGTTCTCATCACTTTTCACTAACAAAAAATTAGACATAAGATACCATGTAAAAGACAGTAAAATTAGCTATGTCGAGTTTTAAAGCTGGCTTCATATATTACACAAACTGAAGTACACATTTGGACATGGGAGAAACATTTTTCTTTCTTAAAATATTTGAGTAAACATAAAATTACTCGTGGTTAATAATTTCAAAGTAAACTTCATTTGTCATGGAACATACAGAAGACAGGAACCATGCTCTTCTCACATTGCCTCGTACACAACAGGCATGCACTAAACACTTAAGCAACTGTGTAGCAGAGGACTCAAGAGCAAGGGCTCCAGAGGCAGATAGTGAGGACTCAGATTTCTGTTCCGCCACTCTGGTTCTTGGAAATCTTCTAATCCTCCAAACTGCAGCTTCTCATTTGCAAAACTAGAATAAAAGCAGTATCTATGACATAGAATTATGGTATGTGGCCCTAGTCTAAATACTTTACCACTGGATCTCACAATTTCCCCATTTTTTACATAAGGATGATGGTACAAACTTGCAGAGTTCTAAAGGGGATTATTGTTAACTACCAGTAAAACTACTAGTACTACTATTTTCTGTGGAAAAGAATCAAATACGACGTACTGATCAACCACACACAGCAAATTATGACCTCATTTTGATAAAGGAAACACCTGATACTTATTATAATATATATGATTGTATGTGACTAAAAGATAGCTTCCCTAATTACTAGCTGTGCTACCCTGGAAATCTCTTCAAACTCCAAACCATAGCTTCTCAAATGCAAAACTGGAACAAAAGTAATACCTATCACATAGAGTTATGGTGAGGATAAAATGAGATATAGGTACTTGACCACTGCATGGCATTTATGAATAGTACTCAAAACTTTAGCCTCTGTCAGGGATAATAAAAATGCCAATAATTTTATTACTAAAACTATTTTCCTTTTATAATTCTAAATTTACTTTGCAACTTTGTTATATCATGAACTTCTTATTGCCAAATTCAGACTTAAATTGAAGAAAGTAGGGAAAACCACTAGGCCATTCAGGTATGACCTAAATCAAATCCTTTACAATTATAAAGGAGAAGTGACAAATAGATTCAAGGGATTAAATCTGATAGACAGAGTGCCTGAAGAACTATGGATGGAGGTTCATAACACTGTATAGCGGGCTGTGATCAAGACCATCCCCAAGAAAAAGAAATTCAAAAAGGCAAAATGGTTGTAGGAGGGGGCCTTACAAATAGCTGAGAAAGGAGGATAAGCAAAGGACAAAGGAGAAAAAGAAAGATATACTCTTTTGAATGCAGAGTTCCAAAGAATAGCAAGGAGAGATTAGAAAGCCTTCCTAAGTGAACAATACAAAGAAACAGGAAAACAATTGAATGGGAAAGACTAGAGATCTCTTGGAGAAGGAAATAGCAAACAAAACTGGAGACACCAAGGAAACATTTCATGCAAAGATGGACACAATAAAGGACAGAAATGGTATGGACCTAACAGAAGCAGAAGATACTAAGAAGAGGTGGCAAGAACACACAGAAGAACTGCACAAAAGACCTTAATGACCCAGATAACCATGATGGTGTGATCACTCACCTAGAGCTAAACATTCTGGAATGTGAAGTCAAGTGGTCCTTAGGAAGCATCACTATGAACAAAACTAGTGGAGGTGATGGAATTCCAGCTGAGTTATTTCAAATCCTAAAAGATGATGCTGTGAAAGTGCTGCACTCAATATGCCAGCAAATTTGGAAAACTCCAGCAGTGCCCACAGGACTGAAAAAGGTCAGTTTTCATTCCAATCCCAAAAATAGGCAATGACAAAGAATGTTCAAACTACCACACAATTGCCCTCATTTCACACAGTAGCAAAGTAATGCTCAAAATTCTCTAAGCTAGGCTTCAACGGTATGTGAACTGAGAACTTCCAGATGTTCAAACTGGATTTAGAAAAGGCAAAGGAACCAGAGATCAAATTGCCAACCTACATTGGATCATTGAAAAAGGAAGAGAGTTTCAGAAAAGTATCTACTTTTCCTTCATTGACTATGTTACAGTCTTTGTGTATATCACAACAAACTGGGGAAAATTCTTAAAGAGATGGGAATATCAGACCACCTTACCTGCCTCCTGAGAAACCTGCATGCAGATCAGGAAACAACAGCTAGAACCAGACATGGATGAACGGACTGGTTCCAAACTGGGAAAGAAGTATGTTAAGGATACATATTGTCACCTTGCTTATTTAACTTCTCTGCGGAGTACGTCATGAAAAATGCCAGGCTGGATGAAGCGCAGATTCAAGCTGGAATCAAGACTGCTGGGAGAAATATCAATAACCTAAGATATGCAGATGATATCAAACTTCTTTATACATAATACAAAAATATTCACCTAAATTTAAATCTTTTTTTTTTTTTTTTTTTCCACTCAGATAAGAAAATGGAGGGTTGGTTAAAGGAAGTATCTGGACCCATGTGTAGGAGATCATTCTCTCCTGAGATTCTCAATCCCATATCTATGTTTATTTCCTCCCAACCCTACCGCTTCACTTTCACAAAGGCCTCATTTCCTCTTGGCCCAAATACCAGTTCTCAAGAAAGAGCATACCAAGTTACCATGGAATTTCAAATCAATACAGTTATACATATATCATGACCACCGTCTACTCAGTCTTAAAGTTAAAAGACCAAAGGGATTCATGGTGGAGTTCAGTCAGATACCTTCAGACAGATGAGACGAGCTACCCCTGGACTGGCAGTCAGGAAAGTGAGTGACAAGAGAAGGAAAACAGGATACATCTTAAAGCAGACTGTGTGAGTGGCTATGGTATCCCTTACCTCCAAAGGGCAGCTCTGAAAGCAGCCATTTTCCAAGAACCACTTCCATTATGCAACTTGTTTTGTTTGTTTGTTTGTTGCTTAGTCAGTCGTGTCCGACTCTCATGACCCCGTGGACTATAGCCCACCAGGTTCCTCTGTCCATGGGATTTCCCAGGCAAGAATATTTGAGTGGGTTGTCATTTTCTTCTTCCAGGGGATCTTCCCAACCCAGGAACTGAAACCATGTCTCTTGGATCTTGATCTGAACTTTATTTTGCTAAATCCTCAAGAATGGCTTTTCACCTCCCTGTGTGCAATTATTCTATTAAATACTTCATCTTCTCCACAGAGAGCTATTTGAAATTATCAAACTGTTCTCTCCCATCCTTCAAAAACACCTGGACCAATTTGTTGGGACAAACCTGACAAACAGCATTGGCTGACTGGCTGCATTCCAGAACTTTGCTGTTGATGAATCAGGTCTGACATTCAAGCTCCAAAGGGCTTGTAAAAAGCTATGATAAAATTGCTTAAGAAGTTGGTTGAAACATCAACTATAGACCTGGACTGCATCATTTTTGTGAGCCTGGGGTTGTTAAGATTTTAGGAAACTTGGAAATGTGCCCATCTTTATAGTGTTAGACCGAGGCATTTGTAATCAACCCACATAAGGATTTTACAACTCTAGGAGAATGTATCTTTCTTGGACTTAAAATTTACTCTCAACATAGATCCAAAGTAATTATTAGATGTTACTTGTAGAAGATACGTAAGTAGCAAAAAAAAGTGTGTCTGCTATAAAAGATAACCACCAAGGTTACAATTTAAATGCCCTACTGGATATTAACCAGTTTGGATCTAAGTTTGCAGATTTTGTATGCCATTTATTTCCTGAGCCTCTTCCTCATATGCTTTTCAAACTAGCTTTCCCATCTTGATGGTTTCTTTATTCATCAGTTAAATCCTTGACATATGTTCCCTATACATTCATATGAGAAGCCGAGATTTCTTACTTGATAGAGATCAGTGCTGCTTCACAGATCATATATAATCTATAGTCTATCTTCCCATTCTCTGTCACTTCATCTGAGAAATAAAAAATAGCAGAAAATCGAGGTTTCACCCAACCATTACACTCATGTCTACCTGCTCCTTGATGCTTCCAGATAGGATCAATATATAATAGATTTAATCTTATTAAACTTACTGCCTAGAAAAAAAAAATTTTAAGAAAAAAACCCAAACCAGCTGGAACCTTCCCCTGTTAATTCTCACCCACTTATACTTCATCTGACAGCAACACAGACAAACAGACAAGGCTTCTATGATCCCATGATGGAGTGAGTCTCCTATGAACTCCCAAACCGGAAGAGAGGACCTCTGATTACTAAACTACTCAGGTTGCTAAATTCACCAATGGGTACGACCTTGAACAAGTTAGCCTGTTCTCCGTTGTCTTGTCAGTAAATCAGGTAACACAATCACCATAGTTAGTTCTAAGAGCCTTTTAAAAGAATTCTATCTGTAATGTGGGAAAAAGTGAAAGAAAAATAAATTATATTGTTTAAAACCCTCAGTCAGAAATAGGGACACACAGCACTTGCTACTAATAAATACCATCTACAGATTTTACGCTGGCAATCTAGAAGTTCCCATGCTCAGGTCATATAATATGAAACTGCAGCATTCCTATGAGAATGGATATTTTCTCCTCAAAAATTGGCTTTAAATGTAATTTAGCAGATATTAATGGTAGCAGTCCCATGCTATCATATTTACTTAATTTTTATCATATATATAACCTCTTGGTACTTTGTGACCTGTCTGAAACACCTTTTCTAGTTACATAGAGACTCATTCTGGAGTTTATATAATAATCATGGGCTTGTTATACTGCATAGCTCCAAACCAGCAATTTTATACCATGATGCTTTTGTCCTGGATTTCCCCTTAACTAAAACTCTCTTGTGTGACCAATAAGCAATACGAAGCTGACATTTCTGAGCCCAAACAGCTAATCCTAGATTGTATTTACCTATTTTCAAATATTTGCACCATCTGTGATTCTATATTAGTTTTTTTAGATTTGCCATTACAGCTCTCAGCTCTGAATAGGAATGCAACAGCATTCCAAATGTAGAATGTATCATAAGCATGAGTAGGATTTTTAACCATAGAATGGAGGGGAAAAAATCAGGAAAGGCAAATCCATACTCAGTTCTCCACCTTCAGAATGCAAACATTGTTGATTTTTCTGCATTTATAAAGAATCTAAAAATAAATGGATATTTTACTAGCCAACAGCTAATTCATCTTTGCTTTGGAGCCAAGTTGAACCCATATAAACTTCATGTAAAAAAAAAAAAAATCTCAATATTAAATGTGCTCTGAAGTTTAGTCAAAGTAACAAAGAGATGAAGCCAGAGCCTCCAATCCATCGGAAGCCTGAATCCCCATCCCTTTGCCTCTGGTACTTGTTAAACACTCAGTCATGTCCAACTCTTTGTGACCCCATGAACTGCAGCACACCAGGCTTCCCTGTCCTTCTCTACCTCCCGGAGTTTGCTCTCACTCATGTCCATTGAGTCAATGATGCCATCCAACCATCTCATCCTCTGTCACCCCCTTTTCCTCCTGCCCTCAGTCTTTACCAACATCAGGATCTTTTCCAAAGAGTTGGTTCTTCACATCAGGTAGCCAAAGTATTGGAGTTTCAGCATCAGTCCTTCCCATGAATATTCAGAGCTGATTTCCTTTAGGATGGACTGGTTTGATCTCCTTGCTGTCCAAGGGACCCTCAAAAATCTTCTCCAGCACCCAATATTCATTAACAACAATACAAACACAGCCATTTTCATCATCCCCTGGTTAATAAACCTATCTCATTGCTAATCTTCAGAACAATTCTGCAAGGTAGGCATCATAACATTTTCAGATGAAATATTAAATTCAGGGAGATTGAGTAACTTGCTCAAACTAGTAAGTAGAGTTTAAACTGAGGTTGTGGCTTCCCAGGTGGCTCTGTGGTAAAGAACCCACCTGCTAATGCAGGAAACACAGGAGATGTGGGTTCTATCCCTGGGTCGGGAAGATCCCCTGGAGGAGGAAATGGAAACCTGCTGTAGTTTTCCTGCCTGGAGAATCGCATGGACAGAGTCCATGGGCTATAGTCTATGGAGTCACAAAGATGAGCAAGCATGACATCATCAAATGAATAGAAAGCCATTGTTCTTTCCACTAACAGGAATTTTGTGTGACTCAAAACTACTTCCTATATATTTAGCATATAAAAGTTCCTCTGCTCTAGTACTGAAACCGGGGACACTGACAAAATTAGTACATCCTCTTGAAATGGGTCTGTTTTCCAAGAACTCCAGCAAATCAGAAGCCTGTTGTTTCTCCTAACTTCCAAAGAAAGCTCTAAAATTCACCTTGGTGCTTTTGAGAGTACCTAGGTGCATCCCTCCATTCACAAGAAGAGACTCATCCAATCACTTGTCTATTCATCATTGAATTGCAATTTCAAGTGCTGAGTGTAAAGATCGATGGGTCCTCTTTTATGTTGAGGAGAAGAGGAGGGGTCTAAGAATGCTCATGTCTTCATGTATGGTGAGAGTTGCTATCATTTCCTTGGAACAGTGCACCTCACAGCTTATTTTCATGATGGCTTTATGGCATTGGGGTGATCTCTTGCCACAGCTAGTTGGAGAAGATGCTTATGTGGTTCCATGGTTTAGTGACCAGGTGCCAAGAGTCTAAAGACCACTGGCCTAGAACCAGCAATCACAATGGAGAAACCAAGAAATATCAAGAGTTTTGCCTACAGATTCAAAGCCTTTAAGAACAATAATTCAAAAACAAATTTTACTCTGATGTCAAATGCTAAGGAAGGTGTCTGTGCCACCAAAAAATCACCAGAGACTATATCAACAGCTGACTCTGGTGGCATGACACATGAAAAGTGGGTATAAGTGAAAGACCCCAAATCAAGTATTGCTTCCAATTCTAGACACTCACCTCTACATTGACTGTCTTCTGATTTGAAAACTAAGAAAAAAAGAGTTTCTCAAAATGTTACCATTTGTGACTTTATGGCTATTTGATGGAAGAATCTGGAAAAGCAAGGTGACTATGGACGTTGCAGTTGTCTAGACTCAAGGAATCAGTCTTGGAAAGAAACTGGATCTCAGAAATATAGAAAGGCAGAAAAAACTGGATTTGGATTTAGAGATGGCACAGATGCAAAGGGAAACACAGGAATCAAAGGGACCATCCCGTAACACAACGAGCCCTGATTCTGTATGCAAACAGACATTTGTAAGGAGTGACAGATGCAAAAGAAACCACCCAGAGTGCCACTGTGGCACTAAGGTTGGGTAAACCCCATTTACAGCAATTATGAGGGTGAGTCTCTTCATTTCAGCTCCAGGTTCAATTCACACCTATCTATCACTGCCAACATGACTTGTCAAGAAATGAAAACCAGTTAATTCATAGGATCAGGGAAAAGGAACAACTTTATGAAGATGCTGAATATACCTTCAAAATATGCTTTCTTTTATCTTAAAAGCACTCTTTATAGAATTCTAAGAAGCAGCAAACAGTGAAATGAACAGTCTTTTTCCTTAAAATCTCTAAAAGCTAATGGAGTAGATAGAAAATCTATTCATAAATTCATAAATCCCAGGAAATGCAAATTACATGCCAACCTAGCCAAACAAATGACCTATTTTTATTTCTACATTTGAGACATTCTTCATGAATTTCAGATTTTTCTTTGTGAAAAGATAGTTTTGACCTCTATTCCAAAGGTATCTTGATTCCTAATCCTGTATTTTGTGTCTAAGTGGGAAGAATCATTATGCAAGTTCATGAAACACTTATTTAAAGGGTTGTTTTGTTAAAAAAAAAAAAAAAAAGAAGAAGAAGAAGAAGTTCTAGCACTTGTTTCAAAATATGTGAAATGGAAAAAAAAAAAACAAACAAACATGTCTTGCATTCATTAATGCATATTAAAATCTTTCCTGGAGGTGAGATGTGATTAATGGAATCATGAGTATCAGAATTTTCACTTACTCAATTACCCTTGCAAAAAGTAAAACCACATACCAATAACAGAAGAGGCCCGTTTCTACCTTGTATAAGCCTTATTAATGCAACTTTGAGTGGTCTCTCCGGCCCATTATTTGAAAATAAATTGCAGGAGAGCTTGCCATTCAGGTTCTCAATAATATACCTCAGATTTGTCATATTTAGGTTTTCAGAGCAGAGACTTTCATACAGAATAAAAAAAATCGAATCTGTATTCAGATCTTAAAAGGGGATTGGGGATAAAAATAATAAAAATAGCTTGTTTCCTCACTTTTCTTCATTTGCTATCTTGTAACCTGATACATAGGTTTTTGCATTGACCTGAGAAAAATCAATAAGTATGACAAATTACAATAATATTCAAGTCAGATAACATACAACTTGGCTGGAGAATATATAGATGGCTTGATTTGGCTCTCCCAGATCAGAAGTCAGTTTTGATTATGTACTTTTCTTAAATTTCAACTCAACATATCATCAGTTCCCACATGCAAAGAATTTCTAAGGAAATTCAGTCATTTCTGAAAACCAAACTTCTGGAAAGAGAATATTAAACCATGATCACTTCAAAGAAGATCCTAAACAGGTTAGCAGCTGAAAATAGTTACAAATCAATCAGGTTGTCATAAATTTTTACCGAATGCCTTATAATAAACCAACTGTAAAATACTTAGCATATGAAGATCATTAGTGTGAGTGTGTGTATGACCCTTTGGAATAGAGCCCACCAAGCTCTTCTGTCCATGAGATTCTTCCGGCAAGAATACTGGAATGGGTTGCCATGCCCTCTTCCAGGGCATCTTCCCTACCCAAGAATCAAACCCACACCTCCTGCATTGCATGTAGATTCTTTACCCATGAGCCACCTGGGAAGTCCACAGTAATGTATACAAACACACATACACACACACACACATGTATATGTTTAGTATTTTCATTAATGTAAATGCAAAATTACCCTTGCAGAAAAACACAATAATCTTCTCAGGTCATTGAGACACATAGTAGCAATAAGAATAAAAATATAGGGTTGACCAGCAAAGGTCATTCAGGCTTTTCCATAAGCTGTTACCGGAAAACCTGAACAAACTTTCTGGCCTACCCAATATGTACTAAGTTTTACCCTGGGACAGAAGCTAAACAAGCCCCTTCATATGGATTGTCTCTAATGCTTGCCACTTTTCCCCCATCCTCTTCCTTTAAAGATGAAGAACAGATTTCAGATGGGTCAAATCATTTGCCCTCCATTGCACAGCAAATGGCAAAAGAAAGATTCAGTCTGAAATCTGTTGGACTCTGTTTTCAACCCTACCTCATGCCACCTTCTTCTCCAAAATATAATTAATCTGAGAATCATTTGGCAATTCCAAAATACATTGCAGAAGATGCTGTTCTGGTTAGTGGGAAAAGCGTATTATCTGAAAATTGCTTTAAAAATTATTAATGCTTTAACAATTCTGAAATAAACCATGGGATGAACAAACTTGAAAAGCAAATGAAAGTCATTTTCTATCATGTAGAAGACATTACCAGGAGTGCTGTTAACATCAATTACAGTTTGAAATAAAATGTTTTTTTTTTTTCTATCAGCTTCGGATACAAGCCAGTTTTCTGTATTTGGTCTGGCAGTTGGGTGTTATATTTATCATCACATACGAGTATGTCTGAAACCTTGGAAATTTAGGGCAGTTTAAGGAAAATGAAGAATAATAGATGAAGTCTCTCTTAAATGTCCCATTCTCCCCACTAAGCCTACTCCCCAGCTTCCTTTCTTATCCTGGAAATGACAAGCCTTCTTTTAGTGAATACATAATAAATGATAAGAATGTCTGCCAGGTAGGGGGATGGTAGGTGCACAGTTTAAAAGCCTTGGAAAACATGTGTTGTCTGGATGGAGAAAAGTAAACAGAGATTGGCTATTGCCAAAAAGCTTGTGGACCAGGTCAGGTACAAACTTTAACACAAGACTGAGCTGAGAATAATCAATACTGAACTATATGACTCCTCAAGGAGAGGCAGCATACACTTTTCATTGAAGTATTTCTAACTTTACATGAAGATGTGCTTATGAAGAAGTTTATGTTCCCTCCACTGTTTACTTTTGCTCTTTTGGAGCTTTTACAGGTCTTCAAGTGGGGAGAGCTCCCCCCTTTCCTGGCTGACATATATCTTACTACATATCCCCGTTAAAATGTTTCAGCAAGATACTAACTTGATTAGAACCCACAGTCACTCAGCAAGTGTGAAAATACATGGAGGTAATTTTAATAGTCAGACATCAAAAATGTTGTGTATATTTAAATACTGCATAGGAATAGCTGTGAAAAAAAAAAAATGTGTGTAAAAATCTTTCAAATTATCTGAGCCCAATACAGGGTTACTTAGTCTAGGCACACCCACCCTGGGCTCCTCAGGGAACTCCACTTGCAATGCACATTCTCCTGTTCCAAAACTGAAGTCTCATCTCCTGAGATATTTCTGTAAGCCACACCCCTCTTTTCTCTTTCTCCATGCTAATTACCAATATAAATGCATTGAAAACAATATGCATGTTCAGCAGCTAATTCCTCTGTTAGTGAGACTTAACCAATGTTTACTTTCAGCATGGCCTTTTAGAGAGTAGGACAGTAAAGAAGTAAGGCTTTCTTTTTTTTTTTAATTTTTATTTGTTTAATTTTTTTGAAGGATAACTGCCTTACAGTATTGCATTGGTTTCTACCAAACATCAACATGAATCAGCCATAGGTTTACCCATGTCCCCTCCCACTTGAACATACCTTCTACCTCCCTCGCCATCCCACCCCTCTAGGTTATTACTGAGTCCTGGTTTGAATTTCCCGAGTCATTCAGCAAATTCCCATTGGCTATCTGTTATACATATGGTAATGTATATTTCCATGCAACTCTGTCTACACATCCCACCCTCTCCTTATTCTACCCCAACCAAGCCATGTCCATAAGTCTGTCCTCGACATCTGTGTCTCCACTGCTGCCTTGCAAATAGGTTCATCAGTACTCTCTTTCTAGATTACATATATATGCATTAATATACAATAATTGTTTTTCTCTTTCTGACTTACTTCACTCTGTATAATAGGCTCTAGGTACACCCACCTCATTATGACTGACTCAAATGTGTTCCTTTTTATAGCTGAGTAATATTCCATTGTATATATGTACCATAGCTTCTTTATCCATTCATCTGTCGATGGACATCTCGGTTGCTTCCATGTTCCAGGTATTGTTAATACAGCTGCAATGAACATTTGGGTACATGCGTCTTTTTCAATTTTGGTAGAGAAGGGAGTTTACATTGAGTGGAAATAAGGATATTACAGAGTATCGTAAAGTCTGCATTTCTGCCAACTCAATGCCTAACTCAATAATATTTACTACATCATTAAAATATTTTTATGCATGTGAAAACTCATATATAATCATATACAGGTGTATTAATTAATGCAATATTCTGGAAAATGCTAAAATGATACAGCAGCAGTACGTGACTCAATGATCCTCTAAGTTCCTGCTTCCCTGGGTTTCTGTTCCCAAACTATACATTTAATGAAAGCACTTGGAATGAGATAAGCATTATTCAAAAGCTTTTACTTATTATTTCATTCAGTCCTTACAACAATCAGGTAGAGGATCTATAGCCACCTCCAATGACAGATGAAATACAGAAAATGACTTATCTTGCTCCCCAAAACACAGTAATGACTATCAGAGCTGAGATATGCATTTGAATCTGAGCTTTCCAGCGCATAACATATAGACAGTGGCAAATACATACTCCGGTAGATGGCACAAAAATTCACAGTCCTAGTTGCAGCATTCTAGCTTTGTGGCGGTGCTAATGGTAAAGAACCTGCCCACAATGCAGGAGATACAAGATATAAGTTCAATCCCTGGGTTGGGAAGATCCCCTGGAGGAGGGCATGGCAACCCACTCCAGCATTCTTGACTGAGAAACCCACGGACAGAGAAGCCTGGAGGCTATAGTCCATAGGGTCGCAAAGAGTCAGACACAGCTGAAGGAACTTAGCATGCCATGCATGCTACATGATAACCTATAAATAAACTTAAAATATGCCTATAAATACTAAAAGTCTAAAATATAATATAATCATAAACCAAACCAAAGCTTGGAAATAGTTTTAATTTTACTTAGACTGGGAGAAATTGGTTCCAGTGTTTTGTTTCCAATATAACGCTCTTCATAAGATAATGTAGCATTAATATTTAATAATATAACTTTCCTTAACTTGTTTTTATATACTTTAAGCTTTCTTAAATGTGCAATTTGCTCAGTCTTTGAAATAAACAGAGAGATCAGAAGCTTATAAGCAATGAACGTTTTGTGGTGTGTTCTAAACTCAGCAGATAAAATGTCATATATATTTGCAGTAAGACATATATATATATTATATATGTAATAAAAAATTAAGGGATGATAAGAAATGTATATAATATCTCCTAAGTTATGGATGGCATCACTAATTCAATGGACATGAACTTGGGCAAACTCCGGGAGATGGTGAGGGACAGAGAGGCCTGGCATGCCGCAGTCCAGGGGGTCGCAAAGAGTCAGATATAACTTGGTGACTGAACAACAAGTTATAAAAACATCTACATAGCACCTGTATCCAATGTCTTTTATAGACAAATATAGAATTCTTCCACCAATAAGATACTATGTATTTTATATTGAATGTTGAGAAGTAATACATTTTCTATTAAAGTTTCTTAACATGATTCTAAAAGCTTTCTTTGAAGTTCTGTGTTAAAAACAATATAAACTAAATTATGAGATGTTTATGTATTAGGGAAACATGGAAGAATAACTTTTTTATGAATTCATTAAGTATTCATTTGAAATTTTTTATCTGGTGTGCTAAACCAAAGTTGAAGTAAAAATACTGGATCCTAATTTCCTTGTGAAAACTTTAGGTTAATATCACCTAAAAGTCAAAAGTGCCCTAATATTTTACAAAAGGCATTTTATGTATTATCTGTTTAACTCCAATTTTGTTCATGAACTATTTCATTAATAGGCTGCTATGTAGGAGAGTAAGAGAGTGGATTTCTACTAGATTGAGTTTTACTGTTGTTGTTGATTTTTTATGCATAACTAATGCTGCCTCTGCAGCCAAACAGTTGTTTATAAAAATACACTTTTTAGTCATACTTCAGAAAGTAAGGTTACCGTTTTTTCTTGTTTAATTTCTTTGTTTGTTTGTTTGCTTTTTTGTTGTTGGGTTTGGTTTTTCGGAGCTGAGAGAACTGTCAAACATTTTAGGAAATATTTTTACCCATGGACTCGGCAGAAGGGTGCCACCTGGTGGCAACGCGAGCAAATTCTAAACCAGGTCTAACTACAGAAAGGAACTTGTTTAAGAAATCTTGCAAGTCTTATCACTACCAAGGGCAAATGATAGAAATTTTTTTTTTTTAAGTTCCTATGTACTTATCAGGACATATCTGGTTTTATATTGTTTTTAGAGATACTAACCTAGTTTTTCAATTTCAAGATTTATTATTTACATTTACAGTTGAAGAGTTAACCACAATCTTTTCCCATTTTATATTCAAGGTAAATTTGTACACATGCATACATAATATTTGCAATTCTTCTACATTATGCCAGTAGAAGGGTGTTGAACTGTAATTGTGTAAAGGTTAGAAGATGGAGCTTTAGACTTAAAAGAGCTTATTTTTTTTAATGCCATAGACTAGGACTATGTCTCATCTCCACCACTTATGAAGACAAGATTGATCAAGTTGTTCAGTTACTTGAGAGAATCCTGTTTTCTCATCCCTAAACTAGGAATAATGACAAAACCTAACTTTCACAAAGTGTCAGCTTTGAGGATCAAGTAGAAAAATGCATTCAGTGAGTGCTACCTTATCAACCCAGAGGACAGTACTCAGCACATGGCAAGCACACAGGAAGTGATTTCCAAATCTAATAATAAGTTACAACTAGCCACTCAAGCTTATGTATTCCCTGATGTAAAATGGATATTGATTACGTTAAGTGGGAATGACTGCTTCTATCCATAGCTAAGCATTTATTTTTAGACATTTTGTAAATGTGGAGTGTTATAAAAACAACAGAAGTAACTGCTGTAAACATTTATTTAATCAATGAAGCTTTAAAGGCAAGACTACTGAGATGATAAAAAAAAATATCTCCAATGATTCAGAACAGTAATAAAAATATTCAGTCCCTGTTATTCTTGTTGCAGCTGCTCCCAGAGGAGCATGGCACCCTATACTAGAAGACAGTAGTAGATAAGATGTAATAGGGATGTTGAACTCTCTAAAAGGCCACAACAGCAATCAAATTATGTAGTTCATAACCATCTCACTGAGAAGAAAGACTCTGGTCTTCCATGATGCTGTTGGTGGAAATGGGTGTTTGATGGCCTCTGGACAAGGCATCTTTGAGGTTTCATAATAATTACTACCACAAAAAGCGAAAGACCTTTCTGGCAATATTCAAAAACTTAAATCACTCAAAATCAACACCTACCAAGTGACTTACTGGAACATGTCCCCTATTTAACCATTAAGTAGGATTTCATACAGCTACATTTTTAGATAAATTTGTGAATCTTTTTTTTTTCCAGAAATATTGCAGAAACTTGAACAATCGATCCTGTCTATATGGAGGTATTACATCTAGGACCACATGAGAGTTACCGAACAACTGCAGAATCAAATCACAATGACTAATACTATTAATAAAAAACCTAGAATCTTAAAAGAAATAGTTTAAGCTATCACAGAAATTGTCCACATCATCTGCTCATCATTTTGTATGTCAAGCTTTAGACAAAGAATAGACTACACATAGGTATTTTCTGGGATTGCCTGGAAAACTCCCAGTGGGATGCTGCCATGTATATTTCAGTCTTCCTTTCCTTTCCCTTGAGAAATCAATCTCTTTCATTTTAACTCAAGTGTAATATGCATATCATTGACATTGTAAAATCATGTCAGTGCTCAGAAAGGCACTTAAAAAAACTCAATTAAAACAAGACTTCTACAAATGGCCACTCCCTGACTATTCAAAGTGGCATAAGCAAAAATACACACTAACAATGGATTCAAGCTTGAGTCTCTGTCTTCATGTGAATTTTAAGTACCACATTAGTTCTGACAGAAGGCTTTGCTGTGGATATACAGCTTGTTCACTATTTACATAAACATTTTCAGCTTCTGTATCCTCCTCTTCTTCCTTCCCACCTCCACCATCACTGAACTGTTTGCAGAGCCTCAAGTAACCAGCTGGTGTCACAGATTAGTGAGTAAAGATTTCATGTGGAGACTCTCACCTGACTAATCATTCTTATTGGTAGTATCATTCCAAGTGCAGTAGAGAGGCTCAGTGGCTTGTTAATGAAATTTAAGAGCTGTCAGCCTGAAAGAGGATGTTAAATCCATGCTCCTCTCCTGAAATTATTTTTATAATCAGCTAACCAGTTGCTACCTTGTGATGTGTGCTAGAGGGAGCAGGGAAAAGAGATACAAGGAGACAGGACAAGTTATATACATGTTTTAATATTTTCATACTTTTCTCAGGGTAAGGAGCAAAAAGAATAGTTTAAGAAAACAACTGCTTTATAAAAACTGCATCATCCCTCTCAGGAAAGGGAGGGGGCTTTAAGTCTTTGAGTAATCCTCACCACCTATGTGAAACATATGTGAGCAAAACGAGAAGGGGAGGGAAGGGCGAAAGAGAGGCCACGAGCCAGGAGCGACAACCAGGACTAAAATATTAATAACGGCAGCCCTGGAGTCGCCCCTTCTGCCTCCCGCCACTCTGAGCCGACAGCTCGCCTTCACTAACTCCTCAATGCTTAGAATATGCGAAGAGCCGAGCCCTCCTGGAGCCCCGCTGTCTGCACCCACTTCGTCCACGTCTAGCAAGGAGCTCGAAGTGTCTCCGCCAGAAATGCTTTGAGAGACCTTCAATAGTGCACTCGGGGCAGAGAGACCACCTCTGGACCCCGGCGCCTCCATCCTCCAGCTCCGTGGTTATCCGCAGACCTAAGTGTAGCCCTCTCGGTTCAGACCTAAACGAGGAAACGTGACAGCATCACCTGCCGGCTCACACAGCCTCCCTCCTCTTGGCCGGGGCACCTCGGCGCTCCCGACCCTCCAACTTTGGGAAAAGGCGACACCGAACTCACGAGTCACCCCAACCCAGGGACAGAGACGAGATAGAGATTCACCGTATGGTTATGCTACAGATTCCTAAAGACCGAAACAAAACGGGGTGGCCAGAGAGGAAAGACAGAAAACGGACTAAAATTACCCTCAGCCAGCACAGCGCACCTCCTCATCTCTGCAGAAGCAACACATCTGGACTCAACAAATCACTAAAGCCAGCATCTTCCCAGTTCCACCTAATCATGCCTTTTCGCTCCAAGCTCGGTTCCAAGCAGACAACAGATGCGTGGTACACCCACTTCCCCCTTTTGAGCCCCCCGCCCACCCCCGTCCCGGTCTCCTCAAAGGAAAACAGAAAGGAAAGGAACAAATCTGATGGCCTAAAGGTCATCTGCCTACTCGGGTAAGCTTTGGTCTCAGCTACGTGAAAACAGGGTTCGAACCCAGCAAGTGGAAACCTCCAGGAGAGCAGCAATTCCTCCAACGTGCTTCAATAGGAGCCGAGAGGTCCCCATTTCTTGGCCCCGGCCACCTCTCCCTCCGTCGGGGGCCCGCCCGCGGGGTCGCCCAGGCCCCGCCAGCCTTTACCTCTCGGCCCCCTTCCCCACGGCTCTCCACCTTTCGCATCCTCTCGCCCGGCCCCGGAGCGCACTCGGAGGCTCTAACTTCCTGCAGAGTCCATGGAGGAGCTGAGGAGAGCCTGGACCCGGGGCGGGGGTGGATGGGAAGGAGGAGGCGTGGGAGCCGAGCCCGGGAGGAGGGGCGGGGGCAGCGCGGGCCGGAGCCTCCCTTGCCGGGAGGGCCCGGCCGCAGCTGCCCGCTCTCACCTGGTCGGCCGGCTGCGCCGGGCTCGCCCTGGCCCCCGGGGTGGGCTGTTGCTCCTGCTTCATGGCGGTCATCGCCCGCGGCCCGCGGTGGCGCTCACTTCCTCGCGGGCACTTCAGACTCGGGGACCGTCACTTGGCAGGGATCGCATGTCACAGGCTCCCGAGGCTCTCTCCGAATTGGCGGAAGGCAGAGCGGCGGCGACGGGGTGGGGGGAGGGCAGCGATGGGGAGGGGAAGAGGAGCGGCAGCAGGCACGCTCCCCCTTGCAGGATCCCTCCTTCGGCCGCCGCAGACCCTCCAACTCCCCACTCCCCCCGCCCCCCACCTCCACGCCGCCCCCCCAAAGCGCAGACGGCCTTGGAGAGCCGACACCGCCAAGCGCCAAGTTAGTGGAGCGGCCAGCGGTGGAGAGCGGCACCTGCCCGCGCCGGAGCGTGGTCTCGCAGTCCCGGAGGAGCCCGGCTCGCCTCCACCGCACTCTGCGCCCCCCGCCAGCCCCCGGGGGCGCCCCGCGCCGCGCTCAGCGCGCCAGGTGGAGCAGCCGGGAGCCGCGCGCCAGCATCTCTAGAGCAACTGCAAAGCGGCCGGGAGCACTGCGCCTGGCGCGAGCGCCCCACACGCGCGGCGGAGGCTGCCCGGCGCCGCGGGTCCCCTCGCCCCCGCCCGCCCCCCGCGGGCTCCTGCTAAAACCCGGAGAAGCGGAGTGCGCGCCGGCAAAGCCCGCGGCGGCGGCGGCGCTGTTACTGGGCACGCTCCGGCGCTCCGAGAAGCCAGCGGGCAGGGGTCCTGGCGGCCCAGAGCCCCATCCCGGGCACCAGCACCTATCGGGACCCCAGAGGTTGTCGTGGACTGCTTATGACCGGTCTTCTGATTTGAGTCGCTAGACAGGGATCCTTTAGCCTCCAGCCTGGATTCCCCGACTAGTTGGTTAGTAATGCCAGTGGAATTCCTAAAGGTCGAATAAAATAACGGTACTCTGGTCCTCATACTTTTCTCTCTCTCTCTCTCTGGACACAAAGACAAACCCTCACATTTTAATCCCGTTTACACCGTACCCTTCCTCAACACAACTCTCTCCCTTCCAAAGTTTACGTTGTAGTGAGTACTGGGAGCCTGGACTGTGGATACAAAACATTGAGTCAATGGAGCTTTTTGGAGCCGACTCCCTGTGGGTATAATAAAACCAAGTGCGCCAGTTTCATCCAAACGCTCTAGCACGCGGGTTTCCCGGGATGGTAGAAAGGACCCGCCCGGAGCAGGTGGGCAACAACAGGCCCCTGAGTCTCAGGCACTGGTTGTTGAGATTTCTCACCAGAGTCTGGAAGGGGGGAGTCAACTATCCGGTACTAGAGGATTCAGAAGACAAGTGTGAGGTTTCAGCAGAAGGGAACTAGAAAATGCGTGGGGGAGGGGAGAGGAGTCGCCTTGAGTCCTGTTTTATGAGCTAAGGACCAAGTCCATCCTTGTCTGAGTTACTTAGTCCAAGAACAAGCCACCTCCTAGCAAACTCAAGAGATGACCCTGGGTTTGATCCCTGGTGGGGGGCAGATCCTCTGGAGTAGGAAATGGCGACCTGCTCCAGAATTCTTGCCTGGAAAATTCCACGGACAGAGCAGCCTGGCAGGCTACAGTCCATGGTGTCGCAAAGAGTCAACACTTGAGCGCGCACACACATTTACATACACACAGCTGAGGAAATGTTGTAGGATAAAACAATGTTTTTATGCGGCCTTGTTGGTTCCTAAGGTATGCATTTTCACACTTGTCCTAAGCATTAATTGCAACAATAGTGCCTTTAAGATATTTTTCTTTTTTTTTTTTTAAGATAGCCAGGTTCACCAAATTTGAGTAGATTAGAGAATAAAATGACTTTCTCTACAGAAAAAAGTAGTATTTGAGTGGAGAGAAAAGTTGCTTTTCAAAAACAGGTAATGAAGCACATATTGAGTGATCTATTACAATGTGTTAGACCATTTTAATAGGAATAATTCTGCTAGCTGTAAAAGTGCAAAACAAAAGTTTTTAATGAAACAGTAGTAAAATAGCTATTGGGCAATTTAGCCTTTAAATCTGACAGTACAGATTGTCCCTTACATACAATGTTTTGGGAGAAAGGGTGCTCTATTATTCAAAAAGTGTTTTTGTCCTTATATTTTGCTCTTCTGTTCATTATTTCCATGTTTCATCCTTTGCATTTGTTTCTATATTGAACAACTGACTTGCAGGAATTGAGTTATATACAAAGATTTCTGCCATATAGGACAAGCGAGTTATCCTAATTCTACTTAAGATTACTTATTTGATTGAATTAAGCTGTTCAATTTGCATCCATTATCAGTATTCACTATAAAATCCACTTGGGTCACAATTCAAGACATAAATTGTATGTTTCATGTATAATGTGCATTTGTGTGCATACATCATATTTTAAAGGAAAGCTTCTTTGATTTAATTTGAGTCTTTGTTTTTTTGGTGGGTCCTTATCTTGTCTGGAGATGCAGAGGGTAAACTGTCTGCCTATAATGCGGGAGACCCGGGTTCAATCCCTAGCTTGGGAAGATCTCCTGGAGAAGGAAATGGCAACCCACTCCAGTATTCCTGCCTGTAAAACCCCATGGATGGAGGAGCCTGGTAAGCTACAGTCCATGGGATCGCAAAGAGTCAGACACAACTGAGCCCAAGCTAAGAGGATTATTTTACAGCTGCTGGGATCTAAGTTAAAGGCATTAACTAAAACTTAATCACAGATAAGCTGGGCTTCCCTGGTGGCTCAGACAGTAGAGAATTTGCCTGCAATGCAGCAGACCTGGGTTTGACCCCCTAGGTTGGGAAGATCCCCTGAAGGAGGGCATGGCAACCCACTCCAGTATTCTTGCCTAGAGAACCCCACTGACAGAGGAGCCTGGCAGGCTATGCTCAAGGAAGTCGCAAAGACCTGACTAAGCACAGCACAGGTAAACTAATGTCTCCAACTTAAATAACTCTGTTTTTTGAAATGTGATGTCCTTGAATTACAACATAGGATTTTCTACTTTATTCCTTATTGAAGAAAAAATTCCACTGGTCAAGAAAAAAAAAAAAAGGTTTATATTCTGAGAGAATGTCTGAAGCTGAGTGTTGTATGGTTTCTGATTATGTTATCAAATAAAGATATAAAACACTAATTTACAACCAAACATCTACAAAGTTTTAAAACTACTCAATTAGATATAAGGCTAGTGCAGTGTAGACAAGAGGACCTGTACCAGACTAGGTATGATCATATTGTAGTTCTTGCCCTAGTCTCATGCCCTAGTTCATGCATGGAGGTATGGGCAGAAGTAATTCTGAAAGGGATGAGGATACCAGACCACCTGACCTGCCTCCTGAGAAATCTGTGTGCAGGTCAGGAAGCAACAGTTAGAACTGGACATGGAACAACAGACTGGTTCCAAATAGGACAAGGAGTACGTCAAGGCTGTATATTGTCACCTTGCTTATTTAACTCATATGCAGAGTACATCATGTGAAATGCTGGGATGGAAGAAGCACAAGCTGGAATCAAGATTGCCGGGAGAAATATCAATAACCTCAGATATGCAGATGACACCACCCTTACAGCAGAAAACGAAGAAGAATTAAAGAGCCTCTTGATGAAAGTGAAAGAGGAGAGTGAAAAAGTTGGCTTAAAGCTCAACATTCAGAAAATGAAGATCATGGCATCCGGTCCCATCACTTCATGGCAAATAGATGGGGAAACAATAGAAACAGTGAGAGACTATTTTTTTGGCCTTCAAAATCACTCCAGGTGGTGACTGCAGCTGTGATATTAAAAGACGCTTGCTTCTTGGAAGAAAAGCTATGACCAACCTAAACAGCATATTAAAAAGCAGAGACATTGCTTTGCAAACAAAGGTCCGTCTAGTCAAAGTTATGGTTTTTCCAGTGGTCATGTATGGATGTGAGAGTTGGACTATAAAGAAAGCTGAGCACCAAAGAATTGATGCTTTTGAACTGTGGTGCTAGAAAAAACTCTTGAGAATCCCTTATTTAGCAAGGAGATCCAACCAGTCCATCCTAAAGGAAATCAGTCCTGAATGTTCATTGGAAGGATTGATGCTGAAGCTGAAACTCCAATACTTTGGCCACCTGATGAGAAGAACCGACTCATTGGAAAAGACCCTAATGCTGGGAAAGATTGAAGGCAGGAGAAGAAGGGGACGACAGAGAATGAGATGGTTGGATGGCATTACCGACACAATGGACATGGGTTTGAGTAAACTCCGGGAGTTGGTGATGGACAGGGAGGCCTGGCGTGCTGCACTCCATGGGTTCGCAAAGTATCAGACATGACTGGGTGACTGAACTGAAAGTCACTTATGGATCTGCTTCCTTACCTGGTATAATTCAAATCTTTAGAGTACATGACCACTAAGATCCCATCTTTCTCTATAAATTTCTATGATATATTAATTTTATGGAGCAAACACGTGTCATTGAAATGTTAAAATATTTACATTACATACTTTTAAATCTTAGTGAGACAAGTACTTACAAAAATAACACAAAAATCAATAGGTAAGTAAAGTACTTCACAAAAGATCCTTAATATCCACCAAACTTTTCCCTGGCTCTCTAGTTACACATGTGTGTACACTGACAATTCTTGATACTATTTTTAGAATTCAGAAAATTAAAATTAATTTCTTTATAGTGTGTCATTTCTAAAAAACAAGGTTTCACTAGAGGAGAGTTTTGTAGAGATTTATACAGTATTTCTCAGTACTTTTTTCATATATTATCTTTAATGAGCTAACTCATGGACAAGCATTCATTTTATAACAGTCAGGCAATGATAAAGTAAGT
Source organism: Muntiacus reevesi (assembly GCF_963930625.1). Taxonomy (NCBI): domain Eukaryota; kingdom Metazoa; phylum Chordata; class Mammalia; order Artiodactyla; family Cervidae; genus Muntiacus; species Muntiacus reevesi. The sequence goes on from NC_089251.1 coordinate 205,936,260, forward strand.
TTTCCTACAGATTTTGTGGAATGGAATCAGAGTCTTAAAACTGCAAAAACCTGAAGAGATTGTCCTCCAAAATCCCTTTTATTTGGGGTTATAAATATCCAAATCTTACAACATGTGGCCATATTATTCAGGGAAATTTCTAGGATTCAGACTCCTCTAATCCCTTTGGAAAAATTTTACTAACTCAAATTCTAGTTTCAGGTTCACATGTAAACATAACTCACTAAGTTGCTTCCTCAATATATTGATTTAAATTTTCCAAGTCAGCCAAAAATTTTCTCACAAATGACATTGTGAACATTTGCAATGTCTTTCTTTCCTTGATATTTGATTCTTTAAAAGTATGATACCAACTCATACATTCATCTTACCTAGAATTATTAACATGACTAAATTATCATTAAAATTTATAAGCATTAGTGGCAAGAATGGTTTTTCCATAATATTTAGATCATGTGTGCTATATTCAGTCTTCCATCTCAAAGGGTAGACACAGGGCTATAAAATCCCACATTTCCTCTGACAACAAACAGTGACAAATAAAGCCTGGCTAAACCCTGAAAAGTTAGAGGAAGACAAAGTCCCTTGAGGATTTGTGAAGCCCAGATAGCCTTTAGAGACAAGTGCTTCAGTTTCAGATCAATTACTTAAGGCAAATAGGACTCTGTAAAGGACTGGTTGCCTGGAATCTCTCTCTTTCACTTCTCTCTCTCTCCAGAAGTAAATCTGCAGTGTCATGTTAAGGCTACTTTGATGGGGATTTCTCTAGCATTAGCCAGTCCTCTATTGAATGTCTGTAATGAGCAGAGCATCAGGAAGACAGAGTTCATGAGCTGTGCCTTTGAGACCTGTCCTGAAATGTGCCCAATTAGCTTTTCGCAGATCAAGAAATAGCTTTGATTCACATCTTCCACTATCATTTGCTTTCGATTTATAAATCACCTCTATTCACCTCAATTGGCTCCTTGAATTCCCCGAAGTGCATGTCATGTCACTGGGCAGAAGACCAGGATGCTGAGCAATCCTCAGAAATAAGATATATGTTATTAACAGAAGCTCTAACCAGTAAACTATCACAAAGATGTTTTAATAAAAAAGAAAGAAAAGGAGTCAGTGTCAGTACATATTTGAGTGATACCCAGGTACAGAGCTCATCCTGTTCTGAGACGCTGTGGGCATTAATTTAACTAAACTTGTTAGCCTCTGTCTATGATAGGAAGACTTTCCTGTTGTAAAAATTCATAGCCCAATTATGATCTCTGGTGGAAGCAGACAGAGTTGCAATATCCTGAGTCATTCCTGTTGCTCACTGGAGACAGGGAGATATTAACAAACTTCCCATTCACACTGAGACCAGGACTGTACGGTCCTCTTGGTGGTTACATTAACACACCTCAAATCTTTATCCGCAACAGTCCTTCTATGACATACATGAGGATTAAGACAGGAAAGCAGTGAACATGAGTTTCCCATTTAATATTTTCTCTCCAATGTATAGCTGCATCACAACACCAAAACATCTAGAATGTGGGGGGAATTACCTGTTATTTTTACCTACTAGATGCTTTACACTTCCCTGATGATTCAGAGGGTAGACAATCTGCCTGCAGGAGACCAGGTTTGATCCCTGTGTCAGGAGGGTCCCCTTGAGAAGGGAATGGCTACTCACTTCAGTATCCTTGCTTTACAAGGGGTTTGTGTTTATTTGATTTTTAAGAGTAATTATGTAAAAATACCCTCCCTTCCTTTTTGTGATAATTATTTCCTCATCTTCCTATACCTTCAGAAATGAAATCATATTTCCTGCATCAGATGTTGTCCACAAATGACAGAAGGATTGTCAGATGCGGAAAAGTACTTAGAAACACTGGCATACTATTTGTTCTTTTCAGGTAATTTGTGATAGATACATTTCTATGAACCTAATATCTCTGATATTTCTGACTTCCTAAACAGGACTAGCTTTTCTAATGATTCAAAATAACCTCTTTATCTTTGTCCTTGGAAAGTACATTATTACTTCTCCTACACTCAGACTTCATAGTGGTTCCTTATATAATTCCCAGAACAGCAAAAAGAACATTTCTCATCCAGAGAAATCTTTTATACTTTGAAAGATAAAACTTGAGATCTTGACTAATTTCAGAGAGAATTCCTTCTTTCTTTTCTTCTTCTTTTTTTTAACAATTTCACCATGCTCAATGTATTTTTAAGGATTTAATGCTAGATTCACATTTCCTCACGAATTTTCTTCTTGAAAACTTAAGATAATCTAGTCTAAGATTCAGATGAGAAGGCTCCAGACCATCCACTAGCATTAAAGGGCCCCTGGCATTCTTCTCTACCAATTGAGTTTCTACCACTGGCAACTTTCCTTCTACCATTTCCAAAGAAAATTGAGGCCAAGTCTTTGGATTCCCAGTCCATCCTTTCATCCCAGAGTTCTATGTTTAGATTTTTCAAATATAGTTCAGGGCATCTTGGGATGTGACCACTATTGAAATGAGGCACATAAAATACATCTCTTATTACTGAACACTGTTTAACTCTGTTTAACATATTAACCTAGATGAGTTGTTTGCTATTAATGTAGATCATTTCTTATACCCTTGTATTCATCTACCTATCCATCATCTGTATCTATTTGGGAAGATAACTGAGTCACTTGATGTCTATCTTATGATTCTAAATATTTACTAACTTCGTGTATCTTTATTCAAATCAAAAAAGGAGAAAGTTGAAGAAGAGATTAAGGAGAAATGAAAAGAGAAAAAGAAAGAGGGGAAACCAAAAGAGGCATTCTAATGCTGTTAGGGATATCCAGGTATATTAAGTCTTTTATATTCTTATTAATGTTTTCATAAGAATTGTGAAATACTTTAATTCCTTTTGGTTAGGTATTAATTATAGCTTCTGCCATTGGTTCTTTTTTTTTCTTTTTTTTCCACATATTTTTATTAGTTGGAGGCGAATTACTTTACAATATTGTAGTGGTTTTTGCCATACATTCATATAATTTTAGAAAGCATACTCCAAATTTTAATTTCCTCATTCTTCTCTAGTTGATTTATATTTGATATTTTTCAATTATTATCAATTATTTATATTTTCTTGTAATGTTTATCATTTTTGCACTTAACAATTGACTACATGCATCAGTGGAGGAGACGGAGAAAATCACTAACAAATATCACAGTTTTTACAAATCATTGACTAGAGAAATACCAATTAAATAGTCACTTTTTGAGTCAGTAGTATTCATATGAGCATTGAATCCTATTGATAGGACATCAAAATAGCCTCATAGGATGGATGGCAGTCTCTTTTGTGGTTCCCTACCCCTTCTTGTGGAGAAGTGATCCACTTGCTTGTCCATCTTCTCAACTGTAATTGACTGATTAGGGCTAAGCTCCTCCCACATCCTTTCCTAACTCAAGTTCATAGAGACAGTCTTCATTAGTATGTCTTCTAGTGTATACCTCACTACACAATTTATGCCTTTATTCTGTGTTAGCTTGCTCAGCATTCTAATTGCCACAAAAGACATTTTACCTTTTCTACTAAACTGTAATTTGTATGGGGGGCAGAAAAGCTTACTGGGCACAGAGGTACAGCTTGTGTGTGTGCAGGGGTTGTGGCTGGGAGTCTATATCAGTCTCCTTGCTTAAGTAAAAGAGGTTGTGGATGAAGTGTACTTTGAAAAATAAATAATTCTTCTCCTTACCATTTCAATATTAAGCTCTCTCACAATCTGCTATGAACTTATTTTTTTGTTTAATTTATTGAGCAGCATCACCCAAAGAAAATATCTTTTTTCTATCTTCCTATTGTCTCAGAATATTTTACGCTTTTCTATTTAATATGTAGGAATTATGTAATCTTGATAATCCTCTGATCTGCTGAGGCTGGATATGGGTAAAGGCTTGCCAGATATTGCTGAGTTTCAAAACACTAAGTGAAAGCCAAATAAACTTGGAATTTTCCACTGCTCATGAGCAGATAGTATGTGCTGTAAAGTACTGATCCTCTAGTACTGAGGACTCATAGGAAAAAATGAATTTGGAGATAAGAGTTATATTGGCAATGCAGCTCCTATGGACATCTATTTCCCACCTTGTATATAAATCTTATACTTAATTTGAGGGAGGAAGATCCATGCTAGGTAAATTTATGAGGAAATGTTGAATTGAATACAAAAGTTTGTCATCTTCATATAGTTTAAATTTCTATAGCCTGTCTATATAATGCCAAATCTACCACAAGGTCGACAGAATCTTCTAGAATTATGCCCAAACTCAGAGCATTTTCCTTTTTCCTTTGCAACCTCTGCACACATTTTAAACAAGTTTATTTGTCTGATTTACTAGTCTTTTGGTAAGATATTCAAAAAGAGGGTAACAAGAATTACTGTAGGGTGAGATACATAAATAATAGTAAGAAGGGAAAATATGTAATCTTGTAAATAGAAAAGAAAATAATCCTTTGTCTGTTTCCTCATTTGTTATTATTTTCTCCCAATCTGATTAATCTCAAAAATATACAAGCAACTCCTGAAGCTCAATTCCAGAAAAATAAACGACCCAATCAAAAAATGGGCCAAAGAACTAAACAGACATTTCTCCAAAGAAGACATACAGATGGCTAACAAACACATGAAAAGATGCTCAACATCACTCATCATCAGAGAAATGCAAATCAAAACCACAATGAGGTACCATTACACGCCAGTCAGGATGGCTGCTATCCAAAAGTCTACAAGCAATAAATGCTGGAGAGGGTGTGGAGAAAAGGGAACCCTCTTACACTGTTGGTGGGAATGCAAACTAGTACAGCCACTATGGAAAACAGTGTGGAGATTTCTTAAAAAACTGGAAATAGAACTGCCATATGACCCAGCAATACCACTTCTGGGCATACACACTGAGGAATCCAGATCTGAAAGAGACACGTGCACCCCAATGTTCATCGCAGCACTGTTTATAATAGCCAGGACATGGAAGCAACCCAGATGCCCATCAACAGATGAATGGATAAGGAAGCTGTGGTACATATACACCATGGAATATTACTCAGCCGTTAAAAAGAATTCATTTGAATCAGTTCTAATGAGATGGATGAAACTGGAGCCCATTATACAGAGTGAAGTAAGCCAGAAAGATAAAGAACATTACAGTATACTAACACATATATACGGAATTTAGATAGATGGTGGCGATAACCCTATATGCAAAACAGAAAAAGAGACACAGAAGTACAGAACAGACTTTTGAACTCTGGGGGAGAACGTGAGGGTGGGATGTTTTGAAAGAACAGCATGTATACTATCTATGGTGAAACGGACCACCAGCCCAGGTGGGATACATGAGTCAGGTGCTCGGGCCTGGTGCACTGAGAGGACCCTGAGGAGTCGGGTGGGGAGGGAGGTGGGAGGGGGGATCGGGATGGGGAATACGTGTAACTATATGGCTGATTCATGCCAATGTATGACAAAACCCACTGAAATGTTGTAAAGTGATTGGCCTCCAACTAATAAAATAATATTTAAAAAAAAAAAAAAAAAAAAAAAAAAAAAAATAAATAAATAAATAGAAAAGAAAAAGACTGGACCTCAAGTTAAAATGATAGAAAAACTTAGTACCATTTAGTGTCGGAAGGAGGGGGAAAAGGTCAAACACCCCACTGCAACTCAGTATGAACATTGAGTATAACCATGTCATAGCATAGTAAAGTTGGTGTTCAAAATGAGAATTTAAAAAAAAAAAAAAAAAAAAAGGAAAATCAGCTTGGCATACTTTCTTTAAAAAGATAGGGTTATTTGGGGAAGATGGACTGCAGTGATGTCAGCATGGGTTTAGGCTAGATGAGAACTAGACATCAAAACCAGAAGCACAGCATTTACAACAAATCCATTCAGTAAAACACCTCTACTAATCTGTAAATACCGAAAGCCACGCAGCCGGAGTGCCTGTGGTATCTAGAGAAAGCAGAGGGAAGCAGTAGGGCAAATGACATACCTACAATCCCAAAATATTCAAGGAAAAAACCAAAAAATAGTCAGTGGATGGTATTCACGAGAAAGCACGGTGGATCAATATAAAAATAACTAGGAGAGGTTTTGTGCCTCTCAATAGTGAGTGAAAAGGATTCTGCGGAGAGTCAATTTCCAGTTGATCTCTCCCATTTCTGGAGGTCTTACTAACAAGAAATGGTCTTTTATTCTTGAGTTTCTTTTAAAGTATATTTGTATAGCAATTATCCTGGAAAGAGGGAGCATGGTCTTCCTCTGGAACAAAGGCAAAGAGCCTCCTTACTTCTCACTGAAAAAGGTTTGACTTTCTTAAGCTCAGGGTTCCTTGTCTGTAACCCACTGTATAAGCCAACATTCATCTGGGTCCAGTCACTCACCTCCATGGGGCCTGGGGACAAGGAGAGCTTACACAAATAGAATATGATGATGTTTATGCTCCTGAAATGTGGGAAACCTGGGTTCGATCCCTGGGTTGGGAAGATCCCCTCGAGAAGGAAATGGCTACCTACTCCAGTATTCTAGTTTGGAGAATGGACTGTATAGTCCATGGAGTCACACACAGTTGGACAGGACTCAGCGACTTTCATTTTCATGCTCTTTGCTATAAGTAGTAAAATTCTTTGTCTCTAACTCAAGAGCCTCATACTTTTTGAAAATATCCATAAAACTGGTAGGTTAACTTGTTAACTTGTAAGCCTTGTAAAATCTCAAACACTTCACAGCTTCATAGTTCTTAACTTCATAGCTCTTAACAAGCCAATGTCAAAGTCGAAGGTAGCTAAAGCAGCCTAGATCCTTTGAACTTTTGAAACTGACCTTTCAAGGCTTCTTTCCAACACAGGACCCCACACTGAGGAAAAATTACTAGAAGTGGAATCAAAATTGAGCAGAATAAAAATAATAGAGATGAAGGAAAGAGAAAATATGGACAAAAGGTGAACAGGTCTGGGAAATCTAAGAGCACAAGCTATTATGTTTTTTTAAGCACTACAGGAAAACAAAAAAGATTTATTTGAAGTTAGAAAACCTGTCTGAACTTCTCACAATCTAAAAGTTCACCTAAACGTTTCCCTTTAAAACAAACTTCCTGCAAGAAAGAAGGAGAATAATATCCCAATAGACCAAAGATTGGCAAACTATAGTTTGCAGCTCACTTCATATTTTATAAATAAAGTTACTGGAATATAAAACTTTTTCATACTTCATCATTTACATATACTTATGATTGTTTGCAAGGTTCAATGACAGTGTCAAGTATTATGACAGAGAATAAATGATCGGCAAAGGGTAAAATATTTACTTTCTAAGGAAAATCAAAGTGGGAAGGGAAAAATGATAAAAAACCAAAAGAAGTGGAGAAAGAAATAAACATGTCCAAAAGAAAACCATAAATATTGCAGACACAAAGGAAGATCCAACATACAGATTATGGGAGTTCCTTAGTGGGAAATCAAATCAAGGTGGGAGGGAGAAGAAACATTAAAAACAATGATTTAAGAAAATATCATGACATTGAAAAAAAATTTTTTAGCTACTTTTTCAAAAATCACATAATGTGCCTGAGATAGCACAATCAACACCATGTAAAATTAGATTTTCAAGGAATAAAGTAGGAAGGGCATGTAGGCAAAAAATACTTAAAATTAACTAACATTATCATTCGATTTTTCCACAACAATACTTTATCCTAAGGGGAAAATAAATCGACACATTTAAGATATTTAAGAAAATAATATGTGAACCAGGGATATGTATATATTTATAAATATTTATATTTATTGAACTGAACTGTAATTTGAGACTCTGATTCTCTTACTCTCCTTTCATCTCCCTGCCTTTCACAGAAGTCAAGCCTGCATCACCCTCTGAGGGCTTCCCTGTCTTTTCAAACCTTTGGCTTTGTTTCCTCATAATGATTTCCTCCCATAACTCTCTTGCATAGCTAATCATACCTGCTTCTCAGAGGACCTGGACTAATACTGTCTAGAGATGACCTACCTAGTTGTAATCAGTTGTCAGATAAAATATAGGCTGTCCATTTAAATTTGATTTCAGATAAACAACAAATACTTTTTAGTACAAGTTGTCCTGTGTAGATTTTGGGACAATGTATTTGTTGTTTACTTGAAATTGAAATGTAACATAGTGTCCTTTATTTTTATTTGCTAAATCTAGCAACCCTAGGAACAACAATTATCACCTACAGCCAGATTGTCATCATAAAAGAAGTCAGGGCTTTTTATAAAAATAGATGCACTGTATCTGGAATAAGCAATGTACCAGATAAACCTGAAACGTTTTGACATAAACTAGCATGAGAACATTCAAAGACTATTAGGATAATGTTAAGGGGAATTAAAAGGGAGCATTAAAGTGCCTCTACCGAGCCAAAGAAAATGTTGAGCTTTGGTAAGGATAGAAATTACAGTGGATGGGAATCCACCAGATACATTTAAAACTTAATTGGTTCCCTTCTGAGGTTGATAGGAAACCAGTTTGTTCTCATGAAAACTAGATGAAAGAAAAGAATCAAACATTAATTCTGCCTTTTTTGGAACTGTACCACTGGGTAACCAAATAGTAGATGAGAGGAACTATCTCATCCATAAAACTATTCGAGTTAATGTATAAAAACACTTAATAGAGCTAGAGTGTTACCATTTTGAAATCTCTAATTTTCATTAGATATTTATGGATGCATTGATGTGTGAAGCATCAGTCTTTAATGTTTTAAGCCTTTAGTCATTTTTGTTGTGTCTCCTGATAAAAGAGTGCAGCACCACCAATAGTCTTGCCAAAAACAGCAATTTTGTGTCTGAGAAGGGTTCTGTTCCCAACAATACAGAAAAGAAAACCTGAAAAGCTGCATCATGAATATGCAATTAGCAACTCTACTCTAGAGCAAACGCAAGAAAAAAAGATACATTTTAAAGAAGAGAAAAGGAGGCAATTGGTGGTGGGAAGGGAAAGGGATGATGATTAAAATGGAGTTAAAAAAAAAATACCAACCTGAAAACTGATGACTAGGTTACAGTGCCTTAGGATGCACATTTAAGGGATAAACTGCAAAGAAACATAAGGAAAGGATTACTGTAAAAGTTGGAACAATGCTTCTTTTGGAGGGAGAGGACAGAGCTTCCTTCGGAGGGAGAGGTTTCTAGATATCTAGCAATGTTTTATTCATTGATGTAGGCGGTAGTTAAAATAATGTGTGCATGCTACATCACTTCAGTTGTGTCCGACTCTTTGCGACCCTATAGGTTGTAGCCCAAAAGGTTCCTTTGTCCATGGGATTCTCCAGGCAAGAATACTGAAGTGGGTAGCCATTCCTTTCTCCAGGGGATGTTCCCAACCCAGGGATCAAACCCAGGCTTCTTACATCTCCTGCACTGGCAGATGGTTCTTTACCACTAGTGCCACCTGGGAAACCCGGTTAAAATAATAGTATTTTAGTATTTGCTTTATAGTAATTTTCTGTGATTTCATGTGTTTGCATTTTGTTTTAAAACAGCAGTTTAAAAAATGTCTAAATAGAGTTCTTGGCTCTTAGTAAACAATAGAAGGTGTCTATTAAAAAAAATATAAAATAAAAGATAGGTACTGCATTTTAGAATAATTCCTTCCAAATTGTTTTGAGTGATGGTAAAGCTCTAAGCTCAGTGTCATGCTCTCTCTTCAATGTACGTAGAGCTACAAAATTGCTCTTGACTTTCCAAAACGGTTTATGGCCTTGAAAATGGAAAGCTAGCCTTGTTTATGCTTTTAGAACTCCTCAAGGTAGAAAATACTGAGATCAACAAGGACATAGACAAAAGAAGTTGTAAGGAGAAAGGAGTTTTATCTTTTGCTGGGCATCCTCTTTGGGATCTTCCTTGCAAGGCCGTTAACTCAAGGCCATTGACTTATTTGCATATTATTAAATGCTGTGTCAACTGAGCTTGTGTCTGACGCCATGGAGAAAATGGGAGATAGAGTCTATTGCTCAATTCCAAATTTCATGGTAAAACAACGAGGCCCAGCCGAGCCCACTCTTTCTTATTGATTGCAGAAGTACACAGAAGTACACAGTGTGATAGAGAACCGTTAATGCCCTTCTTGGCAGGATTTGTGGCTTCAGGCAGCTATGCCTCTTCTCTTCTGGCTTCAGGGGCATGCTTCTCTAAAGGGTTCTCTTGTCCTGTCTGCAATTTTCTAGCTATACATGGCTGTAGTTGCTACTCAAGGTGAACTTCAGTTAGTACTAGAAAGATGCCTTCTTCTCACTTGGATCTGAGCTTCTTTCTTATGTAGCACCTACCTTGAATCTCTCTCTGCTTACATTCCAAATCTTGGCACAGTGGGCTCTGTCTAAGGGTCCAACTGAGGTTCTTCCATCTGTGGAGAAGTGCTAAAATCTCTGAATTTGTACATCTCTGAAAGCACACTCCCTTCAAATGCACATTTTCTCCTCCTAAAGACAACTGCAAACTCTTTCAGGTTTCTTGAAGAAACCATCCGTGCCCACTCCTGTGAAAAGTGAGTTCTTCTGTTTTCCATTCCGAGAGTGCTTAATTTCTACACGGTGCATTTGTCACATACCGTTTAGTTCCTGATACCATTAGCTACCACACTGGCATTCTAGCATGTTTCCACTCTACTACTCTGTCAAGTCCCTTCCCATTTTTGAATTTTTCCTGTGAATAATAATACCAGTTAAGATAATAACTCACATTTATTGACTGCTTAATGTGATTCAGGCATTGTTTAATGGGTTTAATGCAACAACTCTGCAGTGTAGATATATCTCTACCTCCGTTTAGAATGATGTAAACCAAGTCTTTCAATATCCAAAGTTCCAAACCTATCAGAGGCATAACGAGGATTTGAATACAGGTAATCCTATTGAGAATATCCTTAATAATGTCTTGGGTCAAAAGTCACAAGGAATACATATCTATTTAATTTAATTCATAAGTTTTTATAGACTTTCTGTTTTGTTGATTTTTGCCTGGCCTGAGTTGATGTTTAAAATTAACTGTAAACTTTACACACACACACACACATATATATATACAGGCATTGTTGTTATTGTTTCGTTGCTAAGTCATGTCTGACTCCTTTTGGGACCCCCATGGACTGTAGCCCAACAGACTTCTCTGTCCATGGGATTTCCCAGGCAGGAATACTGGAGTGGGTTGCCATTTCTTTCTCCAGGGGATCTTTCCAACCCAGGGATCGAGACTGCATCTCCTGCATTTACATGTGGATTCTTTACTACTGAGTCACCATGGAAGTCCCATATACATGCGTATTTATAAGTATTATATCTATATATACCCAATAAAAAGGGTATACAGACATACAGTTAGACAAATCTATCATAACACTAGGAGTATTTTGTATGATTTTGTCCAATTTATCTAGCACAGAGGGATACCTAAGAGTTATTCAATAGACTTTTTTTTCCCTCTTATTAGAATTATAGCTAATGCTTCCTTATTATAAACTATCAATTTTATTGTCTTCCTCATCCAGATATATTATCTTAGAATCCATATCTGGGTGAGAGCTCTTACATTTTATAATCTGCACTCAAGTGCATATACTAATAATAAGAATCTTTGGTAGATATTTTCCGATACAAGCTTGGATATCTGTGGGGAAAACTTTTTATGTATTCTCTAATGAGGAGACACAGTGAACCACTTATTGACTTACATTGAAGATATTCGCTCACTGTTTCCAGTACAGTTTACTTTATATAAATAATTATATTTTATAAATATGATTCAAAGAGAAGTACATGAATCAAGTACAATAAAATACCACAACTTCTGCTGCTGCTAGGTCGCTTCAGTCGTGTCCGACTCTGTGCCACCCCATAGACGGCAGCCCACCAGGCTCCGCCGTCCCTTAGACTTTAAATAATCCTTATATGATAGTGTAGTGTGTACTGATTGTCAGTCTTGGGTAAAAATCAGAATCCCCCTTTCCAGATACTCATCTTGAAGATTTTGACATAACAGAGTAACGTCAATGTGCTCAGTTGCTCAGCTGTGTCTGACTCTTTGTGACCCCACAGACTATAGCCCTCCAGGCTCTTCTGTCCATGGAATTTTCCAGGCAGGAAGAGAGGAGTGGGTTGCCATTTTTTTTTCTCCATGGTAGTGTCAGGAGAGTGTTTGGGAGTTTGAGTTTTTATCAATATCCTAGTTGATTCTGAAGGAAGAAATTCTAGGATCACACTTTGAGAGAGGAAGAAAAAGACACTAGTAATTAAGAGATGAGATTTGGAGTAAGAGAAACCATTTACTAGAATGTACTTAACTTCTCTAAACTTCAGTTTGTTTGTTTGCTTTTTCTGCAAAAATGCCTAAAAATAATAGGATCTGATTCATGATGTTGTGAGAAAGTACGTGAAAAGTGCTTGGTCTAGTACATAGGAAGTGCTAATTAAGTGTTAGTAAGTAGTGGTAGTGGTGGTGTTAGCAGTTGTTAAAATGTAAGTGTTCTTTACATCATATGATATTAGAGAATTACAAATTAAAACAGTGAGATAGCACTACATACATATTAGAATAGCGAATATCCAAAACACTGACACCACCAATGCTGGCGAGGATGTGGAGCAATAGGAGCTCTCATTCTTTGCTGGCAGCAACACAAGACAGCAGAGCCACTCTGGGTGACCGCTTGACAGTTTCTTAACAAAACTAAACATACTCTTACTATCAATCACATGTCTTGCTATTTACCCAAATGAGTTGAACACTTTTGTCCACACAAAAACCTGCCCCAGATATTTAGAGAAGCTTTATTCATAATTGCCCAAACTTGCAAACAGCCAACATGCCGTTCATTAGGCAAATGGATATATGTGGTATATCCATACAATGAAATGTTATTCAATGATAAAAAGAAATGACCTATCAAGCCATGAAAACATATGGAGGAAACTTAAATGCACTTTGCTAAGTGAAATAGGCTAATCTGAAAAGTCTATATACCATATAATTCTAATTATGTGACATTTTGGAAAAGGCAAAAACTATCAGTGACTGTTAGGAGTTCAGGGGAGGACAAAAGGTGAACAAGAACAAATAGGTGGGCAACAGGGATTTTTAAGACAACAAAACTATTCTGTATCATATTGCAACTGTGGATATATGTCATACTCTTATCAAAATCCATCATATATACAACACAAAGAAAGCACCCTAATGCCAACTATGGCAGTTAGTTGATAGTAATATATGAATATTGGCCTATCAATTGTAACAAATATACTACATCAATGTAAAATATTAATAATGAGGAAACAGTGTATATGGGACAGGTGAGGGGTATATGGGAAATCGCTGTACTTTTCACTCAATTTTTCTGTAATCTTAAAACTGCTTTTAAAAATAAAATCAATAATTACAAAGCAAAATAAACAGACAAAAATGTAGGTATTATTTGAGTGCTTAAATATGAAAATATGACATTGAAGGAATAACACTAGTTTTGAATGAACACAACGCTTTAGGTGAAAAATACACAACTAGATTTTGAAGACTTAGTAGAAAAAAAATGAGAAAGGAAGCTATCTCGTTTTCATTATATTTAATACTAATTGAAATAATATGTTGGATTCAATACAATCTACTATTAAAATTAGTTTCACATCTTCCATTTTATTTTTCAAGTGTGACTACTAAATTTTTAAAAATCATGTGTATAGTTCACATTATATTTCTCTTGGTCAATGCTGATCTATGAAATCAGCAAAATTCCTAGTATACAAGTGAAAGTGGAAGTCTAACTCTTTGAGACCCCATGGACTGTAGCCCAACAGGTTCTTCTGTCCATGGAATTCTCCAGGCAAGAATACTGGCGTGGGTTGCTCTTCTCCAGGGGGTCTTCCCAACCCAGGGATTGAACCCGGGGCTCCCGAGTTGCAGGTAGAGTCTTTATCATCTGAGTCACCACAGAAGTCCTGGTATACAGTAGTCCTTCCAAATATTAGTCCAACTCTTAGGTATTAGTAGTCAGTGTCTTGAGTTTCTTGTAGTAGACTTTCACTACATTTCCTTTCTTATATACAGTCAAGTTTTCTTTTTTATTGTAATTATTTTCCCCTGAAAGTTCTAATCCATTCCAGTATAATCATGTTGGCCTCAAGGTGACCAAGCTTAGCCACTCTAATTCTTGACTCCTTGTTATCACTGAATTTTCCCAATCACCACCTTTGAAGTCATTTTCAGAGTTTCCTTTGATAATGTGCCATTATAATTTTGAGTCAGAGTCAGTCTTAGTCCCTCTGATGTGTGCCCTCTTCCTCCTATTCCTGAATGTCTTGAACAGATAGCCCTTTTTCTGATTTCCTTTGAGATACTCAACTTTGAAGAGCAGTGCTCTTTGGCTTACACCCTGTATTAGTTTTCTAGGTTGCTGGCAAATTACTACAAACTTATCTATTACCTCACAAATTTCCATGTATTAGGGATCATGGCATGATTTAGCTGGGTCTTCAGCTTAGGATCTAACAGTGCAAAAATTAAGATATTTTTTCTGGACTGTGTTCTCATCTAGAACTGGGACTGGAGAACAATGTACTTCTGAGGTCAGTCACTTTGCAGTCAAGTTTATTTCCTTGTAGCTGTATGAAGCTAACTCGCCAATACTTTGGCTACCTGATGCAAAGAACTGACTCACTGGGGAAAAAAACCCTGATGGCGGGAAAGATTGAAGGTCAAAGGAGAAGGGGGGCAGAAGATAAGATGTTTAGATAGCATCACCGACTAAATGGACATGAATTTGAGGAAACCTCAGGAGATAGTGGAGGACAAGTTAGCCAGGCATGCTACAGCCCATGGGGTCGCAGAGTCTTTGCAACTGAACAACAGTAACAACAACAAAAGTACGCATGAAAGAGGACACCCATTTCTAACTGATTCTTGTTTGAAGACTGCTCTCAATTCCTAGAAGCCATTCACATAACTTTCTGCCATGTGACCCTCTACATAGGCAGTTTACAGTGCTGCTGTTTGCTTCTTCACGGTCAGGAGGAGAACATCTCGCTCTGGTTTGTCCACCAGGCATCTCATATCATGGAACATAAATAAGGGAGGGAGATCCCGTCACCTTTGCCATATTCCATCTGTTGGAAGCAAGCCATGGGCTCTGCCTACACTCAAGGCGAGGGTACTATACTACATCAGGGCTTTATTATTAGAAGTCATTCCTGAGCGTGTCTCTCACACAGCTCTTACTAGTGTCTGGGGTTCCTCCTTTCACACTAGCTCTTCTCGCTTTTTTCTCAGGTCCACATGAAGCGGTTATTCTGTCTCGTCATGTCATTTAATCTGATGGACTGGATCTCGGGTGCCTACTTGTAGGTCTTTCCAATTTGCCCACTGTTTGTTGGAAATCTCTCTCTTCTTTCCTTTTTCCTCTCCCTCTTTCTTCTTTCCTTCTCCCACATACTTTTCCTAACTTTATTTTAAATTACTTCTTAAATGAGCTTCCATTGGACCACTCTTCCCCAAAATAATAACTATAACCACTGGAAAAATAGTTATGAAAAACATAGCTAAAGGAAGGAGATTGGGGGGGGGGAAGAAAAAGACACATTTTGAAAGGGAGTCAACACTTAGAAGAAGAGAGCAGCACTGAGTGAGTTTTTCATTTCAGAGCATCTGTTCTAAGGGCAGACTTCAGCTTGTACCTTGCAAAGCAGGTATAACAGTGTTTAAAGATGCTGCTTAATTTTCTGGCTGACCCATGAACTATAGACATTAAGAGACTACTCCAAATAGGTGACCTAAGAATTGAAGAACTTAACTGAATTTTGGGCTTCTACCAAAAAAACAGAATTTGCAGTTTGAGTCCAATCAACTTATGTGCTTCAAAAACAAACAAAATATCAGAATTCTTTGGAGGAGCAAAACAGACTCCAGGGTCTTCATTATATAATGTCCAGAATTCCAGAATATAATAAATAAAGTACTTAGCATATGAAGAAAGAGAAATAAAAAAGTGATATCTTGAGGATAAAAGAAAATGGTAAATAACTATGTCAATAATTGCAGTAGATGTAAATGGACCAAACCTTTTGCTTAAAAGGCTGATACAGTCAAAATGGATTTTTAAAATACCTTTAGGGAAATTAAATAAATAGTCTTGTTTAGACTTCAGAGGCAAAGCAGAACAGGCCTCTGACCTTGATTCTAACCTGCCTGGACACTGCCCTGACCATGACTGACTGAGTGACTGCCTGCTTTAAGTGCAAGACTTGCTCGCACCATAGATAAGATAGTCCTGAGACTGTTGAACCCCTGGAGGGTGGCCCCAGGCTTAACAACATTCCAAGTTTTACAAGACAAAACTGACAACATTAACATGAAACCAGAGCTGCTATTTGCTCACAGATTGATGAAGGTATAAGTTTGCTTTCTGGGATTGTAAATGGGAACCCCAAACTGCAGTCTTTGAAGTCTCTGAAGTTTACCCATGGAGCTGACTCTCTGCCTGGAATCTTTTCCCAATTGGGACTCTAGATGTGCTGTGTCCCCTGACTTCCCAGCACTGACTTCACAGAGTCTGGATATTGGTCAAAACCCAGTTTGGTGATGTATCCTCTGCTGTCTCTATTTCTCTTCTCTTTTAATGCTAGTGTAAATAAATTGGATAATTCTCTAATAAATGTTTGTATTATTTATTTGTATTTAACAAGTGGCTTATATGTTAACAAATCCTCTGAACCTGAGTTTAAAGTGAAAACCTTCAGCAAAACAAATACCTAACTATTTTATGTTTATTAAAGATATACTTTAAATATAAAGATATAAACAGGTTGAAAGTTAACAGTTAGCATAAGAAGATTAGTCTGCCAGAATTAATATCAGATAAAATAGAGTTCATTTCCTGTTGAACTCAGTGATCAATGCAAAGAAATAGAAGAAAACAGTAGAATGGGAAAGAATAGAAATCTCTTCAAGAAAATTAGAGATACCAAAGGAATATTTCAGCGAAGATGGGACAATGAAGGATAGAAACGGTATGCACCTAACAGAAGAAGATATTAAGAAGAGGTGGCAAGAATACACAAAAGAACTAAACAAAAAAGATCTTAATGGTGTGATCACTCACATAGAGCCAGACATCCTGGAATGTGAAGTCAAGTGGGCCTTAGGAAGCATCACTAAGAACACAGCTAGTGGAGGTGATAGAATTCCAGTTGAGTTATTTCAAATGCTAAAAGATGATGCTGTGAAAGTGCTGCACTCAATATGCCAGCAAATTTGGAAAACTCAGCAGTGGTCACAGGACTGGAAAAGGTCAGTTTTCATTCCAATCCCAAAGAAAGGCAATGTTAAAGAATGTTAAAGAATGTTCAAACTACCGCACAATTAAACTCATCTCACACATTAGCAAAGCAATGCTGAGAATTCTCCAAGCCAGACTTCAACAGTATGTGAACCATAAACTTCCAGATGTTCAAGCTGGATTTAGAAAAGGCAGAGGAACCAGAGATCAAATTGCCAACATTCATTGGATCATCAAAAAAGCAAGAGAGTTCCACTTCTGCTTTATTGATTATGCCAAAGCCTTTGACTCTGTGGATCACAACAAATTGTGGAAAATTCTGAAAGAGATGGGAATACAGAACACCTGACCTGTCTTGATAAATCTGTATGCAGGTCAAGAAGCAACATTTACAACTGGACATGGAACAGACTGGTTCCAAATTGGGAAAGGAATACGTCAAGGCTGTATATTGCCACCCTGCTTATTTAACTTATATGCAGAGTATATCATGCAAACTGCCAGGCTGGATGAAACACAAGCTGGAATCAAGATTGCCAGGAGAAATATCAATAACCTCAAAAATGCAGAGAAAACCACCCTTATGGAAGAATGAAAAAGAACTAAAGAGCCTCTTGATGAAAGTGAAAGAGAGAGGGTGAAAATTGGCTTAAAACCCAATATTCAGAAAATGAAGATCATGGCATCTGGTCCCATCACTTCAAGGCAAATAGATGGGGAAATAATGGAAACAATGAGAGACTATTTTTTTGGCCCTCAAAATCACTGCAGATGGTGACTGCAGCCATAATATTAAAAGACTCTTGCTCCTTGGAAGAAAAGCTATAACCAACCTAGACAGCATATTAAAATGCAGATATGTTACTTTGCCAACAAAGGTCCGTCTAGTCAAAGTTATGGTTCTTCAGTAGTCATGTATGGATGTGAGAATTGGACTATAAAGAAAGCTGAGAGCTGAAGAATAATGCTTTCAAACTGTAGTGTTGGAGAAGACTCTTGAGAGTCCCTTGGACTGCAGGAGGTCCAACCAGTCCTTCCTAAAGAAAATCAGTCATGAATATTCATTGGAAGAACTGATGCTGAAGTTGAAACTCCAATACTTTGGCCACCTGATGTGAAGATCTGACTAATTGGAAAAGACCCTGATGCTGGTAAAATTGAAGGCAGGAAGAGAAAGGGACGACAGAGGATGAGATGGTTAGATGGCATCCCCGATTCGATGGACATGAGTTTGAGTAAGCTCTGGGAATTGGTGATGGACAGGGAAGCCTGGTGTGCTGCAGTCCATGGGGTCACAAAGAATCCAACATGACTGAGTGACTGAACCGAAAATAGAGTTTAATACAATATATACTATCAGAGATGTGGAGGGATATTTTATATTGATAGAGTTTTAATTTACCAAAGGCATAGCTATTATAAACTTATATATGATTATATTTGTTAGGGCTTCTGTAACAAAATTATGCTATTTGGGTGGTTTAAACCAAAAGGGGAAAAATTTTTCACACTTCTGAAGGCTAGAAGCCCAAGATCAAGGTGACAGCAGCTTTGATTTCTTTTAAGGGCTCGTTTCTTGGCCTGCAAACAGCAGCCTTCTCTCTTTATCTTCCTATGGTCTTCTGTCTGCCTATGCCTGTTCTTATCTCCTCTTCTTATGAGGATACTAGTAATATTGGATAAAAGGCCACCCATCTGACCTAATTTTACCTTGATGATCTCTTTAAAGGCCCTGTCTCCAAATACAGTCACATTTTGAGATACTGGGGGCTAAGACTTTAAACTATGAATTTTGAGGGAACACAATTCAGTCTTTAATAATGTCTCATGTTTCAAAATATCTGAAGCATAATCTGAAAGAATTTAAAGAAGAAATATAAAATTCGAGTTGAAGATTTTACCAGTCCTATCTTAGCAACTGATTGAACTAGACCAAAAAAAAAAAAAAAAAAAAATTAGTAAAGATGTAGATGAGTTGAAAAATAGCATGCTTTTCATTGATGCCATTGACTTAATTAATATTTGTGGAACATGCACTCAACAGCTGTATGTTTCTCTTTCCTCTTCTTCTATACATAGAGTCAAAATTTGCTTTAAAAAAATAATCACATATAAATTCGCCAAACTTTTAACAAAATGCCCAGATAGGAAAGCTGACCCAGGCTGAAAATTCAAGTTTTTAAAAGTCAAGGTTCTGGATTCTTAACCATTCTACATAACAAAAGTTAAGTGGCTTCTTGTTCTGAATCCTAACTTTTGCATAGGAAGGGAATAGTCCATCCATATGAGAATGGTAAAACAATAACATACAATGTATGATAAATTGAAAGAAGGAAAGTGGTTGCCCCAACAACTAGAAGTATGGGTCAGAGTGAGGTATTCTTGTCTCAGAGTGGGGTTTACTGCTTCCAGGGTAATAATGCTCATTTCCTTCATATTGGTATTTTCAAGAAAATGTTTGCGTTCCCAGGTCCCAAAATTGTGGTGGTTGGGTTTGGCCAGCATTTTAATGAGGTCCTCATCTCTTTACAATAACTGAGTGAACCAATCAAACAGTTTTATATTAAAAACTTGTATTCTTTTAAATGTTAGTAAGTACACCAAGTGATTCTTCTACCCCAGGTTGTACACAGCCCTCTGGTGTCATGTAACAGAGAGGGTCTCAGCCTAAATGTTTCTGTGTTTTCTTCCACTACTTTGCTTGATAAATTGTGAAATGGATCTGAAACCAGGCTCCAGAGAAGCAAAAACCATCTGCCCGAGACTTGTAAAGATCTGTTGAAGGAATTTCTGGATTGTCAGAGGGAGCATTTGACAGTCTCTTCTGTCCTCTGCCCTTTACTTGTTCTGTGATAAAAGAACAGAATAAAATGTGCTTGGGACCCTTGGGTATCTGGGGAGATTGTTCAAAATTGTGCTTATTCTGCAATGCCACACACTTTTACGCCCTCAGATCAAATGAGTGATGTGAAGTTCAGAAGTCTCAACCCTATTGAGGTATGACCGCTCCCAGCAGGATCAGGTCTATTGGACTTTGCAATGCATTTGGCATATTTAGGATTCCAGTGCATTTTAAACCTATTGCACTTTCCCTGCCTTTAGAATTTGTAACCTTGTGGAAATTACTCTGTAACTTGGATAGTGCTCTGTTCACTGATCAAATCCATTCATTCTCTGCCTTTACTTCACCTCGTATTTTATTATTCTTTCAGGTCTGTTGAGCAAATCTGTCTATGCAGGCATCTTACAATACCTTAAATAGCAACTTAGGCTGGGAAGTGTCATTGCTGCTGTTGGCTTAATAATCTTAATAAACCACCTCTTCCAGTTGCCTTATTCTTTAGTTTCAGAATTAATGTCTCAATCTCTAGTTTCTGAAAGGAGTTAAGTTTATCTGCCCAGCTATGTGCTAGCAAAAGAAAGTGAAAAAGTAAAAGTCTTAGTCACTCAGTTAAGTCTGTCAGTCATGTCCGACTTTTTGTGACCCCATGGACTGCAGCACACCAGGTTCCTCTGTCCATGGAATTTTCCAGGCAAGAATACCAGAGTGGGTTGCTATTCCCTTTTCCAGCAAGGCGAAATGAAAGTTACAGCTGTATCTGACTCTTTGTGACCCCATGGACTGTAGTCTGCCAGGATCTTCTACCCATGGAATTCTCCAGGCCAGAATACTGAAGTGGGCAGCTGTTCCCTTCTCCAGGGGATCTTCCCAGCAAAAGGCTGTCCTAATAAGTATGCAGCCCTCTGCCTATTGTTCCTCTTCTGAAGTAGACCAGGGACTCAAGGAACTCATGTAGCTAGGGACCTAGGGGTTGTAGATTTGCTTCTTCCTGCGGGTAGCAATCAGTACACCCATGGAGCATTCATTCCTCTTTCCCTGAGTGTTGAAAAAGTAGTACAGCCTTCTGCAAAAATCTGATACCTACGCAGATCCATAATGGAGATTCTAAACTTTGCTTTTTCATTCATATGTTTCAGCAATACCCTTCTCTTTGAAACAGTTGACTTCTGATCTGGAATTTCCAACCTTGTTCTGCCTTTACTGAAACCAGCAGTGTTGGCTTCCATCTGGTCTCCCTCCTGGTGGCTCATCTGCTAGGTTCAGGTTACCTATCAACACACACCGCTCTGTTCCCAGCCTCTGACGTTGTATTTAGAACCTTAGGCTCTAGCTAGCAGAGACTTTTACTGAATTCTAGCATCTAGATTTCTACCATCCTTGCTTGAGCCCCTTTGTGACCCTGCTTGATTAACTGATCACTGCCGAAAGCAGTAAATGATTTCTGCAAAGCCTAGGATTATAGGCAGTTGATGAATATTAAATAGGCAAGAGGAGCACAGCCTTTAAAGCAGAAACAGTGCACCATTATCTGACTTTCTTAATAGCATAGGAAATCCTTCAGAACAAGAGCTATGTGTTATTTAGCTCCTTACCCATCATAAGCTCTAAATAAAAGTTGGATGAATAAAAGAATACAAGAACACATCTGCATCCAGCACACTCAATCTTCATGACACCTACAGTCCTTAAGTGTTTCCAGAATCTAACATATCACTGTATAGAGGTGAGCATGTGCTCTCAGTCACTCACGCCATCTGATTCTCTGTGACCGCATGTGCTGTAGCCCACCAGGATACTCTGTCCAAAGAAGAATACTGGAGTAGGCTGCCATTCCCTCTTTCAGGGGATTTTCCCAACCCAGGGATTGAACCCACATTTCCTGAATCTCCTGCATTGGCAGGTAGATTCTTTACCCCTGAGGCCATCACTGTGTAGACAGTATGCCCTTAAACAAGTTATTAAACCTCTACCTTATAACAAACACTTGGAAATGTCTTTCAACTTCTTCAGGTAGAAATGACTGTATATTTTCACCCTGCTTATTTAACTCATATGCAGAGTACATCATGCAAAATGCCAGGCTGGATGAACCACAAGCTGAAATCAAGATTGCCAGGAGAACTATATATAACCTCAGATACACAGATGACACCACCCTTATGGAAGAAAGTGAAGAAGAACTAAAGAGCCTCTTGATGAAAGTGAAAGAGGAGAGTGAAAAAGTTGGCCTAAAACTCAACATTCAGAAAATGAAGATCATGGCATCTGGTCCCATCTCTTCAAGGCAAATAGATGGGGAAACAATGGAAACAGTGAGAGACTTTATTTATTTGACCTTCAAAATCACTGCAGATGGTGACTGCAGCCATGATATTAAAAGACACTTGCTTCTTGGAGGAAAAGCTATGGCCAAACTAGACAGCATATTAAAAAGCAGAGACATTACTTTGCCAAAAAAGGTCCATCTAGTCAAAGTTATGGTTTTTCCAGTAGTCATGGATGGATGTGAGGTTTGGACTATAAAGAAAGCTGAGTGCCAAAGAATTGATGCTTTTGAACTGTGGTATTGGAGAAGACCCTTGAGAGTCCCTTAGACTGCAAGGAGATCCAACCAGTCCTTCCTAAAGGAAATCAGTCATGAACATTCATTTGAAGGACTGATGCTGAAGCTGAAATTCCTATACTTTGGCCACCTCATGTGAAGAACTGACTCATTGGAAAAGACCCTGATGCTGGGAAAGATTGAAGGCAGAAAGAGAAGGTGAGGACAGAGGATGAGATGGTTGGATGGCATCACTGACTTGATAGACATGAGTTCGAGTAAGCTCCAGGAGTTGGTGATGGACAGGGAATCCTGGCATGCTGCAGTCCATGGGGTCACAAAGAGCTGGACACGACTGAGCAACTAAACTGAACTGAAGGCAAAATCTTACCTCTACCCCGTTACCTAGGTGAAATACCTTAACCTCTTTTCCTCATCCCTACAAATTGAGTCTCCATCTCAACAGTATGCTGGAAGGATCAGTGAAGATAATATGACCTAGAGTGGGATGGGGGAATGGTAGGGAGGTTCAAGAGGGAGGGGATGTCTGTATACACCTAGCTGACTTACGGCACTGTATAGCAGAAACTAAAGAACATTGCGACGCAATTATACTCCGGTTAGATTTTTCATTAAAAAAGATAACATGCATAAAGCAGCTAGTACAGTGTTTGGAATATAACATGCCTTCTAGAATTTTCCTTTGTCTCCTTCATAAGTATCAAGTTTACGGATGTTAGTTTGAGAATGCTCCTGAAAGAAACTAGAAAAAATACTTTCTTCTGATTTACGTTAGTGATTTCCATGTTGAGAACGACCTATGGAATCAATTAAGGGACTTTTCCAAGCCACTCGGATTCCAGTCCTCACTCTCACCCGCCAAAACCAATGTGCAGAGTGCAACATATTGTCAAGGGATTTTGATAGCGTTAATAACTTAATGGAATATCCATGCCTTCTTGCCCTATTCAACAGTATTCATGCTTGACTAAACATTAGAACCCCTGGGGGAAATTCATAATCCCTGGTGGATCCTTAAGGCTATCTGGTAATATTGCAATACTCCTCTATTCCATTCATTTTCTACTTTCAAAGATACATACTTCAACTTCTCCTTTGTGCTTGAATGTCCAGTAGACACCTTAAAATGGTCATGCCCCAAATTCCTGATTTATCTCCCACACATAATATAAACCATTGCAATAAGTGGCATGTCCATCCTTCTGATTACTTGTATTAGAAAACCTGGAGTCATCAATTACTCCCCTCTTCACTTCTCTCTCCTCTCACACATCATATCCACTGCATCAGCAAATCCTGCTGAGTGATCCTGGGTTCAGTTACATCTTAGTACCTCCACTGCTAGAAACTTGGTTCAAGCTAGTAAAATCTTTTATCTGGATGATTACTAAAGCTTGCTCTTATCCCTCCTACAACCTTGCTTCCTTTCAATTTCTTCAGAGCAGCCAAAATGAACTATTTAAGAGAGAAGCTAGATCACATAATTCTACTCAAAGTTGTTCAAAGACCTTAGTGAAACAAAAGCCAGATTTCACAGTGGCTCAAAGCTCTCATTGAACTGGCCCCTTTGCTGTCACTACCTCTGATCTATCTTCTCCCATCATTCTTCCCCTGATCCTACCCCTGCAGCTTCACTGACCACTTCCCTGGCCCTACACGGGACCTGAGATTCTCTGCTGTTTCCGTCACAGGGAACACACTTCTAAAACCCAGGATGCTCACTTTCCACTTCCTTCAAGTGTCTGTCAAGTGCTGTTATCCTAGGAAGATCTTTCCTGACTAACTTCCAAAAAATAGCATCCCTTAAGGCCCTTGTCTCTTTCGTTCATGTCCATGCCCTACGTACCCAGCATAGGGTCTGCTTCTTACATGGCATTTGATAAATACATATTAGGCTTCCCTGGTAACTCAGTGAAGAATCTGCCTGCAATGCAGAAGACCCAGGTTTGATCTCTGGGTCGGAAAGATCCCCCGGAGAAAGGAATGGCTACCCACTGCAGTATTCTTGCCTAGAAAATTCATTGGACCAAGGAGCTTGGTGGGCTACAATCCATGGCATCTTGGAGTTGGACATGACTAAGGACTAACACAGTAAATACATAGTTTGATGTACAAATGCTCCGAGCTCCCCAATGGGATCCAATGTCCTTGAGCTTAGATTTTCTGGCCTAGAACCATTTGTATGGGACAAAGAGGTTCACATTAGAGCCAGTTCACTGGCCAAGCTCACTGTCTTGATGGTCAGAGATTGATTAATGACTACAGAATCATCATGCTATCTTATAACAAAATACTCTCAAGATCTTGTTTATTGTTATCTCAGATTTGTCTTTCAATTAAATACTACTTAGTTAGACCCCTAGATGCATCTTTCCATTCTTACTTTTCCCCTCTAGGCTGCTTTGAAACTCAATTCCTTCTCTTTCTTGACAAAGCTTAATTTACTAAACCTTTGATACTTGGCCCAAAATGTTCGTTTTATAACTGATCTTTCTAGATGATTATGGCTAGATTTACAATCAGATGCTTACTATATATTTCACTCACTGACTTTTAGTACAGTATTTTCCTGGCCTTTTAAAATGTGAGGCTTTTAAGGTGTGTGAGAAAGAGAGAAATTGAGACTGTCTTCCTAGAGTCCTTTGATGATTTACCCTAAATAACTTAAAAATTGAAAACACAATCTTTGAACTTCCCTATTATTTTTGTCTCTGACACCATCTTATAACACAAATTTTATAACGGCAATATATTTTTTCACTTATGTGATTAAAATTCTGAAAACCAAGTCTCCTGAGTCCCTTTTCAAATATCATGTAATATACCCTAAGTTAAATAAGAGGTTTTTTTTTTTTTGCATATATTTTCAAGTTCTCTGTTATAATTGCTGGACTACTTGCTATTTTAATCGCTGCTCTGATATCTTTGCAAACTCTCCGCCTCAAAATGAAATTTTCTAGAAAGAATATAACTCCCAATCATATTTGAAGGAGGAATTAAAGACTTATTTAGATAATAAATCTATGTGCATCACACATGGGTAGCAGTTTGCTTTCCTTTACCATCAATATGAAATTCACTTTTTTTCCTACTACCTGGAAGTTATGGATAATTTTAAAGACATTTTGCCCAGATCTAAGTAATAAGAATTTACTGTAGGTTGTGAATCAAAGAAATACACACAAATTAAACATAATGCAATGAAGTCATGGAGCTTAAATCATAATAAACAGATATTGATTCAGGATTCCTATAGCATCTCTAAATGTAAATCTAGATGTAAAAGGTAATAATATATAATGCTTCCTACTGCTTTATAGAAACTTTCAATTAAAAAAATTAAATCACCTTGGTATTTTTACTATGGTAGTGCTTGTGCTCTCATTAATAAAATATATATTTGCATTTTATTTTTCCAAGGAAATATATAGCAACCAATCTCACTCATAAGGATTATTTTCCTTATGAATGATTATATCCATATTCATCTTATTTTTTAAAACAATATTGAGTAAAAACATTGAGTTATTATATATGTAAACTATAAATGTGTTCTAGAAGAAAAATAATATTTGTATTAAATGGATGTGCAACTATTTCAACACAAATGCAAACCAGCCTTAATTTTATTTTCAAAATGTCACTCTTTAACCAATATAATGCACAATCAATTTTAAGTACCAAGCAGAATGCTTTATAATGCTGCTCTAGGGAAGACACACAGTTTTTCATTTCATCATCGACAGAGTTAAGTTATATCACCAAATAATCTAGAAACATCTGATTAACCAGATGCCATTTTCCACCCGCTGTCCCAGATTAAAATGCAGTGATGTGTTCAATGGGGTACTAAAAAATTTTTGATAAGCCTTTTTTTCTTCTCCAGATAGCCACCCCCGCTCTCCATGTAGAGGGGAAACGAAGCAAGGCAACCATTTATGTATATAACTTTTGGAAAGCAAATTTGAATAAAAACCCTTTCTTTGTCCAGGTTTGTAAGGCTCATCTGGAGAAGGCAATGGCAACCCACTCCAGTACTCTTGCCTGGAAAATCCCATGGACAGAGGAGCCTGGCAGGCTGCAGCCCACAGGGTCGCAAAAAGTCGGACAGGACTGAGCGACTTCACTTTCACTTCTCACTTTCATGCATTGGAGAAGGAAACGGCAACCCACTCCAGTGTTCTTGCCTGGAGAATCCCAGGGACGGGGGAGCCTGGTGGGCTGCCGTCTATAGGGTCGCACAGAGTCAGACACGACGGAAGCGACTTAGCAGCAGCAGTAAGTTTCATCTGAATACAGTGCGATGCACACCAGTGCCTCTACCAGTCCCTACATTATATCCTCGACATTTTCTTGAACATCATGGACTGTAGACTGTCAGGCTTCTCTGTCCATGGTAGAATACTGGAGTGGGTAGCCATTCCTTTCTTCAAGGAATCTTCCCCACCCAGGGATCAAACCCTAGTCTCCTGCATTGCAGGCAAATTCTTTATCATCTGAGCCTCCAGGGAATCCGTCTCTATACTGGTCACGCTCATTTCTCAGTGTAAGTCTAGCCTAGCCACCTGTGATATTAGGGAAAGTGTTGGCAGCCCAAGTCCCCTAGTTAAGCAGAACTTTGAATTGGCTCTTTGTCTAATAGTCTAACAGCACGATTGTGCCTGGAATGTAGTTGGTACAGTGTCTATATCACAGTCTTCTCTATACCCTGCTTTTATCTACCTGGATCTTATCTATCTAGAACTCTAGTCCCTTGACTGGCGGTCTTCCTTGGAGTCCCATCCGTATCTTTTCCATTGGGGGAATTTTCCACCTCATTTAGTGCCCCTTTCCTCTTACTGCGAATGAACTTCTAAAACTACAGCGCTCCTTGCTGTCTTCTGAACCAGAGACTGACTTCCTCCCTTGCCTGGCCAACCTGCTGTTTGATATTCCTTGTTGGATTGTTGGGCCCGGGTCCCTTCCACACGTGTTGGGCCTGCCCCAACACGCTGGACAAAGTGGTATGGAGCCCCCATTTCCTGTCCTCTGCCGAGAGCCTCTGCAGCCCGGGCAGTCGGCCAGGCGCAGCACTGCCTCATCTTGCGAACTTTTCCATGAGCCTCTCTGCTAAGAGGCTTGCCTGCTTCATGGCTCCACCCATTGCTATGTGGAAACCCTGGCTCCCCACCAGATGGCTCAGAAAATAGATGGGCTAGAGCAAATCAAATCACTGGCCAGGGTTGGGATGTTTCTGTTGTACCTCTTAAAGCTCTATTTATTTATTGTATTATTTGTAATTCTATCACTCCCTATCAGAAAATGAAAACCCAAATAGATGCCTCTCACATACAAAAGTGATGCCAGACGTGCTCTTTGAGTTATGGAGCTAATTTTCCATTAGCACAAAGTATTTCTTCTTCCCACCCACCCCATGGCTTGCATGCATGCTAACTGCTCTGGCTCCATCTTAAAAGAAAATGAAGTCTTTTGGGCCATGTAAGGGAGAAGTCAACCCCTGCGCCTAAGGCTAAAAATACTGAGTTAACTGAATCTCAGACCAAACTTATCCTCCGTCATTGGTAAGGGAAATCTCTTTAAGTGAAAATATTTAAAAGTCAATTTTGGATGGACAGATTTCTAGAATTATTACATGGTTCTCTACTTATACCGGGGATTTTAAATGTGATGACTTCAGTCAACATTCAGATATATATATACATTTCTGTGCTATGCTCCCAAAGATTATCATTGTAGTTGCTGTCTCGTAAAATAGGTGTCCTTCATTTTTTGACTCTGTAAATCTCTGTGCCTGCTTTGTGGTTTTCCCATCTACCCCTCTGCATGATTTGTCTTTGCCGATTGCTAGCAGCATTTCCTCCTTTAGTCTGTTTAGACCTGAGACATGAGATAGCCATGTATGGTAGAATAGGTCATAACATAAAAATACATTGGTTCTGACTCAGTGCCTGAGGACATCTCTTGAGAATATATACATGAGCTTTTAGGGGGAATAATTTGTGAAATATTATGGCCTTACTTTCTCGCTCATAGCGGCAACTCTATCCAGTTGATGTGTCTCTGCAAATACTATGAGAATACATAAAAGCTGGAAAAACATTGCCATTTGTTCTAAATATCTTCATTGAATATCTACATTGTCACAGAAATAGTAAGACAGAACTCACATTGGTGCACTTTTCCTGTCATAAACTCCGAACATTTTCTCTCCGAGATAATCTAACACACATAGGTATGCTTAGAGGGATCTGGGTATGTATAGAATTCACCTCAGAGTTTTTGCTGCATTGTAATTTGTGTTCACATTATTTTTTTTATTTTAGGGATAAACTGAGAAAAGCTGTTGTTTTGTACCCTAAAGTTTCTCATCCATGAAAGACTCCTCAAAGACACAAGATACCTCTTTTTTTTCTCTTTCGGTTCTTTCCATCCCATAAAAATAAATAATTAAAACAATCTTCCAAGCCTAAGTGCTCAGCTTCTTGCTTTTTAAAAAAATTCTCCTGGTGGAAGATTCTGAATGACAGTAAGAGGTCAAATTAGCAAGCCTGACTGCCCAAGGTAAAGAGAAAAGCTCTGCAACTTTCCTGTACATTCATTTATGGCATAAAAATCAACAACCGTGAAAAACTTGCCTTTGATTTTTGAAGTGGAAGTCAAGAAGACTTTTTGCAGAATGGTCTGAGATTATGCTTAAAACATGAAAGATTGAATACCCAGCCTTAAAGATTCACAGGAAGTTATCTTCTGCGCTAGGTTGGTGGTTCGGTATCACTACTCACGTAAACTAGAACTAAAAGGACCCTCATTTAGCACATTCAGGTCAGCCTCCTTAGGAGATGAGAGAAAAGTTCATTGACTGAGGACCAGAAATGATTTCTCCAAGCCTTAAAATGACCAGTTTTAAAATGATAAACAGTTTTAAGGGGTAGGCTATTTGATGTAGCTGGAGAAGGAAATGGCAACCCACTCCAGTATTCTTGCCTGGAGGATTCCATGGACAGAGGAGTCTGGCAGGCTACCGTCCATGGGGTCGTAAGAGTCAGACATGACTTATTGACTAAACCACCACCAACACCATTTGATATAGCAGCACTCTCAAGATGTTAGTGACTTCTTTTCTTTGGGGGCATAAAAAATGGAATATTTTTTATGAGTTTTGTTTTTTAACAAAATAGATGAGTTTTGTACTATTGTTAAAGAAAGCCATTGTCAATACATTCTCCACACCTAGCCAGTATATGGGGCAGTAAGTGGGAATTCTTGCAGGACGCACATATTTGGAAGGAAGAGAGAAGTGAAGGAAGGGGAAAAGGAAGCAGTAAAAGCTGTGCAGAAGGAAGAATAAAAACCACAGAGTTCTATCTGCTCTCATTACCAGCGTACTCTCCTCTCCAGTCTCCAGAGTTCGGGAGCACTGTAGGGAAAAGACGCATGAATAGAGGGAGAGGCAGCCTAAACACCTCCTCTCAGGGGAGCCGTAAAAGAATCGTGTAGGGGAACCACTGACTGAATCCACCTACCCTGGCCAGTCCTGATAGTAACTGCTTGCATGAGTTATCTTAAACAGGAGGGCCTGGTAAGGCACGTGGAAGCAACAAGCTACCACCAACCAGAAGAATTTGGGAAAGGTCAAAGCAGAGAGGAAACTCCAGCCCTACCAACCTCCCAGAGTCCATCTCACTGGAATCCATCATGGCTGAGTGATGTGTGCACCATCACACCTTGAGTCAGAGTGATTGGCCAGAGGCAGCTGAAAACTAACCCCATCACCGTAAAGCCTGAGCTGGCCAGCCATGTGGCAGAGCAGTGCTTCTGGGCTCCCTGCCCTCCTGCTTTCCCCTTGCGCCCCATCCCAGTAAAATCTCTTGCTTTGTCAGCTTGTGTGTCTCTGCAGACAATTCATTTCTGAGCGTTAGACAAGAGCCCACTCTCAGGACCTGGGAGGAATCCCCCTTCCTGCAACCGCTCGAGGAGTAGGACCATTTGCCTCCCAGCATGTTGGGCCTCCTGACATGACTTCACTTTTCTGTCTCCAGCGTCTAGCATACTGATTGTCTAGTCAGTCTGGGACCTTCCTGCCTGTGTGATCAGTAGAAGACTTCATCACTGCTCTCTTCCTCAACATTCTCACCCAACCATGACCTCTGCTCTTATCTAACCATGACTACTGGGTTTGAAATGAAAGTGTAATTTCACAAAGAAGTGCTAACTGCCCTTCTCTGTGTTTATTCAGTGTAGAAGCTTGGAACCTTCCTTTTCCCTGCCCAAGCTGCCAGATGGCTTCACGAGGCTCCTCTCTCATAGTTCCCCTTTAATTTGATGGAAAGTCTTGTCCTACAATGCCCTCATCCTGCCTTATTATGAGCTTAAATTTTTCCATTACTAAAATAACAAAATGTAATGCAATGAAACCACTGTTCACATTGTGGTGTGTTTCCTTCCAGTCATTCTTTTTTTTTTCCAAAATTGCACTTATGTTTGACCCTACAGATACTGTAAATATTTTATTATCCATTACCCTTTTACTCTGATTCTTTTGGATGAAGGCTCTATTTGCATCACTATGTCTTCCTTGTATTTTGAATTATTAGAATTAGTGTACCATAAGCAGAAGAGACAAAGACTTTGAAATCAGACAGGTGGGTTTAAACTCTAAGTAAGGTGTGTGAGTTGGGCCACTAAGTCTTTCTGACTTAGTTTCTCCATCTAAATGCAATAATAGTAATATATGTTTCATATGATTGTTTTGAATATCAGTATTAGGAAGGATGCGTATTATCCAGCCAGCTGCCAAATGCAGAGCAGATAAAATACATGTCATCTCTTTTCCCCACGTCTAGAGGATAAGGCTTAAATTGTTACACATACTTAGGGTAAGTGTATATATTTAACATATAGGTGCAGCATATATATTAAATGATCTATTAAGAGATATTTTATTGTACACTCAAACATAAGACAATAAATCAGTTATTCGATAAGGATTTCTGTGAATTTGTACTTAAATCTACATATCAAATAGTTATTATTCTTTATCATGGCTCATAAAGAAACTTTTTTTATAATCCTATTCCCATTCTTCTAGCCATTTAACTGAATTTAAAGTCAGTACCCTCAAAAACATATCCCCAAATAATAAAATTCTCATGTTTACTAAATGCGTGTGTTTTTGGAGGAGAATAATTTAATTTTCTTTAAAAGGTTCATCATAACCAGTTGTTTATTAACATGAAGACAAACAGTTCCTGGAGTTTGATGAGTGTTCTTTAACAGAACACAAAAGATCATCCATCAATTCAGTAAGCATTTATTGGTTGTCAAGTATGGCAGAACACAGCGCTAGGCATTGTGAATGAATACAAAATAGCAGGCAGACATCTTAGCAGACAGATTTGATTAAAAGACAGATAGACAAGTAGTTCAGTTCACTGTTTCCCAAATGGCCTTAACCTATTTTAAGGATTGAAGGTGTTTATAATAAAAGCAACTCAAGCCTTGAAATTAATAAGCAAATCTTCATACGCCCCGATTTACCACTTAAAGAGTAGCATTTCTGTAAGCAAGTGACCAATCATCTCAGCAGTATTCCTCATCAGCAAAATGAGCTTTAGATAATAGATACCCACATGTCTAATAAAGTTCTTGTCATTAAGTAAGTTGCTGCTATTTTCACCCATTTTTCCTCATTTTTTTCTATCGATAACAGTTACTTAGAGTTTTTGTGAAGATCAAATGAGAAAACCTATCTCAATGCCTTGGAATCTAGTAAGAACTCAATGTTAATTCAGTTCCCTGACCTTTAGTCCCTAAAAAGAAATGTCCCTAAAGAGAAATTGTCAATCTGTACTTTTAAGGATTATCCATTAATACAACTTTTCACATATGAACTTAACATTTACATGTTGGCATTGAGGGGAGCAAAATAAAGCATGAATGGTTTGTTAATTTCTGTATTTGAATACACAGGAAGTAACATACTTGCACATTTATTTCTGTGGAAATGATACTGGGACTTTTTAATGAGACTTCTAGTAATTCTGATTCTGATGCTGTTTTGAATATGTCCCAAATATGCCCACATGGAGGGTGTAATACGTGTGGATTCAAAATATCTGATTATCTAATGGTATGAATCGATGGGAAGTTTCTATTATAGTTCAAGTAATTAAGAAATTTCAAGTTTGGCTACTTAATCTTCTATTGGTCACATAGTTCACAGTTACATTTAGAAATTTTCCTGCTTATTAAATGGCATCCAATTGAGGAATATTTTTGATCCATGGAAGCCCTGCCAACCAAATGAATACCAGGACAGTATGTATAGACAAATTTATGTGAGTTTCAGTTTTGTTCTATTTGTTTCAACTCCATGATCATTTGTTTGGCTTCAGCATTTATCCTCTGTTTGTGACTTTCTAACTGCAGACTCACACATTAATGCATTTAGAGGGCCACCTATACGACAGATCCTGGGAACACAGATTTAAATAAGATAGTTCCTCATTTCAGGAATCTTCCAGGCCCTCTGCCTGGAATTGCTATCACCCTTATTATTAATCTGGAGATTCTCTGGTCATCCTCATTTAGGTCAGGCTTTCTCACATTTCTATTGCAGAACAAGGCATATGATGGAAATGAAAGGCATCTCCTTCACATAGCAAGGCTCCGAGGGAAGGTGTCTGCCAAGTCCTGGCCGTGTAAACATGGCAGGCTGACTTCTGCACCAACCAAGTACTTGAATGTGAATGCCAGTCCCAGGCAGTGGCCCCCATTCTGTACAGTGTCTGACAGTAATTACAAGAATTTGCCAAAGACTTTTCCCCCATACTCTTTCTTGTCTTCCACCATCTTGGACTGTGCATTTCACAGAATTTAGCTTTGGTGCTGATATCATGAAAGATATTTTCAGTAATTATCATCTCCATCTTTGGTTCATAAATTGGTGATTTTTGAGGTTTTCCTCTCTTCAGATTTTGGAATCTTTCACATACCCCTGGAATAATTCCTTGTTTCCTGATCCTAGCCCATGAATTCAAATCATAAGATTTGAATTTCCAGTCTCCCTTCCAGAAGAGGTAGTTTTGGGAAAAGGAAAAGAAAATTAAGAGTGAAGAATTTGGAAATGAGAGAAGGTCATTCCTGAGCTGTGTTTTTAGGTAAGTCAAAGATATAAGTGAGGAAAATGATGCACATCTATGAAGCATACCTAAATTGGATGGGCAATTAGTAGGGCTTATTTAAGAACAACTCACTAAAGGTTAAGATAGGAAATCTTAAAAACAATTTGCAATCAAGTTCTTGACCCAGAATCAATTTAAACCTTTTCCTTATTTTCATTTATACATAGTCATTGGAAGGAAATGTTGCCTAAGAAACCACATCTCACTTGGATTGTTTACCTACCTTCCTGTCCCTTTCAGGTTGTTGTGACCCCAGGGAACTTATTTGTTTTTTGTGAACATGCAAGGAGAAACCCAGGCTTCCCTAGTGGCTCAGATGGTAAAGAATTCACCTGCAATGTGGAAGACCTGGGTTCAGTCCCTGGCTTGGGATGATTCCCTGAAGGAGGGCATGTCAACCCACTTTAGTATTTCTGCCTGGAGAATCTCCATGGACAGAGGAGCCTAACAGGCTATAGTCCATAGGGTTGCAAAGAGTCGGGCATGACTGAGCACCTAAGCACAAGTAGAAATGCACTGAGTTGACTCCAGTTTGAGGAAAGAAGTTTTTTCACTTTAGAGGAAGTGAGAAAGATTAATTAGAAGGAGCTCAGCAGATGAGAAGCAAGAAAATCTATTAGGAGACAATTATAGCAGTGTAAGGAAGAAATAATGAGGAAATGTTGGACTGAGTCAGTAACAATGTGATAAGAGAGATAGGATAGATTTGAAAGCAATTAAGACAGTGGAATTGACAGAACTAAGAGATGATTGGACTTGGAGGGTAAAGGAAAGGAGGAGTTGAGAAGGGCAAATCCATTCTACCAACCCAGCTAAGGAACAGAGAATGCAAAAAGGGAGGAGAAAATTAGTTTAATTGGGGGCAAACGGACAAGGAGAGCTATCTAACAGGCAAAGAAAGGCATGGAGCCCAGGAGAAGGCCTGGCCAGAGATGCAAAGAGTCAGTAGCACTGAATCTGATGGTTCAAACCTTGAGGGTAGGTAATGTCACCTACAGAAATTGTGTAGGGAGATAAATGAGCAAAACTGAAGAGGGATTTCTGTAGACAGTATATTTAATAAGAAAGCAGTTGTAGGAAAATGAGAACAAGAGATCTGAGTCCTTGCAGAATCAGGAAAAGACTATGCCAGAGAAGTTGAGGGAAAAGAAAGTTTTGAGCAGTAAGACATCAACTGAAGTTTGAGAAATGCTCCATACCTTCAGAAATTTTATGTAATTGTGACTTGAAGGAGTTTAAGAAGAGTTATGCAGCAGAAAAGCAGACAATGGGCTGCAGAATGCCTAAAAAATGGAGCGGTCTCCTCTTCAGAGAATCTTGAGGAAGGAAATTCTATGTGAGTCAATTAACTATGAGGAAGGCAGGTTCAATGAAATGTTTATCTATGGAGTAAGAGTGGAAGATGTACAGATAGGAGAGTTTTGAAAAGATAGAAGATGGATTGTGAAGATGGTTTAGAGATTCCTAAGCCAGTTGACTTACTAAAAAAAAAAAAAAGAAGAGAGAGAAAGAAAAATTGGCGAAATCTCCTGCAATAACAGAAACAGTGAGAAAGAAAGGAGTCTGTAAGTTAAGTACCTGAGACCACAGTGGGAATTCAGAAGACACTTAGAATATAGCTTCTCAAATGTTCAGGAGCAGCCATAATAATTACCAAGAGATTTTGTTTATATGAATATTCTTACTCACTATGCCTGGGTTGGACCTAAAATTCTGTATTTTGAACAAGTTGTCAGGTGATAATGCTACTGGTTCTCTATTTGAGAAATAAGGGCATAGAAAAGCGAAGACTGAGGAGAATGGGTTTTTGGGTGTAGTCAGAATGCATGCAAAATAAGGACATAGTTTGACAAAAGACAGGAAATGGTAAGGTTAAACAGGGCAAAGAGGAACAATAGGAATGCGTTTTATGAATAGTTCATGTATTCACTAAGAATGTACTAAATGCTCAATATGCATATACCTCTCCTTCGCAGAACATGGAACAAGGCATGTTAAGTCCAATCTTAGGTAGTTGAAGGATATTATGAGATGTATAAGAAAGCATAAACAAGAAGGATGTTAATTAATTCATAGACACGTAAGTACTTCAGAAATAAATATGCTCAGAAATAAATGGTCAAAATCTGTTAGAGATGGTAGGTAGACAGCTCAAATATTTCTTTGAATTAATTTCTTTGGATCAAGACTTCATGAAGGATTTTCACTCTGCCATTCATTTTGAAACTGAAAAAAAAATTGAGTGCATTATCATCCACCTTCCCTACATTCATTTTAAAAGAAGACAAGTGAGGTGTCAAGTTCCTATCAATTTGCCAACAAGAGAGGGAAAAATGAGGTTGCACCTTGAATGAAAGTGACCCTATCTCTTTATCCTTTATGCTCTTTGCAGTGGATAGTCACATGAGGCATGGGTTTGAAAGTATTTGATCCAGACAGAATAGTCACAAAGAATAAGTGTCACAAAGAGAAAAAGTTAGCTGTTCAGAGATAAGCTAATGCTCTTTTAGGCATGGCCCCGCTCCTGGCTGCATTCCTTTCCGTTTGTCGTTACTCCATTGTCTCAGCTAATAACCAATGCATCTTGAGGGCTATTCTCATCTCCCTGTGGCTTTTGTGCACCTACCATATGCTCAAGAACTCTGAGTCCAAGAACTCTAAGTCCAGGAACTCTGAGGCATAAAAATATTGTTAAGAGCTCAAATTCAAGTTCAGTGTCTTTAGAGATTTTCTAGCTGATTTGGAAGAAAAGCATAAACATAGAACTACAGTATAAACTAGCACCACCCAGTCTTCTGCAGAATAGTATTCTGTGAAATTCTACAAAAAATATAGACCATAAAAAGGAGTCTGATGCTGATAAGACTTTGTAAAATACCATATCTTAAAACTTCTTGTCTTCATTATAAATAGGAGAGCATGCATATTTTAATGGTTCTCTTATTTTAAATTTAATGGTTCTTAGCACTGCAGTTAATAAATCTGGTTAACTTCATTTAAGAAACCAAAGTTTCTAAAGATTTGGTTTTGTTTTTAAACCACTGGATTTTTATATCATAAAAATTGTTAATATCTCAAGGACTTGGTATTCCTCAGAGGACAAATAAGGGAATATTATTGTAAAATTAAGCTGTCTGCTATAATTGGTTTAGTACAATTGCAATTAGGGAGATCACTTCAGAGATCTAGGGAGGCATTAATGAGGATTTTGAGCTAGCATTGAATGATGTGAGTATTTTGAGCATTGACAAAATAAGATATTCTGGCTTGGGATGCAAGTTGAGAGGGTTAACAGAATAAATAAAAATGGAGAGGAGGAAAACAGTTCAGGGTTCAGGTGTGTTTAAACGACAATGAGAAAATCAATATGCCTGGAGACGAGGTTTTTGATTGAGTGAAAATCAATTTGGCAAGGTTGATTATAAAGATCCTTGCATTTTGGGTTAGGTTCTATGAAAATTGAAATATGCGTTAATTGCACCCAGAGGGGAACAAACAGGGTGTTCCCTGTTTAGCATTCTTACCAAACCATTTCTTTAATTAAAAAAAAAGAAAAAATTACTGTTGTTTCTGTTTTTTGGAAAGAACACAAGTATACAGTGAAAAACTCATAAAAAAGGGAAGCTGAGTAAAGTCAAAATCACTCACAACCCCATCGACCAGAAATAGTGCAGTTGACATTGGGAGTATCTTTTGCCAATTTTTCCTAAGTGTACACGTGTTCACACACTCATTTTACAAAAGTCAGCTTACACTCTGTCATAGTGGCTGTAAACGCAACTCCTAAGAGGCAAGTAAGTTAATATAAATGTGTGCAAGAGGAAAGACTGGCGAGGTGTTGAAGATGCAGTCTTTCATGCAGACACTGCTACAAATTAAACATATGGAATGTTTGTTGCTTCCATGAAGAAATATACTGGCTCGAAATACTGCTCTCCATTTATTTGAAACATACTAGCATCTAGGTTCATTTTTAATTTACCACACTTGATGGAAAAAGAGATACAAGAAAAAATATCTTTTAACTAACATTAGGAAAACAATAGAACGCTCCTCCCTCTGAGGATAGAAAGATGGCTGTGTTCTGAGCTGTGCTTAGCTGCTCAGTCATCTCAGGCTCTGTGACCCCATGGGGATTCTCCAGGCAAGAGTCCTGGAGTGGGTTGCCACGCCCTCCTCCAGGGGATCTTCCCAACCCACAAATTCAACTCAGGTCTGCCCCATTGTGGGCAGATTCTATACCAACTGAGCCACAAGGGAAACCCGAGAATATGGGAATGGGTAGCCTATCCCTTCTCCAGAGGAACTTTCCGACCTAGGGATTGAACCAGGGTCTCCTGCATTGCAGACAGATTCTTTACTAGCTGAGCTACTGGACAGTGGTTACTGCTTTGGGACAGAGATGGGGCCCAGAATTGGAAGATCTTCATGGTTTTCAAAAGAAAACAGAAATCCAGTACTTATGTAATATTTTCTGATTTTTTTTTTTTTTTTTAAGTAGGAACTAATTATTTTAACAAGAGAATCAGAATTCTATTTAGGGAAGCAAAACACACTCAGGACTCTACAGTTGGTGCCTTTTGCTGCTATACCTCCACCAAACAAAGCTACAGCAATAAAGCTTCCTGGTTCTTTGCAGTGACAAAGTGCTACTCTTGTGCATTGTTTCTGGCAGAAAAATCCTGAAGACCCACGGTAATGGGCATTTAGATTTTTGCATCTTTAGATATGACCTGGCACAATATTTACAATTGTATTAGCATATGATGGATCTTTCATTGTAAAAAGACTCATTTGGAAAGTGTAACAATTCATAAATATGCTAACTGAATGTATATTTTGTTTATTTGAGTAGGTATTTACTCACTGGAGGAAGATCTATTCCCAAGCGCCACTTAGGTTATTCTCAAGAACTCCCTACTGAATATGGATGCAGCTGTGTGTCTCTGCAGAAGTGAGAACAAAGCCGGCTGTGTGGAACCTTGGAATCACAGTAATTAGCACAATGCCTGTAATCAGGGAAAGGTTAGGTTGAGAAAAGAGGAATATAAATGTCACAGGAAAAGGAACAAGAGAGAGAGCGTCTGAAGAACAAGAACTAAAACAACATTGAAATTTAAGTGTAAAAAACTACTCATAAATATATACTGTGTCTCCTCCACTTCAAATATAAACATCTCTTTCACCTGAAAATGCCTATTCAGGTGATACCTTTCTTACATCTATTTATATCATTAGTATAGCTTTTAAATAAATATACTTCAACTACTCCAGGTCGACAAAAAGAGAGAATTCATACTTAGTCAAGATTGCCTGAGCACAGAAAACACAAAATAACTTGAAATGTATGAAGTGCTATATAGTTTTAGTCAATAGCAGTGATGCTGTAGACTAAGATAAAATTATATAAAACAGAAATGCTCAACAAATGAAACTCTTTCAACAAAACTTTATACCTGGTCATTGTAAGTAGAAGCAATTCCAGTCGTGAAATAAGTACCCTTTATTGACCCTAATAATATGACTTTTTACAAGTCTAATTGAAATATTTTAAAAAATCAAATTATGAATCCATTGCCCTTAAGTGGCTCATTATTTAAGGAAACAGAGAAATAAAACATATTTTTAAATCTTGTAACTAACTTCCAATTTTTCTGATTTTGAAGTTTGTATTTTATATGCTTGGGTTCCTTCATAATGAAAATATATTTCTTTTTCCACATTGGCAAGTATAAGAACAGTCAGATTTTAAGGCATCTGTCAAGATTCAAGTTTTTATTCTTTATCATGCCTTTTTCTGTTTATTAATAGAAGTAATTTAAGAAATCTTTAACAATATCTATCACAGTTTATATTTTATGCTCAAGAATGATTTTAAACAGAACATTATGATGAGGTAGGGGGGATACTGGAGAAGGCAATGGCAGCCCACTCCATTGTTCTTGCCTGGAGAATCCCAGGGACGGGGGAGCCTGGTGGGCTGCCGTCTATGGGGTCGCACAGAATCGGGCACGACTCAAGTGACTCAGCAGCAGCAGCAGGGGGATGTTTGTTTATGGTCTCAAGTTTTTTTTTTTTACAGTATTTTACTGATCTCATTAGTTTTACCATTTAAATTTTGGACTCAACAATGCAGAGCTTTATAAATTGACCAACTAATCTCTACTAATGTCCAGGTTAATCTCTGGGAATTTTTCCATAGTGACAGTAGATAGGGAAGCAGTTGAACTTTTGACAGGAGAAAAGTGGAGAGAGCCTCTCATATTGCTGCATTGAATTGATGGGTTTATCTATAAAATGGGAGATTAGGATGAATTCTCTAGGGCATCTCTGACTCTCTTTCTGGTAAACAGATCCAGGATGAAGCCTCTAGAGAGTCAAAGACCGGAAGTAGAGTAAGTCTACAGTTATTCTTCTAACCCTTTGATTGACCGATCAATGAAGAATTTATTGAAGAATTTGCTAAACAGCTAGACAGGCACTGTTTTAGATTAGTGAAAATTAGTGTCTACACTGGTTAATAATAGACATTGCCTGTTTCACTGCAAGCTTAATGTAATCAAATTTACATGATAAAAAAGAACAAAGACATATAACTACACAAGTAGCTAGTTCTAATTCTAGACATTATGAAATTGCATATAGAGGGGGATTTGATCTAGTGTTGAGTACTCATACAATAATGTCAATAAATATCTCCAAAGTGAAAATGAAAGTCACTCAGTTGTGTTCCACTCTTTGCAACCCCATGGACTATACAGTCGATGGAATTCTTCAGCCCAGAATACTGGTAGGTATTCTGTGGGTAGCCGTTCCCTTCTCCAGGGGATCTTCCCAATCCAGGGATTGAACCCAGGTCTTCCACAGTGGAGGTGGATTCTTTACCAGCTGAGCCACCAGGGAAGCCCAAATATCTCCAAGGAAGTGTTATTTGATTCTAAAAGAACATCAGAATTTAAGGGAAAATGAGAGAAGATCCAGCCCAAGGAAGGAAAAAGAAAGCTGCGTGGGTGAAGGTTTAGGTCAAAATAGGTCCTGAATGTCTAAGAAATGTGAACTAAACCTGTGCTGTTAAAGATGAAATAATGAACACAGGAATGGCAAAGATGTGGCTGGAGATGTGTATAGGGCTGAGTCAAGGAAACTCATTTGAAGCCATATTAAGAATTTTGAACTTTATTCTAAAAATAATGTGAAGTCATCGAATGGTTTTAAGCTGGAAAAGGGGATGATCAGTTATTAATTTTATATATCACTAGGTCTGCTGAGTGTAATACTAAGAACCTGCTATACACCAGATCTCTTTAGGGATGTTACATGTATTCAGATATTAATATTCATAACAACTCAGTGAGGTGGAAAACATTTCCACTTTACAAAAAGCTTTAGCATCTTACCCAGTGTCACAAAGCTGATCAGTGAGCAGTCTGACTTGAAAGCTTGCAGTCTTAACCTCTGTATTTTATTTGATCGTAGAAAGGGATGGAAATTAGTTTGAAGGAGTAAATTGTCTAGGTGAGAGATACTGTTGGTTCAGACTATTGTGATAGTAGCAGGTTGGAGAGAAGTAGAAAAAATCAAGAACTATTTAGGAGACAAAATCAACAGCAATTGATAGTTGAATGGATGTAGTAGGTGGGGGACAGAAAAGGATAAAGGGTATCATTCAGATTTGGGGCTTGAGTAGAAGGGCTGCCTATTTATCAAAACAGCAACCTATCCCAGAGAAGCGACAAGTCTAGTGGAGAAAGCTTTTCTAAGGTGGAAGTTAACATCATGCAAAATCATCTTTGAAATGCTACCCTAAAGGATTCCTGCACTGGGAATCAAGTTTACTGACTATTCCAGTGTTTTGTCTCTCCATGTTTTCCCACTTTGCCCTCCATATGGTTACTCTGAAGGCATCTGAGGCAATAAGTACATGATTGAAAGGATCAAATAAAAGAGGGCATCTGTATTCTTTTTCCCTCTGTTAATCTCCCTTGCCTAATTGTACATACAGATTTATTTATTTGAGGGTCTTTATATGTTTTTTTTAAATTTCATTGGAGTGTATTTATTTTACAATGTTATGTTTCTGCTGTACATCAAAGTGAATCAGTTGCACGTATACATATATTCCCTCTTTTATAGATTTCCTTCCCATTTAGGTCTCCACGGAGCATTGAGTAGGTTCTCATTAGTTACATATTTCACACATAGTTCATCCCACCTTCCCT
Source organism: Muntiacus reevesi (assembly GCF_963930625.1). Classification (NCBI taxonomy): domain Eukaryota; kingdom Metazoa; phylum Chordata; class Mammalia; order Artiodactyla; family Cervidae; genus Muntiacus; species Muntiacus reevesi. The sequence continues at coordinate 205,978,384 of NC_089251.1, forward strand.
TTCCCTCTTTGGTATCCATGCTTGTTCTTTACATCTGTGTGTCTATTTCTGCTTTGCAAAGCAGTTTAATCTGTAACAATTTTTTAGATTCCATAAATAAGCACTATTATGTGATATTTGTTTCTCTCTTTTGGAGCTTCCCTGGTGGCTCAGATAGTAAAGAATCTGCCTGCAATGTAGGAAATCCAGGTTTCACCCCTGGATTATGAAGATCTCCTGGAGAAGGGAATGGAAACCCACTCCAGTATTCTTGTCTGGGAAATCCCATGGACAGAGAAGTTTGGCAAGCTACAGTCCACAGGATCACAAAGAGTTGGACACAACTGACTGACTAACACTTTCACGCTTTCTCTTCCTGACTTACTTCACTCTGAGTGATAGACTCTAGCTCAATCCACATCTCTGCAAATGGCACAATTTCATTCCTTTTTACGGCATATGCCCACAAATGTCTTCAACATGATCTGGTCAGTCTTCAGCATCGTCTATGTTGATCTTACAGAAGCTTTTCGGAGATCGACAGACAAGTCAGTGCTCCAAAGGTGAAATATAGACACATTTTGAAATATAGACACTGGCGGTTAGTTTTAGGCAATTCATGTTAAAATACTGAGTTTATTGGCCTAGAAGCACATAAAGGGAAAAGCTGGTGGAAAAATTGCTTTTTTTGACTTCCCACCTCCATGGTGGTGGGTAGTGAATTTCCAACTTCTGTAATTCTCTCTTCCCTTTTCAGTGAGAAAAGCTCACATGATTTGACTTGCTGTACCTTTTCAATGAACTAGACCAAACAATTTGCCCTCTGTCATGACTAAACACCAATCAATGACCAAATACTGATTGAGTGCCCATCCTGGCAAAGTCAACGCACTGGAAAGCGTGAGGAGCTGCAAGAAAGCGGACAGGTGTCTCTCACAGCGCTCTTTGCCCAGCTGCTGAGACAGTGGATGAACATGTCTTTAGAAGGATGAATGGTTTGGCCAAACAGCTCTCTCTCTCCTCCCCTGGCGGCCCCTCTCTGTCCCTGTCTCACCCTATCCCCGCACTTGCCCTTTTCTCTGTATATATTTTTTCTTAAGGCCTACAGGAAACCAGGGATTTGGGTTCTGGAGAATCTAGTAAAAGGAGAAAAATCTGGTAAAAATTGTGAAGTAAATGAAGATCTTGCACGTTAAGCGGTTTAATGGAGAGGGTGGCACAGAAGACCTGACGGCTGCAAGGATAACAGCGATGGAATATATTATCCCCAAACTATGGTTTCAATTTCTCACCTTTCCAGATGTGTTCTATCACACTTTGCATTCTGGAATTGCCTGTATTCGGAACTTCTAATAAGAATAGTATTCTGTTGTGGGGGGAGGGAAGTGGTTAGGTATCACCTAACCTCTAAAGATAACTAAAAAAAAAAAAAAAAAAAGCAAAACAGAAAACAAATAGTCCATAATTGACAAAAATGTAGTATAGCAACCATCCAAGTGATTTAGTTCCTCAGTTGTGTGACTGTGACACAGTCACAGCATGACCCCTTTGTGACGCCATTTGTGATCTGATGGACTATAGCGCACCAGGCTCCTCTGTCTCCATGGATTTCTCCAGGCGAGAATACTGGAGTGGGTTGCCATTCCCTTCTCCAGGGCATCTTCCCGACCCACAAATCAAACTCTCGTCTCCTGCATTGGCAGGCATGTTCTTAACCTTTTGAGTCACCAGGGAAGCTCCATTAACTGTGCAAGGCATTTATGTAAAAAGTGATTGGCAGTTTACTGTACCAAAAGTTGGCATTTGAAAGATAATGACATGTCCTTTTTGAACCACCTATACATGCATGTGCTTGGTTGTATCTGACTCTTTGTGACCCCATGGGCTATAACACGCCAGGTTCCTCTGTCCATGGAATTTCCAGGCAAGAATACTGGCATGGGTTGCCATTTCCTCCTCTAGGAGATCTTTGACCCAGGGATCGAATTCACATCTCCTACGCCTCCTGCATTGGCAGGCAGATTCTTTACCACTGTGCCTCCTGGGAAGCCCACTGAATCACCTACTATGTACCAGGTGTTACGCTAGACCGCTGAACTCTACTGATACCTACAAATGGCTTGCTTTTCTGTCTGTGACTCTGTTCTTCAAGTAAAATAAATATTAACACATGTGATAAATAAAAATTTTCTGTCTCAGCAAAACAGAAAGAAACAAAAAATGATTACAAGGAGGGGTAAATAATAAGCTACAGTAAGAAAAGATCAATTATACTGTATATATGTTCTCTTAGTTCCAACAGAAAACGTTTTATGTGTTAGAAATTTGCCAAGAATTTATGGAAGACAAAGGTTTTGAGTTCAATCTTATGATATATGTAGATCTTTGCTAGAAGGAGAGAAAAAATGAAATAAAAGAAAAATAGATTGAAACAAGTATACTATCAAGGATGAAACAGATCACCACCCCAGGTTGGATGCATGAGATGGGTGCTCAGGGATGGTGCACTGGGAAGACCCAGAGGGATGGAATAGAGAGGGAGGCGGGAGGGGGGATCGGGATGGGGAACACATGTAAATCCATGGCTGATTCATGTCAATGTATGTCAAAAACCACTACAATATTGTAAAGTAATTAATCTCCAATGAATAAAAATAAATGGGAAAAAAATTAAAATAAAAAAATCTAAAAAAAAAGAAAAAAAGAAAAATAGGACATGATTTCCAGGTATGAGCAGCTCAAGAAGAATGTGTGGGGTGTAGTAAAATTATTAACAAGATTATGTTAGGAAACAATAACAATAATTGTATAAATGTCTAAAGCAGTAACCTTTGTTGAACCGTCATTTTCGCATTTTTAAAATAGGTGAATTGGATGAATTAAGCTACTCTGGGTGGAATCTTTGAAATCTAACATTAAGTTAACTTTATAGGATAAAGAACATGCTATTTTTTATTTCCCCAGCATTATATGAAACTTAAAAAAAAAAAAGGTAGAGGGGTTTGGCAATATGCAAATTACAATTTAAATATGACAGACTAGGATTCAAATCTTGGCAGATCCATTTGTTATCTAGGAAACTTGGGCAAGACTTAACCTTGTTGAACTTTGATTTCCTTCACAATAGATAGATATAGATAGGTTGATAGAAAGGCAGATGATAGATGTTACAGTTGAAAATATAGAGACAGTATATATAAACAATTAGCCTTCCCAATAGTGAAAACAATATGTACTGGCACTGTATATAGTAACTGGTTATGTAGGAGGCACTGAATAAATTTTGGCAACATTCCTTTTTATCTGTGGATGAAATACCCATGGTTGCAGTCGTGAAATCTGAGCTTAAATCTCTGCTGTGCAATAGACTCTCTAAGTGTCTGAAAAAAATGTTTTGAACTTGATCCTTGTTCACATCTATTTCAGTGCCACTCAAATATTTTGGAGGAAAATAGAGAGTCAAAGTGCATATGGGGCAATATAGATTGTGTAGAATGCAGCAATTGAAGATACTCAACAGCTAGAGAATGCTATGGCTAATCCTGCATGTTAAGTCACTTCAGTCATGTCTGAATCTTTGCGACCCTAAGCTATGGACCATAGCTCAACAGGTTCCTTTGTCCATGGGATTCTCCAGGCAAGAATACTGGAGTGGGTTGCCATGCCCTCCTCCAGAAGATCTTCCCAACCCAGGGACTGAACCTGCGTCTCTTGTGTCTCCTGCACTGGCAGGCATGTTCTTTACCACTAGTACCACCTGGGAAGCCCATAGCTAACCCTAGTTTCACATACTTTTTAAATTTTAACTAGGAAAATATCCTCATCACATCATTCACCCATGATGCTTTTGATAAGTTATAATTTCTTTTCAATGTGCTTTGAGATTCTTGGATACTATTTAGATTGTATAATATTTTCACTCTACCAGGCTAATTAACATTATAATGAATAATTATTAGCAGTTTCACAATTATCTCTAGCATCCTGTTTTTATTTTATTATTTTTATAGATTATTAGACATAAAACACATCACCAGTTTTCATGCCAAAAATATTTCATCTAACTAAGAAATGCCATGCAGTGCATTTCAGGGAAAAATGCCACTTATAAACAAGGTTTTCTAATACGTATTGAAGTTTCATGTACTAAAGACTGGAGTAGCTATCGGTAGACAATGAATAATGGATAGAAATGATTAATGACTCTGTGAGATAAGGGATAATTAGATTTGGCATGTGCATCCACCATTTAAGCAAATTGATATGTGGAATGCATACTTGAAAGAGATACAGACAAATGACACTAAGCTTCGATGATTCAAATGGGTCTCCAGGGAACAGATGATCCAAATTCTTTTCTAATATTTTCCCCAACAACTCAACACCACCAGAAAGGTAACCATGGATCTTATTTCTCTGCTAGCAATGGTTGCCTCAGCAACAGAGTGACAGACTCTGAAGTCCAAGCAAGTCACTTCACACCTTTCTGTCTTTGGTCATTTACCCTTTTCCCAGAGCTCTGTCATTTACTCAAACAAAGTGAAACAGTTTCACTATCTCTGAACACAGTCCCTCTGGGGAGCAAGAAAACCTCCTGGAAAAATTATGAGGAAAGGACAATTTTCCATACCATCTCCTTCAAATCCCCCTCCACGCAGATCCCCAGCTCACACACACCATCATATACAAAGGCAAGTGTACCGTTTGCAGGTAATGAAATGCTTTGGATCCTCTTCACTCTTAACAAAGCATTTATATCCCACTTCCTTTATTTGAGTTTTCTACTTAACTCAAGGAATTAATAATCTATGCCAATGCATTAATGCTATACTCCTAAGTACAGAAGTAGAAACACATTGGTATGTCATAATCAGAAGTGATTTCCTAAATCTCAGGAATTCCCCAGGTAAAATTCAAAACTGACCCCCATACACAGCGAGCAAGTAGAGACCAAAGAAAGAGGCAGACCACTCCAGGCTGGTTGGTGGCAACTTCTATAAGCAAGGGAATTTACATGAGTCTTGGTTTTGTGTGCATGCGCTTAGTCATGTCCAACTTTTTGCAACTCCAGGACTGTAGCCCACCAAGCCCTCTATCCATTGGATTTTTCAAGCAAGTGTGCTGGAGTCTGTTGTCATTTTCTCCCCCAGGGGAGTCTTCCCGACGCAGGGATTGAACCTGCATCTCCTGTGTCTCCTGCATTGCAAGTGGAGTCTTTACCCATTGAGCCACTGTCTTGGGTGATCTCAAGACAAATAGATCACCACATCTGCTTACTACAGTTTTGAGTTTATGTAGAGGCTTTAATGGGGCTGTCATATACACAGTCATGGTTTTTTTAACATATGACTCCCTCAGGGTCGGCATCTTTGAGGTAGCTCCTAGAGCAGGAGAATGTATTTTCTAAAGACAGGAGAGGAGGAAAGGCTCTTCCAAATTCCCAAGTCCAGCTCAAAGGGTCAACTAGCAGTCATGTCCTCTCAGTGACCTCCTCCAACAAGGAGAGAGGCATGTCAAAAGTAATGTTACTAATTCTAGTTGTAGTTGCTAATGTTAGATAAAATGCAAAGATTATGTGAAGGAAATTTTATTATTTATATTAGATTTTCATCAATGTTCTCAGTATAAAAATATTCACTTGTATTAAAATGTTCTTTTATTTTTGCCTAGTTGGAGTGAAATCAATGGAATTGCCATTAAAAAGCAGTCTCCAGAGCAGGTTGGGGAGCAAAGGTCGGGGGGTGGGGGTGGGGTCTGTTGGCCCAAGAAGATCTACATGTGAATACAATTCTCTGAGAAAAAAATCAGTGGTGGATGCTGATTGATAGATAGGTTTTATTCTTCATAAATTGGATTAGGAAATGGCAACCCACTACAGTATTCTTGCCTGAAAAATCCCATGGACAGAGGAGCCTGGTGGGTTATAGTCCAAAGGGTCACAAAGAGTTGGATATGACTGAGTGACCAAACACTTCATAAATATTTATAATTTTAAATGGATTCATGTAGACATAAGAGAATGTATGAATGGGCACAGGTAGAATTTAGGGTGAAGTTTTCATTATACTTTTTTGCCTATGATTTCAATAGGAAAATATACAACAGGAATAATAACGGCTATAGAGAGCCAAAACACAATTAAAGGGCTACATAAAAGCCTGATCTCTTAATAAGCAGCCGTGCTAGTATCTAGTTTGAAGTAGCCTATGTGGGACCTTCACCTGACTTCCTTGGTGGCTCAGACAGTAAAGTGTCTGCCTACCATGTAGGAGACCCGGCTTTGATCCCTGGGTCAAGAATCCCTTTTGGAGAAGGAGATGGCAACCCACTCCAGTATTCTTGCCTGGAAAATCCCATGCATGGAGGATCCTGGTAGACCACAGTCCATGGGGTCGCAAAGAATTGAACATGACTGAGCAACTTCACTTTCTTTCTTTTCAAAATTTTGGCCACCTGATGCAAAGAGACAACTCATTAGAAAAGACCCTGATGCTGGGAAAGATTGAAGGCAAGAGGAGAGGTGGAAGGCAGAGGACTAGATGGTTGGATGGCATCATCAACTCAATGGACATGAGTTTGAGTAAACTCTAGGAGTTGGTGATGGACAGGGAGGCCTGGCGTGCTGCAGTCCATGGGGTTGCAAAGAGTCGGACATGGCTGAGTGACTGAACAACAACAGATGTGGGATCTTATATGTTGCCCAAAAGCCTTTAGCTCAAGAACTTATCACCCTCAGACTGTGACATCGATAAAGGAAGTAGAAGATGAGCATCAAATAGCCAGAAAACTGTGGCACTAGTGGCTTTCACCTCTACATAAGCACCACGGAAATAGAGGAGGTAGAAGAAATACAGAGGCAGAGAAGGTAGATGTGTATGGTTTGGTGCACATTGTGTGATTTAGTGCACACTCTGGCTCTGGTGGTAAAGAGCCTGCCTGCCAGTGTAGGTAGATTTAACAGCACAGTTTCAATTCCTGGGTAGGGAAGATCCCCTGGAGAAGAGAATGGCAACCCACTCCAGTATTCTTGCCTGGAGGATCCCATGAACCGACAGCCTGGCAGGCTACAGCTCATGGGGTTGCAAGAGTCGGACATGATTTAGCAACCAAAGCACCACAACATTAGTGAGAATGACTTAATTACATTTGACTTTGACCAATCAGATTATATGTATCTTCCTGGGACCAAGCTGTGGGATTGGAGCTGAGGAGTAAAAACTAGGATGCTGATGGAAAGAAAAGAGCAGAAATAGGACCAAAAATATCTTACGAAAATATTGAAAGTAATGAGAATTTGAGACTAATACAGATGTCTACGGGCAAAAAACATTCAGGTCACTTAACATTTTACATAAAAAAGGGCACATATACATAGTGTGTATATATATATTACTTATATATAATAATACATTAAATATTTGTAATATATATCATATAAAACAATACATAAAGCAAAAGATAAAATGTAGCATATATAACTATATATCAACATATGCAATATATGTAAACACATAAACACACACAAACTATTACATATACTTAGTATAAATACATACAATTACATATTAAATATACATACATTCATTTATATATATAAATATATATATATATTTATATATATAAACATAATATTTAGTTTACAGTGATACACACACACCATGCATGCATAACTTAGTCACTTAGGGAGACAGATTTAAATGTATTTGCAGAGTAAACCTATGAAAACAACCTTTACTAGTGAAATTAGTTTTGTTTTTATTCATGAAACAATGAACCATGGATTGTCAAACATGTGGACAAAATATTAAAGTAAACACCAGGGTAAAGAAACATAGAGCCAACTTGGCAGAAATAGAAATGATGTACAGAAGAAAAGAACATCTACAAAATAGATTTAGTGTATTCAGAGAAAAACAAGCATTTATTTCGTTTATAAAAGAGATTATTATCCAAAGAAAAGGAATATTACTAGAAAAAGAAAGTACTGAGATATTTTTTAAGTCAGCATATGGAATGAAAAGCAAAATAAATAAAGCTCAGTCTCTAGCTGATGATCTGAAAGATAAAAATTGAAATAAATGTCCCAGAAGACAAAAAAAGCAAACGGCACAGGGAAGTATAATCAGAGGAGAGATTTCTTCTATGGTAGATCTAGGATTCTAGATTCTATTGAATAAGTGCTGCAGATGAAAAGAACTGGGATGACAAATGGAAAGAAACAATGAAATACATAAATAAAAATATTTTCTTTAGCTAAAGAAAAGGATACAGCCTCGTATCATAGAGAGAAACACTGATTAGAATTGAAAAGGACCCAAATCCTGAGAGATTTCAGAACTTCAAGGATGAAGAGAAATTCCTCGTTCTTCCATAGAGAGAAAAAGGATACAGCTACAGCTTATAGCAAGTATCTGGTTGGCAGACTTACTTATCCAAACTGTGTGCTAAAAGATGATAAAAAAGACAACCTGAGGAAAAGAATATCTACTCAGACGAATTGCCCGGAAAGCGTAAAGAAAAAGACAAATCCAAATTTTCAAATGTTCAAGGATCTCGTATGAGAAATCACTGCCTGGGGACAGTTTTGGATTCCACTCCGTGCGGTCCACATTCCTCCCTGCCTCATTGTCACCCCTTCAGGTCTGGAGCCTGAGTTCCCGCAGCTGCTGGAGCTACTGGTGGCTGACAGCGGGCAGCTGATTCCCTCCCCACCCACCACCCAAACTTTCCTGTTACGGGAACAACCGCCCATGGCCAACATCATGCCCCTTCATGCTGTAATCCACACCAGTGCCTTCTCCTTTGACCCAGTTTGGGACAATTCTGAAGTGGCATCTCAACTCTAGAGCTTCTCCTGGGATAAGCTGAGGATTTTGCCGTGTTTCACAGCCCAGCCTTTCCTTTGCCCAATCCTGTTTCTTTTTCGTAACCTACCCCACTTCTCATTCCACAGCAGGTCAATCCTTAGGAGCAAGGTTCAGTCAATTTCCTAAACACAAATCTCTGCCTAAGAGTCTGCTACCTGAGGAAACAGCCTGCAACAGAAACCACAGAGCAAAATTTTTTTTTTTTTTGGGAGTGAAATATTTATTTATTTATTTATTTATTTTTAAAAATTTTTTATTTTTTATTTTTCAGTGGGTTTTGTCATACATTGATATGAATCAGCCATAGAGTTACACGAATTCCCCATCCCGGTCCCCCATCCCACCTCCCTCTCCACCCGATTCCTCTGGATCTTCCCAGCCCACCAGGCCTGAGCACTTGACTCATGCCTCCCACCTGGGCTGGTGGTCTGTTTCACCACAGAAAAGGGAACCCTCTTACACTGTTGGTGGGAATGCAAACTAGTACAGCCACTATGGAAAACAGTGTGGAGATTTCTTAAAAACTGGAAATAGAACTGCCATATGACCCAGCAATCCCACTTCTGGGCATACACACTGAGGAATCCAGATCTGAAAGAGACACGTGCACCCCAATGTTCATCGCAGCACTGTTTATAATAGCCAGGACATGGAAGCAACCTAGATGCCCATCAGCAGATGAATGAATAAGGAAGCTGTGGTACATATACACCATGGAATATTACTCAGCAAAATATTTTTTAAAAAAGCATTTAAGAAAGAAAATGACAAGATGATTACAAATTGCTGGTCACTGAAAATGTAAGCAGAAAATGTAAGATCAAAAGAAAATTAAGGAAACCTCACTTGAGATATTCTCCTTTGAGCATTAAAACATCAGTATATGGGGTCACAAAAATCAGACACGATTTAGCGGCTGAACAACAATCATAGGATTACATCTTCTGTATGGTTTTATTTCAGTATTTGGGTTAAATAGTTACATAATTTAAAAACTGCAAATATTGTTTTATCACACTTAAATTTTTGGAATCAACCCAAAGTAAAACTGGAACATAACTAGTTACATATCAAATGTGAAGTTTATAAACTTGAAACTTTAAAATAATAGCATAAATAGTAAACCTTAGCACAGGAAGAAAAAGAGACATATGTAGTTAAGTAAGTCACTATATGATTAATCTTTTGAAGAGTGGAATCGAATAATTCTGTCTAAAATTAATAAATTATGAAAATCAAATTATTTATTTTAATCACTGAAGATGGTGACTACAGCCATGATATTAAAAGAAACTTTCTCCTTGGAAGAAAAGCTATGACAAGCCTAGATAGCATATTCAAAAGCAGAGATATCACTTTGCCCACAAAAGTCTGTAGTCAAAGCTATGATTTTTCCTAGTAGTCATGTACAGATGTGTGAGTTGGACCATAAAGAAGGCTGAGTGCCTAAGAATTGATGCTCTCAAAACTATGGTGTGGGAGAAGACTCTCGAGAGTCCCTTGGACAGCAAGGAAATCAAACTAGTCCATCCAAAAGGAAATTAACCCTGAATAGTCATTGGAAGGACTGATGCTGAAGCTGAAGCTCCAATACTTTGGCCACCTGATGTGAAGAGCCCACTCATTGGAAAATAGCCTGATGCTGGGAAAAATTGAGGGCAGGAGGAGAAGGGGCTGACAGAGGATGAGATATTTGGATAGCATCATCGACCCAATGGATATGAGTTAGAGCAAACTCTGGGAGATAATGAAGGATAGGAAAGCCTGGCCTGCTGCAGTTCATGGGTTGCAAAGAGTCAGACATGACTGAGCAGCAACAATACAAAGGAAACTACCCAAATAAATCAAACTCAAAAATGATGAAAAGAACTATCCAGAGTAGAAATAGATCTGAGTACGTGAGGAATTTTGTACTCTTAATTTGAAATTTATCCATACATAGTTTTGAATTTTTTGCAGATAGTTATTTAATTTAAAACAAAAGTCAAAAAAATTAAAGAGCACCCTTATGATCACAAGACTGGTAAATAAATTATAGGGAAGTAAATTTTAATGGCCACTTAAATCCCTCAATTTATATAATGCTCATAACTTCTGAAAGTGCTTTCACATCTTGTTGAAGCAAAAATCATTTATTGATCACTGCTTCTGGGCAAGCTGATTGCTTTCCCTATTAACTTATTTATTTTCATCCCCAAGACAGGTAAGGGAAAATGTCTTTTTATCCTTTTGACAGTTAAGGAAACTGAAACATAGAGGGAATAAGTTTGTTGCTTTGTCTATGTTCAGAAAGCTAATCCTGGTGGAACTCGAGTTCTGTTCTCTGTTACTTCAACCCCAGATTCTTGAGTTAGCATCTCTGTCCAACCACTGAGACATGGGTGATAACTAAAAGTTAGTTTGGAGAAGCCAATGTGAGAAATGGATAAAAGTATATGGAAGGAAAATTGGGAAATAAATAATTAACATTTTCTATCTGACTTTTTATTTCCCAGGTCTTCCCAACAATCCCTATGAAATAAACAGCATTGTTCCCAGGTAACATATAAAGAAACTGGGGCTCAAACTAGGTAACTGACTTCTGAGAGTCTACACAGCCAGACAATGGCAGAGAATTGCACAGTTATCAAATTTGTGTTTTTTTTCCTTAAGCAGAATTTCTGAACCTCAACAGTATTGAAAGTTTCGTATAGATAAATCTTTCCTGTGGAGTTGTCCTGTGTACTGTAGGATATTTAACAGCATCCCTGGCTTCTGTTAGTAGGAAGTAGGAAGTCAAGAGAAACCTGGAGTAATAGGCAAGTTTGGCCTAGGAATACAAAATGAAGCAGGGCAAAGGCTAACAGAGTTTTGCCAAGAGAATGCACTGGTCATAGCAAACAATACAAGCGATGACTCCACATAGATATCATCAGGTGGCCAATACCCAAATACAGTTTTGATTTGATCTAGGTCATACCTGATTGGTCTAGTGGTTTTCCCTACTTTCTTCAATTTAGGTCTGAATTTTGCAATAAGGAGTTCATGATCTGAGCCACAGTCAGCTCCTGGTCTTTTTTTTGTTTGTTTGTTTTTGCTGATTGTATAGAGCTTCTCCATCTTCAGCTGCAAAGAATATAATCAATCTAATTTCAGTATCATGCCAAAGAATGTTTCAACTACCAAACAATTGCACTCATCTCACACGCTAGCAAACTAATGCTCAAAATTTTCCAAGCGAGGCTTCGACAGTCTGTGAACGATGAGCTTTCAGATGTTCAAGCTGGATTTAGAAAAGGCAGAGGAAGCAGAGATCAAATTGCCAACATCATAGAAATGGATCATAGAAAAAAGCAAGAGAATTTCAGAAAAACATTTACTTCTTCTTTATTGACTATGCTAAAGCCTTTGACTGTGCGGATTACAACAAACTGCAAAAATCTTCAAGAGATGGGAATGCCAGATCACCTGACCTGCCTCTTGAGAAATCTGTATGCAGGTCAGGAAGCAACAGTTAGAACTGGACATGGAACAACAGACTGGTTCTAAATCGGGAAAGGACTACGTCAAAGCTGTATATTGTCACCCTGCTTATTTAACTTACATGCAGAGTATTTCATGTGAAATGTCGGACTGGATGAAGCACAAACTGGAATCAAGATTACCGAGAGAAATATCAACAACCTCAGATATGCAGATGACAGCACCCTTATGGCAGAAAGTGAAGAGGACCCGAAGAGCTTCTTGATGAAAGTGAAAGAGAAGAGTGAAAAAGTTGGTTTAAAACTCAGCATTCAGAAAATGAAGGTCATGACATCCAGTCCCATCACTTCATGGCAAATAGATGGGGAAACAATGGAAACAGTAACAGACTTAATTTCTGCGGGGCTCCAAAATCACTGCAGATGGCGACTGAAGCCATGAAATTAAAAGACGCTTGCTCCTTGGAAGAAAAACTATGACAAAGCTAGACAGTGTATTAAAAAGCAGAGACATTACTTTGCTGACAGAGGTCCATATAGTCAAAGTTATGGTTCTTCCAGTGGTCCTGTATGGATGTGAGAGCTGGACTATAAAGAAAGCTGAGCACCAAAGAATTGATGCTTTTGAACTGTGGTGTTGGAGGAGACTCTTGAGAGTCCCTTAGACTTCAAGGGGATCAAACCAGTCCATTCAAGTGGAAATCAACACCGAATATTCACTGGAAGAACTGATTCTGAAGCTGAAGCTCCAAAACTTTGGCCACCTGATGGGAAGAACTGACTCATTAGAAAAGACACTGATGCTTGGAAAGTTTGAGGGCAGGAGGAGAAGGAGACGACAGAGGATGAGATGGTTGGATAGCATCATCGACTTGATGAACATGAGTTTGAGCAAACTCCAGTAGTTGGTGATGGACAGGGAGGCCTGGCGTGCTGCAGTCTGTGGGGTGGTAAAGTGTTGCACGTGACTGAGTGACTGAACAACAACTGGCTTCTACCCACGGAATGCCAGTGGCATCCATACCTCCATTTGGACAATTAAAAATATTTCCAGGTGTCTGCAAGGGAAGGGGATGAAGTGATAAATGCCAGCTGATGACCACTGCCCTGCAGATGGGTTATCTTCCTAAACTATATGACAGTACATTCCTCCAAGAACATTCATTTCTTTTTTTATTGGAGTGTAATTGATTTACAGTGATGTACAGATGGCCAAGAGGTACATGAAAAGATGCTCAACATTAATTATTAGAGAAATGCAAATCAAAAACTATACTCAGAATGTATCAAATGGTCATCATGAAAAAAATCTGCAAATAACAAATGCTGGAGAGGGTGTGGAGAGAAGGGAACTCTCTTGCACTGTTGGTGGGATTGTAAGTTGATACAGCCACTTTGGAGAACAGAATGAAGCCTTCTTTAAAAAATTCAAAACTAAAAATAGATTTACCGTATAATCCATTAATCCCACTCCTGGGCATATATATGGAGGAAACCAAAATTTGAAATGATGCATGCATCCCAATATTCATTTCAGCACTATTCACAATAGGTAAGACATGGAAGCAACCTAAATGCCCATTGACAGATGAAAGGGTAAAGAAGATGTTGTACATATATACAATGGAATATTACTCATTAAGAGGAATTAAAGTAGATTTTAGTTTCTCGAGATTAGATTATTTTAAATTTTATCTTTGTACTTCAGTATGAAATTTTGAATGTCAATGCTGAGTTGTATCTGAGTCCTGTGATTCTGGGAAGTAGCAATGGTTAAGCAGTCTTTCCATACCTTTGCTTTGAGGAAGAGGATTGTTGCAATGCAACTTAACCTAAAATATAATTTTAGCTAGAAACAAAGCTAGTTATGTATGTATTCCAATGTATATGTGGAATATACATTGAATAAAAAAGTGAAGGTATTTTATTCAATGATTTCAAAAGTTGCTAATATTCACAGCCTTCTAAGTGGGTTTGTTTGGGCCCTTGGGTCAGAGGAAGGAAGAAAAAGGCTGCTTAATTACTGACATCTATGCATCTGTCAGCATGGGACAATTGACATGCCAGATGAGTATTAAAATGGCTAAGGCATCATTTACTGGAGTGAGTGACTCTCAATGAGAAGCAAGTGTGATGAGATTCATTGCCTGAGGTATAGAACCTTTGCTTGGGACTACCTCCCAAAGATCTGGATATAAGAGAAGCCAACTTGTCCCCAAGAACAGTCTCAGTGACTGAGAAATGACTCACCATTAACATGGTTAGTTCAAGGGAGCAGAGGTGGAACAGACAGAAAGCCAGAACATGATTTTCTGTGGAGAGCTTAGCTTTTGTAGCCATGTCAGGATTTACCCTGAGTATGTTTTTTTTTCCATCCTGAAACCATCTTAATTTTTTCCATAAGTTAACCAGGAGCAGAAGCTGTGTGGGGTTAGAGGTGAATTGGGGAGAAATGGGAAAGGAAAAATAGTTCCAGCAGTATGTGAATTCTTGTTACAATAATTTTATAGCAATTTTTCATATGCCTGTTCTGCAGCTTAATACCTTCAACATTCTGAAATTCTCAAGCTAAATTTTGGACATGGCTTCAATTCATTTTTTTTTTTTTTAATTTCCTAGGACTAATATTTTAGGTTAGAATTCTGTTGCTATTTTAACTTAAAACATCTTAGAGACATAAATTCATGTTTTCTTCCCCCATATAGCTAGAGATGCCCAAATGGATAAAGAGGTGCCATGCTTGATAAGGAAGAGAAATTGCCTCATCTCCTCAGTGGTGACAGTGGTGGTTTAGTTGCTAAGTCAGGTCCGATTCTTGCAACCCCATGGACTGTAGCTTGCCAGGTTCCTCTGTCCATGGAATTTCCTAGGCAGGAATACTGGGGTGGATTGCCACTTCCTTTTCAGGGATCTTCCGGACCCAGGGATAATCCTAAGTCTCCTGCATTGCAGGCAGATTTATTTTACTATCCGAGCCACCAAGAAACTTCCATGTTACAACCTATCAAACAATTTCCTAAACTTTTCATTCCTATCCCAACTATGCACCCACCCTCTTTTCCACTGATGTGTGGTCACACAGGTAGTGTCATAGGAATTTTGATAGTTATAATATCAAGAGTATTCATAGTCCCCAAAGCAAATAAATTTTAAAAGTTGAGAGTTATGAGATAATAAGAAATGATAGGAGCCATGACTGACTAGTGTTGAAAAAATACTAAAATTCAGTTTAAAATGTTGCACACTTCTTTTTGTTATAGCAAGTTTGTTATTTCGACAAATGATCTATACATAGTGTTAAAACTGACTGTTGATAGTCCTCAGAGATGTGTTTTGTATGATGTGTAGATTGTTCAATAATTTGAATTAGATAACTACATTGAATTGAAACTTGACATTCAAAAAATGAATTTCTGACTTTTTTCCCATGCTGTACTATGTAGTCCAGATTTCAGCAAGGAAACAATTGCCTGACATTTGTAGATATTGGCTCTTTTTGAGAGGATATAGGTTCCTATGTTCATCACAATCTACCAGATTATACCTACCTGTTCAATTCATTTTTATTACCCTCCAAGACTCTGTTGATATCTAAGTTTGAAAAACTCTAGTCTATAAGTGCTATGACCCATTAATCCTACTCCAGGTTCAGAAATCTGCAATTTCCTTCTGCATATTTTATCTGCATTAGCTAAGATACACACATATTGGGAGTGGTTAGATTATTTTTTTCCAGGAATAATATTCACAAAGGGCCTATGTATCACCCTGGGAAACAACTTGGTGAAAGAAAAAACTAGCAGCATGAAAAACAATGGGTAAATCAATGTTATTGTGTGTGATCAGATTAACAGTGCTAATTATGAGAAGATTAAACTTGTATATGAAGTGATCTCAAAATAGTTTATGTTATTATGTTATATATGTTATTATGTTTATAAAATTATCTTATGTTACGAAGTGATCAAGATATGTATAATTTTCAATAAAATAAATATTCTTCAATGTTTTCCTTGGTAAACAGAGATTAAAATATATTAATATATTCTTTTAAAAAGAGAGAGTGCTTATTTTAAATTTTGCATGTTTAGGTTTTCTTAAAAAGACTGACTAAAAGTATTCTATAAATCTTTTGAAATTATAATAAGGAATACTGTAATGACACAAATCACAGTTTCTATAAAACTGCCTCAGGCATTGTATTTTCTAGAAATTTGCATTTTAGAGTACATTTTGAGTTTATGATCAAATAGTAATGCATAAAAGCATTTGAAAAACTGAAAAAGATGCTGCACTGTATATATACATATAAAATGTTTGTTTTGATCTTATATGTGTGTACATATATATAAAATGCTTGTCTATCATTTATCTATCTATCTATCTATCTATCTATCTATCTATCTATCCATCCCTCGGTCTAACTAATCTGAGTCATTGTCAAATCAGTAACTTTCTAATATTATGGGCCTTGTTTTAAACATATAGATAAGGTTTCTAGCTATTTGACATATAGTTAACCATATAAAACACGGTTGATATAGCACTTAGAAATCAAATCAAATAAAAGTAAATAAAACCTGTAGTCCAAAATCCATTTTATTGCTCTTTATTTATTATACTTCCCATCACCCTCCTTGTTCCCTCTCTATCTTACTATTTTATTTTTAAACTTAGAATTTTAATATTTTAGAGAAATTTAATTTTGTAAACAATTCAACTAGGCAATGGATTGTCTAGTAGCTAGTTTATATGGAAAGGAATTTCTATTCTCTTCAAGCTATAATAATCAATGAAGTAATATAAAAATTATCAAGATGAAAAACATTTACATGTTTGTTACTTCAAAAAATTTTCTGTCTGGAATTATGATAATCTTTGTTAACTAGGGATTATAAAAGTTCAGGAGTTTATTAACAGAGGATGCATTTTTTCAATGCAGTTCTATTTTAAGACATTTTTTCATCCATTTCTAATTTGTGCATACAGTTCTCTCTTGGGATGAGAGTCCTTGCATTGGATGCCAAGAAAGCCATCTTGTAAGAAATCAGACACTGTAAGACACTTGCACAGAATAGAAAAACATTCCCTTGCTACTTTACTACAAGAAGCTGTCTGTGGAAATTATCAGTGATTCCAAGCATTCACACAATCACTGTTCGAAGTGACATTATCAGAGACACGGCATTGACAGGAAGAATCGCACAGCAGTAAAGGAGATAAAGTAATTTGCAGAAGTACAGTAGGCCATCACAATGATGCCAACATAGCTTTAGGTGATTGAAATTATATATGTATGCTCATGTCTCTAGAATATAAAAAAGGAGTTTAAAAAACTGGATTATGTCAGTAATCAATCTGATCTGTGCTTTAAGGATCTAAGTCACACTAAACAATAAAACTCAATTATTGATTTTTTTAAATCACAAAGGTTTTAACCTTTATGTTACCATCTGTTTATAATATCTCTCCAGAGAATTTTAATTTCTTTATTTGGTGACATTGCCCGAGTATTTTTCAATATAATCACTGAAACTTTGTGAAGTTAGAAAAAACAAACAAAAGAATGAATGACTCACCAGATAACTGTCCTCCATTACAGCACATACACTGTGAGAAAAACAAAAATTGTTTTTCTAGGATTGATATTAACTTAACAGAGCCTAATTAATGATCTGTAAGTGTTCTGGTGTGTTGACTTGTATGGATTTTCACAATCAAAAAGTAGCTCTCTAGGAGAAAAATTACAAGAAAGCACAGTCAGTAGAGAGGTACACATAGGCCTGAGGACAAATGGTAAAATATGAAATTAATTCTGGGTCATTTTTGGCAAATTAGATTCTTTCCTCATGACTATGGAAATTTAGATAATCATTTTATAAATTAGACTTTCTTTTCTAACAAAAGATAAAATTAAATAATTTTTTTGCTTAATCAGGCATTTTTGATGTTATGTAAAAATATTGGAAAGCATTGGTCTCTCACTGAGTTATTGGCAAAGAAATAATAAAAAAAAAAGACTACCTCTTAATCACATTGATGAGACTTCACTTAGTGTAAAGACCCAAGAAGATCATATATATTGTTTCAAAGGATACTACAGATGGCTACTCTATGTATGTGCATATACACAAGCTGCAAGATCTCATACTATGGTCATGTAGAATGTTTGCAAGACATTTATTTAGGTCTAGAAACAGTGTTGGCTGGGAAACAGAGCAAAACAAAGTACTTATTTCAGTTTAGTCACTCAGTCGTGTCCAGCTCTTTGTGACCCCATGGACTGCCAGCACACCAGGCTTCCCTGTGCATCACCAACTCCCCCAGCTTGCTCAAACTCATGTCCATCAAGTCGGTGATGCCATCCAACCATCTCATCCTCTGTCGTCCCCTTCTCCTCCTGTCTTCAATCTTTTCCAGCATCAGGGTCTTTTCAAATGAGTCAGCTCTTCGCAACAAGTGGCTGAAGTTTTGAAGCTTTAGCTTGAGCATCAGTCCTTCCAATGAATATTCAGAACTGATTTCCTTTAGAATTGACTGGTTTGATCTCCTTGAAGTCCAAGGGATTCTCAAGACTCTTCTCCAACACCACAGTTCAAAAGCATCAATTCTTTGGCTCTCAATTTTCTTTATAGTTTACCTCTCACATCCATATATGACTATTGGAAAAACCATAGCTTTGACTAGGATGGACCTTTGTCGGCAAAGTAATGTCTCTACTTTTTAATATGCTATCTAGTTGGTCATAGCTTTTCTTCCGAGGAGCAAGAGTCTTTTAATGTCATGGCTGCAGTCACCATCTGCGTGATTTTGGAGCCCAAGAAAATAGAGTCTGTCACTGTTTCCATTGCTTCCTCATCTATTTGCCATGAAGTGATGGGACCGGATGCCATAATCTTAGTTTTTTGAATGTTGAGTACTTATTTACTCATAGTGAATTCAGTTGTTTCTGATAGTGAGGTTTTGGTATCAGAAAATAAGGCCCTGTTTTATCTAAAGGGCTTCCCTGGTGATTCAGATGGTAAAGAATCGACCTGCAATGTGGGAGATCTGGATTCGATCCCTGGGTTGGGAAGATCCCCTAGAAGAGGGCATGGCAACCCACTCCAATATTGTTTCCTGGAGAAACCCCATGGACAGTGGAGCCTGGCGGGCTACCATCCATGAGGTGGCAAATAGTCGGACATGACTGAGTGACCACGCACAGAATACAGTAACTAAATATGCCGCACTGGCTTTGTGGTTGGGCAGCAAGCAAGGAAGCCACTGACACTGGAAACAGTTTGGATGGAGATGCATGTTATGCATCAGGTAAAATTGTTGTCCATAGTGATTTAGGAAGTAGACAGACTTCTGAGAAGTAGGGCTCCTGAGCCTGTAGCTCTCAATAAAATGATTTGAAAGATAAGAGTAATTATGTGTATTGAGACAGTAATATAATAAAATGTTTCTCTGGGAAACAATTGCTAAAATAAATCAAAATAAATTAAAGAGTCCAAATTTGAGAGTGTCAAATGGTTATCAAAACTTTTGTTTAGGCCACTAACAGTAACTGCCAAGAGGAAAAAAAAAAAATTAGAATGATAAAAGATAATCATTCCTTTAAGATCTCATTAAGGCTGTGGCCCTCTCATTCAAAACTGTCATGCCAGAAAGTACCCAAATCACCACAGTTAACTGAAATATAAAGTATGAAGGCAAACAATTAGAGAAATCAATCAGGTTTAAGAAACATGTGGGGTGGTGAGGGAGGGGATATATGTACACTTATGGTTGATAGAAGAAAGAAAGTGAAGTCGCTCAGTCACGTCTGACTCTTTGTGACCCTGTGGACTGTAGCCCACCAGGCTTCTCTGTCCATGGGATTCTCCAGGCAAGAATACTGGAGTGGGTTGCCACTTCCTTCTTCAGGGGATCTTCCCGACCCAGGGATTGAACCCGGGTCTCCCACATTGCAGGCAGACATTTTTCCCTCTGAGCCACCAGGGGACCCATGTTGTTATACAGCAGAAACCAACCAACCTTGTAAAGCAATTATCATCCAATTAAAAAAAAACAAACAAAAAAAGGAAGCATGTCTATAAAAAATTTTACATGTGATTACAACATGGCAGGGATAAAATAGGTAATATGCCTGCTAAATTTCTGAAAGAATTGTATTGCCAAAACTTCCATAAACTTAGTCATATACTTGGCAGATGCGGAGTCCAGGGTGGGCGGCATGGCAAAAGCGGAAGAGTCAAGGCGGAGGCTTGCATTATGTTGTTTGTGTAGATGGTGGTGGGTGGGGGTTGGGGTGGGGTGGTGGGAGGGGTGCTCTCGTGGCCCAGCTGTAAAGAACCTGCCTGCATTGCAGGCAGATCCCCTAGATCCCCTAGATCCCCTAGAGAAAGAAATGGCAACCCATTCCAGTATTCTTGCCTGAAGAATCCCGTGAACAGAGGAGACTGGTGGGCTACAGTCCATGGGGTTGCAAGAGTTGGACACGACTTAATGACTAAACCACCACCTCCACTAAACAACCACCACTAGCTTTGAGAGGGGGTGCCACTCACTGTGCCTGTCCACAGAATATCTCATTTAGAGATTTCAGGCCATGTTTGAAGGATTAATGTATTCCACATTCATGGTATAGTTTGTTAACTAGCCAATAAGGGTCATTATCTAAATAAATTCTTCATTAGTGAGATTTTGGTGATCTAAGAGTACTTAAATGAGAATCAATATTTCTAATCTCTTTCAAAGCATTCTAGCAAAGATCTTCACATTCAAATTCAATACAAATACAGATCTGAAGTACCTATATTTTCAAAATTTGATCCCTAACTAGGATCAGAGACATAATCTTTAACATGAAGTTAGAAAAACATTTACTTAAGTGGAAATGATTTTTTGAAAGCCTTTGGTCACCACACTGTATATTATTACGAGTATCACCTTACAGTATATTAAAAATTTGTTACAGTATCTTGGGTCTTAATAATGTGGCTGATTGAGTATCAGCCACACAGTTATATAACAGTCCCGGTTGAATCTCTAGCAGTCTGGTTATCTCCTTATTATCAAAATGGTTATTTTCACAAGAGTGTAATGTCTAGATTAGGCAGGCTCAGCTTGAGCAAAACCTTTTATTATTATTTAAGAGATAGCACCAAGGGAATGAGTTTAAACTTGAGAAATCGGTTTTGAATGAACACTCATTGATTTATTTTTCTAAAACACAAGTTTCTGAGTAATATAAATTAGATATCTATCATATCTGAAATGAGCCATTGACACAGATGAAGAATGAATTTGCTAGCAATATTTCTTAGAGAAAATGATGTTATTAGATACATGTACATACATATATTTATAAATACACACATATATAAATACAAAAATGTATTTTAATGTATATAACAATATATGTTACACATGTAGATAAAATATGAAATTGTTTATATTTTATGCATATAAATACTTTATTTTGTATTTTCTATAAATATTGTATAATATTTACAAATCCATAAATATATATTGCAACCATGAAATTAAATGATGCTTACTCTTTGGAGGGAAAGTTATGACCAACCTAGACAGCATATTCAAAAGCAGAGACATTACTTTGCCAACAAAGGTCTGTCTAGTCAAGGATATGGTTTTTCCAGTGGTCATGTATGGATGTGAGAGTTGGACTACAAAGAAAACTGAGTGCTGAAAAATTGATGCTTTTGAACTGTGGTGTTGGAGAGGACTCTTGAGAGTCCCTTGGACTGGAAGGAGACCCAACCAGTCCATCCTAAAGGAGATCAATCCTGGGTGTTCATTGGAAGGACTGATGCTGAAGCTGAAACTCCAATACTTTGGCCACCTGATGCAAAGAGCTGACTCATTTGAAAAGACCCTGATGCTGGGAGGGACTGGGGGCAGGAGGAGAAGGGGAAAACAGAGGATGAGATGGCTGGATGGCATCACCGACTCGATGGACATGAGTTTGGATAAACTCCAGGAGTTGGTGATGGACACGGAGGCCTGGCGTGCTGCGGTTCATGGGGTTGCAAAGAGTCGAACACGACTGAGTGACTGAACTGAACTGAACTGATAGCAATATACATGTAATAAGTATATATACAATGAACTTATTAACCTATTTACTTTGACTAGTGGTCTTCATTCTTTTTCATCCAAACTGTGTCTAATCTCCCTATTATCTTCCTTCTCTCCATTTTGCACTTAAGTATCTACTCTTCTATTTTATTCACAAATCATGAAAGACCATATATTCATGAACCTCTTGACAGCAGATAAGCACACATATTCAATGTGCACATACAGATACATACATATCAGAGCTGGGCAACTCTAAGTACTTGTGTGATAGTCACCTCTTTTTGTAAATAAAGTTTTATTAGCCGCCCGGGGAACACAGTCATGCTCATCTGTTTACATGTTTATGGCTGCTTTTGTTTTATAAGAGCAGAGTTGAGCGGTGTGTAAGGAACTGTATGACTCACAAGCCTAAAAATATTATTTTTTTTTTCAGAAAACTTTGCTGACCCCTAATTAGTACACATTGTTTTACTTATCTTCTGCTATGTAACTAACCACCCTGAAACTTCATGGAAAAAATAGTGATTTACTGACTCCAAATCCCTAGACTTGGCAATTTGGGCTCAATCCATTTGGTTAGTTCTTCTGAGGTCCTCCCTCAGATCTCTAATTCTAGCAGTCAGTTCCTTGCTCCTAAGGGGATAGACAGTCCAAGGAAGCCTCACTCCCCTTGTTAGTTCTGAGTGATCACCATTGGCTAGAACCTCTCCCACTTGGTTTCCCATCCTTAAGAAGGCTAGCATCATTTTTTTTTTTCTTGTTAAGGTGCTGTCAAGGCAGCATTCTAAGAAAGCAAAAGCAGAAGCTGGAAGGTAGCAGAGTACTAAATTTGGAATATCATAGTCATCAAATTATAAAGATCAAAATAAATTATGGGACAATCAAGTTTTAGGGCATTGTAGGACTTGACTGTACTTCTTTGGGGAAGATTAGGAAATCACAGTTTAAAGGGGTATTAAATAAAAATTGGAAGAATTTATGACCATGCATTTTTTTTTTGCAATGTATTACCTTTATATATACTGTCTATTATATTGGTAGAAAATTACCTGGCAATTTCAGGAAGTGAAATGTTCCAGATAAAAAGGCTTACCAGCACTTCAAGTACAAACTTATGCAAACTTGTACAAACATTTATTGTAGAAAGTTTTCATTACTCTCTGGGATTTTATCCTGTCTTCCTATATAGAATATGGTGATAATAACTAAACTTATATTAATTAATAAGCTTTGTCATTCTCTACTGTTATTTATCCAGGCCTCTAATAGATCAGTTACCTTGGGGTTATTCATGAATATAGTTGTATGGAAAAGTTGCTTCTAAACCAAGTAATCAAATAGATCTTTCTAAACTCTATGTTTGCTTGGTAATATCTTCAGATTTTTGTTTCTCTTTCTAATCTTCTGAAAAATTATATTTAAAATAATATTAGGAATGGGTTTAAAGTAAAAATATACAGTTTCTTTAGAAAAGTATTCAGTTTAAATACAGTTTGATTTGATTAAGTCACAAGAGTTGGCCCAGGTTCACAGTCAGCTGCGGAACTGATGTCTCTCTAAATGTGGAAGACACTTTGAAAACCAAAACCTCCTAAGTGCTATGGTCTGAAAACATATGATTTCTGAAACCATATGAAACCATTTGGTTTCTGAAACCAAATTTCCCCAAAATTCATATGTTGAAATCTTAATGCCCAGTGTGATAGTATTAGAAAGCAGGAAATTTGTGAGGTGATTAGATGATGGGGGTGGATTCTTTATAAGTAAGACCCCGTGGATTCCGTCATTCGCACATTCTCACCATGTGCGTTGGGGCTCAGTTGTGTTCAGTTCTTTGTGACCTCATGTGTAACCCACCAGGCTCCTCTGTCCATGGAATTTTCCAGGCAAGGATGTTGGAGTGGGTTGCCATACCCTCCTCTAGTAGATCTTCCAGATCGAGGGACTGAACCTGCGTGTCTTGCGTTTCCTCCTTTGGCAGGCGAATTCTTTACCCCTGCACCACCTGGGAAGCACTCCCATCATGTGAGGACAGAGCAAAATGTTGGCAGAATACATCTCAGAAGGGGGCCCATGTCAGAAGCTGACTCTGCTGGCACCCTCATCTTGGACTTACAGCTTGCAAAACTGTGAGACATAAACTTCTGTTATTTATAAACTACCCAGATTGTGGTATTTTGTTACAGCAGCCCCAACAGACTAAGACAGTTAGTATTAATGATGAACTGGTAATTGTAGTCATTCTCTCTCTCTCTTTCTCTCTCTCTCTCTCTCTCTAGACACACACACACAGACACACACACACACACAATGTATTTTGTGTAATAAAAAAAACCTGTGTATCAGATAACCATGAATCTTTACATACTCATTTTGGTGAAGACTTTTAGCAAAAGAAATGTAAAACCAAAATTTCTTTTGGTGCTCATGTGTTTATTTGATCGCTATGTTCTTTAAATTTTTATTTTTAATTTGCTGTAAATATATTAAGATTAATAGATTTCACATAAAAGTCCAATATCTGGCTTATATAAAGTTAGAAGATCTGAAAATAATGGTACCTCTTTCCCACTTGAAAATCATCCGAAAAGCTGGAGATTGACCAAGTAACATGCTCTAGTACACTGCTTTTCACACAACTCATGTCCATTCATTCTCGCTGCCCATCCTGTTCATTTTGCATTTGAATTTGGGAGCTCTGTTTAAATGAACATTTCCTGGGATCTCATGGGACTGCATTTACTCTTATTAATGCCCCAGAAATTTACCTGCTGTGGGGCTCCTCTAACTCTTACAGCACACAGTTAAGGTCAATTTTTAAAATGCCAGCCTTTCTGCTCATGTTGATTTCATTTTCTTCCCTTTTTCTTTATTGAAGTATAGCTGACTTATAATGTTGTGTTAGTTTCTTATGTACAGCAAAGTGATTCAGTTACACTTGAATATAAATCTGCTCATCCCAGACTCCTAATTTATCTCTGTTTCTATGGATTTTTCTGGTCTGTTTCTTTACACCTGTTCACTGCATTTCATCATGCAGTGGTGAAAAAAATATTTTCTATGTCCACTTAGAAAAGCAATGGCTCTTCTTTTTGTTTTTCATGTTTGTTATTTTGGTCTATATTTTAATTTAGGCTGAGTTTCATTTCCCTTGTACACTGGGTACCGTGATGTATGGTGTTAAGTTTTTCTCCAGCTGGAAGCTCAGTCTTGCCTTTAACAACATTAAGTGAAATCTGACATTTCCCTTTTCTTGAAAAGATTGCCCATACCTTCATGTAAAGGCCTATCCACTCCCTGATCACATCTGTTTTCTCATTTTACTGACTGCCTGACCAGGAATTATATTCACTAATATGACTTCTCTATAACAGTTTCCTGTAGAGGGTCTGTTCAGTTTCCTATGCTCACTTTCTTTTTCTACCCATGATTCATCACATTTAAATTCTCATTGTATCATAGGAAAACATGGAAATATGGCATAATATTAAAAATATTTTAAACAATGTAGTGTCTCCAAAATGTAACTAAAATCCCCTCCTCTTTCCACCCCACTATTACCATCATATTATGTAAAAATTGTGTTTTAGGGATGCACACGTTTCTCTGAGAACCCTTATTCCTCAAGGGTTAGGAGTAGTTTAAGTCAATGTAGGATTGCAGTTGGAACACTATAGATTGAAAATGAGTATGATCAAGTTTTTGAATCACAATTAGTATGACAGATATACTCAATATTTACATTAACTAGCTTTAGAAAAATCAAATGCACTAGGAAAACATGACCCATAAATGATTTATAGATCATCTCAGCAGTTTCCAAACTTTCCTGGTTCATAGCACACTTAGTAATATTTTCATGATGCTACTAGGACAAAGGAAATATCTAACACTCTTTTACTATATGCAAGTGTGCATGCATGCTAAGTTGCTCAGTGCTATCTTGACTGTTTATGGCCCCATGGACTGTAGCACACCAGGCTCCTCTATCCATTGGATTCTCCAGGCAAGAATACTGGAGTGGGTTTCCATGCCCTCCTCCAGGGGATCTTCCCAACCCAGAAATTGAACTGGTGTCTTAAGACTCTTGAGAGTCCCTTGGACTGCAAGGAGATCCAACCAGTCCATTCTAAAGGAGATCAGTCCTGGGTGTTCATTGGAAGGACTGATGTTGAAGCTGAAACTCCAATACTATGGGCCACCTGATGCGAAGAGCTGACTCATTTGAAAAGACCCTGATGCTGGGAGGGATTGGGGGCAGGAGGAGAAGGGGATGACAGAGGATGAGATGGTTGGATGGCATCACCGACTCGATGGACATGGGTTTGGGTGGACTCCGGGAGTTGGTGATGGACAGGGAGGCCTGGCATGCTGTGGTTCATGGGGTGGCAAAGAGTTGGTCACTACTGAGTGACTGAACTGAATTAAAATGATTAAAGTAGTACATTTTATGTATTACAGTTGTAAGTTAGGGCATCGGGGATTGACTTTTGCTTCTTGTGATCAATGAGAGATTTTGTTGAAAGTAAGAAAGTAATTTTTTTATCTCCTGAACTATATACCCCTGTTTAGATATTTGACTTCTTTTATCACTTTCAGTCAATTAACACTAGAAATGCGGTAGCAGCTGAAGAATTTTGTTGCAGTAAAGCATAACAATAAAGGTCAGCTGCTGTCATGTTTTTAACTCTGACTAGAATAAGCCTATTTAATGACATGTTCTTGATTTTAATTTGCATTCTGGCATATAAAGTAACAGTGAACTTACTATATAAACAGCAACTATTGTATGAATGTTTTTCTCTTTACACTTAACAAAAACATAAACTCCATCATTCACAATTCACTACTCCACACCTCAGAGTTACTGTGTGTGTGTGTGCACGTGTGTGCCTGTGCTCAGTTGTGTCTGATTCTTTGCAACCCATGAACTGTAGCCCACCAGGCTCCTCTTTCCATGGAATTTTCCAGGCAAGAACACTGGAGTGGACTGCCATTTCTTTCTACGGGGGATCTTCCCACCCCAAGGACTGAACCCACATCTCTTGTGTTTTCTACACTGGCAGGCAGGTTGTTCTTCACCACTAGATTTGCCTGGGAAACCCTCAAAGTTATTAATTCTTGATACCCTTACAAAACAGTAGATGAGTTTTTAAAGCCTTCCACTAAGTTTTAAAGGAATCACACCATGACACATATGGCAATTTTTATCCATAAATTACTTATCCAATTTCATAACTTTTAATTGCATATTTCAGGGACAAAAAAAATATTTTCTCCACTGTTAGAAAATTTAAAAGGAAAAAGTGATTTATTTAAAATGGTTCACAAATATGTCTGCACAGAGACAAGATGCAATAATTGTCATCTTATAAATGAAAACAAATTCATCTACTGGAACAATTAAAATATTAGGTGACATTTTATGCATTTTCCCAAATTTTAATTTTTTAAAATTATCTTTAGTGAAGAATTCTTTTTTCTTTTTAAATACAGAAAGACCTCTAGATACAAACAAGTTCTGTTCCTACAGCGCATTTGTAAGTCCAATTTTTTCATAAGTTCAACAAAGTTAGTCTAGGTCCTCAGCTAACACAATTGTCTATATAGGACAGCACTATAAGTTTATAATACTTTTCACACAAATGAAGAACAAATAAGCATCAAAAATAAAGAACACATTTTAAATCTTACAGTACAGTATCTGAAAAGTACAGTACACAGTACAATAGCTGGCCTCTAGGGGAACATCAAGGGAACAGGCAAGAAGAGTTACTGCCTGGAGGAAGGAGAGGAGGTGGGAGTTGGTAGAGCTGAAGGATCATCAGCAATAGGAGATGGAGGGCAGGCTCCAATCTCACTCATGCCTGACACCGATGGTATAGGTTCTGGTTCCTGGTTGGATCATATCTACCCTCTGATCCAGTGGTGACTGGATCACAGCTCTTCTTTCTCATCATAGATGACACGGCAGCACTGGATTGCATTCTGAACAACTGCTGCAACTTCCTTGTACCATTCTGCATTTGCGTCCTGGCCTCACAAACCAACAGCGACTCCTCAAATAAAGAAAGTTCCCTTGCCTTTTCCTGAGTCATGATTCTCTTCGATTCTTCACTTACTTCTTCCCCTTGTCTCTCTTCACCCTTCTCTGGACCTCCGGCTCCATCAGGTCTTCATTAGTAAGCTCCTCATGTTGCACAGTAAGGAGTTCAGTGAAACCCACTCCTTGCAGATCTAGCTCCAGCTTCTTGTTGAGCATCACTAAGTTGCTGAAGACCGCACATTCGCATCTTTGAAATCTTGCAGCTTGATGGTATGTATGTAGGAAACTTGCTGTATATAAGTAATATCCTAGCACTTATGGGCCAAAAGCATCATTGTTTCAGCCTTTTCACCCAGAAATGCTCTTTATCTTATATGCCAGTGGCTACCATTCACTGAGTGACTCAACAAATATTTGTTATGTACATACTGTTTCCTAGACATTATGTAACATCAAATTATTGTCATTTTTCCAAATTCAGCTTCCCACCAAAGTAAAATAAATAAAATTTTTATAACAATTTAATATCTGGATTAAACATAGAGAATTTCTTTTGAAATTTAACTTTACCTGTCTTTTGTAATTGGTGGGTAATAGTACAAAGGATAGTGTCGTCCTTCACTGTGGTATAATCATTACAACTCATTGTTGATATTTACAGTATTTCTTTGTGATACAGATAATTATGTGGATGTGACTCAGTTAAGCTGATTCAATGTGTGTGTGTGTGTGTGTGTGTGTTAGTTGCTCAGTTGTGTGTGACTCCTTACAACCCCATGGACTATAGTTTGCCAGGCTCCTCTGTCCACGGGATTTTCCAAGAAAGAATACTGGAGTGGGTTGTCATTACCTTCTTTAGGGGATCTTCTCAACCCAGGGATCAAACCTGGGTCTCCTGCATTACAGGCAGATTCAATAGGAGCATCCATATTTCCTGTGTTTTTAAGCAACTTTAAAGCAACTCTATCTCTCTGTGTAGTTAGTCACTCTAATAATTATTATAAATCTATCCCACCTCAAGGTGGATCTTTATTTATCTTGGTTTGCTTCATTGAGTTCCAGCTAGACTTTTGCCTAGCTATGTGATTTTTTCTGGATTTGTCTTCTAGTCTTTTATCTTAATGGGTAGTGAAAAAGCCCTAAGGCAAGGCAGAATCAGGTAACTTCAGCTACAGGAAAGACAGTATCAACAATTTCTACAATTGTATTTTAAGATCACAGTCTCAGCTTTCTTTCTTTCTTTTTTCTTTTTTGCTGTCCACTGTATTCCTGCCTAACAGTCAATTAAATAACCAATCAACTGCTTTTTATTAGCAACAATAAAATGCAGTTACATAGCACTCTATGATTTATGAAACACTTCCATATCTATTATTTTCTGTGATTACCTCTTAAAAACTCAACAAAAGGTAAAACATGTAGTTTCATCATTACTACCATTCTTCTTGATGACAATAATAAGGTCCAGGGGTCCCAGTCACATTTTCTAATATTACACAGCTAATAAATGCTAGGACTTCAGTCTTTAGTCTTCTTATAATAACTGCTACATGATTTTTTCATTTGATTATAATTCTACTTTTCACACTATTTATTGAAACCAAGTATTGAAAACAAAAGTAAAACAGTTTTATACCAGATAGGGAGAGAGATAAAAGTACAATTCTGAGATCTAAGGTGATGCTTCTATTTCTAACAAGAATAGATTCATTAAAAATAAGTGTAGCCATAGAAAACAAACTTATGGTTACCAAGGCAGAAGGGTAAGAGCAGGGAAAAATTAGGAGTCTGGGATTCACATATGCTCACTACCATACACAAAAAAGATAATCAAAAAGGACCTATTGTATAGAACAGGGAACTCTACTCAATAAATTGTAATAACTCATAAGGGCAAGGAATATGAAAAATCATGTGTATATATATAACAATCACTTTGCTGTACAACTGAAACTATTAACTGTCATTAATAACAGAACATTGTAAATCAGCTATGGTGGTGGTGGTTTGGTCACTGAGTTGTATCCGACTCTTTGTGACCCCATGGACTGTAGCCCTCCAGGCTCCTCTGTCCATGGGATTTCCCAGGCAAGAGTACTGGAGTGGGTTGCTATTTCCTTCTCCAAACCAACTATACTTCTATTTAAAAAAATGTGAGACACAAACACACCTGGATTTAATAGAAGAAAAAATATTACTTTCTACTAGGACCATCAGGGGAACGACAGGATGCAAGTCAACCTATAAACTGGCTCTTTAAGACTGGATGGGATGTTTTATGTTAAGAAAGCAGCAAGACCATTCAGGAAATGAGCAATAAAATGAACAAATTAATGAGGTGATAATGTGTGAATCACATGATAATGGACACAAATTGTTTGGAAAGTGAGTTATTTGGTATGATTTTGGAAAGTGTTTAAGAATATAGACAAGACTGGAGTCAAACAGAGAGCTTCCCCCACCTAGCAGTGTGATGAAATAGAGCAAATTATTTAAGCTTTCTGAAGTTCAGTTTCTTTATTAAAAAAAAATGTAGGTACAGCAGACACACCCTGGGCTGCTTAAGTGATTCAATGTATAGGAGACCCTACAGAGTGCCTGGCAAGATATATGTCTTCAACACACCACACACATATCCACAGCAGCAGTGTCCCCAGATGCTGGAGTCAGGATGACTATGCACCAGCCTTGTCTAGAAAGTATTAGAGCAGTGATAATTTTCAGCTTACACTTTTAATGTGTCCCTCAGTTGTTTAGTTGCTCAGTCGTGAACAAGTCTTTGTGACCCCACGGACTGTAGCCCACCAGACTTCTCTGTCCGTGGGATTTCCCAAGCAAGAATACTGGAGTGGGTTTCCATTTCCTTCTCCAGGCGATCTTCCCCACCCAGGGACTGAACACATGTCTCCCTCATTTCAGGGGAATTCTTTACCACTGAGCCACCAGGTAAGTGCCCAGAAAGCATCCAAGCAGTGATTATTTTCAGTTTACACTTCTAACACAATGCTTCTTTCAGTACTAAACAGCAAACAAGCTGTAATACCAGACAATACAGTGCAGAGGCAGGTGGGCTAAATGTGTATCCTCAAAGGGGCGAGAAACAACTGAGCTGAGGTCAAATGGCAATAAAATAAAGCCTTTCCCAGAGCAAAGGATAAAAGCAAAAAGATTTACTTTCCTTTTGTCAACTTCGCTACTCTGGTGCATTGTAAATAAAGACAATTTCAAAGTAAATTTGGTAGGGCTTCCAATGACAGAGAGCATTAAGCAATCTTTATTCTATCTCATCTGTTAAGGCTCACTGAATTTCATTTTTGTATTTATATTTATACATGGGGTAAGTATGCATGCTCAATTGTGTCTGACTGTTTTTGCCCCCATGGACTGCAGTGCACCAGGCTCCTCTGTCCATGGAATTCTCTAGACAAAAACACTGCAACGGGTTGCCATTTCCTCCTCCAGGGGATCTTCCCCACCCAAAGACTGAACCCTCACATCTTGCATCTCCTGTGCTGGTAGGTGGAGTCTTTACCACTGGCATCACCTGGGAACCTTATATATGGGGGAAAGGGGACACTTTCATTTCAGTGAAGTAAAGAAAGACCATAACTGCATATGTAAAAAAAATTCCCTATCATGTACTAAAATTGGGACAAAATTGGGAAAGTACTTAAAGCTGAGATTTATCACCTTAGACTTTGGATAACTACCGATTTCTCTGAATAAAGTAGTCTTGAAAAGGTATGCTGTACTACCCCATGGACACTGCTGACAAGGTGTAGAAGGGTGCATGGTGTGAGGGAGGAAGGGAGAGTGACCCTGTCAGACCCCAATCTACAGGGCAAAACAGGAGAAAGGAGTCTGAAAATTGGATCCTACAAGTGTGCCAGCTTACTGCCCTCAATCCTGTTTCTTAGCACAGGGAGATGGTTGGACATAGACAACCAGAAGGAAAGGGAAGCAGTGACTATCTGATCATATCACATGACTTCATTGCTAGAAAGAGAGGGATGCTCCTAAGTTTGAAGACGTAACAGGTTTTATGAGAAGGGATTTGAAACAACAAATGGGCACTGAATTGTTCCAAGATAAGCCCAGCCACCCCTGACTTTAATCCCCATTCTATTCATCATCGATAGCTGCTCCAGGGACAGTTTACTACCATGCCACCACCCCCATTGAAATAGAAATAATAAAGAAAAGAATCCAGTAAAAGACCCAGAGACTGTACATTTTAAATATGCATATAGCTGTATTCAGAATACCATTTAACAAATACAAGCAAAGGTTGCCTTTGAGAGAGCGAGATTCTTCTTTGCACTCTTATGTCTCATATATATATTTTAAAGGTGTAAATGTTCGGTAAATGGGTAAGCAGATGAAAGATAATAAAAACATCATTGCCAAGATGAGAAAACTAAGGGGAAATAACTAAGGAGCACAAATGAGGATTGGCAGAGATGAGACAATGAAAACAGAGAAATGACCCATTGACTCATTGCCTGAATATCCCCTGCAATGCACCTGGTACTAAGTTAATTGTTGGAGACAAGATGGAGGTAAAGAGTAGGAGTCACAGGGAATGAAAAAAAGAAACTCACAGGCTAGTTTAGGAGAAAAGAAGCTGGGAAAGAAGTGATTTGAACAGAGTGAGTTTTTGGTTTTATTAAGCATAAATGGAAGAGCAGCATACGATAGAATGGCTTTGTTTCTAAAGATTTAAGGCATTGTTCTGGTGGTAAGAAGGGCTTCCAAGTGGTAAAGAACCCACCTGCCAATGCAGGAGACTCAAGAAACCCGTGTTTGATCTGTGGGTCTGGAAGACCCCCATAGGAGGAAGTGGTAACCTGCTCCAGTATTCTTGCCTGGGAAGTCCCATGGACAGAGGAGCCTGGTGGGCCACAGTCCAGGGGGTCACAAAGAGTTGGACAAGACTGAGCACACATGCATGCTGGTGGTAAGAAATATTCAATATAAAGGGAAATAGGGTATTCATCTGACACTACCCATGTGCTGGCTCTTGCTTCTGCTCTTGTTTCCCTCAGAAGTGGAAAGCAAACAATTAGGCACAGGTAACCCAGGGCACAGGCATCAGCCTGGGGAGGGTGAAGGAAGTCGTCGGGAAAAACTGAAACTGTGGCTGTTATTATTATTGTATGGAAGGAAAGTTTTTTTCCAGAGTGTGATGGAGAAGATGGTCAGAAAGGGACTTCAGTGACGAGAATCTGAAATACAGACTGTGAAAACAGCAGAGAGGACTAATAGGGACATGTATGACTACTGCCCCACTAATATGGGCATTCACAAAATTTCAGCTGCAAATACACTAGTCGTTTTACCTTTAATTTGTCTAATGATGATGAATAATGTGCAAAGCAAGGGGGAAATGATGATTAGGTTGGATTATTTTGGCCACACGGAGAAGAATTCAAAGAAAACAACGGTAGAATAATAATGGCCATTTCTTCATGGTTGTGGTGATTGGTTTTGAGGTGCAGATGTGTTCAGAGGAAAAGAAGGAGGAAGAGAATGAACTGAGAAACTGAGAAAAGAAGAGGAAAAAAAAATCAAAAGGAGGCAATCAGAGTCTGTAAACTTCGAGGAGATTGTAAGAGAGTGACATAGAATTTAAGATGTAATAGATAAAGCAGGTTTGGATGATGACAGTTTTCCAGGATGTTACCCTGGGGGTGAGTAGCCAAAATGGGAAGGCAGTAAAAAAAACGTGGGAGTCTACTGTGTCTGAAGGTTCAGATCATGCCAGACAAAACCAAGTTTTTTCCCTTAGTTAAATTTTGCTAAAGTGTCACTCAATATTTCACTAATTGCTTAGCCGAAAAGGAGTGTGGAATTAATATAAGCCTTACCATACGTGTGTGCTCAGTTGCTTCAGCTGCATTTGACTCTTTGTGACCCCGTGGACTGTAGCCCACCAGGCTCCTGTGTCCATGGGATTTCCCAATTGGAGGGATTGCTGTACCCTCCTCCAGGGCATCTTGCTGACCCAGGGATCAAACTCACATCTCCTGCATTTCAGGTGGATTCTTTACCACTGAGCACTGGGGAAGTCCAAGTGGGCTTATGATATGTATTTTATATTTTATTTATATTTTAATTATAATAAAACAATTATATATTTTAAAATAACTATAAACAACTGTATATATAAAACAGCTATATAAAAGCAACTATAAACAACAACTATATATAGAGAGCTAGTTATTTTCTATTCTGTCTGTGGAAGTTGTGTAAGTAGCACCATTTTTTCTTTTTTCAAACAATTCTCAAATAATATTTTAGTAAATACGATCAATTCAGATTGAAGAACCCTCTAGGTGTTCCTCTAGAAGAATGGTTCTCAAATATGCTCCCCAACTTATAGCATCAGAATCACCTGAGGATTTGTTAGAGATGAGCCTTCTCAAGCCCTATGGAACAGAACCTCTGAAGATGGGGCCAGCAATCTGTAGTTAACCAGACTACTATGCAATTCTGATGCATGCTTGAATTTAAGGACCACTGTGATTTGTAATTGATTGAGGGGTATTTTTTGATGCCCATAAAACCATTAAAATATTTCTACCAATCTTTGATACTCATCTCTTCCTTCACCCATTCCTTATAGTTACACACAGCCGTCATAATACTGCTCTTTTCATACCTAGCATATTCAGTTAGATGTTTCTGTTTGACAGATTGTTTCTCTTAACCATTATGGGTGAAAACTATTTACCATAAAATAAAATAAATGGAGGCACCACAAGAGAGTGCAGCAAAATAAATAAAGAATGCACTCAACTTGGAACACAAAGTGCTTATTGGCTGAGAACATTTGTCCTGTGACTGGAATTAGAACAGGCTATACACCCTGCAGAGCTTGTTCTTTGGAATTGAAAGCATAGCTTGGAAGATAGCCTGTGGGGGGAAGGGTGTAAATGTGTGTAACAAGTGAACAATACATTTATTTATCTGAGATAAGGTCAGGTATTTTAACTGTTTACAAAACATTTTATAAAATGTAAATAAGGCATTATAATGAGCCAGGGCTAGGAAAGCTATTTCAATTTTTTTGGAGGAACACATTTTTCTGAAGGGGTGAGTTGGGTTAGGTGGGGAACTTTGAGATTTCCTAACCTATGTCTTGATGACAAATATTCAGATGACCAAATATTCAGATTTTATCTATTTCTGATTTTTCAACTTGAAATTTGCCTTTTGTGAAGTATTATTTTTTAGAAAGTTTCCTTTTAACTTTTTTTTCCCCACTAAAATAGTACTGCAAACTCATTTATTCAGATGAGAGTAATTTATTATGATTTGGAAAAAAACTAAGCCGAAATGATCACTTTTATTATTTCTGAAAGAAAGTTTTCTAAACCTACCAATATTTATAGG
Source organism: Muntiacus reevesi (assembly GCF_963930625.1). Lineage (NCBI taxonomy): Eukaryota > Metazoa > Chordata > Mammalia > Artiodactyla > Cervidae > Muntiacus > Muntiacus reevesi. Next base: position 206,014,224 of record NC_089251.1, read on the forward strand.
AAAATGTTTAACCTGTTCCAACAAATGACAGGTTTTCAGTCATTATAATAGAATGAATGAACACCCACACCCACCCACACACCCACCCACCCACACACCCACCCACGCACACACATGGAAAACTGTATTAGAGAAGAAATCAGAGTATTCCATGTAGAACATGCATCCCCTGAGAAGCCAAGTACAAATTAGTGTTATGATTGTATAAAAACTGGTCTTTACTTTGTTGACCTCTTTGGTTAAATATGGGCTTCCCTGGTGGCTCAGAGGTTAAAGCGTCTGCCTGCAATGTGGGAGACCTGGGTTTGATCCCTGGGTTGGGAAGGTCCCCTGGAGAAGGAAATGGCAACCCACTCCAGTATTCTTGCCTGGAGAATCCCGTGGATGGAGGAGCTTGGTAGGCTACAGTCCATGGGGTCCCAAAGAGTTGGCCATGACTGAGTGACTTCACTTTCACTTTTGTTAAATATAATCTATGTTTATTAGAATAAAACTATTTAAACTATTAAATATTTAATCAGAATATTTTCTTATTCCAACTGTTCTCCATTGTTAATCCATTCTTATTATTGAAGATGCAAGATTCATAGAACACAATTACTCCAGACAAAAAAATTAGCAGAGGCTTTTTGTCCTTTTTTAAATTTGGTGTTTTCTCCAGCTTTCTCTATGCCTTTTACTAGTGCCATTATTTTCTCAAAACGTTTCCCCTTGGCACATGTTGTCCACATGTTTACTAACCTATCTTTCTCTGCTTAATGCTGGGAAACTAACCTTTTCTGTCTGAAAGGGATTTGTGTACAATATTCAAATCATAAGTTCTATTGTAGTCTTTCAACCAGACTTAACACTGAATATGCATATATGCAAATAGTGTATATTTATGTTTACATATATAAGTGTGTGTTTAATTTATACAAATACACACACATATATATGTAGAAAAAGAGAATAAAAGAAGAGGAGAAGAGGCTAGGGGAGGGAGAGTGGGGTAAAAGATTACTTGAGTAGATGAAGAAAATATTTCAAAAGAGCACATAAAACAAATCAAGTAAGATATTTTTCTAATTCCTGAGCAAACTATTGACTCAAATTCAGTCTATTATAATTAAGTAATAAATCACGGGGTGATATAGATTGAACATTCAGGATGTTATTCATTTCAGGTGGTCTCAGCCCCATTGCAAACTTCTCTATAAGAGAGAAGCCAATAACAGCATTTTCTCTATCACCACATTCTGTGCTGTGTTCTCCCAGAATAATGGTTGCACCCAACTGATCATCAATGTGGAGCAAAAACAGAACTCTTTGTGAACAAGTCAACTTGTAACTTTGTAAGTAGGAAGAATGAAAATAAGCTCTTTTCTTAGAAGTGCTAATCCATTTTCCTGAGGCTCTGTTTTCTAGCTGAGTTCATTTAAGTGTGCTCGAAACTATGAGCCCTCTGGGGTAATATCAGTCCTATGCAACTCAAGGCAATCATTATTAGAACTGAAGCAGCTCTTGGGTTCAGGTTATGGACCACAAACTGGCAGAGAGCCTGAGCTCTCCAAGGAAGGATGCCAGTGTCACTCCATCGTTTCCTTAGCTGTTGGGAGAGATTTCAGCTCTTCAGCAGTTTCTCTTCCTGACCAGCTTTTCCCAAGATAAATCTGAGCTAGCACCATATGTTTCAAGAACAAAAAACAGCTTCTGAATTATTACAGCATAGTGTACTCTTGCCCAGGAAATTCAAGCTGCTAAGGTGCTGTAATCATAGTACCAGGCAGAATTTGAGAGAGCAGTGAACTTGATTTCACAAACTTGTCAAACAACACTTGTCTTCAGAGAGTAGGACTCCTTGAGAATTTCTCGGAGGGAAGATAAAATGTTGCCTAGAGCCCTTAGTTATTTTGGAATCATAATTCCTAGCCGAATGACCCATTCTCAGATGTTTTGAGTCCACAAGTTTTGTTGGAGTTTAGAGAGGTCTTTGTTTTAAGTGTCCTTTATTTTAAAACCACTGAGTGGCTACAATTGTTAGATGTGCTAAATATTAGAAATATAAAGACATTCAAAAGGTAATACTTGACTTCAGAGTTCTAATGAGATAAATGGATACATTATAAAAAATCTTCAAAACTGCATGCAGTTATATTTAGAAGGATTCATATAGGGTTTGACATAATCACAAAGAAAGAGAATCTAGAATGCCTTCATGAAAGAATACCTGAAAGAAAATTTAGTTGACTATTAAATGAGATGTAGTTATATAGGAAGCAAATAGTAGGAGAAAGGATGGACATTCTCTGTTAAGGACACAGCATCAATAGAGACACAGAGGAAAAGAAAGGAGTATTTAAGAGAACGGCAACAAGTTTTTAGATTTTTCTTTATTTATTTTTACATAATATGTTTAAGAGAAATGAAAAAAAAATCCAGAAGATATAGACAGGGGACAGCTAATAAAGAATCTTTCATTGACTCCATTCATTCAAGCACTCAGCATAGTAGAAGCAAAACAATTACACATTCTTTGACATTCTTCTCATCAACAGGTAGAACGCCTTCCTCTTGAATCAGGGTTGACCTTAACACTTAGCCAATAAAATATGATGAAAGTGACCTTCTAGGACTTCCCAGATTTTGTCCTAAAACTTGTCTTATGGCCTGGTTCTCTCAGTATCCTCACTTTTAAAATCTAGCTGCCACATTATGAGGAAGCCCAAGCAGCCCAATGCAGACTCAAATAGAGAGAAATACAAGCTCCTCACCTACTGCTGAGATCCCAGACTACACAGTCAGCACTGTATTGCCAATTGTGTGAATGACCTATTTTGGAAGTAGAGCCTCCAGCCTCAGTTGAGCTGCCCTGGCTACTGTTGTATGCAGCAGAGATGAGCCCTCCCTTCTGAGTTCTGCCCAAACTATAAATTTGTTTGTGAAGTAAATTATTATTGTGGCTATAGGCCATTGCACTTAAGGGTTATTTGCTATGCAGCAATAGATGCAAGTCCAAAACCTGGGTCAGGAAGATCCTCTGGAGAAGGAAATCACAACCCAATACAGTATTCTTGTCTGGGAAATCCCATGGACAGAGGAGCCTGGCAGGCTACAGTCCACGGGGTTGCAAAAGAGTTGGGCATGACTTAACGACTAAACAACAAAATATAATTAACTGGGACAATCATTAAGTCTTTACTGAAAGAATACCCTATTCTTACAATATAATGTTATGGCATATTAGATGTCAATCCTGACAAAGATTCTCTCCTTGACCAAACTCTAGCCAGCCTCCTCTGAGCCCTCTTAGTGACTAGATCTCAGACTAGGTTTACAAAAACTATAGACTCTCAACAAAAATGCTTTTGTCCACTCTCCTCCTCCTACATTAAACATAGAACTCAATACCTCAATCCTTGAAAGACTCTAGCCTCCTGTAAAGTGCCTGCTGGAGTAAATTCAAGGCCCCAGACAACATGTGAAATTAGTCCCTGAAAATCTCTTTCTTAGAGCCTTTGCTGAAAAGGACTTTCAGATTCGACTCTTTCCTCTGTCCCTTTGAGATATACATGCATCTGCTACAATTCAACAGTGTCTTTCTCAAGGACTTGAAAGTCATTCCTTTAAAATGTGATGTTACCTCAGTCTCCCAGTCTCCACGGGAGGATAAAATCCTAACTTCCATATTTGCCATCTAACAGACACAGTTGGCCCAATTGGCATTTACACTGACCAATTTTTTTTTAAGTTTTCACTTCCCTTATTCTACTGAGCCTCTAATTCCACTCCTCCTTTTCCTTTAAAATGCCCGGTTACCTCTGTACAATAAAGATTGAGTTTAACTCTTGTAACACCATCTATTGCACTAATATTTCACCAATCAAAATCTGTTTTTACCACTTTGGCAAGTATCCAGTTTTATCTTTGACAATCTAAGGCAAGTAGATTTCAGCCTTAAAGCTATCTCTTATCCAATAGTAATGGCCATCTGTGTAAAATTGGATTCTAGGCATAACATGAAAATAATGCAGAAATCACGTAGTGATGACTGTCAGAGGCAGAGAAAATAATTGTTGTAGCATATGTGCTTATGATTTTCCAAATCTCTTACAGTAAATGCTAAGCCTCTAAAAGTTATTTTTTATTTGTTTGTTTTTAATAACTTATTTTGACAGATGAGTTTAAGATGGCTATAAGAGAGATGAACAAAGTTAGGAAGATTCATCAAGATGCTATTAGCATTTCAAGAGACAGAACAGGAGGATTTGAACTGGGGAAATGAAATAGTAGTAGAGGACACAGATATAATGAGGAAGATTGAGTCTAGCAGAGTTCAGTATTATGCTGAGATTTCTCAAGCAGCTTGCTAGATGCCGGCAAGGAAGTGGAATTTCCTTGAGAAAACCTCAGAGGAGGCTGGCTAGAGTTTGGTCAAGGAGAGAATCTTTGTCAGGGTTAACATCTATATGCCATAACATTAAATTGTGGTGAAATATTAGTGCAATAGATGGTGTTACAAGAGTTAAACTCAACTTTTATTGTACAGAAGTAACTGAGCATTTTAAAGGAAAAGGAGGAAGTGGAAGTCTGAAATGAGGGAGAGCCAGCCAGTCAACCATCAGACAGAAGAGAAGAAAGAACATTACAGAAGTTGTAGTAGAAGCAAGAGGGTATGGTGTCACAGAAATCCCGAGAGTACACATCTTAAAATAATAATCAGATTCTTAGATGCTTTAAAATGATCTTGTTAGATAAGAGCAGAAAAATGCTCATTGATTTGACTATTGAGAGGTTACTAGTGATTTTAAAAGAATACTTTTAATTAAGTCATATTTCAGTTATACAGCTATGTGAGTTTCCTTTTCCTACAAACAAAATCTCTTCTGGTTTAGTAGTTTAAGAAAACAACCAGATATTTAACTCATACATCCCTGGGCTGGCAAGGTGACTAGGTTCGGTTGAATTTTTTTAGTCTGGGGCAGATCTGACTGATCTCAGGTGAGCTTGCTCAAGGGTCAGTGGTCAGCTGGGAGTTCCCCCAGCTAAAATAAGTGGGGCATCTTTCCACATGGTCTCAAATCCTCCAGGAGTCTGTCACTGACTTGCTCACATGAAGTTCACAGGGTCCCAGAAGTAAGAGTGGATGTACTCAAAGATTATTAAAGCTCTACTCATAACACAGAAAACATCCTTTCTGTAGCGTTGTACCTACAAGAGTAAGATGGAAAACAGCTCAGATTCAAAGGGCAGAAAAACAGACTCCACATCTTGATGGAAGAAGCTGCAGTGAATTGCCCATTTCTCAGTCTACCATTTGCACCAGCAAAACATTCTTGGAATTCTGGATATCTGCCAGAGCCACAGCCCTTTATGGACAAAAATGACCTTGAGTAGTTATTTTAACATGAGCCTTTTATAAAGTCAGAATGAAAAAGAGCACAAAGTCTTTTATAGTCCTTTAAATTCATGGAGTATTTAAAAAAAAAAAAGAGAGAGAGAGAGAGAGAGAGACTCCTCCCCTGCTTCACCAAGGCAACAGAGTAAGTGGTCTCCTTAGCAGAAAATTAAGGTCTCATTTAACCTAATATCCTCACCTTCAAAATGTGATTTAAAAGAATTCTCGTTCCTAGTAATTGGAGGACCAGGCTATTGGCAGGTACCCTCCTGCTGAAAACTAAAAAAGCTGGATAAAATATCACAAAAGAGCAACACGCAGACAACAGGACAGTGAGCAATTACCAGGCCAACATGAAGGAATAATGAAAACCCAGAGATTTACGTCGGCGCAGAAACTGACTTTGCCCTGAGGTATCTAACTTCTTGGCAGTTGCCTTCTGAGAATGGGACTAAAATCAAAGGCTAGAATTCAACTAAACTGAGAAGCTGAATAGGACTCTTTCTTCTTGGTAAGCCAAGACCCTAAAGAATTTACCCTTAGGCCAAGAGTTGAAGGTGAAGGAGAAATGGCAGATTCTGGGAAGAATTACAGTCATGTACTGAATTATCTGGATCAAATCTTGACTTGATGCAGTGACAGACTTTGTCTTTGAAAATCCTTTTGTCAAATTAGCCCTAAAATAGTTTTTCATATAGAATGCTTATCCCACCAAAAATGATCACTAGACGCATATACATGCTAGACTGTGAAGATAAGTAGAAAAGGTAGAAAAAGAAACCAGAAGCACAGTAAAATGCAGACATAAGATGTTAAGATAATTAGACACCAATTATAAAACAGTTGTGGGGCTTCTCTGGTGGCTCAGCATAAGAAACTGTCTGCAATGCAGAAGAGCACCTGAAATGCAGGAGACACGGTTCAATTCCCAGGTCAGGATGATACCCTGGAGATGGAAATGGCAGCTCACCCTAGTATTTTTGCCTGGAAAAATTTAACAGACAGAGAAGCCTGGCAGGCTACATTCCATGAGGTTGCAAAGAGCTGGACACAACTGAGCAACTAAACCACCACCGCCACCATAAAATACTTATGCTGACCTTGTTTAAATAAAAGAGCAATCAATTTAAAGATATCCATAGAGGGCTTGGTACTGTAAAGAGTGACAAAGCAGGTTTGAAAAGAAATAAAACTTCTAGAAAAAATATATATTCAAAATTAAATTTTCTGTGAGGAGACTTAAAAACACACAAGGAGAGTGGAAGACAGACTCGATCTATATGAAGATAGGCTGAAAAGAATTATCTAGAGTTCCATCCAAAAAGACCAAAGGAGACATAACTATGGATGAACACAACAAGGTCTGAGTATGTCATCAGAGTTCTAGAGAGAGATAAAGAGATGGTAGAACAGCAGATATAACTGAAGAAGTGGTGGTTGACTTTTTCTTTCTTTTGTTTTATTCTGAAAGACAGTAATCTGCAGATTCAAGAATCCCACAGATCCCACACAGGATAATTAAAGAGAAACTTGCCACTATCTTCATTACATTGAAACTTCAGAAGAAAAGAAAAAGGGCTAAGAGAAAAATCTTACAAGAAGCCAGAGGCAAACAAAACATAAAGATTATCTTCAAAGGAGCAATAGTTAGACTGACAGTTGACTTCTTAACAGCAACAAAGTATATAGAAGAATCATCTCTTTAATGTGTAAAACATTTTGTGACTGTTGGTGAAAAAAGATGTTTTCAATCAAACAAGGCTAAGAACAGTCAGCATGGCAGACTTTCACAGAAAAAAATCTAAAAGTTGGGCTTAAGGCAGAAGGAAAATGATTCCAGGCATGTCTGAGGTATAAGAATAAAGAGCAAAGAAGACAGAACTCTGTGGGAAAAATACATGTTGGGGACTGAGTGAGCTCTGAAATCAGGGATTGGCATTTTTGTCCTACACAGGGTTCAGAGTGTAAATATTGTAGGCTTTGCACACTCTGTGCTCTCTTTTGTGAGTATCCTGGTGTCATGGTGCAAAAATAACCACAGATAATGTATAAAAGAATGAGAACGTGACTGAGCTTCAATCAAACTCTGTTTATAGAAACAGAGTGTGGGTTGGTTATAGGAAGTTGGCTATAGTTGGTTGATCCCTAAGTTAAATAAGGGGATGACAGAGGATGAGATATCACCAACTCAATGGACATAAGTTGGAGTAAACTTTGGGAGATAGTGAAGGTCAGGGAAGCCTGGTGTGCTGCAGTCTATGGTGTTGCAAAGAGTCAGATGTGACTGAGCTATTGAACAACAAAGTTCAGTAAACTTGCAGCTCTATTCCTGAACTCTTTGAGTTTACCTCCAAGCTGAGGAGGAAGCAGCTAAGGACTAAGTACATTTGCATCCTTTTCTTACTGTTGTAGTTTAACATGAGTCAAACTATAAAAAGGCCAACACTCGTATTTTGTGGGGGCTCTGACTCCTCCCTCCACAGCCACAGGTAAAGCCCTGGGAGATTATTACACAGTTTCTTTCTGTGTCCACTTAACTTTTCTAATTGTAGGAAGTATTCATCAACAATGAGGTGACTAGGGTGAGCTATATGAAGTGCAAATCCGACAGTGCCATTTCCCTGTTTAAGTTTTTTAAGGACTTCTTTGTCTCATTGTTATTGTTTAGTCGCTCAGTCCTGTCCCACTCTTTCAAGACCCCATGGACTGCGGCCCGCCAGGCTCCTCTGTCCATGGGATTTCCCAGTTAAGAATGCTGGAGTGGGTTGCCATTTCCTTCTCCAGGGGGTCTTCCCGACCTAGGGATCAAATCGTGCACTGGCAGGCAGATTCTTTAGCACAGAATGCTCTCTGTCTGGTTATCAAGCTCCAGTCCCTCAAAATGACACAAGGGCCCTTGTTGATTCAGTGTTTGATTTTTCTCTTTAGCCACTTCTTTCCCACTTTGTCTAAGCTTGTCTGATCACTTCAATTAAGGACCATGGTCTCCTGAGAATGATGTTCTGGCTACTTCTTTGTGATCACCCAGGTTGTTTTTTCTGCCCTCTTCATCCCCACTTTGTGTAGCTGGCAAATGCTAGTCTTTTCTCAACCCAGATAAACATCTTCAGTTTATCATAGATTAAATCTAAATTAAAGTCACCCATTAATCAAGCAACCCATAAATATCTCTTGAGTATGATTATTGTGAGGTTAAATTAATCAAAAAATTATTGTATAGTAATTATTATTGTTACACTGAGCATTTTACTATGACTTTATTATTTTATCTATAATATTTAAATACAACTTTTTTAAAAGATTTTTTGCTGTGGAGTATTTTTAAATCTTCATTGAATTTGTTACAATGTTGTTTCTGGTTTTTTTTATGTTTTGTTTTTCTTTGGCTACAGGTCAGGTGGATCTGAGCCCCCCAACCAGGGATCAAAGTTTCACCCCCTCCACTGGAAGACAGAGTCTTACCACTATATCACCAGGGAAGTTCCTAAATGCATCTTTAATTTGGATGAATATGTGGAAATAATGGGAGTGGGTATAAAGGTGAAAGGAACTTTTTGTTCAACTCCATAATTTGGAACAATTTAAATATTTAGATCAGTTGACCAATTACATGTGTGTATTACACATTCATGGCTGTTTAGGTTATTAATTCTTTTAGTTAATTATTTTAACTTTCAAATTTGAAACGTTGAGAAGAACCCCTGGAGAAGGGAATGGCTACCCACTCCAATATTCTTGCCTGAACAATTCCGTGGACTGAGGAACTTGGGGTCAGAAAGAGTCAGATACGACTGGATGGCTATGAACACTTTCATTTCACTTTCAATGTTAAATGTTAGCATTTATAGAACTTATATGTTTTTTAGATTTTTATTATACTACTTACATAACTTTTAGTAGACCTTACATGGTACAACAGCAATTTGTTTATGCCTGCCAACATTTTAGTGCATTTCATTGGTTCATTGATTTAAAACACATAATGGAACTACCGGTGTGATGCTATTTTCCCTTAATTATTTAAAAAATAAATGACTTTAAAATAGTTCTACAATATTAGCCCTATTCTTTTTTTAATAACAAATTTCCAACCATAACATGTTTGTGGGTTAGAGCATAATTTTCTTTTATTGCTTATTTCAGTAAAGTACAACATTTTCATGTAATATGGAGTTAATTTAATATTGACTAGTGTGAAATGAAATCATTTGGTGTTCATTTGAATGTCACATATATTTTCTTAAATGTTTCATTACAATTTAACAATATTTAATAGCCATTATAAATAAACTGCTACCTACATATTTGCCTTGGTTCCATTAGCATGCTATGCTTATGGCTTTGAATTTAAATGGTGAGTATGATTGTCTCAGGCCTTATTGAGGTAGGTAGATAATCATATGGGAGTTTTCTTAAGGGTACCTAAGTGAGTTAAAATAAGCTGGAGTCTAATATTATTTTTGTTCCACTTCTACATTTGAGAAGCTTAGTTTGAGGCTTATAGAGTAATATTTTGAGAGACTTAAAAACGGATGAAAAACTAATCTCTAGGGTAAATATTTTCTAGGACATTAACCCACTGTTGGTACTGGTTAATTAGATTCCCAGATTTGTTATCAAGGAGTAAAGCACTGAAATAATAGAGCAATAGGTGAGATGTAGAATAAATAATTGGGGCAACAAAATCTTGATCATTTGGGTTGTTCTTCATGGTCAGTGTGTTTGGGCAGGTCGCCAAACTGTAGGACCCTAGTATGACAAAGTGAAAGAGTTAGTTGCTTAGCTGTGTCCAACTCTTTGCGACCCCATAGACGGTAACCCTCCAGGCTGCTCTGTCCATGAAATTCTCCAGGCAAGGATACTGGAGTAGGTAGCCATTCCTTTCTCCAGAGGATCTTCCTGACTCAGGGATCGAATCCAGATCTCTTGCATGGCCAGCAGATTTTTTGCAGTCTGAACCACCATGGAAGCCCAAGTTAGGTTAAAAAGGTGAAAGGTAATGCGACTTTATTAAGACCTCAAAATATGAAAAATCCTTTAGAAAGATTAACTAAGGAGCTTGGTAAAATTGTTAATATATTCTTTTTAATTCTAAATCATAATAAACTTATTTTGAATAGGAAATATAGGGAGCTAAAGAAGGATTTGGTAACTTGACCAATTTCCTAGTTCACCAGTGGGGTAAGATACCATATACGTGACTGAAGCAGGAATATAATTTTGAGTATCTTCCTTTAAACAACAACAACAGTTTGAAGTTCACGGTGAATCTGGTGTGGTCTCATCAATGACTGGGTTATCCTCTTACTTTTCATTATTAAATCAGAATTACATTTATTCTCATTGTCACTATTTAGCTGACATACGGTGGAGATAATAGATGGAAGATGTTACTCCTGTTGTTTTGATTAGGCATAGTTATATATTAGATTACAACAGCTAATAACCTCACAAAGTATTTGGCTCTCTGTATCATAACTGTTTAAGAATTGTTCATCTGAAAAGAATCAAGGAGCTGGTAGTGTTTATGGAGAGGATACCCATAACAATGGCGGCAGTACCAAGATTTTTCATGGACTTAATCATAGAAGTCTGAGTTAAAATTGAGCCAACACACAAAAAGTAAAATACTAGGTGCTAGCAAAAAATGAAGAAATGAAGCCTCCCACTATTACTGGGAGTATATATTTTTACAACCCCTTCAGAGGGCAATTTAGCAATATGACATAAAGTTAACGATGTTATAACCTATAACAAACAATAAATATCTTATATGTAAAACTCTCACATGTAAACATAAGAAGGCATGTACCAGAACAATAATGCTCAGTGATTCATTTTTTTATAATACTAGAATTATAAACAACCTCTCATTCATCTATGGGAACATGGAAGAATGCATTAGAGTATATTCTTAAATGGAATATCACTGTAGGGAGCTAACAGTTTTCCCAGTAACCCTCTGGTTAGGGTCCAAGAGACCTTCAGTCATTACCAACAAACAAAAACCTTTCTTTTAAGAGCACTGACCTTTGAATAGTGAAACTGAAGGAGAAAGGGAATGAAATGATACAGGTGAAGAGGACAAAAAGGAACTTCAACTCTATCTGTAATGTTCAGCTTCTTAAAAAAAATCAGAAACAATTATTTCCTAATTTAATCTTTAATGACCCCTTTATTCTTACTTGAATACCTGAAATAGTCCACAATAAAGTTAAAATTCCAATAACAATAGAAACAACAAAAAAGACAAAATTTTCATAAAAGAAGATGAGGATTTAGGGAAGTGAAGACACATCTCTGTTCCCACTGTGTTCAGTTCACAGTACATCCTGTGCAGTGGGTGGGCTAGGAAAACCTGGATCTTTTGATTCTGAATACAAAACATGATTTACAAAAGCAGAGCTCTTAATTGCTTCCTGCACTCTGTTAGGAACCCAAATTATCAAAGAATACCTGACCCTGGAAGGTGAGATTGCATTTAAGAACAGGTGGACTAAATTTTGCTTGTTAGAGTTTTAAATTGATTCACTGTTTTCAAATAGTAAGAATTCAACCATTCCACCTAAGGTGGATAGGAATAGAATGTTAACTAAAAAGTAGGTGTTTCTCTACATTATGGAAGGGAGGGAGTTACCTAACACAGGAAAAATCCTTCATTGTAGCTTTCTCACTCCTTTCTCTGTAGTAAGATAGGCAGAACTAGTAAGCTTCAAATGTCTTTATAGTCACTAACATTATTAGAGACTCAAGAGAGATTTAGAATTCCTAGTTAAATTTTAGATCACAGACTACAGCTGATGACCATGAAAATAATTTTCTTAAGGAGACTATTTGGCAAAACCTCAATGGATAGCTATTTCTTCAGGGACTTAAAAAGAAAGCCTTTGTGTGGATCACAACAAATTGTGGAAATTCTTAAAGAGATGGGAATACCAGACCACCTTACTGGCTCCTGAGAAGCTTGTATGCAGGTCAAGAAGCAACACATAGAATTGGACATAGAACAACTGACTGGTTCAAAAATAGGAAAGGAGTGAGACAAGGCTATATATTGTCAGCCCGTTTATTTAACTTTTATGCAGATACATCATGCAAAATGCTGGGCTGGATGAATCACAAGCTTGATCAAAATTGCTGAGAGAAGTATCAACAAATTCAGATATGCAGATGATACCACCCTAATGTTAGAAAGCAAAGAGAAACTAAAGAGCCTCTTGATGAGGGTGAAAGAGGAGAGTGAAAAAGCTAGCTTAAAATTCAACATTCAAAAAACTAAGATCAAGATATCCGGTCCCATCACTTCACGGCAAATAGAAGGGGAAAAAGTAGAAGCAGTGACAACTTTTATTTTCTTGGGCTCCAAAATCATTGTAGACAGTGACTGCAGCCATGAAATTAAAAGATACTTGCTCCTTGGAAGAAAAAAAACTATGACAAATCTAGACAACACATTAAAAAGCAGGGACAATCCTTTGCTGACAAAGGTCCATATAGTCAAAGCCATGGTTTTTCCAGTAGTCATGTATGAATGTGAGAGTTGGACCATCAAGAAGGCTGAGCACCAAAGAATTGATGCTTTTGAACTGTGGTGTTGGAGAAGACTCTTGAGAGTCCCTTGGACTGCAAGAATATCAAACCAATCACTCCTAAAGGAAATTAACCCTGAATATTCATTGGAAGGACTGATGCTAAAGCTGAAGCTCCAATACTTTGGCCACCTGATGTAAAGAGCCAGCTCATTGGAAAAGACCCTGATGCTGGGAAAGATTGAAAGCAAAAGGAGAAGCGGGCAGCAGAGGATGAGATGATTAAAAAGCATCACTGACTCAATGGACATGAATTTGAGCAAACTTCAGGACACAGTGAAGGACAGGGAAGCCCGGCATGCTGCAGTCCATAGGGTCACAAAGAGTCAGACACGACTTAACAACTGAACAACAGAAAAAGGAATCTTGGGATTCTGGACAGGATTCTAAATAGAAATCTTTATAGTTCTCAATCTGAGATTTTTGCTTGGTCATTCTATACAATGGCTGTATCTCAGGGCCGTTTGGAAATTTTGATTGTCTTTTGAAGACTTCCAAGTCAGTGGACTTTTGAACAATGGGGGACACCAAAGCCCTGCAGTCAAAGTCTGTGTATGATTTATAGTGGGCCTTCCATGTGTGCGGTTCCTCTGTATCCTGAATACAGGATTCTTCTGTATTCACACTTCCAAATTCTTGGACTGAACCAACCTTGAATCATGTAGTACTGTGGTATCTACTGTCAAAAAAATCCAGATATAAGTGGACTTGTGCAGTGCAAACCCATGTTGTTCAAGGCCAACTGAATATGCAACATTTCTTGAAGAGCAGCTCTGTTTTCACTTGCAGACAAGTTCTAAGAAAGAGGACCTATGAGTTAAACTATGCTATTGTACACAAGGGGCTTCCCCCTTTCCCTCTGACGTACAATAATCAGCCTGCCAATACAGGAGACTCAGGAGACTCACGCTCGATCCCTGAGTCAGGAAGACCTGCTGGAGGAGGAAATGGCAACCCCCTCCAGTATTCTTGCCTGGAAAACTCCATAGACAGAGAAGCCTGGTGAGCAGGCTACCATCCATGGGGTCACAAAGAGCCAGACACGTCTGGGCACACATGCACACTGTTGTCCAGAAAGGACTAGCGTGACTGGCGGTCAGTGTTGTCACAGGAAGCCCTTAACACCAACGTGTGCTTTATCTTTTTCACCGGGTGCTTTATCTCAATATCATCCCCCACACTCATCACTTCATTTGCTGCCTTACCATCTAAAATTGATGACCCATAGGTGTCTATCTGCTTCCCATATCTCTCCTTGATGGGTCTGAGACATCTCCCAACTGTTAACCTGGCATCTCATCTTGGATACTTCAAACAAATTTCAAACATGAAGTGTTCAGAATATGATCTTTCATCCCAAATGAGAGATTTGTTTAGTATATCCAATTTTATCAAATTGTAGCATCATTTACGTGACTGCTTAAGTCTGGTATATAGTTATCACCCATAAACTTCTCTTTCAAATCCTATTGATTTTAATTCTAAACTAGTACATAAATAGGGACTCCTCTGTCCAATGCAGGGGAGGCAGGTTGGACCTCTGATCAGGAATCCCACATTCTGAGAAACATCTGAGCCTGGAGGTCGCACCTAGAGAAAGCTTGTGCACTGCAAGGAAGAGCTTATGCACCACACGAAGACTCAGCACAGCTAAAATTTAAAACAACAACAAAAATTTTTTAAGTAGTATACAGGATACTCCTTGTATGTAGATCCTATCGGTTCTCTCTTCAAATAAATACCAATCATTTGTTCTCTGTTTCCATCACCCATGCTGGTCCAGGGTCTGTCATCTCTCTCACCTGGATAACCTCCATTACCTGCCATGTCCACATTTGCTTCCTTCCCATCTGCATCTGGCATGTTTTACTTGCTCCAGTTATTTATGTAATTACTTGATCAAAATCTATTTTCCACTAAAAGGTATGTGTGTGCTAAGTCACTTCAGTTGTGTTCAACTCTCTGCGACCCCATGGACTGTAGCCTGCCAGGCCCTTCTGTCCATGGGATTCTCCAGGCAAAAATACTAGAGTGGGTTGCCATGCCCTTCTCCAGGGTGTCTTCCCGACCTAATGATCGAACCCATGTCTCTTAGGTCTCTTGCATCGGTAGGCGGGTTCTTCACCACTAGCACCACCTGGAAAGCCCACTAAAAGGTAAACCAGGGAATCAGGAAACTAGCTTGTTGTCTCAGGTCCACATCTCCAGGACTCTGTAACTGCATTATATTGTCATCCTGCTGTATGTGCCCTAAATTCCGAGAAACAATTTCACATGTATGCATATGAATTTATTTTCAGCATCAGCAGCATTGTCTTTATAATAACCTCATAGTTCTCATAACCAACTATTTTAAGTTAAACAGTATATATTAAGAGAAAAATATCTGCTTTGTGTGTATGTTATTAAAAAAATTATTTCTCTTCCTTAAAACTTAAAAGTACCTCACTCCAGTCTTTACAGAGTTGTTGCCAAGGCAGTAAATAGACAGACTTGATTTTGATCAGTTTCGCTTGATTTTGCCTATTTTATCCTAAAGTAGCACCAGAGAATATGAAAGGTTACAATTCAGTAGTAAAGGAAAAGGGAATTACATGCTGAATATTTCCAATGTGAGAAATTTTATACATATTATTTCATTTAGTTCAAACAGTTTCTCGTATCTGCACTCCCATGCTCATATCAGCATTATTCACAGTACCCAAGATATGGAAACAATCTAAGTGTCCATCACAGATAAATGGATAAACATGTGGTACACATATGTGATGGAATATTGTTGCACCATGAAAAAGAAGATACTCCTGCCAATTGCAAAAAGTTGGGTGAAACTTAACAAGGATATCATAATTTCCAAGCACATATCTGACAATTCTGTGTGGAACTGAAAAACAAAGTTGGGTGAAACTTGAAGGTATTATGCTAAGTGAAATAAGTCAGAGAGAGAACGACAAGTAATGAATAATATCACTTATATGTGGAATCTTTTTATAAAAAATAAATACCAAACTCACAGAAACAGAGATTAGAAAATGTTGCTAGGGGCAGGGGGTAGATGAAATGAGGAGGGGTATAAATTTTAGGTATAAGATAGGTAAGATCTTAGGATCTAATGTATAACATGGTCACTAGAGTTAGTAACGTTGTTCAGTTGCCAAGTTGTGTGGAAATCTTTCCAGTCCCATGAACTGCAGTATGCTAGGCCTACCTGTCCCTCACCATCTCCTGGAGCTTGCCCAAGTTCATGTCCATTGAATCAGTGATGCCTTCGGGCCATCTTATCCTCTGTTGCCCTCTTCTCCTCCTGCCATCAATCTTTCCCAGCATCAGGATCTTTTCCAACAAGTCAACTCTTCATATCAGGTAGCCAAAGTATCGGAGTTTCAGCTTCAGCATCAGTCCTTCCAATGAATGAATATTCAGGGTTGATTTAGTGACCCATGAGGGAATGATAGCATTGTTTTGTATTGCATAATTCAACTGCCAAGAGAATTCTCATCAAAAAATAAAAAAGTAAATATGTGAAAAAAATAAACAGCTTCTGGGCTGTTAAGTATATATTTTTCACTTCTACTTTATTGGCGGGGAAACTGACATTAACAGAGATTTAGTCATTTTCAAAGTATCTCAGCAGGTCAGCAAATGGCTGGGCCAACACCCATGGAAATCCCTGATTCCAGTGTTCTCGTTCCTCTTTCTACACTGTGTTCTTTCAATGCAGGGATGACTCAGGTCAACTCAATACCAGGATCATCCAGTGACAGAATTGTAAATCGAACGAGATTGATTTCACATACAAAGTTCAGAAGGAACTTTCCTACAACATCCTATTTTATTGTTATGTTGGTAGGGGAGAAATTATTTTTTAAACCACAGGCAGGCCCTAATATAGTGATTTCCACATTGGCTATGTATGAGATTGACTAGGGAGAATTTTATAAATAAGAATTTCTCAGGGTGGAATTCTGGTTTCAGTATTTTTACATTCTCCAGAGGATTCCAATGTGCAGCTAACGTTAGGATGCACAGCTCAAATACTTTTTTTTAGAAATGTATCACAACTTTTAAAATTCAGTGTAAAAATAAACATTATGTTTTATACAGAAAATAATTATTCTTTAATGTGGGAAGCAGAATCAGGAATATCATGCTTGCTGTTTCTATCTGAAAGAAAATATATACTTTGACTTTCTATTTAGTATATAACATGTCCACTCTTTATTAATAAGTCCATGCATCTCCCTTGAAACTAAGGTGGCTGTTGTTTAGTCGCTAAGTTGTGCCTGACTCTTTTGAGACCCCGTGGACTGTAGCCCTCTAGGCTCCTCTGTCCATGGAATTTTTCAGGCAAGACTATTGGAATGGGTTGCCAATCCTTCTCCAGGGATCTTCCCAGCCCGGGGACCGAACATGCATCTGCAGTGGCAGGCGGATTCCCTACCACTGAGTCACCAGGTAAGCCTCATTTAATAGGTCCTTGCATCTCCCTTGAAACTAAGGTAAGCAGGGTATTTTTAGACATTTAAAAATTTTTTCCTAGAGAGTATGCCTTTTTGCTGTCCTTGGATTATTTACACAGTCTCTCAGAGATGTGTGTGTGTGTGTGTACATTTAAGAAAAGTGTTAATTCAATAATAGCACCAGAATACAATTTTCTGAAAAAAGGAGTTTCATAACAGGCCCACAAAGCAGGCAAAAGAGCGGCAGGGTAACGATGCTGAATGTACTGTACCTGCTGCTTCAAGGGCACAGGTGAATTTAAAGCTACTTCCCTCACATCTACTCACCGCCAAGATCACTCAAGGCAATAGAGTAAAGAATGGCTTCTATGAATAAAATATAAGCTGAGATTGTTTCTTTTAAGAAAAAAGACATATCTATGCTAAATCGTAAAACCTGTTTCTAGGCTGTTCCCTGTAGCAGAGTTACTTGTCTGCTTGGCTTAGACTGATTGTCACCCTCTTCAGCGGGGCTCTTGTTCAGATAACCATCCGGTGATAAATGTGCTTTTTAGGAAAGGAGCTAGGAAAGAACGCATAAATGTGCATTCATTCCATTTCTAATCTGTGACTCACTTCTGTCCTTTCTGCAACCGATTGCTGGAATCCTCCAGGGATTCTTTTAGTGTTGTATTCCTTCGATCGTCCCTGTCTCTTTCAAATTCACTCTCATTATCTCAACTTTGGGCTCAGCTTCTCTCCTGTGCACAACTAGACAGGTTCTCCTTGCTGCCCCTATTTTTTTTAGCTCTTCGCTCTCTGGCTTTTCCTCAGCATCACTGCCAATGACATTGAACGATCTGAACATGTAATCTTCTCTTTATTTGAGAAAAATCTAATGGAAAAATAAATTTTTTTTTGAGTCCCCAGATTCTGGGTCAGGAAAATTTCTCCATCTCAGCTCCTAAATGTTTTAAACCAAGGTGATCAAGCTTTAAGATTGTGGCTTCCCTCTCCTGCCTGATCTACACCTTCACCAGCTATTCCCCACTTAGCTTTTATGAGGTATCACTATTGCCTGACTGCCAAGGAAGTGGAGCAGGGTGGAGAAATGGAAAACGCAAGGAGTAAAAAGCAAAAAGTTGGCAGAAGAAAGGTTACTAAAAAAAAGACAGAAAAGAAAGAATTTTCTGTTGCTGACTCCTTGACGAACAAGGGTAGTTATGAGCTCTAAGATAAGTGTTTAACTGGCAAACAGACAATTGCATAAACATTGATTCATTAAGTTCTGTTTACGAAGAGAAAATATTCATTTAATTGCAAAGTTAGGAAAGTAAACTTTCATCCTTTCTAAAGATTAATTTTCAAAATACTTAGAAAAGTATTGGCATCGATTTGGCAGATTTGCCTTGGACTATCTGGGAAATTTCATGCTGAAGCCACATAATACATTTTTATTAGGTGAAGGCTAAGTGCACTGATAAATGAATTGCAGAAAATTCTAAGTTATTTAAGGCACTTTTTATTTAAAATTCAGAGAGATGAAGAGAAGCAGTCAGTAAGTGTCAGCAACTGTGATTTTAAAACACATCTAATTAACAAATTATTATTTCTACACTTATCTTTATACTTACTGTTCCTAGAATAAGTGAACCCATATACTGTAATCAATGTTGTTATCTTTTTATAAGCATATACTCTTACCTATTTGGTAGCCGATACTACAGTAATCAGGTTGTTAGTATGCTAACAAATGTCTGATTGATTAGAGTTAACACTATTTTACACTCATTATTAAAATCATGCTCTTTTACTGTAATCTATCATATCTAAATTAGGTGAATTATATGATTTGACATGGTAGTGAATAATCTATTGCCCTCTGGAAAAAGTGTGCTGTAAATAATTCTCTGCCATATATTTGTTCTGAACATTGATCAAAGATGGGACTATTCTTATTAGTTTTATCTGTGTGCTATTTAAGGACCAGAATATGTTAAGAAGTGATGACTGGCGTGGCATAGCTGGCAAGCATATTCCTAAACACGAAGATACATGCAATGCCACATTTGCATGACTATGATCCCTTATCACCACATAATGTATTTCTTATTATACTTTTATGAGCTTGTGGGGTTTCATTGTATTTGTTCATTTTAGAGCTTACACATATTAATAGATTATGATGATACATATCTATTTATCAGGGTATTAAGTTAAATCCTGTTTTATTTAAATTTGAACACTATATAAGCACACACAGTTGGTTTATTAACTATCACCACATTGAACACATAGGTAAGTATGATTATATTATGGTAAAAAATGCAAGTATATTTGTTATTCAGCATAAATAATTATACATATAAAATGTATACATAGTATACATTTTCTCTCTATACATGTATATTCTCCTATATTTACATGTATATAAATATATATTCCTCAAAATAATCATTATATTGCTCTGATTGTTATGCTCATTTGCCAAATGAGAAATTAAAAAAAATAAAAGCTTTCAAAGAGGTAATTTGCCTAAATTCACCAGGGTGTGATAAGACACAAGAATTAGAATCTGGATCTGTGTCATCAAACCTTATCAGTTTCATTTACTACCTTATTGCTATGCTAAACTGGGTAAAGACTGAGTTCATTCATTTCCAACAAAAGCAAGGAAGTACTGCTCCTTTAGTCTTTGTGATCTCATCAAAGATGTTAAGAGTAGAACACTGATTTTTCTAAGGAAATGACTGAACAGTTTGAAGGATACTCATTATGACTTTCACAGATCCCTAAGAGTCCTGGACCTGGTTGGAATCTTTTTTTATATTTTTTTGGCCATGAGGCATGTCTTGCAGGATCTTAGTTCCCTCTGTGTGTGTGTGTGTGTGTGTGTGTGTGTGTGTGTGTGTGTGTGTGGGTGTGTTGGTCACTGAGTCTTGTCCGACTTTTCGCAACCCCATGAACTGTAGCTCCAGGCTCCCCTGTCCATGAAATTCTCCAGGCAAGAATACTGGAGTGGGTTGCCATTCTCTTCTTCAGGGAATCTTCCCAACGCAGGGACTGAACCCAGGTCTCCTAAATTGCAGGCAGATTCTTCACTGTCTTGGTCACTAGGGACTGAACCCTAGGCCTTCAGGAGTGAGAGGTAAAGAAAATAATGTAGAGATATAAATGTGTACATAGGTAAGTACATAAAGTATGCACACATGAAGCCTTATGTGTGACAAAAAATATAACTGGTATTCAATCCTAACAATGTATAACCTGTAAGATAATTGACAGAGTTAGATGTTTATATTTATAAATTAATACATATTCACTTGTGATGTGGTTTCTAGATTAGACTAATACAGTTTTAACTTACAATGTTAAATGTTTTTAATGTTTATCTTAAGCAGCAACATGCAATTTATCAAGTCACATAATTTAAAATGATGGTAAGTCCAAATACTTTGCTGTTTATTAATGTATCACTTAAGTATTACTCTGATTCAGGAACTGAGCAGAATGGAGGATGGCAGGTAGTATCTGGGCAAATGCTAAGGTTAACATAGTTTAAAATTTTAAAAGTGAAAGGGAAAGTGACTCAGTCATGTCCGACTCTTTGCAACCCCATATGGACTGTATAGTCAGTCCATGGAATTCTCCTGGCCAGAGTACTGGAGTGGGTAGCCTTTCCCTTCTCCAGGGGATCTTCCCAACCCAGGGATCAAACCCAGGTCTCACACATTGCAGGCGGATTCTTTACCAGCTGAAAATTAAAAAGATTATCCACTAAATCATGTTGGCCTTGTGGCTCAGATGGTAAAGAATTTGCCTGCAATGTGGGAGACCTGGGTTTGATCCCTGGGTTGGGAAGATCCCCTGGAGAACGGAATGGCTACCCACCCCAGTATTCTTGCCTGGAGAATCCCATGGCCAGAGGAGCCTGGCAGGCTACAGTCCATGGGGTCGCAAGAGTCAGACACGACTGAGTGACTTTACTATACTACTACCACCCACTCCAGCATGCTTGCCTGGAGAATTCCACGGACAGAGGCTACAGTTCATGGGGTCTCAAAGAGTTGGACATGACAGAGCGACTAACGCACCTTCATCCACTAAATACACTCGGATATACTAACCCAATTATCCAGCTTGCTTTTTAAAAAAAAATATGTTTTAATGAAAACTAAGAGTAACAAAATAAAAACATATAGCTAATTAGAAAATGTACTGGAGATTGAACCAGAATATACTGAGTATACAGTTCTACTCTATTATTCAAAATTCTATATAATGAGACAAATTCTGAGAGCAAAAGCAGAATGGAGGCGAGAAAGAGGTAGGAGATAGGGAGAGGGTACCACCAGGAAAAAAGACTACAAATACAAACACACACGCATGTGAGCATGTGTGTGCACATCTTCAAATGAGCACTAAAAACTGAAGAATGCTGTTAGCAAACCAGATATTTTGAAGAATCCTTGGAATTTAGAAAGGAGATTAGAAAGAACTATGAAGATAATAAAACAAACATAAGAAAACAGAGCCCCAGACTTCTGTATCAATCCTGTGCTAATATGGTAGCACTCTAGGGGGCCCCCATGATCAGAGTCAGTGGATGCTAAGCACAGGAGAGGTCACCTAGTCATTCATCGCCATAATTATTAGAGTAGATGGGCCACTCCTGTCCCAACTCTTCTCAGTTTATGCCAAGCAGTTGCCCTTTGAAAGAAATTACTTTAAGATTTTAATTTCCAGTTGAAATAAAATAAATAGAAAACTCAATTGATGGGGTGAATTGAGAAGTGGATATAGCTATAAAAGAAAACAGTGAACTCAAAAATAGATTTTTTTCCCCATTAATGCAGAAAAAAAACATATAGTGGTTATTGTGGGATAATGCAGAAATATTGCAAAAAATTTTATTAATACTTAATTAAACCTTGAGAATGTCAACACAGGGTAACTGGTGGAGATGGAGCACATAGGAGAGTGAAAGCATGTTATGCTCATTTTCTAAATAGATACTAAAAATTATTCTATGAATGTGGTTTTTATAAAGTATTTATTAAACAGTTATAAGCATTAAATAGTTGTAACTATTAAGCATATGATATATAATGCTTTGCAGCAACATGGATGGACCTAAAGATTGTCATACTGAGTGATAAGTCAGAGAGAGAAAGATAAATGCAGTATGATATTACTTATGTGTGAATCTTAAAAAAATGGTACATATGAACTAATTTACAAAACATAAATAAATAAAGTCACAGATGTAGAAAACAAACATGGTTACCAGGGAGGAAGAGGGGATGGATAAACTGGGAGATTAGGATTGACATATACACACTGCTATATATAAAATAACTAATAAGGACCTACTACAGAGCACAGAGAACTCAATACTTTGTAATTACCTCTATGGGAAAGGAATCTAAAAAAGAGTGGGTATGTGTATACATATAACTGATTCACTTTATTGTGTACCTGAAACTAACAATATTGTAAATCAACTATACTCAAATAAAATCTTTAAGATGAAATTAAATGAAAACTAGAAAAAATGACAAAAGACAATTTGATGAATTAAAATGAGATTAAAAAAAATACCACACAGATATTAGGCTGAAGACCACACTAAAAACCTCCTATGCACCATTCATTCACCTTCTCAGACTCACCTGCTCTTCTCCCAGCCACCTCTGTGATGACTGACTCTGAGTAGACACAGAACAACCTCTTCAGGAGGGGCTGCATTGCATGTCAGCACCCTTGCCTCATGCCTCATTCATGCCTCCTGTTCCCAGCATTTCGTCTTTCACAGGTAAGTGCAAGTAGCTAAGGATTTTTGCTCAGTTCCCATCCATGTGCAGCCGGAATACAGGGCAAGGAAGAATTAACATCACATCAGCCAGAATTTTGAGTAGTGAGCAATATAAGTGAGGGATAAATTCCCGCCCTGTTCTCTGAGAGCATACTGTTCTGATTCAAACCGTTTTCTGGGAGGGTGGTTCTGAAGGTCAGGCATCAGCTCCATAAACATTCTCTACTGACTCTCCCTTCGTCTCTCCACTTGACTTTACTGTGCTCCCTGCCTCTGGCTGTCCTTTCTGGGGACCCCGACCTAAGGAATGCTAAGTTAGTAAGTACAATAAGCACAAGTTTTATTTCCTTATTGTAAACAAAATCTTCAGCATCAGGCAGGCAAGCAGTCAAGAAATAATAAAATAAATAAAGAAATAAATGACAAAAGAAAGAAACCAAATTAAGCACAATCCCAAATCTAGCTATATTCCATATATGAGTGAGTTAAAAATGTGATAACATAAAGTGTGATAATAAATAATAGAAAATATATCAATATATAGGGCAAATGTTAATAACAAAAGTCACACATTGCACCAGCACTGTGGAGCCAATTATAGTAGCAGAAAACAGAGTGATGAATGGGACAAGCTAAAAATACATATTATTGGTTCAAGTAAAGTCATGAAACCTTCTATGCCTAACATATATTATCAAGCTACATATATAAAATTAAACTGATAGAAATACAAGGAGAAATTTACTGATCCCTAAGTGTTAGAGCCTTTAAGATACTTCATTCCAAACATTTTTGATGATGATACTAGATTCAAAATAAAGAGGAATTATAAAATTCAAACTAGCAATTTTATTTAATGTCTATGCATATGTGACTGCAGCCATGAAATTAAAAAATGCTTACTCCTTGGAAGGAAAGTTATGACCAACCTAGACAGCATATTAAAAAACAGAGACATTAGTTTGCCAACAAAGGTCCATCTGGTCAAGGCTATGGTTTTTCCAGTGGTCACGTATGGATGTGAGAGTTGGACTGTGAAGAAAGCTGAGCTCTGAGGAGTTGATGCTCTTGAACTGTGGTGTTGGTGAAGACTCTTGAGAGTCCCTTGGACTGCAAGGAGATCCAACCTGTCCATCTGAAAGGAGATCAGTCCTGGGTGTTCATTGGAAGGACTGATGCTGAAGCTGAAACTCCAGTACTTTGACCACCTCGTGCAAAGGGTTGACTCATTGGAAAAGACCCTGATGCTGGGAGGGATTGGGGGCAGGAGGAGAAGGGGCCGACAGAGGATGAGATGGCTGGATGGCATCACCGACTCGATGGACATGAGTTGGAGTAGACTCTGGGAGTTGGTGATGGACAGGGAGGCCTGGCGAGCGGCGATTCATGGGATCGCAAAGAGTCGGACACGACTGAGCGACTGAACTGAACTGATGCACAGGTAGTGTACATATACTATACAGGTACAGAGAGAGAGAGAATGCTGCGCTCTTAATACATTTTTTCTCCTATACTTAGGAAAGAAAATTTAAAATTTTCACAAATACAATCAGAACAAATTATATAATGGAAGGTCATATCCCCAGAACAAAACATTTTGAAAGTAAAGTTAAAAAGGAACAGTCAAAAATAAACCAATAACAATAACAAATATTCCCTTGCTTGGAAAATTTATATACTTAATAACAATTCTGTACTAGAAAGAAAATGAAAACAAATTATAAAATATTATGTGAAAGTTAATTATCAACATCTGATCTTCTTTTGGGTTCTCCAACATGCTGTATTCAGTCTCACCTGAGACCATTGGCAGTTAATATTTCCCACCTAATCTGTATAATGTTGTTCTCATCTTGGATAATCATATTACCTGTCTCAAATGGTATTTGAGAAGATTAAATGGATTAATTTGCATGAAGCATTTACAAGGGTCCCTTGTAAATCTAAAACTCAGTTATGTAAGTGCTATCTAGCTATCATTACTATCACCATCATTATTGTTTTGTTTTTCTTTATGGACCCTATGTGTTTTATTTAATTAACATGCATTTTTAAATTTCTCAAGTTTGAAATCAGTGTAAGTCTATGGTTACAAATTGAAAATGGCTTAGCTCTTACATAGAAGTTAATCAATGTGTTATTTGTGTAAACTGTTGCCTAAACTGCATTATTCAGTTCAGTTCAGTTCAGTCATTCAGTCGTGTCCGACTCTTTGCGACCCCATGAACCGCAGCATGCCAGGCCTCTGTGTCCATCACCAACTCCTGGAGTTTACTCAAACTCATGTCCATCGAGTCAGTGATGCCATCCAGCCATCTCATCCTCTGTCGGCCCCTTCTCCTCCTGCCCCCAATCCCTCCCAGCATCAGGGTCTTTTCCAATGAGTCAACCCTTTGCACGAGGTGGTCAAAGTACTGGAGTTTCAGCTTCAGCATCAGTCCTTCCAATGAACACCCAGGACTGATCTCCTTTCAGATGGACTGGTTGGATCTCCTTGCAGTCCAATTAGCTACCACTATAATGCTCTCTCCCAACGCCATAAAGTGGAAACACTTGTCCATTGCACAAAACAATTGGAAGTCATCAGCTTCAAAAGACATTTGGTTAATCTGGGCACAATTGAGAAGTAAACGAACCATTTTTATCTACAGTTATTCATTAATTTTTGATACAAATAGACAAAACATAAAAGCTTTTTCTGCAAGTTCTTGCTAAGGTTAAATACTTCTTAAATAAGTACCTAAATAGGAGGGAAGTCTGTGTTTGCTCTTCTGTTATTTTTATGAGGTTGGACAGTGTTTGTTGGCCTTTAACAATATTGTTAATTGAGGTTAATTCATCGTCTTGTATCTATAACGGCTAGGGAGGAGACAAATGAAAATTTAAGAGTCTTAAAAAGGTCTCCAACATAACGAAAAAGATTCTGATTGTTTGAAACGGAGTAAGGCATCACAAAAAAGCATGTGTGCTCAATCATTGCTGACTCTTTGCGATACCCTAGACTGTAGACTGCCAGGTTCCTATGTCCATGGGATTTTCCAGTCAAGAATACTGGAGTGGGTTGCCACTTCCTACTCCTGGGGATCTTCTTGACCCAGGAATCGAACCCACCTCTATTTCATCTTCTGCATTGGCAGGCAGATTCTTTACCACTAGCACCACCTGGGAAGCAAAAGCATCACAAAGAATTTCTAATTCATCTTGAGATGCAGCAGGACGCATGGACCCTCAAAGGTATGATAAAAATGTATGATAGTGTAAACACTATATTCTCCCATATGGGATGAGCACCATCTCTAAATTACCAAGAATATTTTCTAGGTTTAAAGAGTGTGAGTGGCATCTCTCTGAATAAGCTTATTACTAGCAAAAGATGAACATTTTTTATCTAGTACAAGGATGAAGTCAGAAGGGAGAAAAAGATTTTTGGAGAGCATGTGATTGGAAAGGGAAAGTTGTTAGAATAACAGAAAGTGCTGTGAATGAGTTCCCAAAGCATAGGTCACCAAATGCTGAACTGCAGAGGAGGGGGGAGTTGACAGAATATACATTTAATAATGTCTATCACCTATCTCTCCCTGTATGTCTCATTTACCTATCTTAGTCCTTACTGTATGTTAATTGAAATTGAATACATGGTGCTGTATCAGACAAATAGGTTGCCTTATACTATGTTTCTTGCTCTCATGTAGCTTATAACACTGGAGGAAAGAGCTGCTAAATAAATAATTATATAATTAATAAATTACAGTCAGGGTAAGAATTAAACAATAAATTAAATTTTATTTTAAAATTTTAAAATTTGAAATAAAAAAAATCATGCACACATGATTGTCATGCTTTTAATTAGAAATAATTGATTTTGGACACTCTGGTAAAATTTGATTATCTACTTTCAGAAAATAGATACTATTCATCGTGCCTCTTTCTATGACAAATACAAGAAGCCCACCTGGACGTGGCTTAAACAAAAGTGTCAGTAACTGAAAAGTTCACTAGTCCAACTGACTTGTAGCATGCTGGTGTGCCCTATACTTCCAAGTTATCAGGAGGGTCTTTGCATCGCCTGGTTCTTTTTTAGCTGTTGTTCTTTTTTTTTTGGCCTTGGTTTCTTTTTCCTCCTGGAGCCTCTAGCAGCCCCAAACTTTCTTCCCAAATTATGTTGAAATATAATTTATTTTCTGGTATTTTTCATAAAACTTCTGAGGTTAGTTCTGATTGGCCCTGTTTGGGTCAAATGCCCATATCTGAAACAGTGGTCATGGGACTAGAGTGCTTTGATTGTTCAGACCAGATTCTCACATACTCTACTGAAGTCCACGCTAGACAGAGCTCTCCCAAACCACTTTTTCTGGAAGTGAGGGAGCATAGATCCATTAGGAAATTAAGGCACATTTATTAGAAAAAAGAGAATGGATATTACATAGGCAAACAACAAATATTATAACTGTGATATTTATCAAATAGTTTGTGAGAACTTAGAAAACAAGATAAGGGAATTTTCAAAAGCTTGTATGACTTAAGAACATAACAGAGCACTGCAGACTCCTTTTCTTATTTGGGTGGTGGATTCCTTTTCTTTGCCTCCCTCCGTTTCCTCCTTCTCTCTCTCCATTCTCTCTCTTTCTTTCTCCCCCATCTTTCCCTCTCTTCCTAACTTCTTTCCTTCTTTCCTTTCCTCCTTCCCTCTTTCGTTATCGTCTTTAAATGGGACAATCAGTGGATGATTAACAGTAGAGATATGAATGAATCCCTAGTAGCAACTGACTGGGGCTCAGCTGGGATCTGCTAGGAGATCTACATCTTGAAGAGCTTCCCACCTGATGCTAATGGTAAAGAACCTTCCTGCCAATGCAGGAGACAAAAGAGACATGGATTCAATCCCTGGGTAAGGAAGATCCCCTGGAAGAGGGCATGGCAACCCACTCCAGTATTCTTGCCTAGAAATCCCATGGATGGAGGAGCCTCACAGGCTACAACCCACAGGGTTGCACAGAGTCGGACAAGACTGACGGGACTTAGCTACATTTTTAAAACTGGATATGACACATTAGAGAATGTTCTGATGAGAGCACACAAACCCCAAAGGATCTATCTTTTAGGAAGAGATAGATCAGATTTGGGAGCTAGACTAGATGGGAGGGGAGTTTGGGGGAGAATGGACACATGGATTTGTGTGGCTGACTCACTTTGCTGCTCACCTGAAACTATCACAACGTTGCTGATCAGCTAGACACACCATAAAATAAAAGGTTAAAAAAAGAATGTGGGGCTAGAAAAACAAAGATGAAGACCAAGCCTGGGAGTAGTTGTGAAAGGGAGGTAATTCGCTGAAGTATTTGAAAGTTTGTCTTGCCGAAAAGATTGCTGACTTTCTCTGTGCAGCTTCAGACTAAAAACATAGTACAAAGAGTTGGAAACTTGAGAGATGGCTTTCTTGTCTCCAGGAAATGAAAAGACTGCTAACAGAGCAGTAGATGTTGAAGGTCTTTAAAGAGCGTGTTTCTTTCCACTTTAAGATGCAAACCCAGCCTTGATTTCAACATGAAAGCTGTAGAAGAAAGACTGACAATTACATTTCCCAAACTGGCAGACAAAACACTGTGATACTCCTGAGGGGATGTTCTCACAGAGCCAGGGTTATTTCTTGTGTTTGGTCATGAACAAGTCTATCCATAGAAAGCCTGACTGAATAAAATAAGGAATCTCCTAAGTCCTCTAGAGCATGTGCAGGTAAGAGACCATTACTCCAATGTGATCACAGCAAGAAATTTAAGACCCAAAACATTCGTAACTCCTGTATAGTTTTCTCACCGCTTATTAGCTGCTTTGTAGATAAACCAAAGAGAAAGTAAGCTTCCCTTGAGTTGAAATGAAAGTTTTTACCAAAACTCAAACCTAGATCAGACTAGGAGGTCTGTCATAGGGCTCCTTTTCTCAGGACCATTGGAACCAGTATAATCCCTTGGGAGGGGTTTTCCTGAATGACCTAGAGAGCTCTGTCCAGTTCCTAAATTCTATGACTCTTATTTATTCCCATTACCTATTGATCTTTGAGGTTATTGTCTACGGAAACTCTTTGAAGTCCAAAAGTGAATAATTTAACACATCATTGCATTCTTGCTGTTTTATTCTTTGAGATCACATGCACATTTTAAATTTATTTTTATTTTTTAAATATTTCTTTGGTTGTGCTAAGTCTTAGTTGTAGCACACAGAATATTTGCTGTGGTACATGAGATCTGATTCCCTGGTCAGGGAATGAACCCAGGTCCCCTACATTGGAAGTGCAGTGTCTTAGCCACCAAACCACCACTGAATCACACACATGCACATTAAAAAACAAAACAAAACTAAATAAAGTAAAACACTACCTCTTCTGTCTTCTTCCACAGAAAGGTAATTTCACCTAGTAAAAACAGCAGGTCCACATTGTCTTAGAAAGTCACTCGCTCCTGCTTATCTTATCTCATAAATGGGTCTGGTCCATCTGCCTATTTTTGTAGTTGAAATGTTGAATGTGAAAAAGCAGTATTCTTGGGCTTCCCTTGTGGCTCAAGTGGCAAAGAATCCATGTGCAAATCAGCAGACCTGGTTTTGATCCCTGGGTTAGGAAGATCCCCTGGAGAAGAGAAAGGCTACCCACTCCAGTGTTCTGGTCTGAAGAATTCCATGGACTGTATAGTCCATTGGATTGTAAAGAGTTGGACACAACTGAGTGACTTTCACTTTTCATAAAACCTTAGTTCAATGTAAGGCTTTGTTTTTATAACTCCTCCATTCTCAATTATAATGAATACAAGAAGAAGGGATATTTTGCAATGAAAATGACTCTCACCTCAGACAGCAGAGCAGGCAGATTGGTACACAGAGTGGGTGAGGGGGGTGTCATGGTGCACTGCTTTTAAGATAAGGTGGTGTATTCCTTTTGTCTCATGTCTAATGCAGTTGAGGAACACTACCTTGAATTATAAAAATTATTCCAAAATTTAAAAAATAAAAAATAGCAAAAACACCCAAACCAAAACAAATTAAAAAAATTTTCCAGATCTGATAGGAAACATTTAAAGAAGATACAATTTTATTGCTGTTCTTGTTGTTTTGAGGGTGACTCTCTGAAAGTGGCATTGGGAAAATGAAGCTTGTGAATGAAGCAGTTTCTGTTATCGGCCTGATTTCATTTGTGGATGCATAATTTCAGATACCGTAGTGGTAAGGAAAGAAAGGAAAATATATCCCCTATTCTTAGCTATAAATTGTTTTAGGTAATTTTGCTGAGCAAAGAGGCGAAGGACACTGTCAGTGAGCAGGGCTGTTGGGAAGGCAGGCAGGACTCTGAGTAGACACCCTCATTCAGCTCCCCCTGCTCCTGCTTTTTCTCCCATTCACCGCTTTCTGTCTTGCTCTCACACTCCTTCTCCTCCAGTTTGGGCTATTTAGAGAGAGAAGATATGCGACATTGAACCTACATTGTCATGGTTCATAGTAACCGAGGAACTGAGAACCATGGGGCTCCTCAATGACTCATGTTTTTCAGGCTCTGGACATAACAACATCTTGATACAAACTCAGATCTATTCTGCTCATTCTGGCAGAGGAACCAGAGATCAAATTACCAATATCCGCTGGATCACCGAAAAAGCAAGTGGGTTCCAGAAAAACATCTATTTCTGCTTTATTGACTACACCAAAGCCTTCGACTATGTGGATCACAATAAACTGTGGAAAATTCTGAAGAAGATGGGAATAGCAGACCACCTGACCTGCCTCTTGAGAAACCTGTATGCAGGTCAGGAAGCAACAGTTAGAACTGGACATGGAACAACAGACTGGTTCCAAATAGGAAAAGGAGTACGTCAGGGCTGTATATTGTCACCCTGCTTATTGAACTTATGTGCAGAGTATATCATGAGAAACGCTGGGCTGGAAGAAGCACCAGCTGGAGTCAAGATTGCTGGGAGAAATATCAATAACCTCAGACATGCAGATGACATCACCCTTATGGCAGAAAGTGAAGAGGAACTAAAAAGCCTCTTGCTGAAAGTGAAAGAGGAGAGTGAAAAAGTTGGCTTAAAGCTCAACATTCAGAAAACTGAGATCAGGGGATCTGGTCCCATCACCTCATGGAAAATAGATGGGGGGATAGTGGGAAAAAGTGTCAGACTTTATTTTTGGGGGCTCCAAAATCACTGCAGATGGTGACTGCAGCCATGAAATTAAAAGACGCTTACTCCTTGGAAGGAAAGTTATGACCAACCTAGAGATCATATTAAAAAGCAGAGACATTACTTTGCCAACAAAGGCCCATCTGGTTGAGGCTATGGTTTTTCCAGTGGTCATGTATGGATACAAGAGTTGGACTGTGAAGAAAGTTGAGCGCCGAAAAATTGATGCTTTTAAACTGTGGTGTTGGAGAAGACTCTTGAGCGTCCCTTGGACTGCAAGGAGATCCAACCAGTCCATTCTGAAGGAGATAAGTCCTGGGTGTTCATTGGAAGGACTGGTGCTGAAGCTGAAACTCCAATACTTTGACCACCTTATGCAAAGAGTTGACTCATTGGAAAAGACCCTGATGCTGGGAGGGATTGGGGCCAGGAGGAGAAGGGGCCGACAGAGGATGAGATGGCTGGATGGCATCACTGACTCAGTGGGCATGAGTTTGAGTAAACTCTGGGTTTGTGATGGACAGGGAGGCCTGGTGCGCTGCGATTCATGGGTTCGAAAAGAGCTGGACATGACTGAGCGAGTGAACTGAACTGAACTGATTCTGCTCATGCTGATCTCCTCGCCATAGTGCCCTTGACACATACATTCATTCTGTAAACTGTAGCCTATATGCCTCACCCTCCAGACCCAGGCTGCTGTGTGTGTGTATATATATGAAGTGAAGTGAAGTGAAAGTCACTCAGTTGTGTCTGACACTATGTGATCTCATGGACTGTAGACTGCCAGGCTTCTCTGTCCATGGGATTCTCTAGGCAAGAATCCTAGAGTGGGTAGCCATGCCATTCTCTAGGGGATTTTCCCCACCCAGAGATCGAACTCAGGTCTCCGCATTGCAGGCAGATTCTTTACTATCTGAGCCACTAGGGAAGTCCATGAATATATACATGCATACACACACATATGGAAAATACATATATATGGTAAGTATACATACATGGTAAACATAGAGAAATTCAAGACAGTCACACACAAAATCATATTTACTTCTGAAAAAGATGCTCAGGAAGCAAGGAACAAAGAGATCTGCCTTTTTGTAATCTTATTTAGTAAACTGGGCAGTGGATATGGCTATTCACTTTATGCTTTATAAATTTTATATATCTTAAATGCTGCATTACTTCTTAAAAGAGTGAGTCTAATATGATACATTTCTAGTACTATATCAACAATCCCTACATTTTATATGACAGGAAATGTCCAAATAACAGCAAAATATTTATGAGAGTAAAATATTAAAATATTCAATTATGAGTAAAATTTCCCTTACAGAGGCAACTAGATAATGGCTCAAAATTCTTAGTGAGTAGAAAGTGGATCACTTCTCTATCTTCTTTTATATTATTTCATGTCTTTGAGGGGCCACAAAGCATTTAGTACTGAAACCAAAGATTGTAACTGATCATATTACATAAGATAAGTTTTCAGAAAATTGCAATTTTATATATGGTATTGTACCAGAAAATTAACTCAAATTTTGGTATTTTGTTCATCAGTTGAATGATCTCCATGAAACTAACATGTGATGATGGCTGCTCCATCCTATTTGTAGCTATGATGAGAAATCATTTTTAATACTTGGATCTGAAGACAAGAATTAGGCAATATATCACCATTGATAATACATTACTTTCCTTCTTCTAAGCCAGGATATTAATTGATTAAGTCATTCAACAACTATTTATTGATATGTCCATCATTTATAACTGACTAAGTTAGCTGTGAATAGTAAACTAAATTAAACAAAAAATTAGTGTCTGCCCTCAAGGTGCATATAGTCTAGTAGGAAAGATAACATACTCTTCTATATTCTACAAGCACATGGAAGTGAAAGTGTTCGTTGCTTAGTCATGTCCAACTCTTTGCAACCCTATGGACTGTAGCTCACCAGACTCCTCTGTCCATGGAATTCTCCAGGCAAGAATACTGGAGTGAGTAGCCATTCCACTCTCCAGGGGTTCTTCCCGACCCAGGGATCAAACCTGGGCCTCCTGCATTGCAGGCAGATTCTTTACTGTCTGAGCCACCAGGGAAACTTCTACAAACACATATTGGAACTCTAATATACCATGCTACAAATTTCAGAGGAAAAGTCTAAAATGGTGTTTTTGTTCAACCAAACAAATGTTTTCAATAGGCCATGAGATACACTCCAATTTCCATATTTGTATTCACTTTGAAAATGTCTATGAAAAATTCTTTTTTAATTTTTTAAAAAATGAGATAAAATTTACCATTTTAACAATTAGGTCAGGTTCAGTAAAATCACAATATTGTTCAGTGATCACCACTCTCTAATTCTACCCTCCAAAGAAAAGCAATAATCTTTAAGCAGTCACCATCAATTCTCCCCAGTTTCCAGGCCCTTCCAACCCTTAATATAATTTGTCTTTATGACATAAATATCTGTTTATTCTGGACATTTCATATTAGTGGAATCTTATATAGCCTTTTGTGTCTGATTTCTTTCACTTAGCATAATTTTTTCAGGTTTCATGAGTGTATGAGTGCTGTTTTTTTAAAATTGCTAAATAATATTCCATTGCATAGATATATCACATATTATTTACCCTCTTCTTTGGTCAGTGGAATTTTTTGTTGTTTCCATCTTTTGTCTGTTGTGAATAACATTGCTATGAACATTAATTTATACATTTTTGTGCAAATATGTATTTTCAATTGTCTTAGTTATACCTACGAGTGGAATAGCTGGGTCATATGATAACTCTAAGTTTTGGATGAACTGTCAAACTTCTCCACAGCGGTTGCATCACTTTACATTACTAATAACAATGTACAAGGATCCCTGTTTCTTCACTTTTTAGTGACATCTGTTACTTCTCATTTTGTTTCTTATAGTCATTCTAGTGGATGTGAAGTGTCTCAGTGCAGTTTTGATTTGCATTTCCCATGAGAAACACTGGGCTGGAAAAAGCATAAACTGGAATCAATATTGCTGGGAGAAATTACAATAACCTCAGATATACAGATGACACAACCCTTATGGCAGAAAGTGAAGAGGAACTAAAAAGCCTCTTGCTGAGAGTGAAAGAGGAGAGTGAAAAAGTTGGCTTAAAGCTCAACATTCAGAAAACTAAGATCATGGCAGCTGGTCCCATCACTTTATGGCAAATAGATGGGAAAACAGTGGAAACAGAGGCTGACTTTATTCTTCTGGCCTCCAAAATCACTGCAGATGGTGATTGCAGCCATGAAATTAAAAGACACTTACTTCTTGGAAGGAAAGTTATGACCAACCTAGACACCATATTAAAAAGCAGAGATAATACTTTGCCACCAAAATTCCATTTAGTCAAGGCTATGATTTTTCCATTGGTCATGTATGGATGTGAGAGTTGGACAGTGAAGAAAGCTGATTGCCAAAAAATTGATGCTTTTGAACTGTGGTGTTGGAGAACACTTGTGAGAGTCCCTTGGACTGCAAGGAGATCCAACCAGTCCATCCTAAAGGAGATCAGTCCTGGGTGTTCATTGGAAGGATTGTTGCTGAAGTTGAAACTCCAATACTTTGGCCACCTCATGCAAAGAGTTGGCTCATTGGAAAAATCCCTGATCCTGGGAGATATTGGGGGCAGGATGATAAGGGGAAGACAGGATGAGATGGCTGGATGGCATCACCGACTTGATGGACCTGAGTTTGAGTAAACTCTGGGAGTTGGTGATGGACAGGGAGGCCTGGTGTGCTGCAATTCATGGTGTTGCATAGAGTCAGACACGACTGAACTGAACTGAACTGAGCTGAATGACTCTGGTGCTGAGCATCTTTTTATATGTTTACTGGTCATTTGTATGTCTTCTTCGGAGAAATATCTATTCAGATCAATGTCAATTTTTCAATTGTGCTGTTTATATTTTGGTGCCGAGTTTGAGAGTTCTTTATATATTTTGGATACTAGACCCTTATCAGATATACTATATGCAAATATGATCTCTCATCTTATGAGTTGTTTTTTTACTTTCTTGATAACGTCCTTTGAAATGTATTTTTTTTAAGTTTAGTTTATTTTTTCATTTGTTGCTTATGCTCTGGTGTCATAATGAAGAAACCACTGCAAAGTACACTAAAACTTACAGCTGTTTCCTTCTCAGAATTTTATAGATTTATGTCTTACATTTATGACTTTGATCTATTTTGAATTAATTTTTACTTGTGATATAAGTATCCAAACCCATTCTTTATCTTGTGGATATCGAGTTGTCTCAGCACTTTTTTTATTTAAAAAAAGAATTTACTCTTCCCATTCAGTGGTCTCGGTTTCCTGTTGAAAATCAATTAGCCATAGATATATGGATTTATTTCTGGACTTTCATTTCAGTCTCATTGATGTGTATATCTGTTTTTATGCCATGCTGCCCTGGTGGCACAGAGAGTAAAGTCTGCCTGCAACGCATGAGACCAGGGTTCTGTTTCTGGGTTGGAAAGATATCCTGACGAAGGAAATGGCAACCCACTCCAGTAATCTTGCCTGGAGAACTCCATGGGCAGAAGAGCCTGGCTGGCCACAGGGGTTTGCAAAAAGTCAGACAAGACTGAGCGACTAACACTTTCACTTTCACGGTATATGTTTTCACTTCCTTGGTTAAATAAGGGTTTTATTTTGTGTGATGCTATTATGTATGAAACTGTTTTCTTGGTTTCATTTTAAATTGTTTATTCAAAGTATATAGAAATACAACTGAGTTTTTGTATATTAATATTATGTCTTGCAATTTTGCTGATCTCATTTATTAGCTCCAATAGTTATTTTTGGGTTATTTGAGATTTCATTTTATTTTTTTTTCTATATATAAGATCATGTCATATGTGAATAGAGATAGTTTTGCTTCTTATTTTTCAAGATGGATGCCTTTTATTTCCCTTGCCTGGTTGCTCTGGCTAGAGTTTCCAGAAATTTTTGAAAAAAAAATGATAAGAGCAGACACCTTTGGCTTATTCCTGATGTCAGTGTAAGAGCTTTCAATCTTTTACCATTAGTGTGAAGTTAGCTGTGGGTTTTCAGCAAATGTCCTTTATCAAGATGAGCAAGTTCTATTTACTCTTATTTTGTGGACTAATTTTTCATAAAGACTATGTTGCTATTTTCCAAATTTTATCTGGCGAGCAAGAAATCAGATTTGGATGATCAGGTGGGAAGTAGTTTGAGAACACAGGAATTTATTGGGGGCTGGTAGGTGATCTTTGTAGTAAGTGAAGCTCAGTAAGAAATATTTTAACTTCCCTTTAGTTTCTGATATCTATAATATGGATTACTTTCAGATTTTCTAATTTTAGAAACTGTCCTTAATAAGTGTTCATTTCTTATTCTATCTTATTTGAAAGATACAAATGAGTGCTTCTTTTAATGTCTGGCATTCTTTCATTATTTATTGCTCAAATGCTAAGGTTGCCGCCCGTGTTTAACATTTTAACATGTGTGTATGAATCACATGATAATTGTTACTTTACAACATTTAGACTCATATAAAACAAGAAAGGAGGAAAAATATGAAAGTTTTACTAATTTAAAAGAATGAAAGAGAAGTATTTAAAATTTGATTGGAAATAATTCTTAATAATGAAATATGATTATAGACAAATATTTTCTGAAGTTGAGAAACTAAGATTAGGCTGAAAACAAAGTATTTTTTCAATCACAATGTCATCGTGATTGACTCAGTGAAATTTTAATTAACACTAAATATTGCTGGCAAAGAGCAGCAATGACATTATGAATGGATTTAAAAGGTATAGTGTAAATATATTAGTAGAAATCAGATAACTGCTGGGAAGAATCATGAGGATGGTAAAATATTTGATTTTTTCAACATTGACATAGAAAATCACCTATCTATTCAGCATATTCATAATTTAATAAAGCTTTCAACATGCTTTCTGAATCAAAGATTATTTTTTCAAAGGAATGATATACACACATGTTACTAATATTAAAATTATAAATTCTCAAATGTTAGTAAATAACAAATGATTAAAAAATAATGTAGAGGGATAGCTCTTCAGCTTTGTTTTCTAAACATCAACCAGATTAAATGAGGATATGGTTCATGTTTAATACATACCAGATGGTGTTTTGCTCATGGAGCTTATAAAACAAAAACAAAATTAAAATACTAAATAGAGTCACACATTTGAATCTGTAATAATAATTTAAAATGTCAACTCTGATTTTTTTAAAAGAATACATGAGATAGGAACTAAGTATAAACAAAAGTAATAAAAAATTCATATATTGTAAATTTATGCAAAGATTAAAAGAATGGGAAAAGTAATAGTCCTTTTTTCTATTAATATAGTGTCATAGTATGTTTTAATTAATTATAGCTGTATATATCCTTCTCAATTTTTGACAACTGAATATTTTGGTCTTCAGTTTATAAAGCATTTGATGGATATCTCCTATATACTATATGTTTCCAAACTAAACCAAGTTGCAAACTAAGATGGATCCTGCAGTTGAAAATTACAAACTGTATCACCCACTATGATTTAGGATGATTTCACAGAAATAACCTAATTATATGTAATATACATAAGCATCCTCTAGAGAGACATTCCTAATTTATTTCCCCACCCTAACCTAGAATCACATTATGTGACTTATTAAAAATGCCCATGGGGTGTGAAGATTAGAAATCTAGTTAAGCTTTAAAGTTTCTGAGAATTCAAGTGGCATGATTTGGAGTAGTTATCTTTATTTCACTAGATAGGAATTTATATACTTTGTAACCAAAGCTGCGTTCTCTGTCACTGGTTTAAAACATTATCACTGGTGAAAATGATGGTTTCACAGATAGAGACAATTTTAAATTTCCTACACTGTGATTGATTTCTAGAAGCTTGTTTCTTCTTTTTTGATCTTACCAAAAATGTCTATTGCTTCTACATGAAAACAACTGGCCAGTTCAAACTAATAGTTTAAATTTATTTAACATTAAGAAAAACACACACACAGTTGCACTCTTTGAACGCTAAATGTCTCTCTTGAGTATACACAAACTTGAGAAAATCATTCATCCAATTAGTAAAACAGACAAAATGAAACAAAACAGAAATTCCCCATGAACCAACAGAATCAATAAATCAAAATTATCATCTGTACCCATTTTTCACCAGGCCAAAATATATCTTTGAACACCATAGAACTAATGAAGAGGAAATATGTTGATATATTAAACATATAGATAATCTAAAAATTTTAAATAAAATCTGATGCTTTAGATGTTTCCTCTGTAATTTTTAAATTAAGAAAATAATTTGATAATAAAAGGATACTATTTAAATGTGTATTTTCTTTAGCTTTTTTCCTTCATTCTGATTGAGTTGCTAGTGAATACTGATGTGACCATGGAGCGTGCAGCAAGGAGAGAGAAGAGAAAATCAAGAACCTGATTAACATACCAAGTCAATCCCAGAATAATCAAGAATTCACTGTGTTATCATTTGTAGTCAGATATAATAAGTATTAGAATCTTAAAGCTATGAACTCTGATGTGCTTTCCAGGGAAGAAGACATTTTCAATGAATAACTACATAATTTGTTAATATCTATTTGTCTTTATATTGTGATAAGCACTCTTACAAATAACAGTTTAGTAAAACTGTGATGCTCAAAATCCTTCAAATTAGGCTCCAACAGTACATGAACTGAGAACTTCCAGATGTACAAGCTGGATTTATAAAAGGCAGAGGAACCAGAGATCAAATTGCCAATATCCATTGGATTATAAAAAAAGCAAGGAAATTTCAGGAAAATATTTACTTTTGATTCATTAGCTATGTTAAAGCCTTTGATTGTGTGGATCACAACAAACCATGGAAAATTCTTAAACTCATGGGAATATCAGAACACCTCATCTGCCTCCTGAGAAACCTGCAAGCCACAGTTAGAACCAGACATGGAACAACTGACTAGCTCAAAATTGGGAAAGGAGTATGACAAGGCTGTGTATGGTCACCCTGGTTATTTAACTTCTATACAAAGTACATCATGTGAAATGCTGGGCTGAATGAATGACAAACTGGATTCAAGTTTGCCAAGAGAAATATCAACAACCTCAGATATGTAGATGATACCACTCTAATGGTGAAAATTAAATAAGAACTAAAGAACCTCTTGATGAGGGTGAAAGAAGAGAGTGAAAAGGTTGGAATTCAAAAAATTAAGATCATGACATATGGTCCCATCACTTCATGGCAAATAGGTGGGTAAAAAGTGGAAAGTGTGGCAAATTTTATATTCTTGGGCTCCAAAATCACTGTGGATGATGACTGCAGTCACAAAATTAAAAAATGCTTGCTCCTTGGAAGAAAAGTTATGCTTTGTCAACAAAAGCCCATATAGTCAAAGCTGTGGTTTTTCTAGTAGTCATGTATGGATGTGAGAGTTGGACCATAAAGAAGGCTGAGAGCCCAAGAATTGATGCTTTGAAATTGTGGGGCTGCAGGTGAGATGCATGAGACGAGTGCTCGGGCCTGGTGCACTGGGAGGACACAGAGGAGTCGGGTGGAGAGGGAGGTTGGAGGGGGGGATCGGGATGGGGAATATGTATAACTCTATGGCTGATTCATGTCAATGTATGTCAAAACCCACTGAAATGTCGTGAAGTAATTGGCCTCCACCTAATAAAATAAAATTAAAAAAAAAAAAAGAAATAAATTGTGGGGCTGGAGAAGACTCTGGAGAGTCCCTTGGATAGCAAGGAGATCAAACCAGTCAATACTAAAGGAAATCAACTCTGACAATTCATTGAAAGGACTGATGTCTGAAGCTGAAGCTCCAATACTTTGGCCAGCTGATGCAAAGAACTGACTCATTGGAAAAGATACTGATTCTGGGAAAGATTGAGAGCAGGAGGAGAAGCGGGTGACAGAGAATGAGATGGTTTGATGGCATTACTGACTCAATGGACATGAGTTTGTACAAAATCTGGGAGATAGTGAAGGACAAGGAAGCCCGGTATGCTGCAGTCCATGGGGTCACAAAGAGTTAGACATGACTTAGCAACTGAACAACAACAAATCCATGAAGACTCTCAAATTTTGTGATCTTGGAAAGTCAGTTCAGTTCAGTTGCTCAGTCGTGTCTGACTCTTTGCGACCCCAGGAACTGCAGCACGCCAGGCCTCCCTGTCCATTACCAACTGCCAGAATCTACCCAAACCCATGTGCATTGAGTTGGTGATGCCATCCAACCATGTCATCCTCTGCCGTCCCCTTCTTCTTCTGCCCTCAATCTTTCCCAACATCAGGGTCTTTTCCAATGAGTCAACTCTTCACATGAGGTGGCCAAAGTATTGGAGTTTCAGCTTCAGCATCAGTCCTTCCAATGAACACCTAGGACTGATCTCCTTTCAGATGGACTGGTTGGATCTCCTTGCAGTCCAAGGGACTCTCAAGAGTCTTCTCCAACACCACAGTTCAAAAGCATCAATTCTTCAGTGCTCAGTGTTCTTTATAGTCCAACTCTCACATCCATACATGACCACTGGAAAAACCAGAGCCTTGACTAGATGGACCTTTGTTGACAAAGTAATGTCTCTGCTTTTTAATATGGTGTCTAGGTTGGTCATAACTTTCCTTCTAAGGAGTAAGTGTCTTTTAATTTCATGGTTGCAGTCACCATCTGCAGTGACTTTGGAGCCCAAAAAAATAAAGTCAGTCACTGTTTACAATGTTTCCCCATCTATTTGCCATGAAGTGATGGGACCAGATGCCATGATCTTAGTTTTCTGAATGTTGAGCTTTAAGCCAACATTTTCACTCTCCTCTTTCACTTTCTTCAAGGGTTCTTTAGTTCTTCTTCACTTTCTGCCATAAGGGTGGTGTCATCTGCATATCTGAGGTTACTGATATTTCTCCTGGAAATCTTGATTTCAGTCTGTGCTTCATCCAGTTCAGCATTTCTTATGATGTACTCTGCATATAAATTAAATAAGCAGGGTGACAATATACAGCCTTGATGTACCCCTTTTTCTATTTGGAACCAGTCTGTTGTTCCATGTCCAGTTCTAGCTGTTGTCACCTGACCTGCATACAGGTTTCTTGGAAAGTAAGTTTATTTAAAACCAATCAACTGATTTTTCAACTAAATGTGATCTCTATAAGATTCAAATGATTATACCTCCTTTTCTAATATTTATATTGGCTAAATCAATCATGCAACATAACATTATGTTTTAAGGAGGAAAAAAATCAGCACAATATTTTGTTTCTCTTTTAGGCCATGAAGTACTCATCAGAGACTCAAAAAGTAGTTGGTACTCAGAATGCCATAAACAAAATATTTAAATTACTTTGGCTAGCAAGGCTTAAATATATTCCAGTGCATTGAGCCAGGGAAATTTGCTTTGTCTCCTATTTCAGTGAAATAATTTTGTGTATATCATTACTGAAATAAACTACTGGAATTATGAAATTGTTTAACATGAAAATTATCACAAATTCCAAAGGTTTCACATGAAACTTTAGATTCTAGTGAACTTACAGAGTCCTTGATTATTAGGTTCAAATTCAAAGTGATCTACAATACACGCTATGAAGTGAGAAGGGGAATAATACTATCAGTAGGAAAGTATTAATGGGGAAAATGTAGTAAAATAGACTATGGCATGATTTGGAATTGAAGTATCAGGAGATTAGGAGGCCAGCTAATTCTATTTTTACCCTCTGCTCTTTAAGCAATATCATTTCTATGCCTTACTTTTCTTATCTGCCACAAGAGGGTCAAAATAAAAAAATGTTTCAATTCCACATCCCATATAGTCAAGAGTAAATTGTGTTCAGAATATTACAGTAGCAACAACCCTAGGTGTGTATGAGAATTTATTCTAGGTCAGCTAAAATATTAGCATTTTACTTGTATTACATAACTTAAAACTTACAGCAATCATCTGAAGTTAGCTTTATTTTATC
Source organism: Muntiacus reevesi (assembly GCF_963930625.1). Taxonomy (NCBI): domain Eukaryota; kingdom Metazoa; phylum Chordata; class Mammalia; order Artiodactyla; family Cervidae; genus Muntiacus; species Muntiacus reevesi. The sequence goes on from NC_089251.1 coordinate 206,056,597, forward strand.
CATTTCACAGATCAGGAATGGTGAATCACTTTGCAGGTAGATGACCAATCCAGAATTCAAATCTGCCTTTTGTTGATTTTAAATGCTCTTTCAGTCAGTTTGTGTCTTTCAGTTGGTACATTTAATCCATTTACATTAAAGGTAAGTATTGATATGTGTGTTCCTATTACCATTTTCTTAATTGTTTTGGGCTTGTTTTGTGGGTCTCTTTCTTAGGATTGACACATGCACTACCATGTATAATATAGATAACTAGTCGGAACCTGCTATAAAGTACAAGAAGCTTAGCTTGGTGCTCTGCGATGACCTAGTAGGGTGGGATGGGGATGGGGTGGGAGGCAGAGGATATATACATATACACATATAACTGATTCACTTCAATGTACAACAGAAATTAACATAACATTGTAAAGCAATTATGCTCCGATAAAATAAAAATTTATGAAAAAGATTTTAAAAAATAAAGCTAATGTTACGACTAAAATAAATAAATGCTCTTTTACCTAAATCATGTGTTCTTGATTGAGAGAGAAGTAACGTGACAGCAAGAAAAACACAACTTAATTATGAAAACAGGAGGTGGGACATGCATAACAGAAACTCTACTGATGGAAAACCAGCAAGCAAAACAATGGCCTGTTGATATAAGGTCAGCAGGATCATAGCATCCTCATTGTGTAACATAGGGCACAACCCATTTATATAACATGTATTTTCTTAAAACACACCATTACTCAAAGTCATAACAGATCCTCATGCAAAAATGATGAAAGATAAGGTCAGCGAGAGATTTCCAGGTATATGGACACCATAGATTTATAACTCTCGTTAAAATTCTTGAGGCAGCAAGGCTGTGACCTAGAAAGATATACTGTTTGGAAAAAACAGAGTGATGGAGTTCCTCTGTGATGGGAAAAGAGGGGAAGTAAGGAAACAGCAGGGAAAACAAAAAACACCATTGTTCCTATGAAAAATGTATAAAGAGTATGGCTTAATAATGCATAAAGCAGGGATCCCTAAGTTCATATCCTGTCTTGGGTCATAAATATCAATGAACTAGAGATGGTCTCTGTTTTACCTTATCATATAAGCGACATCTCATGGTGAGGAAGAATGATGAAAAACCTTTCACTCTTGGGTGAATGCCAGGCCAAACTCAAAGTAAAACACCAATGATTATTTGTTATACATGGTACAAGTGCCAGATACTGGAAATCACATCAGTGGAAGCAGAAGCGGTATTCCTTGAAATTTACTTAATGGAAAGGATTGTATCGGTTAGTAATTTTATTCCATTTGCCAGGTGATCACAGAATACTAAAAACAAACAATGACTACCTGCTATAGCTATGACCTGGGGCATTGGTAAAGTCTTCTCCTTTCAACTTGGTTTATACTGGAAATTGTGACTAAATTTATGCCATTTAAAACAAAAAAATTTGTCAATTATAAGTTAGTTCATTTTAAAATCAGGTTGAAATTGAAACCTTTTAAAGTATTTATTTTTCTGAAAGAAGATCTATGTGCATGTGGTTTGAATGAACCTATTGAATAAATAGGATTCTAGCATCATCTTTATTGATATTTGTATGATCTTTGACTGGCTAGGTAGATAGCTTTGTCAGATAAAGTTTTATGACTAGAAATTAGTATTGTTAGTAAGGCATTGATTGAAAATTGCCCTGTAGACATTTGCTGATGGATATATACATTTGTACCTCAGTAGAGTCCTGCACCATTAATTATTGTGTCCAAAAATATGTAGCTTCTAAGATTCCAAAGTACCAAACAACCTAGGCATTATCCCCCAAAATGATGGCTTATAAAGTAATCATGCTCATGAAAGTAAACACAAAATATTTTTTAAAGATCCTGACCTACAAGAATAACAACTCAATTCGCTAACTCATGGGGGGAAAAAGTGTGCACACATAATTTACCAGGTCAAAAATCTGCTGGGAAGGTCTTGCCCTCTGGTATAAGAAATCATATTATGCTCACCTTTTTCTTGGGGCCAGAATGCTTACAGCTCTCTCAGCAACACTGCTGTTCCTTTTATGTATTTCCCAGAAGACGAAAAAGTGCAATAACAAAACACTTAGATTCATTATTATCTAAAATATTAGAGAATTCATTACCATTCTTTAAAAATTAATTTCTCTGAAGTGAAATCTAATGATTTATCTGTTTTAAAACTATTCAATAGATTTGTATCTTCTTTAGGATAAATCTGAAATTCTTGGCATGACATATAATTGTCTTCAGTATATATCTTTTTACCAATCTGTCCATCATTTCTCACTTCTCTCCTACCTCAAAACTTACATTTCAGCAAAACTGAGGAATTTTTGGTTGCCTAAACACAGTGTGTGGTCTAATGTTTTATGCTGTTATACATACTGTTCCATGAGGTTTACCTGGTGACTCAGTGGTAAAGAATCTGTCTGCACTGCAAGAGATAAGGGTTTTAATTCCTGAGTTGAAAAGATCCCTAGAGAAGGAAATGGCAATCCACTCCAGTGTTCTTGCCTGGAGAATCCCATGGACAGAGGAGCTTGGCAGGCTACAGTACATGGGGTTGCAAGAGTTGGACATGACTTAGCAACTAAACCGCCACCACAAGTGTCCTTGCCTGGAAAATCACATGGACAGAGCAGTCTGACAGGCTACAGTCCATGGGGTCACTAAAGAGTCAGACATGACTGAGGAACTAAACAACAGCATACTACCCCATATGTCCAGAATATGTGGGCAAGAATCCCTTAGAAGAAATGGAGTAGCCATCATAGTCAACAAAAGAGTCTGGCATACAGTGCTTGGATGCAATCTCAAAAATGACAGAATGATCTCCGTTTGTTTCCAAGGCAAACCATTCAATATTGCAGTAATCTAAGTCTATGCCCCGACCAGTAATTGAAGAAGCTGAAGTTGAACAGTTCTATGAAGACTTACAAGGTCTTCTAGAACTAGCACTCAAAAAAATATGTCCTTTTCATTATAGAGAATGGGAATGAAAAAGTAGGAAGTCAAGATATACCTGGAGTAACAGGCAAATTTGGCCTTAGAGTACAGAATGAAGCAGGACAAAGGCTAATAGAGTTTTGCCAAGAGAACACACTAGTCATACAAACACCCTCTTCCAACAACACAAGAGAAGACTCTACACACGGACATCACCAGATGGTCAATACAGAAATCAGATTGATTGTATTCTTTACAGACAAAGAAGGAGAAGTTCTATACAGTTAGCAAAAACAACACTGGGAGCTGACTGTGGCTCAGATCATGAACTCCTTATTGCCAAATTCAGACTTCAATTGAAGAAAGTAGGGAAAACCACTTGAGCATTCAGATATGAACTAAATCAAATCCCATATGATTATACAGTGGAAGTGACAAATAGATTCAAGGGATTAGATCTGTTAGAGTGCCTTAAGAACTATGGATGGAGGTTCATGACATTGTACAGGAGGCAGGGATCAAGACTATCCCAAAGAAAAAGAAATTCAAAAAGGCAAAATGGCTGTCTGAGGAGGCCTTACAAATAGCTGTGAATAGAAAAGAAGTGAAAGCCAAAGGAGAAAAGGAAAGATATTCCCATTTGAATGCAGAGTTCCAAAGAATAGCAAGGAGAGATAAGAAAGCTTTCCTCAGGGATCAGTGCAAAGAAATAGAGGAAAACAATAAAATGGGAAAGACTAGAGATCTCTTTAAGAAAATTAGAGATACCTAGGAAATATTTCAGGCAAAGATGGGCACCATAAAGGACAGAAATGGTATGGGCCTAACAGAAGCAGAAGATATTAAGAAGAAAATATTAAGCAGAAGATATTAAGAAGAGGTGGCAAGAATATACTGAAGACTATACAAAAAGATCTTCACAACCCAGATAATCACGACGGTGTGATCACTCACCAAGAGCCAGACATCCTAGAATGTGAAGTCAAGTGGGGGCCTTAGGAAGAATCATTATGCACAAAGCTAGGGGAGACGATGGAATTCCAGTTGAGTTACTTCAAATCCTAAAAAATGATGCTATGAATGTGCTGCATTCAATATGTCAGCAAATTTGGAAACCTCAGCTGTGGCCACAGGACTGGAAAAGGTCAGTTTTCATTTCAATCTCAAAGAAAGGCAAAGACAAAGAATACTCAAACTACTTCAAAATTTCACTCATCTCACATGCTAGCAAAGTAATCCTCAAAATTCTCCAAGCCAGGCTTCAATAATATGTGAACCATGAACTTCCAGATGTTCAAGGTGGATATAGAAAAGGCAGAGGAACCAGAGATCAAATTGCGAACATCCATTGGATCATCAAAAAAGCAAGAGAGTTCCAGAAAAGCATCTACTTCTGCTTTATTGACTATGCCAAAGCCTTTGACTGTGTGGACCACAATAAACTTTGAAAAATTCTTAAAGAGATAGGAATGCCTCTTGAGAAATCTGTATGCAGGTCAGGAGGCAAAAATTAGAATTGGACATGGTACAACAGACTGGTTCCCAATAGGGAAAGGACTACATCAAGGCTGTATACCATTACCCTGCTCATTTAACTTATATGCAGAGTACATCATGAGAAATGCTGGGCTAGAGGAAGCACAAGCTGGAATCAAGATTGCCAGGAGAAATTTCAATAACCTCAGATATGCAGATGACACCACTGTTATGGCAGAAAGCAAAGAAGAAATAAAGAGTCTCTTGATGAAAGTGAAAGAGGAGAGTGAAAATGTTGGCTTAAAACTCAATATTCAAAAAATAAAAATCATGGCATCTGGTCCCATCACTTTATGGAAAATACATGGAGAAACAGTGGAAACAGTGACAGACTTTTGGGGCTCCAAAATCACTGCAGATGGTGACTGCAGCCATGAAATTAAACAACATTTGCTCCTTGGAAGAAAAGTTATGATAAACCTGGACAGCACATTAAAAAGCAGAGACATTACTTTGTCAACAAAGGTCTGTCTAGTCAAAGCTATGATTTTTCCAGTAGTTACGTACGAATGTGAGAGTTGGTCTCTAAAGAAAGCTGAGCCCCAAAGATTGATGCTTTTGAACTTTGGTTTTGGAGAAAACTCTTGAGAGTCCCTTGGACTGCAAGGATATCCAACCAGTCCATCCTAAAGGAAATCAGTCCTTGGAAGGACATGATGTTGAAGCTGAAACTTCAATACATTGGCCACCTGATGCGAAAGACTGATTAGAAAAGACCCTGATGCTGGGAAAGATTGAAGGCCGGAGGAAAAGGGGCTGATAGAGGATGAGATGATTGGACGGCATCACTGACTCAATGGATATGAGTTTGAGTAAACTCCGGGAGTTGTTGATGGACAGGGAGGCCTGATGTGCTGTAGTCCATACGGTTGCAAAGAGTCGGACATGACTAAGTGATTGAACTGAACTGAACTGGTGTCCAGAAGTCTGTTCCTCCATTTTTATGTTTGTACAAGGGAATAATCTCCTGGCCTTCTCTGACTTTCTGACCTTCTCGTACAGGTAGACTCAATAAATTGTTTATTTTTTATTTTGAAGCTCTTTTAATTCCAGATTCAGAAACTCTCAAGTTTCAAGGTCTGAATGCTTTTTTTGATTACCATTATTAATATTGCTTATTTCAGTACATCTTTTTCTCTTCCCCCACGCCCCCATGAATTCTTACTTCCTCTGTGCTTCCACTGAAACTCCAGTATGCCTCAAATATAGCACACTTGTTATTTTTTCTTTTCATTTGTGTCTAACTAATCACTTTCATTATCTAATACCTAGCATCTTACTCAATAATACAGCATAGCAGTCAAAAAGGGAGGGCCCTGAGGAAAGAGATGGATTCAAGTTTCCAGTAAAAGTTATTATAGCTGGGTGGCTTCAAGCAAGTTACTCTACCTTTCTGTTTCCTGATTTGTAAGACATGAGCAATCGCAGTTTCTCCATTATAGGATTGTGACAGTTGAATTTGATAACACATGTGACAGTTAAAAAGAATCACTGATACATAGTGAGATTCTATAAGTGTGTGTTCTTCTTAAAATGTAGATGCTATTTAATCCTTGGCTCATAGGAAAAGTTTAATAAACATTTGCTGGCTAATATGAATGAATGGATGATTGAAGACAAGTTGTACTAAGTCTGACATCTGTGGTTTCTCTTACTTTTGTCATACAGACCTTCAATCTAGTCAGTATATTCATTGTCCATATGCTCCTGCATCAGGCTGATAACAAGTATTCTGAGAGTAACTGATCAGCCCAAGTGGTACATCACTATTCTTTATATTTTCAGTGTCAATTGGAACTTAACAAACAAACAAAGAAACCAAATCAAAGTGTAGTAAATAGATTCACCTGAGAAATACTAAAAATAGAATAATGGGTAATAGCAAAATTCAAGTTCCAGAGGGCATTTTTATTGGTCTCTCCTACATCACTTTTTGGTCATATAACATACCTACATCACAAGATTGACTTCAGAAATCACATAGATCACATCAGTCCTTCTCAGACTTTAAAGTAGAAAAAGACTTTGAGGACAAGTTAAGATGCAGACTCAGAAGGTATGGGAATGGGAAATACTAAAAATGGGAAATGCTGAAATGCAATAGTTGAGTGTGTAAATTTTAAAGAACACAGATGTAAAGAACAAATGTATGGATACAAACCAGGACATGAGGTGTGGAATGAATTGGGAGATTGGGATTGACATATATATATATATATATATATACATATACACATATAAATATATGTGCATACAATTATATATATTTTTATACTATGTATAAAATAGATGACTAATGAGAACATACTATATAGCACAGGGAACTCTACTTGGTCCTCTGTGGTGACCTAAATGTCAAGGAAATAAAAAAAGAGGTGATATATCTACACATAAGGCTGATTCACTTTGTTATAGAGCGGAAACTAATACAGCAGTGTAAAGTAACTATACTACAATAAAAGAAAATTTAAAAAAAAAGAACAAAAGAATCAACAAGGATGTGTGTTAAAAACATAGACTTTGGAAACCCATACACAGAAATATTTGGGTGACATAAGATATATTAAGAGTTAACAAGTATCCAAGACACTTCTCATGTAGATGGTCTAAGGACTACACTTTAGAAATCACAGAACAAGAAGCACAAACCTCTTAAGGGCAGTCTTATTTGCCACTAATTTTTCTTGTTTACAATATCCCCTGGAACTTAGTGGCTATTAAATATATATTAATTTTATAAATCAAAGAATAAAAGTGAATAAATAAGCCAGAAATTAATCTGAAATTTGAGAATATGGGTGAAAAGCCAAAAAGGTCACATGTATGTATATGTAATATATGTGAGTCTGCAAAGATTTTCTATGATAAATTTTGATGATGAATGATGATATATTTCCTTAATTGTCTTCTAGTTTTTCATTACAGATAAGTAAAAATTTTATTCAAAAAGCAAAAAAAAATTAGGTATAACTATCAAGAAAATTTGTAATTAACTATTTATGATAAAAATTCTCAATAAACTGGGTATAGAAGGAATGTACCTCAAAACAAAAAAGATATATGACAAAGCCAGAACTAACATAATACTAAATGGTGAAAACTGAAAGCTACCTCTCTAAGATCAGGGATAAGACAAGGATATCCACTCTTATCACTCTTAATCAACAAGTTCTGACCAAACAACTAGGCAAGAAAAAAAAGTCATCCAAATTGGAAAAGAAGTAAAATTGTCACCATTTGCAGATGACAAGATTTTATTTATAGAAAACCCTAAAGACTTTACAAAAAAAACTAATAATAAATGAACATGGAAAGTTGTATAGTGTAAAACATCAATTTCAAAATCAGCTGTTTCTATCCACCAACAGTGAACTAGTTAAAAAAAAAAAGAAATTAAGAAAACAATTCTATTTAAAATAGCAACAAAATGAATCTGTAATGTAATTTAACCAAAAAGGCAAAAGATCTGTACACTGAAAACAATGGCTTTGTTGAAATAAACTGAATAAAAGAAATGGAAAGACATTGTGTGCTCACGGATTGAAAGAATTAATATTGTCAAAATGACTACATTACCTAAAGCAATGTGTAGATTAAATGTAATCCCTATCAAAATCCCCAGAGATTTTTAAAATATAAAATAGAACAAAAAAGTCCTAAAATTTGTATGGAACCTCAGAAGACCCAAGATAACCAAAATAATCCTAAGAAAGAAGAACACAGTTGGAAATATCACATACCCTGATTTCAAATTATACTACAAAGATACAGTAATCAAAATAGCATGGTACTGGCAGAAATATAGACATATAAATCAATGGAACAGTATTGAGAGCCCAGAAATAAACCCACATATATATGGATAATTAATTTATAACAAAGGAGTGAAGAACATACAATAGTGAAAAGATAGATGGAATTAGGAAAACTGAACAGCCACATGCAAAGGAATAAAACTAGACCACTATCTTAATCCATAAACACAAATTAGCTCAAAATGGATTATAAACTTCAATGTAAGACATAAAACCATAAAACTTTGAGAAGAAAACATAGACAGTATGCCCTTTTACATGGGTCTTCGTAATATCTTCCTAGAGATATTGTCTCATGTGGAGAAACAAAAGCAAAAATAACCAAATAAGACTATATAAAACTAAGAAGTTTTTGCACAGCAAAAGAAACCATCAAAAAAAAAAAAAAAAAAAAGAAACCATCAGCAGAATGAAATGACAACCTACCAAATGGTCAATATATTTGCAAGTCACATATCTGATATGGGGTTAATATTCAACATATGTAAAGAGCTCATACAATTCAACAACAACAAAAAAACCCAAACAACTCAAATATTAAAAGAAGATATTTTCCAACAAACAGATGACCAACAGGCACTAAAAATGTTTAACAACAGTAAGTTTCAGGGAAATGCAAATCAAAATCCACAATAAGATACTTAACACAATACTACTTAACACCTATTAAAATAACTATTATCAAAAAGGCAAAAAATAACAAATGTGGAAGAGGATATGGGGGAAAAAAACCCTCATACACTTTTAGTGGGAACGTAAACTGGTACATCCCCTGTGGGAAGCAGTATAGAGACTCATCAAATATTAAGAATAGAATTCCCATGTGTTCCAACTATTGCATTTCTAGGTATTTAGCTGAAGAATACTAAAATGCTAGTTTAGAAAGATACATGCACCCTTCTATTCATTGCACTATTATTTACAACTGACAAAATATGAAAACAACATAAGTACCTACTGATGGATGGACATATATCATATTTATGGAATATTAACACAGTTATTTGTTGCTAAGGGAAATATCTTCTATCTTCTTATTCTGAATCACACCAATCACAAATACCATGTTTCAGAGATTTTTAGTCTTTGTCTATGTGATGGTTCAATATACATACTTAGAGAATCATATAAACTTTTTAACATCTACACAGAAATGTATAATATTAAAATCTCAGGATTTTACTTCATCCCTCTGCAAAATGCCAAATGCAATGATATACCCTGGGAATGATTTCTCAGCTTTGCATGATCTCTGCCTTGCTGTATTAAAATACTCTTGGTATTTTAATAGAAATAAAGGCAATTTTCAGAGCTAATATGATTTGAAAAGGCCTCTGCCCTTTGCTAAGAAAAATAGATTCCAAGATATTTCCCTTCTATTGTTAGCTAATATTGTCTATTTATTTAATTTTTTAACCACATTCTTCTCACTCTCATGCAGACTACATCAAAGAGTTATTTGTTCTATCTGACTCTTTATAAAAAAATTATCTAAGATAAACTCAAACTTTGCATTTTACCAATACAGTAAGCATTTGCAAGAGAATAATTCAGCAATGACACATGTCACTGAGGTTGTATATTATGATAGTAATAGGTAGTGTTTTTCAAATTGAATTTTACAGCTAACTTATGTAGTCCATAGAATAGCAAAGCATATTATGGCTATATTTCAGGTGCCAAACATAACAAAAAGAAAGAGAAAAGATCTTCCCTCAAGTCAGATAGCAAGGTTAGAAATGCTAAACTGCCAAAAGCTGCATTGTTCACATTATAAGAAACCATTCTTAAAGTACTTTTGAGAGCTTTTGTAAAGATTTGCACTTCCATGAAATCATTGGAGAAAAGGAGAAACAACAAATTCTTACTTTTCTATTTGCTTCTTTTATCAGTACTCTAGTCATCTATAAAACTGCATATATTTAATATGTAATCTGCATGCAGAAGAACAACCTCTGTTTAGAGAAAGCAATAAATAAATGATCTAGAAAGTCTCCTAGTCTACTTCCTTACACATCAACAGAGGTGAGAAAAATATTAATTAATTAGATGGCAAATGCATTCTGATTGGAACAATTACACCAACCAAACTATTCATTTGCTCTGAAAATCCAGTCGAACATCTTGTAAGAATTAGGTATTAACAAAGATAGAGCAGTCAGTTCCATGATGTCACATAGATACTGTCTCGAGTTTGTTATTTCTATTTTTCCCTTTCTCCAAATAAACATTAAATTGCAGGAGAAATCATTCTCCCTAAGTGACTTTCCAATTGGGCCTTGGGAAGCATCATTACACAGAAAGCTAGTGGAGATGATGGAATTCCAGTTGAGCTAGTTCAAATCTTAAAAGATGATGCTGTTAAAGAGCTGCACTCATTATGCCAGCAAATTTGGAAAACACAGCATTGGCACAAGACTGGAAAAGATCAGCTCTCATTCCAATCCCAAAAAAGGAAATGCCAAAGAATGCTCAAACTATAGCACAATAAGTGCACAATTGCACTTATCTTACATACTAACAAAGTAATGTTCAAAATTCTCCAGCGAGGCTTCAACAGTCTGTGAACCAAGAACTTTCAGATGTTCAAGCTGAATTTATAAAAGGCAGAGGAAACAGAGATTGAATCACCAACATCCGTTGGCTCATAGAAAAAGCTAGAGAATTCCAAAAAAATTCTACTTCTGAGTTATTTGGTATGCCAAAGTCTTTGACTGTGTGCATCACAACAAACAGTGGAAAATTCTTAAAGAGACGGGAATACCAGACCATCTTACCTGCCTCCTGAGAAATCTGTATCCAGGTCAAGAAGCAACAGAGAACCGGACATGAAACAACAGACTGGTTTCCAAATTGGGAAAATAGTATGTCAAGGCTGTATATTGTCACCTGCTTATTTAACTTATATGCAGAGTATATCATGTGAAATGCCTGACTGGATGAAGAGCAAGTTGGAATCAAGATACTGGGAGAACTATCACTAACCTCAGATATGCAGATGACACCACCCTTATGGGAGAAAGCAAAGAAGATCTAAAGAGCATCTTGATGAAAGTGAAAGAGGAGAGTCAAAAAGTTGGCTTAAAACAGCATTCAAAAAATGAAGATCATGGCATCTGGTCCCATCACTTCATGGAAAATAGATGGGGAAACAATGGAAACAGTGAGAGCCTTTATTTTCTTGGGCTCCAAAATCACTGCAGATGGTGCATGCAACCATGAAGTTAGAAGACCTTGCTCCTTGGAAGAAAAGCTGTGACAAACCACAGACAGTATATTAAAAAGCAGAGACATCACTTTGCCAACAAAGGTCCGTATTGTCAAAGACACGGGTTTTCCAGTGGTCAGGTATGGATGTGAGAGTTGGACCATGAAGAAAGCTGAGTGCTGAAGAATTGATGCTTTTGAACTGTAGTGTTGGAGAAGACTCTTGAGAATCCCTTGAACTGCAAGGAGATCCAACCAGTCAATCCTAAAGGAAATCAGTCCTGAATAGTCATTGGAAGGACTGATGCTGAAGCTGATGCGAAGAACTGACTCATTGGAAAAGACCCTGATGCTGGGAAAGACTGAAGACAGAGGATGAAGTGGTTTAAAATCATCACTGACTCGATGGATATGAGTTTGAGCAAGCGCCAGGAGTTGGTGATGGACAGGGAAGCCTGGTGTGCTGCAGTCCATGGGGTCACAGAGTTGGACATGACTGAGCAACTGAACTGAACTGTAGTGGTTTTTCTAAGTCAAGTATCTTTGGACATACTTTTCTGGAGAAAAAGAAATTTTGAACTTTTGACCATATAAGTAGTGTGGTTCATGGTATTTATACTGTTCTCAAATAAGAAATTTCTAGTGGAAAAAAAAAAATAAAACAGCAGTTTCTTTACACCTAAGCAGTCTCCAGTTAGGGACTATATGTCAAAAAATTTTATTGACAATGGAATCCCCAAAATAGTGACGCTATATTCTGAAAAATTATTCTAATTAAATATTAGAGAATAAATCTTGTATTATATATTGACACTCACTTTGGAAAATTATATTCTTAACTAAACCCTGCCCAAAAAACTAAAATGTAGACTAATGTAAATATGAAATTACAAAGAATCCAGATATCCACCTCAGGATAAGTTTGGGTTACAGCGACCAGATTTACCATCATTCCTGAAACAATTAAAAGCAGAAATCAAAACCAGACAAAAGCACAAAAAGAAATTAGGCAATCTTTATGAAATAACATTTTTTTAGGACACTGAATACTAGGCAATCAAGAATAGTGATTTGGAAAAATGTAAATTAAGTCCTGAGATTGCCTGAGCTCAAAGATTACCTTTGAGAGAGGCTATAAGACAGAGCACAAGACAAATTGGGCAGAACCCTGAAGTCTTCTTGAATTGATAACGATCGTTGTTGAGATTCATGAAAAGCCAAGGCTGCAGGCGTTTGAGTAACAAAGTATTGAAAAGATGAGGGCTGTATAAACAGAACACTCCAGAGATCTCAGGGGAAGTTTTCAGCTGAAGAAACTGATTTAAGGGACACAAAATGAAACAAAAAATCCTTCTCATAATATAGAGGGCATTGACTGGAGGATTTTGTTTCTATAATGGGGCAAACTTAGATCTAGAATAAACTGTTCTGGTCTGTTAAACACAGCTTAAAAGCAAGTGTCAAAATGATTAAATGATTTCCAAATAAGATTAACTGCATCTCAGGACAAAACTTCATCACATTTACATGAATGAAAAATATCCAGAACCCCAAACAGACAAAATTCACAATTTCTGACTTTTAATAAAAAGCGTAAGACATTCAAAGAGCAGGAAAATAATGACTCATAAAGAGGAAAAAATTAGTTTAAACATTCCCAGCAATGATACCATGATAAAATAGCATGCAAGGGTATTAAAACAATATCTGAGATGAAAAACACTAGATAGGATTGAAGGTGAAGGTGAAGTCACTCAGTCGTGTCCGACTCTTTGCAACCTCATGGACTGTAACCTACCATTCTCCTCCGTCTATGGGATTTTCCAGGCAAGACCACTGGAGTGGGTTGCCATTTCCCTCTCCAGGGGATCTTCCCGATCCAGGAATCAAACCCGGGTCTCCCACTGTAGGCAGACACTTTACTGTCTGAGCTACCAGGGAAGCCCTTTTAGAAACAGATTAACACTTAGAGAAATAGATCTGTGAATACAAAGACAAATAAATTGAGACTATCCAAAATGCAATGCAGAGAGGAAAATATTAGGGAAAAGAATTAGCAGAGTATCAGTGAACTGTGACCAAAAGTAGCCACATATACAGAAATTTAAATCTCTGATGGAAAGAAGGGTGGATACAGAAAAAGCGTTTAAAGAAATAAATGGCCAAAACTTTTCCAAATTTGATGAAACCTGTAAACTCACAAATCCAATAGTTTCTTTTTATTTTTTTCCAATAGTTTCAAAGTACTTCAAAAAGAAAAAGTATGAATAAAACTATACGAAGTCATGTTGTAACTAAATTGTTTAAAATCATTAATAAGTATAAAATCTTAAAAGTAATCAGAGTCAAACAATACAATAGTATGGAACAAAGTTAAGAATAAGCCAAACTCTCAGCAGAAACAATGAAAGTCAGAGGGCAGCTGACTAATACCTTTAAAACATTGACAGAAGAGAAAAAGAGTTCGAGATAAAGTGAAAGATATTTAAAAAATTTAAGGTGAAATAAAAAGAATTTTGAACAAATATCAAAGCTGAATTTAATAACATATAGATTTATACTAGAAGGTGTACTAGAGGAAGCCCTCAGGCAGAAGAAAAATGATGCCAGTGGAAAAATTGGACCTGCACAAAAGAATGAAAATACATCAAAAAAAGAAAAAAACTATGCAAGCAAATATAAAGTCTTTTTGTTATTATTTAATTTTCTGTAAAAGGCAGTTAACTGTTCAGATTGAATTAGCAAAAACACATTGAAAAGTTAGAAATTTCAAGACTTTCAACAGTTGACAGAACAGAGAGGAAAAAACAGTAAGAATATAAAGGATGTCAATAACATTATCAATCAAAATGCCTTAATTCTCACTTGTAGAATACTGTTCAAAAGCAGAATGCACATTCTCTTAAAGTCTACACAAAACATTTACCAAGATAGACTATATTCTGAACCACAAAACAAATCTCAGTAAATCTAATTTAACAACATACAATATGTGTTCTCTGACCTTGGTGGAATTAAATTAGAAATGAATAATTAAAAAAAAAAGAATAACAATATTTGCAGAAAAATTCCTAAATATTTGAAACTAAATAATATATGTCTAAATAATCTGTTAATCAAGCAAGGAATCAAAAGGGAAATTTGAAAATATTTTGAACTGATTGAAAGTGAAGAAAATAACATATCCATGAATTAAGACCCATATTTGCCTCCAGAGACACTGCCTTAAAGATGCAACTTGTAATGACTATTTCTATATGTTCCTCTCCACTTAATCCTTTTCTCTACATTGGCTTTTCAGGTTTTGCCTCTCTTGTCTGGCTACTATCCTTTATAATAGTAGAAGGCATGTGGAACATTGAGAGGCTGGACAAATAAAAGGATTTAGGCATGTCCAGTTTACCTAAATAAATATACTAAATGTATTAATGGATTTGTCATTGACTAAATGATGGATTTGGGGAGCTTCTGTTAAAAAGTCTTTGAATCCAATTTATAGAAATCATATGCATCTCATTTTTAATTCTTATCATGGCATTAGAGTCCCTTAGACTTATTTTAATTAGGCAGACATTTATATTGGTGACCATGTTCTACAAATAGCAGCATATTATCCATTTGACCTTTTATATTCACATTGGATACTAAAGAATGGTCATGTTTCGTGACTGACACCTGGGCATGGTCACATCTGTTTTTATTCTCAGCAATAAAAAATGCATCATTTATCTTTAAAATTATACCCACATTTTCTAAAAATTTTCTCTGATTTATGTAATTAACTTATTTAATGAGGCACAAAGAAGGTCTCATGCATTGTGCTTACTCACAAACAATGCACGGCTGGATAAATAGCTATCACACATCAGTCTGCACGACTTCCTATAATTATCTACCAGCAGGAATAAATTAAACTTGATTCTGTTGTTACATTCATGTGTACACATTTTCACAGAGTGTCACCACATCAATTACAAGCTTGGTGCTTAGGTTTCAGAATTACCTTTACTTGGTTGGACATGGAAATTTTAAAATAGGATTTATGCAAGTCATGAAGTCATATGCTTATAGAAGCAGCCACGAGTGACAAAATCAGCAAAGAAAACACAAAAATAGTCAAAGACATTTTATTTTAACAGATCAAGTATAGGGTAAACTGAAGATAGAAAAAGTGGAAAGTTTTGGAAGACCTATAACTCAGTATCTGAGTAAACATCATAGTACCTCCTAAGTGTATATGTTACTTTCTTTAAAATAGAATTCTATTTTCTTCTCTTTAAAATAAAGTTCCATTTTATTTTTTAAATAAAATTCTCTTTTCTTTAAAATACAATTTTTCTTGTTTCTAATATATAATTTTTCTTTTCTTTAAAATAAAATTTTTCTTTTTGTTAAAATTAAAAAGCCAAAACTAACCTTGCTAAGTATCATACTATCAGCGTTTAGCACAGGTCCATACACATAGTAAGGACAAAGCAAATATTTGTTGAATTCATGAATAGATGAATAAGTATATTAATAATATAATACTGTTATAATAATGAAACAGGTCTGGTTTTGACAAGGTCTGTAATTACTATAAAAATGTGTTCTACATTTATTCACTAATTCCTACATAATGAGAAAGTATTGATAAATATCTACGTGAATATAAAATATTTATTTTTTTAAAAATAATTTGTGCCTATTTTGAGAATTATGTATGCTTTGAAATTTTTTGTGAGTTACTCATATTACATAAATGATGTAATTGTTCTAAAACTCTCCATATTCTATTAAATATTTAACTTCTAAATTAAAGCTTTCACAAAATTCACTTCATAATGACACTTTAAAACTTCTTCAGAAAAAGTCAAAATCTAATGTTACTTATTTAAATGCTGATAGCGTTGAAAATGAAGAAAGTCAGATCTTGAATATAAATAGAAATAGCATTTTTATTGATAATACAAAGAGTGTTAACTTAGCTCTAAAGAAAATGTGAGAGGTAGAGTATGACAACTTAATGGATCTCAAAGTTTGATAGATTCCACTTATTGTCTTCCTCCTCCAAAGTCAAATATGTCACAAAACTAAGATCTGAAATGTGTATTAATTTTCTCAACTCTGAAACAAAGTCTAGTGGACTATGCATACTTGCTATAGTGACTATGCAACATTTATTTTCTTTTTATATAATGGCAATGCTTTGAGTGGTTTTGGGATAACTCATAAGCCTGAATAAGGCCAGAAAAATTGGGGATATTTTTAGATGTGAGAATTTTAGTTTTCTAAATGTTTTTTAGGAATATTCAACATACAGGAGGGAATTTTACTCATTTTTGCCTCAACATTAAAATTGTTTCAGTACCTACCAAAGATACTATTTTATAGTGCTAGTGTGCATTTAAGAGCTGTTATAGTAGAATATTTTATAATCATGGTAGCAACAAAGAGAAATGAACTACTCATAGGGTAAGTGATAAACACAGATCAAACCAGCTTTATGAGCAGTGGGGTGGGTTATAAGCATCTGAGGCTATTTCCTGTAATGACAAAGAAAAGAAAAGTGAACTCACCCAGTCGTGTCCAGCTCTTTGAGATCCTCCATCCACGGAATTCTTCAGGCAAGAATACTGGAGTGGGTTGCCATTTCCTTCTCCAGGGGATCTTCCCAACCCAAGGATCGAACCCAGGTTTCCCGCATTGCAGGCAGACGCTGTCCCGTCTGAGCCACCAGGGAAGTCCGTAATAACAAAAGGAACCAATATAAAATATACAAACTTATTCCTAACTATAAGTACTAAAAAATCTCCTGAAAGAATTAAGTACGTTTATTTTTCTTTTCTACACTACAGAATACAGTTCTTTCGGAAGTCGCCCCCTCCCCCGACTCAAACGCTCCTCCCCGGCCCCCAGAGTTGTTAATTCTTGAAAAAGAAAAAAATGTTGATAATACAAATTCTCAGCTCTAGGATTTATGTCTCCTAATTTGTGTGTGGGTGCCTATTTCTCTCTATGTCCCAAGCAGTCCTAGATGTACAACAAGCACTAAATTAAACCCTGACAAATTTAATTTTTAAATTGTGTTCCCTTATTTTTCCCAGGTGGCTCAGTGGTAGATTCTTGCCTGCCAATGCAGGAGACTCAGGAGATATGAGGTTCCATCCCTAGGTCAGGAAGATCCTCTGGAGGAGGAAATGGCAACCTACCCCAGTATTCCTGCCTGGAGAATCCCAGGGACAGAAAAGCCTGCCTGGCTGCAGTCCATGAGGTCGCAGAGTTGGACATGACTGAGAACGCCCCTATTTTTCTACAAATTATTTTAGGCAATTTATTTTTCAGAAAGCACAAAATAATACATATGTAAAAATAGGAGAAACCAAATTATAAATGGGGCTCAACATTAGGTTCTTGAATAGAGGAGATGGAGAAGTTACAAGAGGAAACACAGGTGTGAAGGCTATAACATAGACTTCAATGTGTTTCAGCTGGAAATTTGACTCTGAGCTTAGGGATGATCAAGGAGAAAAAGGAGCCTAATTAACTCCAAAAATACTTATTGTTTAAAATAATAACAGGAAAAATACATGCAAACATAAGTACATATGTAGCATTTCCTCACGGAATTGGATTGAATTAATAAAAAGAGTAATAAAAATGCTATATTCTTGGGTTTATTCTTTTTCCAGCACAGAAACAGTTCAAAGCCAAGAGAACAACTTTTTCAACCACTCTTGGAAGTACTTGTGAATACAGAGGTCGAAGATTAAAGAAAATAAAGCCTATAACTCCTCATCATTTCATTTTCAAAATTATTGAAGCATAATATGTGTATATGTATATAATAAATACATCCATTTAAAGGTACAATTTGATAAGCTTTGCCAAATATATAAAGTCACGTAACTTCTAGCACAATCAAGATAAAGAACATTTATGTCACCCTCAAGATTTTTCTCATTCTGCATTTCAGTCAATATTTCCACTTATAGCAAGTTTTAACATTTTAAAGTTCATTTTTAAACTTTCTTTAATTGCATTTTTAAGTTATTATTTCCTCTAATGTTCTGGTTGTAGGCTTACCCACTGAAATAATCCAAGTTAGAGGTTTGATACAGTATATAATTTCCAGACCTATCTATGTATTTATTTAAACACTCACCATATACATACAATTTGTATTTCTTTAAATGTGATTTTACCATTTATGTTACTCTGCAATTTGTTATCTTTCTTTTACTTTTCCATTTCCCTCACTTGCATACTGTAGGCAACTCTCCAGGTTAATGCTCGTGTATTCTCTTATTTTAAAAAATAGAAGTACCTACTTTATCAACTTTTCATTATTGACGAAATATGTCTGATTTTGGATTTTTGTCTTTGAACAACACTGCAGCAACTGAATTTATATGAAATGATTTATTTTTGCTTGTATTGCCATAAAATAGTTTTTCAGCTGGGATTTCAGGGGAAAATACTCTAAGCATTTTATAATGATAACTGATATTGCCAGGTTAGAGCAACTAATATTTTATCCAAAACTAAAAAATCTTAGACTTTAGGCATTGAAAATCTAATAATTTCCCTTACCACCAAATATGTAATTTAAATGAAAAGAAAACTAACAATAGAGATATGTAAGAAAATCCAACACAATTCTGACTTCTCACGATGATAACTTCTTGCATATTTTAAAATATTAAGTATCAAAATCTTCAAAGAAAATTTTGGAAGGCCTGCCTACTTTTAAAAAATATTGCAATACTGTTCCCACCAGAAATAAATACCTGGCTGGGATATAACTTTTTAACAGACTAGATGTATATCAACCTTCAGAAAATTTGACAACCTGAAGGGCAGAAATATTATCTCATATTTGTTGTTAATTTACATTTTTCTGGCTTGTAGTTTTAAGAATCATTTCATGGATTAATTGTGTATTTACATTTACTCATTTGTGAATTTATAGCTTAAAAATAAATTTCAGGAGCTACATGCATATCATATAAAGCTAATACTTAAAAAAAACTTCTTAACTGTTATATAATCCTGTCACAATTCTGTGAGTTAGATATTAATGTTATTTGGCAAATGAGAATACCTAAGCTCAGAATATTTACCAGGCATAGGTTAGGCCCTGGGGCAACAGAGAGGAGCAAGAATCATTATCAGCATTTAGGGATCTCACAATCTTATATCATATCATGATTTCTAGAAGATATTTCCTCTCCCAACTTTGGCTATCAAATTTGCTGATTTTACAGTGGTCCTTCTGGGTTTTCTCATCAATGGAAATAGTGCTATATACTGGGAGAGAAGAAAGCAAAAGCATTTGTTACTAGACTCTTTTTTCCCCTCGTGTGTGTGTGTGTGTGTGTGTGTGTGTGTGTGTGTGTGTTAATTGCTCAGTCGTGTCCAACTTTTTGCGACCCCATTGACTGGAGCCCACCAGGCTCCTCTGTCCATGGGATTCTCTAGGCAAGAATACTGGAGTGGGTCAAAGTAAAAGTCACTCAGTCGGTGTCTGACTCTTTGAGACCCCATGGACAGTACTGCTGCTGCTAAGTCACTTCAGTCGTATCCAACTCTGTGCGACCCCATAGACAGCAGCCCACCAGGCTCCCCCGTCCCTGGGATTCTCCAGGCAAGAACCCTGGAGTGGGTTGCCATTTCCTCCTCCAATGCATGAAAGTGAAAAGTGAAAGTGAATTCACTCAGTCGTGTCTGACTTGTACTGACCCCATGGACTGCAGCCCACCAGGCTCCTCTGTCCATGGGATTTTCCAGGCAAAAGTGCTGGAGTGGGGTGCCATTGTCTTCTCTGATGGACAGTACAGTCCATGGAATTCTCTAGGCCAGAATACTGGAGTGGGTAGCCTTTCCTTTCTCCAGGGGATCTTCCCAACCCAGAGATCTAACCCAGGTCTCCCACATCAGGCAGATTCTTAAGCTGGAGGTTAAGCACAGCTATTGGGTGTCTCACAAAATTGCAAAGAAGGGAGGATAAACTTATCTTGCCACCTTTTCTTCACTCCTGTATAATGGGAACACCAGTTCAGCTCAGTTCAATTCAGTCGCTCAGTCGTGTCCAACTCCTTGCGACCCCATGAATAGCAGCACACCAGGCCACTCTGTCCATCACCAGCTCCCAGAGTTTACCCAAACTCATGTCCATTGAGTTGGTGATGCCATCCAGCCATCTCATCCTCTGTCATCCCCTTCTGCTCCTGCCCCTAATCCCTCCCAGCATCAGGGTCTTTTCCAATGAGTCAACTCTTCCCATGAGGTGACCAAAGTATTGGAGTTTCAGCTTCAGCATCAGTCCTTCCAATGAACACCCAGGACTGATCTCCTTTAGGATGGACTGGTTGGATCTCCTTGCAGTCCAAGGGACTCTCAAGAGTCTTCTCCAACATCACAGTTCAAAAGCATCAATTCTTCGGTGCTCAGCTTTCTTCACCATCCAACTCTCACATCCATACATGACCACTGGAAAAACCATAGCCTTGACCAGATGGACCTTTGTTGGCAAAGTAATGTCTCTGCTTTTTAATATACTGTCTAGGTTGGTCATAAATTTCCTTCCAAAGAGTAAGCATCTTTTAATTGCATGGCTGCAATAACCATCTGCAGTGAATTTGGAACCCCCAAAAATAAAGTCTGATACTGTTTCCACTGTCTCCCCATCTATTTCCCATGAAGTGATGGGACCAGATGCCATGATCTTAGTTTTCTGAATGTTAAGCTTTAAGCCAACTTTTTCACTCTCCACTTTCACTTTCCTCAAGAGTCTTTTTAGTTCTTCTTCACTTTCTGCCATAAGGGTGGTGTCACCTGCATATCTGAGGTTATTGATATTTCTCCCAGCAATCTTGATTCCAGCTTGTGCTTCTTCCAGCCCAATGTTTATCATGATGTACTCTGCATATAAGCTAAATAAGCAGGGTGACAATATACAGCCTTGACATACTCCTTTCCTATTTGGAGCCAGTCTGTTGTTCCATGTTCAGTTCTAACTGTTGTTTCCTGACCTGCATGTAGGTTTCTCAAGAGGCAGGTCAGTTGGTCTGGTATTCCCATCTCTTTCAGAATTTTCCACAGTTTATTGTGATCTACACAATCAAAGGCTTTGACATAGTCAAAGAAAAAATAGATGTTTTTCTGGACTCTCTTGCTTTCTCAATGATCCAACGGATGTTGGCAATTTGATCTCCGCTTACCCTGCCTTTTCTAAAACCAGCTTGCACATCTGGAAGTTCACAGTTCACGTATTGCTGAAGCCTGGCTTTGAGAATTTTAAGCATTACTTTACTAGCGTGTGAGATGAGTGCAATTGTGCAATAGTTCGAGCATTCTTTGGGATTGCCTTTCTTTGGGATTGGAATGAAAACTGATCTTTTCCAGTCCTGTGGCCACAGCTGAGTTTTCCGAATTTGCTGGCATATTGAGTACAGCAGCTTCACAGCATTATCTTTCAGGATTTGAAATAGCTCAACTGGAATTCCATCACCTCCACTAGCTTTGTTCGTAGTGATGCTTTCTAAGCTCCACTTGACTGCACACTCCAGGATGTCTGGCTCTAGGTGAGTGGTCACACCATTGTGATTATATGGGTCATGAAAATCTTTTTTGTTCAGTTCTTCTATGTATTCTTGCCACATCTTCTTAATATCTTCTGCTTCTCTTAGGCCCATACCATTTCTGTCATTTATTGAACCCATCTTTGCATGAAGTGTTCCCTTGGTATCTCTAATTTTCTTGAAGAGATCTCTAGTCTTTCCCATTCTATTGTTTTCCTCTATTTCTTTGCATCGATCTCTGAGGGCTTTCTTATTTCTCCTGGCTATTCTTTGGAACTCTGCATTCAAATGGGAATATCTTTCCTTTTCTCCTTTGCTTCTCTTCTTTTCACAGCTATTTGTAAGGCCTCCTCAGACAACCATTTTGCCTTTTTGCATTTCTTTTCCATGGGGATGATCTTGATCTCTGTCTCCTGTACAATGTCACGAACCTCCGTCCATAGTTCATCAGGCACTCTGTCTATCAGATCTAGTTCCTTAAATCTATTTGTCACTTTCACTGTATAGTCATAAGGGATTTGATTTAGGTCGTAACTGAATGGTCTAGTGGTTTTCCCTACTTTCTTCAATTTAAGTCTGAATTTGGCAATAAAGTGTTCATGATCTGAGCCACAGTCAGCTCCCAACCTTGTTTTTGCTGATTGTATAGAGCTTCTCCATCTTTGGCTACAAACTATATAATCAATCTGATATCGGTGTTGACCACCTGGTGATGTCCATCTGTAGAGTCTTCTCTTGTGTTGTTGGAAGAGGGTGTTTGCTATGACCACTGCGTTCTCTTGGCAAAACTTTATTAGCCTTTGACTTGCTTAATTCCATACTCCAAGGCCAAATTTGCCTGTTAAGCCAGGTGTTTCTTGATTTCCCTCTTTTGTATTCCAGTTCCCTATAATGAAAAGGACACCTTTCTGGGTGTTAATTCTAAAAGGTCTTGTAGGTCTTCATAGAACTGTCAACTTCAGCTTCTCCAGCGGTACTGGTCAGGGCATAGACTTGGATTACCCTGATATTGAATGTTTGCCTTGGAAACGAACTGAGATCATTCTGTCATTTTTGAGATGGCATTCAAGTACTGCATTTCGGACTCTTTTGTTGACTATGATGGCTACCTCATTTCTTCTAAGGGATTCCTGTCCACAGTAGTAGATATAATGGTCATCTGAGTTAAATTCACCCATTCTAGTCCATCTTAGTTCGCTGAT
The DNA here is from genome assembly GCF_963930625.1 of Muntiacus reevesi. Lineage (NCBI taxonomy): Eukaryota > Metazoa > Chordata > Mammalia > Artiodactyla > Cervidae > Muntiacus > Muntiacus reevesi. Next base: position 206,079,880 of record NC_089251.1, read on the forward strand.
TCCTAGAATGTTGATGTTCACTCTTGCCATTCTGTTTAACCACTTCCAATTTGCCTTGATTCATGGACCTAACATTGCAGGTTCCTATGCAATATTGCTCTTTAATGCATCGAACCTTGCTTCTATCACTAGTCCCATCCACAACTGGGTGTTGTTTTTGTTTTGGCTCCATCCCTTCACTCCACTGATCTCCAGTAGCATGTTAGGCACCTACCAACTTGGCCAGTTCATCTTTCAGTGTTGTATCTTTACATACTGGAACATCAGTATGTAATCTCAAAGAAGAAATGTGTCCTTTAAGTTCTTATACTTTTAATGTCAGTCTTTCTTAATGTCTGTTTATACAAAGTGGGATATCTGTGGCTTGGTAATTTTTAGCTCAGTTTTTGTTTAGACAGTGCAAACGAACAAAGGGAATATGAGAAACAACAACAACAACAGAAGATCTGTCCCTGAAAAGAGGTGATAGGAGAGAGGGCCAGGTAAATACATACAGCATCCTTTAAAGTAGGGAAAAGCCACATAGAGGGTGCTAGAGGAGCACCAGGACTGAATTTCAAAACTACACTTGAAATTCAGATGTTAGGGGAGTTTCCTGGAGGATGTGGCTCTTGGCTAAACTCTTGAGATTATAATTTGATACATGTCCTGTCACCTTTGGTCCCATTTCTGTGTAGAAACACATGCAAACAGACTGTGAACTCTGGTGCCTCTCACTGCGTACCGCCAACCACACACATTCCCATCCTTTGTTCTGATCCTTTTTGAAGATGGTTCATTTTAGACCAAGTTACCTAACAAATGTTTTAAGGTTAACCTTATCTTACCCATAAACCATAACAACAGAACGATAAGATTAAACTCTTAATTTTTTTTTCAGATACACTTAATGATCAATCAATCAATTCGGTCGCTCAGTCGTGTCCGACTCTTTGCAACCCCATGAACCCCACCATGCCAGGCCTCCCTGTCCATCACCAACTCCCAGAGTCCAACCAAATCCAAGTCCATTGAGTCGGTGATGCCATCCAACCATCTCATCCTCTGTCATCCCCTTCTCCTACTGCCCTCAATCTTTCCCAGCATCAGGGTCTTTGCAAATGAGTCAGTTCTTTGCATCAGGTGGCCAAAGTACTGGAGTTTCAGCTTCAACATAAGTCTTTCCAATGAATATTCAGGACTGACTTCCTTTATGATGGACTGGTTTGACCTCCTTGCAGCCCAAGGGACTCTCAAGACTCTTCTCCAACACCACTGTTCAAAAGCATCATTTCTTCTGTGCTCAGCTTTCTTTATAGTCCAACTCTCACATCCATACATGTCCGCTGGAAAAACTATAGCCTTTACTAGATGGACCTTTGTTGATAAATAGCAAAAAAAAAAAAAAAAAAAAAAAAAAAAAAATCTGAAAAAAACAAAACTACTAATTCCAAAGGATATATATACCCCAGTGTTCATGGCAGTATAATTTATAATTGCCAAGATATGAAAGCAACCTATAAATGTCCACTGACAGATGAATGAATCAAGAGAAAAAGTACTGATGTACAATGGAACACTATTCAGCCATAAAAAAAATAAAATTTCATCATCTGCAGAAACATGGATGGACTTGCAGGATATTATGTTAAATAAAATATCTCAGACAGGAAACAATAATTACTGTATGAGTCACTTATATGTGGCATCTATTTTTTAAATATTTTATTTTTTTAGTTAGAGGATAATTAGCTTACAGTATTGAGATAACTTTTGCCATCCATCAACATGAATCATCATTAGGTATATATACTCCCCTCCATCTGAACCCCCCTCCTCCCTCCCCTTTCTACCCCTCTAGGTTGTCACAGAGCACTGGCTCTGGGTTTCTGTATCATATATTGAACTCCCATTGGCTATCTATTTATCTATGGTAATGTACATGCTTCAGCGCTATTCTCTCTTATCATCCCACCCCCTCCTTCCTCCACTGTGCCCAAAATGTCTGTGTCTCCTTTGCTGCCTTGCAAGTAGGATCCTCGGTACTATCTCTCTAGATTCCACATACATGCGTTAATGTACGCTAACTGTCTTTCTCACTTCACTCTCTATATGTGGAATCTAAAAGGAAAACATACCAGGGACTTCCCTGGTGGCCCAGTGGTTAAGAATCCCCCTTGCAATCCAGAGGATGCAGGCTGGATCGCTGATTGGGAATTTAGATCTTGCTTGCTGCGGAGCGAGTGAGTCCATGTGACACAACTACTGAGCCCGCACATTCTGGAAGCCAAGAGCCACAACTAGAGAGTTCATGTGCTGCCACGAGGATCCTGCACGACTCAACCAGGAGCCAACACAGCCGAAATCAATAAATACCAATACAACAGACTAATGACTATAGCAAGACAGCAGACTCATGGATGTAAATAACAAACCAGTGGTTACCAGCGGGGAGGGGAGGCGACATTGGGGTGGAGTAGAGGGAGGTACAAGTTACTGGATGTCAGACAGGCTCAAGGATATATTGTAGAGTACTAGGAACAGAGTAAATATTTTGTAATAACTGTAAATGGAAAATAACCTTTAAATTGCATAAAAATAAGAAAATTTAAAAATTGCAAAAAAAAATCTGATTTTAGCACAGTATTTCTCTCTAAAAGGAACCACATCATTGGGGGGAGGGAACGTGGAGGATTTGGCAGCTGTGTTGAGTACTAAAACCAAAACAAGATGTCAGAAAAAGATATCTTGAGATGGAGATATGAGTCTATAAAGCAGAGGGATTGATAATGAACAAAGGCCTCAGGTTATTTAGTATGTAACTTACATAGGTGAGCAAGGGAAGAGTAAATTTTTTAGGCAGCTGCAGAGTGAAGCATGAGGAAGATGGTGGCTGGGACCAGTTTTCTGAGGGTGTTGCAGGAACTTGGTTTTATTCAACAGAAAAAAAGAAACACCACTTGGAATTTAATCAGGTTTGTGAGTAATGAGCTTTGACTAAAGGCATTTCATTCCAGTTGTAAAATCAGGAATGGATTGGCAAGGAATTCAATTCAGAAGGCCTGAGAGAGACTCCTGGAAGTAATCTGGGAGAGAGATGAGTGCTTATAGAAGAAGCAGTGCCTGTACTGTTGAAGCCTGACTCTCTCGCCTAACAGCACATCCATTCTCTCAAGGTTGCTCTCCCCACTTATTCATTCACACACAAATTCATTCATTTTTTTCAATAAATATTTATTTCACTCCTTTAAAACATTTTTGATCTGAGTATAGTTGCTTTATAATGTGTCAGTTTCTGTTATACAGCAAAGTGAATCAGCAACACTTACACATATACCCCCTTTTTTGGATTCTCGTAATGAGAACCTACATTGAGTAGAGAAAACTATATGCAACGCTCTGTGGTGGCCTAAGTGGGAAGGGGATCCAAAAAAGGGGGTGTATGTGTTATATGTCAATCCTAATCTCCCAATTTGTTTCATCTCCTCTTCTTACCTTGCTATCCATATGTCCATTCTCTATTTCTGTGTCTCTATTTCTTCTTTGGAAATAAGTTTATCTGTATTGTTTTTCTAGATTCCACGTATAAGTGATATTAAGGGATACTTGATTTTCTTTTCCTGACGTACTTCACTCTGTATGATAACCTCTAGGTCTACTCATATCTCTGCAAATGGTAGTTTTATTCCTTTTTATGGCTGAGCAATATTCCACTGTATATGTGCACCACATCTCCTTTGCCCATTCCTCTGTGGATGGACATTTAGGTTGCTTCCGTGTAAGTCATGCTACTTTTATAAACACGGAACGTATAGCAGTAAGCAAAATGATCTCTGCTCTCATGGAGATTGTAGCATCCTTTCAGCACGACTGACTCCCTCACACTTTACAAAACGTATGCTTCAGTGCTTAGTTATTTCAGAACATAAAGGAAAACATGACTTTTCATTACATTTCAAGCCCTGGACAAAGGGTGAGATGTGTCAGATAAAAAACTAAATAAAACAAAACACTTCACCTTCTTGAAATTATATTGTGTAGATAACTAACTGCTTTCGTACTCACATTATTACATGTACTGTTACAGTTTCAACTTATTAAATATCTATTTTCTGCAAAGCACTATCTTGAATGCTTTACATGCATTATCTCATTTAATCCTTATAAAAATGTAATAAATTCAGAGCTGAGGTAGCCAGAATAATGACTCCTCAAAAGGTGTCTGCATCCTGACCCCCAGATTAGTTATTATATTACATAACAAAAGTTCAAGGTATTGAGATGATGGGATGATCCTGGGTTATCCAGGTGGACCCAAAGTAATCATGTGAACCCTTAAAAGTGGAGAACCTCTCTCAGTTGTGGTCCAAAAGACAGATGAGACAATAGAAGAGAGGTCTGAGAAATGGTAGCTTGAGCAGTATTTCTATTGCTGGTTCTGAGACATAGGAGGCTATGTGTTAGGACCAGAGAGAGATCTCCAGGAGCCTTCCAAAGTGACATAGCAAGGAAATGGAGACATCAGTTCTACAGCTGCATGGAAGGAGTCCCACCAAGCACTGCAAGTGGATAGGAAGTGGATTCTCCCCTAGAGCCTCTATAAAGGGAAGCATTCTCGCCATCACATGGATTTTAGCCTGTTGAGACATGTACTAGACTTCTGAGCTTTGACAACATTTGCATTGCTTCGGTCACTTAATTTGTGGGAACTGTCTTCCAGCAGTAATAGGAAACTAACAAGGAGGATAACGGCTTTTTAACAGAAGAGGAAACCGAGGCTCAGTGATCTAGACTGCCGCGTTCCTATGAAGCAGTAACGAGAGGGAGCTAGGATTTAAACCTAGCGACCTCTGGTTTCTTTTTTACTGGAAGAACATTGTTCTTTGTGCAGATGAGGAAATTGAAGCCTAAGTTTAAGTGGCTTACTCATGGTCATTGAACAATTGGCAGAGCTGGGACCAGAATCCGTTTACTGTAAAGCAAAGAAGTTGTTCTGTGAGAAGAGATAAAAAGATGACAGATGTATGGGTGCGTGCTAAATTGCTTCAGTTGTGTGTGACTCTTTGTGACCCTGTGAATTTTGACCTGCCAGGCTCCCCTCTCCATGGGATTCTTCAGGCAAGAATACTGGAGTAAGTTGCCAGGCCCTCCTCCAGGGGATCTTCCCAAACCAGAGATTGAACCTGTGTCCCTTCTGCCTCCTGCACTGGCAGGCAGGTTCTTTACCAGGAGATGTATATGTGTTGGATGGGTTTGGTTGGGGAACTGGTGAGATGAGATTGTATGGAAATCAGCCTTGCTCTCTGAGTGTCTTTGCTTCATTCAGCATAAGTATCAATAAAGTGTTTTAGCACCTAATTATAAAATGAATGCCTGTCTTATTTAGAATTGTTGGAGGATATAACTAAATATAAAACAATAAAAATACAAAAAATTCATATGAGCTATAATCTATTGAATTTCTTGTTTGTACCTCTTAATCACTCTTCATCTTCTCTCCTTAATTCTGTGCCCTAGACAGCTACCCTTACAGATGTATTGTTAGGACTTCTGGTCCACTGGTTTCTGACTGGTTTCAGCCAATGGACAGAACAGGAAGAAGATAGGAGGGTAGGAAGGAAAATGGGATCAGCAGGGACCTGTAATCTCTAGGTCTGTGGTAATAACTACCTACTATTCGTAGCCCCGGGGTATTACTATACTCTGCACTACTAATGAGCTTTCACATTTTTTTTTTTTAAACTTGTGACTAAAATCATGATGCTCAGTGCAGGAAGAGATTTTAACACAGAGACTAACATGTTTTTGATGAGTTTGAAGCAATGTACCAAAAAGGGAAGAATCAGGAAATAGAGTTGGTAGTATTCAGAGAAATAAGCCATCAAAAGTACAAGTTAAGTTATTTTCAAAGTCTTATGTTTTTTGGACTTCCCTGGTGGCTCAGATGGTAAAGCATCTGTTTACAATGCGGGAGACCTGGGTTCAATCCCTGGGTTGGGAAGATTCCCTGGAGAAGGAAATGGCAACCCACTCCAGTACACTTCCTTAGAAAATCCCATGGACGGAGGAGCCTGGTATCCACGGGGTCGCAAAGAGTCGGATATGACTGAGCGACTTCACTTTCACTTTATGTCTTTTAATATATTCATTTTAAAAATTCTTATAAATATTAAGACAGAATTTAAATGCAAGAAAGATATTTATTAGAAAATAACCCCAAAATACCATGAATGCCTCCAATGGGCACAATATATACTATATTCTAGTTTATGCCCTGGCAATTGGCCCACTCTCCATGTAAAATGTGGGGGTACTGTTTTGAAAAAGAACTGGAAACTGTGTCTTTTGCTGACAATTAGCTCAGGACTCTCTTGCAATCTACCATTACAGATTTTGGCAAAAAATGTTCTCAATGTTCTACCTAATTAGATACTGACATAAGAGGGGGAGGAGAAGGCAATGGCACCCCACTCCAGTACTCTTGTCTGGAAAATCCCATAGACAGAGGAGCCTGGTGGGCTGCAGTCTATGGAGTCGTGAAGAGTTGGACATGACTGAAGCAATTTAGCTGCAGCAACAGAGGGGGAAGGCCATTATTTAATAGATCCTTGGTGTTCGACTAGAGAACAACTTCTTATCTTGGTCAGGACAACTGACTACCCAGCCTTAGTTTTCTCATCTGTAAAATATTTATAAATTTTATATGCATTATGTACTGCCTTGTAAAGTTCTTGTAAAGCTCAAAAAAAGAGAACAGAACAAAGACAGAACAAAATATAATACTACCTCAAAGCTAGGTATTTTTAAGATAAGACACCTATGGAAGGACAATAGATTTTGGTTTGCTTTATGAACCTGCCTACTGACATATGAGCACCAGAGGCTGTAATCTCTAGATTGGTGATAATGTTACTTTTGTATTAAAGAATTTCTGCTCAGTTGGGGCAGTCTTTGCCTACTAGACTCTCAAATATATTCCATAAAATAACGTGAGGAATGGAGACACCAGACTGTGTCCTGTTCTGGTTTCCAAATTAAGCCATAGTCAGCCATATAAATAATAAATGGTCATTCTCAAAGGAAGGGCTTGATAAAACCATGTAATGTGGCTCCTTTCCTGAGCCAGGACTTGACCAAACGGATGAATTTTTTTGGTTCATTGTATATAGATAACTCAGTTTCAGCTTAATGGTATCAAATATTAGAAATTAAAAAGCTGCTTCACTCCTTACACAGTTTTGTTGGTTTGGATAAGTGCTACAGTTCTTTCTGGTAAACTGTCATAAATGAGTTGTTCTGAACCCATTCAAGACTTAGAATTTTCTGTGTCAGTGATTATTGTTCTTATTAGAGAAAAGAAGCAAGATTTGACATGACAAGGAACCCTGTCATTTGAAATAGTTCAGCAGGGTGATACCTAATTCCAGATTCTTTTACCTTCAAGATTGAAAGGAGACAAAGATCACTCTGCCTTTTCTCTTCATCTCTCCTCTCCCACGTTAGTAGAAACATTTCCTGCCTTTCCACCATGCCCATTTCCAGAATTTATGATTTATTTAACCAAGACTGTTTTCATATTGACTTGCTTTGTGTGTCGTTTTACCAGTTCTGGGTTCTTTGTAAAATACCCATAAATGTGGATATTGTTATAATCATAATGTTAGAATTCTTGCAAGGGGATATTTCTCAAAATGTTTCCCATACATGACCTTTATCCAAGAGAGTTGACATCTTTTGGCTGTATTTAAATTTCTTATAAACTATTTAACATTGACTCGGGGAAATACACATATCCATTTACATTGGAGTAACAAAAACTATTGTTCCATCTATTTCTTTTCCTAACATAAACTAGTATTGTATACTATACCCATTGATTCTCTTAAGAATTTTGTTGTGAACTAAAATGTATTACTACAAATAAAATTATTATTAAGGCAGTATATATACTTCTAGAAAACTTCAATTTTTCTGCCCAATTGATAACCTATATATTTAAACCTATAGATTCAAATCACAGATTTATAGATTTAAGGTGCCAGTATTGCCTACAATATAAAGCCAGCCAAAAAGAAAATATCTGATGTCTTCTAAATTAAATTAAAACTGTCTTCAGCCTGTATTTCATATAGTTTCTATTTTCTGGTGACTGAAGTCAGAAAAGAAAAAAAGTGTAAAACAGGGCAGGGGGTATGTCTGAGTTGATGTCTGCATGTATTTTGTCTCTCAATCATCTTTTAAATGAATATACTCCCTACCCTCTTGAGCAATTTATAATGTCATTATTATATCTATACACTGCATTCTATAGCAAAGAAAGTAGAATGTGATTTACAGGTAGGAAGATCAAAGAATATTTCAGAAGTGAGGGGATATCATTTAACTGAAGAGTGACAGATGATTACACTTTGCCTCAAGTCACCTGTGATATTAAAAATAAATTAAATCCCTAGAAGAAAAGCAAAGCCATTCAGTTTCCACACTCATCTGTAAGCTTGATGTTTATTATCTTTGCACCAGCAGCTTAGAGAAATATCATCACATAGATTGATTCTTTCAAAGCTTGAAAGGGAAGTCCTTTGTGTGGATGGTCAGAGCAATCTTTCTAAAGAGCTTAAATCCTAGAATTCCTAATTTTTCTGCATTCATATTTTGAGGGCATGGTCTTTATTATTTATATGAAAGTGAGAGATTTACCTATTTGGTTATACCTGCCAGAATTATAAATTTACTAGTAGGTTTTTATTCTAACTATGAAAAAGTATCTTATCTAGTTCATGAAACAGGAGAGACAATTTATGCATGAAGTTTACATTGAAAATGGACAAAGCCGACTATGTTCACTAGATGAAAGATGAAAAAGGAACACAGATGTTTCCAAATTTGTCTCTCCATCCTGCCCTAACCACAATCAGTTTTAGACAAATTCAGAACATTACAAGAAGACCACTCAGGAAAACATGTACTCTCTTTGACAAGCTTAAGACTGGCTATAGTGGTAGGTGAATTAGTCATCTGCATAAGTATTTTAAATTTACTTATTAGAAATAAGGTATACATCACTTCCTTTGAGAAAAGGAAAATGATAGCTTTTATCAAATCTAATACAACCTAGACATATTTGGTCAGCTACTACTCTGGATATGAAAGAAACAGAATTAATCGAAGCGTGGTGTTCTCACTCCCTAGTATTTCAGAGGGGAGTCTAAGCAATCATATTGGTTATGTTTGCCACAATAATGTTGCATAAGGAGTGTATCTGCTGATCAGCTGGATATCAGTTGGTGCGAAATGGCCATGGCTGAGATAACTGGGACAACCCGTCTGCATCCTGTGTCCTTCATCCCCCAACACACCAGCCTGGGCAGGCTCTCATGGCAATGGTAAGCCTCCGTGTGCAAGTGCATTTCAGGCATCCACTTGCATTATGTTTGTTAACATTACATTGGCCAGAGGGGATTGTCTGGTAAAGCTCAAAAGCTGTTGAGCAGATACTACAAAGTGAGATTGCAAAAGGAAACAGAAGGGCATAATGCATTTCAACCTAGCACTTTTTCAATCTAACACAGAAACTATTCAGAAATAAATGTACTGTGGTAAGTAGAGTATCAGAATTAATAAGGTAGACAAATAAACGTAATTCAACTTGTATAACCACCATGTCACTAGAAGAGTCTTTCTGGAGCAGGTAATTACAGAGGATCAGAGATTTAAAGACAAATGGTCATTTGTCAGGCCTCCAAAGAAGATAAGGGCATTTCAGATATTCAGAATGCGGAAACCGGAAAGAGCATAATGTGTAAATGGAACTATAGGAATAGCAAATGACAGTATATTAAGTATAGACATGGGTGGCAAGGATAGCGTAAGTGCTGAAGAGTGCCAGTGAGGATCTCAGACAGGAAATTGGGAGCCAGACTCTGAAGAAGGCACCTGCAAAATGTCCATTTGCATGATGGGTAATTCTCTTTAGAGTAGGTTTGTGATACAGAGGGAGGGACGGAGGAGTGAGATACCCAGAGGATATTAGTTGCATGAAAGGGGAGGGATGGATGTAAAAAAGCAACCATGAAAGTCTTTAATATAAATTCTTCTGCTTCATAGCATTTTTGAGATTTAGTTCTGATCATGGTCATTTTAAATTAAAAATACATATAAAGGATTTTTTCCCTAGGTAATTTTCTCCTGTAATTGAGATTACTATGCTAATCTACAGAATAATTACATGTACCACTGACCTTCCACCCAGAGTTTTAAGACACTTTTTCAAGTGCATTTCAAACATCCTTTTATGTTTATATGCTACATATATGCTAACTACTAGATTATGTGGAAGTGGAACAAAAACATAAATTAACAACAAAAATCAAACACTTTAGAATTGGATTTTCTAGCTTGGCTTAATGGAAGTAAAATCACTGCCCTAAAATAAAGGCTAAATTAGTCCCACTAAGAGTAAACTTAACAGAGAGACAAAGGAATAGAGGTATGGATCAGGAACATGGAGTAATACCTAAAAGGACAGGCATGAGGGATAAGGCTCATCAAGGAGGAAATGGTGAGACTGATGATTCCATTGTCATGGAAATGTTTGGAGAGTCAATTTGGACTTCACTGTGTTTCGCAACCAGTTCTTAAAATCTACTCACATGTATAAATCCACATGCACACATATGCTCACACACATGTGCACCCAGACGGTCATACAACCTTCAAGAAGATTAAAGAGAGATAACATGAATTATTTGCAAATTTGCATAGGATTTGCAAATTTGTTCTATGCAAGTTACAAGCACAGGATAATGTTTAGTTTTGTTTTGTTTCCCTGATGGCTCAGACGGTAAAGAATTCACCTGCAATGTCGGAAACCTGGGTTTGATCCCTGGGTTGGGAAGATCCCATGGAGAAGGAAAGGGCAATCTACTCCAGTGCTGTTGCCTGGAGAATCACTCATAGATAGAGGAGCCTGGTGGGCTATGGTCCATGGGGTCACAAAGAGTCAGACATGACTGAGCGACTAACACTTTCACTTTCAAAAATAAATGGATGTATGTTGAAGGATTAATCACATTATATAAATACACAATAAGAAACCATCCAATATCTACACTGAATTTATAGCCTAAATCTAACAGGACAGTACCATTTTCAGTTTACTGATTTTATTTAAACTTGACTTTTTAAAAGTTTAAAAAAAATTGTGTACATGTTATCACAGAAACTTCAAGGGTAGTTTATTCATTTATTCAGTCATCCATACAACAATTTTTTTTAAAAAAAGTATTAAGCAAATACTTGTAACAAATACCATGGATGCACTGTAGAAAAGTCACAACCCTGCTTCTAGGATCTCACTGTGGAGTAGAGAGAACTGACATACTAAATGGTAGACTGCAATTTGACAAATAGAACATTAGGAGAAGATTCCAGAACTGTAGGAAAACAGTGAAGAGCAATTATTTCTTCAGTTGTTCTTGGTGTTGATTTCTGAGCTTTCACCGTGTTGTAACAGAGTGACAACTGATCTAAGAAGTAAAGTACAAACAGGGGACAGAAAAACACTCCAATAAGGGAGGAAAAGATACTCCAAGAAAGAAATAGCTTGGGCACAAATACTTGCATATTAAAGAGCGTGATATACCTGGAGAACCGCTAACAGCTGAATGTGCTTGGAATACTGACCAGGAGGCAAATAAACACAGGAGAGGGCAAGGAGCCAGCTGCTCCTGTTACTCTGTGGAATTGTCAAGGCCTGAGTGTAAGCAGTGAAGTATTCACGCGTGGATGCCGCGGACTATCCACAAGTAGTTCATGGGCTAAGGCTCTGTGCTTATTGATGGTATCACAGTCTTCTGATGCCCTCAATTTTAAAATTCATTTTAGTACTTTCGTTTTTTTAAATTGTATCCCCCACAAAATTGGGCTTTCCCGGTAGCTCAGTGGTAAAGAATCTGCCTGCCAATGCAGGAGATGCCACAGAGAACTGTTCAGTCCCTGGTTCAGGAAAATCTGCTGGAGGAGGAAATGGCAACCCACTCTAGTATTCTAGCTTGGAAAATTCATGGACACAGGAGCCTGGAAGACTACAGTCCATGGGGTTGCAGAGTTGGACATGACTGAGCACGCACGCACACACATACCCCATGAAATCAGTTTAGTCCTGAAAGAGAAAGTGGTAGTCTCACAGTCGTGTCCGACTCTGGCGACCCTATGGACTGTAGCCCACCAGGCTCCTCTGTCCATGGAATTCTCCAGGCAAGAATACTGGAGCAGGCTGCCATTCTCTTCTCCAGGGGATCTCTGGACCCAGGGATGGAACCTGCGTTTCCTGAATTGTAGGCAGAGTCCTTACTGTCTGGGCCACCGGGAACACATCCTATAAACGTCTCTTGGATCTGCTGTTTACGCCAGAATCTGAAACCTGCGATTTATTTCGGATGCTTCTCAGTCACCTGGGTGCAGAAATCTTGCTTGTTTATGGGACCTGGAGGGCAGTCTTAAATATATTCTTTGGCTGCAAGAAACAGAGACACCTTCTGTTTAACATAAACGCAAAGGGCTGATTGGAAGTAATAAATGAGAGTAAGTGTTAAAGACCAGCCTGGTGCAAGACAGGATCTAGTCTGGGTCCAGAAGCCACTGTGGCAGGAGTTCCTAGATGTTCTCTGTAGGAGGCTGACATTAACATATCTCAGTTTCAACAAGTTTCCTTTGGGGAGCTCTAACAGGAAGTCAGGGATGGCTATCTTGTGAACCAGGCAGATGCCTAAACTTCTACTGACTATAAACAAGAAAAGCCAGATGAGACTGTAACCAGATGTACAGAAGAATGTATATTCACTCTGGACACTCACAGTGCCCCTAGGAAGACCTTAAAAAGTCCCTTCTCTCGGACACTTTATTTCCTCAACCACAATTTGATATTTACCTCAGCTCTAGCAATAGCCCTGCAAAGCCGGACTCAGTTTTCTGACCATTGATTTTGATTGGGTATAACTGTTACACCTGACCTGGTTTTCACTCCACACAGGTGCTGGTGGTCTGTTCCTGGATCCCTCTTCAGCCCATTCCTTGTTTCTGCTCTGGCTAGGTCCCTAACCATCTTGGACTTGCCTGAAGATGAGCTTATTCAGATATTGTCTTTTGGTGTTTTTAATAATTATTACCAAGCCTCCATATAATTTCTCCAATCTGCTACCTTTTTCTCTATTCTTCTCAGGCTTACCACTAAAAGGCTGTCAAAATGATTTCTGTCCACCAGTTAGTTAGGACATCTTCTTTATTTTCCTAGTCCCATAATATTTATTCAAGTTCATCAAGTCTGGAGTGCTTCAACCATACTAAATTGTCTCTCTTTTTCCCTTAATACTTGCTAATAATTCAATCTACCCCCTGAGGTTTGTAGCCATGGGGTCAAACAAAGCTAATACAGTGTTAGCACTAAGATACAGGTCCATTGAGTAAGGTGGTAGAAATTTCTAGTCATCACCCATATCTGATTCTCAATTTTTCTGGCTATTCAGGAAATTATTCTTCCTTGTTCTTTTTTATCTTTTACTATGTGAAAACCTATAAATGATTTTGGCTCATGGCTTTTCAAGAGAAGTAACTTTTCTCATTTGTAAGCTAATGACTTAAATAATTGCTATGAGTACCTAGAACTCTCCACTCCTTTCTTGATGATCGTAGAGTTTGGACTATTGAACCACAGCTGAGAACACACCACCCTGGACAACTGGCCTAGTCTGTAGAAGACTTGAGAGAGAAGTAACATCTTCTAGCTTTATGACATTCATATGTGGGGGTTGACATTTTTCTGCAGCACAACCAGGCCTACATTTACTGATAAAAATATCAAATATTCTGAAAAGTATGTAAATAACCTAAATATTTCTAAATATAAACAAGTTGTATAACCAAGATTTGGTCTTAACTGATATGCACTTATTAGCGTTATCGTGAAAGTTTATCCTTTAGGGACACCCGTGGTCATCTAAGACTCCACCCTTGCCCTGGGTTTGATCCTTAGTTAGGGAACTAGATCCCACGTGCTGCAACTAAGACCCAGCACAACCAGACAAATATTTTTTAAAAGTTTATCCTCTAACAAATGTATTTTTCAATGTACAGAACATTCAGTGTCTAGTACATGAAGTGCCGTTAGTTGTTTGTTGTTTATAAATGTTAAGTGCTAATAACAGCCTACTAAAACCGTTATGAGAATAACTAAAAGTTTGAGTCCCCACAGAGCAAGGAAAACAGCAGTGGAGTATCAACAGAAGTTGTATAAGGAAAAGCAAAACCTAATGCATTATTGAAGGCTGGTCTGAGGTCAAATAATAGGAAGAATTTGAAACTCTCTTCAGGGAAAAACAAAAAAAATAGATGTTAACTTCAAAGTGGTGTCTGAACTATGACCAGAGAGATTCTCGAATTGAAAGTAGTCAAAACTCTCTCATAGAAAAATGCTAAGAGGAAAAAAGTAAAAAGGATATTGCTTTAAATACTTGAATGGGGAAGGGATTATTGGGTGACTGTTGGGCATAAAAAGATTGTCTTTAGAATAATAAAGAAATCAGAGCAAATTCAAGCCCCGAATTTCAGCTGTCAATAAATGTAACAAATAGAAAAAAGGAAATTGGAGAATCACAAACAAATTTAATGTCAGGAACGCAGTGAAATGATAGATACAGGGTGAAAACAGATGTTATGTAGGTAGATAGATAAATACATAGATAGTGACATGTATTCAAGTGATTTTTTTTTTACATATCAACTTGAATTTTAATAGAATATCAGCACAGAAGATTTAGTTTCTCCTCATTTCCAGTTTCTTTATATGATTGTGTTGAAAACTGCATTGTTGATATATCCAAACTATGATTATATGTCCATGTATGTGTTTGTTCTACACAAAAGAAGCTGTTTCTTTTTATAAGACTTCAGTCTATTTCAATTGTGCAACAAGAGAAAACTGATTAGATTTGGTACAAGGAGTATTAATAATCAATGCAGGTTTGTTTAACTGTTCACCTCGATAGCAGCTAATTCAGAGGAAGGAAGAAAGAATACCATTTACAAGAAAACAAATACCAGAGAAGCACATTACTAGTGATGATGAGAATGATGAAGTGGAAAGGGACAAGGCGGAAGAGAAGGAAGAAGGTGGTGAGAGACAGGAGGAGGAAGAAGGGAAGCAAGTAACAGAAGATATATGGCAAGTTCAGGAAGTTGAACCTTCCACTCTACAACTTGACCTGTTATTATTAGCACTAGGAATGAATAAACAGGTAAACTTGCTCTTCTATTTGTGAAGGCAACCAAAACCTCCAATAGTGTTAAATGTTTATAGGGAAACCATGAGGACGTTTAAAAGAATTTTAGCTTAAAGTCTGTAGGATCAGCATGTGAGAAAGGATTATTTGCATGCAGAGCTTTGCTTCATTTTGAACACTGTACCAGTGGGAAACACTACCTTAGATTGTAATGGTGACTATGAATGCAATAATGAATCACCTACAAACCAACCTCCCTAGCTGTTTCTCAAATAGATTTTCTATACCTCTGCTAGAATGACCTCATGAGGATCTGATCTACTTACTCATCTGCTCAAAATTCTTTGATGATGTTATTGGTTGTTTTAACACAAGATACTAATTCCTTTACAATGTTGCTATGATAATCTTTCCAGACACATTCACCCTCACTTCCTCAGACTTAAGGAAATCAATGACTTAATGGACTCAATTCTTAGCTCCCACATTCTCCTTCTCTCTCTTGGAGCATTCTATATTTCTTCTGACTGTGGACCTCCAATCCATCCACCCAGGTCCAAGTCATATATGATATTTTTAATAAAATTTTCCTCAGTGGAGAGTTTATTTACAAGGAATAAATAAAGTGTGATCCTTTTGCATAGATCCTTACCAATAATGTTCCATAAACTAAGAACTGTGATTAACTCAAAACTCAACAATGTTTTTTAAAAAGGAGAAAAATAAATACAAAACATCCTTCAGTCCTCCCAGTCAGAATACTCTTTCCCTCTAACATAAAACTCCTTGCCTTCTGTCATCACAGTTTGGTTTGTAATGTAATTTAGTTTATGTTTGTTTTTACCACTGTATAATAATCTTTCTAGGGAAAACACTATTTGGTTTACTGTTTTACTATTTTATTTCTACTATATCTTTTATTTAGCAGGTGGTTGATAAGTATCTTTGGATTTGAATTGACTAATTCACTGTCAACTCAGGCTAAAGTTTGCTTGCTGTTGAGAATGAAAACGTCTGAAAACGTCACAGAAATTTTAGCTGTATCTCAATTATTATAAATTCTAAGTATTTACTCAGTTCAAACAAAAGGTGAGAAATATTCTGGTAGATAGAAGGTCCGATTATAAACCATACAATTAATTTAATCATTAGGAAGTCAATGTGATCTTTTCATAAGAAGTTCCATGAGAATGATGAAGAAGAAAAGAGTAAAGCTGATAGATGAGCAAGTGTACTAATATATAATATTGGTGGTATGTTATTGATAAAGAAAATAAAAGAAAGAGTTATATTATGGGGTGAGAGACAAAGGAAAGAATTTTTTTAAACTAACAAGAAAGGTTTTGAGTATGAATGTATGCCTAGAAGAAATAAGCATCTTTGAGGAAAAAAATGACAGTTTGTAATATAAGGTCCTAAGTATCTGGAACTAAGGTACTAGAAGAGACAGTCTCAACCTTTTGACATCTCCTTTCACTTACATATATACATTCAGTTTATTTACTCATCTTGGTAAAGGGTCAAAGGTACTAATATTATACACAGAAGGGCCATTGGATACCACAGAGGCATGCTTCCTTAGCTACAGAACTGAATAAGAGACAGGGTTATGAACACCTGCAACTAAAAAAAAAAAAAAAAAAAAAACTGCTCTGTAACTGTTCAGTTTATAAAATTCGGTTAGTAATATTTGGGGGATTACTTCAGACATTTGATTACGGGAAGCGGCTGTGAAAATAATTAAGATTCAGCCTCTGCAATCAGGAGACACAGCCTTGGAAACTACTATACACAGAATAGATAAACAACAAGGTCCTACTGTGCAGCACAGGGAACTATATTCAATATCCTGTGATAAATAGTAATGGAAATTAATGTGAAAAAGAATGCATACACATATATATCAGTTTAGTCCGGTCACTCAGTCGTATCCAACTCTGTGAACCCATGGGCTGCAGCCTTCCAGGCTTCCCTGTCCATCACCAACTCCTGGAGCCTGTTCAAACTCATGTCCATCAAGTCAATGATGCCATCTGACCATCTCATCCTCTGTCGTTCCCATCTCCTCTGGCTTCAGTCTTTCCCAGCATCAGGGTGAGTCAGTCAATTCTTCACATCAGGTGGCCAAAGTGTTATGGAGTTTCAACCTCAGAATCAGTCCTTCCAATGAATGTTCAGGACTGATTTCCTTTAGGATTGGCTGGTTTGATCTTGCAGTCCAAGGGACTCTCAAGAGTCTTCTCTAACACCACAGTTCAAAAGCATCAATTCTTCAGCGCTCACAGTCAGTTATACACATACATATTCAGTTATTTGTTGTACAGCAGAAATTAGCACAACATTGTGAACCAACTATACTTTAATAAAATAAATGGAAAAAAAATAGTCTTGGACTAGTAGTATGAGATACAACCCAATAAGGTTCAAGATATTTGTGGATCTTTCTACATGAGTAAAAAGATTTTTTTTTTAAGTTATACATGTAAAACTGAATATGTATATGTATAACTGAATCATGTTGCTGAACAGTGGAAATTAATACAAAGTTATGTCAATTATACTTCAATAAGATAAGTGAAAAGAAAAATAGTTTTGGACTAATAGTGCGAGATCCAATAAGACTCAAGATATTTCTTGATCTTTATACATGAGTAAGAATAATGGCAATTCCTATAAATCTCAGCATAAGAAAGTGCTTACTAACTCTAATTTCCATTCCAAAGTAAGGGCTACTTCAAAGTACAGTTGTTTGCAACTTATGTACTTTAAAAATGATAGCATTCCAAGGAAAGGAATAAATTATATACCAAAAAAAAAAAAAAAAAAAGAAAGAAAATGGAAAGAAGAAAGAAGAGGAAATGAGAAATTAGCAAAAACAGAAATAAGGAAGTGAAGTTATACAATGTTACAGTTTAGAGAACCTTTTCCATTAGTAGGGAGGTTATATTGAATATAAGGCTCCAGAGAGATCATTTAAAACAAGTGATGAAACTTGGGTTCAGGAGAAGGTTGGGAAGTGAAAGGTATGATGAGTATGGAAAGGAGTGTCTCTGACATGGAGTGAAAAATATTAAAGATGTGGAGTAGAGAAAAATATTCTGGTAGATAACCTTTCTAGCAGGTTTACTGAAGTATAATTTGCATACCACAAAATTCACCCAAAGAAGTGTACACTTCAATGAGTTTTTGACATGCAATTTTTTTCAAAAAACCCTTAATGGCAGTTAGAAAATCTATCCTACAGCATCACATTGGTAAAAGTCATCTTTAGACTTGCAAATATTCTTAAAAGCCCAGAGTCTCGTTACCTCTTACTACTTAATTATGCTATTTATTTGTATTATTTACCTTTCTTCTATTAAATAAGTGGCAATTTCATTATTTTTACAGATTGATTTTTATTAAATAACTTGTTCTCTAGATCTGAATGGTTGTGGCAGTTAAAATCACACTCATGCTATGGGAGTAATTTGCAAAGATTCTTGCACTCGTACATAATTATATCCAGAAGGGGTTTATGAGATGGGACCTCAGGGAAGGGGGTGAAAATGACATTGTTGAGAATTCTGGAAAGAACAAGAATGTAGTGACCTCCTTCTTAAAAGCTTGCTAAACCTTAATTAAGTTTTGTGGTAATTACCATAAACTCAAGGCCCAAACCAATTGAAAGCCTACACTTACAAATAATAGCCATTTTGATGGCAATTTATTACACATTTTGATGCCTTTAAGGATTCCTGGAATAGGTTTTCTGGACTTTAAATTAAAGGAAAATAAAGAGTGTGACATTTATTAAATTGTCCTATTTTACCATTCAATCATTTTAACTTCCAAAAAGACAGGAAGACCACACCAACAATGGCTTGTTGACCAATACTGTCTAGGTTCAATCATCTATATGGCACTGGGTAAATTACCTAGGCTCTCTGGGCCTCAGTTTCTTCAACTCCAAACAGCTTTTAATCAAAACTATTTCAAATGCTTCTGCAGGTTTATCATCTCAAACTGTGATACATGAATTACATGTAAGCATTTCAATTACAAAGGCTACTTAGCTATGTAATTTGACAGCCCCACCACAGAGTATATCTTTAGTTAATCTGACACTGGGGATCAAAGCATCCTATTTATTTATTTATTCATTCATTTATTTTTATTAGTTGGAGGCTAATTACTTTACAATATTGTAGTGGGTTTTGTCATACATTGACATGAATCAGCCATGGATTTACATGTATTCCCCATCCCGATCCCCCCTCCCGCCTCCCTCTCTACCCGATCCCTCTGGGTCTTCCCAGTGCACCAGGCCCGAGCACTTGTCTCATGCATCCAGCCTGGGCTGGGGATCTGTTTCACTATAGATAATATACATGTTTCGATGCTGTTCTCTCGAAACATCCACCCTCGCCTTCTCCGACAGAGTCCAAAAGTCTGTTTGGTACATCTGTGTCTCTTTTTCTGTTTTGCATATAGGGTTATCATTACCATCTTTCTAAATTCCATATATATGTGTTCAAAGCATCCTGTTTGAAACTTTCAACTTCTGAACACTCAGGAGTGTGGGTATTTATCTTTCCATCTAATTTTATAAACCTATTTTCTTATTTTAATTATTGCCATGTTATGATTAAATCTGAAGACTATTAAATACAATGTATTTTCATGAAAGGATAAAACTATATATTAATACATATGCTGTTTTATTTTATGTATGTACACATATATATGTATATATTATTTAAATATATATATGCATATGTGTGTGTGTGTGTATATATGTATACATATTGCTACCCCATGGACTGTAGCCTGCCAGGCTCCTCTGCCCATGGAGATTCTCCAGGCAGGAATACTGGAGTGGATTGTCATGCCCTCCTCCAGGGAATCTTCCCAACCCAGGAATCAAACCCAGGACTCCCACATTGCAGGCAGATTCTTCACCATATGAGCCACCATTGAAGCACAAGGATACTGGAGTGGGTAGCCTATCCCTTCACCAGGGAAACTTCCCCACCCAGGAATTGAACCAGGGTCCTGCATTGCAGGTAGATTCTTTTCCAGCTGAGCTACCTGGGAAACCCATATATATTATTTAATATTTATATGTATATATATATTTAATATTTATGTGTATGTATGTATATATATGTATATATGTATGTGTGTATATATATATATATAAAGCAATCATTCCTTTACTATGTTCTTTTCATTTACTACATTTGAGGGGGTTAGTTTCAATGTGACTTCCTCCAGCCTGTCTTTCTATTCCAACAAACCTACAAAGAACATGTTCATCATCCATTGTCTCAGTCCTGGGCTCTTTCCCTTGACCTGATTCACCATCAGTTTCATTCATTCAGTTGAAATTTATCACATGCCTACTATATTCCAGGCTTTTTATT
The DNA here is from genome assembly GCF_963930625.1 of Muntiacus reevesi. Lineage (NCBI taxonomy): Eukaryota > Metazoa > Chordata > Mammalia > Artiodactyla > Cervidae > Muntiacus > Muntiacus reevesi. The sequence continues at coordinate 206,100,539 of NC_089251.1, forward strand.
CAGCACAGTCTAAAGGAGGCAGAATGACCCCCCCTTCTCTGGTAAGGTTTACAGTCTAATTGGAACAGACAACATGTATATAATTAAATAAGTAAGCAAGATAATTTAGACCGTTTACAATTACTCATGAAGAAAATAAACAGGGTGGTGCAATATGTAATTTAACGGCCGTCTTTTAAACAGCTGTACAACTAAGCTTTCTCTGAGAAGGTGATACTGAATGGAGATCCAGGTGGTACCCAGCCAGGCATTCAAAGGACGTAGGAAGAACCTTTCAGATAGAAAGGGGAAACTGTGCCAAGCCCTGAGACAAGAGAGTGTAGGGTCTGATAGGAGAACAGTATAACTAACTAAGGGTGGGTTGAGGAGAGGATGAAAGAACAAATAATATGGGGTTAGAGAAAGACAAAATTATTCAGGCACTGAGCTTTGAAAAGGAATTTAGATTTTATTCTAAGTCTTAGGCAAAAGCACTCTTTTTTTTTTTTTCTTTTTTCACTAAAATAGGATGTAAGCAGGAGAGGGATAGGGTCTCATTTCTAATTTAAAATCCTCCAGAGTGTGTCATGGGGCAGGGTTTGGGGGAGGGCCACAATGGAAGCTTGGAAATTCACACACAGCAGGGCCTTGGCAGCTGCCTAGGTAAGAGAAGATGGCACCACTGCTAACTAGGAGTCTAGAGGAAGGGAAACTGAGAAAAGTGGTTTCATTCTAACTTTATTTTCACGGGGAACCTCAGGGCTCTCTAACTGTTCCTGATGGTAGAGTAGTGAAATGGAGGAAAGAACAGGCTAAGATAATGCTAAATTTCTGACAAAAAGCATGGTGCCTGATGGTTTTATGTTTTGTTTTGTTTTGTTTTCCCTTTTTAACCCTTTTATTTTCTGTTTGGAGCTTCCCTGGTGGCTCAGCCTAAAAAATCCACCTGAAATGCAGGGACGGAAGAGAAGGGTTCACTCCCTGGGTTGGAAAGATCCTCTGGAGGAGGAAATGGTAACCCACTCCAATATTGTTGTGAAGAAAATTCCATCGACAGAGGAGCCTGGCAGGCTAAGATGCAAAGGGTCACAGAAAGTTGGACACAAGTAAACAACTGAGCACTTTCATTCATTGAAAAAATATTAGCAGAAAAATACATTCATTGGATGATACTAAAGCTTTTAAAAATGGATTTGGTATTACTGATCATTAGGATGCCTTTTTTCTACAATTTACACATATTTTTATCTATGAACTTTTGGGTTTTTTACTAGTAATTTTCCTAACTTCATTCTTTTTTTTTTTTTTTCTAACTTCATTCTTAACATGCCTGTGGGATTGACATCATCTGTGGACTTGCAACTATGACAATTTCTTTCCTCTTTTTCTCTTTTTGCTCAAATGTGCTACAAACTGCTCTTGCTTTAGGTAAAATTCTTCTTTGTTCAATCTGACTTTTTGAGCCCAACGGCAGGTATCCAAATGTGTACCAGGCTTGCCCCACACCACAACCCAGGGTTTGTATTTAAATGAAATACACATATTCTAGAAAAAGGATGAGAAAAATGAGGCTAAGCACCAGTGAGTTTTGATGAGAAAGCTCATCCTTTTGTGCATTAATTGTCTGGCAGGAGTTTAGATGCAACCAACTACATCTTTCTTATAGTCAAATACTGAGTAGCAGCAAAATAGAACCAAATCAGATTTATTGGTGTGGACGGTTAAAGTAAGAAATAAGTAGGGATACTAGAACTTCCACGGACTGGCAAATGGGTTTATGGTAGGAAATTAAAGTTATGAAATCTTGTGCCTGTGTCAGCAGCTTTATATGTTGTTTGCTTCCAAGTGCCTATTTCTGTTACCCAAAGCTCACTGCTTTAGCGAGGTTGTGTAGCTTAATGGTTAAGTCAGAGTATGGCTTGTTGACCTAAACTATCTGGGCTCAAATACTAGGTTTATTCCTTATTATCTGTATGGCATTGGGTAAATTACTTCACCTCTTTGGGCCTCAGTTTCTTTAACTCTAATATGGGCATAAGAATAGGATCAAACTCCTAGATTATGATGAGAATTAAAAGATTTAATACAAATGAAACAATTTTAAAAGTGCATGACGGACCTGAACTCAATATAAGAGTTATCTGTTTTTAGCATTATTTTGCTTTTTCTTCACTTTTCAGTTATTCAATCTACTGGGCAGTCCCCTATGCAATAGTAAAATTCTTTGACAGCACTCCATTTTATAAAGCTGATGAAAGCCTTTAACCATGTGCAAAAGGCTAAAATGATCACAGGGGAATGCAATTTATATTATAATGACTTAATGAAACCAATTATATTATACTAGCATAAAAACTTTTAAATAGAAAATTGTATTCACCAGTAAAAATGTTCTACATTTCAATGAGGATGTGCATATGCCAACTGCTTATTATAAGTCAAGATTCAAGAAATACTCACCAGTTAGTATTGTTTTATGATTTTAAATTCAATATCCATTAATAAATTAATTCAGAAGCAAGAAGAGCTTCTGTAAAATGACATTTAATTATAAAATAGTCCCAAATATAAAGCATCTAAGGAGTACATCAAACTTTTCAAAAACTGTAACTAATTAAATCTTTCTAGGGAGAAATTGGTTCATCTAACAACTCTGACTCCTGGAAAGGACATTTCTGCAACAGTGAAGAACATTGGCATTCTCTTCATTTCCAATTCTGCATTCACTTCAGACAAACACAAAATTAATAATCAAATTCATAGTGCACCATCGGCTCTGAACATATTAATGAACACCATTAATATTGTTTCAAAGAAAATGGGCTTTGATATCAAACCTGAAATCACTAGAGGATAGTTAATATATAGAAATCATATCTTAGTAGGATAATAATGCTTAAGTAATACAAATGGTCATTCAGATTTGAAAGTGTAATTTGAAAAATTCTATTTGAAGCAAAGAAATAATTTTGATCTTCTTTAATATTTTGTTATTTTCCTAAAGCTTCATTAATTTTTAAAAAAGGCTTATACTTATAATTAATCACTGTTTTACTTCAACCATTGCTACTGCTTCAACAATAAAATGTGTGAGATTAGTACCAGAGGAAAGTAATAAAGGATTTTATCACAATTCATTGGTTCTGGGCCAATGAAATTTTTATAGATAATTATAAATTTATATTAAGGAAGAAAAGTTGAAGACTATCTAAAATAAATTGTGGAAACTGATCAAAATAAGCAATAGAAAATGTTAATGGCCTACACTGGAATTAATTAAAATTTATTTTAGCTACAATGCTTAAAGAAACAATAATAAATTACATTAATACATTACCATCCCCTGCAAAGAAAAGCATGCTTCATATTATTGAAAGTTTTTTAAATATGACAACTAAAATCAATTAGACTGCCAATGTTATTCAGTTACAACAACAAAAATTTGGCATTACATGTTTAGATAAAAATTGCATTTATTTAATTTTTCTTGAAATAAAGGACAAGAAGAATAATATATTGCTCTACACTATGGGCCTCCCTGTGGCTCAGACGTTGGAGAACCTGCTTGCAGTGCTGGAGACCCAGATTTGATCCCCGGGTCGGGAAGATCCCCTGGAGAAGGAAATAGCAGCCCATTCCAATCTTCTCACCTGGAGAATCCCATGGACAAAGGACCATGGTGGGCTACGCTCCATAGGGTCTCACAGAGTTGGAATGACTAACACTTTCACTTCACTTTTATGAATGTAAAATGTTATTGGCATTAAGCTAAATTAAAAATAGCAAATATAAAAGAGGCTCATTGTTAAATAAGTCTATAAATAGAAATCAATGGATAAATAGAAAATGATAAATAAGTCTCTCATTTAGCTACCCTGTTCCAATTTCCAGAGGTTATCGAGGAGGAGTAGAACATATGACCCCAAAGTATTCCCCTCTGGCATGTGAGTTATTTTGAGATGAAGGCAATCAAGTGAAGAAAAGGTTGATTATTGACTTCTCTCTTGACTGCCTAAAATAATTTATACAGAGGGCCTGTAGCAGGAGAGAGCTATTACCAGAGAGAACTTTTTATATTTTGAAGGCTAATCTGCAGGGCATGGCAAAATTTGTTTACCAAACATAAACATTCTTCCCCATGAATTGTCTTTCTCCCCTTCACCTTGGCTCAGGATGGTATATATGTCTCAACTGCTTGACTGTCTGTGAACTCCATAACTTTAGGATTCCAGTACACATAAAATTAATTTGTTTTCTCTTGTTAGTCGCTTTTATGCCAATTTGATTATTAAGCCAACCAAAGAACAGAGAAGGGAGGAGGAGAGTTTCCTCTCCAATATTATCACAGTTGACAATTTGAAATGAAGAATTTTAGAGCTTACACTTACAAAAATGAATGAGTTTATATGTATATATCTGTGTGTATGTATGTATATGTGTATATAATACATCTCTGTTTAAAAAAAAGAATTATAACTAGATCTGTTGTTTTTCAACTTGCTTTTCTCAGTAAAAGATAAATTTTCACAGAAATTTTCTTGTTTTTAATGACTGCAAGTAATGCATTCTATTGATTTTACATAATGTATTTTACCAAAGAATGACGATGATGTTGTTTCTAGTATTTTACTATTACATACAGTGTTTCAGGGGCCATTTTCACAGAAATGTTTGTGTCAGTGAAAATTTTTATAAAACTGAGTCTTAGAAGTAGAACTAATCATTTAATGAATTTGAGCATTTAAACTTTTGAGAAATATAGACAATTTGTTCTCTGAAATGGTTGGGCCAATTTATTCTCTTATCAGTAGTACATGATACTGCCTGTCAAGCTCATACTTTCTGAAACTCTAAATATTATTTATCTTTACATTTTGCCAAACGTAGTTAAAAACTGCCATGTCATCTCTGTTAAGACTTGCATTTACTTATTGAATTTGAGCCATTTCTAACTTCTGTTTTAGAAATTTTCCTATTCATACTCTTTTTTTTATATATATCATCCTTTTGTACTTTTCAAATTCTAGGGGCTCCTTACAAAGTGTGACTTTTTCTCTTTTGTATTTTACATAGGTTACAAATAATTTTTGAATATTCATCACTTGTCCCTGATATATATTTATGGAATCTTGGTAACTATGGAATAATGTCTCTTAAACATATTTTCAGTGTCAGTGTAATTTAATTGTGTCAATGTAATTTATCAATGATATTCAATATGTACTGTGAATCATTTATAGATATTACTAGAAGGCATATGATTTATAAACATATTAATTATTAAAAGATAACTAAGATCAGGTTTATAATGTTATTACATTACTCATATAATGTTATTCTTTCCATTTTGCTTCCATGTATTTTCCTAAACACTGAGGATAAAGCAATAAAATAGACATACAGACACACACTGACCTCACTGCCCTCAGAGGGGTGGTCTGATTGAAGTATCAAGAAAGATGATAGAAGGGAAGGAAATAAAGTTACTTAAAAAAAAAAAAAAAACCCTAAGGGAGATGATATAACTTCATTATAATTGATTAATGGAGATTTAACACATACCAAAAAAAAAAACTAATTAGGTGGTATAAAGTAATTACGAAAGACTACAGAAGCTTATAAAATTTTTTAGGGGAGAAACCACTTGTGCCCGAGGGCAACAAATTAATGTTTAACTGTGCCCACCTATATCATAAAAGAAATATACATAAATACAAAGCTTATATATTTAAAATTGTATTTTGTGAGTTTTAAGGAATCCTTTGCCACTATTACCTAATATATTTATGAATGTAGCTAACAAACTTTTATCATTTATCGTTTATCCCTTTTAGTAGTTCATGCATCAAAAATTTAGAATGAGTCTTAAATCTCACCTGATGACTCCTTTCATGGCTAAAAGCATACTTTTGATTATAAAAAATATTCAAGTTGTGAAGTTACATATCAATAATAATTATACATTATTAAGTAATGCATAAATAGATTAAAGGGATTCAATCTGATAGACAGAGTCCCTGAAGAACTATGGACGGAGGTTGGCAACATTGTACTGGAGGCAGTGATCAAGACCATCCCCAAGAAAAAGAAATGAGAAAAGGCAAAACGGTTGTCTGAGGAGGCGTTACAAATAGCTGAGAAAAGAAATAAAAGGCAAAGGAGGAAAGGAAAGATACACCCATTTGAATGCAGCGTTCCAAAGAATAGCAAGGAGAGATAAGAAAGCCTTCCTCAGTGATCACTGTAAAGAAATAGAGGAAAACAATAGAATGGGAAAGACTAGAGATCTCAGAGATACCAAGGGGACATTTCATGCAAAGATGGATACAATAAAGAATAGAAATGGTATGGACCTAAAGAAGCAGAAGATATTAAGAACAGGTGGCAAGAATACACAGAAGAACTATACAAAAAAGATCTTCATGACCCAGATAACCATGATGGTGTGATCACTTACCTAGAGCCAGACATCCTGGAATGTGAAGTCAGGTGAGCCTTAGGAAGCATCACTAGGAACAAAGCTAATGGAGGTGATGGAATTCCAGCTGAGCTATTCCAAAACCTAAAAGATGATGTTCTGAAAATGCTACACTCAATGTTCCAACAAATTTGGAAAAATCAGCAGTGGCCACAGGATTGAAAAAGATCAGTTTTCATTCTAATCCCAAAGAAAGGCAATGCCAAAGAATGTTCAAACTACTGCACAGTTGCACTCATCTCACATGCTAGTAAAGTAATGCTCAAAATTCTCCAAACCAGGCTTCAGCAATACGTGAACCATGAACTTCCAGATTTAGAAAAGGCAGAAGAACCAGAGATCAAATTGCAAACATCCATTGGATAAATGAAAAAGCAAGGGTTCCGGAAAAAACAGCTACTTCTGATTTAATGCCTATGCCAAAGCCTTTGACTGTGTGGATCACAACAAACTGTGGAAAATTCTTAAAGAGTTGGGAATGCCAGTCTACCTGACCTGCTTTATGAAAAATCTGTATGCAGGTCAAGAAGAAACAGTCAGAACCAGACATGGAACAACAGACTGGTTCCAAATCAGGAAAGGACTACGTCAAGGCTGCATATTGTCACCCTGCTTATTTAACTTATTTGCAGAGTATATCATGCAAAATGCAGGACTGGATGAAGCACAAATTGGAATCAAGATTGCCAGGAGAAACACCAACAACCTCAGATATGCAGGTGACACCACCCTTATGGCAGAAAGCAAAGGAGAACTAAAGAGCTTCTTGTTGAAAGTGAAAGAGGAGAGTGAAAAAACTGGCTTAAAACCCAACATTCAGAAAACTAAGATCATGGCACCTGGTCCCATCACTTCATAGCAAATATATGGGGAAACAGGGGAAACAGTGACAGACTTTATTTTGGGGGGGATGGGCCTCCAAAATCACTACAGATGGTAGCTGCAGCTGTGAAATTAAAAGAAACTTGCTCATTGGAAGAAAAGCTATGATCAAACTAGGAAGCATATTAAAAAGCAGAGATATTACTCTGCCAACAAATGTCCATTTGTCAAAGCTATGACTTTTCCTGGAGTCATGCATGGATGTGAGAGTTGGACTATAAAGAAATCTGAGTGCTGAAGAATTGATGATTTTGAACCGTGGAGTTGGAAAAGACTCTTGAGAGTCCCTTGGACTGCAAGGAGATCCAACCAGTCCATCCTAAAGGAAATCAGTCCTGAACATTCACTGGAAGGGCTGATGCTGAAGCTAAGCTCCAATCCTTTGGCCACCTGACGTGAAGAACTGACTCATTGGAAAAGACCCTGATGCTGGGAAAGATCGAAGGCAGGAGGAGAAGGGGATGATAGAGGAAGAGATGGCGGATGGCATCATTGACTCAATCAACATGAGTTTGAACAAGTTCTGGGAGTTGGTGATGGACAGGGAAGCCTGGCATGGTGCAGTCCATGGGGTCGCCAAGAATTGGACATGACTGAGTGACTGGATGGAACTGACTTGATTATTAAGTATGAGATTATTAAGTATGTTAAGTAATCACTACTAAATATCAAGTACCTTCACTCGACTAGTGATAAAATGTAAGATAATGGAGTACAAATCCATCAGTAAAATAAGGAAAGTCTAGTAAATAATAAGCTCAGATATAATAACAAACATGATAGGAAATAAAATAATAATGCAGGTGCTCTGTGTGTCTTAAACACTCAGTCATGTGTGACTGTTTGTGATCCCATGGACTGCATCCCGCCAGGCTCCTCTGTCCATGGAATTCTTCAGGCAAGAATACTGGAGTGGGTTGCCATTTCCTCCTCCAGGGTATCTTCTCAACCCAGGAATTGAACCCAGGTATCCTGTCTTACAGGCAGATTATTTACCCTCTGAGCCACCAGGGAACACAGGTGTTGAGAAACATTAAAACTGCAGAAAGAACTGATGGAATCTGTCACATAATTAAAAATAAAAATTCCTAAATGAAACATTCAGAATAATGTTCTCTCATCATCTTGACTCTTTTTCCCCATGTTGCATTTTAACATTTTTATAAAGTCAGATAAAGGAATTTCTCACCTTAAATATTAGAGCTTAAGTGAATCTCTGCAAAACATGACTGAGAAATGGTTCCAAACTCCAGCTAATTATTGAAAAATGATAATCAGCTGAACCAATAAAAATACCTGATAAGATTATTTCAGTGGAATAAAATTCTATCAATTTTATTTATCTAACAAAAACAGGGATATGTATTTCTCTGTGTATGAATGTGACAAAATGTCCTGAATTGTGTGAAATAAACCATACTGAATTACATGGTCCAACAACATGGAAATGTCAACAGTATATTACGGGTAGATGTGAGGGAAGGAAGTCTCTACATTGTTGATAATGATGGGCATGTACAAAATGAAAAATTCACCATTTGCAGAAGATTTGCCTTTTATTATTGATAAAATGATATAACAAATCATGGAGGAATCACACACACACACACACACACACACACACACACACACACATATATATATATACAAATCTTTATCACGCCAAAGAATTGATGCTTTTGAACTGCAGTGTTGGAGAAGACTCTTGAGAGTCCCTTGGACTGCAAGGGGATCCAACCAGTCCATCCTAAAGGAAACCAGTCCTGGGTGTTCACTGGAAGGACTGATGTTGAAGCTGAAACTCCAATAATTTGGCCACCTGATGCGAAGAGTTAACTCATTGGAAAAGACCCTGATGCTGGGAAATATTGAAGGCAGGAGAAGAAGGGGACGACAGAGGATGAGATGGTTGGATTGCATCATCAACTCGATGGACATGAGTTTGAGTAAACTCTGGGAGTTGGTAATGGACAGGGAGGCCTGGCATGCTGCGGTTCATGGGGTCGCCAAGAGTTGGACACGACTGAGCGAGTGAACTGAACTGACTGAAAGTGGGAAATTCCTTTATTTGATTCTATTAAATTGTTAACAATGTACATGTGGAAAAAGAATCAAGATGATGAGAACAGTTATTCTGGATGTTTCATTTAGGAATTTTTAATTACATGACAGATTTCACCAGTTCTTTCTGCCAGCTTTTAAATTTTTATTTTTATTTTCATTTTTTTTTTTCCAGTTCTTTAAAGTCTTCTAAAACTCAAAGCAGGATTTGGGAAACTGAGACTCTGGACACCAGGTAAAAATTGAAAGGGCTGGGGAACAGTCAAGGTGATTATTTCCTATGAGGAAAGAACAAAGAGTAGTGTTTTGTCTTTTACTAGATGCTATGTTCTGAGTTTCTTGAGAATCTCTATGCAGTAAAATACTGCTATTTTGCACCAACTGGCACTTCCCCTATGACAGTTTTATGAATGGCATGTCCTTAATCTGTAAAGAAAGCTTTGTCATCTAAGGCAGTGCTTTTCTAAGTATGGTACCCTTAATTGGCAGCATCAGCATCACCGGCCATATCCCAGATCTACTGGACAATGGTCATGGATTTTGGAGCCCAGGAATTCACACAGATTTGTAACGCATTCAAACTGTGAGAACCATCAGCTGAACTCTCCAATATGGTAGACACTAGCCACATAGGATATTTAGATTTGCATTTAAATTAATTAAAATAGAATAGAATAACTCGGCTCTTCAGTTATTTTAGTCACATTTCAAGTACTTAAATGGCACATTTTGTCAATGGCTGCAATGTCAAAGAGTAAAGACACAGAACTGATTATTGAGATTTTCTTTGGAGAACGTTGCCTATCAAGGCAATGATTCACACAACTGCTGAGTTTATCATGCTGCTTTCAATTATTCCAAAACTCCTAAGATCTGCACCTTTTTACTTTCTTCTCATTACTTCTTTTTTTATTAGCTTTTTAAAATTTATTTTCTATTGAAGGATAATTGCTTTACAGAATTTTACTGTTTTCTGTCAAAGCCCAGCATGAATCAGCCATAGGAATACATATACCCCCTCCCTTTTGACCCTCCCTCCTCTTTCCCTCCCCATCCCACCCCTCTAGGTTGATTACAAAGCCGCTGTTTGAGTTTCCTGAGCCATAAAGCAAATTCTCGTTGGATATCTATTTTACATATGGTAATGTAAGTTTCAATGTTATTCTTTCCATACATCTCACCCTCTCCTACTCTCTCTCCACATCCATAAGTCTATTCTCTATGTCTATTTCTCCATTGTTGCCCTGTAAATAAATTCTTCAGTACCATATTTCTAGATTCCATATATGTGTTAGAATAAAATGTTTATCTTTCTCTTTCTGATTTACTTCACTCTGTATAATAGGTTCTAGATTCATCCACCTCATTAGAACTGACTCAAATGTGTTCCTTTTTATGGCTGAGTAATATTCCATGGTGTATATGTACCATGCCTTCTTTATCCATTCATCTGTTGATGGACATCTAGATTGCTTCCATGTTCTAGCTACTATAAACAGTGCTGCAACGAACAATGGGATACATGCGTCTTTTTCAATTTTGGTTTCCTCAGGGTATATGCCTAGGACTTAGATTGCTGGGTCATAGGTGGTTTTATTTCAATTTTTTAAAAGCATCTCCAACCATCATCCATAGTGGTTATATCAATTTACATTTCCATCAACAGTGCAAGAGTGTTCCCTTTTCTCCACACCCTCTCCAGCATTTATTGTTTGTAGACTTTTTGATGATGGCCATCCTGACCGGTGTGAGGTAATATTTCACTGTAGTTCTGATTCACATTTCTCTAATAATGAGTGATGTTGAGCATCTTTTCATGTGTTTGTTACCCATCCGTATGTCTTCTTAGGAGAAATGTCTGTTTAGGTCTTTTCCCCACTTTTTGATTGGGTTGTTTGTTTTTCTGGTATTGAGTTGTATGAGCTGCATGTATATTATGGAAATTAATCCTGTCAGCTGTTTCATTTTCTATTATTTTCTCCCATTCTGAGGCTTGTCTTTTCACTTTACTTATGTTTCCTTTGCTGTGCAAAAACTTTTAAGTTTAATCAGGTCCCACTTGTTTCTTTTCTTTTTATTTCCATTAATCTAGGAGGTGGGTCATAGAAGATCTTGCTTTGATTTATGTCATCAAGTGTTCTGCCTATGTTTTCCTCTAAGAGTTTTATAGTTTCTGGTCTTACATTTAGGTCTTTAATCCATAGTGTTTTAATTTCATTCATTTACGTGTAGCTGTCCAGTTTTCCCAGGATCACTTATTGAACAGATTGTCTTGCAGTTCAGTTCAGTTGCTTAGTCGTGTCCAACTCTTTGCAGCCCCATGGACTGCAGGATGCCAGGCCTCCTTGTCCATGACCAGCTCCCGGAGTTTACCCAAACTCATGTCCATTGAGTCGGTGATGCCATCCAACCATCTCATCCTCTGTTGTCCCCTTCTCCTCCTGCCTTCAATCTTTCTCAACATCAGGGTCTTTTCAAATGAGTCAGCTCTTTGCATCAGAGCTGCAAAATATGGTCAAAGTACTGGAGTTTCAGATTCAACATCAGTCCTTCCAATGAACACCCAGGACTGGTTTCCTTTAGGATGGACTGATTGGATCTCCTTGCAGTCCAAGGGACTCTCAAGAGTCTTCTCCAACACCATAGTTCAAAAGCATCAATTCTTTGGTGCTCAGCTTTCGTTATAGTCCAATTCTCATATCCATATATGACTACTTGAAAAACCATAGCCTTGACTTGACAGACCTTTGTTGACAAAATAATGTCTCTGCTTTTTAATATGCTGTCTAGCTTGGTCATAACTTTACTTCCAAGGAGTAAGTGTCTTTTAATTTCATGTCTGCAGTCACCATCTGCAGTGATTTTGGAGCCCCCCAAAATAAAGTCAGCCACTGTTTCCACCATTTCCCCATCTATTCCCTTTGAAGTGATGGGATGGATGCCATGATCTTAGTTTTCTGAATGTTGAGCTTTAAGCCAACTTTTTCACTCTCTTCTTTCATCAAGAGGCTCTTTAGTTCTTTGGGTTTTCTTTGCCCCATTGTATTTTCTTGCCTCCTTTGTCAAAAATAAGGTACCCATAGGTGCATGGGTTTATTTCTGGGCTTTCTATCTTGTTCCGTTGGTCTATATTTCTGTTTTTGTGCCAGTACCATACTGTCTTGATGACTGCAGCTTTGCAGTATAATCTGAAGTCAGGAAGGTTGATTCCTCCAGTTCCATTCTTCTTTCTCAAGACTGCTTTGGCTACTTGGGGTCTTTTGTGTTTCCATATGAATTGTGAAATTTTTTGTTCTAGTTCTGTGAAAAATGCCATTGGTAATTTGATAGGAATCATATTGAATCTATAGATTGAATTTGGTACTATAGTCATTTTCACAATATTAATTCTTCCCACCCAGGAACATGGAATATCTATCCATCTATTTATGTTGTCTTTGATTTCTTTCATTAGTGTCTTATAACTTTCTGTGTACAGTTCTTTTGTCTCCTTAGGTAAGTTTATTCCTAGATATTTAATTATTTTTGTTGCAATGTGAATGGAATTGATTCTTTAATTTCTGTTTCTGATTTTTCATTGTTAGTATGTAGAAATGCACGTGATTTCTGTGTATTGATTTTGTATCCTGACACTTTGCTAAATTCACTGATTAGCTCTAGTAATTTTCTGATACTATCTTTAGGGTTTTCCATGTACAGTATCATGTCATCTGCAAACAATGAGAAATTTACTTCTTCTTTTCCAATCTGAATTCCTTTTATTTCTTTTTCTTCTCTGATTGCTGTAGCTAGGACTTCCAAAACTATGCTGATTAATAGTGGCAAAAGGGGACACCCTTGTCTTGTTCCTGATCTTAGGGGGAATGCTTTCAGCTTTTCACCACTGAGAATAATGTTTGCTGTAGGCTTATCATATAGGGCCTTTACTATGTTGAGGTAGCTTCCTTCTGTGCCCATTTTTTGAAGAGTTTTAATCATAAATGGGTGCTGAATTTTGTCAAAGGTATTTTCTACATCTATTGAGATGATCATATGGTTTTTATCTTTCAATTTGTTAATATGATGTATCACATTGATTGATATGTGTATATTGAAGAATCCTTGCATCCCTGGAATAAACCCAAATAGATCATTGTGTATGAGCTTTTTGATGTGTTTCTGAATTCTGTTTGCTAAAAGTTTTTGTTGAGAATTTTTGCATCTATGTTCATCAGTGATATTGGCAAGTAGTCTTCTTTTTTTGTGTTGACTTTGTTTGGTTTTGGTGTCAGGGTGATGGTAGCTTTGTAGAATGAGTTTGGAAGTGTTCCTTCCTCTGCAAGTTTTTGAAAGTGTTTTAGAATCATAGGCATTGGCTCTTCTCTAAATGTTTGATAGAATTCTCCTGTGAAGCCATCTGGTCCTGGGCTTTTGTTTTTTGGGAGACTTTGATCACAGCTTCAATTTTTTGTGTTTGCAATTGGGTTGTTCATAATTCCTATTTCTTCCTGGCTCAGTCTTGGAAAATTGAACTTTTCTAAGAATCTGTCCATTTCTTCCAGGTTATTTACTTTATTGCCATATAGTTGTTCATAATAGTCTGTTATAATCCTTTGTATTTCTGCTTTGTCTGTAGTAACCTCTCCTTTTTCATTTCTAATTTTGTTGATTTGATTCGTCTCTCTTTTTTTCTTGAAGAGTTTGTCTAAAGGTTTGTAAATTTTTATCTTCTCAAATAACCAGCTTTTAGTTTTATTAATCTTTACTATTGTTTCTTTCATTTTTAAAATTTATTTCTGCTCAGATCTTTATGATTTCTTTTCTTCTATTAATTTTGGGATTTTTTTGTTCTTTTTCCAGTTGTTTTAGGTGTAAAGTTAGGTTGTCTATTCAATGTTTTTTCTTGATTCTTGAGGTAGGATTGTATTGCTATAACCTTCCCCCTTAGAACTGCTTTTGTTACATCCCATCGGTTTTGAGTTGTCATGTTTTCATTGTCATTTGTTTCTAGAATTTTTTTGATTTCCCTTTTGATTTCTTTAGTAACCTGTTGGGTATTTAGAAATGTGTTGTTTAATCTCCACGTTTTTGTGTTTCTTACGGTTTTTTTCTTGTAATTGATATCTAGTCTCATAGTATTGTGGTTGGAGAAGATGCTTGATATGATTTCAATCTTCTTAAATTTACTGAGGTTTGATTTGTGCCCCAGATGTGGTCTCTTTTGAAGAATGTTCCATGTGAACTTGAAAAGAAGGTTCTCTTCTGGATTTGGATGGGATGTCCTGAAGATATCAATGAGATCCATCTTATCTAATGTATCATTTAAGACTTGTGTTTCCTTATTAATTTTCTGTTTTGATGATCTGTCCATTGGTATGCTTGAGGGGTGTTAATGTCTCCTACTATTATTGCGTTACTGTCAGTTTCTCTTTTTAAGTCTGTTAGTGCTTGTCGTCTTGTGTACTGAGGTGCTCTTAAGTTGGGTGCATAGATATTTACAATTGTCATGTCTTCCTCTTGGATTGAGCCCTTGACCATTATGCAGTGTCCTTCCTTATCTCTTGTAATCTTTATTTTAAGGTCTATTTTGTCTGATATGAGGATTGCTTCTCCAGCTTTATTTTGCTTCACATTTGCATGGAATATATTTTTCCATCCTCTCACTTTCAGTCTATATGTCTCTTTAGGTCTGAAGTCAGTTTCTTGTAGACAGCATATACATGAGTCTTGTTTTTGTATCCATTCAGCCAGTCTGTGTCTTTTGCTTGGAGCATTAATCCATTTACATTTAAAGTAATTATTGATATATACATGTTCCTATTGCCATTTTCTTAATTGTTTGGGGTTGCTTTTGTAGATCTTTTTTCTTCTCTTATATTTCTTGACTATATAAGTCCATTTAACATGTATTCTAAAGCTGATTTGGTGGTTCTGAATCCTCTTAACTTTTATTTGTCTGAAAAGCTTATTTCTCCATCTATTTTGAGTGAGATCCTTGCTGGGTACAGTAATCTTGGTTGTAGATTTTTCCCTTTCAGTACTTTAAATATATCCTGCCTTTCCCTTCTGGCGTGCAGAGTTTCTGCTGAAAGATCAGCTGTTAAGCGTATGGGGTTTCCCTTGTATGTTACTTGTTGCTTCTCCCTTGCTGCTTTTAATATTCTTTGTGTTTAATCTTTCTTAGTTTGATTAGTATGTGTCTTGGCGTGTTTCTCCTTGGGTTTATCCTGTTTGGGACTCTTTGTGCCTCTTGGAGTTAATTGACTATTTCCTTTTTCACGTTGGGGAAATTTTGAACTACAATCTCTTCAAAAATTTTCTCATAACCTTTCTCTTTCTCTTCTTCTTCTGGGACACCTATAATTCAAATGGTGGTACATTTGATATTGTCCCAGAGGTCTCTGAGACTATCTTCAGTTCTTTACATTCTTTTTACTTTATTCTGCTCTACAGAAGTTATTTCTACCATTTTATCTTGCAGCTCACTGATTAATTCTTCTGCTTCAGATATTCTGCTATTGATTCCTTCTCAGTTCAGTTCAATTCAGTCACTCAGTCATGTCCGACTCTGCAACTCCATGACTCACAGCAAGCCAGGCCTCCCTGTCCATCACCAACTACCAGAGTTTACTCAAACTCATGTCCATCGAGTTGGTGATGCCACCCAGCCATCTCATCCTGTCATCCCCTTCTCCTCCTGCCTGCAATACCTCCCAGCATCATGGTCTTTTCCAATGAATCAGCTCTTCGCATCAGGTGGACAAAGTATTGGAGTGTCAACTTCTGCATAAGTCCTTCCAATAAACACCCAGGACTGATCTCCTTTAGGATGGACTGGGTGAATCTCCTTGCAGTCCAAGGGACTCTCAAGAGTCTTCTCCAACACCACAGTTTAACAGCATCAATTCTTCGGCGCTCAGCTTTCTTTATAGTCCTGCTCTCACATCCATGCATGACTAGAGGAAAAACCATAGCTTTGACTAGATGGACCTTTGTTGGCAAAGTAATGTCTCTGCTTTTTAATAGACTGTCTAGGTTGGTCATAGCTTTTCTTCCAAGGAGCAAGTGTCTTTTATTTATTTATTTATTTATTTAGCAAGTGTCTTTTAATTGCATGGCTGCAGTCTCCATCTGCAGTGATTTTGGAGCCTCCCCAAAATAAAGTCTGTCACTGTTTCCATTGTTTCCCCATCGATTTGCCATGAAGTAATGGGTCCAGATGCCATGATCTTAGTTTTATGAGTGTTGGGTTTTAAGCCAACTTTTTCACTGTCCTCTTTCATCAAGAGGCTCTTTAGTTTGTCTTCACTTTCTGCCATAAGGGTGGTGTCATCTGCATATCTGAGGTATTGATATTTCTCCTGACAATCTTGATTCCAGCTTGGACTTCATCCAGCCCGGCATTTCTCATGATATACTCTGCATATAAGTTAAATAACAGGGTGACAATATACAGTCATGTTATGTGTATAATCATGGGAGCCCCACTCCTAAAGATGCCTAGCCAGTGTGCCTAAGAGAAGGTCCAAGAATTTGCATGTCTATTAAGCTTCCAAGTGATACTTATGCTCTTGGTCTATGAGCCCTGCTGGTCTAGGGTTCTGTGGGATCCTCAGGGTTTGAACTTCAGGAAATCCCTTGATTACTACTGGATTAGAGGCAGGGAAAATGCCCAGGAATAATAATGATAACCTGGAGTAACACAGTGCAATGAGAAGCTGAAGATGTTTTAGCATATGGAATAACTAAGACTAGTGGGTCATAGGTCCAATTAGGAGCTTTGAAAACAAACATCTTATCTCACAGGAGTGTACATTTTCAGCTTTTCATTATCCTTCATTTTCACCCCTCCCTCCTTTCAATTCTCATTTTTTTTAAAATCTTGCTTAAATGATTATCATATAGTCACAACCACACCTTTGCATATACTCTCACTGCCTTGCCCCCAACCCCACATTTCATTGTACTTTATCTTTTACTTTACAATGTTACTTTATTAATCCTCATACTATATTACAACATAAATATATTGAATGATTGAAAATTAAAGCTAAATCAAATATATGAGCTATAATGTTCAAAGTGTATTTTCTAATTAATACCAAGGACTACATGCATGCATAATTATATGTAAATTAGGTACTTTGAATTTTTATAGCTGATTTGCAATATTGTTTTAGCTTCAGATGCAAATCAAAGTGATTCAGTTACATATATATTATATATATATATGTATACATATATGTATGTGCTTAGCCACTCAGTCATGTCTGACTCTTTGTGACCCCATGGACTATAGCCCACCAGGCTCCTCTGTCCATGGGGTTTCTCCAGGCAAGAAGAAATGGGTTGCCATTTCCTTCTCCAACATATATGTATGCATTAGGTTATTTTCCATTATAGGTTATTACAAATCATTGAATATATCATTGTACTTATTTTGATATTAAAAAACCTCTTGGTTAAACCCAGTCCTCTGACCATATGTTTTCTGCATTTCAGAAAAGCACAAAGCAGCGATGCTTATGATGAGGGTACTTTAACTTTACCAGTGCTAGCATCCACTGGGTCCACAGTGCAGTCTGCTGCTTTTCTGGCCCATTCTCTCTCTCACCCTCTGTCTTCTCTGTTCCATGGAGCATGGAACTCAGCAAAAAGCCATCTATGAACCATGAAGCAGGTCTTCACCAAGCACAGAATCTGTCAGCACCTTGCTCTTGGACTTCTCAGCCTCCAGAATCAAGAGAAATAGACCTCTTTCTATTTGTAAGCTACCCAGTCTGCAATATTTTGTTATAGCAGCCCAAACAGACTGAGATAAAGAGCTATCTGCAGATTTTACCTCTGAAAACTTTTGCCCTGGTCTGGCTATGCTGAGTCTGTATTTTACAACTTACACATCTCTAGGGCTCTGCAAGGTCCTCAGGGTTTGAACTTCAGGAAACCCCCTGTGAGCAGACTGCCTGAATGAAGTCACTTCCTCACTGCTTTTTTTGAAAGCCTCAGGTCAGCCCTGTGGATATTTAAGCTCAGCTCAACTCCTGCTGAGGGAGCCATGGTGAGAGATGGAGGGGATTTGTTGCATCAGGAGCTTTAAGAACAGAGTATTTACATTGACACAGAGCATCAGCCGGTTATGGAGACAAGGGAATCTAGAATGCGGTGTTTTAGTGCCCCATATAAATTTTACATTCTGCTGGCCTGCGTGTCATAAACGTGTTTTTCCCTCTTCTTATATATTCAGTCTAATGATTGGATCTGGGGGTTTTGAATTTTTTCCTTAGGCATTTTTCTCACAACAAATTATCTTTCTTCTTTTTTCTTCAAAAGAGATGATAAATCTGAATTGTTTCAAAGGCTTCTAGGCTGTTATTTTTAAAACTATTTACTAAAATTAATTTGATATTATTAATACTTTGAAAAAATCCTCATTTGATGTTTTAACTAAGAAAAAAACTCATTTTTTAACTGAGATATTTTAGAAGTCACAGGAACATTTTAACTCCAACTGATACACTGTTTGGAAAAAAATATTATTCTACTATTAAAAAGGTAACCAAGCAATAAATTATGCCAGTTGCTTTTTAATAGGGAATGAATAAATAAAATCAATGTTTCTACTTGTCAGAATCAGACACTGTTTTAATGTGTTTAACACACAGCATCTACTTTAGTCTTCACAACTATGCATTATTAACCAGATTTTATAGATTATGGCAATAAGCACAGTGTTTATATGACTCTAGGCAAATTCTACATTTAGTGGCAGGACTGGGATGGAGCTTAATTTTTCTGTTCTTGGTCCTACATGCCCAAACACCATGTATGTGTGACTAGGCTGAACTATGTTTTCCAGAATTCTTTCTTAAATATTTTCAGTTAGAAGGGGTCACCTGAGAGGTGTTGGTGGGAGCCTGGGGAGCAGGTGAAGGAGCAGCCCCACCGCAGGTCCTGCGTGGTGTCACTGACCTCAGTGGCTCCCCTCCTGGGCGGGAGGCAGCAACTGGATCTGAAACTGCTAGCGACCTGGTTCTTAGACTTTTTAACCAACATAAATTGATAAGAGACTAGACTAGAAATTCAGACGAGGCTTTATTGGAATTGGTGCTGCAGCAGGAGGGAGTGAAAAACAACAGGTTCCTTTGCTCACTTTCTGAGGGGGAGTGGCAAGCTGGTTCCTTATATGGGTTAGGGCTGGGGCTGGGCTGGGCTTCCCAGGCGGCACAGTGGAAAAGAATCCGCCTGCCAATGCAGGAGAGACGGGTTCAATCCCTGGGTCAGGAAGATCCCCTGGAGAAGGATACAACAAATCACTCCAGTATTCTTACCTGGGAAACCCCAGGGACAGAGGAGCCTGGCAGGCTACAGCCCATGGGTTTGCAAAGAGTCAGACAGGACTTAGCTACCACACAGCAAAGAGCAAAGGGGCTGGCCCGGGCTCAGACCAGAGGGCCGGGCTGGGGGTCTGCCCACCGCCTCGCGGTGCCGCTCGCAGGGATCCGGAACTGTGTCCCGCTTTTGCTCCCAGCTCCTCAGAAGCGGTAGTTGGGTTTTTGGTCTTTTTGCATATTTGTTGTTAATACTTTGCCCCAGTTGCCCACACATATGCTTATTTTTAGTCCCTTATAGTTTCCTGGCATTCTCTTGCTTGCCAGATGCAAACACTGCAGCTAAGAGTCCCAGGTCCCAGACTGTCTCACAACTTCCCCACTTTCTTCTGAATCTTTCTTTAACTTTCTGGACTCCCAGAAAAAGTGTGAGCTTAGGCTGTCATTAAGGACTCCAGCTTCTGCAGGTGTGTGTATATACACATCATATAAAGTTTCCAAATACAGATCCCATATATATTTCATATACACCCTCTATATATCCATATATATAATATATATGTGTGGATATACTGTGTATGTATTAAATAAAGATCAAAACTCTTCATGGTTCTGCTTCTCTGATTGAACCCTGAGTGGTCCAACTGCATTAAAAACTGCATTATAAACAGTTTGTAAACTGTTTATATTATAAATATAAAATATTTTATAAAATATAAAATATTATAAATTATTTTCTATTATAAACCTGATTCTACTGAAATAATAAATGCCATATGAAATTTTATTCATTTTATAAAGTTGAATTATTCCTTAATGAGACTACTGCTTTGAACCAGAGTTATTTTCTTTAGTTCTTTCTTTCAGAAGAATGAATGAATGGATGAATTTATTAAAATGACATTTGAAATAAATGTTTTGTTAAAATATGAGATGCTATTACTTTGTTACTTTTACATCATTATGGGCAAAACAAATCCTTTCTGTTTGGACAAATCATGTAAATAATTGTCACTCATTTTTCTTACAACTCCAATGTCAAAAGTCAAGAGTCAAAGTAAATCTTGAGGAGTCTTTCCCTCTTCTGCTCAGCATCTAAATTTGCATGCTCCTGGACCCTTATCCTTAAGGGAACTATGTAATGAAACATCGTTTCACCTCTGCAGTGGCAGAAATATGTTGTTTGTCTTTCTTTTTGTGTATGCACCATGAATACCTGTGAGTTACCTGAGTGTTCTTGAACAATCTTGTACACTAACCCTTTACATATACTTACAGCAGCATCTTTAGACCACAACGAAATCTAACCTGAAACAAATCTAGTCTTAACCGGCACAATAATCTTGGCCATTCTTCCTTAATTTGAAAAGACAAATGTGCTTTCCCAAAATATGTTTATATTTTAAAAATATATATGTTCTCTATTCAGGACTCAAAACATTATCCTGCTAATGAGCAAAAATGGCTGTAACCTGTGAAACTACATGCAAAGCTGTGCTTGTTCTGCCTGCCTGACATGGTTAGATGTAAGCTGAAGAGAGCAAATGAGAACATACATCTCCAGGCTACCTGACACTCATCATGTAGAAATGCATAGCTGATACTTGTCTTATTAGATAAAATAGATAAAATAATCCATCCTGAAAAAATTTAATGTTTTCATCAAGCAAGTTGAAAATGATGCAAGCATATTTCTCCGTTGATTCTTTGCATAATTGGTCTTGATCCACACTGAGATTTATTACTCTCTACTCTCCAAGTACATGAGTAACCTGATTTGTTTCTCACCACTTGCACTTTTATCATCCCGGTCAAAGGCACCATTTTATCTTCACCTGAATCACTGCAGTAGCCTCCTTGTTTCTCCCTCCATCTGCATTCCACAAAACAGTTGGAGAATCCCTTTTAGAATCAAGTCACATTGTATCACTCCTCTGTTCGAAGTGCTTCATCAGTGTCTGTTTATGTCACTTGAAGGCAAGGCCAAATGTTGGATCATGATTCACCTGTTTGTCTTGAATCCCTTGCTAGAAAATAGGAGGGCAGGGATGTTTGTTTTTGTCGTTGTTGCTGTTTTACCCTCAGAACCTCAATCAGCGTTTGAGACAGATAGGTGCTTAATAGGATTTCCCAGGTGGCACTAGTGGTTAAGATAATAGCTATGCAAGGACCCAATGAATGAACTTTGAAGTTAAAGGGAAGTGAGACTGGCATCAGGAATAACAAATTATGTATTTCTAAAGATAATAGCTCAACCAGTATCCATATATTCAGTGAAGCACCCAGAAGACATCTGTCTCTAGTTGCCTTCCCCAATGTAACTACTGTCATGCTGTATTATGGAAACTACCTCTTTCCTGGAATGTAAATCTAAGCATTTTTTATTAGAGAAGGATCTCACGTAAAAATAGCCCTTCTTTGATATAAAACTTTCTCTTTTTTAAGTGAAAAAGTGATCTCACTAACAGTTAATAGAGCATGCTTTTTGAATTGCGTTCCTTTTGCCAGATACTGAAAATTGCATCATTTCCTGTCAAGTTTGTCTGGAGACTGATGGCATGATTTCATGTTTGTTTAAAATGACAGTATCCTCATGGCTATGGTATAAGGTTGGCCTCTATATAAAATAATCACACTTAAAATGAACCTAAAATCTGGATCTCCATATTACCGGATGTCAAGTAACAATTTCTATACTAAACTATATTTCTATAACTCTACTATCCTCATGTGTAAATATATGCAAAGATAATCCACAGATTTTGTTTTAAAAAATAGAGTGCTTAAGAATGTTTTTAAAGGCTGGGGTTGTTACACAGAAATATATCTTGTGACATTTTAATTCTTTCTATTATACAAATTTGTAACAGGATTGCTCAAAGGAACTTAACAAGACTCAAAGTAATTATTCTCATCCATCTCCCTGAAGATATATAAATCTTACATTAAAGAGTTTGCAAGTTATGGAAATATATTGTCTCTATAAAATACATTCAGCATCAGAAGGATTCAGATGAGGCTTTGGAATAATAATTTTGAGAAACCCAACTGATCTAAATTAGCACTCACCAATATTGCCCAGGAAATCGTGCTATAGGTCTTTCACTCCATGTTTCTGTCTCTTCCATAAGTAGATTATGCTAATAGGTGCCAAGAGATTCATATCTCCAACAGGCTGAGATTGGCTAGGGTTACTTTCAATTCCTTTTCTCTCAAAGGGCAGACATCATAACCCAAAGCATTTTCATTATGATTCGCTTAACAAGACAATATGTGGCAGGAAAACTGCCTATCAATAATATTTAGTGAGTATTCATTCTGGACAAGCTTTGTAATGTGGTTTTGGAGAAGAAAGGCAAATAAAAGATGTCATGATCTTTCTTTATAGACACTCGAGCGAAAATTAGCATTCCCCTTCTCCTTTTTTTAGTGACACATGAGGTATAGAGTAATTCCCCATGTAGTCAGGTATCACTAAGTATAACTTATTCTTGAACATATACTAGATCTTAAATCCTTACCTCCACATTTTCTGAAGAAACTGTAAACTGTATACGTAAAGCACATGAACAGACCAATAAATAAACATGAAAATAAACAAGAAAATCTACCTTGAGAAGAGAATATTTGACCTCTTTCCAGCATTATTTGCTCTGGCTCCCTCTATTGATAAAATTATGATAACAAGAGTACTGATTTTATACATAGATGTGAGTATGAAATGAGATAAAACACAAAGATCATAACATAAAATCAGCGCTCAAAAAATTATTAAATACTAAATATTACTACTTTAATAATAAAGTAGTATTAAAGTATTATTGATAGTATTATTATTATGTGTGTGCTCAGTCACTCAATTGTGTCTGACTCTTTATGACTCCATGGATTGTAGACTACCAGTCTCCTCTGTCCATGGAGTTTTCCAGGCAAGAATACTAGAGCAGGTCCCCATTTCCTATTCCAGAGGGTCTTCCTGACCCAGGGATTGAACCTGTGTCTCTTGTGTCTCCTGCATTGTCAGATTACCACTGTGCCACCTGGAAAACCCTTCTTATTATTATACTTTATTATTAAAGTAGTAAGAATAGCAGTAGTAGCAGCAGCAGCCCCTCTAAAAATAGGAGGCTTAGTAGTCAATTCATGAACAAGAATTGAGTATGTTTTATATGTCAGACAGGGTACTAGGTCCTGGAAAAATGAAAATAAACCACATATTCCATATCCTTGATTTTACTTAGGTTTTAGCAAAATACAAACATACTACAAAATACAAAGATACAAATAGAATGTGATAAGTATTCTGATTACATTTGATAAGGTGTTATAAGAGTACATAGAAGGTCATTGCTTGGCAGATGTCACATATTTACTGACATTTTTATATTGTCTACTTAAATCTAGACAAAACTTTAATTCGAATTTATTCTTGTCATTTTTGATAGGATAGCAACCATTGCTACCCAGTGAACTTATTTGAATTGTATGGCCAGTACATTGATCAGCTACCACATACAGAATCTTTCTCAAAGTTACCAGGACTTCAACATATACCCTTGTGACAGAAGATTACAATTCACATTGGTTATACAACCAACAATCCATTACAATGAATGTTCAATGAGTCGATATCATACAGTATTTTTGTAAGATGGGATTTCACTGGTGCAGAAACTCTAGGGACATAATCCAGCACCACTGTTCAGAGTGTTATTTTGACTGCAACTGGTTTTTCATTTAAATGGTCTTGAGGCTAGATAATGTGATTCCACCTGTATAAGCTACAATAAAAATGCAAAGTAATATTTCAGGTTTCTTGTAGTTCTGCTATTTATTTGGAATAAATCCATGATAAAACCATTTAAATTTTCTTAAATGAGTAAAATTAGCAACTATAAAAAATACTAACTTTGTAAATAAAATTCTAATATCTTAGTTTTCCATCAGTTACACCCACAGATAACTTGTCATATCCCATCCAACTAAAGAGTATGTGGACAAAATGCACTCTGCACAGCCAGAGACACTGGAGGTATACTAAGTGCATACCCCTCTGTCATCCATTGCAAACATTTCTTTGGAAATAAATCTTGTTAATGAGAGCCATAGTAACAGCATCTTTGTTTTCAACTTCCTTGTATTTTAGGATGAAAATTCATAAGCAATAATTACATTGCCTTTTGGAAGGCACTAAAATATCAGCTGGCAGTTTGACAGGAGGTGGAGTTTTGTACATCTTCAAATAGTAGTATTAGCAACTGATGATGAACATTTCTTAGCAGGAGAGGCCTGATTATTATTATTTTTACTAATTAGAAATGGGGCATGCATGCTATACAAATTGATGACCATGGTTTAAATTGGCTGCAGAACCCTCACTGATGGTCTTGCAATTCGACAATAAAAAAATAAATCATCTGATTTTAAAATGAGCAACAGATCTGAATAGACATTTCTTTAAGGAAGATGAAAAAATGGCCAATAGCACAAGACAATTACTTGATACCATTATTTATTAGGGGGCCTTCCCTGATGACTCAAATGGTAAAGAATTCGCCTGTAATGCAGGAAACCCGGGTCTGATCCCTGGGTCAGTAAGATCCCTTGGAGCAGGGAATGGCTACTCACTCCATCTTTTTTGCCTGGAGAATTTCATGGACAGAGGAGCCTGGAGGGCTACAGTCCATGGGGTTGCAAAGAGTCAGACACATGGGCAACTAACAAAGTAATTAGGGAAATTCACATCAAAGTCATGAGGGCAACACCACCACATAACCCTTAGAATTGTTATACTACTACTAATAATAAAAAGAAATTGAAGAGTATGTCTTGATATGAGATGTGGAGAAAATGAAATCCTTATATATAGTCAGTGGGGATGTCTATAATGTAGCAGCCAGTCTGCAAAACAGTTAACAATTCCTCAAATGCTAAATGCAAAGTTCCCATAAGACTCAGCAATTCTTAGGTATATAACCAAGAGAAATGAAATAATATGTAAAAGTAAAACTTACACATAAATTTTATAGCAGCATTATTTATAACATAAAAATTGAAACAACCTCAAATATCCATCAATTGGCAAATGGAAAAATAAACTGTGGTCAGTTCAGTTCATTCACTCATCGTGTCCAGCTCTTTGCGACCCATGGACTGCAGCATGCCAGGCTTCCCTGTCTATTACCAACTCCCAGAACCTACTCAAATTCATGTCCATCACATCGGTGATACCATCCAACCATCTCATCCTCTGTCATCCGTTTCACCTCCCACCTTCAATCTTTCCCAGCATCAAGGTCTTTTCAAATGAGTCAGTTCTTTGCATCAGGTGGCCAAAGTATTGGAGCTTCAGCTTCAGTTCTTCCAGTGAATGTTCAGGACTGATTTCCTTTAGGATGGACTGGTTGGATCTCAGTGCAGTCCAAGGGACTCTCAAGAGTCTTCTCCAATACCAGAGTTCAGTTCAGATCAGTTCAGTCACTCAGTTGTGCCCAACTCTTTGCGACCCCATGAATTGCAGCACACCAGGCCTCCCTGTCTACCACCAACTCCTGGAGTCCACCCAAACCCAAGTCCATTGAGTCGGTGATGCCATTCAACTATCTCATCCTCTGTCATCCCCTTCTACTCCTGCCCTCAATCTTTCCAAGCATCAGGGTCTTTTCAAATGAGTCAGCTCTTCACATCAGGTGGCCAAAGTACTGGAGTTTCAGCTTCAACATCAGTTCTTCCAACATCAGACCCAGGATCACCTTTAGGATGGACTGGTTGGATCTCCTGGCAGTCCAAGGGACTCTCAAGAGTCTTCTCCAACACCACAGTTCAAAAGCATCAATTCTTTGGTTCATAGTCTAACTCTCACATCCATACATGACCACTGGAAAAACTATAGCCTTGACTAGACGGACCTTTGTTGACAAAGTAATGTCTCTACTTTTTAATATGCTGTCTAGGTTGGTCATAACTTTCCTTCCAAGGAGTAAGCCTCTTTTAATTTCATGGCTGTAATCACCATCTGCAGTGATTTTGGAGCCCAGAAAATAAAGTCAGCCACTGTTTCCACTGTTTCCCCATCTATTTGTCATGAAGTGATGGGACCAGATGCCATGACCATAGTTTTCTGAATGTTGAGCTTTAAGCCAACTTTTTCACTCTCTTCTTTCACTTTCATCAAGAGGCTCTTTAGTGCTTCTTCACTTTGTGCCATAAGGGTGGTGTCATCTGCATATCTGAGGTTATTGATATTTCTCCAGGCAATCTTGATTCCAGCTTGTGCTTCCTCCAGCCCAGCATTTCTCATGATGTACTCTGCATATAAGTTAAATAAGCAGGGTGACAATATACAGCCTTGACATACTCCTTTTCCTACTTGGAACTGGTCTGTTCCATGTCCAGTTCTAACTGTTGTTTCCTGATCTGCATACAGGTTTCTCAAGAGGCAGGTGAGGTGGTCTGGTATTCCCATCTCCTTCAGAATTTTCCACAGTTTATTGTATATATTAGATTAGTATATATATTTGTATTATATATAATATATAGTATATATATTAGTATTATATATGTGTACATATGTAGATAGTATATTAGTTTGGCTAACTAATAAGTTTATATCTCTAATCATAGTAAATTACTTATGTAAGTTAATATTTAAGGAATACAGTTTTAAATTATTGCTAAGAATTCACCAGTAACCCGGGAGACTTGGGTTCGATCTCTGGGTTGGGAAGATCTCCTGGAGGAGGGCATGGCAACCCACTCCAGTATTCTTGCCTGGAGAATCCCCAGGGACAGAGGAGTTTGCCGGGCTACAGTCCATTGGATGGCAAAGAGTCAAATGACTGAGCGACTAAGTACTGGCAAGTGTTAATTTACTTACAAAGTAAATTGAGATTTTATTTTATTTATTTATTTTTTTTGGAAGAAGAGCCTCAAGGCTTTATTTTTTTTTCCCAGTGGGTTTTGTCATACATTGATATATTGAGATTTTAAATGTCCGTAAGTGTAACGAGGGGAAAGAGAAGGTAATATTCTCTTATGAGAGAGAGAATGCTATACTTCCTACTCTTAACTGGAAAACAGGACTGCAAAGGTGACAAGTATATGAAAAAGTCTATATATAAGCCAAATGAGTTAAGAGCTCCAACAAATGCAAAGGAAAGTAACAAAATCAAATGAGCAATATTAACTCAGATAGGAAAGATCAAAGAAGAGTTGATCAAAGAAGAAGATATTTGAGCTGCAACAGTATAAGAAAATAAAATTTTTATTTTTTTATTTAAAAAATTCTGTTCTCTCTTTATTAAAAAGTTTCATTTTCACTCTAGCTTTGGGGTATTTTACAATATTTAGATTTACTTCTAATAATCTAGAGTAATTACTCATATAAACACACTGGAAAATAAATGTCAAGTTTGGTTGATTACAATCACTTTTTAAGCATATATAATTGAAAGCCAACAAAGTATATTATTTACTAAGCACACAGGAAACGCAAAAGAAATCTGCAGGGGTTGCCTTTTCATTGCTCAGTTACCATGTTCACATTCCTGATACAATTTCTGTGTAAGAACTAAATATAGTAAACATGACAATAGTATAAAACAAATGAAAATAAAAAATTAGCCCAAATATGATTGGAGGGTTAGCTTACTTGAGCTAAATCTTGCAAAATAAACAATTGCCCCTTCCTGTAAGTGTTGAATACTAAATCTTACCTTGATTTATGGTGTTGGAAAATTACAAAGGCATGCTTTTTAATATATATGCTCAGTAAGGCTGAATAGCTTACTAATGCACTGTATTCCCTAATGAACCAACCAATTTGATAACTTTGCCAATGCCAGCTTTCAAACAAAGCAGCCCCTCATTGACATTCCAGGGCAGTAGCTAATAACAATTAGATTTCATCCTAGCATTGTATCTCGTCATTGTCATCCCAACAAGAGATGCTCTCCTTATAATCCAT
The DNA here is from genome assembly GCF_963930625.1 of Muntiacus reevesi. Taxonomy (NCBI): domain Eukaryota; kingdom Metazoa; phylum Chordata; class Mammalia; order Artiodactyla; family Cervidae; genus Muntiacus; species Muntiacus reevesi. The sequence continues at coordinate 206,129,211 of NC_089251.1, forward strand.
AGAATTGACATAAATGTAAATGTTAGTCCAACCCACCAAATAAGCAGTCTATGGACTTTCATTACCAGATATGAGCTCACATCTGTCTCATTGTCATATATTGTTTTCCCATGTCATTTGTTTTCCAGTCTTTGAAAAGACTCCAACATTTTTTTGGAGTCTATCACAAAATAGGGTTGTGATTTGGCAAATTTTTTCAGGATCTGGGAAAATATACGTTTCTTTTGTTAATATTGCCTCTTTAGAAACTAAATAAATAAATGGGATGCTTTATGCACATTGCATGAATAGAGAACTCAGAGGTTTTCTAAATAATACAGATGTTAGAATCTAAAAATTATTCAAAGAACTGTATTCAAAACATCACTTCTCTGATCACATAAAACCATTATCATGGCAATTTGACATTAATGACAAAAGGCTTCTAAGGACTTTGCAGGAAATAATATCACTGAACTACATTGTTTCATGGAGACAAGACAGAGTTGGTTATCTGATACATTAGGCTAGCTACAGACAGCTAAGAAAGGTTATTTTAAACTTAAGTGGTTATCAAAGCAATTGAATTGCATATGGATATATAAACATAGTGTTCAATGACTTTTTCAGGATTTTTTTTAATATTACATTAACTTTCTTAATGACCCAGATAACTACAATGGTGTGATAACTCACCTAGAGTCAGACATCCTGCAGTGTGAAGTCAAGTGGGCCTTAGGAAACATTACTATGAACAAAGCTAGTGGAGGTGATGGGATTCCAACTAAGCTATTTAAATCCTAAAAGAAGATGTCTTAAAGTGCAGCAAATTTGGAAAACTCAGCAGTGGGCACAGGATTGGAAAAGGTCAGTTTTCATTACAACCAGAAAGAAAGACAATGACAAAGAATATTCAAACTACCTCAAAACTCTGCTCCTTTCACAAGCTAGCAAGGTAATGCTTAAAATCCTTCAAGCTGGGCTTCAACAGTACATGAATCAAGAACTTCCAGATATACAAGGGATTTAGAAAAGGTAGAGAAACCAGAGATCAAATTGTCAACAGCTGTTGGATCATAGAAAGAGCTAGGGAATTCCAGAAAAACATCTATGTTTGCTTCATTGACTATATTAAAGCTTTTGATAATGTGGATCACAACAAATTGCAGAAAATTCTTAAAGAGATGGGAATACCAGACCACCTTAACTGCCACCTGAGAAAACTGTATGCAGGTCAAGAAACAACAATTAGAACTGGACATGGAACAATGGACTGGTTCAAAATTTGGAAAAAATGTCAAGGTTGTGTATTGTCACCCTGCTTATTTAACTTAAATGCAATTATATCATGCAACATGCCAGGCTGGATGAAGCTTAAGCTAGAATCAAGATTGCAGGGAGAAATATCAATAACCTCAGATATACAGATGACACTACCCTACTGGCAGAAAGTGAACTAAAGAACTTCTTGATTAAGGTGAAAGAGGAGAGTGAAAAAGTTAGTTTAAAGCTCAACATTCCAAAAACAAAGATCATGGCATCTGGTCCCATCACTTCATGGCAAATAGAGGAGAAAACAATGGAAGTAGTGACAGACTTCATTTTCTTGGGCTCCCAAATCACTGCAGATGGTGACTACTGCCATGAAATTAAAAGACACTTGCTCCTTGGAAGAAAAGCTGTGACAAACCTTGAATATTCATTGGGAGAACTGATGCTGAGGCTGAAGTGCCAATACTCTGGCCATCTGATGTGAGTGGACTCACTGGAAAAGACCCTGATGCTGGAAAAGATTGAAGGAAGGAGAAGGGGACAACAGAGGATGAGAGGGTTGGATGGCATCACCGACTCAATGGACATGAGTTTGAGAAAACTTTGGGAGTTAGTGAAGGACAGGTAAGCTGCAGTCCATGGGGTCACAAAGAGTCAGACACAACTGAGCAAGTGAACAACAACACAGTTAGACTTGAGATTTCTGAAAAGACGATGAACCAATATACATTGCTGGCTCACTATCCTGAAGTCTACTAGAAAGGAAGAAGACACAAGGGCATTTTATGAATAATGGATGATATGACTGGGCTCCCCATGTGGCACCAGAGGTAAAGAGCCCCCCTGCCAATGCAGGAGACATAAGAGACACAGGTTCTATCCCTAGGTCCAGAAGATGCCCTGGAGGGGAGTATGGCAACATACTCCAGTACCCTTGGCTGGAGACTCCCGTGGACAGAGGAGTCCGGCGGGCTACAGTTCATAGGGTGGCAGAGAGTGGGACACAACTGAAGCAATTCAGTATGCACGCATAGACACTAAGTCTAAAACTGTTTAAAGCCCTTTGGGGAGATTAAAGATAGCTGAGTATCAGCACTGCAGAAATTACCCAGTGGTCTAGAGTTGTGGCAGGGGAAGAATTCTCACATTAGTTCCTCCCTATCCCCAGCTCACCATTGTATTTAGTGAATCAATGTCTCTATCATTAGGATTGAAAAAGAGAAAGCAAAACAGAAATAAAAATAGTAGGACTAGCCCAAATCAAACCTGAGAATTTGGGGTAAGACATTAAGATGCAAACATTCAGGCCCCCATAACTTGGGGCTTTGTGACTCAAAACCGCTGAGGGTTGGGTCAATAGCTTATGTTTTAAACAAGACTACCAGGTACGTCTGATAAATACTCCAGTTTGAGAAGGTCTAGAGCCTACTTGGGGTGGGAAGTTATTAACAACATCAATAGGTATGCCAGGCATGCCTCTGGCAAAACTTTCTCTTTCTAGAGAAAGAAAAACAGTACTTGATAGTGTAATTAAAAAAAAAAAAATACTGAGGGAAAAGACTGTCTATAATGGGTGGGGGGGGGGGGGAATGTAAATAGTTCAACTCACATTTTGCTATGTCAAGTTCTCTGTCTTGAAGTGTTTCAACTCTCTTCCTAAAGTCACCAAAGCATTATAAATATCCTCATAAAGAGAAGGAACAATACTATAAGTATATTAGAAATATAAAACAATTTTAAAGAAAAAATAAAAAGAAGCATTAAATATGAAAAGACATAATAAAATTATTAAATTAAAGCATAAGTAGGCAGATGGACTCAACTAAAGAACAAACCAGTGAGCTGAACAATGATGTCCAAGGACTCTTCCAGAAGGCAGCGATAAAGAAATAAAAATAATGAGAGAAAAGGTAAGGTAAGATATGAAAGATATGAATAGAAATGTTAATATTTATTTAATAAGTTCTCATGAGAGAAAAACCAGAAAGAGTAATATTTGAAGAAATAATGACTAATTTTAAAAAATTTAGGATTAAAACATCAGTTTAAAGGGGTTCATAATGTACATTAAAAAAAAAAGACAATACAAAATGGAGTCACTTTAGCTATGCCTCACATCACCAAACCAAGAGTTAACTATAGTTTTGACCTCTCATAGAAATGGAATCTTAAGCCAGTCAATCAGGAATCACTAGTGAGGTAATCTGCCTGACAGACCCCTGCCATCCTCTAAAGGAAAGTGACCTTGCCACAACAAATCTGCTTTTTTCTATTATAACTTCCTTGCCCTGCTCCCCTTTACGTTTAAAATATTTCATCTTGTACAACTCCCCAGCTCTCCTTTCTATCTGTGAAATAGAATGCTGCCCATGAATCACTGAATAAAGCCAATAAGATAATAATACTGAACCAAAAAGATAAGAGGTTGGAGGGGAAAATACTTGGAAATATACAAAATTAAACTTAATAATATCAAAAGCTAAAAGAAAATTCTAAAAACTTCCTGAGAAAGAGAGATTACAGCTACAAAGAAGTACATGTCAGAAAAAGAAGAGGCTTTGAACAAAAGTATATGTCTACCAGAATTATTATTTTTAAAGTTTAAGAAAGTTTTCTCAGTAACACAGGCTCAGAAATTTAATCTCATTAAAATCCTCTTTGAAATAATTTTTAAAGAAATAACAGCAGTGAAAAGCAAAGAAACATGGAGAATATGAAAAAACTAAATAACTTAAGAAATTTTAATGTTAATCAAAGCAATGATGAAAAGATGATACCCAATAAGACTTGTTTGGGGATAAGAATGGCAGGCAGAAGAAGAATAAATGGTGAAAAATGCAAAAAGCTTGTTTTCATTCAGAGGAAAAATGATGAAAGATAGGCAAGTAGATAGATAGATATTTTCATCTATCTGTAGATAAAGATATACAAATGAGATAAATAATATGTTTACAAACAGATTAGGAAAAATAAACAAATGTGTGCGGGGGACCTGTAAAAGCTGAGAAAAAAAAGCAGGATAATGAAAACAAAATATGTAAATTGAAACTGAGGAAAATTTGTTTTAATCAACAAAATATAAAGAAAATAAAAATGAGATAATAGCACAGCACATAAAATATAATACTTGAAATAAATGCACATAAATATGAATGTGCATAATTCATATTCATAATGTACAATTCACATACATATAAATAAACTGACATAAATATGAATATGCAATTATAATAGAACTGAAATCCAAACTCACAAATATAGAAATTGGCTCTCAGAAAATTTTAGAAAAGATCCACTGAAATAATATCACCAAGAGATACATTGATTGGAGAAAAAATTTGTATCAGGTCATTATTATGGAAGATAATTTTAAGTTATCAGCTTTTTATGAAGGAAAACAAAAGCTAAGAATTAGTTCTCTGAAAAGATAAAATTCACATCTACCTAATCAAAGAAAAAAGAGAAAAGACCCAAATCAAAATTATAAATGTAAAAAGAGACGGTACACAGATACACTTTACACAGGGTACCACAGAAATTCAAAGGGGTATCAGACTGTATGAACAACCATATGCCATCAAACGGGCAACCTAGAGGAAATGGAAAACTTCTTAGAAACATCCAACCCACCAAGACTGAATCTGGAAGAAATAGAAAAACTGAAAAGGCCAATCACTAGTAAGGAGATTGAATCAATAATTAGAAGTCTCCCAATGAAGAAAAGCCTAGGGGCAGATGGCTTCACTGGTGAATTTTACCAAACATTTAAAGAAGAATTAACACCAATCCTTCTCAAACTATGCAATATATTAAAGAAAAGAGTACCCCCAAACTCATTTTATGATGGCAGCACTACCCTGATATCAAAACAAGGAAAAAAAGCTACTAGAAAATAAATCTATAGCCCAATATCTCTGATGAATATAGATGCAAGAAAATCTCAATAAAATACTTGCAAACCAAATTTTATAGCATGTGAATAAAGATCTTATACCATGATCAATAGGAATTCACCCCTGAAATGCAAGAATGGTTCAACATACAGAAATCAATCAGTGTGATATACCACATTAAGAGAATAAAAGAAAAAAGTCATATGATCATCTCAAAAGATGCAGGAAAAAACAATTAACAAAACCCAATATACATTTATGATAAAAAAAAACTTAATAAATTAGGCATATAAAGAACACATCTCAACATAATAAAGTCCATATGTGACAAGCCCACAGTTAACATCATACTCAATGGTAAAAGTTTGAAATTTTTTTCTCTACGATTAGCAATAAGACAAGGGTGCCCACTTTCACCACTCATATTCAACATGGCATTAGAAATTCTAGCTAGAGCAATCTCAAAAAAATAAAACAATAGATGTAAGAACTGGAAAGAAAGAAAAAAATGTCTCTATTTGAAGATAACATAATTTTTATATACAGAAACCCTAAAGATTCAATAAAAAAATTGCTAGATCTAATCAATGAATTCAGTATTTGCAGGACACAAAATTAATACATAAACATGGTAGCTTTTCTATACATGAGTATTACTTTTTCTGAAAAAGAAATAAACTGATCTCAATTATAAAAGCATCAAAAACAATAAAATTCTCAGAACAAATTTAAATAAGGAGGTAAAATGTCTTTTGAAAACTACAATTCACTGATGAACAAAATCAAAGACAGAAATAGAAAGATCTCTAATGTTCATGGATTGGAAGAATTAATATTGTTAAAATGTCAGCACTATAAAAAGACATCCATAGGTTCCATGCAAGCCTTACCAAGACTCCAATGGCATTTTTTTTTTACAGAAGTGTGAGAAACTTTTGCAGTTTATATAGAACCAATATTTCTAAATAGTCAAAGAAATCATGAGGAAAAAAAAAAGAACAATACAAGAAGCATCATGCTTCCTGATTTCAAGCTATACTGTAAATCTATAGTCATCAAAGCAGTTTGGTACTGGCATTTAAAAGCAAGAATAAAACTGACCAATGGAATGGAATTGACAGCACAGAAATAATCCAAGGCATATATGGTCAACTAATATTAATATTTTACAAGGGAACCAAGAATATTCAATGGGTAAAAGTTAGTCTTTTCAATAAATGGTGCTGGGATATTTGAATATTTAAATATAAAAGAATGAAACTAGACCCATTACTCACACCACTCACAAAAATTGACTCAAAATCAATTAAACTTAAATGTAAGACCTAAAATCACGAAATTTGTATAAGAAAACATAAGTATAAACTTCTTTAATATAGGTCTTGGTAATGATATTTTAGATGTGACACCTTTAAGTGTAACAACACAGTAAAAAAACAAACAGTAGGATACAGAGTAAGACATTTCTGTGCAGAACAAAAGAATCAACAAAGAATCAACAAAAGAATCAACAAAGAATCAAAGAATCAACAAAGAATCAAAGAATCAACAAAGAATCAACAAAATAGTCTATGAAATGGGGGAAAAATCAGCATTTATCTGATAAGGGGTTAATGTCCAAAATATATGAAATTTCATGCAACTCAATAACAACAACAAAATAACACAATTGAAAAATGGGCAAAGGACCTGTATAGACATTTCTCCAAAGAAAATATACAAAAGGTCAATGAGAACATAACAAAGATGCTCAACATTGTCATTAGGGAAATCTAAATTAAACCACAATGATGTATGATCTCATGCCTGTTAAGATGGCTGTCATCAAAAAGACAAGAGATATATATGGACAAAAGGAAACTCCTATGAATTGTAGGTAGGATTATAAATAGGTATAGCTACAATGGAAAACAATAAAAAGAATAAACAATTAAGAGAGAATTAAGAACAGCTAAGAGAATAAATCTTGAGTTTTCATCATAAGAATTTTTCCTTATTTCTTTTAAAACTCCTTTCCTTTTTATTATATCTATATGAGATGAATGTCAGCTGAAGCTACTATGGTAATCATTTCACAATATACATAAGTCAAACCATAATAATCTGTTTTAAATTTTTACAATGATATATGTCAATTATTTATCAATAATTTTATTTAGCTATTTTTATAGAACTAAATAGCTATACTTCTCAATTATAACTATTTTATAGTTATAAATTATAATTAACTATTACTAACTATATATAATACATACAATATAATTATAATTAATATAATATTAATAATATATTATATATTATATAATTGTTTATATATTGTTATATATATTTATTTATATTTTATATGTGTGTATAATTATATTAAAATATATAATTATAATTAATTATAAATATTTCTCAAAGGTTTTATTTCTCAATAAGTTGCAAAAAATAAACTAAAAAGGAAGAATAATAGTGAAAATATATTCAGACCACTATGTAGACTTGAAAAATAAAAAGCAGCAACTTGTGAAGTAAAAGCAGAACTATTTTTAAAGTTCACTTGAATATTTTGACACTCTCAAAAAATGATTAAACAGATAAAAATCACATTACACAATATTTGAATATTTAGATGACATGTATTGGCACAAGAAATAAAGAACCTGAATATTAGATTTGTTTAAGAAATCTTATTCACATTTAAACATCTTCCCAGTAAGAAAATTACATATTCATAAGGCTTTATTGGAGAATTATTCTAAGCATCTAAGGAAGAAGTAATGCCGATTCTACATAAACCTGACAAGCAAAAGGAAGAGAAAGGTACATTTTAAAACACAGTTGATAAGGACAGAGAAAGTCTAAAACAAATCCCTGATTAGACCCTTAAAAAAATGAAAAAAATTATCTTCTGTATCTTGCTAATATAGATATAAATGAAATAAAGTGAAACACCTAAACAAATATTAGCAAATTAAGTTTATCAGTATATGAAAAGTTTAATAAAACATGGATTTATTTCAGGAATTTAAAGTTGGTTTAACACTCAAAAATCAATCAATTCATTCTATTAACCAGGATGGAGACAACTATACAAAAATGGGGAAATTCTTGAATTCATCTGAGTAAATTAATTGACCCTTGATTTGAAAACTGGATAAGAATATTAAAAAACAAAAAGAAATCTAACAAAATGGTAGTTACTAAGCTTCCTAGAGCATCAACATTTATTGTGCAGTGTTGAAGCCTAAACAAGATGGTGTGTGTAAAGTGCCTGGTAAAAACTGACTGCTTCTACAGTGATAGTCAGTTTATATGAAATGTTTCCAGTAGAAAGAGAAGCATCTGCTGGTGCTGACTTAAAGCTCAAGAAAGCTTCAGGTAATGAGATAAATGATTCCTGGTACCAAGTATTGTGTCATATATTGCCTGCAGTTGGGTAAAAAATTAGAAGACTTAGTGGGGGAAGGAATGCTTGAAGTATAGGTAAAAAGTAGTGTGTAAATAATGATTGATTAAAACTGAGATATAAATGCTTAGCAAGCCATGTCATGGAGCAAATTCAATGATATCTTATGAAATGCTTATGAAAAGGAATACTATCATTCTCCTTTAAACTTAGACAAGTTGTCCAAAGCAGGTAAAATTTGAAGTGGAATTAGAATTCATATATACTATCACATACATATCATGATACTGGTGTGAAAATGAATCACAATATTAATAATCACATAATTAATATAATAGTGTTGAGAAAGGTAATTATAAATTACATTGCCAATAATACCAAAGAAAATACTTTTGCCTAAATTTATAAGCCCAGGGGAAGCAAGTGTCATCCTGTTTCCAAGAATGGTTTTACTGTACAAACACATGATATTCTGTTCAAAAAAGTATTACACAGAAATTGAAATTAATAAAAATTATTTTATCCTAAGACGTTTACTATAGAACTATATCATGATAACACATAAATAAACAAGCCATAGCATACTAACACAGTGGAATATTATATAGTTATATCTTATGTTGAAAGCAATATAATACTAGCATGGGAAAATATCCGTGATATAAAGTTTTATGTTACTGCAGTGAGAAAATTTTCTACATATTATAGTCTCAATAATTTTTTAAAATGATGAAAAGAAATATAGGAACATCTTAGAGATGATTTTCTCTGGAGTGATGACTGGTTTTTAAAATATTTTCCAGAATGTCTATATTTTCCATAAATTCATGATTTAAATTGCATTCAGAAAAGAAAAACAGTTTAACAAAGAGAGAAAGAAAATAATCACTTCAATTTAACTCAATTATCTTCCTAAGATTTAGAAAACATGACTTACTTGATGTTTCAAAATCAATGCCCATAAGGCCTTGTTCTTTAGCATATATAATTTATAATACATAGATCAGGATATAATATGTTCAAATAATTTATAATAAGAGCAATTACAAGAAGAATAGATGTTGAAACTGCATGAACTTCATAATTAATCAATTAATTAAGAAATGTTTGTGAAAAATAATGCTGGGATTGGGGCATAAAAAAGAAAGTTGACCATAGCAGCAGAGCCTCGGGTGACTGTAGAGGTGTATCAATTAGCAAAACAACAATTCTAAAATATAATTAATTAGTTTAATTAAAATATTTGTCACATTTCTCCATGTTCCAGTTCTCCAAACTTCCTTCTTATATGAAACTGGTCAACTGAATTGGTCAAAATATTTAACAGTGGTGTAGCAATATCATAAATGTTGATCTGATAAAATGTCCAGAAATAAGCTCACCTAAACTACATTTCTCTATCTTGATTCCATTTTGTTCCCAAAAGCCTTTTTGTATGTCTTAAATTCTGCCATGTCTCACACTTCTCTAGTCCCCTCATAGAAGTCATCATAGGAGTGACAGAATGAACACATATAGTTATATTAATAATTACAATTAATGGCAGCCTAACAATCAATGGCAGCTAAGGACATGCTCTTTCAATACTGCGTCTATTATTGGTCTAGATGGAAAGCAAATGAAGCCTTTCTTCAATTGTTGTGTGTGCTTAGTTGGTTAGTCCTGTCCGACTCTTTGTGACCCTGTGGACTGTAGCCCACTAGGTCCCTCTGTCCATGGGATTCTCCAGGCAAGAATACTGGAGTGGGTTGCCATTTCCTTCTCCATGGGTTGTCAATTGCTAAGCGTGAAATTTCATATTAGTTTAATCTCAAAAATGTAGCAGGTGCTGCAAGACAATACAGCAATCTCAGGACCACTGAGCCATGCATGGTCTCCCTATAATACAAAGGTCAAGAAGTATCCGGAGAATCATGAAATAGTGTAGACATTTTAACTAATATAATTTTTATGCTTGTGACTAGTGTATCCCCTGCACTGTAATACCTAGAAAACAATCCATTTCCTAACTTGCAATAACCAATGAATAACTCATTTCCTGGGAACATCTGGTTCACTTATGGAATAAAAAGCAATAGCTCACAGAAAGGGAACTGCAGGTAACTGATTAGATTTTAGAACTGAGTGATATCTAACTTTAGGCAAAAGAAAACAGGAACTATGAGTCATTACAGAAAATTTGAACCTTTCAGCTAATACCCTGAGAGTGGACAGTTCACAACAAAATTGTTAATAAGACATGTGCCACCCATAGAGATTTGAGTAGTTTCTTAGTATTCTTTGATACCACACACACCACAGGCATCATTCCATGCTTTAAAGCAAAGCAGCTGCAAATTTGCTTAAGAAAAAGGAACACATTCTTTGGACTCTCATTTAGCACCTTCGCAATTAAATCTTTTACAAGTGGTCAATAAAACAAGTTCCAAGAAAAAATACTTAGTAATGTAATTTAGCATTGAGAATGTGTGGCCTTGCCTGGGCATTACAGCTAGATTGTTGAGTTGACAATAGTCCCATTGTAAAATACAAGCAATGGTAACATGAATAAGAATGTAAGAGTTTAGAGAACATAATTAGTGACTTAGGAGATATATTTAAGGAAAAATTACAGCTTTTAATCATGTTAAGAGGCCAGAAACTAGAAGGCACCGGCAGAATAAAATGTGTGTGGCACAGAAGTAAACACAAGTCACAGTAAGTACAATACTGTCAACATAATGGCTTTGCTGTCTTGGCAGTTCAGTTTATCATTTAATGCTATATTATCAAAGCCTGACATTTTAATTTCTTTTCTACCTAATTGATATTCCTTTAACACAAGGTAAAGACAAGTTTTCATACCTTGATCTGGCTGTGCTATGCAGCTTATTGGCTGAACCAATGCAAACATGTAAGAATCTTATTAAAATCTCACTTTTTTTTAGAGTGGTCCCTGGTGGAAATTGTGATATTTACATGCAAACTGACTGCCACAAGGCTAATTTTCTCACAAAAATTTTCATTTTCCATCAGTCTATAGTAGTCTACAGCTGTCAAATCTTGTATATTTCTCTCTCTCTCTCTGATCCCTAAAGCAGATGTATTCTGTTTGCTCTTATAATAAAACATGTATCTAGCTTCTAACTGATTACTGTATCAACTGGAACATTGCAAGATAGTCAGACCATCCAAAGAGTTGTGTGCCAAAGAGCAGTTTAAGCTTTTTGGTGGAAGACAACAATTTCTGAGAATTTCACAGTGTAATAGTTGCAGGCTTGATTCTAGGAGGACCGTTTTAGATTGTGCATTAACCTTTTGACTATTCACGCTACTAGAAGGAAGGCATTTCAGAAATAATTGTTTATACTTATGTTATGAATGTTTGTCCAAATGCCAGGGATTAAAATAAGCTTAGGTAAATTGTCAGAACACATAAGCAAGGTGAATAATCAAATGCCAGGAGACTACTGGTGAGTCTGTTACTGTGGATGCCAATGAGAATATTTGAGTAAATATTACATGGTCCACCATAGACCCACATGCACTGATTTGTGAAACAATGCATTCCAGAAAAACTTTGCTATGAATTACATACTATATAAAATAAAATATTGATTTATATTTTAAATGGATTTTAAATTCGTATTTTAATAAGACTTATCTGGCATTATGGCCTGAGGTTTGTGCTTCCCCCTACATTCTTGCGTGGAGTCTGGAACCTACAGTGTGGCTCTGTTTGGAGGCGGGGCCTCCAAGGAAACAAGGAGAAATGAGATCATTATCTGGGGTTTTGATATTATAGAATTTGTTCCTTGTAAGAAAAGATACCAGAGAGCTTCCTCACCATCTCTCCAAGCACACCCACAGGAAATACCATGTGAGGCCCAGCTGGACGGTGGATTTTTATAACCAGGAAGAGAATTCTCACCAGAAACTAACCATTTTGGCAGCCTGATCTTGGACTTCCAGCCTCCAGAAATTGACAAAACAAACTGCTATTATTTCAAGCTGTCCAGTCTGTGATATTTTGTTGTGTCAACCAGAGACCACTAATGCATCTGTTTGTTGTTCCGTCACTAAATCTTGTCTGACTCTTTGTGACCCCACGGACTGCAACAGGTCAGGCTTCCCTGTACTTCACTCTCTCCTGGAGTTTGCTCAGATTCACATCCATTGAGTCAGCTGTCCTCTTCTCCTTTTGCCTTCAATCTTTCCCAGCCTCAGGGTCTTTCCCAATGACTCAGCTCTTTTCATCAGGTGGACAAAGTATTGGAGTTTCAGCTTCAGCATCAGTCCTTCCAGTGAATATTCAGGGTTGATTTCCTTTAGGATTGACTGGTTTTTTTCTCCTTGAGGTCCAAGGGATTCTCAAGAGTCTTCTCCAACACTCTGTCTATGGGTTTTTACAGATGAGAATACTGGAGTGGGTTGCCATTCTCTTCTCCAGGGGATCTTCCCAAGCCAGGGATTGAACTCATGTCTCTTGTGTCTCTTGCAATGGCAGGTGGATTCTTTATCACTAGCACCACCTGGGAAGCCGGCAGTGTATCTAGTAGGAGGTGTCAAAAATTACTAAACAGAAATTTTAAAGAGAATTGGAACACCAGAAGGGGGAGCTCTCACACCCCATGCCCACAGCGGAGTCCAACAGGAAGAAGAAAGACTCCTCTTCTTTCCTGATAACTCAGCCAATGAAAAGTCATTCAGTTCAGTTCAGTTTGGTTGCTCAGTAGTGTCTGACTCTTTGTGACCCCATGGACTGCAGCAAGCCAGGCCTCCCTGTCCATCACCAACTATCGGAGTTTACTCAGACTCATGTCCCTTGAGTCAGGGATGCCATCCAACCATCTCATTCTTTGTCGTCCCCTTCTACTCCTGCCTTCAATCTTTCCCGGCATCAGGACTCTTGTTTACTCAAGCCCTCCCAGATTTCTTTTCCATTACCATGTGGAGACTTGTACCTGACTCACTATAGTTTCAGACTTAATAACAAACATCTGTTGATGCTGAATAAACTTTTTTTTTTTTTTCCTGAAGAAATAACTAGCAATCTATTTGTTTTAGGTCAATAGTTCTGTAGATATAAAGGGTTTTGTAAAGTTAATTGTTGCCTCTTAAGTAGAGAAGGTGAAAAATGGATGAAATCACAGAATTTATCCTAAAATAACTAAACACAAGCTCCCAGGTGTTTATATAATGTGAGTAGGAGAATTAAAAGGAGAATCTGAAATGAGGTTAAATATTATTGGATATGAGTTGAAATTTATTGTGGATTTTATCTATATTAGGTTCACCTTTTCTTTTTTTTTTAATTGGAGTATAATTTCTTCACAATGTTGTGCTAGTTTCTGCTATACAATGAAGTGAATCAGCTATATGTACACACATATCCCCTCGCTCTCGGATCTCCCTCCCACCTCCCTCCTCACAACCGCCTCCCCCTCCGCATCTAGGTCAGCAAACTGAGCCTCCTGTGCCACATAGCAGGATCCAACCAGCTCTCTACTCTGCACGTGATAGAGGATGTGTGTCCATTCTAACCTCCGCGTTTGCCCCCCTCCCTGCCCCTCCCGCCTCCACGTCCACATGTATCCGCCTCTCTACTCCTGTCCTCGAAAGAGGTTCATCTATACAGTTTTTCTAGATTCCATACATATGTATTTATTTTCTTTTAAGTTTAGCATAAATTGCTTAAATTTATTATAAAAGAGAAATAGGGCAGAGTTTATGCTTAACAGTACCCACATGCATTATGAAATTGAAATCATTTAAACAGTGTGCAATGCGTGTCAGAAAAGATTGAGAGAGCGATTACATAAAGTAAAAAATGGAGGGAAAACACAAGTGTAGAAACATTCAGTGTATGATAAAAGTAATACACACATTAATATAACTAACATTATTTTTGTATTGGTAGAGAAATGAACAAGAAGGTTTCACATTCATTTATTGCAACATATTCTACAAGATTTAAGAGATCCACATACATGTACCCACATCTATTTATGAATACACACTGACATGCATGAAAAAATCATATTCTATATGTGAAACCACAAGAGAATTAAAAAATAAATGAATAATAACTATTTGAAAGTGGAATGGGAATAGCAAGTATGATGTCAAAGTCAAGAATCTCAAAAGAAATGATTGGTAGCTTTGACTAAATAATGTCTTTTACTTTAAATCATAAAAGGGATTAAGAGGGAAAAACATGATGAGAGTAAAAAAAAGGAAGATAAACTGAATATTTACCATTATGAAGATCTCATAGAAATTATTTAGTTAAAATACCACACAAAAAAAGGTGGGGCAAAGTATGAATAGGCACTTCTCAAAAGCAGGAGAAGGGGACGACAGAGGATGACTTGGTTGGATGGCATCACCAACTCGATGGACATGAGTTTGGGTAAACTCCGGAAGTTGGTGATGGACAGGGAGGCCTGATGTGCTGTGATTCATGGGGTCACAAAGAGTCGGACACGACTGAGCGACTGAACTGAACTGAACGTGGAAAGACAATTCTATAAACAAAAATAGTGAATCTTGCAATGCACCGCAGGATTCTTGCCTGGCAAATTCCATGAACAGAGGAGTCTGGCAAGCTACAAGTTCATAGGTTTGGGGAGAGTCAGACACCACTGAAGCAACTTAGCAAGAATGCATGCATGGCTGTTTTCTATTGTGTGGTCCTCACCTTTTGATAGCTTTTGTTGTTGCTGTTGCTTGATTGCCTTCACATTTCTATACATTTCATTCCAGCAAGGTTAGTCAGTTCTCCATAATATTTGCTTGTATTTTGTGCCTTTTCAGCAGGGAATGTTAAGCTCTGTTAGACTTTCTTGTACCTGCCCAGTTATTCTGAATTCTGTGTTAAGCTCCTAATACAGTTTAGATTCTCAATACTCTCCTCCAAACACTGACTTGGACTGTTGTACTCTTCATTGCCCGTCAATGGAACTCTTGGCGACTTGTAGCTGCTAAAGTGTTGTCCAGGGTAGGTAAGAGTGGTTCATGTGTCATACTGTGATTTTGTGATTTACAAGAAGAAGTATATATTTGGTCTTTGCTCCCTTTCTGGAACATAGCTTCTAAAAGCCCTTGGAATTTCCAAAATGTAGAGAAGAATCAAGTTGTCTTTTGCTGTATTAATGAAGTGACTTTTGGAAAGCCTTGGGTCACCTAAGAATGGGGGCTGGTTGCTAGTGGAGCTAGCCCCATGTTTAAAAGTTTGGAACTTTTAAGTCCCATCCATGACCTCCTGGGAGAGAAGACAGGTTAGAAATTGAGTTCATCACTAATGACCAAGGATTCAAATTGAGAAAGGAGCGTTGACTTTCTACTCTCACTGATTCTCAGGTTTTCAGATTTAACAAATAAAATTACAAAGTGCTCTTATGAATTTCAAACTAACAGTAAATAGATTTTAGTGTAACTATGTCCCATGCAATGTTGGGGACATACTTATATAGAAATAATTACTTGTTATTTATTTTAAATTCAAATTGAACTGGTTGTCTGGTATTATTGAATACCACTAACTGGTGCAGATATTACTTCCTTTTTTCACATGAGACCTTGGCATGCAGCTCGGTTAAGTTACTAACCAAGTCACAGATTTAACAAAAACGAGCAGACTTCTAAATTCAGTCTATCTGATTACAGCCCCTATTTCTTCTACTTCAATCAAACTCCCTTTCCTGCTGCCCAGCTGCCCAGTCCTGAACGAGACACCCTCAGTTTTCAGGGCTGCTAATCCAGCATCCCATGGCATATTGCATTCACGCATTCACACTTTAGCCTGGGATGCTACCTAGAAATTCATCTTCCTGATGCTGAAGATGAAAATCATTCCACGACTTGGTGCCATTTTAAGCACCCACCAGACTTTGCTTCTAGACCACTTTATCTTCCAGTCCTGACCTTAGTGACCAAGGGTTCACCTGTCTCCTCCAGGGCACGGTTCCATATGAAATTATCTGCCAGGGAGTCCATGCAGGAAAAACACGGTTTACCTTTTTCTCTGTTTCCAATTGTTCATTTGTAGTCAGACAGGGTAGCAGACTCTTTACATTTCCCTGATGCATGCTTCTAACCCCAAATCCGAAGTCAGGCCAGGGAAATGAGCTCAACCTGGAGGAGACCTCTCGCTCCAGCGAAGGGTTTTCCTAGACTGTTCTGGCTTCTGATAAATGTCAGTAGTCTTCCCAGCGGTGTGACTTTAAGGATTCTAATTTAGACCTTCTCACCCCTAATATCCCACCTTCCTAGCAGGTGATGTTGTAATTATTAATTCATTCTTTAATTTTGCAATAATAAGAATTTTAGAAGTGCAGGTTATCAGACCAAGTATCAGAGGATATGCTCCTGTCAATAATACCAGGTAAAAGTGTTTCTTTTCCTCAGACCCTCTCTTCTTGGTAGGGGAGTTCTTGAGCTGCATAAAGGCACGTGGGAGGAAAGTGAGAAAGGAAGGGTCAAACTCAGGATCGGGATTTGGAATACACGTAAATCCATGGCTGATTCATGTCAATGTATGACAAAAACCACTACAATATTGTAAAGTAATTAGCCTCCAACTAATAAAAATAAATGGAAAAAAAAAACCCAAAAAACTCAGGCATCATATCTGAGAAATTATTCCTGAGCTTTCTGCCTCCAGAGGCTGAGTTGGATATCTCTCCAATCTGTGTAACTCTGTTTACTACCTAATGACCATGTTGCAATTGTCTAGATAATTGTCAGTCTCCCCACCAAGTTGTGTACTTGTGAGAGTATAAACTTGTTAATCTCTGTCCTCAAGACATCAACTGTGCGCTTGCTTAGTCTGTGTTAGACATTCAGGATGGTTTTTCAGGCTGTCTGCCTGAATAGTTACTCAACACAGATTTCTTTGATTTTTACAGTTAGGATTTAGATTACCTGTGGATGCGTTCAGTGACACCTTTGAGGACAGCCTTCTCTCTTGAGAGAGCTTTAGTACTTGTGGCAGCAGCTAAAATCTACCTACCTACCTACCCACCCTCCCACATACACACACACAAACCCACACCCACACACACCTGAGGAGTTTGTAGCCTCTCATTTCTCAAGTGGACCAGAGATGTCATCCACAGTTGGCTTTGCAAGCTTGTCTTTAAGAGTTGGTTTGAACGCTTGAGTGTTGGATGTTATTGAAAGGGTTTTTCTCCAAGCTATTCTGCATCTTTTCGGTCCACTTAGGTAATCAAACCCCATACAAGAACTGCAAGATGAGCAATTCCCATGCAGCTGCTGAGAAGAAAACAGATCTGACCTTTAAATCTGAACACATGCAGAAAAAAGCATCTTAATAAACAGAGCCTGATTGAAGAGTGAAACTTCCTTTCTTTCTGAAGAAGTGAATTAACTCTTTGTTTCCCTCTGCCTGTTATAGCTTGAAAGTCAAGGTGTGGTCGTGAAGCATCAACATCAGGTGTAGCTTGTTAAAAATGAAGGCTTTCAAGCCCCTACCTGCTAAATCAGAACCTGGAAATTTAACAAGTGACCCTATACACATTGAAGTCTGAGAAGTACAACTTTTCAGAACCAAATTGCTACCAAAACAAACTTAGGTTCACTTGCTTGATAGCCGGCTATGGTGAAGGAAAGTGCAGCAGTATTTGTAGGATAACTGTAGAAGAGGCCTAGGATAACTAGTTCTCAAAAACCTAAATTCCCCCATGGGTTTCAACAGAGCATTTTTAAAGGCCAAGTCGGGGGTGGGGGGGGGGCACAAGATAGGAGATCAATTCTGCACAATTTTCTGACTTGCTGATGAGAAAGTAACAGCACAGTGTCACAGTGGCCAACATCATGTATTCCTTGGGTGCCAGTAGGTCTGGGGGCTATGTGTTCATGGTCATTAAGTTGTTTCTTTCATTTGGTGGGGTTTTAGCATCTGTAAAACCAGTAAGGAAGTGCGCATTAGATGCTGTTCTTTAGGTACTTCCGGAGAGGAACTAAAGCAGAGGATACGAGGGAGGGGTCTGTTCCTGTTCAGGGGAGGCAGCTCAGGATCTGCTCAGTTACAAAATGATTACAATTAACTTCACTTCTGCTGCTTTATTTTGTTATTGTTGTCTTGTGTTTGGTTTTCCTAGGGTGTTGGAATGCATTTGGTCCATTGAACATCCCATTCCAAGGATAGAAAATAAGGGAGAATGCCACCCCCCAAAGTAGCTGGTGTCTCCTTCATCAGACTCACCTGGCTTCTTTTTCTCAAATATTATATTCTCTAATGTTCCTGGGTTTTATCTTAAACATTCTTTACTTGGTGAGACTCTTAGTTTTTATTTCCTAATTTGCTTCTTCTCTCTTCTGCACTTACTGTTTCTTTCTTTCTTTTCTTGCAACAAAAATCCTTTTGCAAAGTTTTTCTCAGTTGAATAACCGGAAGGGGAATTCTGGATAGCCCAGCTCTATCAAAGACTTGGGCTTGTTTTAGAGCAAACACATGTCAGTTCCAGCTAAAGGTCCGGGGAGGTCTACAAGATTCACATTGTTAGTGAAGAGAGCCACACAGAGCAAGTGAACTAGGATGGCAGAGATTTATATTGGTTTTCAACAAGGCTAATCAAATATCAAATGATGTTCTTAGATATGACACCAAAAGCATAAGTGATGACAGGAAAATAGATAATTGGGGCTGTGAATATGTGCTCAGTCGCTTCAGATGTATCCAACTCTTTGAGACCCTATGGACTGTAGCCCACCAGGCTCCTCTGTCCATGGGATTCTCCAGGCAAGAATACTGGAGTGGGTTGCCATGCCCTCCTCCAGGGGATCTTCCTGACCTAAATATCAAAACTGCCATCTCTTATGTCTCCTGCATTGGCAGGTGGGTTCTTTACCACTAGCACCACCTGGGAAGCCCAGTTTGAACTGTATCCAAATTTTAAAAAAATTATGCTACAAACTAAACCACTAAGAAAGTAAAAACACTCCAAAGAATGGAAGAATGTGTTTACAAATCATACAGCTGATCAGTGACTTATAACCAGTGACTGTTTTATCTGAATAAAAAGTCATATAATCAAAATTGCAAAAATTAGTAAAGGATTTGACTACACATTTATTTCTCCAAAGAAGGTAGCAGTAGGGACCATAAGCACAGGAAAGGATCCTCAACATCACTAATTATTAGGGAAATGCAAATCAAAGCCACAAATCCGCTAGAATTGTCGTAACCAAAAAGGACGATGATAACAAGTTTTGATGAGGATGTGGAAAAAATGGGACCCTCATACATAGCTAGTGGGATTGCAAAATAGTACAGCCATTTTGGAAAACATCTAGCAGTCTGTTCAGGTGTTAAGCACAGAGTTACCATGTGACCAAATGATTCTGACCCCTAATATATGCCTGAGAAAAATAAAAACATATAGCTATATTAAATTTGTACATAAATGCTCACAGAAGTTTATTCATAATATCCAAAAATGTAGAAGCAATCCAAATGCCCATCAGTGGAAGGATAGATAAACAGAATGCGGCATGTCTGTTCAATAAGATATTACTCAGCAATGTTTAAAAAATGAAGTAAATTAAAAAAAAAAATGAATCTTGAAAATATTATGCTGAATGAAGGAAGCCTGTCACAAAAGATGACATATTATATGATTCCATTTATATAAAATGTCCAAAATAAGTAAAGGTATAGAAATATATTAGTGTTTATGTAGGGTGAGAGAAGTGACTGCTAGTGGGTGTGGGGTTTCTTGTTAGGGTGCTAAAATATTATAAAATTGTTTGTAATAATCACACAAGTCCATGAATACATTAAAAACCACTGAATTTTACACTGAAAATTAAAAAGGCTAACTTATTCTATGTAAGTTATAGCTCAATAAAGTTTTTATTAAAAACATCACGTAATAAACAACATGTAGCATACACACAGTTCAGTTATTACATCTAACCCTTTGGAAAATGGATAACAGCATTATCAAAAATTTCAAAAATTCTTGGAGTTCTGTCCAGCTGAAATTATGACAACATTGTTAATTGGCTATACTCTAACATAAAATAAAAAGTGAAAAAAAAAACACCTATCTTCTACTATTAAAGATATTATAAGGGAAAAGAAAATTCCTGGAATGTGTGGATCAGATTAAATACGGAAAAGACCACTGCATCATACACACCTGTGCTTTGGTTCATTTATCCATTCATTCATACATACATATAATGCACTCATTGAATGTGTACAAAATGTGGAGCACTGCAGGATATAGTGTGGTAAAGATACATGGTCCCTAAACTCCAGAGGCAAAGTCAAACTAATAGAAAATCATTCAACAACATCTCATAAAGAAAATGATAGAGAATAAAGCAAAGGTAGTCAATTCACTTTACTCATATGATCCCTAAAATAATTTTGATAAACTATGAAATCCCTACACATTTTCAAGTTACATCTATATATTTTCAACTGAATTTAAATTAATATACCATTAAGAGCAGCTGGAAACTATTATAAAGTCATAGGATAACTTTTTCACAGTGTGATCAAATATGTTTCAACTATGTTTTGAATTAAACACATAATCTGAAATATATTATGCAGAAGTTTTGTGTGTGTTTAGTCACTCAGTCATGTCTGACTCTTTGCAACCCCATGGACTGTAACCCAGCAGGCTCCTCTGTCCATGGGATTTCCCCAGACAAGAATACTGGAGCGGGTTGCCATCCCCTTCTCCAGAGGACCACATTGCAGGCAGATTCTGTACCGTCTGAGCCACCAGGGAAGCCCTCTGAAGAAGTTATACTTGTGTTTCACACTATCTACTTTGAAAAACGTGATAGTCCTTCAAAGCATTCCAGCTACATTTGAAAGAATCTGCTTCACTAACTTCAGCTTCAGCTCTATGATTTACTTGCATCCCCAAATAGGCCCAAATATTTCTCTAATAGCAAGCTTCATCCCTCCCTCTAGGAAATATTCAAGACGGGAAAAGACAGGAAACCTGATAAATTTATGTTGCCCAAATTAAATTATTAAAATATGCTTTCCAAAATAAAATAAAATAAAATAAAATATGCTTTCCTTGGCCAGAATTTCAATTTCACTTTTGTCTTATACCCTGGTGAGTTTTACAACATCACAGTCATGATTATTATATGGATGAAAAGTTGTTTTTGCCTGTTTGTTGTTTATTTGTTTTTCTATTTTTGATTATTGGGAGAAAAATATTTTGAATACTGGTTTATTTTCAAGCTGATAAATTCTAACAAAAATCAGATCTAAAAATTCAGGATATGGACATGAAGTTCCTTAAAACTATTGGTTCAGACACACTAAAGAAAGGTCTTCTGGTGTCATCATGGGTTTCTGTTCCCGAATGAATACACAGACCACAGTGCAAAGATCACTGTTCTATAGTAGACAGGAGGGTTTCTGTGCCCTGTGCTTCACATGCCCTGAGATGTGAGGAAATAAAATGGAGTGAGGGGGAAAAATGTAAATATGTTAGTTTGCAGTTCTTGTAAGCATGTGAGATAGCATACACGAAGATGGGAGAAGGCATAGCCAAGGTAAAATGCCATCAGATATGCTAGCCACTTGGTATTTTTTTGTTTGTTTGTTTTTTTTAATATATTGGGGCATAGTTGCTTTACAATATTATATTAGTTTCTCTTGTACAGCAAAGTGAATCAGCTATGTGTAAACACAGATTCCTTCCCTCGTGAGCCTCCCTTCCTCCCCCACCTCCACCCTACCCCTCCAGGTCAGCACAGAGCACCGAGCTGAGATACTTGGGCTGCACTAGCTTCCCACTAGCTGTCGATTTTACACACGACAGTGTATATATGTCAGCGCTACTCTCTCAATCTGCCTCACCCCCACCTCCCCTCCCTCTGTGCACACAGCTGTTCTCTGCTCCTGCATTTCTATGTCTGCCCTGCACACAGGTTTATCAGTACCACTTTTCTAGATTCCGCATACATGCCTTAATAACGGATATTTGTTTTTCTCTTTCTGACTTACTTGACTCTGTATGACAGTCTCTGGGTCCACCCATGTCTCTACAAATGGCCCAATTTTGTTCCTTTTGAGAGCTGAGTTACATTCCATTGTGCCTCTTAGTACTTGCAAGGATGATGTGTCAGAGGTGAGTGAGAGCAGAATTACAAACTGTTACTTTAGAAACTCTTCTCTAATTATTAATAGCAGCTCACCATTGAATCTTGTTGGTATCCCTCACTGAGGTCTGAAATTTGGTAAGCAACCGTATGCTCCACTCAAAACAGACTGTGCTCAAGGTGTTGGGGTAGATTGTTGCTAAGACAGATGTTATGGATCCTCTCCAATACTTCTATAAGCAAGCCGTTCTGCCACTGAGAGAGATGGAGTCAATTAATCCAATCCCTTGAATCTGGGCTGTTCTATGACTGTTTCAAACTGTCAAATATTATGAAATGAATACAGTGTAACTTCTGTGATTAGATCAAAAGAAACATAGACATCTCCCCCATGGTCTTTTGAACAATGTACTCTGAGAAAAGCTAGCAGCCATGAAGTCCTTATCCTGATATTTCCAAGCTGTTAGGAAGCCCATCATAAAGATATAAAAATGCTATATGGAGATATGCCTAACTAGCACCATCTCTTTTACCCTCCTAAGATTCTGGTCACCAATCCCAATGTGTGGGGGTTTTCCCTTGATCATTCAAGCAATTCTCTGACACTAGTTGGGTGTCTTATGATTCAACTCAGTTTTGACACTGTCTAGAGGTAGCATCACTTTTCTAACAAAGGTTCATGTAGTCAAAGTTATGGTTTTTCCAGTGGTCAGGTACAGATGTGGGAGGTGGATCATAAAGAATCCTGAGCACCAAAGAATTGAGGATTTTGAATTGTGGTGCTGGAGAAGACTCTTGAGAGTCCCTTGGACTCCAAAGAGGTCAAACCAGTCAATCCTAAAGAAAATCAACCCTAAATATTCATTGGAAGGATTGATGCTGAAGCTGAAGCTCCAATACTTTGGCCACCTGATGCTAAGAACCAACTCATTGGAAAAGACTCTGAGCATGAGAAAGATTTGAAGGCAAAAGGAGAAGGGGGCAACAGAGGACGAGATTGTTGGATGGCATCACCAACTCACTAGGCTTGAATTTGAGAAAACTCTGGGAGATAGTGAAGGACAGGGAAGCCTGGCATGCTGCAGTCCATGGGGTTGCAGAGTTGAACATGACTTAGCAAATGAACAATAACCTACAAGACTACCTTCCTCTCAACTTCAGATGCCAAATGCGAGCTCAGATCCTCACCTGTGCTGACTGACTGGCTACTGATTGAAACTTCCAGCAATCACCTCTGCATTAATTTGTTACAGTAATCACAGAACTCAGAGAAACATTTTACTTCCTCCACTACTGGTTTATTATTATGAAAGAATATAACTCAGGAAACGTCATGTGAAATAGATGCATCAGGCAAAGTATGGGGGAAGGGCAAGGACTTCCATATTATCTAAGCACAGCATCCTGCCCTAATCTTCATGTGTCCACCAACCTGGAAGCCATCCAAATCTAGCACTTGTGGGTTCTTACGGAGCATTCATACACATGCCTGGTGTGCTGCAGTTCATGGGGTCACAAAGAGCTGGATACGACTGAGTGACTGAGCAACATACACACGCGTGTTTAATTCAATCAGTGGTCACTACTGACCGATTCAGCCTCCAGCCCTACTTTCCTTCCCAGAGGTGGGGGTGGGGTAGGATGAGGTGGGAGTTCGGACTCACAGTGTCAACCCTCTAATCATGTAATGTGTTCTTCAGGCATCCAGCCCCCATCCTTAGGTGCTTTCCTAAAATCTCACATTAACATAACAAAAGATACCTTGATTGTACTTCTCAGAGGATTCTAAGAGTTTTAGGAGCTCTCTGTCATAAACAGGGACAAAGACTAAATATATATTTATTTTTTCTTTACCTCACAATATCACACCATCTCAGCTCACTGAAAATGTGATTTAAGATGTCATCAGGTGATTCCAGCTCAAAAAAGATCTGACTGCAACTACACAAGAAATCAAATACAAACCACCACACTTCTGGCAGTCAACCAGCAGAAGTCTAGTAATAGTTATCTAAAAACAGCGAGTTTTAGGGTGGTTTGATTTAAAGCAGTAGTTAACGAAAGCTGATGATTTTTGCAAGATGTGGCTGTACTTAATCTTGTTAAGAAGAAAGTCGAATGGGTTGGATGTCACCTTATAGGAAGATTATAAATATAGTTGTAACTGGAATTATGAACCTGCATTCAGTAATGAGAAATTGATAAAATTACTTAGAATGATAGAATTACAGAACTATAGAAGATACCCATTTTTCTAATCTAGCAGCTTCAAACACAAAATACTAGTCTGTGGGTTAATCTGTGGAGTTCTGCTTATTCTTTCAGATCTCTCTGGTCACATGAAGCTGGTGAAGTGGTCACTAAACTGTTTCAGGAAGCATAACCTGCTTGTGAATAACTGAGGGCTTCTGTTAAATTAGAGAAAGTCTGTGTGATTTCAAATTTTCTTAAAGCTACAACATACTGTTATTTTTTTCCTAGCCATAGATGTACATATCCAACTATGTAATTTGACAACCACTTTTTATGCCTTCTGGGTATCTCACACCTAAACTGGCCCAAACAGAATTTTATACCTTAGCCTACAACCTAGCCCTGTTCACTGGTCCTCATCTTGATAAATAAATGCTACTTATCATTCTGTTACTTAAATAAAACTTGGAGTTGTCCTTGACTCCTCCCTTTCCTTCTCCAACCCTCATTTAATCATCAGAAATGTTGGTTTTCCTTTAAAACATTTCCAGTGCATCTATTTTTCTTGCTCTCCATAAACCTAGTGCTAAGTTTTTAAATATCTTACTTATTAATATTATCCTGAGTGAAAACATGAGGTTTTCTGGAACACAGACATATTGGTTGTTATTTATCACACACATTCATAGAAATAACTGCACTATATTTTCTTTGTTCCAATTCTTGTAGAGTTGGTTGTCTACAGGATTTTTCCAGTAAGTGAAAATCCTGAATGTGTGAATCTGGATATAAGAATGAGAACGAAACATTTTGCTTCCTTTATAAACAAATTCAATATGGAAAAGATCCTTGGTTCTTATTCCTTGGAATGTAAATATATCCCCAAAATGGATGACAAACTTACCCAACTTTATAACAATGGGTTATCTCCATGGTTGCGGGGCTTTATCCGCCCCTCCCCTTACAAAGTAAATCATACCTCCTAGGAGGTAAATCTTTCTGGATGGTATATCATTATCTAATCACTCATAATTTAACTTCTAAAACTTGCTTCCCCACCCCCCAAGGTCAGTTCCCAAGTTTTAATAAAACTTGATCAGAAAGTCCCAACATGCAGAAACACAAAATATTTTTCCTACAGCCCCATACCTATTTGAAATTACCACCATCCCTCACTAAGGCTTCTCCCATAGCCTCCTAAGTCATCTCTCTCTTTGTGTGTTGTCTTCTCCCATCCAATCCCCAAAGAGCCGCAAGCTTGATTTACAGGAACGTTAATCTCACTGTCACTGCGTGAAACACTTAAGAGGCTGCCCACTGCATTAAGAGTAAGTAGAACCTACTTCCCACAGCCCAGAGCCCAGTGTGGTCTGACCTTCTTGTAGTTCTTGACCACTAGGCTTATTCCCCAGTGCCATGGGCATTGACAGCCCTTCTGCTGGGATTGCACAAGCAGACTCTGGCAGGGCTGGCTTCTTCTCTTCATTTTGACCTCAGGATAGTGGTATTGCCCTAGAGAGGACATTCCAGAACATCCTGTCCGAAGTTTCTGCTACCATTCTCCTATAATCTGCATCAAATACCAAGTTTATAAACTTCACGAGAATGGTTTGGTTGTTCTCTGTGTTATTTGCTTACTGTTTATTTTCCCACTATGATCCAGGAGGAGAGAGATCTTTTTTGACTTATTTAGTGTTGGATTCTTAGTGTTCAGCATCATACCTGGCAGAGAGGGTGTATTTCATAAATTTCTACTGAATAATAGAATAGATGGATGAATGAATTCACTGGGGTCATCCACAGAAAATCATTCAAAAACAGACTGCATGTCCTCTTGGAGGTTATTACTTGTCACCTTGATGCAGGGAGGACACCCAAGACAATTTTTAAAAAGATCAATTCACATGAAATAGAGAACATACAAATGTCAGAAGATTTAACTCAAAGGTGAGAATTTTCTATAAATGGAGGACAAAGGTAAGTCTATGATTTCAAACATTTACTTGACATACGTGTGCTTAGACTTATACTAGTCACTTGAAAGAACAGAGAACATATTAAAGATCTTCTTTGATTTATAAGAGCTTAATATCTGCTGAATGAGGTAGATATCCAAAAATGCAAAATGCTTATCTATAGTTTGCATAGTAGCCACATTTGAATTTAACAGAATAACAACAAAAAAAAGCTATACACTTTTTAAAGCCCATGAAGGAAAGAAGTTAGAAGAAATGATTTTTCTAGATTACCTTAGAAAACAAAACAATATTGAATAAACTTACTAACATTTAAGTCCTGTATAATATTAGATTTTTTTTAACTTGAACCATTATATTTTAAAGGATAAATATTTAAAGTCTGTTTGTAGATATTTTTTAGGCACTACCTTTTTTAGAATTTCCAAATCAAAGGGTCATCTCTCATTCTCTATCTATCTACTATGTATATATGTATGTATCTATTATCTATCATCTAGTATCTATGTCCTATCATTCTATAATCTATGTATCTATTCTCTATATACTCTCTGTCTTTCATCTATTTATCATTTATTTATTTTCTTTTGTGTCCCATCATACCACACAGCACAATTTTAGACATAAAATAAGTGACTTATGGCAACAAGTAGACCAGTAAAAAAAATAAAAATAAAAAATAATGTAATAGAAATATTGAGTTGGAAATGAGAAATACTGCTTTAACTATGGATATGCCTCTGAAAGACTGTGTCACTTTGAAGAAATGGCCTCATCATTCACATTTAGCAGCTGTAAAATGAGAAGACTAAACCACATGATTTGTGAGGTTTCTTCCAGATTTAAAATTCTGCAAATAGGTAAGAGCATGCTAAAAAGTAAGGAATTTGATGAATACTTTCAACTTTTAAAGAAATTACCAATTTTCAAGGAAAGAAAATATGGCTCTTTGAAGACTTAGTAATTGACAAAATGATAAAAAAATGCAGAGATGCAAAGCAGATGTTCTTGCTAAGAATAACAATAAAATATTAATTCTAGAATAAAGGGCAGTTTACTTAGAGGCTTTTAATAAATCTAAAGAGTTGCTGTAAGCAAAACAGAGCCTTGTACCATCTCAAATAGGCAACAAATAAAACTATATTTAAACTACCTCTGCTAAGAAAAATAACATGACTCAAGCCCACTGTAAATGTTGAAATTTCAATAGACATACAAAAGGTTTCAGGAACACCAGGCAAAATAAAGTGTTTGAGTTTTCATAGAAACAAATCATAGTTAATATGTCTTACTTTCTCTAAAGTCAGTGGCCAGTACTTTCTTAGATTATGTCTATACTTAGTTGCTAAGTCATGTCTGACTCTTTGCAGACTCATGGACTGTAGCCCGCCAGGCTCCTCTGTCCCTGGGATTTTCCAGGCAAGAATCCTGGAGTGGATTGCCATTTTCTCCTCCAGGGGGAGGAGGATTGATTGATTCCTGACCCAGGGATCAAACACATATCTCTTACTTCTCCTTCATTGGCAGGCGGATTCTTTACCATGCACCACAGGATGTTCAGGATCAAAGCTAGCTTTCTATTCCTGATGTCTGAGAACGCTTGAGGATTTTTATGACTTTCCTTCCAGCTCAAGAATTATTTAATTTTTTCCCTAGAAGTTTAGATAATCTGTATCACTAGGGGTCTTTCAGATAGACAACATTCCACCAGAAAAATGGAAGGCATTACTACTTCTCCACATACTAGTGGCTAAGAAATTGAGGGCCAGAGAGATAAATTAAATTTTCTTAATTCTCTAGGTGACTGAAACCAGATTTTCATACAGGTCTGCTTTCCTACAATATATTTCACTAAGAAAAAAGCTTTACACTAAGAAATTTTTAAAATTTAAAAGGTAAGTTTGATAATTTAGGTGGGATGGACCTACTCCTAGAAATGTAACTGGACATAGTAAAGAGTAGCAAACTATTGAAAACAACCAAATACATTAATTAAAAAAGCTTTTCTCAAGAGAACTTCAGGCCAAAATAGCAGTACTAGAGAATTCTTTCAAAAATTAAAAAAAGGAATAATACTGCAATCACAAATATCATTCAAGAAACTGTAAAAAGAAAAAAAAGACTTGATGGTAGCATAAATTTGATACTAAACTGTGATAAGAATCATTTAACCAAATTCAGTTACAAATGTGGATACAATATCCTGAGCAAAATATCACTACTTGACTAATTTCAGCAAGTGGGATTTACCCCAGGGATGCAGACAAAAGTCAACTAAAGTAGTGACATATTAATAAATTAAAGGACTAAAACCATAAGATTGTGTCAACAGATAGAAGAAAATGATTTGACAAAACTCAATGCCTTTCCGTAACAAACATAATTAATAAACTATAAATAGAAGTGAACTTAAAGGCATCTGAGGTTGCCTAAAAAAATATCCTAGCTCATGTATTATATTTAAATTGTGAAGGAGTGACTGCTTTTTCAATATCAAGAACAAGACAAAGATGTCCATTTTTCACTACTGTTTTCCAAAATTGTATTGGAGGATCTAATGAGAATAATATGGCAAGAAAATAAAATAAGAGGCAATGAAACAGGAAAGGAAGGAGTAAACACTGCAGATGGCATAGCCTTATAAATAGAAAATCCCACTAAATCCACAACCTATTAAAACTATTAATAATAAACAAATTTAATGAAGTCAGAGGGCACAAGATCGATATTTAAAACAATCGATATTTAACAATATTAAAACAATCGATATTTAAAACAAACCTATAGACTAAGATAAACAATACAAGATGAAAATAAATATTTTAAAAACAGCATCAAAAAAAAAATAAAAGTGTTAGGAATGAACCAAAATAAACCAAAATATACCTGTTTTTGCAAAAAGAAGCATGATTGATGAAACGTTAAAGTCTTATATTTAAAGAAAATCTATCATTACTTACTTTTTTTTCAAAATTTAAATTTTTCAAAATTTAATGAAAGAAAAATGTAACCAGTTGCTATTATAAGATGACCAAATTATTTGGGTATAAAATATAAGACAACCTCAGATAAATTATGATTAATAAGAGAGTTGGGCAAGGCAGCTGAACACAAAGTCAACGAAATATTCCAGTTCCATATTCCAGTAATAAGAAATACGACTTCACTGCTTGTTCTCAGTTCCTTTGTCATGTCTGACTCTGTGCAGCCCCATGGGCTGTAGTCCACTAGGAGCCTCTGACATGGCATTCTCTCGGCAAGAATACTGGAGTGGGTTGCCATTCCCTTCTCCAGGGGATCTTTCCTAACCAGGGACTGAACCTGTGTCTCGTGTGCCTCCTGCATTGGCAGGTAGATTCTTTACCACTGTACCACCTGAGAAGCCCCAAGATTTCACGACACATATCATATATAACAAGATAAAGGTTTCATATATCTGGGAAAAGGAACCTCTGACTCTGTTGAGTGATCTCATCTCCAAGACTCCAGGAAAAAGTCATCTGGTCTGTTGAGGGGCTAGCCCTCATGACATCTGGTCACCTCTGAGGTCACTTCCCCTCATCTTAAAGAATGCACATTTCATACCAAATAACTATATCAGCTAGTCCTGTCAACTCTAAGCAGTTTAATTTTTACCTCATGTCCTCCCATCTCCATCCCCTTCAACTGAAAGGGCTGTATTTCAGCTCATATAATTCAATACATTCTTTATTGAATGATAGTCTAGCTATGCCTGCAATGCAGGAGACCTGGGTTTGATCCCTGGGTTGGGAAGTTCCCCTGGAGAAGGAAATGGCAGC
The DNA here is from genome assembly GCF_963930625.1 of Muntiacus reevesi. Lineage (NCBI taxonomy): Eukaryota > Metazoa > Chordata > Mammalia > Artiodactyla > Cervidae > Muntiacus > Muntiacus reevesi. The sequence goes on from NC_089251.1 coordinate 206,159,800, forward strand.
TCACTCCAGTGGGGTGGATTCTTGGTAGAAAATCCCATGGACAGAGGAGTCTGGAAGACTACAGTCCATGGGGTCACAAAGAGTTGGATGCAACTGAGCCATACCTTTAATGTTGGCTTCAGAACAGGCTTCCTCATTTTTTGCAATATAGATAGGCTGAGAATTTTTCAAATCTTCAAGTTCTGATTCCATTCGGCTTTACAATTTCTTTTTCAAATAATCCCTCCTAGCATTTTACTATAAGCAGTCAAGTAAAGCAAACTGCTCCTTCAATAGTCTGTTTAGAAATCTCCTCAGCTAAAAAGCCATTTTCAATGCTTTTAAGTTCTACCTTCCACAAGACTAGAACTCAAACAATTTATCCAAGTTCTTTGCCACTTTATAGCAGAGTGCCTCTCCTCCAGTCTCCAGTGATGTGCTCCTCATTTCCATTTGAGATCCCATCAGAACGGATTTTAACATCCATATTTTTAGCAGGCACCTCAAAACTCCTCCAGCTGCCACCCATTACCCAGTTCCAAAGCCACTTGCATATGTTTAGATGTCTGTTACAGAAGCATCCCAATTCTGGTACCAAAATCTGTTAGTCAGCTTGTAAGTGAAAGTGTTAGTCGTTTAGTCATGTCTAACTCTCTGCAACGCCATGGACTGTAGCCCACTGGGCTCCTCTGTCCATGGAATTCTCCAGTACTGGATCGGGTAGCCACTCCCTTCTCCAAAGGATCTTCTTGACCTTCTTGATTGAACCGAGGTCTCCTGCATTGCAGGCAGATTCTTTACCATCTGAACCACCAGGGAAGCCCTTACTCAGCTCAGGCGCACACACACACACACACACACACACACACACATATGTATGTATGTATGTATATCACAGACTGGTTGCTTTAAACAAGAGAAATTTATTCTTCACAGTTCTGGAGGTTGGAAAGTCAAAACTCAAGTTGTCAGCAAGGTAGATTTCGTCCTGAAGCCTCTTGTCTTGGCTTGCATAAGGCTACCTCCTCACTGTTTTCTTCTCACATGCCCTTTCTGCAGTACATGTAGGTGGAGACAAATTGCTTTCTCCTTCTTAAACGGTCATGATCCCATTGAACTAGGGCCCACTCATATGATCTAATTTAATCTTAATAATCACTTAAAGACTCTATCTTCAAATATGGTCCCATGGAAACTTAGGGCTTCAACATGAGAATTTTGAGGAGACACAATTCAGTACATAACACATGTTCATTGATTAGATGGCTTAATATGAAGATCACAATTCTCCACAAATTCATGTAGAGATTTATGCAGTCTGATTTAAAACAGAAACATGCTTTTTTTTTTTTTTTTCCTGGAAATGGAGTGTAATTTAACAAAGCTGATTTTGAAGTTTATAGGAAAATGAACGGCCAATAATAGCAAAGACTCTTTTAAAAAGAAGAACATAGGACCTTCTCAACTTCATATCAAGATTTATTTTAAAGCAATGGTGATCAAGCAAATGTGGTATCTGTACAAAGACTGAAAAGAGACAACTGAACAGTTATAGAGTCCAGAAGCACACCATTTCATTGTAGACACTTGATTTATGACAAAGGTGACATTGTAGGGCAATGGCAATAGGACAGTCCTTTTCAATGAATGGTTTAGAAACAATGTGCTATCCATCTGCAAAAATTAAATTTGACAACCACATCCCATCATATAATTAATCAACTTTAAGAGTAATATAGGCCTAAATTTAAAAGGCATTTTTCTACAAAATTTCCAGGTTACATAGGAGAACAACTTTTCTACTTTCATGTCTGAAAAACACATCTTCAACAAATCTCAAAAAGCAACAGCTAAAAAAAGAAAAACAAGGTTGATAAATTATATAGTAAAATGAGGGACTTCTGGGAGTTCCCTGATGGTCTAGTGGTTAGGGTTTGGTGCTGTCACTGCTATGGCCTGAGCTCAATCCCTGGTCAAGGACTAAGATCCCATAAGCCATGTGGTAGAGACAAAAAAAAAAAAAAAAGAGAATTTGTTATTCAAATGAAATATAGAAGAATGAAAAGATAATGAAACAGAATGAGAGATACATGTTTTCAACATATAAATTATCAAAAGATGACATCCAGAATAGATATAGCACTGGTACAAATATACGAAGAGAAAGATCAGCCACCTAATTGAAAAAAATGAAAATTTGAATAGATCCTTCACAAATGAGAAATTCCAAATTGTTAACACACATGTGAAAATCTGACCAATTACATTGATAATCAGTCAAGTGATAATGAAAACCAGTAAGAAAAGCAATGACCAGTAATGAAAAGAAAAACAGTAAGATGATACAACACACTCACTGGACCACCAAATTAAACAGACTGATAACACCATGTGTTGGCTAGGAAGGGGAGCCATCAAGTTCTCCTAATCTGGTGGTAGGAATATAAATTACAGACTTCTTTCAGACCTGGTTTCCTCAGTGTGTATGCCCAGAAGTGGTATTGCTGGGTCATATGGCAGTTCTATTTCCAGTTTTTTAAGAAATCTCCACACTGTTCTCCATAGTGGCTGTACTAGTTTGCATTCCCACCAACAGTGTAAAAGGATTCCCTTTTCTCCACACCCTCTCCAGCATTTATTGCTTGTAGACTTTTGGATAGCAGCCATCCTGACTGGCGTGTAATATCAATGTATGACAAAACCCACTGAAAAAATAAATAAAAAAAAAATAAAATTAAAAAAAAAATTACAGACTTCTGAGCTAGAAATCCTGCTGCTAGGAATATACCTAATAGAAGGCATACACATGGCCACAAGGAGATACGTACAAAATGTTAATGGCAACAGAACTATAATAGCTAAAAATTGAAACAACCTAAAATGTACATCCATACATGACTACTGGAAAGACCATAATCTTGACTATACAGACCTTTGTTGGCAAAGTGATGTCTTTGCTTTTTTAACACACTGTGTAGGTTTGTCATAGCTTTCCTCATTGGAAAAAACCTTGATGCTGGGAAAGATTGAAGGCAGAAGGAGAAGAGGGAGACAGAGGTTGAGACAGTTAGATGGCATCACCAATTCAATGGACATGAACTTGGGCAAACTCGAGATGGTGAGAGACATGGAAGCCTGGTATGCTGTAGCCCATGGGATTGCGAAGAGTCAGACATGACTTAGTGACTGAACAAGAACAACAACAACAAGTGTCCATCAACACTAAAACAGATATAAAAATCATGACTTCTCCAGCAATAAAAATGCCTGAAGTATGTCCATATTGATTAACATGGATTAATCTCATAAATATATTCTTGAGTTAATGAAAAAAATCAGAAAAACTTAATAGTGATGACTCCATAATATAAGCTTCAAAAATCTATAAAAATTAAACTATGGTGTCTAAGGATGCTTAATTTGGTGGTAAAAGTATACTGAAAATGAGGAGTTCATTACCGTGAAAATTAAAGAGATCGATTTCATCTAGGGGAGAGGGAAGAATTTTCATTGAGGAGGGGCACATCATTCTGAGGTGTCATTGTATTTCTTGTTCTATGTAGTAGTTCCACAATAGCTTATTTAATAGCAAACTATTAAGCTTTACATCAATGTTTAATTCATTTTTTTCTGGTTGTATATTTTATTTCTCAATAAAAAGTTTAATATAGAAAATAAACTAAACTTGCTTTAACCACAATCTAGCTGACTCTAGAAAATAGATGACAACTAGCTACAAAATGTATGCAAGCATAACAAGTATAATCATACGTAGAATTTCTATATTGATTAAACTACTATGCATAGCCTTCCTTCGGTAGCTATTTGTTTATGATGGTTTTGAAAAGAAAATCTATCCCTGAAAGAAAAAGAATATTCATCTAAACAGTTAATACACATTTTTCCTGTGTCATACCTCTCTTGATTTAATAAATTAGATGAAATTCCTGACTACCAAAACTACATTAAGATTCTAGTCTGCACCCAGAGAATTGACTTAGAAGAGACTTAGAGAATTAATGACTTGCAGTTGTTGTGCATATTAAATACAGGCTACCCTATCAGAGATGAGATAGGACAAATTGGTGTAGAGATATCAGGAAGAAAACACTGTCTTTTCTTCAAAATGTTAATGTTAATGTTGTATATGAAGAAAGCAATTTGAGAGCTGCATATATATGAAATCAGCAAAGATTGAAAAGAAAAGCTTCCACCAACATAATAGATGTATTATTATAAAAAATGTGATTTAACCAATTGTTCTATGCAGTATAGATACCTCAGTGCTGTGTAAATATTGACTAAGTTATCATTAAATTTAGATTTAGCTATCATTTATAGGGTCCCTACTTTTCCAAGCTCTATAATTACATGCTAACTCAAAACTTTTATGATGGGAGTTTTACAGCAACTAAAAGAAAGATTAAAGGGTTTAAATAAATTGCCCAAAGTTGCACAGCTAATAAACATTAGAAGTATAGTTTGGACTCACGTGTTCTAACTCCTGTTTGAATAATTTTTTTCTTACTGCGTCAGTTTCAGTAGACAAACTCTTTTGGGAAGTAACCTCAACCTCTAAGTGGCTTAAAACAATAAACGTTCCTGTTTTATAATACAATCCATCATTTTGGATGCCAGGTTGAGGAATGGCAGCTATATACTCCATTACATTATGGGATCCTGACTTCCTTTAGTTTTCCAAAGTCAGTAAAATCTTCAGCTCAACCATTTGGCATCTGTCTGTTTTAAGAAGAATGAAAAGGCACAGAGAATTTTGTGCGGTAGTTTGACATTCCACATTTAGAAATAGCATACAAATCACTTGTTCATATTCCATTGGCCAGAAGTCAGTCACATGGCTTCATCCAACAGCAGGAGAGTTGAGAAAAAACATCCTGTGTCCCCATGGAGAAGAGGGAGGGAGTTGATGAGTTCCTGTTTATTACCATAGTGCCTCCATTACCATAAGTGGCCAGTCACATTTGCAAAAGTCTCCAATGATTGTGAATTTTGCATATGTCTAATGCTTTAGTGCTCATACTTCATTATTTTACTTTCAAACAATTTGCTAAATATTCATAACCCTCGTTTTCAGGTCTTTTAGCAATAATAAGAGTAGACAATACTTATGTGGCTTGTACTGCATATTAAATACTTCCTCCATCCTTTACAAGTAAATAGCTTTAACTTCTCAACATTTATATATAAAGTAGGAACCATTATCAAATTTTTCCATAGATTAGGAAACAGTTAAAGTAGCTTGCCTGCTTTTCATATTTTTAATTAGTGCAGCAAGAAACAGTTGGATTTTTTCTTTTACTTAATTGGCATCATGCTATTTCTTTTCTATATTTAATCTCTCTTTGTGATAAACTATGTACTTTCCCATCTTTTATATATTATTACTTAATCATTTATTGTATTTTTACATCTTTTCTATGAGGTTCTAACTCAGGCTTTAAAAAAAAATAATTTGATATGTAAAAATATTTTATTAGTAAGTTTATTCTAGTATTTGGTGGTAGGGTTTAGACTTGTTTCATTTCTTATTAAGTAAATTTTGATAAACATATAAAGTCAGTTACAAAGAAAAATCTGCTAAATAACAGTTCAGAGAAATTATATGTGCTGGCACTTTCCTGGCAGTCAGGTGATTCAGAATTCACCTTCCAGCCGGGGATGCAGGTTCAATCCCTGGTCAGGGAGCTAAGATCCCACATGCATTGTGGCAAAAAAACAAAACACAAGACAAGCAATACTATAAAAAAATTCAATACACTTTAAAAATGGTCCACCTCAAAAAATTTTTTTAAAAAAGAAAAATTACACATGCTGAGTGTACCTGTAAAGTAACTACTGCAGTTACTATGCTGTGGCTCCAATATGGGGTGTGTCATAAATACATGCTGTGCTCTGCTAAGGCACTTCAGACTCTTTGTGACCCCATGGACTGCAGCCCACCAGGCTCCTCTCTCCATGGGACTTCCCAGGCAAGAATACTGGAGTGGGTTGCCAGGCCCTCCTCCAGGGGATCTTCCCAACCCAGGGATCTAACCCATGTCTCACATCTCTTGCATTGGCAGGCAGGTTCTTTACCACTAGCACCACTTGGGAAGCCCTTGTCATAAACATGCTTTTGACAAAAAAAGGAATATGTAATATTTTTCAGTGGATACTGGTCAATAAAGTAGATTTAAAGTTAGCCAATAAAGTTATTAGCAGAGTGGTCTTTTGCATGGAGGGAGTAGGCCAACATTTGATGGCCTCTGGATTTTTCAAGGCTGAATTTCCATCCTTACCCTTCTTTAAACTTTATTGCTGTTGCTTTCTTTAGAGTGACTGAAGGATTAAACAACACTCTTTCTGGAGACCCAGATGTAAAATATTCTCAGAGTATTAAAAGGTGTGCACTGCATTTGTAATCTGGCAGGTATGGGTTGGAATATCCACATTACACCGAGCAAAACACTCTTTTTCTTTTTTTCTCTTGCACAATAGAAATATTCATGAAGAGGTCCTCTAAGAATAACAAAACCTTATGCCAAAAAAAATTTTTTTAAAAAGGGCATGTAACAGTACTTATTACCTAAAACTCAGTTATTATTAAGGAAGATGCACCAGCTAGACAGTGTTCTCTCATGGAATTTTGTTTAAAATATGTGGAATGACTGAAAGTAGAGAGGTGTATTGAGAATGGCAGAGAGAGGTGAGGGAAACAGGAGATATTTGTGGAGGATATGTGAGGAGCAGGTGGTCAGAGCCAGAGTTGACCCGGTGTGCTTGGACAGAGCAGGAGCAAACGGATGATTGGTTCAGTAGCTCAGTCGTGTCCCACTCTTGGGACCCCATGGACTGTAGCCCACCAGGCTTCTCTATCCGTGGGATTCCCCAGGCAAGAATACTGGAGTGGGGCAGTACTGCAAAGGGCAGTACTAAAAAGAGCTCCATTTTTTTTTTTTTTCCGCAATTTTAACAGCAACATTAGCTTTATATTATATGAACATAATATGAGAATGTTTTTATCATTAATATGTTAATTTTTTGAAATGAAGTTTAAGTTTTTAAAAGAGTTACTAATTTGCTTATAAACTTAGAGTGGGTTTTCTACTCAGTGAGGATCCAACTTCTTATTCTGGAAACCAGGATTCTCCATTTTGGTCTCAAGCATCCTCTTGCACCCTGATATTTCTGTTACTCTGAGTTTACCATTCTGTAGCCAAGAGGAGATCTACTGTTGCTCCTGCTGTTTCTCTTTCCCATGGATATGACTGTGTTGCTCTTTCCTCATCCTAGGATAACTTCCCTCTGTCCCCATACACCTCCAAACGTTGAAAAGCTGCCTGATTTTCAAGACCAAGTCTAAATGCCACATTCCTGACACCTTCCCTAACTACCTTGGTTGGAATGAGATATGAGATTTGTTTCCTTTAAACCTCTGTAACATTTGATAGGCATCTCTGTGAAGGATCACACTGCTCTCAAGTTTATTATTTTAGATACATATAATGCATGGTATGATGATGAGTATATGTTTTGCAAATTGTGTTACATAAAGCATTAGTGTACCATAAGACTAGGGTCTTCTTTTTTTAAGTTATGATCATTTAAATTTGGAAAATTGTCAGTTTTCCCAGTCAGCATTGCTTGGAGTCCTGGGACATTCAAGGAGGCATTTAGAATATAAAGTGTTTGAAAGTTTAACTAAGAAATTCATCATTTTTAATCATGAGGATGCTTTATGTTACATCTTTATTTCATGGAGTACACTTAAGAAAACATTTGTGTCCAATGTGCATTGGTTTTACCATTGCTACAACCCAGTGGAAGACCTTTAGTTTGCTCTCTAAACTCCATCTCGTCTAGTTGTGGAAACATTTTCCTTCCTGTCACTGCCATTTCTCTTGGTTTAAAGGACTCCATTCTCTGTCCTGGTTTTTGGAAAGAAAACTTGTCTACATGGAAAAGGTAAAGTGATAGGGTTAAGGGTCTGAACCATTCGAGGGGCTATATGCTGTGGTTAGTTGGCAATTTTCATCAAATGGCAAGGAAAAGGACAACTAATTTGATTCACTGTCACAGGAAAGGCACAGAGTTTATCTGCAGGAAGACATGAGCTTTTCTTCTTGGTTCTCTGCACTGTGCTCCGGGAGCCAGAGCTCAAAAGACTGTCCTTATCGACTCCATACTGATTTGTATGGTCCGCAGTAACATTCTGCCCATCAGCCTCTAGATCCTTTGTCTAGTTTTGGTTAGAAGATAATACATTGGAACACATACTTTTTTTCCATTTTTTGGTCTAATAACTCCACGAATCGCATCATTTAATTCAAGAATTCAGCATTTCACTCTCTCTTTTGCTCTCCTTTGAGAACTTCCCTCTGAGGTAATTGGTGTATCAAGCCTACTTGGCTACATTCAAGGTATGTGTGTGTCAGGACTCGGTTGCAGGGTAAGGAAGATTGGCAGGGTAGCAGGGTCAGATGCTTAAACACAAATATTAACTAAATATGCTGATATTCACAGGGCTTCCCAGATGGCTCAGTAGTAAAGAATCTGCCTGTCAAGCAGGAAATGTGGGTTGGATCCCTGGGTCGAGAAGATCCCCTGCAGAAGGAAATGGCAACCCAGTCCAATATTCTTGCCTGGGAAATCCCATGGAAAGAGAAGCCTGGTAGGCTATATAGTCCATGAGGTCACAAAAGAGTCAGACATGACTCAGCCAACTCAACAACAACAACAAATAATATACATGAGTTATTTTCCTCACACTATCTGATCAATTTGAGGTTTATCATGGTGGGTGATCCATGGCACTTAGCAAAGTGATTAATGAATATTTGTTAAATGAATATGCAATTTTTAAGACACTAATTGTAGGGAAAGTCTCTCAGCCACCTCTGACCATTTCAGTGGACTTAGTTTCCAGCCCAGAGAAATGGTAGGTTCTAGTTTTAAAGGAGGGTACAGATTATGCCTCATGCAGTGCTGATGCTAGCTCCAGACAAAAAGGCACATGTTATTTTTATAGACTGAAAGACATCCTCAGCAGGAGGTACATCCTGCCAAGAAGGACTGGGGTATAAATCATCATTTAACATATCATATGATATTGAAAGATAAGTACAGATTTCCTCTTGTCTAAATTGTCATTTTGACTCAATGTCCTTCAGTCACTCACAGCTAAAAAGAGATTAACAGCCTATTTAATCATCCAGCAGGAAAAAAATACATTTAAAGGAGTCGCAAAATGACTCTTTAGCAAGGTCACATGATTTTCTTGCCATGATTTGAAATTGTTTGCTAATGACTGATTATGTTCCTTTTTGATAAAAGCACTGCTGGTGACAACGGCTTTGTGTGAGCACAATTCAGACTAATGTTCCATCCTTGGTTCATTCCCCATGGCCACATACTTGAAGACAACCCTTCTGCACGACTGTCTCCTTGTGGCATTTCTCAATGCAGTTAAGCTTAATTTTTAATAATAAACCTTGCCATTTATCTGGCGTTTAACATTTTTAAGGTACTTCAACACCTGGCCACATCAAACTTGTAATAGCCTTGAGAGGTAAAGAGAAACAGATTTAGGTTTCTAACTGCATATTAAGTACACGTGGCAAACAGCATTTGTCACCTAACTTGTGACAAAGCTTATTCTGTGACCCCATAGTGCCTTTTTTTTCCCCCTTGAGCTTCTCCTTTAACAAATCCTTGGAATATCTCCTGCTCCCGACATAGCTCTCTCCAAGCTCAGCTGTATCACTATCACAACGTTATTTGGACACTTGGCATCAAACCACTCTTGACAGATATTCTTTACACAGAATTAGTTGGGATGAGCTGTTCTTTAGGCCTTGGAATTTGTCTAGGACTTATTTTTCCCTCTGTCTCTTTTAAAAATATTAATTTTGATTTTACACAATAGCATCTTGCATCAGGATGGATTTTCCAAAACTCTTGGCAGTTGGAAACAAGTCCCAGCTCTAACTTGCTGTGTTCTCTTGAGCAGGATAAAAACATTTGTCCATATTTTTCCCTGCCACAGTGCACTACACATGGAATATGCTCCTTAAATAGGAGAAATTAAGATATTGTTATTTCTAAGTTGATATGCACTGTCATTGCTTACTTGGCTCCAAATTTGATTGAACTTGCCATTGGATTTGGAACATAGTAGGCATCCAATAAGTGTTTCAGAATTGAATGGTGTTGATAAACATCCAAATGCTGGCTGTGACACTGGTTGCTCTAGCTACTATAATTGTGGTTTATTTTTAAAATTTTTTGAGAAGTTGGTTTGGAGATATTGAGGGCTATTCTGCATATGAACCAAATTCCAATTTTTGCCCTTTGTGTGTATTCCATTTTAAACTCTCTCTTCCCAAGGCTCCTCCTCTCTACTTTCATGTTGGGGGTGAGGAAGAGTGCATCATACTTTATTTCCTATCTTCATTTTCCCCTCAGTATTGCTTTTTGTGCCTTTTATGACCAATTTGCCTTTTCTCACCTATATCTGATGTCTTGTAAAACATGCTTTTTCTTTGCCTTGTAAGTACATAAAATCACAAGGAAAATGTGTCCATTCCTCCAATCCATTTGGCTACTACTGGCTAATGCATAAGTTGACCTGAGATCAATTCTAGCTTGTTGACCAACTCTGATCAACAACAACTGAACAATAACTGAAATGATTAGGGTGGACCCTAATCCAATGTTACTGGTGTTCTTACAAAAAAAGAAGATTGGGACACATACACAAAGGGGAGATTATGCGAAGTTATCAGAGAAGGCTGGAAGCTGATCGGCTCAGATCAACAAACTTGATCAACAATATACAAATACCTTTCTTTGCACATATTGTAATAAATAACATTAGAGCATGTTTGTCTCTCCACTAGAATGTGAAATCGAGTGAGGAAGACATGGTATGTTCACGCGTATATCTGGACCTGTTGACAAAGGGACTGTGGCAATATCAGCCCAGTAAGTTCTGGTAAAATTGTGTGCACAGTCTTCTAAGGATGGGCACAGAGAACGTGACCTTTGCAAATGAATGCTGACTTCAAGGACATTGAAACAGACACAATAAAATGTATAGAGTGTGTATTTCTCTCTTGCCAAGTGCCTTTCAATTAAAATATTAGTCATTCTTACTTTAGAATGCAAAACATGAATAAAAAGTGGAACAATTTTGACAATCATCTCTCAAATTTCCACATGTCTAAAAGCAATGTTATGATGACTTCATTGATCAGTTTTAACATGAACATTTTGTACTTATATAGAGACAAGTTGAAAAAACAATTTTTTTCAACAATAATAATTTTCTTTGGGCTTTCCATAAAAACTCAATTGCTATTCAGGAAGATAAAAAGAACATCCCTATAAAATTGCCCTACAAATTTAACTGCTTGCAATTTTACATGTATATTAAATTTTCTTTCTTTTTTGTGTATATTCAAGGCCGAAATTTACATTATGAATAAAGCTGATATTGCTGTGGTCCTATGGAGAAGGCAATGGCACCCCACTCTAGTACTCTTGCCTGGAAAATCCCATGGACGGAGGAGCCTGCGGTCCATGGGGTCGCTAAGAATTGGACACTGACTGAGCGACTTCACTTTCACTTTTCACTTTCATGCATTGGAGAAGAAAATGGCAACCCACTCCAGTGTTCTTGCCTGGAGAATCCCAGGGACAGGGGAGCCTGGTGGGCTGCCCTCTATGGGGTCGCACAGAGTCAGACAAGACTGAAGTGACTTAGCAGCGGAAGCAGCTGTGGCCCTAAGTTCAAGTCATAATTTTAGTATTAGCAACAAATATGTAAAAATGTGTGAAAAAAATTAAAATTTAGTTAGAGTCATGCAAATGCAGATCTGAATATCACTTTTCAGATTGAATAGATTAGGGAATTATATAATACGGAAAATTTTATAAATCCAGCACTAGCAATAGTATGATCAGGAATGTATTAATTTACTAGGGCAGTTATAAACCACAGCCTGGGGTATTAAACAACAAAAATTAATTTTATCACAATTCTGAAAACTGGAAGTCTGAGATCAAGGGGTCAGCAGGATTGATTTCTTCTGAGGCCTCTCTCCTTGACTTGTAGATGGACTTCTTCTCTGATAGCATCACATAGTCTCCCTTTCTGTGAGTTTTGTGTCCTAATCTTCTCTTCTTATAAGAACACCAATACACTGGATTAGAGTCCACCCTAATCACTTCATGATGTTCAGTTGCCAAGTCATGCCCAGCTCTTCGTGACCCCATGAATTGCAGCACACCAAACTCCTCTGCCCTACACTACTGCCCAGAGTTTGCTCAAACTCATGTCCATTGAGTTGGTGATACTATCTAACCATCTCATCTTCTACTGCCCTCTTCTCCTTTTGTCTTCAGTCTTTTCCAGCATCTGGGTCTTTTCCAATGAGTCAGCCCTTCACATCAGGTGGCCAAAATATTAGAGCTTCAACTTCAGCATCAGTCCTTCCAATGAATATTCACGGTTGATTTCCAGGATTGACTGGTCTGATCTCCTTGCAGTCCAAGGGACTTCATATTACCACTTTAAAGACCCTGTCTTCAAATATATCACAGTGTAAGGTATTGATACTGAGGCTTAAACGTAAGAATTTTAGGGGGACACAATTCAGCACTTAACAAGGATATGAGATAACTCCAGAAGCAGATTTTCCCAGTCAGGCTGATTGTACAGCCTACCATGTAAATGAAAAGATTTTGGGTAAAGTTATCTCCGATGGAATTTCTCATGATGACACCTCTATTACAAGAAGGAATTGAGAAGACAGAAATGGAGATCCTGTGTGAGTTTTATGGCAAAGAAGAAAGATCTTTTCAGTTTCTCAGCACATTATTATAGAAAGAAATGCTTTAATATAAAAGAGTAATAATAATTTTTATAAGCAGGGAAATTATCACTCTTTAAGTTCTGTCTAGAGGCCCTCAATCCTATCCTAAATCACTCTCAAAATGAATTTAATGTTGTAGCTACAAATTAACTTCAACTTTAAATTCTTTCTGTTAACTAGAACTTCCTTGATCATCTTTCGTTTTCTGTTAAATATAGTTATCAAACTTAGTTTTCAAAGTAACATTTTCTTTGATCTTAATCATTATACAGATCAGTGAACAGTTTTGAGGCTTGTCACTTTGTGTCAACATCTCCACTGAGTGTATCTTCTTTTATCTACCACAATCTAACAGCTTAGTTAGTGTCTTTTAATGATGTATTCAAAGATATAAGGATCAATCAATTAACACATTTGATGGGTTCTACTTTGTTCTGGAAAACTATGCTCAAAAGAAGAATTACAGGATGCCACTCTGTGCTGAACACTGGTATCAAGTCTTACCAAATACAGAGATAACTATTATGATACTCATTTTTTTAGATGCGAGGCCTAGTCACATAGTATAAGTGACACATACCAAGTCAGGTCACTAGTATGTCACATGAGCTATTACTCAAACTCAAGTTTTCCCTGACAACGACACCTATGCTTTCTTTTTTTTTTTTTTTTGGTAAATTAATTAATTTATTTTAATTGGAGGCTAATTACTTTACAATTGGAGGCTAATTACTTGTGGTGGTTTTTGCCATACATCCATGTGAATCAGCCATGGGTGTATATGTGTTCCCCACCCTGAACCCCCCTCACAACTCCCCCCCATCCCATCCTTCAGGGTCATCCCAGTGCACCAACTCTGAGCGCCCTGTTTCATGCATCGAACCTGGACTGGCAATCTATTTCACATGTGGTAATATACATGTTTCAACTCTATTCTCTCAAATCATCCCACCCTCACCTTCTCCCACAGAGTCCAAAAGTCTGTTCTTTACATCTGTGTCTCTTTTGCTGTCTTGCATATAAGGTCACTGTTGCCATCTTTCTAAATTCCATATATATGTGTTAATACACTATATCAGTGTTTTTCTTTCTGACTTACTTCACTCTGTATAATAGGCCCCAGTTTCATCCACCTCATTAGAACTGATTCAAATGCATTCTTTTTAATAACTGAGTGATATTCCATTGTGTATATGTACCACAACTTTCTTATCCATTCGTCTGCTGATGGACATCTAGGTTGCTTCCATGTCCTGGCTACTATAAACAGTGCTGCGATGAACACTGGGGTACATGTATCTCTTTCAATTCTGGTTTCCTCTGTGTATATGCCCAGCAGTGGGATTGCTAGGTTGTATGAAATATTTTCCTCCAAATAGTAATATAGGAAAGGCAATAATATTTGTGATAGTCCTTTGATTTGGATGCTGTGATCCTTAGAAGATTCTCTGAAGTACATATAATTATCACCATTTTACAAATGAAAAATTTCCACTTTAGAGGACGTGCCACCTAGGATGGCACAAATGTTGAAAGACAAGATATAAAATGAACCCCAAGATTTGCATCATCTTTTCAGTATAAGACATGAATCTTGCTCTTAAGGAGTTTTGAATCATTCAATAATCAGTTTTAAAACTGAAAAACTAGAAAAAAATATTCATTCAAATGGTGCCCTGAAAATAAAGTGAACATATTTTAAAAGGATATAATACTAGAGCAATATACTTTTAATTAAGTTTATAGCTCTTTCCCTTGAGCTTATATGAGTAGTCTAAATTTTAGTCACTAGGAATCCATGGAGGATATTTTATACATGTAGATAAAATATATACATATAGACTTTTGAAAACTTGTGTAAATAGTGTAATATTTAAAAATTTAAGTCAACTCCAGATGCTAATGCAGATGTAATAGTAAGCCTATATCTTCAATAGACACATATTTTTATAATCACTGCCAGACAAAATTACCTTGATCATAATTTTTAGAATATAAGCTATTATGCAGATAGATTGCATGAGAAAGTTAATCTACTTATAGGCACCATTACAATGACAGCCTGAGTTTCAGTTTTTTGCAGGATAAAGTATCAAGAGTTTAGAAAAATGTTTTACTTCTGGTGTTATATTTGAAAAAAAAAGGATGTCTAGGATGAATAACTTTTTTTACTTATGAAACATGAAAAAGAGTTAAAATTGAAGAGAGGTTAAAGAAGAAGAACAAAATTGGTGGACTGACATGGTCTGACTTCAAGACTCACTAAAAGGTTACAGTAATCAAGAAGTGTGACAGTGTGGTATTGGAGAAAGAATAGACAAATAGATCAATGGAACAGAAGTGAGAGCTCAGAAATAGACCTACATAAATACAGTCAACTGGTATTTGACAAAGAAGCAAAGGTAATACAATGGAACAAAGACAGTCTCTTCAACAAATGGTACTGGAAAAACTGGGCATCCACATACAAAAAGAGAAAAGTGTCTAGACACAGACCTACACTCTTCTTGAAAGTTAAAACAAAATGGATCAGAATTTAAATATGAAACACAAATTGCAGAACTCCTAGAAGATGACAGAAAGGAAAACCTAGATGACCTTGGGAATGGCAATGCCTTTTTTGATGCAACACTAAAGATCCATGAAAGAAATAATTGATAAACTGGACTTTACTAAAATTAAAACGTCTGTTCTGTGAAAGACAATATAAGAGAATAAGAGAAGCCACATACTGGAAGAAAATATTTGCAAAAAGATACATCTGATAGACAACTGCTATCCAACATATACAAAGACCTCTTAAAATGCCACAATAATAAAACAACCTGATTAAAAAATGGGGCAAACACCTTAAGAGACAAATATCTCACTAAAAAAATATACAGATGGCAAATAAACACATGAAAAGATGTTGCTCATCATATAGCATCAGGAAATGTAAGTCAAAACAACAGTTAGATACCACCACACACCTACTAGAATGTCCAAAATTTGATTTGGAACATTGACATCAAATGCTTGTGGGGATGTGAAAATTTCTTACAGCTGGTTGGACTGAAAAATGGTACAACCACTTTTGAAGACAGATTGGAGTTTTTTACAAAACTAAACATAGTTTTACCATTTATTTCCCTTTCTATTTATTCAAAGAAGTTGAAAACTTAGGTCCTCCAAAAACACCTGCACATGGATGTTCATAGTAGCTTTATTCATAATTGCCAAAACTTAGAAAAACTAAGGCGTCCCTCAGTAGGTGAATAGATATTTAAACAGTGATGCATCCAAACAATGGAATAGTATTCAACCCTGAAAAGAAATGGGCTACTGTCTGGTAGAAGGGAATAGCTACCTACTCCAGTATTCTTGCTTGGAGAATTATGAACAGAGGGGCCTGGTGGGCTATAGCCCATGGGGTCAAAAAGAGTCATACATGACTGACTGACTAACACTTTCACTTTTTACTTTCTGAAAAGAAATAAGCTATCAAGCCATACAAAGCCATGGAGAAACCTTAAACGCATATTACCAAGTGAAAGAAACTGATCTGAAAAGACTACATACTGTATAAAGTTAACTATATGACCTTTTGGAAGAGGCAAAACTATGGAGACAATATAAAAGATTACTGGTTACCAAGAGTGAGAGGGGAAGGGATTAATAAGGAGAGCACAGAGGATTTTTGTTGTTGCTCAGTCGCTCAGTCATGTCTGACTCTGTACCCCTATGAGCTTCAGCACGCAGGCTTCTCTGTCCTTCACCATCTCCCAAAGCTTGCTCAATCTCATGTCCATTGAGCCAGTAATGCTATCCAACCATCTCATCCTCTGTCGTCCCCTTCTCCTCCTGCCTTCAATCTTCCCCAGCATGAGGGTCTTTTCCAATGAGTCAGCTCTTCCAATCAGGTGGCCAAAGTATTGGAGCTTCAGCTTTAGTATCAGTCCTTCCAGTGAATATCCAGGATTGATTTCCTTTAAGATTGACTGGTCTAATCTCCTTTCTGTCCAAGTCTCAAGAGTCTTCTCCAGCACCACAATTCAAAAGCATCTATTCTTTCCTTGACTCTCAGCCTTCTTTTTTTTTTGTTTTTTCATTTATTTTTATTAGTTGGAGGCTAATTACTTCACAACATTGTAGTGACTTTTGCCATACAATGACATGAATCAGCCATGGATTTACATGTATTCCCCATCCTGTTCTCCCCTCCCAAATCCCTTCCCATCCCATCCCTCTGGGTCTTACCAGTGCACCAGCCCTGAGCACTTGTCTCATGCATCCAACCTGGGCTGGTGATCTGTTTCACACTTGACAGTATACTTGCTTCAATGCTATTCTCTCAGAACATCTCACCCTCGCCTTCTCCCACAGAGTCCTTTATGGTCCAGCTCTCACATACATGCATGACTATTGGATTTTTAGGGCTATGAAAATGCCCTGTGTGCTATTATAATGGTGGATAAAGGTTGTTATATATTTGTCTAAATCCACTGAATATAGAACATCAACAGTGAACCCTAAGGTAAACTATGAACTTTGGGTGATTATGATGTATTAATATAGATTAATTCTTGGTAAAAAAAAAATGTAACTTTCTGATGAGTGATGGACAGGTGCTATATTGGAAATCTCTCTACCTCCTTCCCAATTTTGTTGTAAATGTGAAGCATCTCTTCTCTTTATCTTATTTATTTTTTTTTGCCACACTGTACAGCTTGTGGGATCTGACATTCCCAATCAGGGATTGAACCCAAGCCATGGCAAGAAAAGCCCAGAATCCTAACCACTAGGCCATCGGGGAACTCCTGAACTTCTCTTCTCAAAGAGTAAAAAAAATCCCAAAAAAACTAAGGCAGGTGTCTGAATTTCAAAAGAGCCTCAGAAACATATTTATTCAGGCATTACAAATAATGCTCCTGAATATTTTCTTATAGACTTTTAAAAATAAATGCCCACCTTCTTTTTTAAAAATTTAATTTGATTAATTGACTAATTTATTTATAGCTGTGCCGGGTCTTCGTTGCTCCAGTTGCGGCAAGCGGGGCTGCTCTCTGGCCGTGTGCAGGCTTCTCGCTACAGTGATTTCTCTTGAGCAGGGCACAGCCTCTAGGGCTTGCAGACTTCAGTAGTTGTGGCCTGTGGGCTAAGTAGTTTCGACCCCCAGCTCTAGGGCAGAGGTTCAATATTTGTGGTGCATGGGCCTAATTGCTCTTTGGCATGTGAGATCTCCCCAGGTCGGGGATTGAACCCACGTCTCCTGCAATCGCAGCCAGATTCTTTACTAGTGGGCCACCAGGGAAGCCTTAAATGACCACATTCTTATGTAACTATCATTAGATTCTCTCAGTGCTATTTTTTGTCCACAAGCAAAAATCATTTCATTAGACTTATATACTTAAGGAAATGTAAGTTTACAATGCCCAGAACATTGTTATGAATAACACTAAATATAACAGCTCTAATTAATTGAGTACTGAGAATATGTTAAGAACTATTTATACATTATTTCCTTTAATTCTTATTTCAGTGTTTTGAGGTTAAAATTACCATCCCTATGTTTCACATGAGGAATCTGATGCTTAAAAATGTTAAATAATTTGCTTGTGTGACACAGATAGCAAGTGGAAGAGCTTAGATTACAACTAAGGAGTCAGCTTCATATTCCACATGCTAAACCATAGCCCTCTATGGTCTTCATCTAGAACATAGTTTTGAATGTGTTTTTACACGTCCTTGATTTTTTATAAAAGATTTAAGTGTCTCAAGATTGTCTAGAGCATCAGTGATGAATAATAGCAATTTATGAACAATGGAAAGAATAAAATGAAGGCAAGCTCAAATAAGTTAAAAGATCACTTTACACTAAGTATGCTCAATCAATCCTTATATTTTAATAAAAGTAAAGATTTTCTAATAGAAAATCACTTTTTCTCATGCCTGAAAGTGAAGTCACTCAGTCGTGTCTGACTCTTTGCAACCCCACAGACTGTAGTGTACCAGGCTCCTCAGTCCATGGAATTTTCCAAGCAAGAGTACTGGAGTGGGTTGCAATTTCCTTCTCCAGGGGATCTTCCCCACCCAGGGATTGAACCCGGGTCTCCCACGTTGCAGGCAGATGCTTTGCCATCTAAGCCACCAGGGAAGCTCTCTCATATCTAATAAATGTTAAAAATATGAGTGAAGGGACCACCACTCGTCCTGTTGACCCAGGCTCTACTCCTGTCTAGAAGTAGTCCTGGGTTGCCAACATTCTGTAGCTTTGCTTCTTCTTTGAACAATGGCCTTACTGTTAAAAATGAAAGTGAGACTCTTCCAGAAAATTACTAGAGCTAATCAATGAATATAGTAAAGTTGCAGGATATAAAATTAACACACAGAAATCCCTTGCATTCCTATATACTAACAATGGAAAAACAGAAAGAGAGATTAAGGAAACAATACCATTCACCATTTCAACAAAAAGAATAAAATACTTAGGAGTATATCTACCTAAACAAACAAAAGACCTATACATAGAAAACTATAAAACACTGATGAAGGAAATCAAAGAGGATACAAACAGATGGAGAAACATGCCGTGTTCATGGATTGGAAGAATCAATATTGTCAAAATGGCTATTCTACCCAAAGCAATCTATAGATTCAGTGCAATCCCTATCAAGTTACTAACAGTATTTTTCACAGAACTAGAACAAATAATTTCACAATCTGTATGGAAATACAAAAAATGTCAAATAGCCAAAGTAATCTTGAGAAAGAAGAATGGAAATGGAGGAATCAACCTGCCTGACTTCAGACTCTACTACAAAGCCACAGTCATCAAGACAGTATGGTACTGGCACAAAGACAGAAATATAGATCAATGGAACAGAATAGAAAGCCCAGAGATAAATCCACAAACCTATGGACACCTTATCTTTGACAAAGGAGGCAAGGATATACAATGGAAAAAAAGACAACCTCTTTAACAAGTGGTGCTTGGAAAACTGGTCAACCACTTGTAAAAGAATGAAACTAGAACACTTTCTAACACCATACCCAAAAATAAGCTCAAAATGGATTAAAGATCTAAATGTAAGACCAGAAACTATAAAACTCCTAGAGGAGAACATAGGCAAAACACTCTGCAACATAAGTCTCAGCAGGGTCCTCTATGACCCGCCTCCCAGAATATTGGAAATAAAAGCAAAACTAAACAAATGGGACCTAATGAAACTTAAAAGCTTCTGCACTACAAAGGAAACTATAAGTAAGGTGAAAAGACAGCCCTCAGATTGGGAGAAAATAATAGCAAATGAAGAAACAGATAAAGGATTAATCTCAAAAATATACAAGCAACTCCTGAAGCTCAATTCCAGAAAAATAAATGACCCAATCAAAAAATGGGCCAAAGAACTAACAGACATTTCTCCAAAGAAGACATACAGATGGCTAACAAACACATGAAAAGATGCTCAACATCACTCATTATTAGAGAAATGCAAATCAAAACCACAATGAGGTACCATTACACGCCAGTCAGGATGGTTGCTATCCAAAAGTCTACAAGCAATAAATGCTGGAGAGGGTGTGGAGAAAAGGGAACCCTCTTACACTGTTGGTGGGAATGCAAACTAGTACAGCCACTATGGAAAACAGTGTGGAGATTTCTTAAAAAACTGGAAATAGAACTGCCATATGACCCAGCAATACCACTTCTGGGCATACACACCGAGGAAACCAGATCTGAAAGAGACATGTGCACCCCAGTGTTCATTGCAGCACTGTTTATAATAGCCCGGACATGGAAGCAACCTAGATGCCCATCAGCAGACGAATGGATAAGGAAGCTGTGGTACATATACACCATGGAATATTACTCAGCCGTTAAAAAGAATTCATTTGAATCAGTTCTAATGAGATGGATGAAACTGGAGCCCATTATACAGAGTGAAGTAAGCCAGAAAGATAAAGAACATTACAGCATACTAACACATATATATGGAATTTAGAAAGATGGTAACGATAACCCTATATGCAAAACAGAAAAAGAGACACAGAAGTACAGAACAGACTTTTGAACTCTGTGGGAGAAGGTGAGGGTGGGATGTTTTGAAAGAACAGCATGTATATTATCTATGGTGAAACAGATCACTAGCCCAGGTGAGATGCATGAGACAAGTGCTCGGGCCTGGTGCACTGGGAGGACCCAGAGGAGTCGGGTAGAGAGGGAGGTGGGAGGGGGAATCGGGATGGGGAATACGTGTAACTCTATGGTTGATTCATGTCAGTGTATGACAAAACCCACTGAAATGTTGTAAAGTGATTAGCCTCCAACTAATAAAATAAAATTAAAAAAAAAAAAAAAAAGGAAAGTGAACAGCAGTAGAGTTTCTCTTCTACAAAATCTGTCCCAGATGTAAAGAAATTTTAAAACATTGACAGCCATCTCATGATCTAGTCAAGGAGACCACCATGTATACTAAGCTCATTGACTCACGGAGGGGCCTTTTTTAACACTCTTCTCATCCAGGGCAGGGCTTCCTTGGTGACGCACTGGTAAAGAATCCATCTACCAATGCAGGAGATGTAGGTTCAGTCCCTGGGTGGGGAAGATCCCATGGCGAAGAAAATGGCAATCCATTCCAGTATTCTTGCCTGGGAAATCCCATGGATTAGAGAAGTCTGACAGGCTACAGTCCATGGGGTTGCAAAAGAAACAGACATGACTTAGCAACTAAACAACAACAATGACAACCACCTAGTGCAGTGTCCTAAAAGGGATACAATTTTATTCATCCAATTTAAAAGATATTTCTAATATGCTAACAGGAAAAAGAGCCAAGTCAAGTTAATAACTCACTTGTATTTTACAAGATAAATAGAAAAATCTGCAACCAGGCTAATGCTGAAGAAGGCTGTAAAAAAAGAGCCCCAATCATTCTAATTCCTCCTATTAGCAAATGTTATCCATGCAGAAGCTATAGAGTACTTGGAACTATTTTACTTTTTGAGTTTTACTCTCTAGATTATTTTTGGAATCCAATTGCCATGTAAAGAAGCCTAAACTATCTATTAGATGTTTGAAACATGGAGTTCCAGTGGCTCCCATTATTCCAACCAAATGCTAAACATGTGAATAAGGACATCTGAGACCCCGTCTCCAGCCAGGTGAGATCAGGCTGGCTTTTGGAAAATCTTCAGATATCATTTGATGTTCCATCGATCCATCCACACCCAGTCATTTCCAACTCTTTGCGACACTTTCGATTGCAGCCTGCTGGGCTCCTCTGTCCATAGGATTTCCCAGGCAAGAATACCGGAGTAGGTTGTCATTTCCTATTCCAGGGTATATTGCCAACACAACTGCTTTATAATCCCAGGCTATTGTTGATATATATCTATTTTGCATTTTCCAGCAAACTACTGGTCTTAGGAATGCTCTGTCATTGATCAAGTAAATAAGGAAGGATTTGACTTATGTATTGAAAGAAGTCCAGTAAAATGAGCCAAGTCATGTGCAGAGGAACTGAAATGAGGGTGTTTAAACAAATAACAATCAGTTTATTCATATTTACTCCTAGTTAGAATGAAACTAGCTGCTCATGGAAACAGTTATGCCTTTTCATAATATTAACTCTACTGATTTGTACTGCAAATTATGGATGCTGTTGGGGGAAGTTGCATTTAATTAATCAGCCAATACTTTTGAGCACCTACTGTCCTCTGTTTACTATGTGGGATATGGTGAGTGTAGCCTATAAGAAATACAAATACAAGTTTTTGTATACTTATAGGTTTCCATATCACTTGACCCTTGGGAAGCAAACTTAGGCCATCCTAAAGGAGATCAGTCCTGGGTGTTCATTGGAAGGACTGATGCTGAACCTGAAACTCCAGTACTTTGGCCACCTCATGCGAAGAGTTGACTCATTGAAAAAGACCCTGATGCTGGTAGGGATTGGGGGCAGGAGGAGAAGGGGCGACAGAGGATGAGATGGCTGGATGGCATCACCGACTCGATGGGCATGAGTTTGAGTAAACTCCGGGAGTTGGTGATGGACAGGGAGGCCTAGCGTGCTGCGATTCATGGGGTCGCAAAGAGTCGGACACAACTGAGCAATTGAACTGAACTGAACTGAATCCTAAAGAATGTGTAGCTGTTCCTCATCTAGTCTTCAAGAAGGGAATGAACCCAGGATGTTGGGAAAAGTATACCTGATCAGAAGCCAGTAAACTTGGTCTTAAATTCAAAACTATCTGTAAGTAATTCCATGATTCTGAATTTGGCATCTTATTTTTTCTATGCCTGAATTTTTTTTTATTTAACTTACAGTTTGAGAAGTAAGAACTTTCCTTTCTTGTTTCAAAGAGTATGTGAAAATAAAATTTAGCATTTTAGAACTAAGCAGCACATTTAAAAGTTTATTAACTGGAACAATAGCTATTTCATCTTTCTATATTTAAAGGGAAGACTTAGATTGGCTCATTCCTCTCTTTTAGCTTCATCCATCAGGAAAGCAAGCTCTAGCAACTGTATGGGTTTGACACTCTTGAATAAGTTTTATATATTCTCCTTTCTTCTACTTAGCTTCTTACTATAATTCATATTTTTCTAATCTTGATTTTCATATATGTTCCTTTTAATATTATTTTACTTATCTCATTATATGAATTATTTAATTTCATTTTATTATACATATTATTTCTAATTGACTCTAAATTTTGAATGGAAAAAAATGGTAAATACACTTTTAAAGCAAACATGTATAAATACACATATTTGTTGCAGGGACAAGAATGGGCCACATGCCTGATATAGTTTTTGGACACCATGACCTATCATGGTGGTCAGTCTTTGGATTTATATATACCAACTCAATTTGTTATTCTCAGTGTATGTGCTATTGACTATTAACATGCTATGGAGGCACTCTGGTATCTCTCTGAGTTTCCCTGAAGATGGACTATTCCCTGAATGACCTGTGATATACTGGGTTGGCCAAAAAGTTCATTGGGACTTCTCTGAAATATCTTACGGAAAAATTAATGTTCAGTGACCAAAGGACAGGTTTTGTAATCTCTATAAATTAATTTAGCCATAGTTTAGTCACTCAATCACTCCTTACCCCTCATTAAATTTCTCATTAATTGAATCTATTCATTCTTAGATAGGCAGATAGATAAGTAGGTAAATAATCTGTCCAAATGGTTCAAGGCAGGCTCAATACAATTAATTACAGCAAATGTACAAAAGGATCATGATGCTTTAGAATCCAAATGCCATGTAAAGAAGCTTAAGTTTCTTTCTGGAAACTGGAAGCAAGATTTCTACTAGCTATAGGAAACAGTTCAATTCAGTCGCTCGGTCGTGTCAGTCTCTTCGCGACCCCATGAATCGCAGCACTCCAGGCCTCCCTGTTCGTCACCAACTCCCGTAGCTTACTCAAACTCATGCCCATCGAGTCAGTGATAGGAAACAAGGGGGCCCCAATTTCTCCCAATTTCTGCCTTACTTATTTCAGATATGTAAGTAAGGCGATTGTGTTGCTGTGCGTTAGCTACTCAATCGTGTTTCACTCTTTGCGACCCCATGGTCTGTAGCCCGCCAGGCTTCTCTGTCCGTGAAATTCTCCAAGCAAGAATACTAGGGTAGGTAGTTACTCTCTTCTCCAGGGGGTCTTCCTGACCCAGGGATCGAACCCAGCCTCCTGCATTTCAGGTGAATTCTTTACTGGTGAGCCACCAGGGAAGCAATAGCATCTCATCAATGGCATTGTAGACCATGCCTTCTCCTCCTCTGTAGTGAGGTTTCCGATTTAATTTTAAAGTAAAAATAAATTACTTTCTAGGATATATGTCTATAATTACAGAAACACAAACTGTCCACAAAATATACAGTTCATGCATGCTCATGTGCTAAGTCACTTCAGTCGTGACAAACTCTTTGTGACCCTTTGCACTGTAGCCTGCCAGGCCCCTCCGTATATGGAATACTCCAGGCAAGAATACTGGAGTGGGTTGCCGTGTCCTCCTCCAGGGGATCTTCCCCACCTGGGGATTGAACCCACGTCTCTTACATCTCCTGCACTGGCAGATTGGTTCTTCACCACTAGCACCACCTGGGAAACCTATACAGGTCATACCAGCTCCATCTCCAACACAAAAGACCAACAAATGTAAAGTAAAACTAAGGTTAATGAAGTAAATAAAACCTGTGTCAGACCTGCAGCCACCCCAACATCATAAAGATAAGCAAGGAATGAACTTCAGAGGGCCACTATTGCACACTTCTCTTCAGTCTGATTCTTTGCCTAAATCTCAAGAAACCAGAGCTGCTGATTGTATCATTTTTGTACCCGTTTTCAATATGAATGCCTGTAATTCTACAACATTAGCATCGTCCTTGGTTTTGAACTGATTTGTCCCTCTCATTCATCTTTTACAAGTAAACCCTTTGATGTACTTGACTCATTTATTTTTTTGAATAAGTTTGAAAAACTTAGCCCATGTGGTATTATTACTTTCTTGGTATCTCATATAATTGTATTCAGCGAAAATCCAGTCTGTGGAAAGTTATTTAAATACTATTGCTCATTAACGGCTGACCATAGCACTTAAAATCCAAGCAACAAACTGCTCTGTAGGATGTTTTCCCCCTTTCATTGAGGAACTTATTTATTTTTAAGAGACCATTTTCATTAATCTCATCTGGCATTTGTGTGTGTATGTATTTCCTGCAGTTGAAACTAAACTCTGCCCTCCTAGATAATGCTCACAAAATTATATATGACACTGCTGATGCAGCTCCTTGGCTTGTAGCAACCTGCGTCATTAATGAACATTTTTTAAGCTTCTTTGAAGTCTTGAATATGAAAGTAGAATAGAAATGTGATTACTGTCACTATAGTATTGCCAAATTTGTTAATGAGGCAATATTCTTTATTTTGTCTAGGGCCAAATTTGGTGGTTGTTTTGCAAACAGCACAAAGAAATGATTAACAAGTAAGTTAAGCTCCTCAATTTTACGTTATGGATGTCTTTTATGCAGATTTATTCGACTTTTTCCCCTTACTGTTGGAAAGGAATCAAATTTCACAGTACGGATCCTAAGAGTAGGTAAAATGGAGATGAAAAAGCTCCCCGGGGAATAAGTATAATCCCTTATATTATACGTCGTAAAACACTTTATGTGATGACATTTGTTATCTAAACTGGAGTTGCTAAAATCCTGAAATCCTATTATATACAATCATCTTCATCTTTATTAGTGCCAAATTTTCTAAGTTACTGAGAATGGCCTCGTCTGCCTATTTCAAGAGATCGCACGACTTCCCTGGCAGTCCAGTGGTTAAGATTTTGCTTTTCAATGCAGGGAGCACAGGTTCGATCCCTGGTTGGGGAGCTAAGACCCCGCATATCATGGCCCAAAAAACAAAACATAAAACAGAAGCAGTATTCTAACATATTCAATGAAGAGTATATAAATTGTCCACATTAAAAAAAGAAAGAAAGAAACTGTAGCAAAGGAGAGAGGGATCCTTGTGTCCTAAAGCCAGCAGAGAAACACATAGGGTAGCAAAGCCCCTGCCAAAGACAGGACATGGTCATTAGACTCCACTAACCTTTTTAAGAAAAACTATTTGAAAGGCCTCTTGAGTCACTTACCCTTTTAAATCAATTCCAAACTCCAAGTTCTGTTTTTGTTTCTTTTTTCCTGTCAGATATGTCAATCATAACAAAGGCACCCTCCCCTCCGTACACTCCCAAGGAAATTGTGAGTTACAACATATGAAATGAGGTCTGATTTCTTTTTCCCACTACCACTGCAGCTTTCCCATTTTTACTTTGAAATCATCTGAGAATTATGCAAACTGGCTTTGCATAATTTGAGAGAAAAGGTACATTGCAAATATAAAGATGCCTTTTTCACTCTTTTCCACTCTTAATATGCCCTTGGAGACTGCCAGCTAAATACTTTTAAGAGTTAGATAAATTGGTCAGATAGGTTTGTAAGGGAATGCTAAAGAGAAAGGAGGAAATCATGAGATGATAATAACAGTAGTAAGAGCAGACAGTTTATTGAGCAGAAAACTAGTGAAATAACAAAAGCATTAATCATCGCTAGATAGTAAACTCCTTGAGGGTAGGAACTCTATCTTATAAAACATTTAGCTCACTGCCTTGCCTGTATGATGGTTAATGGTCAATAAATTTATCTTAACTTCAGTTTAATGGTCAGAGAAGGAGTAGGGAAAGAGACAAATATAGAAACTGTTGGTAAGACAATTTACCTATAAACTCACCTACGACTCCAGTCATCTTTCAAACCCAAAGGATATAAATAATTCAGTGCTCAGTCCCTGGGTTGGGAAGATCCCCTGGAGAAGGGAACAGCTACCCACTTCAGTATTCTGGCTTGAAAATTCCGTGAACTACATAGTCCAGTTCAGTTCAGTTCAGCCGCTCAGTCGTGTCCGACTCTTTGCCACCCCATGGACTGCAGCACACCAGGCCTCCCAGTCCATCACCAACTCCCGGAGTTTATTCAAACCCATGTCCACTGAGTCAGTGATGCCATCCAACCATCTCATCCTCTGTTGTCCCCTTCTCCTCCTGCCTTCAATCTTTCCCAGCATCACAATCTTTTCAAATGAGTCAGTTCTTCCCATCAGGTGGCCAAAATATTGGAGTTTCAGCTTTAACATCAGTCCTTCCAGTGAAAACCCAGGGCCGATTTCCCTTAGGATGGACTTGTTGGATCTCCTTGCAGTCCAAGGGACTCTCAAGAGTCTTCTCCAACAGCACAGTTCAAAAGCATCAATTCTTTGGCGCTCAGATTTCTTTATAGTCCAACTCTCACATCCATACATGACCACTGGAAAAAACCATAACTTTGACTAGACAAACCCTTTGTTGGCAAAGTAATGTCTCTGCTTTTTAACATGCTGTCTAGGTTGGTCATAACTTTTCTTCCAAGGAGCAAATGTCTTTTAATCTCATGGCTGCAGTCCCCATCTGCAGTGATTTTGGAGCCCCCGAAAATAAAGTCAGCCACTGTTTCCACTGTTTGTCCACCTATTTGCCATGAAGTGATGGAACCAGAAGCCATGATCTTAGTTTTCTGAATGTTGAGCTTTAAGCCAACTTTTTCAGTCTCCTCTTTCACTTTCATCAAGAGGCTCTATGGTTGTTCTTCACTTTCTGTCATAAGGGTGATGTCATCTGCATATCTGAGGCTATTGATATTTCTCCTGGCAATCCTGATTCCAGCTTGTGCTTCTCCCAGCCAGCGTTTCTCATGATGTACTCTGCATATAAGTTAAATAAGAAGGGTGATCATATACAGCCTTGATGTACTCCTTTCCCTGTTTAGAACCAGTCTGTTGTTCCATGTCTGGTTCTGACTGTTACTTCTTGACTTGCATCCAGATTTCTCAAGAGGCAGGTCAGGTGGTCTGGTATTCCCATCTCTTTCAGAATTTTCCACCGTTTGTTGTGATCCACACAGTCAAAGGCTTTGGCATAGTCGATAAGGCAGAAATAGATGTTTTCTGGAACTCTCTTGCTTTTTCAATGATCCAGTGGATGTTGGCAACTTGATCTCTGGTTCCTCTGTCTTTTCTAAAACCAGCTTGAACATCTGGAAGTTCACGGTTCACGTACTGAAGAAGGCTGCCTTGGAAAATTTTGAGCATTACTTTACTAGCGTGTGAGATGAGAGCAATTTTGTGGTAGCTTGAACATTCTTTAGCATTGCCTTTCTTTGGGTTTGGAATGAAAACTGAACTTTCCCAGTCCTGCGGCCACTGCTGAGTTTTCCAAATTTGCTGGCATATTGAGTGC
The DNA here is from genome assembly GCF_963930625.1 of Muntiacus reevesi. NCBI lineage: Eukaryota > Metazoa > Chordata > Mammalia > Artiodactyla > Cervidae > Muntiacus > Muntiacus reevesi. The sequence goes on from NC_089251.1 coordinate 206,188,473, forward strand.
AGCACTTTCACAGTATCATCTTTTAGGATTTGAAATAGCTCAACTGGAATTCCATCACCTCCACTAGTTTTGTGCATAGTGATGCTTCCTAAGGCCCACTTGACTTTGCATTCCAGGATGTATAGCTCTAAGTGAGTGATCATACCATCGTGATTATCTGTGTCATGAAGATCTTTTTGGTATAGTTCTTCTGTGTATTCTTGCCACCTCTTCTGAATATTTTCTGCTTCTGTTAGGTCCATACCATTTCCATCCTTTATCGTGCCCATTTTTGCATGAAATGTTCCCTTGGTATTTCTAATTTTTTTGAAGAGATCTCTAATCTTTCCCCTTCTATTGTTTTCCTCTATTTCTCTGCACTGATCACTGAGGAAGGATTTCTTATCTCTCCTTGCTATTCTTTGGAACTCTGCATTCAAATGGGTATATCTTTCCTTTTCTCCTTTGCTTTCCGCTTCTCCTCTTTCCACAGCTATTTGTAAGACCTCCTCAGACAACCATTTTGCTTTTTTGCATTTCTTTTTGTTGGGAATGGTCTTGATTCCTATCTCCTATACAATGTCAGGAACCTCCGTCCATAGTTCTTCAGGCAGTCTGTCAATCAGATCTAATCCCTTGAATCTATTTGTCACTTCCACTGTATAATTGTAAGGGATTTGATTTAGGTCATACCTGAGTGGTCTAGTGGTTTTCCCTACTTTCTTCAGTTTAAGTCTGAATTTGGCAATAAGCAGTTCATGATCTAAGCCACAGTCAGCTCCCAGTCTTGTTTTTGCTGACTGTATAGAGCTTCTCCATCTTTGGAAGCAAAGAATACAAGCAATCTGATTTCGGTATTGACCATCTGGTGATGTCCATGTGTACAGTCTTCTCTTGTGTTGTCTTATACAGTCTTCTCTGTATAGTCTATGGGGTCGCAAAGAGTCGGACACAACTGAGTGACTTTCACAATCTATCCAAAAACATTATTTGCCAAACTGCCGCTAACTCCTAGGAAACAGAAGGACGCATCTTCCTGGTAAATTCCATTCCTTCAAAGTGGAAATGCCAGGCTATGTGATACAAATGAAAGACTGATTGGCCAAGTATAGTTTGTCTTTAAGGGAATGGGAATACAATGAATCTTTTGGATTTTGTCTACAAACAGATGAGTTTACTCTTCTTAAATGGATTCTCTAATCAGTCATGTTGAGTGATATTTTTCCCACTTGGCAAATTGTCTGCCTAAATCATTTGAAAATCATCTCAGTGTTGTTTCCTGTTCTGAAGTCTATTGACTAATTTATGAAAACATCTACTTTTTTTTCCCCCTTATCCTTAAAGTTTCTTAGCAATGTTATCTTCATTTTACTTCCTCATCTAGGCACAAGCATGAAGTGGGTGGGATATGCAGACAACCAACCGCTTTCACTTTCCAGATCATTCACTGTTAAATATGGCCAAGCAGATATTGATGTTGTAATGCTGCTCTCTCTAAATTTTCACCTTGGGCCAGAGATACACTTGAGCAAATAGAGATAGGGAGACAATTAAGAAAATAACACTTGCAAATACATACAAAAAAGGAGGAAAAAGAACAACCTAAGCATTAAAAGATATGAAAAGAATGAATCTGATTTTTTAAAACTTGTTAGCAGGTACTTTACCACATAAATATATGGTAAGTAACATACAAAGAACAGAGATGAAAATACCAAAAGTTTGGGGTTTAAGGCAATTTTAGATTATTAGATAAGGTTAGTCATCTAGGAAGAATCATAATTATAACAGTAATTTCATTAATGACAATGATTATGATAATTTTATGGGTGAAACAGTTAATTTTACATATCTTAAATTGATCTATTTAATTTAAATGTTATAAAACTCCCATTAGGTCAGTAAATCCATATCTTGCTTTTACAGGTATGGAATGTAAGTCTCACAAAGATTAAATATTTCACCTGAGGACACAAAGCTGAAGGAGCCTGGATTCAAACTCAGTATGACTGCAAAGCTTTAGAAGAGCTGTTAGGTGGAGAAGGCTTGGCCTCCTTGATTCTTTCTTCTGCTCTATAAGCCCAGAATACAGATGGAATGGCTGGGACTCCAGTTTCCATCTGGGACCCCAGAGTAACCTTGGGAATGGGTTTGGGGAAATGGAACCGTAAGGGAGGAGGAGCCCAGCTCCCTAACCCCGTGCCTAACTACAAAACGAATAAGCCCTGGGCATTTCTCCCCTGTTTAAGTTACTATGATTTTCAATTTTCTCTTACTTGTAGCCAAACTTAAGTACTACAATTATAATTACATATACTCCACCACATTGCTGATCATGGTCAGACCACTTAACTTGTTTGATTTTCTTTTAAGCTGTCTGATCTGTGGGCTTTGCTGGTGGCTCAGTGGTAAAGAATTTGCCTGCCAGTGCAGGAGACGCAGGCTCTGTACCTTGTTAAACTGAGACTGAGGCCTTGGGCTTTGGGCCTTGATGCCAAGAAAAACTTCAACCTGGGTTTAATGTCTGATGTGAACATCAAAAGAGTGTCTAATGCAAAGAATCAAAATACAGAATTTTCATTTATATGAGCTAAAGAAGTGAATCAAAGATTTAGACCAAAGAGATTTGAGAAATGAAATGTATTAATGAACTTATATTCATTATGAAGTTTAGGGAAAGCAGAAAGAAACCTGGACCTGGAAGAATTTCATGAGCCTGACTTCAGATGACTGGATTGCTTTGAATTCATGGCAATACTGTGGTCATAGGGAAATGAGTTTTTAAAAAGAGGGTAAAGCAAAACACACATAAGAATATGAGGGTACATATTCTACCTATGTAAAAGTTTATAATATATGAATCAAAGGAAGAATAAAATGTGAAAGCAAGTTTTACATATAAATCCATCATATATAAATATGTAGCTTTTTTCCTAGAATTACTTAAGCAAAATCATAATGTACTCATAAGACTAAAGTTGTTTTATAGTATATTATTCTGAAAATTGTCTATATTTAAACAAGGACATTTTTGGTCCTCCCTCCCCTTTCGTTCACTGCTATTTTGTAAATATTAAGTGGCCATTCATATGTTTGATTGCTGATTTTACAAGTGACTTAGTCATTTCTTCATCTAATATTTCTAAAGGCACACTTCACTCTTTTTTCCATTATTCTCAATGGCAAAGACATGTATTCACTGGAGTAAAAGAATAGATCCTGTCTGGGATGGAAGTCTAGCCAGTAATCGTTTTCACACTGACAGTGCCATGTTCCCCATAGGTTCTCAAATCATTGACATTGTTAAAATACATTCAAGCATTTTCAGTTTTATACAGCCTCAAATTCTTGCATACACCATGATCTTTATAAACTATTTTATTATCAGGTCAGCTTTTAATTTTTTTCCTTAAGATATCTCATATAAGCACACAAAAAGAAAGAACAAGTGGGCTTTCCAAATCTATCCTTGTGTAATGAAGTTTTCTACTGTCTCTCTTCATCCAAGAACTTTGAATTCCGAACCCACAAAAAATGATTGAAGAAAAAAAAATGATATAGAAAAGACAAATTTTGCCTCAATGTCATAAATAATTTGAGAAAATAGAAAGCATCAACAAGTGGGTGGGGTAGGGAATATAGAAACAGTTTAATGATCAGGATGAAAAACAATATGGAAGTTCTTTAAAAACCTAAAAATAGAACTACCATTAGGTACAGCAATTCCACTCCTGGACACATAACTAGACAAACTCAAATTCTGAAAAGATACATGTTCCCAAGTGCTTACTGCAATGCTATTTACAATAGCCAAGATCTGGAAACAACCTATATGGGTATCAACAGATGAATGAATAAAGATGCAGTACATATATGCAATGAAATACTATTCAGCCATAAAAATAATGAAATAATGTGATCTGCAGCCACAGGGATGCAATTTGGACACAACTAGAGTTTACCGCTCTAGGTGAAATAAGTCAGAGAAAGACAAATATCATATGATGCCACTCATATGTAGAATCTAATTTTAAAAATTATCTGAATGAACTTATTTACAAAACAGAAACATATCACAGATTTTGAAGACAAATTTATGATTACCAAAGGGGAAACAAGAGGTAGGGGAGAGATCAATTAGGAGCTTGATAATAACATATACATACTACTACATATAAAATAGATAATTAAGAAGACTCTACTGTACAGAGAACTCTACTCAATATTCTGTAATAACTTATATGAGAAAAGAACCTGAAAAAGAATGGATATATGGATAACTGAATCACTTTGGTATATACTTGAAACTAATACAGCATTGTAAATCAACTATATCCTAATAAAACTTAAATGAATAAATTTTAAAAAATTAACTATCCAAAAACCTCACAAGAAAACAACAAAAAAAAGGAGAAAAATTTAAAACTGAGGCAAATTGAACACGTCTTTTCCCATCTATATGTGGAGGCTGGGTCTCACTTCTTGTGAGATCCTTTTTGCCTACGGGACTGTGAATTTAGTATAATGAAAATACTTCACATTTCAAGAGAAGGCAGAAATACTGATTACTCCATAATATGTTACTATTTTAAAGGGTGCAGCATAGCATTCTGTCTAAGAAGAGCATGGACTCTAAAGCCAGGCTGCCTGGGTTTGAATTCCATCTCCACTATTACCTTGAATTCTGTGCCTCAGTTTTCTCATTGTTAAAAAGGGGATAATAATAGAATTCCAAAAATCACAACTCATAGGGTAACTATGAGTAGGAAATGTGTTAATATTTGTAGAACATTTTAAAAAATGACTGACATATGAAGCACAATAAGATGATAGTGACATAAAAATAAGTCAATTAAAATTTAAAACAGAGTAGGGACATCATTGTATAAGCCAAACAAAGTATAATTATGAGTTTCATTCAGGTTGCACAACACAAGTTTTGAACCTCTGATTTAAGAGAACTTGATAGCTAATCTGTCACCAGTTCGGGGGGGTGGGGGCGGTGGTTATTTTGTGTTGTTTCAGATGCGTTAGAAATGGATCGGTGAGTAGAAGTCAGAGTTTTAGTGTGAGTCAGGATCAGAAGCTACTTTCTGCCAATTAGATGTGTCTAACGGTAGAATGAACTGCCTGAAAAAACTAGTGAGTTCACTCTCACTGAATGTGTTTCAAGCAGAAACTGTAAGATGGATTATCTTTTGAATACAAAAGAGAGAATTTCTGCAGTGGGTAAGGCTTTGGAAAAATGAACCCTAAACTGCTGTCCAGCTCTGAAGTCATGAATCTAATATGACAAATATCCAGGAAACTTGGCAAATAGAAAGCACAGCAAATGGGGGCATTGCTGGCCCCATCAATAACCCACAAGCAGTAGTCAGTTACCTCGATGACCAAGGAAGCAGAAGGGAGGGAGACTGCAACAGATAATCACAGGCATTTGTGAGGACTCAACAAAACTCCTTTATAGGGTTTTCATATCAGCAGGATGCTGATAACAAAACAGAACCAGATGCACAATCACGTGAGGGGGGAAGAGAGTGTGATGACCAGAACGGCAAACTGCCAAATAATGCCAACCACTTCTTGTCGTTCTTGGCCCCGACTTACATCATAGCTATGGCCCTGCAGCACCTTGAAGAGGCTGCCTGACTTCTGACAATTATAAATCTTTTCCCTCAGCGGAAAAGCAGAAATTGATGGTGGGTGAGTGGAAGGTAGATTGGGGTGATGGGGAATTGACAGATTGCCACCAAGATGAATGGTCAACCACAGTTTTGCCAAGGGCAAGCACTACATCTTGTCTTCATTAAGGGTTGAAGGAATCCGTTTGTATATAAACCCCCCTTCCCCTCCACACACAGAAACTGGGGAAAACTGTACTGCAGATAAAGTTTTACTTGTCTAATTTTCAGAGTTTACTTTAGCAAGACCAGTCCTTTATAAAATAGTCTTTCTTAAGGATGTGGACATTAAAAAGGAGGTGACTTTTAAAGTCCATTAATTTGCTTTAATTCTGATGTAGTATAATATATGTTTTAGTTTGGGGTACATGTTCTTTCACAGAGTTCTCAAAAGTTCAATTTTTAAAGAAGATTATGTATCAGCTCTAGTGAATTTTATAAAAAAGAATACATTACTGGAGGTTATTTCTTTTTATTTACCTATTATACCATCTTCTTGGTGATTTTGTAAATTTTTTTACTCAAAAACAATCCTTATAAGCATTTATAAAATTCTATAAAATTTTTGAACTTGCAGAATTGTAAAGATTTAGCTAGTGGAGGTGATGGAATTCCAGTTGAGCTATTTCAAATCCTAAAAGATGATGCTCTGAAAGTGCTGCACTCAATAGGCCAGCAAATTTGGAAAACTCAGCAGTGGCCATAGGACTGGGAAAGGTCCGTTTTCATTCCAATCCCAAAGAAAGGCAATGCCAAAGAATGCTCGAACTACTGCACAATTGCACTCATCTCACACGCTAGTAAAGTAATGCTCAAAATTCTCCAGGCCAGGCTTCAGCAATACATGAACCGTGAACTTTCAGATGTTCATACTGGCTTTAGAAAAGGCAGAGGAACCAGAGAGCAAAGTGCCAACATCCGTTGGATCATCGAGAAAGCAAAAGAGTTACAGAAAAACATCTGCTTTATTGACTATGCCAAAGCCTTTGACTGTGTGGATCACAACAAATGGTGGAAAATTCTGAAAGACATGGGAATACCAGGCCACCTGACCTGCCTCTTGAGAAACATATATGCAAGTCAGGAAGTAACAGTTAGAACTGGACATAGAACAACAGACTGGTTCCAAATAGGAAAGAGTATGTCAAGGCGGTATATTGTCATCCTGCTTATTTAACTTCTATGCAGAGTGCATCATGGGAAACGCTGGGCTAGAAGAAGCACAAGCTGGAATCAAGATTGCCGGGAGAAATATAAATAATCTCAGATATGCAGATAACACCACCCTTATGGCAGAAAGTGAAGAAATAAAGAGCCTCTTGATGAAAGTTAAAGGGGAGAGTGGAAAAGTTGGCTTAAAGCTCAAAATTCAGAAAACTAAGATCATGGCATCCGGTCCCATCACTTCATGGGAAATAGATGGGGAAACAGTGGCTGACTTTCTTTTTCTGGGCTCCAAAATCACTGTAGATAGTGGTTGCTGCCATGAAATTAAAAGATACTTACTCCTTGGAAGGAAAGTTATGACCAACCTAGACAGCATATTAAAAAGCAGAGACATTACTTTGTCAACAAAGGTCCATCTAATCAAGGCTATGGTTTTTTCAGTGGTCATCTTTGGATGTGAGAGTTGTACTATAAAGAGGGCTGAGTGCAGAAGAATTGATGCTTTTGAACTGTGGTTTTGGAGAAGACTCTTGAGAGTCCCTTGGACTGCAAGGAGATCCAACCAGTCCATCTTAAGGGAAATCGGTCCTGGGTGTTCATTGGAAGGACTGATGTTAAAGCTGAAACTCCAATATTTTGGCCACCTGATGGGAAGAACTGACTTATTTGAAAAGATCGTGATGCTGGGAAAGATTGAAGGCAGGAGGAGAGGGGACAACAGAGGATGAGATGGTTGGATGTTATCACGGACTCAATGGACATGATTTGAGTAAACTCCGGGAGTTGGTGACGAACAGGGAGGCCTGGTGTGCTGCAATCCATGGGGTCACAAAGAATCAGATGTGACTGAGTGACTGAAATGAAATGAGCTGAACTGAGCCCATGTTTAAAGATGAAGAGGTGAAAGTCAAAGAGTGACCTGGTACAAAGGATAATGGTTATTAAGTGGCAAAACCTAGAATTTGACCCCCAATTTCCTGACTCTCTGCCACAAATTCTTTCTTTGCCACACCAATAACAAAAATGTCTCTAATGACACAAATGTTAGCTGATTTTCCAGTGCTGTATTCAGTGGTGTATTGAATTTAGTGTTGGGGACAGAGTAGAATAGCTTCCTGCTCCTGAGCTGTGCAAATTTCTCCAGGGGCTCAGAGGATAAAGCATCCACCCACAAAGCAGGAGACCTGGGTTTGATCTCTGGGTTGGGAAGATCCCCTGGAGATGGTCATGGCAGCCCACTCTAGTATTCTTGCCTGGCAAATCCCATAGACAGAGGAGCCTGGTGGGCTATGGTCCATGGGGTCGCAAAGAGTCAGCCATGACTGAGGGACTCAGCACACACATACCACAGAGGTGAAATAAGGCAGCCTTCAGAGTGATTAATGAAGCCTATAAGGAATGGCTGTCATGGCCTGTTAAATAGAAAGGGATTCTGGGACATGTTTGTGTTTAAATTTCAAAGCAGTGAGCCTTAATCATGTCGTGGAGAAAGAGAGAAAAGAAATATTATGACCTTTGCATCTTTCATATTCTCAACACCTAGTAGTTACAGGCCTTGTACTCATTCCACAGACATCCAACAAGTTTCTTGAGCTCTTGCTCTGTGGCCCCATTGAGGGAGTATGAAGAAAAATACAACACATAGATGTGCTCGCTAGCTCCGCTGTGTCCTGCTCTTTGCAATCCATGGACTGTAGCCTGACGGGCTCCTCTGTCCATAGAATTTTTCAGGCAAGAATACTGCAGTTGGTTGCCATTTCTTTCACATAAACAATTAAGCAAATAAATAGACATAAATAATAAAGCAAAAAAAAAAAGTGATAGAAGAGTTGTGCAGAAAATAGAAATGCAGTGTTATTATAGAATGTGGCTGGATGACTACATTATTTTGATGGTCAAGAAAGCTCACATTAGGACTCCCTTGGTGGCCCAGTGGTTGAGACACTTTGCTTCCAATATAGGGGTTGTGGGTTCAGTCCCTGGTTGGGGAACTAAGACCCCACATACTGTGTGACACAGTAAAAAAAAAAAAAAAAAAAAAAAAAAGCTCACTTTGAGGAAGTCATTTCTAAATTCAGAAACACAAGAAGGAGTCAGCAACACAGAGATCAGCAGAGAGCATTCTGGCATAGGCTCAGGCTGGTGCAAAAGTCCTTATGTATGGACAGGTTTGGCATGTTGAGAAACTTAAAGAAGGCTGATAAGGCTGAGGGCAGCAGGAAAAATGGAACTAGGGGTGCATGAAGAAGGAAAGTTACCTGGGGAAAGTACATCAAAGAACTTTTTGAGACAGACTAAGGAGATTGGATTTTTACTAAATATGTATGGATGGTTGTATTTGCACATATGTGTCTATGCTGCATGTGAGGGGAGGCATGTGGGGGAGTGGCGGGCACTGGAGTGCTATAAGCAGAAGAATGACAAGGTCTTTTCAAAGATCCCTCTGGCATGTAGAGGATGAAATGTGGGATGAAAATCTTGGGAGCCGTGGAGGCTGGTTAGGGAGTCAAGCTATAGACTCCCCAAGAGACAAGGTTTGATCTAGAGCAGTGGTTTTCCATGGGAGAGAGAGAGATATCTTTCCTTAGGAGACATTCATAATGTCTGAAGTTTTTTTTTTTTTTTTGTCTTATAGAGGGGTATAGTTGATTAACAATATTATGTTAGTTTCAGGTGTGTAACAAAGTGATTCACTTATACATATACATATATCTATTCTTTTCTCAAGTTCCTTTCCCATTTAGGTTATTACAGACTTTTCCCTGGGCTATATAGTAGACCCTTGTTGGTTATCTATTTTAAGGATTTGTTGTTGCTTAGTCACTAAGTTCTGTCCAACTCTTTTGTGAGATCATGAACTGTAGCTCATCAGGCTCTTCTGTCCATGGGATTTTCCAGGCAAGAAAACTGGAATGGATTGCCATTTCCTTCTCCAGGGGATCTTTCTGACCCAAGGATTAAACACTCGTCTCCTGCCTTGGAAGGTGGATTCTTTACCACTGAGCCACCAGGGAAGCCCGTTTTAAATATAGAAGTGCATATGTGTCAATCCTGAACTTCCAATCTATCCCTCCTCCTCACTCATCCCCCTGGCAACCGTATATAGTTTGTTGGTTTTTTTCCAATGGGAAGGGGTAAGTTGCTAGTAGCATCCAGTGGGTAGAGGCCAATGATGCAGGACCAACCATCCTGCAAGGCATACAGCAACACCCATGGAAAGAACTATCCAACGTTAACAGGGTTAACCTCATTAGCTTACGACCTGTGCAGTCTCAGATGATCCCACCCGCCCATACTGAGACAGACGCCACATTAGATTTATTGCCCTGGTGTCAATGTCTTGACATTCTTAATAATTTTATCTTTGAACTTTCGAACTGTGAGTGAAGTCTGTTGAGACAGCAACGTACACACTTAAGTAGAGGAAGTTTGTTCAGTGATGTCCCACGTTCATTACTGGCCCATCCATACATAGGGTTGGCTGTATCTGATGAGCACAGATCCATGATGGATCCATGATCTGTGATGTTCCAGTGAGACTCAAAGTCAGTAGAAAATAATCCATGTTATACACCCAATTGAATAAGCAGGGCCTGAAAGCCTCAACGGTCACACTTTCCATTTCCAGTGACCACACTTTCCAGTTTCAGATGCAGAAGGAAGGCGATTTCTTTCTACGTAACCAAGGATCCTTATAAATCTGTCCCTTCTTACTCCTGTTATTCCCATGTATTAGCCAATTGTGTATTTGAAAATAATGACATTGACGGATAGTGAAAGAAAAAATGCAATCATTGACTCCTTTTCCTTTCTCTTCTTTCTGAATCAGAATTAATTTAGAATGTGCACATTCAAGTAGTAAGAGGAAGTAAAATAAAAATAGTTGTCAGTTACGGGCATTTCCACTGTCCTGGTAAGAATAAAATACATATATGTGCACAAGTTATAAAATTCTAATCGCATAATTTTGGTAATTCTGCAGCTGAGTTAAACGCTTTTTTTTGTCTTTAAAAATGGCTTTGTGCAATATAAAGACAAATGGCAAGATTTATACAAATAATTTAATATTTTAATATTTCATTACTAAAAAGACATCAGATAGAAAATTAACACCATGGCAAAAAAAAAGAGACTGCAGGGAAAAAGCTTTATACTTTAATATTTTTAGTGTCATATTTTTCACACATTTTGGACAATTTCGTTTGGACAGTTTCATCTTATACAGGGCCCTGCAAATTATGTAGCTGACCCCGACTTCCAGTGTTAATAATTGATCTAGAGGATGTAGGGAAGATGAAGAAAAGTGAAGAGATTCTAGATTTGCTCTTGAGGCAAAGTTAACTAGACTTTCCAATGGACTATTAAGAGCATTGAACAAAGTTGAGAGTTCAAGGATACCTAGTTGGGGGCTTGAGTAACTGGCAAAATAGAGCAAAAACCCTGTGATGACATGTATCATCTAATTTAATCCTTACAACCATGATAGGAAATGCATATCATTCTTCACATTTTATAAAAGAAGGATGAAACATTGTTTAAAATCTCAAGGCTAACAAAAGGCAGAACCACAGTTAAAATCCAAACCCCTTGGAGTTCAAACAGAGTTTGTCCCACTGCTACACTGACTCCCATAATAAAAGGAGAACTGCAGACTGAATGAGGCTCAACTTGAAACCACAGAGCAGCTTATGAATGGAAGCCTGTTGAACAAAGCAAAGGGTTTTCTGACTTGTCTGCTCTGATCTGTGGATTTTCCTGCTTTGCTGGTGATGTCAGTAATGAAAATCCCTTTCACTATATCTTGTCAATTCATCTGTCTCCCAATATCACATAATACCTTGGAAGATAGTTATAGAAATTGAGAAAGATGAGTATATAAAACAGAAAGTATTTGCTGTGCCTTTTCATTATACTATATTCTGTATTTTATATCACTCATATTTTTCTTTATAAATTCCTTGTCAAATATGTGAACAGTCATTTACTTTGTCTGTAGTTTACAAAAATACTGAATATACTATCAAAAGCCTAAAAAATGACCAAGACACTCCACTGTATAAAAATTTCAAATATGTAAGTATATTGGAACTTCTGAAACCTCATTCTAAAATGTCATATTCCACTAGACATACAGTGATGCTGAAATTTATAGTTTTAAAGGTACCATTGTCTATTTTTATTATATATATTTGAAAATAATTGATATTCTAATTAAAGTATCCCTTTAAATTATACATGACTCCTTCTACTAACAATAATAAAACAACATATGACATAGAAATGTGTTTATGCCAAGGATTTTAATAATTCAATTGTGCAATTATGAATGTTTCATTATTTAACTTATGCTAATTTCTTAGCTGTCTTCACCTGCTTATTTAGATAACAAGAGCTCAAAATTTTCTTGGAATATTTGAATTAAGTTCTAGTAAGCTGAACTACATTACTTCTTTTCTTTTTTCTCAAAATTTGTTATTTCTCATCTAGCAGACTGCCGAGAATTTGGGCTACACTTATTAGTTTCTCAACAGAGCTTTCACACTCTCAGGAGGCAAAGTAAGATTTATTCCAAGTCAAAGCCAAAACAAAGATATTAGTTTTAGTTCTGCAATAAGCTAAAGTCAGGGAAAAAAAATCTAGTAACTTGCATTATGGCATTCACTATACTATGTAATAATTCATGCATTTATGTGTCTACTCTCCAAAGAGACTGTGATTTTGTAAGTAGAATCTGTGTCTTACCCGTCTCTCTCTGTCTCCTTTCTTTAGAATGAATGCCCTGCCAAATAGAGAGTCACAGTAAATGTCTAACACATCAATGTATTAGAAAAGAAAAATGTCATATCACTGGCACAAATAACTCCCAAAACTTTTTAAAACCTTTTTATTTTATATTGGAATACAGCTGGTTAATAGTGTTGTGATAATTTCAGGTGGACAGCCGAGGGACTCAGACATCCACAGACATGTATCCATTTCCCCCAAATTCCCCTCCTATACAGGCTGCCACACGACATTGGCCAGAGTTCCCTGTGCTACACAGTAGGTCCTTGTTGGTTATCCATTTTAAATATAGCAGTATGTACCCGTCCATCCCAAACTCCCTAACTATCCCTTCCTTCCATCCTCCTCCCTTCAAAACTTTGACAAGTACTTTTTCTGACTCAATCATTGAGAATCAGTATTTCTTAAATCAAAGTACAAAATCCCCATTTATATAAAAGAATTACCCTAACAATACTCTCGTGAAAGACTTAACAGACTGACTACAGGCTAAGTATGTCTCAGTGCTTCTGTTCTTGTGGATCTTGTTTTATGAAGATGTGATATTGGGGGCTGTTTGATCTGGCATAGCTGAATAGCAAAGAAACCACCTGCCTCCTCACTAGTAGTACAAAGGAGCGGTTAGTGACAGATGTTCCAGAGTCAGAGTGTCCAAGATCAAAAGCCTGTTCCTCCATTTCCAAGCTGTGTGGCACTGGACTAGCTGATAGTACTAAGCTTCATTTCCTCACCTGTGAAATATTGGTAGTGATAGAATATGTATCAGAGAGGTGCTGTGATTTTCAAAATTTAATAGTGAGTGCTCAGTACAGTTCTAGGCGTATAGTAAGAACTTAGTAAATGTTAGTTCTTAAGAGTTTACTTATGATGGGTTTGGAGAAGGAAATGGTAACCCACTCCAGTATCCTTGCCTGGAGAATCTCATGGACAGAGGAGCCTAGCAGGCTACAGTCCATGGGGTCACAGAGTCAGAAATGACTTAGCGACTGAAACAACAACAACAGCAATGATGGGTTAACTTCTTTATCTTTCAATGTTCAAAGTAAACTCTGTTTCCTGAATTAAATCTTCCTTAGGACACTCCTATCAACTTTAATCTCTCTTATTCCTGATGTATACAGCACACTTTGATTGGAAAAAGTGGGGGCACTTTAGAGTTTTCACAACATCTTCAGTTTCTCTGTCATTGTTTCATCAATATATAAGGAATAATAAAATCTTTTTTTTTCTCTCTTTTTCTGGAGGGCCTAAAGTTAGCAAATTCTCCAAAGAAGGGGAAGAGCTTGGTAGGCTGATGTAATTATTTGACATGATCCAAATATGGAAAGCTAGACAATAAATACTAACTTCTAAGGCACATCAATGATCACAACTAGGGAAGCCATTTAGTTATCATCTTCCATAAGGCAATACCTGAAAGACAAATAAATGCAGATGGGTGTGGAAGAGTGGAAGGAAGGAAGGGAAGAGAAAGAATAATAAAAAAGAAGGAAAGAAAAAAGAATAGAAAAGGAGAATGGATTTAATTCCATTAGTTTTCTTTATGATCCTAGGGGAATGTTGCCTCTGTTCTCTGAAGGTTCACATTTAACCAACAAGTTCCACAACAAACCTTATTAAGCTACTAAACTGTGCTAAATGTCTCATTCCCCTCTCCCTGTCCCCAGCTATATGTCCAGGGAAATATGCTCATGGATGTCCTGTGGTAAGAGAAAAGGTATTTAAAACAGACATTTCATCTGCACTAAAAATGAACTTTGCATTAGTTCCATAAGTTTATAAAACTGTTTCATTATTCTTCAAAACTCTCTTTACTAGACCTTTGAAGTCCATTTTTAGCAAAAATGAAAACCATTCTCTGTTACGATAATTATCAAAGACTTTTTCTTGTGATTTTATAACATTCACCCCTACAAAAACATCTTCACCTTTTAAAGTCTCATAAACTTTTTGAATACTTACTCTAGTCAAGAGTTTTGAGGTGGGATGGGGTGGGAGGTGAGAGGGAGGTTAGTGAGGGAGGTGACATATGTATACCTATGACTGATTCATGGTGATGCATGGCAGAAACCAACACAATATTTTAATGCAAAGAGAAACAAAATTTAAAATGTTTTCCTACTTTCTATAGTTTCTATTGCCCAAATAATAGAATTTTGTCCTCAAATGAAATGTTCTGTTACTATATGGAGTAAAAATTTTAAACTACAAACTTTTCCAATATTCTTATCTGTATATGGATCACTTTTGTGTGTTCTGTTCTAAAATAAGAGAATTAATTGAATCTTTTTTTTCTGATTCAATTTTATATTCAGTATTTTTCAAGCATTATATAATGTGTTTCTCACACACACACACACAAAAACTAAAAAAGATACAATATTATGGTAACCATTTTACTGAAAAGTAAATTAAGGCTAGAGAAGTTTGCTCATGATCAGAAATTTAATGGGACCTAATAAGAGGTATATTGAAGCAAAGCTAGAAGCTATGCTACATTTACTCTTTGAAGGGCAAAAATCATGTGTCCAAGGTGACAGTGTTCTTGAGCGACAGGTTGAGAAATGTGTCCAAGCTTAGAGGAAGAATCAGGAAGCTATAAATTTAAGTTAACATCCACTTTGACTTTTACAAACATCAAGAATGAATTACACCCTGGCGGTTTCATGTAACTATGACTTTCTACCTGTCTTTTTCTCTGTGGTTAAAAACCTCCAATCAGCCATGTGCTTTCTTCTGCTGACTGCGGAGAAGATGCATAAGAACACACTACCTTTCTGCAGTTAGAAAAAACCCAGGGCTAACTCACTCTCTAAAAGCAACAGGTGAAGAAGGATGAGAGTCAGGGCAGTCAATCTTTTTCATCTGTAGAAGAAAGTTCTAGAAGTGGGAGGAGAGACAGGCCCGTGTGGTGACCTGGGGACCACCTGGGCTCTGCAAGTGCCCCTCAAAGTGAGGAGCTAGCAGAAGGTTCTAGGGCTTCTATCCTCTCTCAGCTTCTCCTTCCCCAGTTCCCACTACCCCTCTCCCCCATATATTAGTCAGGGTTATAGACTGATTTGCATCCTCTAAATATTCATTTATGGAAGTACTAACCCCAAGTACCTCAGAATATGACTGTATTGAGACAAGTTGTTTAAAGAGGCAATTAAGTTAAAATGATTCTTTCCTGTTAGCTCAGTTGGTAAGGAACCCACCTGTAATGCAGAAGACCCTGGTTGGATTCCTGGGTCGGGAAGATCCACTGGAGAAGGGAGAGGCTACCCACTCCAGGATTCTTGGGCTTCCCTTGTGGCTCAACTGGTAAAGAATATAGCTGTGATGAGGGAGACCTGGGTTTGATCCCTGGGTTGGGAAGATCCCCTGGAGAAGGGAAAGGCTACCCAGTCCAGTGTTCTGACCCTGGAGGTCGCAAGGAGTCAGACATGACTGAGCAACTTTCGCTCTCTTTCAAGTGAAAATGAGATGATTAGGATGGGCCCGAATTCAACATGGCTGGTGTCTAGATGAAAGAGAAGTTTGGACGCAGAGGTATGGAGAGAAGGCCATATGAAGACACAGACAGAAACCTACACATCAAGGAGAGAGGCCTCAGGAGAACCTAGCCTTGCAGACATCTTGATCTTGGACTTCTATCATCTAGAATTGAGACAATAAATTTCTGTTTTTGAAGCTTCACAATTTGTGACAATTTCTTATGGCAGCCCTAGAAAATGAACACCATAGGTCACCCTCTCTAGGCTTGGAACATCTCCAGGGGAAAGATAGTGGCCTTTATCTATCATTCACCAGACAACTAATGCAGGCTCTGGAAGGTAATCGGTACATTTTTGTTGAATGAATGAATGAGTGAATATCATGCATCTTCCCCCACTGTTACCAACTAGCACAGACATATTACCCACAGAATTCTGGGGTATTTCTGGCTACCCACAGAAATATTAACAGCTAATTATCAGTACTAGAACGTGATGATTTTCCATTTGTTTGCTTGTTATTTCCCACTCCTCCTTCTTTCATTTTTACTCTTTAGACAGAAAAGTAGGTTCCTATAGTGGCAGAGATGTGTTAGAGATTGCATCTCAGAGACCGAGTTCATACTTGACTGCTTCTCTGCCTATACAGTCTTGTACGAAAAGCCAACTTGGAAAAGTTCCAAGGAAATGGCAGAAATATGATGAGCGAATCTGCTTTGGCTAGAAGAGAAAATGAGACTAGAGTAGAAGGTATAATGGGAGACCAATTTATAGTAAAAATTGCTATCTACATATTGTCTTGGCTAACTAAGATCAACTGTGTGATAATAAGCTCCCTTATGGAGTCTTCATTATGGTCCAGGTATTCTTTGTGGTGTTTTATAGCTAATTCATTTAATTCTCACACTGTTAAAAAATTAAAATCATTATTCCTATTTTTTTTAAGTTGTTCAATTATGTTCAACTCTTTGCAATACCATGGACTATACAGTCCATGGACTTCTCCAGGCCAGAATACTGGAGTGGGTAGCCTTTCCCTTCTCCAGTTGCTCTTCCCAACCCAGGGATTGAACCCAGGTCTCCCACATTGCTGGCAGATTCTTTACCAGCTGAGCCACAAGGAAGCTCCCATTATTCTTATTTTATGCTTACAAGGATGGTACCCA
Organism: Muntiacus reevesi; assembly: GCF_963930625.1. NCBI lineage: Eukaryota > Metazoa > Chordata > Mammalia > Artiodactyla > Cervidae > Muntiacus > Muntiacus reevesi. Next base: position 206,205,726 of record NC_089251.1, read on the forward strand.
AAATGACCATGTCTAGATAGCCAGTGGGGAAAGAAGCCAGGATGAAACCCAGGAGTCTGATCTCCAGTGCCTTTACTCTGAACTGATTCATCTCTAAGGCGCACATGTTTGTTATACCTAGTACTGCATATCAGTTAAGAAAATATGCTTGGATTTTAAATTAAATATAGATTTTACATACAGCTTCTCATTGTCCAATAAATGCCTGCATTCATTCCCTATTGCATATTCTTATTCTATAAATGAAGCACACTGTTCATTTTAAGGCATCGATTGACAATCCTTCTCAAATAAAATAAAACCAACACCTAAATCTAGTAAATATAACCTGAGCTTTCAGTTACCTGGTGTTCTCTATGGTGCAGACACTAATTAAAGTTTTTCACAAACTATCTTCTTTAACCACCAGCAGCCCTCCTAGTGAGTGAGGTAAGCAGTATTATTTCTGCAGTTCTGTAAATGAGGAAATAGAGACTCTTAGACATGCTGTTAACCAAATTCACACAGCTAAAAACGTTTCAGGACCAGCTCTGGCTGATTATAAAACTCATGATTATAAACACTGCTCAAGATTCGTTTAACAACACCTTTCAGCTTATGTCTATTTTAAAGTTTATTCTGAGTCCTAAATCAAATGCCTCAGAACTTTCTATAAGATCCAGGGAATTTTTGTTTTAGGGGTTTTTTTAGGGTAGTCACCTCCCAGGTCTACCTTGGATCCTTAGAAATCAGCTAAATTTATTAAGAATCTAAATGATCTGTCATTTTCTGCCCACTGCATGTATGAGTCTTTGCCTTTTTCCTGGTCTTTTGAAGCTGGTCACATGACTCGTATATGATAAACTGACCATTTCCTGTACTCCATCATGGACTAAATTGAAGGTGAAGGTGGTTCAATGCAGAAAATAAGATTGTCTTGGAAGGATTAAACTACAATTCAATACCTTATGGATGAGGTCAGAATCACCTTAAGATAGAATGGTCCTTCTTACAAAAATCTCTTAAAATATTGGGTCCCAAGGTTAAAGTCGGGCTGTAAAGAAAGCTGAGTGCTAAAAAATGGAAACTTTTGAACTGTGATGTTGGAAGAGACTCTTGAGAGTCCCTTGAACTGAAAGGAGATCCAACCAGTCCATCCTAAAGGTGATCAGTCCTGAGTGTTCATTGGAAGGACTGATGTCGAAGCTGAAACTCCAATACCTTGGCCACCTGATGCGAAGAACTGACTCATTTGTAAAGACCCTGATGCTGGGAAAGATTGAAGGTAGGAGAAGAAGGGGATGACAGAGGATGAGATGGTCAGATGGCATCACTGACTCAACTGACATGAGTTTGGGTAAACTCCAGGAGTTGGTGATGGACAGGGAGGCCTGGTGTGGTGCAGTCCATGGTGTTGCAAAGAGATAGACACAACTGAGCTGAACTGAACTGAACTGAAATTTAGCCAAATTTAACTATGACCACATCCAAAGCTCTTTTTTTAAAGAAAAAAAAATCAAGTGTCTATCAGAAAAATGAATTGGTTAATAACAGAACATGAGAATAGTAAGGAGACAGAGTTAAATCCTGGCACCATTCAAGCAGTGCCTGGAAGAAGGGACCCTAGTCAAACTCAGTCTGTCCAGCCTGATTAGCACATAGTTCTTTAGGTAAATACATCAGACTATTACACCTTAAGGCTCTTGAATATTCTTCACAACAAACTCATTCTGTTTGCTGCTAAGCAACTTTTGACCATAACGTGGCTTTAATGGAGAGCATATTGACTAAGAGATCAATTTTCTTTGACAGTAATTCATGCAATTGCTGCTTAATACCTGGCCATTCTTGTTTTGAATATCATTTGATTCAATGTGTTCATTTGAATCACTGTTTAGGTCTAATCAAGTCCAGGATATTCCCAAGAAGACTGAGTTTCTGAGCCTGGGGAGCTGAAGGTCAGATGTGAAGCCTGAGAGAACCAGATGCAAAGGTCTTTACTGGTGACCCCCTGACCTCATTTTGCTTTGGATGCCTTGAGCAGCATCCCGCTGGGCTCTTAAACTTCTTCAGAAGGGAAAAGAGCAACCTGTCAGGAGAGCCTTCCTTCATTCCATGACATGGTGTAGGCATAAACACGGTTTCAGTTACAGCAAGCTGTATAATGAGACATACCACCATAAATAAATACTCTCAAAGTTTGTGCAAGATCATATTAAGATAGATGCCAAAGCTCATAATTGCCACACGCTGCGTATTACTGAAACTTTTCATAAAATCTAATGAGATTCTAACTTATAAGGAAAGAGGCATAAGGAAACTTGTAGCTACATAATTGGATGACATTTTCTGCCCAGAGGGCAAAAGAAGCTAAAAAGCACAACTGCTATTTGTGTTCTTAAAAAGAAGGGATTCAGAAAGATGGTAAAATCCAAATAAGTCCATTTTTGATTGCGTTATCTTTTGGAAACTAGAAAGAGGTTTTGGAACACAGGGTTCCAGAAAGGATAATTAAACAGTTCCCACCACGCAAATAGTATTGAATGAGATCATTCAAAAGGTGAGGATCTTCTGTGATGGAAATGAGAAGCAGGAAGGAGCTAAAGAGACCATCTACCCCAGATTTCTAATTAAACTCTGAGCTACCCCAAGAATCTGCTTGTTTTGGATATGGCACTAAGAGGCAAGTCATTTTGATTTCAACCAGAAGTAAAAAAAAGACCTGGAAGAAAGGAGAGAAATTAAAGGGCTCCTACATTTCATTTTCTATGTCTTTTCCCCTAATACAGAACAAACGATGCCTTGTGGAAATGAATGACAGTTATATGTCAGGTCAAGGAGAAAACCAGTGACAACGTCCCCTAACCCGGTGAAATTAACAAGCTGATAGAGTATAAAGCTGGCATATGTAGGATTAAGTTGGAGCTATGCTGTTGTCGTTCTTCTTGTTGTTCAGTCGCTCAGTCATGTTTGACTCTTTGTGACCCCGTGGACTGCAGCAAGGCAGACTCACATGTCTTCCGCCATCTCCCAGAGTTTGCTCAAAGTCATGTCCATTGAGTCAGTGATACTATCTAACCATCTCATCCTCATCCTCCCTTCTCTTTTTGCCTTCAATCTTTCCCAGCATCAGGGTCTTTTCCAATGAGTTGGGTCTTTTCCAATGAGTTGGCTCTTTGCATCAAGTGGCCAAAATACAAGAGCTTCAGCTTCATTCATTCAGCTATGACTGAGTCTATATACACTTATGCAAGGTTCCTCTTTATAACCACAGAGGTCAAGGGAAAGTCCTAGACTAGTAGAAGTGCAGATTTTCTCCTTTATTTAGGTCAGAGGCTACTAAATGCTGGGTGATCAATATACTGAAAAAGCCACTTCCATTTCTTGCATATCTGACAAAAGTACAGGCTTTCAATTTTGCTTTTCATTGTGCGACATTGGGTAAGTTACTTAACATTTCTAAATCTCAGCTGCCTTGACTATTAAATGCAGATAAAATGATTTACTTCTTAGGGTCATTGTGAGAATTAAATAAGACTGAGCTTCTAAACCTTTCAACACATTATCATTAATATTTCATAAAACTCATATTTACTAATCACAATCTATTTAATCTTTCAATGGCAACCTAAATACTGTAAATCACATAGTGCCTTTCTTATATTACATTTTATACATAAAATTACTTTGCATTGAGTATATAGAACATAGGGGAATTTTCATGTGTACACTAACTTATTAGAAAAGAATATTAAAAAGTAAGTACCAGACCTAGCTCAAGATCTCAATAAATCATTTTCTTTTTCCTTTCTCATGAGGTACCCCAAAGGTGAGTGAAAATCAAGGATGGAATTAATGATTATTCTTCCTTTGCCATGATTTATAAGGGTGATTATATAGTGAATAAACAAACATAAACTTATGAAATAAGAGGTTTTATTTATTAGAACTGGGCAGATGTCAAGATTGGCTACACCGGTGAAGTTTTCCTAATGGCTCAGAAGAGACTTCAGAATAATGAAGCAGAAATAAGTATATCAGAAAGTTAATCTCCCTTCCTGTTTCCTCCCCATCATGCCTAAGACAACACCCAGCCAAATGGAATTGCTATTTGGAATAGAACGTGTTCTAGCATCTTCTTTCTCACTTGAATATTAATATGAAATGATTAATGAACTTGTTGCTCAACACGTTAAATTAAATAACAGTGAAGAGATTAAGAATGCCTTTCCCATTATTGAGTGCTGCATTTTAAGTCCTAATGTGTAAAGCAGACCATCAGTTTTCAGTCAGTCTTTGTAACAGATTTTTTTAATGAATTTATCTCACCTTTTCTGCAAGCAAGTCAAGCAGCAAATATTTATTCCTTCCTTCTACTTAAAGAATTGAAAGCTTGTTCCACAGTAAATAATGCAGATCTCTGACCCTGAGATTTTTTACATAACTGTCATTTTCAGATCAATTAATATGGATAACTAAGATATTCAGGGCTTAACGCTCACCCTGCTTCTGAGACTCCTGCAGCAAAACTGCACTCTCCCAGGGTGTAAAAGGTCCTCCATATGAAAATATAATTTAATAACCACAGCACAACTTTAATAGCATCTGTCACTGTTTCCATAGTATCAGATATTCGATAACATTTGCTTGCAATTAGAATAAGTAGAAAAAGTTTCTATCCCCACTCCACAAGTCAAGGGTAAATTACTGTCTTTTGTATATTTTTTTCCAGATTTTATTATTTCTAAGAATGACCTCTCACACTAGAAAGAAATCTTTCTTTTTTATAGGAAAAAAAATACTTTGCACGTTACTTCTTAGGATGATCAGTTGCCTCCCCAGAAAAAACTTCCAGAAATGTTCTCTAAAGATTAGGGCAAGAGGCTACATATAGGAAAACAAAGCTAGAGACCTGCCTTTTAATTTTCAATTGATATGCATAAGGGATTTAATTTAAAAAAATGAAATGTATTAGGTGTGTTAGGGACTTCCCAGGTGGCGCAGTGGTAAAGAATCTGCCTGCACAAGGATATACAATGGAAAAAAGACAACCTCTTTAACAAGTGGTGCTGGGAAAACTGGTCAACCACTTGTAAAAGAATGAAACTAGAACACTTTCTAACACCATACACAAAAATAAACTCAAAATGGATTAAAGATCTAAATGTAAGACCAGAAACTATAAAACTCCTAGAGGAGAATATAGGCAAAACACTCTCTGACATAAATCTCAGCAGGATCCTCTATGACCCACCTCCCAGAATATTGGAAATAAAAGCAAAACTAAACAAATGGGACCTAATGAAACTTAAAAGCTTTTGCACTACAAAGGAAACTATAAGTAAGGTGAAAAGACAGCCCTCAGATTGGGAGAAAATAATAGCAAATGAAGAAACACACAAAGGATTAATCTCAAAAATATACAAGCAACTCCTGAAGCTCAATTCCAGAAAAATAAATGACCCAATCAAAAAATGGGCCAAAGAATTAAACAGACATTTCTCCAAAGAAGACATACAGATGGCTAACAAACACACGAAAAGATGCTCAACATCACTCATTATTAGAGAAATGCAAATCAAAACCACAATGAGATACCATTACACGCCAGTCAGGATGGCTGCTATCCAAAAGTCTACAAGCAATAAATGCTGGAGAGGGTGTGGAGAAAAGGGAACCCTCTTACACTGTTGGTGGGAATGCAAACTAGTACAGCCACTATGGAAAACAGTGTGGAGATTTCTTAAAAAACTGGAAATAGAACTGCCATATGACCCAGCAATACCACTTCTGGGCATACACACCGAGGAAACCAGATCTGAAAGAGACACATGCACCCCAATGTTCATCGCAGCACTGTTTATAATAGCCAGGACATGGAAGCAGCCTAGATGCCCATCCGCAGATGAATGGATAAGGAAGCTGTGGTACATATACACCATGGAATATTACTCAGCCGTTAAAAAGAATTCATTTGAATCAGTTCTAATGAGATGGACGAAACTGGAGCCCATTATACAGAGTGAAGTAAGCCAGAAAGATAAAGAACATTACAGCATACTAACACATATATACGGAATTTAGAAAGATGGTAACGATAACCCTATATGCAAAACAGAAAAAGAAACACAGAAGTACAGAACAGACTTTTGAACTCCGTGGGAGAAGGTGAGGGTGGGATGTTTCAAAAGAACAGCATGTATATTATCTATGGTGAATCAGATCACTAGCCCAGGTGGGATGCATGAGACGAGTGCTTGGGCCTGGTGCACTGGGAAGACCCAGAGGAATCGGGTGGAGAGGGAGGTGGGAGGGGGAATCGGGATGGGGAATACGTGTAACTCAATGGCTGATCCGTGTCAATGTATGACAAAACCCACTGAAATGTTGTGAAGTAATTGGCCTCCAACTAATAAAATAAAACTTAAAAAAAAAAAAAAAAAAAAAGAATCTGCCTGCAATGCAGGGTGCGTGGGTTCGATCCCTGGGTTGACAAGATCCCCTCAAGGAGTATATCCTTGCCTGGGAAATCCCATGGACAGAGGAACCTGTGGGCTACAGTCCATGGGGTTGCAAAGAGTCAGACACGACTTAGCAACTAAACCACCACCAGGTGTATCAGATGCTTCCCAAGATACAGGAGCAAAAAAAAAATGCATAAATAAGACTAATAAATAAGCTATTCAAATGTGTATCTGTGAGAGAGAGAGAGAGAATATGAGACACTGATAATGTCATTTCGAGACATGGAAAAGTGCTTCTCCAAGGTAATGGATTTTAAATTAAGTACTAAGTATTTGCCACTTAAACTGGAATTTTCAATGCATTTAGTCATTCATTTACAGCACGTTTTACATGAGGTACACATCTGCATAAAATGGTATATTGCTATAACCTCTACTTTGGCAAAATGAATATGTAGCATAAGGGTAAATAATTGTAAATGTCCTCTCATGCCACTTGTTTTTGCCTGTGTGAGTGTTAAGACACTTTGGTTGTGTCCCACTCTTTGTGACCCTATGGACTGTAACCTGCCAGCCAGGCTCTCTGTCCATACGAGTCTCCAGGCGAGAATACTGGAGGGGGTTGCCATGCCCTCCTCTAGGACACCTGTCTAGGTGGTGCCTAAGCTAAACCCCAGTGATGAATAAAGAAGATTAATCACCTAGTAGAAGGGTCCCTGTGAAGTTGGACGTCATAAACTATCTCTCCAAATTTAACTTGAGTGAATCTCCTTGAATTTGTTCCAAGTCCTGCTAGTGTTAACATCTTTATTCCAATCTTTGGATTTTTACATTTGAAAGGCTAAAAATAGAGTTAAGATATGTCTACGTGGGCCCTAGGCTTGATTTCACTCATTTAACTCTATGAGTCCTGTTGGATAAACAATAATATCCAGTGATCTTATGAGTTCTCTGGTTGCTAGCAGTAGTTCACTTCTCTACCCTAATGATTCAAGTGAGTAATTTCTTAGAAAAGACCTACAGAAGAGCACAAATCTGTTGTAATGAATGCCCCTTCTGACCACATTTCTCTCTTTTAGCAACGAGCTGGATCAGCAGCTTTAAGGCTCATAGTTAATACTGCAGGGGTATGCACGTCCTCCACAAACTGGAGGCCCAAATCCTGGATACTGCTCTTCCCAGCAAGGTGCTCCCCAGGCCACGTGGCTCCTGTGGTTGGCTGCCTCTGCTTAGCTGCCTGCTCCCTGACTCTTCCCAAGTTCCCTATCAATAAATAAAGCAGCATAAGGATGAGTTTCCTCTTCAGAAGTGCAATCCATGGAGTAACTGGGTGTCTGGCCATGAGGAATTCAAACACACATTCCAGGGAACTTTTAGAGCTTGTGAGGTTGTGTGCACTCTCTTGATAACCTTCACTGTTTCTTCTACTAACCCACATTTTATGCCCGGACTGTGAGTTGCTAATGATGTCCCTACCCTGAGTCTTGATGATTGAAGGATGTGGATCTTGGTCAGCATTCTATTCACCCTGCTAGAGTAATGCCTGGAAAATAAGCATCCAGCAACAGTTTATCCATCGTTGTGTTTACTGAGATGTCACATTGATAAAGTAAACCTATACTGTGTAAGAGTGAGACATGTCAGTTTTATTGGCTTCCGTAGGAAACTGAAAGCATTTATATGGTATAGAATACTGCAAGCAACTGAAAGGGAATCTTTATTGGACCTTCTGTTCTTCCTTTATATTTTTCTTTTTGCATTAGCTCTTCCTTTCTATTTAGTCTGTTTTTCTAAGACAGGATTTTCACTATCCTCTATTGTCTTAGCATTTTATCTCTGTCCCCAAATTGTCCCCTGAATGAGTGTGCATGCACATACATACACACACACACACACACACACACACACAAATTCTTCAATTAACTGAACTGACATTCTCTAGATGTCAGATGAGAAATAAGCTACACAAGGCAAATGTGACTGAGGAATCCATCCCCTGCCCTCAAACAGTTTATCAGATTTTATCAGTTTATAAGTCCATCCACATTTTCCTCTTACTCATGCAAAGGGCAGGCACAAGGATAATGTTGGTATGGGAGGGAGGATTGTATTTCTAAAAAATAATATTTTCTCCTTTTAATTAGAAACCAATAAATGGAAATGCCACCGTAGTGTCCTCAACCATGGCCAATGACTTCCAGTATCTAAAGTAATTGAATTTCAATTCAATTTTGTCCTATCTCAAATCATACAGCAATGTAGGCCACCCTGTCTGTATTCATCAGGGTTAATTTGGGAAAGCAGATCCACCTATGAAATTATGCATTTTAGTAATTAAATCTTATGCCATCATAGGAGGAGATGGGGAAGTAAAAGTTCAAATAAGGATGTAAAATCAATAACCAGCCTTGATAGTGTTTAACAAGTCATTCAGAGCTTGCAGTATTCTTGGGATTGTGAAAGGTACTGTTGGAGAAATGTAGGAGGAGTTTAGTTGCTTTGTGAGTTTTGCAGCCACGCATCTAGTGTTGGAACTGAGATCCATGACTGCTCAGCCAGCATGGTAAAGGAGAAAAATACCTGGGAGTGGATAAGGGAAGAGAGAAGATAAACCAGAAACAACCAGCACCTCCCCACCTGTCACTACCACTAACTAAAAGCGATCTTCAGAACTTGGTGGCTGTTATACATCACCTCCCCAGCTTCATGCAGATTTATGGTCAATTGACTATAACACTTGAGATAAAGGAAACCATTGCTGTTGTTTAGTCACTAAGTCCTGGCTGACTCTTTTGCAACCCCGTGGCCTGTAGCCCACCAGGCTCCTTTGTCCATGGCGTTTTTCAAGCAAGAATACTGGAGTGGGTTGCCACTTGTTCCTCCAGGGGATCTTCCCAACCCAGGGATCAAACCCATCAAACCTGTGTCTCCTGTAACACAGGCGGATTCTTTACCACTGAGTCACCAGGATAGCCCAGAGGAAGCCATACAGGAAAGGAAACTCCAGAAATGTAGTTCCCAGCATTACCAAGATGACAACAGAACAACCCAGCACCCTCAGGAGGAGTCAGATTTCGGCTAACCCATCCATTGCCATTTTCCGAGGAAGCTGGATAAACTGAGAGTTGGTCCCTGGATTGGGAAGATCACCTGGAGAAGGAAATGGCAACCCACTCCAGTATTCTTGCCTGGAGAATCCCATGCACAGAAGAGCCTGGAGGGCTACAATCCATAGGATCGCAAAGAGTCAGACATGATTGAAGCGACTTAGCACAGCCCTGAAGGTAAGGAACACCTGTTTCAAGGGAACGTATCACACACTGAAAGCTTTTAGTTAACTTGGAAAACTGAGACTTTGATATGGTTTTTAGATGTCTTAACCAGTCTGTGTATGTGTGGACACATACACATACACACCTACACAGGATCACTGGGAAATCTACCTACCATAAATCCAACCACAGTCTCTTTGGCACATATGAGGTGTTTAATTCTTATTTGCTGAATGAGGGAACACAACAAATCTATAAAATAAAAACCAGGTGTTTTTTTTTTTTGTCCTAAAATAAACATTCTCAACATATACTACTACCAAATGATTGAGCTTAAAGCAGCCAGTGCAATGAAAAATTTATTACAAAGAGTAAATAAACTTCATGCATCATCACTTGATGTTTGCTGAATATAACTGATCTTCTACATTGTTCCTGTTCAAATCATCTTCACCTATATTTCTCCCTTCCTGCTTTCCAAACTGAATGGGTGCTTTATAGCTTTCACATTTATTTCTGATATATTTTTTCTCACCTGTCTTTACCTCTCCCTTTTGCTTTTTTTTTTTTTTTGGTTTTGGTTTCACTTTTCTGTCTGCAACTCATGTAACTTCTTTTTCTAATTGTCCCTCAAATCAGAGAACCATATTAATTGGAATGTTTGATTTCACAGGGAAGGAAATCACAGTCCATCTGCCAAAAATGCTGTCAGCATCTGGTTCCCGAGTGTAAGATTTAGGTTTTTCCACTCTGCTAGCATATACATTGCCAATATGGTATCACACTGTTCTAACATCCGGGAGAAAATAGCAAAATGCAATTCCATCATCTCATAGTGGAGAAAGAGATACTTTTTATCTTACATGAGCAGTGAGTTATTAGTCTCTTTTTATTTTTTTTCACTCAGTTGTATGTGATAGCTTTCCAGATGAAGTTGTACCTACAGAGTTTTCAAAGTCTATTTTGCTTCACCTTTATTCTTTTGGACTTTGCAATCTATATGTCTGGTGCTACTGTTTACAATGATGCTGTATGGAGATAAGAAATTTTGAAATGAGTAGTGAAATTCGGATTTGCAGGTATTTTACATAGACTCAAAGTTCATTGGGTTTGGAAGGAAGTATTAATCAAACCTTCAGTTTTTATCATACATGCATGTAAAACTATTTCCACTGATTGATTTTAAAAAGCATCAGCCAGTTGTTTTGCTTTTGAGGGAAAATACAGTATCTATCCTTTCAGGATACCCTACTTCCTAGTAAAGGACACTCATCTGTACATTTTTTTTTTTTTTCAGAAGTGTTATCTCTATATAACAAACAGCAAACTTTGTATACCTTTAAAACAAACTACAGCAACCTGGTTGTTGTATTGAATTCAAAACATCATATTGAATAGATGATAAAAAGAAGGACCACAGAAAGGTGGTCATTAAGAAACTTGCCCAGAGTTACTTAGCTATTTTTGTAGAAGAGTCTAGATTAGAAAACATAAGAGCCATGAAAATCAGACCCTGCTTATTGAGGGGTATAAAAGTGTCTTTTAATTTCATGGCTGCAGATACTATCTGCAGTGATTTTGGAGCCCCCAAAAATAAAGTCTGTCACTGTTTCCACTGTTTCCCCATTTATTTGCCATGAAGTGATGGGATCATATACTATGACCTTAGTTTTCGGAATGTTGAGCTTTAAGCCAACTTTTTCACTCTCTTCTTTCACTTTCATCAAGAGGCTCTTGAGTTTTTCACTTTCCGCCATAAGGGTGGTGTCATCTGCATATCTGAGGTTATTGATATTTCTCTCTGCAATCTTGATTCCAGCTTGTGCTTCCTCCAGCCCAGCATTTCTTATGATGTACTCTGCATATAAGTTAAATGAGCAGGGTGACAGTATACAGCCTTGATGTACTCCTTTTCCGATTTGGAACCAATCCTTTGTTCCATGTCCAGTTCTAACTGTTGCTTCCTGACCTGCATACAGATTTCTCAAAAGGCAGGTCAGGTGGTCTGGTATTCCATTTTCTTTCAGAATTTTCCACAGTTCATTGTGATTCACGCAGTCAAAGGCTTTGGCATAGTCAATAAAGCAGAAATAGATGTTTTTCTGGAACTCTCTTGCTTTTTTGATGATTCAGTAGATGTTGGCAATTTGATCTCTGGTTCCTCTGACTTTTCTAAAACCAGCTTGAACATCTGGAAGTTCACAGTTCATGTATTGCTGAAGCCTGGCTTTGAGAATTTTAAGCATTACTTTACTAGCATGTGAGATGAGTGCAATTGTGTGGCAGTTTGAACATTCTTTGGCATTGCCTTTCTTTAGGATTGGAATGAAAACTGACCTTTTCCAGTCCTGTGGCCACTGCTGAGTTTTCCAAATTTGCTGGCCTATTGAGTGCAGCACTTTCACAGCATCATCTTTCAGGATTTGAAATAGCTCAACTGGAATTCCATCACCTCCACTAACTTTGTTCATAGTGATGCTTCCTAAGGCCCACCTGACTTCACATTCCAGGATGTCTGACTCTAGGTGAGTGACCACACCATCATGATTATCTGGGTCGTGAAGATCTTTTTTGTACAGTTCTTATGTGTATTCTTGCCACCTCTTCTTAATATCTTCTGCTTCTGTTAGGTACCTGCCATTTCTGTCCTTTATTGAGCCCATCTTTGCATAAAATGTTCCCTTGGTATCTCTAATTTTCTTGAAGAGATCTCTAGTCTTTCGCATTCTATTGTTTTCCTCTATTTCTTTGCATTGATCATTGAGGAAGGCTTTCTTATCTCTCCTTGCTATTCTTTGGAACTCTGCATTCAAATGGGTGTATTTTTTCTTTTCTCCTTTGCTTTTTGTTTCCCTTCTTTTCACAGCTATTTGTAAGGCCTCCTCAGACAGCCACTTTGCTTTTTTGCATTTCTTTTTCTTGGGAATGGTCTTGATTCCTGTCTCCTGTACAATGTCATGAACCTCCGTCCATAGTTCATCAGGCACTCCGTCTATCAGATCTAGTTCCTTAAATCTATTTCTCACTTTCACTGTATAGTCATAAGGAATTTGATTTAGGTCATACCTGAATGATCTAGAGCTTTTTTTCCACTTTCTTCAATTTCAAACTGAATTTGGCAATAAAGAGTTCATAATCTGAGCCACAGTCTTGTTTTTGCTGACTGGATAGAGCTTCTCCATCTTTGGCTGCAAAGAATATAATCCATCTGATTTCAGTGTCGACTATCTGGTGAAGTCCATGTGTAGAGTCTTCTCTTGTGTTGTTGGAAGAGGGTGTTTGCTATGACCAGTGTGTCCTCTTGGCAGAACTCTATCAGCCATTTCCCTGCTTCATTCCGTACTCCAAGGCCAAATTTGCCTGTTACTCCAGGTGTTTCTTGACTTCCTACTTTTGCATTCCAGTCCCCTATAATGAAAAGGACATCTTTTGTGGATGTTAGTTATAGAAGGTCTTGTAAGTCTTCATAGAACCATTCAACTTCAGCTTCTTCAGCATTACTGGTTGGAGCATAGACTTGGATTACCGTGTTATTGAATGGTTTGCCTTGGAAATGAACAGAGATCATTCTGTCGTTTTTGAGATTGCATCCAAGTACTGCATTTTGGACTCTTTTGTTGACTATGATGGCTACTCCATTTCTTCTCAGGGATTCCTGCCCACAGTAGTAGATATAATGGTCATCTGAGTTAAATTCATCCATTCCAGTCCATCTTAGTTCGCTGATTCCTAGAATGTCGATGTTCACTCTTGTCATCTCTTGTTTGACCCCTTCCAATTTCCCTTGATTCGTGGCCCTAACATTCTAGGTTCCTATGCAATATTGCTCTTTACAGCATTGAACCTTGCTTCTATCACTAGTCACATCCACAGCTGGGTGTTGTTTTTGTTTTGGTTCCATCCCTTCATTCTTTCTGTTGTTATCTCCACTGATCTCCAGTAGCATATTGGGCACCTACTGACCTGGAGAGTTCATCTTTCAGTGTCCTATCATTTTGCCTTTTCATACTGTTCATGGGGTTCTCAAGGCAATAGTACTGAAGTGGTTTGCCATTCCCTTCTCCAGTGGACCACATTTTGTCAGACCTCTCCACCATGACCCGTCCATCCTGAGTGGCCCTACATGGCATGGCTCATAGTTTCATTGAGTTAGACAAGGCTGTGGTCCATGTGATAAGATTGGCTAGTTGTCTGTGATTGTGGTTTCAGTCTGTCTGCCCTCTGATGCCCTCTCTGAGTGCCTACCATCTTACTCGGTTTTCTCTTACCTTGGATGTGGGGTATCTATTCATGGCTGCACCAGCAAAGTGTAGCTGCTGCTCCTTGCCTTGGACGTGGGGTAGTATTACAGTGAATACTATGATTTTATAGTTAGGTGACCGAGGTAGTGACAATCGTGGGGTCATACAGTCACATTAGAGAAGTTGTGACTTGATCAACTCACGCAGTCAATTCCTATGAAGGATGGGATGAGAAGTGAGGATTCTCAACAGCCAATTCAAAAGTTCTTTCCAATGAATCAGTCTGCTACATAATGTGGTTTACACAGACCCTTGCTTGTCAGAGTGGTCCAAGGACAACAGTAAAGGCATCACATTGGGTCTTTGTAGACATGCAGAAAGCCCAGTCTAGGCAGACTGACTCAGAAGCTGCATTTAACAAGACCCCCAGATGATTCATTTGTATCAATAACTAAAATGTTTTAGAAGCCCTGGTATAGACTACTCTTGTAATTTTGGTAACTGATAACAAAACAATAAATAAATGCCAGGAATTCAGTTCAAAATCAATAAGGTTATGTCAAAACAACTGAAAGAGAAGTGAAAAATGCCCCAAATCACTTGTGAGGCAGAGAGGCTAGTTAGGTGGATAGATGGATAAAAAGAGAGACAGCAGTCACAGAGAACCACAGGGACACACTCACACACACTCTCACACACTCTCACACTCACACACACTCACACACTCACACACACACACACTCACTCACACACACTCACACACACTCACTCACACACACTCACACACACTCACACACACGCATGAGCTCTGCAAAAAAAGTACTGCACAAGTTTTAGAATATAGTTCTACTTCAAATCAAATATATCATTGCTATTTTTAAATCAAATAACTAGCTTGATTATTTCTTCTCTTGCATAATCTGTTGAAACAAATTGGTTATTAGGATATACATTTGAACCTACTTTCGATTAAGTAAAATATAAAATGTGTGTAAAAAAATAACATGGTGTGGTCATGTACGTTTAATAACTTACTGATTCACTAAATAATTCATTGATTAATCAGTTATTATAAATTGTGCAAATATAAGTTGCATCTTCAGATACTATTCCTGTTGAAATTTTGAACAAAGGGTGGGCTTCTTAGATTCTACGTGGGGACAAGAGAAACGAATTTGAAGTCACACAAACTCACTATAAATCTGAACTCTCCCTTTTAGAAGTTATCCAGTTTTCTAAATTCCCTTGGGCGGGTTTCCGAAATTCTCCACTTGTGTAAAATGGGGATATTAAATAGCACCTTGGAGGGCTGTTTTGATTAAAAAAAAATAGCACCCACAGAGTCCATTATAACTATCCTATGAGTGGAAGGTACAATAATAATTCTAATACTATTTTACGTCTTATTAAAATCTTAGCTGGAACTTGGTTGTAACACTAATAAAATAATCTGATCATTTTTAGAGTTCCAACAGGCAGTGTACACGTTTCAATTACTGGCCTAAGTGAAGCACAAAGGATACTAACATTTTTGTAAATGTTTTTAAAGGAAATGCTCAACCCTAATACAACTGATATACATTTAATTAGTAATCTATTGGATAGATCATGTAGTCAGCTTCATTTGACAGATATGGTAAATTAACTCATGGGAACACAAAATACCCCAAATGATTATTTTTAAAAATAATAAAAGAGGAAAACAAGTGAGGATACAAAAGGTCCTTAAAATGTATCAGTATATCCTAGAATTTCAGGGACAGGACTTAAAAATTTTCAGGGATAGGCTGGATTTAAAAACTAAATAATAATATGTGTTGTTTTTGTTAATCACTAAGTTGTGTCCAAATCTTTTGTGACCCCATGGACTGTAGCTCTCTAGGCTCCTCTGTCCATAGACTTTTCCAGGAAGAACACTTGAGAGAGTTGCCATTTCCTTCTCTAGGAGATCTTCCTGACCCAGGGACGGATCAAATCCCTGTCTCCTGCTTAGCAGATGGATTCTTTACTCCTGAGCCAACCGAGGAAGCCCCTAATAATATTAACTTAACTGTTATATTTTCAGAATTGTCTAATTATGTAAATGCAAAGTGTGTGTGTTAGTCACTCAGTCATGTCCAACTCTTTGTGATCCCATGGATAGTAGCCTGCCTGGCTCCTCTGTCCATGGAATTCTCCAGGCAAGAATAGGAGAATGGGTTGCCACTTCCTCCTCCAGAGGATCTTCCCAATCCAGGGATTGAACCTGGGTCTCCTGCCTTGCAGGCAGATTCTTTACCCTCTGAGCCACTAGGGAAGCCAGGTTTTCTAATTATCAGAGTTTTCCAATTATGTAAATGCAAGGTACATTTACATACTTAGCCTCATTAAGTTGTCATAGAGCTATGAGTTTTACATATATATCCCAAGATTTTATATGAGAAAACTGAGGTTCAAAAAACCCAGCAATTTTCTGAAGGTCTTGTGGACGAGAGGTGGGTATTGCTCCCACCACCCCATTCCTGCCTTGCAAATGCTCAGGAAGGAGTTACCAAACCAAGTTACCAAATTACCCAGGGAATGATGATTTAGCTAAGGGAATCTCTAAGTTTCTTTATGGACTTACCTCAGCTGGGCATCTTATGATTTTTTCGCCAGTTAACTCCTTCTTACCTGTGAGTCTTCATAATGTGAGCAGTACCACTAATTTTTATCCAAAATTACCCACTGGAAAAGCCCAAGGAAGATTTCCAAGGTCTGGGATGGTTGTCTGGAGGCAAAGGAATTAACTCCAGAGCTTGGAAAGTGTGTTACCCAGTCATGTCCAACTCTTTGTGACCCCATGGACTGCAGCCCACAAGGTTCCTCTGTCCAATGGGATTCTCCAGGCCAAAAATACTGGGGTGGGTTGCCATTCCATCTTCCTGACCCAGGGATCGAATCCAGGTCTCCCACATTGCAGGCAGACCCTTTACCATCTGAGCAACTAGGGAAGCCCTGAACCAACATCCAAAAAAGAAGGACAAGAAATGGAAAGACAAAAAGAAAAAGAAATAGAAGAAAAATAACCCAGCTGACAAGCTGCCTAAGCCTCCATCCAAAGAGGCTGGGCCAAGGGATACAGGAAAGTTACATGCAAAGCATCTCCAGGGGATACAGGTTCCTGCTGATTGGTAAGGTCAAGTGTGCAATAGACCAAACAGCGAGTAAGGAAATGGACTCAGAACTTCCCTATCGGGGTGGAAATGGCAAATATATTAAAAGGAGTGTGTGTATCCTTCCCACACACACTAAACAAACAAGCAAGCATAGCCAGGGGCACTTTTCTAGGCTAAGGAAAAGGATGTGATATTTTTATATAATGTATAAGTGGATCTTGTCTCAATCTAGAAGCCCTATTGAATGAGCTAGAAACTAAATTTTACTGAACATCAGGCAATATAGAAAGAAAAATTGTAAGCTTTAGATTCAGATGAACCTACGTTAAAATTCTGGTTCTGTGAATTTTAGCTCTAGGAAATTCTAGATGGTTATATCTGACCCTTGACACCTTTACTTACAAAAGGGAATAATGGGTATCTAGCAAAATATTTGTAAGAATTAACTGCTGTTATATTTATTATAAGAGACAGGCATAAGGCGCTCAAAAATAGTGATCATTACTACTGTCATTACTATCATTGTCCACTGAGTTTTATAGTTTGAAGTACAGGAGAATGTACAGATGACAAGTGAATAGCCAGGTGGGTTATCACACTTTGAGCACATTCATAAAACCACCACTTAGATAAAAATAGAATCAACTCTCCTGCATCCTCCCTGCCAATACAGATGTCATAACAATTCTTATTTTTAATACAAGAGACTAATTTTGCATATATTTGAAATTTCTACAGTGTAGAAATTTGTGCAACTCTGTCTTTTTTAAAATTTAGCTTCTTTCACAAATTATTACACTTCTGAGGTCTCAGTTGTGTATAGCAGTGGTTCACTCATTTTCATTACTAAGTAGTGTCTTATTTTAATGAGTATTTATGCTTTTGATAAATATTTGAAGTATTTCCAGGTTTTAGCCATTTACAAGCAACGCTTCTCTGAAAATCTTCCTACTTGTCTGATGACATTATTTACACATCCTAGTCTACACAAACAGGGATGAAATTAGCCCATCAAGAGTATGTATGTATTGATTTTAGGAAATGCTGCGAGACAATTTTTGAAGGAATTTCTTCCCATTAATCCTTTTACCCACATGTTATGAGACTTCCTGTTTCTCTGATCCTCATTTTTTTTGTTTGTTCTCAGTTGTTCAGTAATGTCAGACTTTTTGCAATACCAGTTCTCCAGGCTCCTCCGCCCATGGGAGCTTCCAGACAAGAATACTGGAGTGTGTTGCTACCACTTACTCCAGGGGATCGTCCCCGACCCAGGAATCGAATCCATGTCTTGTGTGTGTTTCTTGTATCGCAGGCGGATTCTTCTTGTGCTGAACCATCGGAGACTCCTCCATAACACTTGTTATTATTATTATTATTCTTTGGACTGTTTTTGACTGCTTTAAGAAGTTAGCCATGTCTAGTGAGTATGCAGTGATATCTTACGGTTTTTTAATGTGTATTTCACTAATAACTAATAAACTTGAGCTCCTTTTAATATATTTGCCATTTCAATATTTTCTTATATAAAGTGCCTATTGAAGTATTCAAACCTCTTCCTAGTTTTCTTCTTTCTTTTTTTCCTTTTTCTTGCTATTTTAGTAGAAGATTTTATATATTTAGGATGCAAATAATTTGAAAATTAAAAGAAAATATTAATAGCTTGTTCTGTGACATTTCTTCTAGCTGCAGGAATCCCTGAAAATGTGACCTTTGTCAAAAGCAATTTGCAACACTAGTATTCAAGACATTGTCTGGGGTGTATTCATTTCAGATCAAAGATAGCAGGGTATCCCATCCTGTACTAAAATAAGCTACTAAAAAAAATAGAGTTGTCAAAAAACAATAGAATTCATAAATTTCATAGACTTATGGGACTTAACAAATTTTCTCTTATAAACTATTTATATGGTCTAGAATGCTGATTTGTGGGTGTAGGAACCCCTATTTGTCTCTACTCAACTTTGCACACTAGATAACAGGACCACCTTGGTCTCCATGTGAAAGAAACACAAAAACATTATGATGTTTATGTAATTATAACATTGTTACACAGTAAGGGAAGGTGCTTTCAAATATGGGCTATCAATAGTTAACTTTTCCCCCCAGTTTTGTTGAGATATAATTGACAATATCATGTGGAAATTTCATCTGTAAATCATAATGGTTTGACTCTCCTTCATCATGGAATGATGACCACAATAAGTCTAGTGAACATCCATCATGTCATATAGTTAGTTACAATAAAAGGAAAAACATTTGCTTGTGAAGGAACTTGTAGGATTTACTTCCTTAATAACTTTCATACATATCATTATAAATATAGTAGTGTTCATATATATGTATATATATATATATATATATATATATATATATAGTAATGTTAACTGTAGCTATCATGTTGCACATTATAGCCTTAATATTTATTTTTCTTATAAATGGAAGTTTGTACTTTTGGGCCATCTTCTTCAACTCTTCTCCCCCTCCCCCTGAACTTTGGTAACTGCAATTTTATTCTTTTTTTTCTGTGACTTTGCCTTTATTTTTATTATTTTTTTGATTCCACATTTGAGTGTAATCAGTACATATCCATAGAGGACTTGTGCCCTGACCCTTGGGTATACATGTTCAACCACTAAGGCTTGTTTGATTCTTTGCAATACCATGCAATACATGGACTGAAGCCAATCAGACTCCTCTGTCCATGGGATTCTCTGGGCAAGAATACCAGAGTGGGTTGCCATTTCCTTCTCCAGGGGATTTTCCCGACCCAGGGATCGAACTCACATCTCTTGCATCGCCTGCACTGGCAGGCAGATTCTTTACCAACTGCACCATCTGGGAAGCTCTCCCTAACCCTCATGGATACCAAAATCCAAGTATACCTTAGTCCCTTACAGTCGTTCCTCTGAATGGGAAATCTGTCATTAAAAGGTGTTAACTATATTTGTTTTTTTCTGACTTATTTCACTTAGCATAATATCCTCAAGGTCCATCCATGTTGTAAATGATGGAATTTCCTTGGATTTTTTATGGCTGAATAATATTCCACTGTATGTGTTTTATTTATATATAAAACAACTTCTTTATCCATTCATTCAGCAATGGTACTTAGGCTGTTTCCATGTCTTTGCTATTATTATAAATGATGTTTCTATGAACATGAAGGTGCAGAAATCTTTTTGAGTTTATTTTTGTTTCCCTTGGATACATTGCCAAAAATGGAATTGCTGGATCGTATGGTAGTTACATTTTTTAAGTTTTGCGGATTCTCTATATGATTTCCAATAGTATCAGTTTATAATCCCACCAAGAGTACACAGGCTTCCCTTCCCTCCACATCCTCATCATCATTTGTTATCCCTTATCTTTTTGATAATGGCATTTAAAAATTTCAATATCTGAGGTTTTAATAAATAAAACTAAGCAATTCAAACTGTCACTGCATGCGTGTGTGCTAAGTTGCTTCAGTAGTGTTAGACTCTTTGTGACCCCATGGACTGTATGTAGCCCACCAGGCTCCTCTGTCCATGGGATTCTCCAGGCAATACTGGAGTGGGTTGCCATGCCATTCTCCAAAACTGTCACTAGGGGGCTGTATAGAAACAACTGCAAAATAGAAATTTAAATTTGA
Source organism: Muntiacus reevesi (assembly GCF_963930625.1). Classification (NCBI taxonomy): domain Eukaryota; kingdom Metazoa; phylum Chordata; class Mammalia; order Artiodactyla; family Cervidae; genus Muntiacus; species Muntiacus reevesi. Next base: position 206,226,450 of record NC_089251.1, read on the forward strand.
ATAAACATGTATAAGTAAATTTCCCTTCAAGAAGTGTGTGTCCTCTTTACTGTTTGTTTCTGTGTCTTAAACATAAACTTCGGGGGAGGTTCTAAGACTTCAACTTCAGTAACATCTGTTATACCAAAAAGATCTCTTAAATGTGCGCCTGTTTTATGTCAAATGGTGTTCTCAAAAAGGTTCTATAGTGAGATCAGTGTTACTCCGACTTATTATAATATTCTTTATGTAACTCTCTCTTTCCTTTCTTTCTTTCCTTCCTCTATTCCTAGTTTTCCCGTTTCTTCTCTTCCTCTTTCCTTTCTCTTTTCCTCCCTGCCATATTCTCTTCTTGATCCCATGTCAAATTGGATCTACGTGAAATAGAAAAGGAATTTGCTGTACTGCAATATCAACAGATTCCATTCATATTTTCTCCTCTTTGTGAAAAGTTAAAGAAGTAGAAGCAGACAAGTGATTTCACACAAGCTTTTTGCACAATAATATTTTTTGCAAAATAATAATTTTGCAAATTTTGGATTAGATAAGGTTCATAAAAAGGCATGCATGTATAAACTCTCCCATTGTGAAATAATCAAATATTCAATCCCAAACTTCTGCTTCCCAAATGAAATAAGGCCAAATATGAATGTTTTTTAATGATGAATTGAAGAACATAAAAGAAATGAAGATGCCGTATGTCTGACATCTCTATGCATAAGCCAATACCTAATTCTACTTTTTGATGACTCAATAGCAATATTCAAGAGCCCTATCCTTGAAGTCTTTACTATTTCCACAATAAAGGAGAGGAGAAGCTTTTCTTTGTTAAGAGCTCCTCGAAACCTTGTTTCTTTGCCACTCAAGGTCATATCTGCCCTCTGAACACAACACTTGCTCTTGCTCCTCTGAGGCTGTAAAGGCTTCTGAGGCTTTTGAGAATCAACAGGGCTCTCTGCCAGGGGTGCTTTAAGTTTTCCATTAGTACCCATTCAAGCAGTGCACAGAGGGTGGGAGATCTCTTTACCCACTTTTCTATGCAAAATATTTAATGGCAGTTGAGTTAAGTGAAGACATAAACTCTAACATTTATTTCATATTGGATTATAATTAGTAGAAGTCAATAGTGAGAGATAATAAAAAACTAACATTGTTGACAACTTACTATGTGTCAAAATTATTTTAAATGCTGTACAAAAATCTCTCTTCTAGGAATCACAACAGCTCCAGGATGTGGTAACATCAGAGAGGAATCTAGGTTTTAACCCTGGTTACACAGTCTCCCTGGGTGAGGAATACAGGCCACACTTTGGGCCTTAGTTTTCCAATAGGTATTGGCCATCTGCTGCTGCTAAGCTGCTTCAGCCATTTCCTACTCTGTGCGACCCTCTTGGTTATCTATTGCTGCATAATTAATGATCTCAAAATAAATCATTAATTCGTGATAAATTATTATCTCAAAATGTAGTAGCTGAAAATAAAACAATGTTTTATTATATTATAGGGTTCCTGGGGTCAGGAATCCAAGAGTGGCTTAAATGGGTGGTCCTGGCTCAGGGTCTCTGAGAGGGTCTCAGGTAAATATTAACAAAGGCTACAGACATCTGAAGCCTTGCCCTGGGCTACAGAATCCATGATTGGAAGGCTGTTTCACTTCTCAGCATGATCTAGGGAGGTCTCTACTCCTCCCGAGGAGACCTTCTCCGGAGAGCCCTTCACAATAAGGCAGCTGGCTTTGTCCACAGAGAGTGATTCCAAAGGGAGGTAACGAGACAGAATCGTCACTGCCTTAGTATAACTGAGATTCTGAAATTGCACTTTACCATTTCTCACTGGCTTTTTCTATTCAAAGAAGCAAGTCACTAAGGGCAGCCTACACTTAAATGGAGGGAAATGAGGCCCTACTCTGGAGTGGTAGAAGATCAGAGCATTCGGTATATGGACATAGTTTTAACCTGTTTTACCACCTATCACGACACAGACATAGAGAATGGACACGCGAACACAGTGAGGCAGAGGAGGCATTATTTGGGAGACTGGGATTAACATATGTACTCCTGTGTGTAAAATACACTCTCCATGTGTAAAATAGAGGGCCACTGGAAGTCTGCAGTAATGTATGTACACATATCGCTGATTCACCTAGTCTTAAAGCCAGCCTTACTTTTAAAATCAATACTAGTAGTCATAGCAGTAGCAGTATTTCATTGGCAGTTTGATGAATTTTCACATATGTTCACATCTAGGTAACTACCATCTACATCAAATTAGAGAAAATTTCCAATATCCCAGAAGGCATCTCATGCCCCTTAGCAGACACCACTGAACTCCTAAAATAACCACTGCTCTGATGTTTATCACCATGGATTAGTTTTGCCTGTTTATAAACTTCATTTACATAGAATCACACCATGAAGGTTTATTTATCTGATGTTTTTAGTTAGGTGCACCTTACTTTTAAGTGTGTGTTTGTGCGAGTGCACACGCTCACTCAGTCATGTCCAACTCTGCGACCCTGTGAACTGTAGCTCAGTGCTCATGGAATTTTCCAGGCAAGAATACATGAGTGGGTTGCCATTTCCTACCTCAGGGCATCTTCCTGACCCAGAGATTGAAACCGCATCTCTTGTGTCTCCTGCACTGGCAGGCAGATTCTCCACCACTGTGCCACCTGGGCAGTGTAGTGGGTAGTTTTCTTAAGTCCAGACAGAAGCTCACCTAATCAAAATGTGACTGGTACAAGTGTTTGGAATACTTAGCGCGCACACACACACACACACACACAATATGTATGCACAGATATATGTATATCAACATGTGTATATATATACATATAATTTTCTAAGGGATTGGTTGTAACTTTATAGAAGTAGCAAGAACAGTAGCATATTGGGGAGTTAAAGTAAACATCTGGATTTTTTTCAGACAGGGACCCTTGGTTATATTGATTCATTATACAAATATTTATTGTGTTCTTTTAATGCACCAGGCACTGAAAGACATGATTGGAATAGAAACATCAGCAGGCAAGATTTATAATCAAAAGCAGCTCCAGCTTACTGATTCAGGGATGATTAGAACCACAACGTTACAGGAGCTCTCTTGGAAAGAAGCAGACAAAAAACAGGAGCTCTAGCTTCAAAAAGGGCCAGAGAACAGATGTTGAACGATGCTCCGGAGGTTCTAAATGAGTAACTAGGAGTTCAACACAGAGATGGGTTTTACTAAAAGAAAGGATGCAATAGTAATAAAGTTTTTTAGGAAAAAACAGGCATAGCATGTTTGAGAAACAGCAGGGGTGGGATGACGATTGGGGAAAATGAGGCTGCAAGGGTGAGTGGTGCTCAGGTCAAAAATCCCTGTGCACACCATGGTTAGGAGCTTGTATTTCATCCCATTGGTCATTTAAAGCCACTGAAAGGTTTTAAAGGGGAGGTGACAAAATCTGATTTGCATGAAAATAACTCCAGCAGCAATTTAGATGTTGAGATAGAAAAAGGAGAAAATGGGAGCAATAGGGCCAGCAAGAGGTACATGATGATGAAAATGAGCCATAACGATGACCTGGATGCTGGCTGGCCCCAGTAATGGGCAAAGAAAGGAGGGAAGGCAGGACTTCCCTGGCAGTCCAGCAGTTAAGACTTCACCTTCCAATGCAGAGTGTGCAGGTTCAATCCCTCCTGGGGGAGAAAAGATCCCATATGTCCAAAAAACATCAAAAATCAGAAGCAATATTGTAACAAATTCTACAAAGGAGTTAAACATGGTCCACATCCAAAAAAAAAGAAAGAAAGGAGCAAAGGCACTTCAGAGCTGTTCCTGAAGCTTATGCAGTTGCTTCCTTGAGAGAGGTTGCAAGCACAATTCTCATGTCTTGCAGAAATTCTTTTCAGCCACCTTGGAACCATGAGAGTACCCAGATGGCATTCCAGAGGCCCCTGAGTCTCCTGACACTGTGTGTGCATTTGTGTTAGTCACAGGCATGTGCTCTGTAGGGACATGGAGGCACCTTTCCTGTGCTGAGGTTTATGACCAACCAAGTTTTAAAACCATTGCATTAAAGGGTCATTAATGCAGGTTTGGGGCTTCCTAGGTGGCACGAGTGGTAAAGAACCTGCCTGCCAATGCAGAAGACATAAGAGATAGGGGTTTGATCCCTGGGCCAGAAAGATCCCCTGGGGGAGGGCATGGCAACTCACTCCAGGATTCTTGCCTGGAAAATCCCACGGACAGAGGAGCATGGCAGGCTACACAGTCCATCAGTTTGCAAAGAATCAGGCATGACTGATGCGACTTAGCACACACACATGCAATGTAGGTTTTGAGCCTAAACATTGAATTATGTAAATTACTGTGTAACTGAGACCTATCTTTGTTTACCAAACAATGTAGATATTTTAAAATACCTAAATTGTTTGTTATTGCTATGGCAATAAACTGATAATGTTAAGAATAGGAATACTTTTACCACTTTTTACTTAAACTCCTAAAATTTAGCACAGTGCTTGGCTGGCACATATTTGGTGTTCAGCATCTTGTTGAGTGCATGAAATTAGTAACCCAATGTACAAATAGCTCCTGTTGACAGAGGATGTTAAGAATCACAGTGTTGCACTGAGGGTTAAGTTAAACTATAGACTGAACACCCTTCTGTAGTACTTCATGCTGCAGAATAAGTATTCAGTACATGGGAGCTGTTAATCGTATTAGCCTTGTCTTCAATAACACACAAATTCCCATCTAACAATATCCATAAGAAAATCATTAAACCTTGAATAAGGATCAGGGTAATAATTTTCCAAACATTGATTTTAAAAATGCTACAAATGATAGCAGCTAAAATTGCTATCAGAAAGAAATGTTCAAAAGAAAAATTTTGATTACTTTTAATTAGCTTTTGATCTTCCCTTCACCTGCCTTTTATCCTCTCTATAATAAAAAAATAATGAGGGAAAAATGAGTCAAGGTACTAAATCAAAATGAAACAGTTACATAAAATTCTGTCTAGAGAATTCACTCACATCACATAAACATTTCTGATTCAAAGTGTTATAAATGGTATAAGTTCCTTTCTAACAAAGCATTCTAAACAAAACAGTCTCTGAAAGGTTTCCAAAGAAATTTTTTTAAAAATATGGAAAAAATACACTAACATAACATTTATGCTTACAGTACAGGGAAAACAATCCTTAAGACTAAATGCAATAAACAGGAATAAGAAGGATCTGGCATGTGAGTCTCCAAATATTGTTATATTAGGGAAAGGGGGCCCTTCAGGTTGTATATTTTTTTCTTCTGAACACAGTATTGTTTAAGAGAAACAGAATTCCAATTCTCAAGTCTGAAAGCAGAAATCGAGGAGAAACATCTTGAGCATCCTCCACAAATTTCTTCCCCATCTCTGTCTAGCTCTAGCTAGCCTCCAGTATCTGAACTGAGACTTTACCAACATAAGATTAATGAATTATTACTGGGAATAATAAAATGCCTTTTCATTAAGACATGTCGATCATGATTTAAAAAAATTATTTGTGTCAAGTAGTACAACTTAAAAAAAAAGAATCAGCAGTAATTTTTAATTCCTAATATTCATCATTCATATTAAGGAATTCTATTCCATTAAAAGAAAGAATGTTCTTTTAAATGCCTTTTTATGCATCTCTTATTTTTAGGTGAATATTGATATAATTTTTTTCATGACTGTTAGAATAAGGTAACTGGCTTCCTAAAAATAAAAAGTGCCTGGGATCAGGGCCAAGATTAGTAAGAGGAAAACTGTATGTTACCCAGATTATTTTGGGCACTTTGTGACTACACAGATTTTTGTTCCTGAACTACCTTTTGGCTACTGCTAGTAGGAAAAATATTTGTGTTTTGATATCCACTTTTCTGTGAAACGTGGATCTCTTAAGAAGTAAGTTTAAGTAAAAGTGTTTATAAACCCTCTTGCCCCACCCCACATGCATAAGACCTGACAGAAGACAGCAAACCAAACACAGAGATCCAGAGTGATAATTTCAAAGAGAATGAGGTCCTGGGGCATCAATCAATAAAAGCTTGGTAATCCGTGTAAATGTGTATGTGAGGAATCAGACCAAAGACAGACCAACCAATTCAAGGCCAACTGGGCAACAAAATATTGGCACCAAGGGACTGTCACTGGGTCCAGCGTCTTATAGCTACTGTCTCTGAAGTCATCCTGTAAAATAATTTTTGAGGTCATTAATTTGTAGGCACTTTTGGTCTAAAACCTTTCTGATCTTTAAATTCCTTTCCCCTAAAACACAAATTTTCTCATTTCTCTCAAATCAATAAACAAGACACAGGAAGACTAGACTTATGTAGTCATTGCTGCATGATATTTATCACCGTGACCTTTCTCTTCAACCTCCCACCAGGATGGTCATCTGTGAAGATCCTGGTGATATCTATGTGACCCCATGCACTTGAATCTCAAAAATTTGGACTGTCAAATAACAATGTTCCTTAATATATAGTCCTTGGGGCAACATTTTCCCGTCTGTCTTATCTTCTGACTCTCCCTTATTGACACTTATTTCCTCAAGGGGACTGTACTTTTTACTGGAACTCATTTTTGGTTGGAGTTGGTTTATTTGCACTTCGAGTACTATGTGTCCAGGATTGTGAAAGTGTCTCTGTAGAACAGTTTACACTTCCCTTGCTAGAACCTCAAGGGCTTCATGAATTTTGGAGCCTATTGGTATTATATTCTTGGCTTTGACTAGTATAGAGTAAATATGACCTCATTTCCATGCACAGTACCTGACTGACAATGCTTTTCAGTTTCTTGGGGGAAAATTTTCCCTGTTGAATCACAAATTGAAAGTCACTCAGTCATGTCCAACTCTTTGCAACCCCATGGACTATATAGTCCATGACCAGATTACTGGAGTGGGTAGCCTTTCCCTTCTCCTGGGGATCTTCCCAACCCAGGGATCGAACCCAGGTCTCCTGCACTGCAGGTGGATTCTTTGCCAGCTGAGCCCCCAGGGAAGCCCAAGAATACTGAAGTGGGTAAAGGGTATCCGCTCCAGTGTTCTGGCCTGGAGAATTCCATGGACTGTATAGTCCATGGGGTCAAAAAGAGTTGGACATGACTGAGTGACTTTCACATTCGTGGGAAAATTTATTCTCCATGAACAATGGATAGATGGTAGGCTTACTTGTCACCTTCTATCTTTTGGTCAAGTTACTCTAGGTTCTGTTCAATGGACTTGGACTATCCTTTGAAAATCCCAAATTGGTGCTGACCCCTGACATCTCCTGCGTGTAAGATCAGGTGTCTTGATTCTCAATGGTTTTTTAATGTTCTATACATATAAGACTGTTTCTCAGGTCTAATACTTTCTGACAGCATAAGTGAAGTCAACTAGTTTGAGATTGACTTTATCACACCTATCAATTTCCCTCTCACTGTCTTTAAACTCTATCAGATACAACCACTGTTGCTGTTAGTGGCATGGAGCAGGACCCCGTGGGGTTCCTGGGCACAGAAACATTTCTGTTCCCTGCTTTCTGTAGGGAACAGACTCCAGGCTCTCTAACTTCCAAATGGTTCTAAGCAAGGGAGGAGCAGCCAAAAACCATCTGAGGCTCCATTAAAGGAACCAGAGAAGCTCATCAAGAAGATTACCTGAGACCAGATTAGATGAGTACAATGAGCAGGGCACCCTAATCTTATCAGAAACTCCACCCTTGAACTGTTACTTTAAAACTCCTCATCAAATCCTCCTGGGGTAGGACAAATAGTTTTCGAGGACAGGAGCCCACTGTGCCTCCTTTTGTCTGCAAAGCAATAAAGCTATTCTTTTCTACTTCACCAAAAATTATCTCTGCAGTTCCATTTAGCACTGATGCACGGAAGTCGAGCTTTCAGCATCACAGGTGGTGCTGTTTTTATTATAGTATTATTAGGTACTAATGTTAGTGGATATAGGCAATGTTGGTTTGCCTTGTTACCTGAATCACAGTTCAGTGTTCTTTCCTTAACTATGGCATTGGCCTACCATCTATTTTGTGCATTTCATTTATTAAAACCAACACCTTTACAAAAAGGAGTGATTATTATAGCAAGGCCTGTTAAGAGACAACTTTTATGCAGATGAACTTTTACCAAGACTATTAAAAATCACACAATGTAAGTAAAGGAGGTAATTGCTTATTTCACTTATGCAAAAGGGTGTCTCTGGTTGCACTCACATAATATCTATTTTCTATAGATCAATTGCTTCTTTGCTTGTTCATTCACTAGGGAAGTCCTTCTGGAAATATTTATCCATCACCTCAATGCTGTTAGGCACTGTCCTAGGTATTGGAATCACAAGATGACTAAGAATGTGTCCCTTTTGTTAAAGAATTTTCAAACTAAATGGCTACGGATTCAGAGATCAAAGATAGCCATTGAGACACAAGGATATAAGCTTGAGAAAGTCAGACATCATCTCAGCACTGGTACTTAACATAAATGGACAGGAATGGACTGGGCTTACCAGTGTAGATAACAGAGTGGTGAGAAATTAATATGCAGGAAGCAGAGCTTGAGATAGTGTCCAGCAAGATGCAAGGTCCTGAAAGTAACAAGGGACTATAGCATAGGAAGGTCTAGAAAGTAAGCAAGGGTAGCAGTGCTAATGAAAACAATTAGGCAAGGGGTTGTACAATCAGACTTTGTTTTCTAGAAAGGATTAAGTTGGTGATGGACAGGGAAGCCTGGCATGCTGCATTCCATGGGGTCACAAAGAGTCAGACATGACTGAGTGACTGAACTGAAGTGGACTGATGACAATCAGACCCAATGTCTGATCATATGAACACACGCTGTTATAAGTTTCTTTCTTCATCTTGACCACCCCAACAAGCACAATTTGAAGACAATTTAGCCAGAAGTCATAAAGGTGTTCAGTGAAGTTTTTTTTTTTCTCTTTCATGTGTTTATGGACAGCTCTGAAACTTCAGTCTATGGATGGAGAATGTGGGGCTTGATTAAAACAGGCAGTGCTCATGAGGTCTCAACCATGGTCAGGTTTGAGCTGGTTGCAGAGATGGAGTCAGAAGACAAAAAGTAGGCCATGTTGAATCCTGAGCTTAAAATGGAAAAATCAGAATCCAAGTGTGGAGTTTATATTTAGCAAACAGTAAACTGCACTTTCTCAGTTTGGTTCCAAATTGCACAAAAGAAGAGATAGGGAGACAGTTAAGTTTCTTGCATATTATTCTGTACTGGACTTTCAGATCTGTTTTTGCATTTGAAAGATGAATTTTTTGTTTCTTAAAGATACTGGGACTTCCCTGGCGGTCAAGTGGTTAACAATCTGCCTTCCAATGCTGGGGGCACAGGTTCAATACCTGGTGGGAACTAAGACCCCACGTGCCTCTAGGGCACAGCCAAAAAATAAAAATGAATAAAGTAACAATAAGAATAATAAAATATGTTTTTAAAGATTCATATTTCTGATACTTTGTAATCAAGTAGATCCTCCCAGCCTTCTTCTATTGTATTTATTGAGTAATTAGTCAGCATATTTAAATTCATAAAAACAACTTGAATGTCAAGGCTTGATATTTTGATTTTTTAATATAATATATCATAGGAATGAGACAGGTTCTTTGCCCTAATTCAAGGTAAATATATCAAGAATCTTTTGCAAAATAATGATTGATTTTATTAATATACCACTAGAGGTACAGCATGCCAATAATATCTTATACTGAAATTAATAATAAAACATTGAGCTGTGATGGCCCCTAGCTTGCTTATGTTAGTGCTGTCTTTTCTTAAATTTATTCTCAGTGAGATCCAATATATAAAAATGTATTTCTATGGGAAAAAATATCTGCAGTGAGTCAGAAGGAAGATGTGATGATAAAAAAAAAAAAAAGCAGTTATCTCCCCAGGCTCCTTATGGTCTATTCTTCAAAGTCTCAGCCAGGAAAATAAACAGGTTCAGATGGAGTCTGCTTCCTCTGACACCTTAAACTATTAGACATTAGCCCTGCCATGAGAGAGAGTGAGAAACAAGAAAGGAAACACGCTTCTTGAAAAAATGTCCATTTAGAAGTGATTGGCAATATTCTGATGGCTAGATTTTTCATGTCTCTTGACAACCCAATGATATTTCTTCACACCTTTTGCAGATGTCAACCTGCCAAGCTGCTGCAACTCATTCTGTGGTTCATATACCATCCAGCTGAGTGAGGCAACACTCTGAGGGAACCCACTGACACAGAAGTTGCTGAAAAAGAACTAAACTGCTATTAAAAATTGCTTAGACCTCAGGTCTGCTCTTGGCGGCTCTCTTTGCCTCACGGTGATGTTTTCTGTGCATTGGGTTGGATTTGTGATTCCAATAAGACTGTATGCTGGAAAGTATAAAAATTTCACAGAATCCTCAACTCTGCCTGATTTTTTTTTCTTTTAAATGAATAAACTTTATTTTTAGAGCAGCTTAATTTCACAGCAAAATTGAGTGGAATGTACAGAAAATGGAAGGTCCTGTATATTTCCTGTCCCCATGTATGCACATTATTAAGTTGTTAGGCAGTGTTCATTCATCATTTAGGATCTGCTACCCTTGTTTTCCTAACCAGAAAATTGCTAGCTTTTCTGATTAGGAAGACTCTGTGTTGCTCTTCTTAGCATCCCACCTATGGGAGGAGCCTAATATGCTTTGGTTAACTATTCCAGATGCCTATAAGGTCCTTAAGATGATATCATATGTGGAGATGCTTTATCCCATGAAGTTTGATACGGTGGGAATGGCACTGATTTTGGAATCAGACATCCTTCCCCTTTAGTTTACTAGCTACTCAATTTACTCTTCAGCGTTTCTTTTTGATTCTTGTAAAATAAATAAAATATTACTGCATTGTGAGGAATGTTACAAGAGAATGGGTTTACTGAGAAAGTGGGTGATGCACATCTAGAACAGACTTTGGTGAGTAACTTAGGTAGTGTTCTCTTCCTCCTTCACTCCCTCCAACCCCTGTCTCTATTCAACGTTAATCTTATACCTTCTTTCCTGGAATTTATGTACTTTATCTTGTGTAAGTGTTCAACTTAAATGTATAAGTATATAAATTGATAGCATATATCACTGAAGCTTGGAGGAAAAAGAAAGGAAGCCTGATAAAGGAGAATCACAGAGAAAGTAGAAATAGAATCATTTGTTTCAGAAAATGAGAAATGTTCTTGGGCACTGCCAAAGGCAGCTCTTGGGAGAATCATATACACCCCAGGAGCTTCACTACATTTAAGCTTGAAATGTACATGAATAGTGGGGCCTTTGACATGATTATGTAAATATATGCAAAGCTAGTCTATACTGTAGTCTCCAGAAGGCAATCTCTCAGCCTTACCAAGGACCTTTTAATACCCCCTTACTAGACTCAGATGTCAAAAATATCTCTAGTTTTCAAGTTATTAGTTTAGTGTGAAAAGTGGGAGTGGGGGCATCTGGCCTCTCATTTTGGCTCTTGTGTAACCTATTATCTATTCTTGGGCAAAACATCCAGCCCGTGATGAAGCTGCTTCTTTAGGGGCATAGTAACCATGCTGCTTCCTTCACAGAGTTGTACTAAGAATCAAGTGTAAAACACATAAACACGGCACAAAGATGATTATGTGCAATTTATCAGGGGCAGTGGGAAACAGTCAACTTTAAGTTACAGGAATGTGGCCACTCTAACAAATAAAGGAATGACAAAATAGAGAAGAAATAGAGGAAAAGGGGGGAACAGTGGGGGATCAAAGTGATACCTGCTCTAAGAAGTACAAAGGAATGATTTTAGAGAACATACAATGTAAACCAAACCCAATTAGATCAAAGTAGCTGAACAGTATTGTTTACACCAAAGACATATTTTACCCTGGTTTTTGATGAAAAGGAGATTGGGTAGTTTCATTGCAAAATTAGGTTTGCTTTTAAGAACAATAAATTTATGAAATAGGCTACAAACATGTCTTGGAAAGCCAGACACTGTAATGGTGGCTGATTAAATACACTCAGTGACTTACCATTTGAGACAATCTCCCTCCATAGGAAAAGGAATAATGTTGCAGGAAAGACATTGAGGAGGCAGAAGGGATTGACTGGAGCAGAATGATAAATGAGAAAGGAGGTTATATTACTTTGGAGAGCTAGAAAACTGAGATTGCAATAGTTGAAGAAAAAGCATTGAAGAGCGGAGATATGATTGAAGCTTTTAAGATGTTAAAAAGGATAGTAAAGGTCAATATAGATAAGCTTTGCCAATGATAATCACAAACACTGAAATTTAAGGACACATTCTAAAAATAAGCAGTGGATAGAAAATGACTTTGTGTTTGTTCAGGAAACCCCTGCATCCTCTGTCCACTCCTAAATTATCTTTATTTTGTTGAACAATCATAGAACAAGAAGGCATGGACTCAAAAACTTTATTCATCATTGTGAAAAAAAGGATACGGATTCAAGCCAGAATTAAAATAGCAATTTATAAAATGTTCCCGAGGCTGCACATTCATTTCTACAGAAGACCAGTGATATTAACATGAGGAATAAGTGTTGCTGTTGTTCAGTTGCCTAGCTGTGTCCAACTTCTGCAGCCCCATGGATGGCAGCACACCAGGCCTCCCTGTGCCTCACCATCTCCCAAAGCTCGCCCACGTTCACACCCGTTGCATCGGTGATGCCAAGGGTCAAGTGGGTATCCCCTGGCGGCTCATAAAGTAAAGCCTCCGCCTGCCATGCAAGAGACCCGGGTTCGAACCCTGGGTTGGGAAGATCCCCTGGAGAAGGAAATGGCAACCCACTCCAGTGTTCTTGCCTGGAGAATTCCATGGACAGAGGAGCCTGGTGGGCTATAGTACAGAGTTGCACATGTGGGTATTACCAGCCTGGGATTACTTTAACATTCATTTATCATCTTGAGCAGTTCAGAACATACAAGGAGCTGGTGGAAATTAAAAGCATAAATGTGGTGAGGGCACATTCATGGTGACACCAAGTGGGACTCTGTGGGGCTCTCCCTAGTTCAAATCCTTTCTGTATCCTCCATTTCTTGCTTGTAGGAAACAGGCTTCATTCAGTCTCCACAACCTTACCTGAGTTCCAAAGGGCAGATTCAAATAGTTGCTAATTAGGGAAAGGAGGAGATGTGGAAACAAGGGAGGAGCTGTCAAGAAACTATCGTGCAACCATGTAGAAGGGTCCCGGTTCCTCTTCAAAGAATGCATATAATAATATCTTTGAGTTCTTCTGTGGGAACTGAGGCCGCCACCCAGGTAGAGGATGGCAACTTCAGGCTGAGCACAAGATTCCTGGAGCACCATCCTGACACCTCCCTGGGAAGAAAGCACATATACTGAAGCCCTCTCCTGAAGCCTATAAAAACTTTCCCTCCAAAACCATCAGAGAGCTCAGGGGTTTTGAGCATGAGCCACCCATCTCCTTACCTGATCCTGCAATAACCCTTTCTCTGCTCCAAACTCGAACATTTTTTCTTGTCTGTGCATCAGAATCGTGGACTTGGGTACAGTACCAATGGCATGAGCCTCAAACAACTTTGTGCTCCAATTTTTGTTTTCATCCCCATCCAGACATCCTTATTCTCCTGATGGTGGGCAGATTTTGTCAACTGTACCCTATTACAGAGCACCTCTAATTTTTACTAGTGTCTCTCCTTTCTCTTGCTCTAGGTCTGGTCAGTAGTCATTCTGTGTCTCAGGTTTTCAATTGCTTCTTTACTTTTGTCTTTAAGGATTGTCTTTACTTTCTAGTAGTTTAGAATTGCATTTAAAGAACATTTGTGATATTTTATTCAGCATTTCTAGTTAATTTTTTAAGCAGTCATCCATATTGCTTTATTTTCTGGGGCTCCAAAATCACTGCAGATGGTGACTGCAGCCATGAAATTAAAAGACGCTTGCTCCTTGGAAGAAAAGCTATGGCAAACCTAAACAGTATGTTAAGAAGCAGAGACACTTTACCGACAAAGGTCCATGTAGTCAAAGCTATGGTTTCTCCAGTAGTCATGCATGGATGTGAGAGTTGGACCATAAAGAAACCTGAGTGCCAAAGAATCTATGCTTTGAACTGTGGTGTTGGAGAAGACTCTTGAGAGTCCCTTGGGCTGCAAGGAGGTCAAACCAGTCCATCCTAAAGGAAATCAGTCCTGAATATTCATTGGAAGGGCTGATGCTGAAGCTGAAGCTCCAATACTTTGGCCACCTGATGCAAAGAACTGACTCATTGGAAAAGACCCTGATGCTGGGAAAGACTGAAAGTAGGAGGACAAGGGGATGACAAAGGATGAGATGGTTGGATGACATCACCGACTTGACGAACAATGAGTCTGAGCAAGCTCTGGGAGTTGGTGATGGACAGGGAATCCTGGCATGCTGCAGTCCATGGGGTCACAAAGAGTCGGACACGACTGAGTGACTGAACTGATCTGAACATATTGCTTGGAAACACGAGTTTTTGAGTTTCTATGAATCTTTCAGTAAATAAGATAAATAACAAAATAAAATTGATACTTTTCCACAGTTATGGGTTTGGTGAGCAGTGACAGAAAGTTCCACAAATGCCATTGACTTAAATGTGCATCCTTAAGACTTGAAAAAAAGATGTTCTTGCACAGTCACTTCAGAGACTTTCTTGGGTAAGGCAAGACCTTTATCTGTCATATCCTGATCTATGTACATTGGTTTCATGAGTGATTCCTCTCCATCCTAAGTAATCTCTTTCTTCTCCTATAGGCTCAGCCACTCATTTCCTGGCCACGTAATTCATGATTAATTCAGAAACCCCAAAGAATATGGACATGAAGAGTTTCCTGCCAGCGTTCCTTCTGTGGGCTCACTGCAAACAGCCAGGACATGACTGGCAGAGCATTATTAGCTCCCCTGCATCCAGCCTGCTCACTGGTGCTTTCTGAAAAGGAAGACTAAAGAATCCTTACCTGTAGGTAAGATAAAAATGCTGCCCAAATAATGCAATTTCTCATATATCCTTCCCTCCACTCCTCTCAGAAAAGTCTGTGAAACTCCATTTCCAGTATCTTCTATCCACTCTATTATATTTAAAGTGGCATTATGTCCTGGTCTGCCTAAGAAAACTCAAGCTTTCATATGTGGTTCTGGAATAATCATTGAAGGGCCTTCTGCTACTCTCAAAGGTAAACTGGCATAGAAAATAAATTATATGATAATTCTAGCTCTAGTTCAGTGCATATGTGAGGCTCATGGAAGTTAGTTAGCTGTCTTCTCCCTCATCACTGAGTCAGTCTTGGAGTGACGTCATACTCCTTCTACCTTGGTGTGCCTCACCTTGAGCTGAGCTTCTTCTCCAATTTTCTCCGTTTATCCAAGATTCCTTTATCCTCTGCCAGACCCTGAACTGACACACCACAGCAAATTCCTAGACTTCTGTGTGCCTCCTATTCATGGCTTCCCATGTTTACCATCTGTGCTGGCTCAATAGGATTGAATTTTCACTTTGATTCTTGGTTCCTTGGTAGAGCTGTTAACTGGTCTAACATTCTAATTTTTCTCCAATCCTGGAAATTGACTGTGAACCCAAACTAGTACTTATCTTCCCAGGAGAGATGCCAATCATAGCTTGGCTCTATATCAATCCATTCCTCATCCCTAACTTTCACACCAAACCTCCATTTGAAATAAATTAGTATCAATTTCTGAATCCAGTCCCCTGAAGGCAATCATTAACCAGATCATGCTCAAGTTGATTGCATCCTATGGATGTCTGCCTCAAGACACAAGGTACCTCTAAACCTCTGAAACGAATCCCACTATACTGCCTAGATTACCTGGTCTTACTTGATATCTATTATTATTACTATTATTTTGGCTACCAACTTTACATGGACAATAACCCAACTTGTCAAAGTTAAGTTTGCCTGAATCTCAATCATATTTAATCTGATAATATATCTACAAATCAATATGAAGGGGAAAAATGTCAAGTTTCATTTAGTTACACAATTATTTTGATCATTTTTCCCTTTTTGATAGGTCACTAGTAAATAGTTATTGTTTCATGATAAACAGTTACTTAAATACCATGTGGTTTAAAAAACAGTATATATTCAAAACTTATTATTGAATCTCTACTGTGTGGTCCTGGGTGAGGCTCAGTGTGAAATACAGAAATAAACATGACATATACCCTATCCCTAGCAGCTTTCACTTTGCTAGAATAACTTGTTTAGTTTAATATATTTTGCATATGTAAGACTGATTTTATGTGCCCTTGGCGCAGATGCAAATATGGCTCAGAAAAGTCCATCTGCCCAGAATTCTAGTCATAGTTAAGTGAGTCACATGCAAGACTTATGAAAAATCACACTAAAACCACAAACTTGTCAAAGAAGTTGTTTAATAGTGTGACAATAAAATTCCTTTCCCTTATGTTGATTAGTGAGAGAAAAAAACAACCACAGAGCATAAACACTCTGTGACTTCTGGCATCAAACACAGTTAGAGGATGGAAAACAATAGGCAATCTCTAACTAAATAGAATGACAATTCTTTTTGAATAAATGTATTATGCAGATGACTTTGAATGTTGGAATTTTAAAGATTTTCTTCTCATTTGTTTCCTTATTTTAAATAAGATGAAAAGGGAGTATGTTTGGATGATTTGAGTGTATTTTAAAATTTGAAATCTATTTAGTTAGCTGCAGAGAAACGTAGTGAAAAGAGTATGGGTCAGAATCGGGAAACTTAGACCATGCAGTCCATGGGGTCACGAAGAGTTGGACACGACTGAGTGACTTCACTTCACTCACTGTGAATTCAGTTCTACAACCTGTCCTAATAACTGGCCAAACATAAGTCCTCTGGTCCTCTGTATGCATGCCTCTTCTTTGAGCAATAGATTTCCTTAATCTTCTCTTTTTATAGATTGTATTCCTCCCTCCTTTCAAAAATTGTTCTTACTAATCTTTTCTGTTGGGAAAACCAAATCAATCCAAACCAAAACAAACAGCTTCCATCCATCCAGTTAATCCCTAATTGCTCTTTAAGGGTCAGCTCACAAGATATGTATGCCTTATGAATATTTTTGAAAGATTTCCTCAAAACTGCTACTGGGTACTGGCTTGCTTACATTGTTTTACTGTTTAACGGAGTTAATGTGAATTCCTATAAGGAGAGAGATGGTACTCTGAATTTAGCTTTACATAAACATGGAGTGAACCACACTTCCTGAAATGCTGTGTAGACCAGCATATCTCTCTTGTCATGCATAAAATTGCTCCAATTCTTTTTTTTTTTCCTATTATGGGTTTTGAATATGCAATGTTACTGATGAGTTTATTAAAAATAATTTTTAAAATCCTGTATCTTCACTGAATCTTCTTAGATTGATCAGAATTTTACAGCTTTTCATGTTTCTGAAATGTTTACTCAAAGTAAGGACTTTGAGTCTTTAAAATTTCTCCCCTTTGGCTTCACTGTGCTGAAATTGATTTTCTCTCAATTTAGGTACTTATAAAGAGAAGAGAATAAAGGTAAGTGGAAAGAAAAGGGACAATTTTGGCAACAAAATTGCAGATGAAAGCAGAATAAAGTAGCTTTAAAAGAGAATGAATATGTACGACAGTTGATAAGTATCAAAGTTTTCTTAAAAAACATAAAGGCAAAATCTTCAGTTGCTTAAATCATTAAATTGGCAGAGTTCATTTTATTCATAGTACTATTCTCACTCTGAATGGACAATTATTTTTCAAATGGCCATAATATTTTTGTTCTAACAACTTTTGTTGATGAGTGCTAATAAAATTTGATACACAGAGTAACTCATGGAAATACTACATATGTGTGTGTTTACCTGAAGTCATTTAAGTTGATATTACTTTCTGTGGAATCTATTATAGACTTCTGTGGAATCTATTATAGACATCTGTGGACAGGAATGTTAAAACTAAGATCACAAGGAAGCTATTTTCCAACTTAAATTCATCTCTCCTACATCATATTTTAATACAATGTATTTAATTGTCATTCATCTAGATATCCCCCATGTGGCAACACAAACTATACAATTTTGCCATCCCAGATATAATTGCTAAGATAAGGTAAACAACAACTTAAATTGCAGTGAGATGAAGTATTTCTGTTAATAAGGATGATTTTTAACAGTATACTTATCAAAATTCTATTATCAGAGTTGAGATCATATTAAATCATTAAAATATATATCATAATATTAGAAAAAAACAGAGTATAGTTTTATATACCTAAATGTGGCTAATTACATGAACTATAATTAACAATACCAAAAATATCCTCAAAGTATTTGCTAAAATGTAAAATTATATCTAAATAAAGGAACCTAAGGAAAGGCTAAGGATGTACCAGATGGGGAAGAGTCAACCCAAGGCCAGCGAGATCTATAATATGGAGAGGAGTGGAGCAAAATGCATGGATGAAGTATACAAGGTTCTAGGAACCAGAAGAAATCTTCTGGGATCAGACACAAGAACACCAAAGGTCATCCCTGAAATACACCTTTAGGATTTACGGGACTGACAAGGCGTGGCCTTGGAAAAAGGCATTGTGGGAACCTTTCAGTAATTTTAAATACCAGCCTTGCCTTAGGAAAGAGGTGAAGTTCAATGTCATTATAGAATTTTGCTGTGAATGCTGTTATTGCTCAGCAGGTATCCAAATATCCCCTTGTTTCCCTTGAAGTCAGAATGCGTGTGACTGAGTGCATGCCAATGAATTCGGTGGAAGACCTATGGGCCTAGAGGTCTGACCTTAAAAGTACCCATGTGGTCTTTCTGCTGTCTCATATCCAGTATGGAGAGCTTAAGCATACATGTTTCAGATGGTGCAGCCACAACATAGAGAAGAAGCACCACTGACTCATTCAGATTGGACTTGCATAAGTACAAATTATCCTTTAACCTGTTATGCCAGTGAGATTTTAGCATTTGTTACCACAGCACTGTTTATTCTAAATTGACCTTAAAACAGAAATTGACCAAAATTCTCCTAGCCAGGGTTCAACAGCCCGTGAACTGTGAACTTCCAGATGTTCAAGCTGGGTTTGGAAAAGGCAGAGGAACCAGAGATCAAATTGTCAACATCCACTGGATCATAGAAAAAGCAAGAGAATTCCAGAAAAACAACTATTTCTGCTTTATTGATTATGCCAAAGCCTTTGACTGTGTGGATCACAATAGACTGTGGAAAATTATTCAAGAGATGGGAATACCAGTCCACCTTACCTGCCTCCTGAGAAATCTGTATGTAAGTCAAAAAGCAACAGTTAAAACCAAACATGGAACAACAGACAGGTTTGAAATTGGGAAAGGAGTATGTCAAGGCTGTATATTGTCACCCTGCTTATTTAACTTATATGCAGAGTACATCATGCGAAATTCCAGGTTGGATGAAACACAAGCTGGAATCAAGATTGCCAGGAGAAATAACAATAACCTCAGATACTCAGATGACACCACCCTTATGGCAGAAAGTGGAGAGAAACTGAAGAGCCTCTTGATGAAAGTGAAGGGGAGTGAAAAAGCTGCCTTAAAATTCAACACTCAGAAAACTAAGATCATGGCATCTGGTCCCATCACTTCATGGCAAATAGATGAGGAAACAATGGAAACGGTGAGAGACTTTATTTTTTGTGTCTCCAAAATCACTGCAGATGGTGACTACAGCCATGAAATTAAAAGACCCTCGGTCCTTGGAAGAAAAGCTATGACCAACCTAGACAGCATTTTAAGATGCAGAGACATTACTTTGCCGCCAAAGTCGATTTAATCAAAGCTGTGGTTTTTCCAGTAGTCATGCATGGATGTGACAGTTGGGCCATAAAAAAAAAAGCTGAGCACAGAAGAATTGATGCTTTTGAACTGTGGTGTTGGAGAAGACTCTTGATAGTCCCTTGGACTGCAAGGAGATCAACCAGTCAATCTTAAAGGAAATCAGTTCTGAATATTCATTGGAAGGACTGCTGCTGAAGGTGAAATTCCAATACTTTGGCCACCTGATGCAAAGAGCCAACTCATTAGAAAAGTCCCTGATGCTGGGAAAAATTGAAGGCAGGAAGAGAAGGGGTCGACAGATGATGAGATGGTTGGATGGCATCACTGACTCAATGAACATGAGTTTGAGCAAGCTCCGGGAGTTGGTGATGGACAGGGAAGCCTGGCGTCCTTCCTGGGGTCTCAAAGAATTAGACATGACTAAGCAACTGAACTGAACTGACCTTAAGTGGGCTGCTATTGTACCCAAAGCCTACACTACGTGGGGCAGTTTTAGGTGCTGTCCACTGGGAGATGAGGAAACTGACATCAGAGATTAGGAAAATAAGCACTATTTATGGTATTAAAAAAAAGTTTCCCAGGTGCGGTAGTGATACAGAATCCACATGCCAGTGCAGGAGACATGGGTTGGATCCCTGGGTTGGGAAGATTCCCTGGAGAAGACAATGGCAACCCACTCTAGTATTCTTGCCTGGAGAATCCCATGAACAGTGAAGCCTGGTGGGCTACAGTCCATGGGGTCTCAAAGAACTGGACACAACTAAGCACATGGCACACAGGTAATGGTAAAATTACCTCCTTCAATAACATGTGTGGTGGATCATGTGGGAAATAATATTAATTGCCATGAGGTTTAATGGTTTATTTGGAGAAGGAAATGGCAACCCACTCCAGTATTCTTGCCTGGAGAAGTCCATGGACAGAGGAGCCTGGCGGGCTATACCGTCCATGAGGTCGCAAAGAGTCGGACACGACTGACCGACTATCACTTAATGGTTTATTGTTGCCATGGAATAGATTACTCTCATTTGACTAACTCTCATTACTCTCATACTCTCATTTTACACAGTTACTTAGCTGCTTTATTTTCTCCACTTGTTTTTCGAGATCTATACTTCTTTTGATAGAAAACTGAGATTTTATGACACAAGTCAAGTCAAAGTATTTAACATTCCAGATTAAAATGCCCAAATTCTTGATATGTGCTTATGGGTTCACCAATATTTTTTGACTGCTTATCTCCAGGTCTCTGCTAACTGTTGCGGGGCAGAAGAGAAGAAACTTGCCCTCAAGAAGGATGACTGGAGAACTATAACTATAATTATGAATTAACTATACAGAATATACCATGTGTCACCAATAGAGCCTAAAGCGCTATGGAAGGCAGAGGAGGGAGGGATCATTTCAAGGCAGGGAGTCAGGAATTCTTTATTAAGGAAAGAATAATTTGGGAGGACTTCCATGGAATTACAGAAGCTTGAAAAAGAGTTAGGGGTGGGCTGGAAGGAGAGTGTTCCAGGTAAGAGCCAAGATATCACCCAAAGCCACAGGTGACTGATAACAGATCTGTTTTATTTTAACCATGAAAAGAGGATAAAAGTTGAAAGAGGATAAAACTACTTGTCACTCAACAATAGGATCCTCTCAGTTATCTAGATTTAAAATAAAGGGATTTCTGGTCATATGCTTTAACCAGACAATTGAGTACTAATTATTTGCATTCTCTATTACTTATTTTTATTTTCTAATGAAGTATAGTTGATTTGCAATGTTGTATTAATTACTGCTATACAGAAAAGTGATTCAGTTATGCATATAACACAGGGAACTATATTCAATATTCTGTGATAAATCATAATGGAAAAGAATATATATACATATATGTATATATATATAGAAAGCATTCTCTGTTTTATTCTCTTTCCCTCTGATAGGATTATAAACTGTGACAAGATGGGGCCACAGATTTTGTCCTAGCTATATATTTTTTAAGTTTATTCATTTAGTTGATTTTTTATGAGCTTCCCAGGTAGCTTAATGGTAAAGAATCTGCTTGCAGTACAGGAAACATGGGTTTGATCTCTGGCTCAGAAAGATCACCTGGAGAAGTCAATGGCAATCCACTCCAGTATTCTTGCCTGGGAAGTCCCCTGGACAGAGAAGCCTGGTGGGCTATAGTCTATGGAATTGCAAGAGAGTCAGACAGGACTTAGCCAATAAACAACAACATAGTTAATTTACAGTGTTGTAATAATTTCTGCTATACAGCAACATGATTCAGTTGATATATATTTTGATATATGTTTGATGTATTTTTCCATATGGTTTATCACAAGATACTAAATATAGTTCCATCTGCTATACAGTAGGGCCTTGTTGTTCTCCTAGAGTTTAATAGCCTACTGGGGACTTGACAGTGTGTATAAGTAATTCAGTCATGTCCAATTCTTTGTGACCCCATGGACTATAGCCTGCCAGGGGCCTCTGTCCTTGGAATACTCCAGGCAAGAATACTGGATCGGGTGGCCATTCACTTCTCCAGGAGATCTTCCTGACCCAGTAATCGAACCCAGGTCCCCTCTATTGCAGGTGGATTCTTTACCACTGAGCCACCAGGGCAGCCTGGGGACTTGACAGGTATTTTTATTTGCCAGATTGACAAGAATTTTCACAGATCGCTTTGGAGTTTACTTTTACTCTTGGTGAGTCAATCTGTTCTTACTCTCTGTTCACTAAAGCTTAGTGACTAGGAAACAAGATGGTAACCTCAATTGAGAACTTGCATGAATCATTCCAGGACTGATTGGATTAGATGGATTTATGGAGAAAGTGATCAGCCTGTCACCAGAAAAGCCAGAATGCTCTGGCAAGAACAAGTGAGTAATAAAACAAGCACATATTTACATTTTCATTAAAATGATTCAATTAAAAACTAATGTAAAAAAATCAGTGAACATATGTACACATACACAAATATTTCTATATCTACATGTCTACATGTATGTGCATGTATATATATATTTATATTTGTATACATACACCTCCTAGCAACCCTTCTTCAAATTAATCATTGTGTTTTGACAAATTGGTTTGAGGTCACCTATATAAAGGGGAAAATCAGTACCACATAATACACAAATTTCTTGCTTGTGCACTTCCATAAATAAGATAAAAGCAGATTTGTGATTCTATCAATCCTTGTCCATCTGTTGCTCTACCTATAGATGCTATTTATTGGGTATTTATCATGTGTCAGGTTTTGAGCTAAATGTGTTATATGAAGCAGCATATTTCACGTAATCCTCACCGCAATGTAATGAGATAAGAAAGAGTGGTCACATGTGCTGGTATCCAAACAGGGGCTTAGACAGCTCAGCTGACAGCACTGGGATGCAAACCTAGAGCTGCTGGACTCTGGAGAGCATACTATAAGCCACTCAAGTTCAATGCTTCAAATTACCATGTCACAGTATGCTGCTGCTACTGCTAAGTCGCTTCAGTCGTGTCCGGCCCTGTGTGACCCCATAGACGGCAGCCCACCAGGCTCCCCCGTCCCTGGGATTCTCCAGCCAAGAACACTGGAGTGGGTTGCCATTTCCTTCTCCAATGCATGAAAGTGAAAAGTGAAAGTGAGTCGCTCAGTCGTGTCTGACTCTTAGCGACCCCATGGACTGCAGCCTACCAGGCTCCTCTGTCCATGGGATTTTCCAGGCAAGAGTACTGGAGTGGGGTGCCATTGCCTTCTCCGATGTCCCAATATACTTCATGTTATTACACACTTTCTACCTGCATCTATGGAATTGAAAGAACTATGGTCCTTGCTTTCAAACTGTTCTTATTTGGGGGTTGGAGGAGGGTTCATTGCTACATAGAAATGTTTTGGTATTCAAGAGAAAAACTGTAATGAGATAAAACTTGGAATATATCTAGATCACTTAACTGAAAAAAGTCAGTAAGTAGGTATTGTTTCCTTAGCTTTAAGTAGTAAAAATAAAAAACTTATTTTGAGTGCATAAACACAACCATTACATCATAGATTATCTCTTCTACAAAGGATATCTATCGTTTCTTTCAATAGAGTGGTAAGTCATATATCTATCATTACAAGATTTATGGAAAATTATGCCAAGTGGATATGAAAACTCAAGCTGGAGGAATAGAATGCCAAGATTTTCATAAATGTCTAACAAATAGACATTTCTTCCTGTGTTTACAGACTTGAATATGTCAATTTTACTTATTTTAACCAAAATGAAGATAAAAATATCATATTTCCTAAGATTATAAATGATTGTCTGTATATGTGTGTATGAACACACACACACACATACCCAAACACACAGTATATATTTACTAAGTCTAACTTTATGGCAATCATAGTTATTCAAAGTAAAAAATTTAGATCACTTGAAATTTCTTAGAAAATAGAAATATGCTAAGGCAGTCTTAATTCATGTCACATTTTTTTGGCAAGAAGTACATAGACATAGCATTTCAGAGCTCTCCAAATCACTCTCTGTTCATCCATTCATCGATCAACTCATACATTGGATTATAATATTAACTTCAATATTTGCTTGACTTCCTAGATATCTTTGTCATTAAGAAAAATAATATTAACTCTTTTACTTTAAGTTATATATGAGAGTACTTTGCAATTTTGACAAAAGATTTTATACCTAAAATGGTATCTCTAAGTTAAGGGTAAATGTATTTTAGGATTGTGTATCCAAAGCCACATTACTCTTGGGCAGACTCACAAACCAAAGGAAAAAAATGTTAGCTATTTTTGGATGAGGTTTTTATTATAAAAGATTAGCTTTAACTCTAAACCAGTAAGTGGGAAAACACCTGGAAATACATTTTCTAGTGTATTTTTTTAGATACTTCAGCAATGATAGGTGATGCAGTTCATTCTTAAGATTTTACTCTTATCACGTTCTGAAAAAGTTATACTGTTTAAGAACATACTTTTATGTGGCAATTTTAATTATGAAAGAAAAATCTATTTCAAAGTGGTCTCCCATGATCTGTTTTGAGTGTTGCATAACCTAAGACCAACTCAGGTCTGAAAAGTAAGAAAAAATGGGGGAAAAGTCATTGAAAGCAAATTTCAGCAAAGGATGCCACTCATTAAAATGGATCCAAATGAGGTCCTGAAATAATTAAAGTCTTAAAAAAATAATATTTTAAGTATAATATGTGTTTAGAAAAGGTGAGAGAAGGGGGACTAGGTCAGACAGCATCAACAAGAGAGGCTCTTACTTTTTACCTTGGTCCCAGGTGGTGCTAGCGGTCAAGAACCTACCTGCCAACGTAGGAAACGTAAGAGACTGGGGTTCAGTCCTTGAGTTGGGAAGATCCCCTAGAGGAGGGCATGGCAACCCACTCCAGTATTCTTGCCTGAAGAATCCCATGGACAAAGGAGCTTGGTGGGCTAAAGTCCATAGTGTCGCAAAGAGTCAGACAGGACTGAAGCAACTCAGCACATGTGCACACATGCATGCAAAATAACATGTATATTTAGGTTTGTTTGTTTTTTTTAAGAGGAAGGGAAAAGCAAACTTTATCTGGATACGGTCTTTTAAAAAGTCTTCTTGCTGATAAAGCATTTGAAACATCAGTGTGATATTTTAGAGAAATTTTACTTCTTTACAACTTAATTTCCAATTCTACTAGACAGAATTTTGATTTCTTCCTTTGATGAGCTTAAGGTTTCACAAAGTATGTGAAGACTATTTAGCTCTTTACATCTTATGTCTTTTTATACATCATGTTTTTGAGGCAAACCCAGCTTTTCCAACTCATCTTTCATTGCTAAGACACTTCAGGCAGACAGTTTTGTCTAGAAACACTCGGTGCCTCGAATTAAAACTTAAATAACTTCTCTGCCAAAAAAAAATAAATACAGGTTCTGTTAATTGGGTCATAATTATTTGCTTTCCTATATTTATGAGTTGGTCCTAAGTTATGAAGCACACAAAGCTAATTTTCAGTTTGGTGGCTTTGTTCATAAATGTGAAACACTGAACCGATGGATATTTACCAGTTTCTCATTCCAAAAATATATTACAAACAACTCCTATGGTGAAGTATGGAACACAAATAAATGAGCCTGTTCTAAAGAGAACTACTTAAAGGTACACTCTATTGAAGAACTATTAGCATAAAAATTTGAGAAAGTAGAAACAAAGGAGTGTTAACAATGATAACATTCATACTTTAAATTTTCCCTATTCTTTTACTATCATATAAAATATACTTTCATTGATATATCTTTTTTTTTAATAAAATGTTTCTGATGTCCTGGTAAAATATAGCAAAAAAGTCATTGCACAGATGTCTAAATTTTCCACTGCAAGTTGGAAAATAAAACATTTCATTAAAAGCTCTGATTGCCTAACACAAAAAAAGTGGCTCAAGCAATGTTTGCTATTGATTTTTTTTCATGATAAACTGACTATAAATTTAAAATTGATTAACACTTTTGGTTAATGCAGTCTAAAAGATTTAATGCTCAAATCAGTTTCCTATTTAATTTGACAAGTTTTTAAAATTTGTCTCTATGTTAATGCAGTAATAATGATTATTAGACCCAATAAAGAAGTCTCTGAATAAAATTTTCTCTGTATGTGGCAAAGACATAGGAAAATATCCATTAGGATGAAGAAATTGACAAAGGATGAAAGTGGTCTTAAAAAATAAGAAGAAGTGGACTTCCCTGGTGATGCAGTGGCTAAAAGTCTGCTCTCCCAATGCAAGGGGCCAGATTTCAATCCCTTGTCAGGTAACTAGATTCCACAGGCTGTAACTAAGAGTTCTCATGCTACAACTAAAGATTTTGCATGCCACATCTAAAGATCCCACATGCTGCAACTAAGAACTGATATAGCCAAATAAATAAATAAACATTAAAAACTAAGAGGTGATTATATCTGCTTAAATTTTAAAACAATCCCATTCAGCAGTTAACAAAAATATACTATGTGCTAGACATTATGTGTGCTGGGTGTAACAAGAAGGGAGGAGACACATTAATGTAAACAATTCAACGTAGTAAGTGGCGCATAAAAAATTTTTTTAAAAGTTAAGAGGCTACAATATTTTCCAATGAGTGACTAAATAGAATATGACATTTTATTTGAGTCCTGAGAGGTGAGTAGGAATTTTTCAGATGAAAGAAGGAAACAAGGATGAATATTCTAGGTAGAAAGCATGACAAAATAGCAAAAAGGTTAGAAATCACAAGGAATATTTGTGAAATGCAAAGCAGATTGACTGAATCTCAGTATAAATGGGATAAATGAATGGGAAAGACTGTAAGTGAGGTGATGGATAGCCACATTATGAGGGTTATAAATACCATATTAGAGAGTTTGGCATTATCTTCTGGGCAATAAAGAATGACTAACGGCTTATAACATGGGACATTATGTAGTCATATCAGCATTTATAAAGAAAATTCTGATAGGGTTTTGAAAATTACATGGGAGGTAGGAGAAACTTGGCTGGGCCAAGAGATCACAAAAGGAGCCTTTGCAGGTGGCATCGCAGGGTAGACTGGCACGCAAAGGCCGTGAGAGTGGCAATTAACAGGCCAAAACAGGGGGAGAAGAACATAAGTCTACATCTGTTTTGTAAATAAGTTCATTTGTATCTTTGTTTTTTTTTTTTAAGATTTCACACATAAGTAGTATCACACCATATTTGTCTTTTTCTGTCTGGCTTACTTCACTTAGTATGATAATCCCTAGGTCCAACAAACATAGAAAACAAATTTATGGTTGACAAAGGGAAGAGCAGGGATGTAAATTAGGAGTTCAAGATTAACATGAAGACACTACAATACATAAAACACATAAGGAGCAAGCACTTACTGTATAGCACAGGGGACTATACTGAACTATATTTGATATTGTATAATAACCTGTGAGGGAAAAGATCTGAAAAGTACATGCATATACATATATATATATATATATATATGTATATAATATGTGGTCTATACACATATACAAAATGAGGCAGGGCAAAGGCTAAGAGAGTATTCCCAAGAGGATGCACTGGTCATAGCAAACACCCTCTTCCAACAACACAGGAGAAGAATCTACAAATGGACATCACCAAGTGGTCAATACTGAAATCAGATTGATTATATCCTTTGTAGCCAAAGATGGAGAAGTTTTATACAGTCAGCAAAAACAAGACCAGGAGCTGACTGTGGCTCAGATCATGAACTGCTTATTGCCAAAAGCACACTTAAATTGAAGAAATTAGGGAAAAACCACTAGACCATTCAAAGTGAAAGTGAAAATCATTCAGTTGTGTACAACTCTTTCGACCCCATGGACTATACAATCCATGGAATTCTCCAGGCCAAGAATACTGGAGTGGGTAGCCTTTCTGTTCCCCAGGGGATCTTCCCAACCCAGGGATCAAACCCAGGTCTCCTGCATTGCAGGAGGATTCTTTACCAGCTGACTCACAAGGGAAGCCCTCTAGACCATCCAGGTATGATCTAAATCAAATCCCTTATGATTATACAGTGGAAGTGACAAGTAAATTCAAGGGATTAGATCTGATAGACAGAGTGCCTGAAGAACTATGGACAAAGGTTCATGACATGCTCAGGAGACAAGGATCAAGACGATCCCCAAGAAAAAGAAACACGAAAAGGCAAAATGGTTGTACAAGGAGGCCTTACAAATAGCTGTGAAAAGAAGAGAAGCTAAAGACAAAGGAGACAAGGAAAGGTACACCCATTTGAAAGCAGAGATCCAAATAATAGCAAGGAGAGATAACAAATCGCTCCTGAGTGATCAATGTAAAGAAATAGAGGAAAACAATAGAATGCAAAAGACTAGAGATCTCTTCAAGAAAATTAGAGATATCAAGGGAACATTTCATGCAAAGATGTGCGCAATAAAGGACAGAAACAGTGTGGGCCTAATAGAAGCAGAAGATATTAAGAAGAGGTGGCAAGCATACACAGAAGAATTATACAAAAAAGATCTTCATGACCCAGATAATCATCATGGTGTGATCACTCACCTAGAGCCAGACATCCTGGAATGCAAAGTCAAGTGAGTCCTAGGAAGCATCACTACAAACAAAGCTAGTGGAAGTGACAGAATTCCAGTTGAGCTATTTCAGATCCTGAAAGATGACGCTGTGAAAGTGCTGCACTCAATATGCCAGCAAATTTGGAAAACTCGGCAGTGGCCACAGAACTGGAAAATGTCAGTTATCATTCTGATACCAAAGAAGGGCAATGCCAAAAAATGTTCAAAATACTGCACAATTGCACTCATCTCACACGCTAGCAAAGTAATGCTCAAAATACTTCAAGCCAGGCATCTGCAATACGTGAACCGAGAACTTCCAGATGTTCAAGCTGGTTTTAGAAAAGGCAGAGGAACCAGAGATCAAATTGCCAACATCCATTGGATCATAGAAAAATAAGAGAGTTCCAGAAATGCATCTATTTCTGCTTTATTGACTACACCAACGCCTTTGACTGTGGGGATCACAACAGACTGGAAAATTCTCAGAGATGGGAATACCGGACCAGTTGACCTGACTCCTGGATCTGTATGCAGGTCAAGAAGCAACAGTTAGAACCAGACATGGAACAACAGACTGGTTTCAAATCAGGAAAGGAGTCCATCAAGACTGTATATTGTCACCCTGCTTATTCAACTTATATGCAGAGTGCATCATGC
Source organism: Muntiacus reevesi (assembly GCF_963930625.1). Lineage (NCBI taxonomy): Eukaryota > Metazoa > Chordata > Mammalia > Artiodactyla > Cervidae > Muntiacus > Muntiacus reevesi. Next base: position 206,255,957 of record NC_089251.1, read on the forward strand.
TAAATGCCAGACTGGTTGAAGCACAAGATAGAATCAAAATTGTTTGGAGAAATATCAAGAACCTCAGATATGCAGATGAAACCACCCTTATGGCAAAAAGTGAAGAAAAACTAAAGAGCCTCTTGATGAAAATGAAAGAGGAGAGTGAAAGAGTTGGCTTAAAATTCAACATTCAACATTCAGAAAACAAAACCATGGCATCCGGTCCCATCACTTCATGGCAAGTAGATAGCAAACAATGGGAACAGTGACAGACTTTATTTTGGGGGTTCCAAAATCACTGCAGATGGTGATTGCAGCCATGAAATTAAAAGGCATATGCTCCTTGGAAGAAAAGTTATGACCAACATAGACAGCATATTAAAAAGCAGAGACATTACTTTGCCAACAAAGGTCCATCTAGTCAAAGCTGTGGTTTTTCCAGTAGTCATGTATAGATGTGAGAGTTGGACTATAAAGAAAGTTGAGCACCAAAGAATTGATGCTTTTGAACTGTGGTGTTGGAGACGACTCTTGAGAGTCCCTTGGACTGCAAGGAGATCCAACCAATCTATTCTAAAGGAGATCAGTCCTGAATATTCATTGGAAGGACTGATGCTGAAACTGAAAGTCCAATATTTTGACCACCTATGTGAAGAACTGACTCATTGGAAAAGACCCTGATGCTGGGAAAGATTGAAGGCAGGAGGAGAAGGAGACGACAGAGGATGAGATGGTTGGATGGCATCACCAACTCGATGGACATGAGTTTGAACAAGCTCCGGGAGTTGGTGATGGACAGAGACGCCTGGTGTACTGCAGTCCATGAGGTTGCAAAGAGTCAGACACGACTGATACTGATTTATTGATCATTTATACACACATATGTGTGTGTGTTAATTTTTCAGTCTTGTTCAGTTCTTCGCTACCCCCATGGACTGTAGTCCAGAAGACTCCTCTGTCCACGGAACTCCCTAGGCAAGAATACTGGAGTGGATGCCATTCCCTTATCCAGGGGATCTTCCTGAGCCAGGGATGGAAATCAGGTCTCCTGCTTTGCAGGCAGATTCTTTACCATCTGAGCCACATGATATATATGTATGTGTGTATACACACACACACACACACACACACACACATATGTATATATATAATGCAATATATACATATATACCATGTATGTGGTATATATGGTATATACACACATATATATATACCATATATATATACATACATATATATCACTTTGCTATATGCCTGATTCTATATCAACACTGTAAATCTACTACAATTAAAATAAAAGATGACAAAGAGTAGATTCAAGATAGACTGCAGTAATAGCTTGAACTCAACCTGACTGCTTGGCAATAGAAGTATGGAAAGGAAGAAGGGATTAAATGGTTACTGAAATGGATGGATGCTTTTATTGAGGAAACACATAGTTTTTATTCTAATATTTTTAATAAGTTTTAGAAAATGTGAAGGAATAACTCAGCTATTTTAAAATATTAAAAACTATGAAGCAAATGAAATATATTTCTCTATTTAAGAAGATGTCTATCTTGATGTCCCATATGTCAATGTGTAAATTGCTATATTCATTAGTAATGAGTCTATTTCTTTGGAGACCTTAGATATATTCATTTTTAGATTCTGATTCCCCCTAGGTACAAGTCTCTTATCTTAAGTCTAGTTTTTGCTTTCTCTTAAATGTGCTTTTTTCATTCTATTGCACACAATTTTCTATGCCCTGGTTTATCTGCTCATTTTCTTTCTCTCTTAAAAAAAAAATAAAAAAAAAACCTCTCTCCTTTCTCCCTCTCTGCTCATCCTCCCTGCCCCAACCTACATAGGTACCTTCCACCCCATGGGACACTATCCTGCTGGACTGGAGACATTTCAATGGCTAACATCCCCGTGAAGACATCAATAGCTTTGCCAGTCTTAAGCCTTCTTTCATTTTTTTCACTGAAACTCTTGAACTCTCTAGTGTTTTGTGTTTTTAGGTCACCAGTCAGTAAATATTGCTTTGTACTTGTGCTGTTTTATGCATTTATTTATTCTACAAATATTCATTGAGTGCCTTGCTCATGGAAGGCAATTTTATCTGTATTTTAAGTGACTTCCATCTAAACTGCAAGATCTTTGAGAGAAAAAAATGACTACAACTTTGTATTCCCACCACAAACAAGTTGGTAGACTGACTCCCTGTTTGTGTGCATATATATATATGTGTGTGTGTGTGTGTTAAGTGTAGGTACATATGATTATACAGGTTACTAAAAATAAGACAATAGATCTAAAATAAAGTCATTCATCCTAAATTCCATGCCACCAAAGAGAGATTTAAATTGATTATTTAGGCACTCCCAGAAAAATAATCTTAAACTAATCACTCAGGATTCTCATGATCAGCTCTAGTTAGGTAATCTGACTGACAGACCCTTCAGTTCAGTTCAGTTCAGTTGCTCAGTCGTGTCCAACTCTTTGCGACCCGGTGAATCGCAGCACGCCAGGCCTCCCTGTCCATCAGCAGCTCCCGGAATCTACTCAAACTCATGCCCATCGAGTCAGTGATGCCATCCAGTCATCTCATCCTCTGTCATCCCCTTCTCCTCCTGCCCCCAATCCCTCCAAGCATCAGGGTCTTTTCCAATGAGTCAACTCTTCGCATAAGGTGGCCAAAGTATTGGAGTTTCAGCTTCAGCATCAGTCCTTCCAATGAACACCCAGGACTGATCTCCTTTAGGATGAACTGTTGGATCTCCTTGCAGTCCAAGGGACTCTCAAGAGTCTTCTCCAGCACCATAGTTCAAATGCATCAGTTTTTTTGGTGCTCAGCTTTCTTCACAGTCCAACTCTCACATCCATACATGACCACTGGAAAAACCATAGCCTTGACTAGACGGACCTTGGTTGGCAAAATAATGTCTATGCTTTTTAATATGCTATCTAGGTTGGTCATAACTTTCCTTCCAAGGAGTAACCATCTTTTAATTTCATGGCTGCAGTCACCATCCGCAGTGATTTTGGAGCTCCCCAAAATAAAGTCTGACACTGTTTCTACTGTCTCCTCATCTATTTCCCATGAGGTGATGGGACCAGATGCCATGATCTTAGTTTTATGAATGTTAAGCTTTAAGCCAACTTTTTCACTCTCCTCTTTCACTTTCATCAAGAGGCTTTTTAGTTCCTCTTCACTCTCTGCCATAAGGGTGGTGTCATCTGCATATCTGCAGTTATTGATATTTCTTCCGGCAATCTTGATTCCAGCTTGTGCTTCTTCCAGCCCAGCGTTTCTCATGATGCACTCTGTATATAAGTTAAATAAGCAGGGTGACAATATACAGCCTTGACATACTCCTTTTCCTATTTGGAACCAGTCTGTTGTTCCATGTCCAGTTCTAACTGTTGCTTCCTGACCTGCAGGTAGGTTTCTCAAGAGGCAGGTCAGGTGGTCTAGTATTTCCATCTCTTTCAGAAATTTCCACAGTTTATTGTGATCCACACAGTCGAAGGTTTTGGTGTAGTCAATAAAGCAGAAATAGATGTTTTTCTGGAACTCTCTTGTTTTTTGGTTGATCCAGCGGATATTGGTAATTTGATCTCTGGTTCCTCTGCATTTTCTAAAATCAGCTTGAACATCTGGAAGTTCACGGTTCATGTATTACTGAAGCCTGGCTTGGAGAATTTTGAGCATTACTTTGCTATCTTGTAAGATGAGTGCAATTGTGTGGTAGTTTGAGCATTTTGGGGATTGCCTTTCTTAGGGATTGGAATGAAAACTGACTTTTTCCAGTCCTGTGGCCACTGCCGAGTTTTCCAAATTTGCTGGCCTATTGAGTGCAGCACTTTCACAGCATCATTTTTCAGGATTTGAAATAGCTCAACTGGAATTCCATCACCTCCACTAGGTTTGTTCATAGTGATGCTTTCTAAGGCCCACTTGACTTCACATTCCAGGATGTCTTGGCTCTAGGTGAGTGATCACACCATTGTGATTATCTGGCTCGTGAAGATCTTTTTTGTACAGTTCTTCTGTGTATTCTTGCCACCTCTTCTTAATATCTTCTGCTTCTTTTAGGTCCATAACATTTCTGTCCTTTATCGAATCCATCTTTGCCTGAAATGTTCCCTTGATATCTCTAATTTTCTTGAAGAGATTTCTAGTCTTTCCCAGTCTGTTGTTTTCTTCTATTTCTTTTCATGATCGCTGAGGAAGTCTTTCTTATCTCTCCTGGCTATTCTTTGGAAATCTGCATTCAAATGGGAATATCTTTCCTTTTCTCCTTTGCTTTTTGCTTCTCTTCTTTTCACAGCTACTTGTAAGGCCTCTTCAGACAACCATTTTACCTTTTTGCATTTCTTTTCCACGGGGATGGTCTTGATCCCTGTCTCCTGTACAATGTCACTAATCTCCGTCCATAGTTCATCAGGCTCTCTGTCTATCAGATCTAGTCCCTTAAATCTATTTCTCATTTCCACTTTATAGTCATAAGGGATTTGGTTTAGGTCATACCTGAATGGTCTAGTGGTTTTCCCTACTTTCTTCAGTTTAAGTCTGAATTTGGCAATAAGGAGTTCATGATCTGAGCCACAGTCAGCTCCTGGTCTTGTTTTTGCTGACTATATAGAGCTTCTCAGGAGGTCAGGGGCGGCAGCCATAAGGAGCAACCCCACCTCCAAGGAGCAGCTGCTGCTGGCACAGGAGGGCTGAGAGGAGCTACCCCATGTTCAAGGTCACGAGGGGCAGCCGTGAGGAGATACCCCTCCTCTAAGGTAAGGAGCAATGGCTGCGCTTTCCTGGAGCAGCCGTGAAGAGATACCCCACGTCTGAGGTAAGAAAAACCCAAGTAAGATGGTAGGTGATGCGAGAGGGAATCAGAGGGCAGACACACTAAAACCATAATCACAGAAAACTAGCCAGTCTGATCACAGGACCACAGTCGTGTCTAACTCAATAAAACTAAGCCATGCCATGTGGGGCCACCCAAGACAGTCGGGTCATGGTGGAGAGGTCTGACAGAATGTGGTCCACTGGAGAAGGGAATGGCAAACCACTTCAGTATTCTTGCCTTGAGGACCCCATGAACAGCATGAAAAGGCAAAAGATAGGACACTGAAAGAGGAACTCCCCATGTTGGTAGGTGCCCAATATGCTACTGGAGATCAGTGGAGAAATAACTCCAGAAAGAATGAAGGGATGGAGCCAAAGCAAAAACAATACCCAGTTGTGGATGGGACTGGTGATAGAAGCAAGGTCCAATGCTGTAAAGAGCAATATTGCATAGGAACCTGGAATGTTAGGTCCATGAATCAAGGCAAATTGGAAATGGTCAAACAGGAGATGGCAAGAGTGAATGTCGACATTCTAGGAATCAGTGAACTAAAATCGACTGGAATAGGTGAATTTAGCTCAGATAACCATTATATCTACTACTGTGGGCAGGAATTCCTTAGAAGAAATGGAGTAGCCATCATAGTCAACAAAAGAGTCCAAAATGCAGTACTTGGATGCCATCTCAAAGATGACAGAATGATCTCTGTTCGTTTCCAAGGCAAACCTTTCAATATCATGGTAATCCAAGCCTATGTCCCAACTAGTAATGCTGAAGAAGCTGAAGTTGAATGGTTCTATGAAAACCTACAAGACCTTTTAGAACTAACAACCAAAAAAGATGTCCTTTTCATTATAGGGGACTGGAATGCAAAGGTAGGGAGTCAAGAAACACCTGGAGTAACAGGCAAATTTGGCCTTGGAATATGGAATGAAGCAGGGCAAAGGCTAATAGAGTTCTGCCAAGAGAACGCACTGGTCATAGCAAACACCCTCTTCCAACAACACAAGAGAAGACTCTACACATGGACATCACCAGATGGTCAACACTGAAATCAGATTGATAGACCCCTGCCATCCCCTAAAAGAAAGTAACTTTGTAATAGCCAACCCACTTTTTTTCCCTAGTATAATTTCCTTCTTCCCATTCCCTTCTGCCTACAAAAGTCTTTCATTTCATACAGCTTCTTGAAGTTCCTTTCTATCTAATAAATTTGATGCTGCCTGATTAAATTAAATTTGCTCAGATAAACTCTCCAGGCTACTCTGACCAAGGAATTTCCCAGGCAAGAGTACTGGCATGGATAACCATTCCCTTCTGCAAGGGACCATCCCAATCCAAGGATCAAGCCCTGCTCTTCTGCTGTGAAGGCAGATTCTTTACCATCTGAGCCATCAGAGAAGAGCTTATAATTTCTAACGTCTCAATTTACTTTTTAACTGTCTATCTATCTAAAATTGTATCACTGTATATGTTGTATATAATTATAACCCTAGGGCAGAAAGTGAAGAAGAACTAAACAGCCTCTTGATGAAAGTGAAAGAGGAGAGTGAAAGAGTTGGCTTAAAACTCCACATTCAGAAAGCTAAGATCATGGCATCCAGTCCCATCACTTCATGGCAAATAGATGGGAAACAATGGGAACAGTGACAGACTATTTTTTTGGGCTCCAAAAATCACTGCAGATGGTGAATGCAGCCAAGAAATTAAAAGACGCTTGCTCCTTGGAAGGAAAGATATGATCAACCTAGACAGCATATTAAAAAGCAGAGACATTACTTTGCCAACAAAGGTCCATCTAGTCAAAGCTGTGGTTTTTCCAGTAGTCATGTATGGCTGTGAGTTGGACTGTGAAGAAAGCTGAGCACCGAAGAATTGATGCTTTTGAACTGTGCTGTTGGAGACGACTTTTGAGAGTCCCTTGGACTGCATGGAGATCCAACCAGTCTATTCTAAAGGAGATCAATCCTGAATATTCATTGGAAGGACTAATGCTGAAGCTGAGAGTCCAATAGTTTGGCCACCTGATGTGAGGAACTGACTCACTGGAAGAGACCCTGATGCTGGGAAAGATTGAAGGTGGGAGGCGAAGGGGACGACAGAGGATGAGATGGTTGGATGGCATTACCAACTCAATGGACATGAGTCTTGGTAAACTCCGGCAGTTGGTGATGGACAGGGAGGCCTGGTGTACTACAGTTCATGGGGTCACAAAGAGTCGACATGACTGTGTGACTGAACTGAACTGATAACACTATATGTTTCTGTAAGTAACAAGGACAGAAAGAAGTGTTATTAAAATTTAATTATCATTAAGCTTATGTGGAATTATACCAGTGTTTAGTCAATTTATGGTCTGTTTCTCTTAAATCAAACATTTCTACACAACTGGCCTTTTGAGAATATCTGACCGTTCTCAAAGGATGAAATTTACACTATGTTCCATGTTTTCTCTCCTTTGTCTTTGAAAGAATTATACACAGAATTATGCCACTTGTTTTTTCTCAGAAACAGCACATAGTCATTGAAATGTCAAAGTAAATGGAAAAAGCAAATTTCATTTTGACTGTGACAGTAAAAAAAAAAAAAGATGAAAAAGTAAATAAGGTGGCTTTTTTTCTATGTAGTGAAAAAAACAAAACCCTGTATTTGTGAGTAAACATCTGCTTTTTATTATTGCAAAATAAGGAAATGGTGACATGCAAAGTAAAATTTATTTTTCATAACTAAAAGTACTATTGCTAGAGAAAGGATGTAAAGTTGTGCATTGACCTTTGAAAGACAGAAAGTTTCAGCAGAAAATCAAAATATCGTCAGTCATCAGCTGTGCTTATTCTATGCACCCCTGACTCCCCTCTTCAAATAGCTGTGTATCTTTTTTACAAAGCAAAACTATTGATATGCTAAAGACCTTAGTGGACTAGATGCATACAAATTAAATTAACAATTAACTTTTGAGTAGACCAAAAAAAAAAGGGATTTGAGAGTACTAATTACAGTCTAGGTATGGTAGGCATGAAAAGTGTGTGAAATGTCAGTCGCTCAGTTGTGCCCCACTCTTTGCAACCCCAAGGACTGTAGCCCGCCAGGCTCCTCTGTCCAGGGAATTTTCCAGGCAAGAATACTGGAGTGTGTAGCCATTCAGTGGGCCAGGAGATCTTCCTGAGTCAAAGAGTGAAGCTGGATCTCCTGTACTACTGGCAGCTTCTTTACCATCTGAGCCACCAAGGAATCTTAGGACTTCCCAGGTGGCACTAGTGATAAAGAATCTGCCTGTCAATGCAGGAGGCGTGAGAGACTCAGGTTCTATCCCTGGGTTGGGAAGATCCCCTGAATAGGAAATGGCATCCCACTCCTGTATTCTTGCCTGGAAATTTCCATGGGGGGAGGATCCTGGATACAGTCCATGGGGCTACAGAGAGTTGGACACTGCTGAGCGCACACACATGCACACACACACACACACACACAATGGATATAGACAAGTATTAACCGGCTGATGGCCTTCATTTAGCCTTAATTAGATATGGAGCTGCAATCGTAGCTGTCTTCATCACCATGATCATCAAGCTAGTGCCCTGTTTCTTTGGCACATCCATAGCCCTGTCAGTATCTATAGCAACTTTTCTCTGTGTGGGGCATCAATAATTGGAATATTACTGATCATGTGCACAAAACTTCTCCTATAACCTGATTGGCATTGATTATTGTTATAGTGGTCAAATTCCATAACAGTTAGGATATACCCCTCTCTAGATGATTGCATTCTGGTCATCTTTCTGTTGTCTGCCATTTTTCCACAGTTCCAACTTTGATGACTGAACATTTATATTTATTTACTTTATAAATGTGTTTAAATCAGTTCAGTGAAGATCAAATTTCCACATTTATGAAACCAAACAGGACCCTGTGGGGCTCCTGAGGCTAGGAATAGAATAGGATAGTTACATAGATAGCTGTAGAAGTCTCAGTAGGGGATTAGAGGAAAACATAGAGAATCTAGGGAGACCACTCTTTAAGTTAATGATTACTCAAGAAATCGTTGCATGCTGTGAGATCATCATGGAATTAAAACAGGAGGGAAAGGGACAGGGCACAACTTTTGAAAGGAATGACATAGACCAAGGATACAACATAAACCAATTAGAATCAAATGGGTCCAAGATGGCAGATAAGTCAACTTCAACTAAACATTCATCCTCAATCAGCAACCTAAATGACATACCCAGGGTACCATGATCATTCCAAGGCACTGTCAAAAGACCAAAGAGTGCACGATGACCCAATTCCTGGAAATTTCCACCCCTTCCCAAAAATAGTTAAAATGATCCTCCCACTCATTATCAAATGAAATTATCCAGCCCATTAAAAACTAACCATGCCACATTGCAACCATGCGGCTGCACTGCCCTCTGCAGTGGCCCACACTCTATCTGTGGAGTGTGCTTCTCTTTGAATCTGAATAAATCCATTTCTTACCCATCACTTCATCTCTCACTGAATTCTTTCTGTGATGAGACATCAAGAACTTGAGCTTCATTTGGTCCTGAAAGCAGTTACCATGGTTTTGGCTGGGTTTGAGTCCCAGCAGATGGTTGCATGGCATGACTGACTTGATGGACATGAGTTTGAGCAAGCTCCAGGAGTTGGTGATGGACAGGGAAGCCTGGAGTGCTGCAGTCCATGGGGCTGCAGAGTCAGACATGACTGAGCCACTGAACTGAACTGAACTGAACATGGGGTCAAGTCCCAATCTGAAGTTAATGGTTTCAGCTGGGTACAGAAGCCTTTCTATGTCCTTTTTTTTTTTTTAATAGGGAATAGACTTCAGCCTCTATAAACTTCTCTGAATTCCAAAGGGCATATCAGAATAGTTGCTAATCCAGGAAGAGGAGGGAAACAGAATGAAGGGAGGGGCAGCCAAGAAACAATAATGCAGCCTTGGGGAAGGGTCCTGGTTCTGCCTCAGGGGAAACACAGAACAATATCCTTAAGCTCTTTATAGAATTGTGTGCTAAATTACTTCAGTCATGTCTGACTCTTTGCAACCCCGTGGACCATAATCTGTCTCTGTCCGTGGAATTCTCTAGCCAAGAATACTGGAGTGTGTTGCCATTCCTTTCTCCAGGAGATCTTCCCAGCCCAGGGATCAAACCTGGGTCTCCTACATTGCAGGTGCATTCTTTACCCTGTGAGCTGCCGAGGAAGCCTTACAGAATTAAAACCTAGCAAATGGAAGATGTCAGCACTCTTCATACCAGAGAAGACCATCTGAGGGCAGATTAAAGGAAGAAGTTCATCAAGAGGATAACCTGACACCATATTAAAGAAGTCCCTGCACACACCCTAATCTTATCAGCAAACCCATGCTTGAACCATGACCATAAAATTCCTCACCAAAGTCCCCTGGACTGGGACAGACAGTCTTGAAGGCAGGAGCCCACTCTGTCTCCCTTTACTTGGCAAAGCAATAAAGTTGTTCTTTTCTACTTTGCCTGAAACGCTAAGATTCAATACAGCACTGGACTTCAAAGTCTGAGCTTTTGGTATCATTTAGAGCTGAACATGAGCTTGAGCAAGCTCCAGGAGGTGGTGATGGGCAGGGAAGCCTGGCGCGCTGCAGTCCATGGGGTCGCAAAGAGTTGGACACGGCTGAGAGACGGAACTGAACTGAGAGTTCAGTCAATTCAAATTAACTTGCTCATTATGTGCATCAAACATGTTAAGATACATTTCTGGAAAGGACGCCATTTACCTAGGCTGTCCCTTCCAGGAATCATAACGCTAACCAGTTAGAGCTTATGTGAGTTAGATATGCATCCTATAAAACCTTTCCAAATTATATGTATATAAACCCACTTATTCCTTCAGGAAAAAATACCTGCTAATCTATTAAATATGTGCCCTTCTATATATTTATCTCTATTGTAACATTTCACATGCCTATTAAAAGTTCTGAAACATTATTTATCATTGCTGTAGCTAAATAAATTGTTTTTATTACATATTAGCCAAACCTAATTCACTTGTTTTATGAGCTTGGTTCATTGAATGTATTTTTCTGAGATAAATGTAACCATGCTTGACCACATGTGTTGCCACTTGGAGAAACTCAGTCTCTTGGCTGCAATTTCTCAAAGTTCAGACTTCAAACACTAAGTTCTTGTTACAACTACTGTAGCCTTTGCAACCTCTCTTCTTAATTACTGCATAACTTTCACTCTATAACTTATATATGGTGCAATAATGCTAGCCAATAGATATTTATTTGTTAATGTGTGGTTTTTCTATTTCCAAGACAGAATTTTGACCTGCTTGTTTCCAAATGTTCTGAATTTGTTTGAATTACTGTGGCAACTGGAAGGTGTTCATACCCTTTTTTTTTTTTTTTTGAGATGAAAGAGTAACTTTTAATTTGAAGCCAAAACAGCTTTATACATAAAAGACACACCATGATAATTCTGTTGCTATACTGTAAGCCATCTTTTCTCACCAGTAGAAGTGATAACAGTTTTACTATTTTTACCTTCCTTATACCTTCCACTATTTAGGCTATCCAGAGTCATATGCAAGCTGTTTATACTTGTCACCACATACTTCAAGGTCATTGAACTGAATATCCGTTGCTTCAGTTCACCACTTCTTTAAAAAAGGCAAATTATATACAGTCCATGGAATTCTCCAGGCTAGAATACTAGAGTGGGTAGCCTTTCCCTTCTCCATGGGATCTTCCCAACCCAGGGATCGAACCCAGGTCTCCCACATTGCAGGCGGATTCTTTACCATCTGAGCCACCAGGGAAGCCCATTAAACTGCATATATCTAGTCATCTCAAATGCCAGATGTACATTTGGGAGGGTGAGAACATAAAATTCACAGAATGCTTCAATCAATGCTTACTTTAGGCCACAAATACCTGAGCATCCCTTTCATTTATGCATAAGCTGAGAGGAAAGCAAGGCTGTAGAGAAGAAAAGAGACAAGATAACCTATCTCTCTCTGTTCAGTAAATATTCCATTTCCCAAGAAAACCCCAGGACAACCATATACAAAGCTGAAATTAGTATATTTGGTTGTGTGGTCACTCTGGTCTCAGCTGGCCAATGACTCAGTCAGTCAGCGCATGAAAGTAAAGGAAATAGAACCTGCAGGCATACAGTTCAGATCAAAGGCAGATCCAGCTAAATGGATCCCTCTCAACATTTCCATTATTCCCTTCCTGGCTCCCAGTACCTCCCTCTTTCATGGCATTTTCTGCCTGAAAGGAAGTCCCTGATAATAAACGTTAAACTAATTCTATTCCTGGACAAAAGACTTTGGAGTGAGAGACACTTAGTCAGTCACTTCTGGGAACCTGCTGGGAAGACAGATTTTTATGGCAACAGATGAGGTTACCAAAGTTCCCAGCAGAAAATATGCTCCTCTGAAGTTTCTGAGAACTGCATTCCTCTTCATCTATCTATCTTTGATTGGATGGTAACTTTTATATCTTCTATTGCATGTGTTAACTGCATAGAGAAGATTCTCAATTAATACTTGTTGGGCATATCAAACTAAAACCTACTCCTAAATCTATTTGCCAGAGGATACACCAAGATTTCACTTTTTTGCTTATAACTGGAGTATGCCTCTCCTTTATCTACAACAGAATCTCTATGAGAGAAGACATAAAGCTATCTTATAAGGCTATTTTCTCCTGATCTTCTGAAATTGTATTAAATAAAGCATTTTTACATATTTCTTTGGCATTTAAGTTTATGAATGTTAAAAGTCAAGATTCCTTACACAATGATTCACTTTATAACCTATTGATGTATTTCTGGAATCTTCCTAGTAAAGAATAATTCCCTAATATTCTTTTCTTTGACTAATATTCTAAGTAAGTTCCCTTGTATTAATTAATTATTAAATTAAAATAAAAAGAAATTTTAAAAGCTAACATAAAACTACAGTTCATCAAATGTCTAGAAAGACCAAAACTTACTTCATGTACTGACTCTGAAAGCTGTCTGAAAATGTCACAGAGTCAGCTTTTGACTAAACTGCACTTAAGGGAATCATGTATTTATTTCTGTGCCTTCTATAGAACTGAATCAAGGCTGAAGCCAATAAAGAAGCCTCATTACCATTGTCATTTTGAAATCTCATCTTCAGTTTGATGGACTATCAATATTATGTGTCTTTCTCTCAATCTTTCAGAGGCACACAGCCCCTGATTCTATCTATGAATTCATCATCAGTTATATGCTATTATCTCAGTAATTGAAGAAGACGGTAGGATTAAAATTTCTGCACCAAAATGAAGGACAGTATTTCTTTCATTTCTCATTCTTAACACCTAGGTCATAAACATGGATTGATTTGAGTTTATCCTATTATCCCTAGCACCATTTTACCCCCTCAGCTTTCCACAGGCTATAGCTAAAACTCCATGGAGAGTTTTTGTGTGTGGAAGCTGGGAAAAGAAATCAATTAAACACTGCAGGCAGTTACTCTGTTTTGAAAGAAATGGAGGAAGAATTTTACCTTTGAAAACATTATCCCTTTGTTTTGGAAAGCCATCTTGTGGCCCTGCATGGCTTTTCCCACCCCACCCCCCAGTTAATTTGCCCTCATTTCTTACGGTTCTCTGAGTCACCAGAGTCTGACCTTTGCAGGCTGAGTCTTTGTGATAGGTGGTATCTGGTTGAACTCAGTTAATGGGAGTCCTTACCAAGAGAACAGAGGACAAAAATGAGAGATTTCTTCCTTCTTCACTTCAGGTCATAGCATTTCATTTTTAGAAGTAGTTGAGTCCTCCAGAAATATTTCTCTTACTAGCTAGCCCCTCATTCACTTATTTACCTTTTACTGCTCCAGTAACACTATTTTATTTCCTTCTCCACTAAGATCTGGGGAGAAGGGTTAGGTTCTAGGGTACTAATGTTCACAAATTGCTCTTCTCTGGGTACCTCATCATCCCCGGTGTTTTCACTTAACCCTGAGTTGATAGATTCCCAGCCATCACCTGCGTGGGGACAGAGACTTGTCTATCTCTAGGCATAGAAGAATATCTGATATCACTTCCCAGGTGGTGCTAGCAGTATGGGTTCAGTCCCTGGGTGGGGAAGATCCCCTGGAGGAGGAAATGGCAACCTATTCCAGTACTCTGGTGTGGAGAATCCCATGGGTTCTACTGTAATAGTAGAATTGTTTCACTACTGAAACACCTTAGCATACTTGTTTAGTCACTAAGTTGTATCCGACTCTTTTGCAACCCCATGGACTGTAGCCTGCCAGGCTCCTCTGTCCATGGTATTTCCCAGGCAGAATACGGGAGTGGATTTCAATTTCCTTCTCCAGAGGATCTTCCCAACACAAGGATTAAACCCATGTCTTCTGCACTAGCAGACAGATTCTTTACCACTGAGCCACCAAGGAAAGGTATCAAAGCTCAAAGTTCCATCTAGAATATGAAAATATTTTAGGATAGTCACTTGTGTTTAGCTTCCCAGGTGGCACAGTGGTAAAGAATCTGCCTGTCAATGCAGGAGACACAAGAGACCCAGGTTCGATCCCTGGGTCAGGAAGATCCCCTCGAGTAGGAAATGGCAACCTACTCCAGTATTATTGCCTGGAAAATTCCATGGACAGAGGAGCCTGGCGGGCTGTGGTCCATAGGGTCCCAAAGAGTCAGACACGACTGAACATGCACACACACTTGTGTTTACTCACTGCATGCTAAATATATTTAAAACTTTCCAAACTTAATGACCTGGAACTTCCCTGGTGTTCCAGGGTTAAGAATCTGAGCTGTAAAGGAGGGGGGCATGGATTTGATCCCTGAAGGAAAAACTGAGACACCACAATTCTGCGGAAAAACAGCCTGCGCGCTGCAACTGCTGCAACATGCATGCTATGGAGCCTGTGTGCCGGCTGGAGAATCTGTGCGCCGCAGTGCAGGAGCCCGCGCGACGCGGTGAGGGGCCCAGTGCCACAACGAAGACCTGACACAACCAAATCAATAATAAACAACAAACTAAATAGATACAAGCTGTTTCATCTCATGATAATACTGTCTCATAAGTGACTCTGTGAGGATTCCACGAGAAAAGTTATAGAAAACACCCATCAGTGTCTCTGGCACATTGACCTAAATCTTCCTACTCTTGTTTCAGGATGAATGTATTTTCAAAATCTTTCTCTTTCCCACAGAGTAATAGAGATTTTTTTTTAAAAAAATCTCAGAACAGCCACTCAATCAAAATTACCAAATGTTGAAAAGGTCAAAGCAGTATAGCATACCTTTATAATCATAGACTTTTGAATGCATTAACATTCCAATCTCTCATTCTTAAAGAAAAGATTATAATAAGGGTCCTAAATGGCCACACATTAATTCTCTCCCATGACAATAGCTGTTCCTTTTCTGGAAAATGTACAAATGTAACCTCTGCTGACACTGAATTTCAATTTTGATGCCACACAGTGCTTCTGGTTTTGATAACAAATGGATACCCAAGAGAAAAGCAATAGCAAGCACACTAGATGCTCACAAAAGGAAGAGGCTTTCAAATATGCTGTGGGTTAATTTCATCCAAACTGCCAGGTCTAGAAAATTATATAATTGACATCCCTACTTAAGAATATTTTGAGCTTTTGCAAGGCTGGGCTGGGCTTTTTACACAGGCTTTAAATAAGCAATCAAGCATCTGCTTCCCAAATTAAAGAACCAAAAAGGCTAACTGGTATGAGCTCATGATTACAATGTCAAATATTTCTTTGTAACTATTGGACCATTTTCAACTCAATCAATTTTATTTTTATTTTTCATGATATTTCTAGGGATAACATAGACTCATAATCACAGTCTGTTAGCATTGTAAAGGGCTTTAGGGACCCCTTAGCCCATCCTTCTCATTTTATAGATGAGAAAACTGAGGACCACAGAGGGTAAAGGGCTTGTCTAAGGTCACAGAGTTAGTGGCTAAGCCAGAATAACATTGGAGTCAGCTGGAATTACAAATAGACAGCTATTGAAATTATTTCATATAGATTCCAGTTTCATCTAAATTTCTCTTTAAGAAAGCACTTAATGCATTGATGATGAGGGATTTACAAAACAAGTTACTTGGATCACCTGAAGACAACTATAAAAATCAGGAAGGATAAACACTTTTATATTCAAGAGCCGAAGTCTCCTAAGGAAAAGTTTAGCATTTCACTCCTGTCGCTCCAACAGCCTTTTGGACCAAGACTTTGCAAGAAAGTTAGGCAACGTGTCACTCAAATCAATTCAAGAAGCATCTAGTCTTTTGGAGAAATCAGATTTATAACTTGATAGGAGTTCAAAATATAGTCTTTTAAAGAAATTTGGTGCAAAACATGCAAAACATACTTTGAAGTATTAAGGAAAGACATTGACATAATAATGGAGGTTGGTAAGGCTAGGTGCAAAGACACGGTAGAGAAGACTCAGGAATAGCACGGTGTTGATGCTCTAGACAAGCACACAGTTTGTAAACGAGATAGATCAGCATCTAATCCCGTATTCACTCTAGTAGATATGAAAGCAAAATGACCTGGTGTTAAAAGAACACAGCCTAAGAGGCTTATTTTGAAGATCTGTAATATGACTTGTAACAGGACCTGGTTTTACACGTCTTGCTTTGGCAGAATAAAAAGAGATTTCATTATACTTGACAGTGGTCCAAAAATACAAACAACAAAAAAGGGAAATAATGCTTACACGTGATTAGCCTTCATTAACAGGGCTATGTTAGAAATCCTTCTCTTTTCTGTTTTTGGCAATAAGGAGAACTGCATTGTCTTGGTGATGGGGGATTTTACTCTATGGTTTCTTCTTGACAGGCAAAAGATTAGATTTAGTTCTGGAGGTTTCTTCCTCTGGCATCAGAGTGGAAAGATATTTTTTAATCCCTCAAGACTCAGGTTGCCTTCACACAGATTGGCTTGAGTTGGATAAACCCTGCCAGTAATCCTAGAACTGCTCTGACCTACATCCTCAAGTATTAAAAATGCATAACCCAACAGTTTCTTTTACCCTTACTTTCTGTTGCATTCACATATTGAAGAGCAAATAAAATCAGAGAGTAAATGTGGATTTCCAAGAGGCAACCTCTTGTCACCTGTCTTACCTACTATGCTAGTTATTTTCCATTTGTTCTCCCAATGCAAGATCCACTCTCAGTTCTATTTGGCGTTTGGGAAACCTGGTTCTCTTGACTGCATATGGTGGTTCTCTTACTCTGGCTTCCTGTTGGATTTGGCAAAGTGAAAATAGAGAAATCTCACTGATGTTCTTGCAAGAGCCATATGTCTTTATGGCAAGAGCTCTTGTTGGCTGGTTTCTCCCCCTATGTTCCTGCTTTCGTTGGACTCTGGCAAAATAATTTTCTCTGTACTTTCTTCTGGTCAAAGTGTTGGAGTGACTTCCAATTGTTGCTAATCCCTGAATGCCTCATATTTCCAAGATGGCTTCCTCACCTTTGTCTTCACCTCTGTACGTAATGCTGTCATAGTTTCCTTACATTTTTTTTTTTTAGTTAAACCTTTTGTACCAGCCCTTTGTTTCTTTCCAGGACACTAACTGATAGGCCACTCTCACCATATATCTATTTTGTTTCCCATTACAGTAATTATTCTTGATGGTGGAGAAGGCAAAGTCTGCTAGGGTCTTCAACACTCACTGCAAAGCCATGCAACTGATATTCAACTGAGAAAGCTGTTTGGTAGCGTAGGCAAAGAGTACACTGTCTTGTCTTATTAAAAGCTGCCTTCAAAAGCCGTCATCAAACCATCTCAGCACACACAGCCTGCTAATGAGCTAGAATGACTCATTTCTTTGATTTGGACTGCGATGTCCAAAGTCCAACGCATTTATTTTATAGCCAGAGGGAAGAAAATGTGTTATTCAGTTTATATTGTGCCCAGATACAATAAGAACAAAATTATTTTGTTTCACGCAGGTGAAACTTGTGGCTCTTTAGAAGTCTTATCTGTGAAAAGGATTATGTGGAGGGATTCATAATCTTTAGGAATCCCTGATCTTCTTGGGTCTCTGAAGATCTTTGATCTCTCAAAGGATCTTGGTTTCCTATCACTAAAATTTGGGATTTACCATCTGGAATTGTATTCCTTCAGGTCAGTTACATATTCACATGTGTTAAAAAGCAAACAAAGAAACAAGCATTTCTTGGGCACGTCCCACTACCTGTTCTAGTCTTTGTGCTGGAAACTAGAACTATAGGGTTATGGGGAATGTGTACAGTAAATCAATAAACAAATGAGTAACTTAGATAGTTTAATATATAAATGCATGCAGAGAAGGAAATAAAACAGGGCAGTGTAATCAACAGACGGATCAGAGAGACTTTCCATAGGGTGCCAAGAAAGGCATCTGATCCCACTCAATCTGAAACCCAGATGATAAGAAAAAGCCAGACCCGGAAAGGTCTAGGGCAGGATTCAGCAGACTATGGTGACCTGTGCACCCAATGCAGCTCATCTACTGCAAATAAAGTAGCTTTATTGGAAGAGAGGAGCAGAATCAGACTGATTAGTTTGTGTTCTGTCTATGGCTGCTTCCCTGATACAATGGCAGGACTGGGTAGTTACTACAGAGGCCATATGGATCCCATACTTAGCCATCTGACCTTCTACAGTCAAAGTCTGTTGAATTTGTTCCTGGGGAAGAACATTCCAAAGACAAAGAAGGGCTAATTCAAGGCTTTAAGACAGGAACCTTCTTGGAGCTCCTTGTGACTAGATTGTAGCATGTGAGATAAAGAGTGGAGGGAGAGAATGTCTGGAGTGTGTACAGTCAAGACCAT
Organism: Muntiacus reevesi; assembly: GCF_963930625.1. NCBI lineage: Eukaryota > Metazoa > Chordata > Mammalia > Artiodactyla > Cervidae > Muntiacus > Muntiacus reevesi. The sequence goes on from NC_089251.1 coordinate 206,274,606, forward strand.
AAGCAGATTGTTTTCATTCTACATGAGGAATGAAGATTTTTTAAAAATTTGTATCTGAGAGTGAAGTGAACTATGTCTACTTTTGCAGTAAATACCTTCTAGGAGATGTGGCTTCAAATACAGATTTTTATCTTATTTTCTACTAATAAATATCTAGATAGATAAAACAATTGGTCTCATTTTAGAGGGGAAAAAACTAAAACTAAGAGAATTTAGGTGAGTGTTCAGAGATCGAAGAGCAAGTGACTGAGCTGAGACCTGCCCAAATCCAAGAGGGTGGTGACTGCGAGAAATGAGAGACATTTGATTTCCAAGCTTCTATAGCTTGATGGTGCTCATATATAATAATGATACAATTGGGGGAGTAGAAAGACAGTCTGTCCCCTGAATGCATCTTCTGTATGTTAAGTGATGCCTGAAATTCCACTATTAGAAGGTCAACCATTCTGCAGCTCTGCCTCTGTTTTGCTCCCTGCCTAGGTTACAGAATAACTGTTCCCATTCAATTTGTTCATTTAGGTACTAACAATTCTGAAGAGCAATTAAAGAAGTACACTACATTCATATAAAAATAAGGCATGAATAATTGCAGCTTTTCTGTCCTGAACACAGATGTCTTTGGAAAAGTTTCAGTTTGATGACAACCCCAGACTTCTTGGCCAGTGTGTGACAGATACCCTTGAGAACAGGGACCAGCTCCTACCTTTCCTCGTATCCCCAGGCCTTGGCTCAGGTCCTTGGCAAGCTTTAGATGCTGAGATTGTCTTAGATGCAAATCATTCCAGATTGAACACCAAAATAGAATTTTGCTTGACTCTGAACTTGTATGCAAAATGTGAGTAAAACTGTGGTGTAATTGAAAATGCCCAAATCAGGCTGTTTCTCTTCTCTTGACTCTCTGACCCTACCTTCCCCACAAGGGGAAATGGGATCTGGCAGATCATGTTAATTGAGCAACGAAGGGAGAGGGAGCAGAAGGGCGGGAGGATCCTTCTCTTCAGATTTGCCACCTTCTTCTGCCACGGCTTTCCTCTTTCCCTCATCCATGATCCTACTGAAACACCCACAGGTCTCTCCGGATGTTCTGTGCCAAAACTCGGGCCTACAAACCCTGTGTTGACTCCTCTGAGGCGCTGCCTCTTCTTCAGCTGGAAATCGGTAGCACGAACTGGAGGAAGAAAGAAAGGAGGGAAGAAATAAAGCAAGAAAAGAAGGAAGGAAGAAACGGAGTGAGGGAAGGAAGGAGGGAGGGATGGTGAGAGGGAGGAATGGAAAAGGGGAGTGGAAGGGAGGAAGAAAGTGAGGAAGAAATGAAGGAAGGAATGAAAGGTGGGAACTATGACAGCATTCTCACCTGGCCCACTGTGGACAAACAGGGGAAGTAGAAGAGAAGAGGATGGCCCTTGACAGGGGCATGTCCCTCCTGTGGCCACAAAGCCAAACCTCTATCAAGGAAGTCAGAATTATATGTAATATGGTATGTGGGGATATTCAGACCCCTTGAGGTTGTGGGTGGTGATTCTCTAGAGTTGCCCTATCCAGCAGTGTGGCCACTAGCTACAGGTGACTGCTGAACACATGAAAGGCAGTGCAACATGCTAAAATGATCATATTTTGGATATATTGGTTTAAATAAAATACATCATTAAAATGAACTCCACTTGCTTAGTTTTATTATTTTTTAAACATGCTTATTAGAAGAAATTTAATAACATATTACATATGTGGCATTGTATAGTACTGTTCTAGAGGGGCAAAAAAAGCTGGAAATTCTGGAAAAAAGCTGGGGAAAAAAAGCTGGAAAAAAGAGAGATAAAGGGAGAGGATGTAACCAGAAGAAAGATAAAAAACTCTCATCCAGTTTCCCAATTTGAATATAGAAAAGACTTCACACATCATTAATTCTCTTTTCTAAATAAAATAATACATTAAACCCCCAAAATCTGCTGAAAGCTCACATCACTAAAAAGAAACACCATCCAAATCATGACTTGTCCTCAATCAGGATCAGATGGTTCTGCTTTGCTCCCTGCAAAACTCTCTAAGATCTTTAAAAGCAAGGACCATGCCTTGTAATTTTTCTTTATTCATGAAGTAAAGTGAAAGTCGCTCAGTTGTGTCCGACTGTTTGTGACCCCATGGACAATATAGTCCATGGAATTCTCTAGGCCAGAATACTGGAGTGGGCAGCCTTTCCCTTCTCCAGGGGATCTTCCCAGTCCAGGGATCAAGCCCAGGTCTCCTGTATTGCAGATGGATTCTTTACCTGCTGAGTCACAAAGGAAGCTTATTCATCATAGTGTCTACAAAAATAATAAAGCACAAAAGCACTCAACAATGATTAATCATATGATTCACCAAAATAAGAAAATGAGTAGAGTTTTAGAATAGACAGCTACTGAGTTAATGATCAGCTTGATCTGTGCATGTGTACGTGTGTGTGTGTGTGTTTATGCATGTAAGCTTCACAATATTTCAGTTCAGTTCATTTCAGTCACTCAGTTGTGTCTGACTCTTTGCAACCCCATGAACTGCAGCATGCCAGGCCTCCCTGTCGATCATCAACTCCCCAAATCCACCCAAACCTATGTCTTTTGTGTCAGTGATGCCATCCAACCATCTCATCCTCTGTCGTCCCCTTCTCCTCCTTTCCCAGCATCAGGGTCTTTTTCAATTAGTCAGCTCTTCACATTAGTCCCAAAATATTGGAGTTTCAGCTTCAACATCAGTCCCTCCAATGAACACCCAGGACTGATCTCCTTTAAGATGGACTGGTTGGATCTCCTTGCAGTCCAAGAGACTCTCAAGAGTCTTCTCCAACACCACAGTTCAAAAGCATTGATTCTTCGGTGCTCAGCTTTCTTTATAGTCCAACTCTCAAATCTACACATGACTATGGAAAAACCATAGCCTTGACTAGATGGACATTTGTTGGCAAAGTAATGTCTCTGCTTTTTAATATGCTATCTAGTTTGGTCATAACTGTCTTTCCAAGGAGTAATTGTCTTTTAACTTCATGGCTGCAGTCACCATATTCAGTAATTTTGGAGACCAAAAAAATAAAGTCAGCCACTGATTCCACTGTTTCCCCATCTATTTGCCATGAAGTGATGGGACCGGATGCCATGATCTTAGTTTTCTGAATGTTTAGTTTTATGCCAGCTTTTTCACTCTCCTCTTTTACTTTCATCAAGAGGTTCTTTAGTTCTTCTTCACTTTTTGCCATAAGGGTGGTGTCATCTGCATATCTGAGGTTATTGATATTTCTCCCAGCAATCTTGATTCCAGCTTGTGCTTCTTCCAGCCCAGTGTTTCTCATGATGTATTCTGCATATATGTTAAATAAGCAAGGTACCAATATATAGTCTTGATGATATCATTTTCCTGTTTGGAGCCAGTCTGTTGTTCCTCTATTTCTTTGCACTGATCACTGAGGAAGGCTTTCTTACCTTTCCTTGCTATTCTTTGGAACTCTGCATTCAAATGGGTATATCTTTCCTTTTCTCCTTTGCTTTTAGCTTCTCTTCTTTTCACACCTATTTGTAAGACCTCCTCAGACAGCCATTTTGCCTTTTTGCATTTCTTTTTCTTGGGGATGGTCTTCATCCCTGTCTCCTGTACAATGTCCTCAACCTCTGTCCATAATTCACCAGGCACTCTGTCTATCAGATCTAGTCTCTTAAAGCTATTTCTCACTTCCACTGTATAATCATAAGGGATTTGATTTAGGTCATACCTGAATGGTTTAGTGGTCTTCCCTACTTTCTTCAGTTTAAGTCTGAGTTTGGCAATAAGGAGTTCATGATCTGAGCCATAATCAACTCCCGGTCTTGTTTTTGCTGACTGTACAGGGCTTCTCCATCTTTGACTGCAAAGAATATAATGAATCTGATTTTGGTGTTGACCATCTGGTGATGTCCAAGTGTAGAGTCTTCTCTTGTCTTGTTGGAAGAGGGTGTTTGCTATGACCTGTGCGTTCTCTTGGCAGAAATCTATCAGTCTTTGGCCCGCTTTGTTCTGTACTCCAAGGCCAAATTTGCCTGTTACTCCAGGTGTTTCTTGACTTCCTACTTTTGCATTCCAGCCCCCTATAATGAAAAGGACATCTTTTTGGGGTGCTAGTTGTAGAAGGTCTTGTAGGTCTTCATAGAACCGTTCAACTTCAGCTTCTTCAGCATTCCTGGTCAAGGCATAGCCTTGGATTACCATGATATTGAATGGTTTGCCTTGGAAATGAACAGAGATCATTCTGTCATTTTTGAGATTGCATCCAAGTACTGCATTTCAGACTCTTTTGTTGCCTATGATGGCTACTCCATTTCTTCTAAGGGATTCCTGCCCACAGTAGTAGATATAATGGTTATCTGAGTTAAATTCACCCATTCCAGTCCATTTTAGTTCTCTGATTCCTAAAATGTCAATGTTCACTCTTGTCATCTCCTGTTTGACCACTTCCAATTTGCCTTGATTTATGGCCCTAACATTCCAGGTTTGCTCTTTACAGCACTGGACCTTGCTTCTATCACCAGTCACATCCGCAACTGGGTATTGGTTTTGCTTTGGTTCCGTCCCTTCATTCTTTCTTGAGTTATTTCTCCACTGATCTCCAGTAGCATATTGGGCACCTACCAACCTGGGGAGTTCATCTTTCAGTGTCCTATCATTTTGCCTTTTCATACTGTTCATGGGGTTCTCGAGGCAAGAATGCTGCAGTGGTTTGCCAATCCCCTCTCCAGTGGACCATATTTTGTCTGTGTTTAGTCATTCAGTTGTGTCTGACCGATTCTTTGTGACCCTATGGACTGTAGCCTGCCAGGCTCCTCCATCCATGGGATTTTCTGAGCAAAGATACTGGAGTGGGTTGCCATTTCCTTCTTCAGGGGATCTTCCAGACCCAGGGATCAAACCGGTATCTCTTGTGTCTCCAGCACTGCAGGCAGAGTCTTCACCTCTGAGCCACCGGCTTCCCTATATTTTTCTATAAAACATTTAAAAATTGAATGTAGGTCTTAACTCTAGGCCAAAGAAGCATCCTTTGATACTGGTCCTCCACAGAGGCTTTGATTTGCTTTTAAACAGGTCTGATTTCCATTTGGAAACCAACAGAGAGGAACTCAGGGCAAAGCTGGGAGATACCCAGAACAGTTCCCACAGGGGTTGGAAAGGCAGAGCAGAGATGCTAGACCTCAGAATGTTCTCTTCTATTGAGAACTTCTATTCTTGAAAGCCTGACCTGACAAAAATGGGAATTCTGGATCATTCATATGAGCTCAGAAAAAAATTGGATCTCTTTCACACAGTTGAAGAAAGAACACATGTTTCAGACCTCATCCAACACATAAATTATAAGTGTTAATGAAATCTTTTTCTCAGAAGGGAGCATAGGAAGTGAGCAGAAGGTAAGTGGAAAGCTGGTATTGATGGAGTAGGAGTAGTGGGTGAACAGTGATGGTGTAAAATAGAAATTAAAATTTTTGCCATGGTGGAGGTGATGATGGTGTAGTTGATGACAGTGGAAGTGATGGTGATAGAGGTGATGGTGGAGAAGGTGATGATGGAGGTGATGGTGGTGAAGGTGATTATAATGGAGGTGATGCTGCTGAAAGTGATGACAGTGGAAGTGATAGTGATGGAGGTGAAGGTGATGATGATGGAAATGAAGGTGACGATGGTGAAGGTGATGGTGTTGGAAGTGATGATGGTGAAGGTGATGATGGTGGTGGTTGTGATGATGATGATGTGGTGGCAGCAGTGGAGGTGGTAGAGGGATGTAATGATGGAGGTGGTGGTGGCTGTAGTGTTGGTGGAAAGAAAGTCTGGAATAAGAAAAATGCATGCAGAAATGCAACAATTGGTGTTCTAAAGAAGCATCTCATTAGCTCCCTACTCATTCATGCCCCGAAATATCTCCTCCTTTGCCACATTAATTTAGGCTTTTGAAATGTTTTACTTCACTGACTAAATTGTATCATTTATAGACTTTATGTTTCCCCCACTGTGATCAATTGAAGCCTGAATATAAGATGCTGTTTTGTTGTTGTTGTTGAGGAGGAGACACAGAGATGCTCCCTTCAGCCTCTTTTGTGTCATAAAACTCCACAGTATGATGCAAACCACTGACTAGTTTTCCTCACTGCTGGTTCTGCCTTAGAAGAAATTTCCAGAAAATAATTCTTCCAAAGGAGAAACCCAGGGTTTTGAAAGACATAACAAGCAGGGACAATCGTTTTGCCTGTGAGATGTTATTTATTCTATTTTTAACATGATGCCCTTTCTCTTGTGCTTCTGTGTTATCAGAAAAGTCTTCTGGGGAAAACCTCTGGGCTCATTTCATTGACAATAAAGATAAGATCAATTATTTGAATAAACTGCTGTGACAAACTTGAAGAATGCTAGCAGGAGAGGCTCAGAGGGAAACCCGAGGTGAGGACCCTTCTCTGTGTCACATCATTATCCATGTTTTTTGCATGCAGAGTTCCAAAGTGAGTATCAGCAGGGAATAAAGAAAATAACACCAATGTAACATAAGACTAACATCTATTTGCACACACGCCAAGAGAATCCTGGATAAAGGAGAGCTGGAAATACAGATATTGCTAGAAAATACGACTTTTGACTTATTCCTGAAAAGTTGAAAAGGCTTGGATAACACCAAACTTAAGGAACTGGCCTTGAAACACCTTATACAACAATCTAAATTAGTGGTTGCAAAGGTTAGCTCAAGGTCTATCATAAAATGCCAATTCTTGGGCACCATCCTCACAATTTCTAATTCAAAATTGTAAACCAGGAGTGGCACTTAGGAATCTCTGTTCCACTTTAAAACTCCTCCAGGAAGTTCTTGAATAGCCCACCAGAATTCAGAAAGAGCTGATATAGTGTTTGGTCCACAGTGATAAATCTGTCATCAGTAACTGTGACTGTAGCTTGAAATCACTCTTCATATTTATAGAAACAAAAAGTAAAGACCTAGAAGAAGTAAAAGTGGTGGCAAAAGATTTAAATCTGCATAACATGAGAAATAAGGGCAATTATTTACCAAAATACGAAAAGGGGATGGGCCTCCATTTGAGGGGATATTCCCAAGGTCAACAAGTCTGAACTGTTGAGATCTCATCCAATTAGAAATGTCTACTCATCACTTAGAAATATAAGAGTTGTACCCAAAGATGTAGTGGCTGGGGTTAAAACTGAATGATTTGCAGATCATTTGGAATCTTGAAGGAGGATAAAAGAGCAAGAATTCAGATACTTCAGGGAGAAAGAACAGGAGGAAGTGACTATCAGGTGTGGCACCCAGACCTGCAGCACAGGCATCAGTCCAGAACTTGTTCAACAAGTCCTGCTTCCCTCCAACCGACTGAGCGAACTCTGGGACCAAGGATATATGTATTAACAAGCCCAATGCAGCTAAAGCTTAAGAGTCATCTCCCTGAAAGGATAATCAGCTGAGATGTGACTGACTTCAACTAAGATGACTGTTTTAATCCTTCTCCGGAGAATGTAATTTCTTCATCCATGGCTCCCCAACTATCTCCGTTTCATATGTTTTAAATTCACACAATTAACTTACCAATTCTTGAGAGAAAGGGTCATGAAAGAAAGGGACAATTTGCACCCAAATCTTTTTTTTTTTTTAAGTCTCCACTCTGTGAAAAACAAAGAGCTGCTAGCTGCGTTGAAAAGACAGTTTTTCTAGCATCTGCTACTTTTTTCACAGTTTCAAAAATATGGGAAACAAACTTTAGCATCTCAATAGCCTACAACAGAGGCCTGAGTCTATTACCTATTAAAGGGTAGAGGGAGAGACAATGGGAAGAAATTGAAGAAATTAAGAGAAAAATTAATAATGAAGACAGTCAAGTGGGTTTTCTCCTTTAAACTGCCTTTTTATTCTCAGGAACGGGCATTGTGCTAAGTGGTCTCTCAGACCCAGGGTTGGTTGTTGTTTTAGTCACTGAATCAGCGTCTGACTCTTCTGTGACCCCACGGACTGCAGCCTGCCAGGCTCCTCTGTCCATGGGATTTCCCAGGCAAGGATACTGGAGTGGGTTGTCATTCCTTATTCCATGGGACCTTCCTGAACCAGGAATTGAACCCACATCTACCTTTATCTCCTGCATTGGCAGGCAGATTATTTACCACAGAGCCACCAGGGAAGCCCAGACTCAGCGTAGCCAATTCAAAATTTCAAAAACCAACGCAGACTATGAGGTTTCATTCAATTCCAACATTCATTTTAGCCAATTAAAAAAAATATTTAATATGACCCAAATTTACTTAAGTGTTGTACTAAACATAAATACATATATAAGAAGAATACTCCTGTTTTCAAATGCCTTGGCAAATTTGCTCAATCATTTAAATAAATGTAGAAAATAGTGCATTCATTAAAAAACAGTCTTCTACACACTTCAAGTCACTGTGGATTCCAGTGGTAAGAGATTTAAAAAATAGGCAAATATACACACAAAAATGATTTTATATGATGATATGTAATCTCATTAAAACAGCATCCTTAGAGGGAGAGAAATTAGGAACGGGGAATCGAAAGCAGTTTGGATTGGTGGTCAGAAAAGTATTCTCTGAGGAACAGATATTTGAACTGGGGGTTATTAGTTTTTCAGGCACGGGAACCAGCAGGTGCAATGGTCCTATGTAGGAAATGAGTTTGCCTTGTTGTTGGATTAGGAAGGCCAATGTGGGTGGAGCTTTATGACAAGGTCCTGTATTAGGTGATGATGTCACAGAAATGAGCAGAGAACAAATCATGGCCTTCTGGGCCATGGCAAAGCATTTACTTTTTGTGCTGAGTGCCGTTGGAATCTCTGTAGGGTATTAAAGCAAAAAGTAATACATTTTAAAGAGACCACTCTCTGTTGGCGAGAGTTCCTACTTGTATACTTGGGACCAATGCAAACTGCTATGTGGGTGTGGACTGCAGCCCGCCAGGCTCCTCCGTCCATGGGATTCTCCAGGCAAGAGTACTGCAGTGGGTTGCCGTTTCCTTCTCCAGGGGATCATCTTTGACCAAGGGACTGATGAGAGTCTCCTGCATTGAAGGCAGCTTCTTTACCACCAAGAAACACATTGATTCAGTTCAGTTCAGTCGCTCAGTTGTATCCAACTCTTTGAGACCCCATGAATTGCAGCACACCAGGCCTCCCTGTCCATCACCAACTCCCAGAGTTTACTCAAACTCATGTCCATCGAGTCGCTGATGCCATCAAGCCATCTCATCTTCTGTCGCCCCTTCTCCTATTGATAGTTATCTAGTAAAGTTGAATATTGTGGACCCCAAGACCCAGAAATTCCATTCCTATATGTATGTCTTCCAGAAATGCATGCTGACATGTACCCGAGCATATACTCAAGAATGTTAATAGGAGCATTGTTCATAACAGTCCTAAATGGAAACAATCTCAGTGTCTGTTAAGAATAGGATATGTAACTAAAGCATTCACATAATGGAATACTACTCTATTAAAACATGGCAAGAAATTACTTGACATTTCTCGTCAAGAGGTAGGGTTCATGTATCCATTCTTTGAATCTAGTTGAGCTTGTAGCAATCCTGAACAACAGAATTGAATGAAAATGCCATATGTCTTGAGAGTCTAGGTCATAAAATGGCATGCGTTTCTGCCTAGAGCTGCTGGAACATTCACTATCAGAGCCCTGAGTTGCCAAGTAAAAAAAGCTGTCCACCCTGATACCACCATGCTGTTAGGATGGACTCATAGGCAATCTGACCTATTTCATATCAGCTGAGTCATCTTGGCCCAGCTGGCAGACAAGTGAAGAAGCCTCCAGTTGATTTCAGTCCTGAGACGTTAGAATCTTTCCAGCTGAGACCCCAACATCATGGACCAGACAGAAGTCTCCAAGCTATGCCTTGTATAAATTCCTGACCCACAGAATCTATGAGCATAATAAAAAAGCTGTTTCACACCACTCTGGAGTACCAGTGGGAGTGATTTGTTAGCAGAAGAGAACATTGGCAAAACCACAGACACATACAAGCAACATGTGTAAATACATTATTGAGAAAGCTAGATATAAAAATAATACAAATTATAAGATTCTATTTGTATAAAATTCAAAAAGAAGTTAGAAAATGTATATCCCATTTGAGGAGGCATACACAGCAAAGCAAGGAAATGATTGCCTAAATTCAAAATAAATATTACATGTAAAAGTGAGAAAAGTGGTTTCAATCAGGGATAAGCTCTGATGCTGGATCCAGATAATGTGTATTTATGTGTTTGGCTGGCCCAGGTCTCCACTGTGGCATGCAGGATTCTTTTTTTTGGGTGGGGGGTGTTGTGCTGCACAGGGGATCATAGTTCCCAGAATAGGGTTGAACCTGTGGCCCCTGCCTTTGGGTGCAGAGTCTTAACCACTGGACCAGCAGGGAAGTCCTAGCAGTCTCTCTTTTACTTGCAGCATGTGGAATCTAGCTCCTGATCAGGAATAGAACCCAGGCTCCCTGCATTAGGAGCATGGAGTCAGCCACTGGACCACTAGGGAAGTCCCAGTAATGTTCTATTTCTTAATCACATTGATAACTATATAAGTATTCCCCTTACAGTAATTGGCTTAGTGCTGTGTTTATACACTTTTCTGTGTATGCATTATGGGCATACATGTGTGCTAATTTGCTTCAGTCGTGTCCGGCTGTGCAAACTTATGGACTGCAGCCCTCCAGGCTCCTCTGTCCATGAGGGTTCTCCAGGCAAGAATACTGAAGGAGGTTGCCATGTCTTCCTCTAGGGGATCTTCCTGACCCAGGGATCAAACCCGAGTCTCCTACTTCTACTACATTGGCAGGGGGATTCTTTACCAATAGTGCCACTGGGAAGCCCATGTGCATTTTGTTACATAATAAAAAAGGGCTTAAAAAATTTTGTCTTCTAGGTGAAAAATGACTCCAGTAAGCAAGTGTGGAGACAGAAAAATAAATGACAGGGCTGCTTCTGTACTCCATGAGAAGGATGCTGGAGACTTGGACTAGCTGTGCAGAGGATGAGAGGAGGTTGGTTTTGATATATTTTGGAAAACAAAATCCTGCTGGATTAGAAGAGGCAAGAGAGTGCAAAAGAGGAGAGAGTCAAAGAGATGATGCATTTTTGACTTGAGTATTTGGATTATGATTAACTGAGATTATTATTCACTTTAATATTACTGAGTTGCATTTCATTTTATCATAGTATGCCTAGTATTTTTGATATGTGCTTTTGGGATTAGTAAATCCATAAATTTAAAAGTCTGCAGATCACTCACTAAGTTTATCAAGCAAATAAGACCTTCATGATAATTCATTAAGATTTAAGAACAAATTCTTCTACTCAAATGTCTATCCATAATTTCTAGTTATTATAAGAAGAAGGGAATATAATTTAAAAAATTCTATAGCCTCTAGGGTATAATTCTACTTATTCTGATTTTTGAGGAGGAATTAAGATGATTTAGAAAGAAAAGGATAGTTAAGCCTGAACTCAAAAATTATAAATTACACTTTACCATTAAATCATACAACCTTTATGTGATTTAGCTTCATACTATCAAATGGGCTTACTTTAATCTTAAGGATTTTTGTTAGTAAAATCAGCTTTTAGAGTAGCTTATAATGTGAACATCTTTCAGAAACCAGGCTGAGCTATACTCAGGTCTCTGAGTGGAGTCCAAATTAGATTAGTCAGTGAACCTAGCGCACGGGGACACTCTGAAGATGCCTTTTTGCATTAATTGATTTCCTGAGATGGATGGGTGATTTTGTTTATTCCTGCAAAAGGAGCAATCTGCTGCAGAGGTGCCGGGCAGAGGTTTGGAGAAGCAGGTGGCAATAGTGGCAAAAAACACAGGCAGCAGGCTTTCAATAGTCCTCACTCAGCCTGATTTTGAGCCCTTTACAAATTGGTAGTGCTGTTCATCAAACAGTGACAGTTCTCCTTCCATCAGTCACTCGGCAGGATTCTATGTCCTGGACCACACCCCTCTCCCAAGAAGGATCGCATGACACTTGTGGCAAGTAAGTTGTAGATGAAAGTGACATATGCCCCTCTCTGGTGAAGCATTTCATTATTCACTAAAAAGGAGGCTGCAGAATTGGAGGGGAAGGATAATCATCCTGTTTTAGTTTCTGAGTGTCTCCTATAAGCTAAATTCCCTTCCTGACCTGTGATAGACATCTCATAGGTGAAACAAAGGAACATAATGATTTTAAGTCACTGAAATTTGGGAGTAGCCTAACTGAGCCAGGGCTCAGATGGTAAAGAATCCACCTGTGATGCGGGAGACCTGGGTTCAATTCCTGGGTCAGGAAGATCCCCTGGAGGAGGGCATGGCAGCCCACTCCTGTATTCTTGCCTGGAGAATCCCCATGGACAGAGGAGGCTGGCGGGCTGCAGTCCATGCAAGCACAGCACAGGATAACTTAGACAGGAAGTGCAGTCGTAAAGAATCTGACTCCCAGTGCAGGAGACACGGGAGATGTGGGTTCCATCCCTGGATCAGGAAAATCCCCCGGGGAAGGAAAGGACAACCCACTCCAGTATTCTTGCCTGGAAAAACCCCATGGACAATGGAGTCTGGCAGGCTACAGACATGGGGTTGCAGAGTTGGACAAAATTGAGCATCAGGATTGGGCCTGGATAACTTAGCCATGTTTTGGTTTTTGTTTTTTTGGCTGTGCTGGGTCTTTGCTGAGGGGCACGGGCTCCTTGTTGCCGTGTGACGTCTTTCTCCAGCTGTATGCAGGGGCTACCCTCTAGTTGTGGTGCCTGGGCTTCTCGTTGCAGTGGCTTCTCCTATCTCAGGACATGGGCTCTAGGGCCCAGGGGTTTCGGTGGTCTCAGCACGTGTGCTTAGCTGCCCCAGGGCATGTGGGATCTTCGTCCTCAGTCCAGGGATTGAACCCATGGCCCCCGCATTGGCAGGCAGATTCTTAACCACCGGGCCATCAAGGAAGTCCCTAACTTCTCCAGTTTTGACAGATATATGAGAGAAGGGCTAGAGCGGGGACCGTAGGAGTTTGTTCTTCTTAGATTTTGTATGTGTCTGACGGAAGCATCTGCTCCAGGAGACGGGTGTGGAGAAGAGTCCAGGTAAGGGGAGCAGCTACCCAGGCTTCACTCTCATTACCCCAAAGTACCTATTAAAACACTGTGTTGATCCCGTGGGCACCAGAATGATACTAAAGGATACTACTATGTCCAGAAGAGAAAACGGCAGAATGCGGAGCACTTCAGAAACAATGACCTTGAGTTCCCTGGAAATACAGAGGGAGCCAGGGAGATGGGGAATCAACGGACTGGAGATATTCTTTCCTTTTTTTTAAAACTTGCAATTGCTTCATTTAAAAAAAAATTTTAATTTGTATTGGAGCTACAATCTATAGGGTTGCAAAGAGTTGGACAGGACTGAGTCAGACATGACTGAAGCATATTAACACACACACACACACACACAAAATTGATAACAATGTTTTGTTAGTTTCGAGTGTGATTCAGTTATACATATACACGTTTCTATTCTGTTTCAAATTCTTTTCTTGGTTAGATTATTACAGATTACTGAGCAGTGTTCCCTGTGCTATTCAGTAGGTCTTTATTGATTATCTATTTAAAATATAGCAATGTGAATACGTCAACCCCAAACTCCCAGTTTATCCCTCTTCCTCACCCTTCCTCCCTGATAGCCATGAGTTAACTTTCTGTATGTTGATCTGTTTCTGTTTTGTAAATACAGTCATTTGTATCTTCTTTTCTTTAAATTCTGCATGAAAGTAATATCATATGATATTTGTCTTTCTCTGACTTATTTTCTTGGTGACTTCTGGAAAATCTGGGGAAAATATTAAAATCACTTATATATTAAGGGCTGTCATACATTTCATTGTTCACTAAAAATGAGGCAACAGTATTTGAGATGGAGGATAATTGTCCTATCTTAGACTCTGAGTGCTTTCTATAAGCAGAGCATTTATATTAATGTGAGCACATTTGAACCCAATGATGGCTGATGCTTAAAATAATTGGATTATGGTCTTATAATTTGCCTTTGATAGAATTATGGACTCACTTGAAAGAACTAAGATTCAATACCCATCATCTCCTTGGTGAAAACACAACTGTTTAATGTACAAGGGACAAGACACAGAAAGTAAACATGAGACAACCAGGAAATTCTCCAATCCCAAAGTCTTTTCATTTCCTTTCAGAGCCCATTGATCTGAAATCCAGGGGCAGTCACTTTTTATTATTGACCCATGACACTTAATAGCCCTGAAACCCAGCTTTGGATATTCCATTTTGGACTTTGGATTTCTAAATGTTCTGTGGATGATTCCAGATTATGAAGAGAGCAGGTATTAGTTTGGGTACAATGCTACTAATGAGGTGATATTTATCCATTTCATTTTAATACAAGAGGCTAATTATCTACTGAGTAGATAACATCTCTGATATACCAGAACGCGAGGTTATATTTAGTTGTGCCAGACTATGGGGCAGAAAAAGTTGTTTGGGAATGTAATCAAACTGCATTTAAATATTTTAAAGGTTTAAATACCTTCAGCTCTTATAATCTATATTTATACTTGCCCTTTCCTTTTAAATTATGCACAACTGTGAAAACACCCTTCCTACACCTCATGCCTGCTTATATTCTCAGTTTATGTAGTTAAGATATTGGTTACTCGATAATTTATAGTCTTTCACTTCTTGTTGAATTTACATAAAATATTTGTCTTCGCCAGGCTGACACCTTAAAAGAGAAGTGAGTAATCTTGGCCTGATTATTGAGCTTATTTATTCTCTTATTTCTAACACCACATTATACCTAGAATTAGGGAAAAACTGAGTGAACTCCAGACATGAACAAGCAACTCCACTTTGAATATTTCAGTTTTTGGTCCTTAAGCAACAAGTAACACCATGTACATGGAACCAAGCATCTGGACAAGAAAAATAAAGAATAGACCCAAGATGTATACACTCTATTCACATGATGCTGAATAAGTAGGTGGATTTGGCAATTCTTCTTTGCCACAGAAGTGCAAATTAACCAATCCTTTGCTATCAGTTTCCTTTGTTCTATGAAAGAGAAAGTTATGAAATGAGAAGAAATGAGAAGAAACATTTACATGCCTAATTAGCCCAGGTGCTCCTTCGTGTGCCTAGCTGTGTCCCAGTCTTTGCGACCCCGTGGACTGTAGGCTGCCAGGCTCCTCTCTCCATGGGATTCTCCAGGCAAGAACACTGGAGTGGGTTGCCATTTCCTTCTCCAGGGTATCTCCCCAACCCAGGTATCGAATTCGAGTTTCCTGCATTGGCAGGCAGGTTCTTTACCACTAGTTCCACCCAACTGCTACCTTTAGCCCTTTATATGGTTCACCTTATTTAATACTCACAACGAACCCCAATGATGCAGACGCTCTCTCTCCCACTTCAAACACTGGCAGGCTGAAAACAGATGTTGAGTGCAAACTCTCAGTATCAGCGGTACAGAGTTAGACTCCAAGCTGCCAGTAGGATGACTTCAAGGCTTGTGTTTCTCTTTACATCCTAACAACACTCCTGACGAAAGGAGGGCCTTGGGATTCCAACCCGCTGCCCTGCAGCGCCCCCTCCTGTCACTTAGTATTTGCTTGTTTTCTTTAGCTTCTACATCCTTCCCTGGTGGCTCAGATGGTGCAGTTTCTGCTGGCAATGCAGGAGATCCAGGTTCAACCCCTGGGTGAGGAAGATCCCCTGGAGAAGGAAATGGCAATCCACTCCAGTATTCTTGCCTAGGAAATACCATGGACAAAGGAGCCTGGCAGGCTACAGGGCTTACCTGGTAGCTCAGCTGATAAAGAATCTGCCTGCAATGCAAGAGACCCCAGTTTGATTCCTGGGTGGAGAAGATCCACTGGAGAAGGGATTGGCTACCCACTCCATTATTCTTGGGCTTCCCTGGTGGCTCAGCTGGTAAAGAATTCACCTGCAATGCGGGAAACCTGGGTTCAATCCCTGGGTTGGGAAGATTCCCTGGAGAACGGAATGGCTACCCACTCCAGTATTCTGGTCTGGAGAATTCCATGGGGTTGCAAAGATTCGGACACAACTGAGTGACTTTCACCTTCACTTTATCTTCTGTATCCATCCTAATGCTTTTTCAGATAAAGAATACAATTAAAAACTCCATTTTCTTCCCGGTGCCCTAAGCAAGTACCAAAATTTCCCTGAGGTATGTTTTCTAATAGCTGCAATTTCACTGGTAGTCACTAGGAAAACAGAGGGTCAGTAAAATGGTGTACAAAAGTAGCAGCTTCTGGATCACATAAGATCTGGCTCAAATTCTAATGCTTTCTTTAGCCTGGCTTAAATTTACTTATTTTTTCAAGCTTCAGTTACTACATGTATAAAACTGGAATGGCAACACATACCCCCAGTATCATAAGGATAAAATGTGATCCTACACGCAAAATTCCTCTTCTCTCTAGAAGGACAAAAACTATTGGTCCCTTTTTCTCATTTCTGACATGAGAAAAAGTGTATGTAGGGTCTAATACGTTGAATCTGTTTTCATATGTCTGTTGGATGTGTTGTATATAAGATACTTTTACTCCCATCTCCTCGTTTTTTACTTTCCATCCTAATTTTAATATTCCTTGGATGTGATGTGTGTTTTCAGAATGTTAATTGAATAAGTATACAAAATTAGTGTTCTGGTGAAATAAAGTACATTCTTTTAGATCTATAAAATGTAATTTATATATCTCTCATATTATTGATAACTAAATTTTCTTTTCTGCATATCATTCCTAGATGATTAATCTTTACTAGTATGATGTCTTTATTATTAATGACTATCTTTTAAGCCCAGTTTAATATCTATATAACAGATATTTCCCTTGAAATCAATCACAAACTCAA
The DNA here is from genome assembly GCF_963930625.1 of Muntiacus reevesi. Classification (NCBI taxonomy): domain Eukaryota; kingdom Metazoa; phylum Chordata; class Mammalia; order Artiodactyla; family Cervidae; genus Muntiacus; species Muntiacus reevesi. The sequence continues at coordinate 206,291,525 of NC_089251.1, forward strand.
AGTTTTGTTTTAGGCCCATTGTTTCAGTAATTTCAGTTTTTTGATAATACATAAGTTACTTTTATATATATTTTTAACTGAAGTATAGTTGTGTGGACAGTGTTTAATGATAGAAGAAAACAATAAAAAGGGGAAAGACTAGAGAACTCTCCAGGAAAATTGGAAACATCAAAGGAGGATTCTGCTCAAAGATAAACACAATAAAGGATAAAAATGGTAGAGACCTAGTAGATGCTAAAGAGATCAAGAACAGGTGGAAGAACTGCATAAAAAAGATCTTAATGAACCAAATTGCTACAATGGTGTGGCTAGTCACCCAGAGCCAGACATTCTGGAGTGCAAAGTTGGCCTTAAGAAACACTGCTGTTAATAAAACTAGTGGATGTGATGAAATTCCAACAGAACTACTCAAATTGCTAAAGGAGGATGCCATCAAGGTTTTCCTTTCATTATGTCAACAAATCTGGAAGACTCAGCAGTAACCACAGGCCTCATCCCAATTTCCAAGAAGGGTAGTACTAAAGAATATGTTAACCATTGGACAATTGCACTCATCTCCCATGCTAGTAAGGTCATGTTTAAAATCTTGCATTCTATGCTTTAGCATTATATGAATCAAGAACTTCCAGATGTCCAAGCTGGGTTTAGAAAAGGAAGAGGAACTAGAGATTAAATTGTCAACATTCACTGGATTATAGAAAAAACAAGAGAATTTCAGAAAAACATCTATCTCTGTTTCATTGACTATACTAAAGCCTTTGACTGTGTGGATCATAACAAACTGTGGAAAGCTCTTAGAGAGGTGGGAATACCAGACCATCTTACCTGTTTCCCGAGAAATTTGTATGCAGGTCAAGAAACAACAGTTAGAACCCTATTTGGAACAACTGATTAGTTCAAGATCAAGAAAGGAGTATGTCAGGGCTGTCTGCTGTCACCCTGTTTGTTTAACCTGTATACTGAGCACATCGTGAGCACACTCAGCACTCATCCAGGCTGGATGAGTTACTCTAAGAGGAATCGAGATAGGTGGGAGAAACATCAACAACCTCAGATATGAGGATGATACTACTTTAATGGCATAAAGTGAAGAGGAACTAAAGAGCCTCTTGATGAGGGTGAAGGAAGAGAGTGACAGAGCTGGCTTAGGACTAAATATTAAAAAAAAACAAAAAAAAAACAAAAAAAAAACAAAAAAAAAACTAATATCATGGCATCAGGCTCCATCACTGCATGGCAAATAGAAGGGGAAAAGGTGAAAGCAGTGACAGATTTTCTCTTCTTGGGCTCCAAAAGCACTGAGGATGGTGACTGCAGTCATGAAATGAGAAGACGATTACTTCTTGGCAGGAAAGTGAGGACAAACATAGACAGTGTGTTGAAAAGCAGAGACATCACTTTGCCGGTATAGTCAAAGCTATGGTCTCCACAGTGGTCACATATGGTTGTGAAAGCTGGACCATAAAGAAGGCAGAACACCAGAGAATTGATGCCTTCAAACTGTGGTGCTGGAGAAGACACCTGAAAGTACTTTGGACATCCAGGAGACCAAATCACTCAATCTTAAGGGAGATCAACCCTGAATATTCACTGGAAGGACTGATGCTGAAGTTGAAGCTCCAGTATTTCGGTCATCTGATAATAACAGATGACTCATTGAAAAGCCCCTGATGCTGGGAAAGATCAAGGTCAGAAGGAGAAGAGGGTGTCAGAGGATCAGATGATTGGACAGCATCATCAATGCAATGAACATAAACTTGGGCCAACTCCGGGAGATGGTGAGAGATAGGGAGGCTTGGCATGCTGCAGTCCGTGGGGTCGCAAAGAGTTGGACACAACTGCGCAACTGAACAACTACAATAGCTATATAACACTATATAAATTACAAGTGTACAATATTTTTAGAGGTTATATTGCATTTATAGCTATTATAAAATGTTTACTATATTCCCTGTGCTGTACAACATAACTTTATAGCTTATTTCGTAATTCACTTAAGAGTTTAGAGCCATGTGTCACGTGGTATGCAGTCACATCGTCTGCATATTGTGCCGACAAGAAGTAAACGAATAAAATACCTGCACCTCATTTTCTTCTAAGCATAGTGAAAGGAAGTGTATCAAATTGAGCTGAGCAAAATAACAGAAGTTTGCACCTTTCTCATTTTCAAGGTTTTGCTCTGCCTCTTCAAAATGCAAGACTGTCTTCTACTCCATTCAAATTATATTAAATGCAGAATGATTCAAATAGTGCCAGCTGCCAATTTAAATTTCAGATGGAAACCTGCTCCTTTGCTGACTCTTCCTCCATTCCCTCTCTTCCACCCACTTTTTTTTTTCTACTTCTTTTTTCAATTTATTTTAAAGCTTCTTGATAAGTATTTCTCCTGGGAGACTCTGATCTAAGTGAGCAGTACCTTTCAGTCAAAAATTACTTCCATATTTTTCCCGGCATAGTAGCAATATTTTATAGTTGCCTATCACTACTTACAGACCAAGCTCAGAAAACTTCAGATTACGTTAAAAAATGAGTACTTCATTCTCTAATTGAATTGCTCAGAAAAGGGGAAATCCCTTTTCTCTTATTTTTCCCAGTCTAAGATTAAGAATTTTAAAAAAACTGAGGCTTGGAAGAAAACATATATGATCCATGCAGGTGGGCTTGGCGTGAGTTACTAGGAACTGTGCCTTTCCTGCCTCTGCGTGGGTCTTATCTAAATACTGTGCCCTATTGTTACCTGAGGTGATCAGAAGGGACTGTCAGTTGCTGAGGAATTGAGATATGATCCAGGGAATGAGGTGATTTCACTGTAAATTCTGTTTTCTATCAGGATTTGAAAGGCAGCATGCACAGCTGTGTTATAAAGCCCTGAGAACCTGAGCCGAGCTTGTGAGACAGGCTGGGACCTGGGACCTCAGATCCTTTGCGGCAAGGCTTGAGCCTGGACAACTCCTTGAATGGCAAGGAAACTGTAAGGGACTGAAAATAACTACAGGCATGTGCAGCTGGGCAAATTATGGTCAATGAGATACAAAAAGATCAAAAAACCTAAGCCGCAACTTCTGAAGAACCCAGAGCAGAAACAAGTTGTCAGGAACAAAAGCAGAGTACATGTGTGCATGCCCCCTGCACACAGCCCCCAAGGGGCTGGGCAGACTGTCTAAGCAACCCCTCTAAACCCTACAGGCTATTCTACATCCCTACTCCAACCCCACAGAAGGAACCAGCTCGCCCCTGTTCTGCAGTGAGCAAGGGAAACTGTTAACTTGCTTTCTGCTTCCCTCTGCAGTGGCAAGAGCCCCAGTCAATCCTTGCCTGGATTTCGGGTTTGGCCACTTATCAATTTCTATTGATTAGGGAAGGCCAAAAGCCCTGATCAGTAACAGATGGACTTATGAATAGCCACAATGCAATGAAACTTAGAAGAGAGAGATTGTCCAATCTTTAAGTGAACTCTAAACTTGAACTCTCCATTTCTCTCTTCCATTTATCTTTCAATAAAAACTTAAAAAACAATTCAAGTAAAACATATAGACAGAAAAGCAAATAGATCCTTATTTTGTCCTATTAGGTGAATTTTCACAAAACAAGCACATATATCCATGTCACTACCTCTCAGAGCAAGAAACAGGAAATTTTCAGAAATCTGGTGGTCTCTTCATGCCTACTTCTGGTCCCCTTCACCCTCCTCAAGGCTAATAGCCTTCCTACCATGCAGCCTTCCACCACGTAGCATTGCTTGTTCTTGACTTTGACATAAAAGCAATCACATAGTGTGCCTGAGAATCTTCATTCTCAATATGAATGAAACTGACTTTTGTTCTGTCACTTCTTTTCCTCCTTGTCTTCCTCCTCCTCCATCTCCTACTTAAAAGATTTATTTTGGAACAAATTTAGGTTTACAGAAAAATTATAAAAATTGTACAGATTTCCTATGTAACACCTACCAAGATCTCATAATGCTAATAATATTTTTTTATACATTTGTCAAAACTAAGAAAGTAACATCAGTACATTATTTTAACTAAACTTCAGATGCAATTCATATTTCACTGTTTTTACACTAATGATTCTTCTTCCCATTCTAGGATCCCATCCAGAATACCACCTTTTGTTCAGTCATCACATGTATTGCCACTGGTCTATGATGATTTCTTAGTCTTACCTTGCTTTTCAAGACTTTGGCACATTGAAGAATACTGGTCAGATATTTTGTAGCCAGTTTGTCCATTTGGGTTTGTCTGGTGTTTTTCTTGTGATTAGACTTTAGGCCATGGGTTTGTGCGTGTGTGCTAAATCATTTCAGTTATGTGAAGCTCTTTGTGACCCTATGGACTGTAGCCCAGCAGGCTCTTCTGTCCATGGGATTCTCTAGGCAAGAATACTGGAGTGGGTTGCCATACCCTCCTCCAGGGGATCTTCCTGACACAGGGATCAAACCATGCTTCTCATGTGTCCTGCATTGGCAGGTGGGTTCTCTACTACTAGCGCTACCTGGGACACCCGCATGGGTTTGAGGAGGAAGCATATCCTAAAGGTGACCTGCTTCTTTCTTCCCATTGTATCAGAGACTACATGATACCAATATGACTAGTGATACCAATATACCAGTGATGTTAACCTTGATCACTTTGACTACAGTAGTAGCTACTTGGTTTGCCCACTATAAAAACACTACCCCCCACTTTTTTAATATTCTTTGGGTGTGAATCACTAATCTAGGCCCCACTCAAGGAAGAGTGAGCTGTGGGAATCACATTCTGCTTCCTGGAGGAGATAGTACCCATGCTGTTGCTTGGAATCCTCTTGTAAGGGTGATTTATCACTTTCTCCCCATCTATTTACTAATTAACTTTTCCTTATATCAATATGAACTCAGGTCTATTTATTTTAGACTTGGATTGTAATCTAGTGTGATATTACTAATTTTGTTGCTCAAATGGTTCCAGTTTTTGTCTTGGGAACCCAGTTTAGGTTGGTTCCTATTCTTTGCATATTTATGCATGTGTTTCTTGACTGCTCTCTTATTTTCTGGCATGAGTATCCATTTAAATTTTAAAAGACTTAAAAATACTTAATTTAAATATTTTTAAATTAAATATTTCAATATTACCCAGGAATGATGACACCAATCTTAAAAATAGATTTGAGGCTCAGAATAGTTTAGTAGCTTTTCCAAGATTACCAGGAAGTAAATAATAGAACTAATATTTAAACCCAGAAACTCTGATGCTCAGGGCCCTATGTTCTTGGCAATATACCACCCACCAGCCTAACAAGATAATTTGTCCTAAGGAGAGGCCACGACCCATGTAAGAATGTCACCACTAGACATCAGCTAGTGGGCTCAAAAATGGCTCTCTCACCTTGGAACCCCTGGGAAAAGAATGGGGGCTATCGTGTCCCTGGTGGTTCATTAATCATGAAAGTTAAAATTGATTAAAGAACTGGGGTTCAGCTCTGGGGTCTGTTGTTAGTTTTCTGTTGTTGTTCTTGGTGCCATGCTAGGGTCACAGCAAACTAATATTAACTGGCATTTTGTTTCTCATTCTGTTTTATGATTTTAGGTATTGGGATTATTTAGCTTAAAATTAAACTTTCTTAAAACTCAATGCTCAAAAAACCAAGCTCAAGGCATCTGGTCCCATCACTTCATGGCAAATAAATGGGAGAAAAAGTGGAAACAGTGACAGATTTTATTTTCTTGGGCTCCAAAATCACTGCAGATGGTGACTGTAGCCATGAAATTAAGAAATGCTTGCTCCTTGGATAAAAAGCTATGACAAACCTAGACAGTATATTGAAAAGCAGACCTTTGCCAACAAAGGCCCATAAATTTAAAGCTATGATTTTTCCAGCAGCCATATTCATGTGAACATGTAAGAGTTGGACCCACAAAGAAGGCTGAGTGCTGAAGAACTGATACTTCTGAACTGTGGCACTGGTGAAGACTCCTGAGAGTCTCTTGGATTGCAAGGAGATCAAGCCAGTCAATCCTAAAGGAAATTAACCCTGAATATTCATTGGAAGGACTGATGTTAAAGCTGAAGCTCCAATATTTTGACTGCCTGATGTGAAGAGCAGACTTATTGGGAAAGACACTGATGCTGAGAAAGATTGAGAGCAAGAGAAGAGGAGAGCAACAGAGGAGGAGATGGATGGGTGACATCACTGACTCAATGGACTTGAGTTTGAGCACTCTGGGAGACAGTGAAGGACAGGGAAGCTTGGCATGCTGTAGTCCATGGGGTCGCAAAGAGTTGGACACAATTAAGTGACTGAATAAGAGGAAAAAATTATATGTATCTCTTCAAATAGGCTCCTATGATCAAACCAACTAAAGCCTTTGCTTATTTCTGCCACCACTACAGCTTCTAGTCAAGATAAGGGTTATTAACTTTCAGAAAGTAACCTCCCAGGATCTCTGGTCCATCATTTACACATTGAAAAAGATATTGCCTTTAGCTGGCCTAAGAATTCCAACTCAAGTCAGCTTGGCCCAATTGCTGGATTATAAGTAGTCATAAGGAAATCTATCCCTTGCATATAGGGAACAGGCATTTATGTTTATAAGAGTCAAAAGTATTTTTTCTAAATCTGAATGGTAAATTGCTCATATCGGGGTATGTATGTAAAATGTCTGCAGTGGGCATATAATGACTAGTACACTTGCATTGTGGCCCACAGTAGGTCTTCCCAAAATGTGCCTCAATGGTGTAATGACTCTTTTGATTTGAATAAAGTTACTTAAGAAACAATGCAAGAAGGATGCTTTGATTCTCCTCTCTGTCCTTCTGAAAGTGGAAAATAAATCTCTCATATGAAAAGTACACTCACTGCCTGCATCTGGATGCAGCAGTACAACTTTATCACCAGAGATAGGAAATTCTGGGCCAAGAAACCTATATAAACAATCCTTGGTATTTCTTTAATTTACTACCCAAATCCCAAACTCTATCTAGACCCCTCACTAACTAAGCATCCAAAGCCTAAGTTTCTTTGTCCTGTCAGTTCCAAACTTACTGTTTCTTTGTCTAAAAAGTATAAAAAGTGATATGCTTTGGCCATTTCTTAGGTTCCATTTTTATAAGACCTCCATGCATAGGAATTAAAATTCGTTTCTTTTTCTCTTGTTATTAGTCCAGCCACAAGAACTCAAGAGGAATAAAGGAGGAAATTTTCCCCTCCACAACACTTGCAAATTTAGAACTTAAATTAACACAAGGACAAAGATCTTCTATCACATTTAGACTACAGTTCATTATCGTACTCTCAGTGGTTCACTCTGAAATCTAGAGAGCTTTTCTTGGCTGTCCAGTGGTTAAGACTCCATGCTTCTACTGCAGGTGGTGTGGGTTTAATCCCTGGTTGGGGAGTTAGGATTTCACATGCTATGGAATGTGGGGGAAAAAAACAAGAAATCCGGATAAAGGCTTATTACCCCAGGGAAGAAAAACTATATATTAATAATCATAAATTCAATTTTTATTAAACCCATAAACACTGAAACAACTTTTGAGAAATAAATTAAAAAGACATTTTCAAATCAGGACCAGGCAAGTAAAAGATACATTAATTGAGTGGTATACACCATCCTCTGACAGCATCACAGGAATAAAGATATTAATGAATGGTCTACATGACTCCAGATTATTAATAGCGATCTATGCCTCAAGCAATGTACTTAAGACTTGCACTATCATTTTTTGACATGTAATTAATCCATTTCATCATTCTGAAGCCAAATAATGTTTAATGATGCCAATAAAAAGGTAATTAAAAACTGTAATTTGGACTTGGAACTGAGAATGTGTTTATAAATGTAGTCCAGGAGAGTGTGGATTGCTTTATATGTCCTATTATGAAATATTTTCCTCCCATTTCTCACCCAATGACATGGAATTACTGGGAAAAGGGAGTTGGCACCTGAGATTATAATCATTTGTTTGAGTGTTGAATAATCTTTTGTCTAGTTAAAGTGAAAATGAAAATCGCTCAGTTGTGTCTGACTCTTTGCGACCCCATGGACTATTGCCCTCCAGGCTCCTCTGGCCATGGGATCCTCCAGGCAAAAATACTGGAGTAGGTAGCCATGCCTTCCTCTAGGGGATCTTCTCAACCCAGGGATCAAACCCATGTCTCCTGCATTGGCAGGTGTGTTCTTTACCACTAACGGCACCTGAAAACCCTACAGAGTCACACAGGACACGCTTAATTCTTCCAGCAATGATTTGTGACGTCAAGTGTTAAAGATGTTACCTATCATGAAATCTTATTAGAGACCCAGGTCCTAGGGTTTTTATTGGGGGCTGGTCAATAGGCACCATCTACATAGCATCCCCACACATTCCAGGCACCCAGAAAGAAAGCAGTGCTCAACATAAAACATATTGTTTGCATAAACAATCTAAGTGCAGTGAGCTGCTCTTACCAGGAAATAGGCACTTTAAAATCTACGTTTCAAGGTGCTGAACAAAGGTTACCCTTGTAAGCAGACACAGGCCTGCTAGGAACTCTTTTTCTACACGATGATGTTAACTGTTTCCCTTGGGGAACATCTGCTTTTGTATATAGATGACAACTCTAAAGAGAAACGTGGAAGATTCCTAATTCATTGGACCGTGTATAACTTTTCAAGGTGGGCACACTTCAGAGTGGCCCCTTACTGATGAGTCATCTCATCATCTCTGTCATCAACCACTCTCTGTGCTAGTTGCTAATGTGAATCAAGTCCAAATAGTTCTGCATAAATTGTACTCTCATAAGCAGCATCCTAAAGATTTGATTGATCTATTTATTTAAATTTCATAACCATAGCTCTTCTTTCATAGTATATAATGAAAACAAAGTGTAAACTGAGATTAAATCTCAAGTACCAATAAATGCAAGATTGCCAAAAATGCAGAGAAATAGCCTTTATCAATTTAAACTTGTCCATTTATTTCACTGTCATTTAAATCTCATTAAAAAGTCAACAGAAGCAGGATGAATGGGAGACCTGACTGGGTATCATCAAATATTACTTGAAAGTGAAACTATTAATTCAGTGATACAGTATTTAGGTAGCCAGAGTTTAGTATTTTATCAGAGGAATAGTTTTCTAGTTATAATACTGAATTATAATACCAAACAAACCCTTTTGTATGTTACAGTAAATATGCCTGATATCTAGGTACATTTGAATGTTGTAGCAAGTTTCTAATGTTTTCCTCCACTTGACTGCTAACAGTCATTTTTTATTTCCCACTGACCATATTCACTGGTCATTAACCTAAACTGTGATGTCGTTGACTTCTCTTCAATAAAGACAGGTAGTAGGCATGTTCAAGAGAGTTGAGGACCTGGGGTATTTCTTGCATAAGATATTGAAATAGATACTGTGGTTTTCAACCCCTTTCGCTCAGAGCAACACTATCAAACAGACTCTCACTTGGAAGTCCAAGTAAAAAGTAAAAAAAGAGAGAAGTTGAAGAACAAAAAATAGGGAGGCCCAAGGCTGTATTTCTTTCCTTTCTTCATTTTCTTCTCCCAGCATAGGTGACAATGTCAGCCTTCTAGAAAATAATTGGAGCACTACTGACTCTATTTGGGGTCTAGCATTTGTTTGTTAATATACAAAGGTGGTAATTTGGTCATTGTCAGAGAGTTAGTTCAGAAGACAAACCAGATTTTAGTTGCCCTGACTCCAAAACCAAAGAATGCTCAAACTACTGCACAGTTGTACTCATCTCACATGCTAGTAAAGTAATGCTCAAAATTCTCCAAGCCAGGCTTCAACAACATGTGAATTGTGAATTTCTAGATGTTCAAGCTGGTTTTATTTATTTTTAATATAAATTTATTTATTTTAGTTGGAGGCTAATTATTTTACAATAGAAAAAGCAGAAGAACCAGAGATTAAATTGCCAGCACCTGTTGGATCAATGAAAAAGCAAGAGAGTTCCAGAAAAAATATTTATTTCTGCTTTATTGACTATGCTAAAGCCTTTGACTGTGTGGATCACAACAAACAGTGGAAAATTCTGAAAGAGATGGGAATACCAGACCACCTGACCTGCCTCTTGAGAAATCTGTATGCAGGTCAGGAAGCAACAGTTAGAACTGGACATGGAACAACAAACTGGTTCCAAATAGGAAAAGGAGTACACCAAGGCTGTATATTGTCACCCTGCTTATTTAACTTATATGTAGAGTACATCATGAGAAACACTGGGCTGGAAGAAGCACAAGCTGGAATCAAGATTGCTGGGAGAAATATCAATAACTCAGATATGCAGATGATACTACCCTTATGGCAGGCAGAAAGTGAAGAAGAACCTAAGAGCCTCTTGAGGAAAGTGAAAGAGGAGAGTGAAAAAGTTGGCTTGAGGTTCAATATTCAAAAAACTAAGATCATGGCATCTGGTCCCACCACTTCATGGCAAATAGATGGGGAAACAGTGAAAACAGTGACAGACTTTATTTTCTTGGGCTCCAAAATCACTGTAGATGGTGACTGCAGCCATGAAATTAAAAGATGCTTGATCCTTGGAGGAAAAGTTATGATAAACCTAGACAGCATGTTAAAAAGCAGAGACATTACTTTGCCAAAAAAAGGTTCATTTAGTCAAGTCTATAGTTTTTCCAGTAGTCATGTACGGATGTGAGGGTTGGGCTTGAAAGCTGAGCACCGAAGAATTGGTGTTTTTGAACTGTGGTGTTGGAGAAGACTCTTGAGAGTCCCTTGGACTGCAAGAAGACCTAACCAGTCCATCCTAAAGGAAATCCGTCCTGAATATTCATTGGAAGGACTGATGTTGAAGCTGAAACTCCAATACTTTGGCTATCTGATGGGACGAACTGTCTCATTTGAAAAGACCCTGATGCTGGGAAAGATAGAAAGCAGAAGGAGAAGGGGATAACAGAGGATGAGGTGGTTGGATGGCATCACCAACTCAATGGACATGAGTTTAAGTAAACTCCAGGAGTTGGTGATGGAACGGGAGGCCCGGCGTGCTGCACTCCATGGGGTCTCAAAGAGTCTGACACGACTGAGCAACTGAACTGAACTGAACTGAACTGACTCCAAAACAAAATACAATATTGGGCTTCATTGTTTCTTTTTTTATTTTGTTTAGTTTTGGCTGCACCAAGCTGCATGTAGGATCTTAGTTCCCTGACCAGGGATTGAACCCATGACCCATGCAGTGGAAGTGTAGAGTTCCAACCACTGGATTGCCAGGAAAGTCCTTGGACTTCACTGTTTCTGAGGTGGTTTGGAGAACTCCAGTTTCTCCACTCAGAGTCGTCGTAAAGGATTCCCAGAGAGGTTACATTACACACATAACACTCCTTTGTACAGAAACAGACTCATAGAGAAACAACTTGCAGTAACCAGCGGGGAAGAGTAGGGGAGGGATAGTTAGGAGTTTGGGATGGACATGTATACACTGCTATATTTAAAGAAACAAAAGGAAAAAAGACTCCTTTGCTTGCTTTCTTATGTGACCTCACTCTTGAGTTTAGATTGCTTTATTTCCAGGACATGAATTTGCTACTGTACCAAAGCAGCTTTCATGCCTTTTCATATTAATTTTTGTTCTTAAATATATTTTTTCTCCCCTCCTTACCTCACCTTATATTCTGCATTCATGCTTATGTCTTTTGTCTATAAATTTCAATCGCCAGCGTCATGTGAGAATCAGCAAGTTTCTCTCACAATATAAATTAATACTCATAAAATGATGTAAGGAGAAAATAGACCGCCTGTTATCTATACCTTTGTCTGATATATGCCACAGTAAATAACCTAATTAAACAAACATAACACAGAAATTAGATGTTTGTTTCTATACATCTTTGAAGAAGTAACCATTTTCCTTTCTGTGCTATTTATTATCTCTTCAATTTGCAAAAGCTGAGTAATCAGGAATTCCACACCACGGCTTTAATTGCAAGCATATAGACTAACTGCTGATGTGGGATATTCTGCTGCCGCTGAGCTTTTTAAAAGTGAAAACTTTTTCTTTTCTTCTCATTCTCTTCTTTTTAGTAACTAAGGTGGCCTATACAATCATACCATGCCCTTGTCAACACAGGATTGCTTTCCAATATGTAAAGTTGCTTTTAATAGTCCAATTACTCGACAGACAACAAAGAAGATGACAACGATAATAAGCTTAATAATAGGTAAAGTTGGTGACTTGCATACCATGTGCTACACTTGAAGTGGACATGAGTTTGAGCAAGCTCCAGGAGATGGTGAAGGACAGGGAAGCCTATCATGCTGCAGTCCATAGGGTTGCAAAGAGTTGGACACAAGTTAGTGACTGAACCGCAAAAATCAGGAAGATTGAAACTGGATGGCTTCTTTTTCCTGGGTCTCCCTCACTTTCCCTGTCTCACCTACTCCCAAGTTCTACAAATTTTATCTCCCAAATCTTCTCACACTTTGAGATACCTATGATGCACTGAGGATCTTGTTAGAAGGCATATTTTGAATCCACAGATCTGGAATACGTCCAGAGATTCTGAATTTAGTCACAAGCTTCTAGGTGATGCCATGCTGCTGACCAAGCAATCTTACTTTGAGAAACAAGGTTCTCAGCAGGTCTAACACTGACCTTCTCCCCTCCATCTATGGTGACTGTCTTGACTACATGAGAGGAACTGAGGACTTTCATCTGTGGATGAGTTCACGACACTAAATCCCAGCATACAAATGCTTTGTCATTTTGCTCAGTAAAAAATGGCCATACTCCTCCTTGTCCTCCCTCCATTTAACCTTTGTAAAGCTCTAGTTAGGCAAAAATGTATTTCTCTGTTATTCTAGCAAGAGAGTGTAGACTTCCAGGTCTTTCCTTTCGGGTAGAGAATCATGAATGTTTATGAGTTTCTCAGACAAAGTATTCTCAAGTATCTATACCTGGCTCTTAACCCAGATAGATAGTCTAATGTTATCTAATATCTGTCTAATGATAGATATTCTAATAGATATTCTAACCTAGTAAAAATTCTGTTTTCAGAAAATCTCTGAGGGCTTTTAGACAAGAGCATGGTGAAATCTGTATTACCAGCTGGTCAATTTTCAGTGACCCTTGAATCGCCTACAGCTAATTTTCTAAACATATAATGGTGAATTCCTTCTGACCCCCACAGTTTATCTTCCTAGCCCATGGTGCTTACTTAGTCCACTTTTTTATCCTGAGGGAGGACCCTGCCTGTTAATACTTTGTTAATGGAACAAAATGCACAGGTCCATGGCAGTCTGTAGAGAGATACCAGTAAAAAAAGATTAAAGAGCCAAGGGGGTGGGAAAAAAAAATGCTATGAAAAACACTCAACTCTTTTAAGAAGTCAAGAAAATGCAAATGAAAATATTTTTGTCTTTACCAAGAAGGTTTCTGATAAAAGAATAATATTCGGTATTGTTGATGATATGAGCAACATTATATATACTTGGTATTTAAACTAATATAAGAGAATTTGGTTTGCCTTGGAAACAAACAGAGATCATTTGGTCATTTTTTAAACTGCACCCAAGAACTGCATTTCAGACCCTTTTGTTGACTATGAGGGCTACTCTATTTCTTCTAAGGGATTCTTGCCCACAGTAGTAGATATAATGATCATCTGAATTAAATTCACCCATTACAGTCCATTTTAGCTCACTGATTCTTAAAATGTTGATGTTCACACTTGCCATCTCCTGTTTGACCACTTCTGATTTACCTTGATTCACGGACCTAACATTCCAGGTCCCTATGGAATATTGCTCTTTAAGGCATGGACTTCACTCCCATCACCAGTCACATCCCCAACTAGGCGTTGCTTTCACTTTGGCTATTGTTTCCTCATTCTTTCTGGAGTTATTTCTCACTCTTCTCCAGTAGTATCATGGCAAATAGATGGGGAAACAATGGAAACAGTGACAGACTTCATTTTGGGGGGCTCCAAAATCACTGCAGATGGTGACTGCAGCCATGAAATTAAAAGACGCCTGCTCCTTGGAAGAAAAGCTATGACCAACCTAGATAGCACATTAAAAAGCAGAGACATTACTTTGCTAACAAAGGTCTGTCTAGTCAAAGCTGTGGTTTTTCCAGTGGTCATGTATGGATGTGAGAGTTGGACTGTAAAGAAAGCTGAGCGCCAAAGAAGGGATGCTTTTGAACTGTGGTGTTGGAGAAGACTCTTGAGAGTCCTTTGGACTGCAAGGAGATCCAACCAGTCCATCCTAAAGGAGATCAGTCCTGGGTGTTCATTGGAAGGACTGATGCTGAGGCTGAAGCTCCGTAATGGTTTGGCCACCTGATGGGAAGAACTGACTCATTTGAAAAAGACCCTGATGCTGGGAAAGATTGAAGGCAGGAAGAGAGGGAACGACAGAGGATGAGATGGTTGGATGGCATCACTGATTCTATAGACATGAGTTTGAGCAAGCTCCAGGAGTTGGTGATGGACAGAGTAGCCTGGTGAGCTACAGTCCATGGGGTTGCAAGGAGTCGGACATGACTGAGTGACTGAACTGAACTAAACTGAAGAGAATTTGGAAATCTATATTAAATGCATTTGAAATGTTCATGCCCATTTCCACACTCATCAGTTTAACCACTGAGAATTTATCTTAAAGAACTTTTTAGGCAAATGTGCAAATGTAATGTATGTGCATTGCTGTTGTTTAGTCAAGAAGTTGTGTCTGACTCTTTTGTGACCTCATGGACTGTAGCCTGCCAAGCTCCTCTGTCCATGGGATTTCCCAGGCAAGAATACTGGAAGGGATTGCCATTTCTTCTCCAGGGGATCTTCCTGACCCAGAGATGGAACCTGTGTCTTCTGCATTGGCAGGTGGCTAAGCAATAATATAGTACATATAAATAATAGAATACTAGCACACCATTGAAATATATGAGATATATATATATATATATATATATATATATATATATATATATATATATACATGTAGAAAACATATATGGAAGACTTTCAACTAAATGTCAATAGTACTTATATTTGAGTGTTGAGTTTATTTTTACTTTTTTCTTTTCTGTATTTTATAATTTTTCTCTCAATGAACATTGGCAAATGTGTAATTTCAAAATAAATAAATAAAGAGGCCAGTGTTGAGATAACAAATTAGCAATTTTTTTCTTTGCATTAACAATTTGAAGCTCAGTTCCAGTAACCCACAGTTGAGGGTACTTCAGACTATTTTCTGCAGGTGGTGACATGATAATATGTGTTATTAGAAAAAGTAATTTCCAGTTATTGTATTGGAATTCAGTAATTACTTTTTCAATAAAGAAAGTGAAAAGTATTAAAAGCCAAAATGTGAAATAAATTAGCTTTATATCCTACACTCAATTAAACTATCATAGCAAGAAGGTAATGAATTAAGATAATTTGAGGATAGGAATAAGGCTTAACAAAGCAGAGACTTAACACTCTCTTAAAATCCATTAAGATCCTCCAAAAGGAGATCACAGCAAAGCAGGTAGCCTACAAGATAGTTCAGAAAAAATGCAGTCCGCATACTAAATAGGGAGAGAATTCGCAGCCTCAGAAGTCTCAGAGGCTCATGCACAAAGGAGCTCAAGCAGGCAAACGGTGATGAGGTGACAGTGGTCCAAAACGTAAAGCTGAGTTTGCCCCGGCTTCACTACTTTAGAGAACACGAAGGCAGTCCCATTCCCCAGACATGCGTTTTCCCAAGGAATTCATATCATATTTGAGCAGCCAGTGATATGTGAGGATTTAATTTATTACAAAAGTGAAAGTGTTATTTGCTCAGTTATGTCCTACTCTCTTTGACAGCATGGACTGTAGCCCGCCAGTCTCGTCTGTCCATGGAATTCTCCAGGCAAGACTACTGGAGTGGGTATCCACTCCTTTCTCCAGGGGATCTTCCTAACTCAGGGATCAAACCCAGGTTTCCGGCATTACAGGCAGATTCTTTACGGTCTGAGCCACCAGGGAAGGTCCAGTTTATTACAAAAGGAGTGCTCTAAAGTAGTAAAATCTTGTCACTCCCCTGCTAAAAACTCACCCCTGGCATCTCATTGCATTTGAAGTAAAAATAATAATAATAATAAAGATTCCTTCCTGATATCTCCAGGGCTCTAGAGGCTCCAGGTTTGCCTCTGTCTTCTTCACTCTCCATCAGTCGCAGAGCTTTCTCCCTGTTTCTAGAACAGGTCAAACTCATTCCTGCCCCTGTATCTTTGTGCTTGCAGTTCGCTCTATCAGGAACATTCTCCCTCTTGTTCTTTCCAGGGTTCATATGTCACCTCCTTAGAATTCTCCAACCATTAACAAACAAAAATAACTCCTACTCTCCCTTAGTCATTTTCTATCATATCATTTTTTTTTACCTCGAGTTAATTTCACAATGGTTGTGGTGATTTAGTCACTCAGTCATGTCAGACTCTTTGTGACTCCATGGACTGTAGCCCACCAGGCTCCTCTGTCCATGGACTTTCCAGGTAAGAATGCTGGAGTGGACTGCAATTTCTTTTTCCAGGGGAACTTCCCAACCTAGGGACCGAGCCAGGGATTCCTGTGTTACAGGCAGAGTCATGCATTGCAGGTGGCTTCTTTACTGACTGAGACACCAGGAAAGCCCCATTTTCACAGTACATATCATCCTCTGACACTGCTTTTCATCTGTAAGCCACATGAGAGAATAGGATGTATCCCCAATTCCTAGAACTCTGCCTGGCACATAGATGCTTCAATATACCGCTGAAAAAAAGTCCCAGCCACCACACAGTGGTCTGGAATGCTTCTTTTATGTGTTTAGAAGCATTGAGAGGAGCAGCTGTGAAAAGATAGACAGCACATGCATCTCAGCTTTCTGCAGAGTCCCAGCCAGAATTGACCCACAGGGCTTTCTTGACCAAAACAGCACCCTTCTGTTTGGTTCTTTTAATGTTTTATGGTTTCATTTCACTTTGATCTGAACTAAATTGCCAGTAACCAGAGGGCTGCTCAACACTGGTTTGCATCAATTTTCATACAATCAAACATCTGGAGGATTTCCCTGCCTGGGAATTACTATATTTTTCAACATACATTTGCAATGATTTTTTAAAATAAAATTTAGTTTTTTTCTTTTCATTTTCTAAACATGACGATACACTTCAAGATCACTTTAATTCTTTTCAAAATACACTCTGGCCTAGTTTCAACCTGCCTCGCCATCTGGGCAGGTTGCTCCTCCCTCTCTCACCTTGAGAATCACTAAAGCAGAGAAATGTTTCTCCAACCACTTTCCTTTTCCTGTTGAGAGTGCATAGACATTATCAAGAGTCCTTGAAAATGTGCTTCCTTTTAAAGATGTCTGAAGCACCAAACACAAGTTTGAGAATCATCAAGGTAAAAAATTAAATGAAGGAGGACTTGTATTTAAAATGCTAATATCTCTAAGAGAACAAAAGTTCCATCAGCCATTCATATTACAGTGATTCAACTTAGCTTATGTTCCCCCTAAAACGCAGGTGGGACTAGCAACTCTGTGAGAATGGAAGCTTTCCTAGAAAGAGAGACAGTGATTTCATACCAGGAATCTACCACTCTTGCTCTCCAAATAAGAGCACCTGTACAGGATATTAGCATAAAAAAAAGGAAGGAGGTAGGTAAAAGAAATGTGGACCTTTGTGTACTGAGACAAACTACCATTTTAAATCTTGGCCTAGAGTTCAAGAAAAGAAAATGAAATTACTTTCTTCTACCTTATTATTGCTGCCAGAATCTGGAATTTAGACCTAAATTCCCTGTAGTGGTTTATTGAATTTCTTTATAGTTTAAAGCAACTTTTATAGGTTAACATGGAAAAACTAGACCCCAAATCTAATGGTATTATAAAGCAAAATGCATTCTGAAGTTCTAATCCAGTCTAAGAAGTCTTTAACTCTGTAGACACTAATCTCCTAAGGGCAGGACTCCATTTAACTCATTGTTGAACTTTCTGAGCTTTATAAACTGCTTCTAGAGTAAATTCTCAGGGGACACTTCTGAGTACAAGTGTTGGGAATTGGGGACACAAATAATCCTAAATTGGGACACATGTTTCAGGTTTTCCAACTTAAGGAGCTGTTTGTGTGTGCTAAATTGCCTCAGTCATATTCAACTTTTTGCAACCCTATGGATGGTAACCCACCAGGTTTCTCTGTCCATGGGATTCTTTAGGCAAGAATTCTGGAGTGGGTTGCCATTCCCTCCTCCAGGGAATCTTGCCAACCCAGGGATCAAACCTGTGTCTCTTACATCTC
This sequence comes from Muntiacus reevesi, assembly GCF_963930625.1. Classification (NCBI taxonomy): domain Eukaryota; kingdom Metazoa; phylum Chordata; class Mammalia; order Artiodactyla; family Cervidae; genus Muntiacus; species Muntiacus reevesi. The sequence continues at coordinate 206,309,776 of NC_089251.1, forward strand.
CTGCATCGGCAGGTGGGTTCTTTACCACTAACTTCATCTGGGAAGCCCAAGGAGCTGTTCATGTCTGTGCAATTCTTGTGGTTCCAAGATAGGATCTAACATGCCCATTTCTCAGTGACTGTCCTGAGTTACACTGAACAGGCCCTTTCCATGGTGGAAAATGAAGGGTCATATAGGGCATCAGCCTCTCAATAGGGGACAGTAGGACTTAGGACAGAGGTGCCAGCAACAACTTATGTGATGAGGACGCCTACAATAATGAGCCAGTCATTCCTTGCCTCAGATCAGGCAGCAACTTGGTAAAAGAAACTTCAGGGCAAAGGAAAAAAAAAAAAAAAAAAAAATTTACCCTATTTTCTTCACACTGCCAATCGAGCCGCATGCTCTCTGCTTTTATGATTGCTTTAAAACCCATGGGGCACTCTTGGTAGCTCAGTGGTAAAAAATCTGCCTGCCAATGCAGGAGACATGAGTTCGATCCCTAGATCGGGAAGATCCCCTGGAGAAGGAAACGGCAATCCTTTCCAGTATTCTCGCCTGGGAAATCCCAGGGACAGAGGAAGAACTGGCAGGCTACAGTCCATGGGATCTTAAAAGAGTCAGACACAGCTAAGTGATTAAACAACATAAAACCCACAGCTCTCAAAAACCTGACGACATGCAAGAAGAGAGGTGTGGGCATAAAGTTCAGCTGTCTGTGTTCTTCAGTCATTCAGTGACCAGGCAGGAGATGAACCCCACTTTACCTAGAGCAGGGGTCCTCAACCTCCAGGATCTAATGCCTAATGAGATGAGGTGGAGCTGATTAATAATAATATAAAGTGAACAAAAAATGTAATGTGCTGGAAACATCCAGAAACCAGCCCCCTCCCCGTATGTGGAAAAATTGTCTTCCATGAAACTGGTCCCTGGTGCCAAAAATGTTGGGGACCACTGACCTAGAGGATCACCAGCTACAAGGTGACCAGATGCAAGGAAAAACAAATGAAGTCAAAATGCAGCATCCCGGGTGGAAAAAACTTGAAAAAATTTACTAAGTATCCCCTCCCTTCAAAAAATCACAGGCTTTTCTAGCTTTTTATGTGCATTGTAAAGGCAGAAAAGAATAATGTGAATATCCTCCTTTTACAGCTCAGTCTAATTTGGCATGCCATTATAATTTCTGGCTCAGTTAGCAAATGACTGGAAACACTGCTTTCTGCAATTTTCCCTACAGTATGACAGTTCTATAAGTTGTTCTACTGATGTACTTGAAACCAGTCCAAGATGGGAGTGACTATCATTCTTAATTTTTTTATGACCAAGGAGGTTTTATCACCAGGGAGTTCCTTTGTGGAATTACCTGATTGGCCACTTACATACTGTGATTATGGATTTGGGGAAAGAAAGATCTGACAAGTTTCAGGATTGAAGATGCTTAGAATTCTACCATTAAATATTAGCTCCTCTGGGTCGAAGTTGTACCTTCTAGAATAATATTGTTCCATCTGACTATGCTTGAGCAGGTTATAATAAGTAAATACTGCTGAAATCCTCACATGAAAAGAGTCAGGAGTCTCTTGAAGTGACTGGAGGGGAGGGAGATGGGAGGGCAGCTTTAAGAAGAGGTAGCAGAAGAAAATTTTTTAAAACTGGTTTACATTTCTGAAGATAGTTAAGACTAGTGATGGTGTTCAAGGGTAAACTTGAGTATATTACTGATACTTAAGCTCTTTAATCCCTGATAATTCTTTTCCGTAAAATGAGTTAGAACTTAGAAGATAGCAGAGGGAGTCGGCAAGGATAGGAAAGCAAGCTTAATTGGTACTATATTACCAGGTTGACTGTCACTGTAGGAACTTTCTGATCCCAGTGGGTCTTCTGAGAACCGTGGTCTAATATATTTCAGAATTTCCGCATCAGCTCCAGACCACCACTGATGACGGGTGTTCCCACAAGCATCATCTCCCTTGCTCTGAGGCGATGCAAGTGCAAGGGCAAGCTTCTGTCAGTCCACACTTGAAAGTAACTGATAGAAGTCTTTCCACAACTGGTCCCTACAGCAGGGACTGCAGTAACAAGGGGCTTGAGGGGTATTTTAACATAAGAAGAAATACCAAATGTGCATATTTAATGCTTACGTGTTTAACTATTTAATAACTGTTTCCTCTCTCCATAAAAATAAGTTTCATAAGAGCAGACAAATTATTTCAACTGACTCATTATACCTGTTCTCAGTCAATATTTGTTGAATTAATAAAAGAACAAAAATCATTGCCTTTGTATTTTAATGATGAATGTTTGGTGGGTGGATTTTAGTTCTGAAATATTTGTTTTGGTTGTCATTTTGATGTGCTTTATAATTGTTTTATAAATGAGTTCTTTTAAACACCTTCCCTTTTTTAATTAAGTCTGTTTTTACTTTTTTTCTTAGATGCAATTTTATACTTTCAATAACTGAATTAAGGGTCTTTTCAAATCTTGTTTACTTTCAGACGCTTTAACATAGCTTTTATGTTATAACATTAAATTTCTTTAAATCTATACTAAACTAGCTTTTAATTCTAGTGATTCTGTTCATGTATCCTTTTTGTTTCCAATCTGTGCTTTAATTTTCCTTGTAATGGAAATAGTTTATCTTTTTGAATTAACAGTTTATCAGTGTCATCTCATCCAATCATTATAAAGGCACTGACTGGTAGAAATGATAGGGGAGAACTACACTCCTTCCTCAGACTAGAAAGCTGAGGGGTATTGTCAAACTGAGGTTCACTGGTTCCCACTCTGTGTTCTTCCCACTCTACTGTGTGGAGTGCATTGTGTGAAATCACCGAAACAAGTTTATTTGAAATGACTGAAATTATTCTCATTTACTTTACAGATGCAGTTAACATAAAATGCTACTATAGTCACTACCCACTTAATTAAACTTACTTTTGCATAATCTGTTTACCATGGCGCTGAAGACTCTAACTCTGGAAATGTGACAATAAACTGAAAAGAGATGTTAATCTGGTCTTGATAGCAACTACACTCAATTGACCATTTGATTTCCATGTTCCTTCAGAAGTCAGTATAATTTTTATTTTTCTCCCTCACTCAAATGGATACCTTCAGATTCCATCAACTCAATATTTTAATTCTATGGACTATTCACTCTGACCAACTTTTTTTTTTGTAAGAATCAAATGAAAATATAAATATAAGCCAAATGTAAATATATATAACTATATACACACAGATATATATTTTGACCTTCATCTCTCCTCATCTACAAAACAAAAAAAGACTACTAGTAATGCTCATAGTTAGTATGAAAACTCCATGGAAAGTGTAGAACACATACACACACATATGCATGCGTGCATGCTAAGTTGCTTCAGATGTATCTGACTCTGTGACCTTATGGACTAGCCTGCCAGGCCCCTCTGTCCATAGGATTTTTTCAGGCAAGCATACTGGAGTGAGTTGTCATCTGCCTCTCCAACACAGACACAGACACACTGCACTGCAGGACACAGAAGCTCAGCTTCATGAGTTGACTTTGAAAAACGGAATGATTTGGGGTCACTTTATTTTGTTTCTTCAGTTACACCAGGGCAATGCCTATTTTGGGCTACTTTTAGTGGAATATTCTAAAAATAAGACAGGATGCATCTGTGAAAGGGATTTTAAAACAAAAAGTATCATAGGAAATTAAAGTGAAAGTGAAAGTGGCTCAGTCAAGTCTGACTCTTTGCAACCCCATGGATTGTCCATGGGATTCTCCAGGCCAGAATACTGGAGTGGGTAGCCTTTCCCTTCTCCATGGGATCTTCCCAACTCCGGGATCAAACCCAGGTCTCCCACATTGCAGGCAATTTCTTTACCAGCTGAGCCAAAAAGGAAGCCCATGAATACTGGAGTGGGTGGCCTATCCCTTGTCCAGCGAATCTTCCCAACCCATGAATTGAACAGGGATCTCCCGCATTGCAGGCAGATTCTTTACAAACAGCTATCAGGGAGTCCCGAGGAAATTAAACGTGCCTTGTAAAAACAATATCTAATATATATAGCACACATATATATTCTTATTAAGAAAGTGGCATGGGATTATGGAAGAGGCAGGTCAGGAGAGTAAATGTGGATGGCTCTCCCTGGACACTCATTCTTTTCTCGATTTCAGTAGGTTTCTAGTAGATTTCAGATTTCTTGGATCAGCTGGCTCTGTCAATCTGAGATAACTCAATGGATGATCAATCAGATGTCAGAGGCTGAGCCCTTGAGACTTAATCCTTCAAAACAAGATTAATTTCTCTATCAGAATTCTTCCATTATTATCTGTTTACCAGCTATGCCTACTTCCCTGTTTCTAGATATGTTGATTATCACAGTGATGGGATTCTCTCTACCCAGGTGCTTTTCCTAGCATGTCAAGCCCTGCTGGGCCCAGCATATCTCTCGATGGAAAAACAATATGAGCTTCTGTATCATCTGCTTTGAAATTGCTATCGATGAATCTTTTCATATGCCTGCACTATGTGTCACAAAGAGTGGGTTATATCTATGTCCCTTTGCACAAAAAAAATGAATAAATGAATAAATAAATATTAAATCATGAGTCTCACAATCTATGGATAATCACTTACTGACACTTTTAACAGTATTTTGAATTCAGCTGGAAATGTTCAAGTACTTGGAAATTCACAAACAACCTACCTCTGTTGAGCTTTTTCAATGGTCTATGTGGCAAATAGATAAACAGTGAGGTGACAGGAGATTTAGAAAAAACAGAATGTTTTGCCTCTAAACTGTCTGTGTAGAGAGGTTTCCCTGGTTAAATGGAAGGCTTTTGGCATTATGATGCCTTCTCTGTTATTTCTTGTTTATTCATATTTTTTCATTTTATTCAGCTACATTTTAACTACAAATATATAGCACATTGTGAGAATCTAAGAACTGAAATGTTCTTGACTTAGAAAGTCTAATAGCCATTATAAACGTATGCAAAATTTTCATTCACAATAACATCAAAATAAAAGTTTATTAAAATAATTTAATTAGGTAGTCTATTAATTTAAACTATCTTATGTCAATAACTTAACCAAGCAGTTCTGCAAACATTTGAGACATCCTATGTAAATACAATTTAACAAAAATTTCAATAATGCCCTTTGAAAGCAACTTTCTTGAGTAATGTAGAATCTAAATAAATTTATTTATAATGTAATGGTGTGTTACGGTAACAGTAGTTGAATACTGAAAATTTAATGGCAATTATAACTGGCTAAATTTTGTTTTAATGTATAAGCACAACATCTTTTAGTATATTTTAAATCCAAATTCTCTCCTGTACCCAAACGCTGGGGTCCCCAACCTCCAGGGTCCCTGAATATCTGATGATCTGAGGTGGAGCTGATGTAAAAAAATAGAAATAAAGGGGACAATAAATGTAATGCACTTGAATCACCCCAAAACCACCCTCTGCTCTATGGAACCTGGTGCCAAAACGGTTGGGGACCACTGCCCTAAGACATTAAAAAATGGTCCAACTTCTGAAATTAGATTGGTACTTGGGTTAGTGCTTATTTTGACTAACTAGTTTTTTATTGTTGTTTTTTTTAATTTTCCAAAGAACATACAGTTCACACATAAAAAAATTTCTGAGGAGGGAAAAATAAAGTATAATTCATCATTTGCCTATTTTCTCAAAGCAAAGCCATAATAATCATTAATGAATTTAAATGACAAAAACAACATCATCACTATAGTATCATCAGATGTGTATGAGTCATATGTGCATTATATATGTGAGTTAGGCAAGGATGCTCTTTCTTCTCCCTCTTCCTTCTTCCTTCTCTCCTTCCTTCTTTCCTCTTTCTCACATTATCCCCATGAAAAAACAGTTTGTGAATTCTTGATAACTATGATGTGAATGGCTCCTGATGGGATAACAGTACTGGAAGATTCTCAAAGTTCTATCAGATGATTTACTGCAACTCTGGGCATTCTTATTGTCAGAATATGATAAGGGAGGAGGTGTCACAGGTCATGGCATATCACAAACAGGCCATGGAATCAAATGAAAGGTATGGTCAAGTTAGGCTTGTGCTGGGATATAGCGTGAACTGATATCAGATTCAACAGTGTTAAACTTAGCAATATGTTTATAAGGATTCAGTTATGAATATAAATTTTGTAAAATATGAAAGCAATAGGTTCTTAAAAAAAAAAAAAAGCCCTCTGGTACCTTAGACATGATATAACTAATTAGAAGCTGTTTAGAACCTTGGAGAGCTTCCAGGGAAAGGCTCTTACTTTAACTCAAAGTCATGGATCATGGAACATCTTATGTCCATGTTTGTATCTGTACGTAGAGAGTGATCTTCAGAAGAGTCTGGTTGCCTAAATGACTTTTCTTTTGAGTACTTAGCTTAATCTTTATGAAACAAGGATTCCTGGATTTACATGAAGAATATTTAGTTGTTACTTGCACAGTGAGGAGAGAAAGTCAAGTCTTGTCTAGAGATTCCAAAGAGGTTTATAATAATTAGAAGACCATCATCCTGGTTACAACAGGAAATCTGGATTCTGTGTGTCTCAAGCCCTGAAGTACCAATTCCACTGGACCGAAGATAGAGGCCAGGCATATGCATAGATTCCAAGACAGCTGCTGTCTGCAATTGTATTAAGCAAGGTGCTGCTAATTTTTACAGTAACATGTCTAAGAAAGGGGAGAATAGATTATACATTATTTTTATAAATACCTTGAGTGCGATGCTATTAAATTGTGCATTGTCTTTAATTAAAGTCATAATTGGTTTTAATGTGCTAGAACCCTGAGGCAGAAAATGGCAAGACTCATATTTCATTTTATCCTTCATCTGCTGGTGAGCTATTTGTTCCATTCTCCTTTGGGATTAAATGCTGGTATGTGGTCTTGTTTAGAGGAATGGAATTTGCATGCAAGTGTAATATACCTCCTCCAGACCTGGGCTAACATATTCTCCCATGCCATCTTTCAAGATATCTTTTTTCACCTCCCAGTTTGATTAACACAGGTTCAGAGGAACACTCTCAGACTCTAAAGCTTAACAAAGTCATAAACAGAATAAGCCTGGAACCCTGAATAACTGTGTGGAGCAGAAACAACCTCCCTCTCTATTCAACATAAATTCACTATAACATGAATAGGAAATAAATCTTTACTGAATTAAGACACCAAAACCTGGGGGTGTTTTAGATTTATCCACTGCAACTAAGGTTGTGTAGCTAGATAGTTTTGAAAATGATCTATCTGATTCAATCATATGTGAATATGAAGGTCCTATTCACAATGAGTGACATTTATATTTTAATAAGCTGAACTTTTTGAATATATGATACACTTTAATGTTTTGCATTTAGAAAATCTACTGTGATCTGCTGAACCCAAGAATAAGACAGTCCACAGTTGCAAACATAATCCCTAAATATTAAATATTATGATGATATGAATAATCTTATTGAATTTATAATCTTTATAAGTAATTTATTTACTTAAATAATCTTACTCTCAAATATATTCAGGATAAACACTATTATTCCTAATAAAAACACAGAAAATATGAATAATAAAAGAAAAAAATTCAAATTCCGATCTTCAGATTAGTAACACTAAAGTCCAAGGTTTACCATTACTCTGCATTTTTTTAGGCAGAGGACTTTCCTGGTAGTTCAGTGGCCAAAACTCTGTGCTCCCAGTGCAGGGAGTCTGGGTTCAATACCTGGTCAGGGAACTAGATTCCACACATCTCAACTAAAACCCACTGCAGCCAAATATAAATAAATTTTTTAAAAAAGTAGGCAGAAACTGTTACCAATATGTGGGTGAGCCTGAGTCAACCTAAAGGGCAGGGAGCTCTTTGTGTGTATGTCACTTGACAGATGTTACTACAAAACGTGTTGAAACTGAAGATAAAGCATTTTTGTTTAATGATGTCCTCACCATATAACCTTGGACTTCCTTGCTAGCTGAGCAGTAAAGAATCTGCCCACCAATGCAGGAAATACAAGTTCAATTCCTGTGTTGGGAAGATGCCCTGGAGAAGGAAATGGCAACCCACTCTGGTGTTCTTGCCTGGAAAACCCCAGAGGAGCCTGATGGCTTACATATTGTCCATGGGGTCGCAAGAGTTGGACATGACTTAGCAAGTAAACAACAATAACAGCCATATAGCCAGGATGTTATACTGCATTTAAGAGATGTAAAGTTGTCATTTAAATATTTACTGCTTTTGACCTCATATTTATTACTGACAGTAGATTTGAGATTAGGACTTAAATCTTGTTGTTTAGTCACCAAGTTGTGTCCAGCTATTTGCACCTCCATGGACTGCAGCACACCATGCTTCCCTGTCCTTCACCAGCTCCCAGAGTTCCTCAAACTCATGTTCATTGAGTCGATGATGTCATCCAAACATCTCATCCTCAGTCACCCCATTCTCCTCCTGCTGTCAGTATTTCCCAGCATCAGGATATTTTCCAATGAGTCAGCTCTTCAAATCAGGTGGCCAAAGTATTGAGCTTGAGTTTCAGCATCAGTCCTTCCAAGGAATATTCAGGATTGATTTCCTTGAGGATTGACTGGTTTAATCTCCTTGTAGTTGAAAAGGATTCTCAAGAGTCTTCTCCAGCACCACAATTTGAAAGCATCAATTTTTTGGTGCTCAGGGCATCAGTTCAAAAGAGTTATTCTGTAGCATTAGGGTTAAATTTTGTTTGCTCTCTTAGGTTTTCAATTTAGTGCCCTTTGCCCTTTTGTTGTTTCTTTTCTCTCTCTTTTGGAATGGAAGTGTGTATCCTATGCATCTCCCACTATTATACTTTAAAATACATAAATTTATTTTAGAACCACATAGCTCATGTGGTTTTAGAAATTCACAGTTAGAGATGAATTAGCCTTGGGATGAATTATACATTGAGTTTCATTCATATCTGATTTATTGATGTTTACATGAGACTTTTAATATGATTTTTTAATTAATTAAGTTTCGACTGTGTTTGGTCTTCACTGCTGTGCAGACTCTTTTCTAATTGTGGTGCGCGGGTTTCTCACTGCAGTGGCTTCTCTTCTTGCAGAGCATGGGTTCTAGGGTGCACAGGCTTCAGTAGTTGTGATGTGTGGACTCAAGAGTTGTGGTTCCTGGGCTCCAAAACACAGGCTCAACAGTTGTGGTGCATGGGCTTAGTTATTCCACGGCATGTGGGATCTTCCTGGACCAGGTATCAAACCCAGGGTCTCCTGCAATGGCAGGTAGATTCTTCACCACTGAGTCATCAGGGAAGCCCTTAGATGAAACTCTGAGCCTAGACTTTATTTTATTTTATCTTTTGTCTGTGCAGCAGGACATGTGGGATGTTAGTTCCCCAACCAAGGAGGGATCAAGCCCGAAAGCCCTGAATTGGAGGTTTGGAGTTTTAACCACTGGACTGCCAGGGAACTCCCAAGATTACACTTTAAATTTGATGCTAGAATAGGAAAAGACTTTGGGTCTATTAAGTTGGCGTGATATATTTGGCATGTGAGAAGAATATGAATTTTTAGAAGCCAAGACTACAAAGGTCAGTTCAGTTCAGTCGCTCAGTCGTGCCTGACTCTGTGTGACCCCATGGACTGTAGCAAGCCAGGCTTTGCTGTCCATCACCAACTCCCAGAGCTTACACAAACTCATGTCCATCAAGTCAGTGATACTATAAAATGAATGCATCCTCTGTCGTCCCCTTCTCCTCCTGCCTTCAGTCTTTCCCAGTATCAGGGTCTTTTCCAATGAGTCAATACTTCACATCAGGTGGCCAAAGAATTCGAGCTTCAGCATCAATCCTTCCAATAAATATTCAGGGTTGAATTTCCTTCAGAATTGATTGGTTTGATCTTCTTGCAGTCCAAGGGACTCTCAAGAGTCATCTGCAGCACAGCAGCTCAAAAGCATCAATTCTGTGGCACTCATCCTTATTCATAGCCCAACTTTCACAGCCATACACGACTACTGGAAAAACCATAGCCTTAACTAGACGGACCTTTGTTGGCAAAGTAATGTCTCTGCCTCTTAATATGCTGTCTAGGTTGGTCATAGCTTTTCTTTCAAGGACCAAGTGACTTTTAATTTCATGACTGAAATTCCCATCTGTGCAGTGATTCTGGAGCTCAAGAAAAAAATGTCAATCACTATTTCCATTGTTTCCCCATCTATTTGCCATGAAGTGATGAGACCGGATGTCATGGTCTTCGTTTCCTGAATGTTGAGTTTTAAGTCAACTTTTTCACTCTCCTCTTTCACTTTCATCAAAAGGCTCTTTTGTTCCTTTTTGCTTTCTGCAATTAGGGTGGTGTCATCTGTATATATGAGGTTATTGATATTTCTCCAAGCAATCTTGATTCCAGCATGTGCTTCATCCAGCCTGACATTTATAATAATGTAGTCTGCCTGTAAGTTAAATAAACAGGATGACAATATACAGCCTTGACCTACTCCTTTCTCAATTCAGAACCAGTCTGTTGTTCCCTGTCCAGTTCTAACTGCTGCTTTGTGACCTGCATACAGATCTCTCAGGAGACAGGTAAGGTGGTCTGGTGTTCCTATATCTTGAAGAATTTTCCACAGTCTGTTGTGATCCACACAGTCAAAGGCTTTGGGATAGTCAATAAAGCAGACGTAGATATTTTTCTGGAATTCTCTTGCTTTTTTGATGATCCAACAGATGTTGGCAATTTGATCTCTGGTTCCTATGCCATTTATAAATCCAGCTTGAACATCTGGAAATTCTCAGTTCACATACTGTTGAAGCCTGGCTTGGAGAATTTTGAGCATTACTTTGCTAAGTGTGGGCTTCCCTATAGCTCAATTGATAAAGGATCTGCCGGCAATGCAGGAGACCCAGGTTTGTTTCCTGGGTCAGGAAGATCCCCTGGAGAAGAGAATGGCAACTCACTCCACTATCCTTGCCTGGAGAATTCCATGAGCAGAGGAGCCTGGTGGGCTCCAGTCCATGGGGTCACAAGAGTCAGACACGACTTAGCGACTAAACCACCACCAAACCAAGATAAGTGTGATTGTGCAGTAGTTTGAACATTCTTTGGCATTGCCTTTCTTTGGGATTGGGATGAAAACCATCCTTTTTCAGTCCTGTGGCCACTGCTGAGTCTTCCAAATTTGCTGACATATTGAGTGCAGCACTTTCACAGCACTTTTAGGATTGAAATAGCTCAGCTGGAATTCCATCATCTCCACTGGCATTGTTTGTAGTGATGCTTCCTAAGGCGCACTTGACTTTGCATTCTAGAATGTCTGGCTCTAGGTGAGTGATCACACCATCATGGTTATCTGGGTCATCAAGATCTTTTTTGTACAATCTTCCATGTATTCTTGCCACCTCTTCTTGATATCTTCTGCTTCTGCTAGGTCCATACTATTTCTGTCCTTTATTGTGCCCATCTTTGCATGAAATATTCCCTTGGTATCTCTAATTTTCTTGATGAGATCTCTAGTCTTTCCCATTTTATTGTTTTCCTCTATTTCTTTACACTGATCACTGAGGAAGGCTTTCTCATCTCTCCTTGCTATTCTTTGGAACTCTGCATTCAAATGTGTTTATCTTTCCTTTACTTCTTTGCCTTTTGGTTCTCTTTTCTCAGCTATTTGTAAGGCCTCCTCAGACAACCATTTTGCCTTTTTGTATTTCTTTTTCTTAGGGATGGTCTTGATCACTGCCTCTGGTACAATGTCACGGACCTCTATCCATAGTTCTTCAGGCACTCTATCAGATCTAGTCCCTTGAATCTATTTGTCACCCACTTTATAATCATAAGCAATTTGAATTAGGTCATACCTGAATGGTCTAGTGGTTTCTTCAGCTTAAGTCTGAATTTTACAATAAGGAGTTTATGATCTGAGCCACAGTCAGCTCCTGGTCTTGTTTTTGCTGACCGTACAGAGCTTCTCCATCTTTGACTGCAAAGAATATAATCAATCTGATTTCAGTGTTGACCATCTGCTGATGTCCACGTGTATAGTCGTCTCTTGTGTTGTTGGAAGAAGGTGTTTGCTGTGACCAGTGCGTTTTCTTCGCAAAACTCTGTTGGCCTTTGCTCTGCTTCATTTTGTACTCAAAAGTCAAATTTGCCTGTTACTCCAGGTATCTCTTGACTTCTTCCTTTTGCATTCCAGTCCCCTATGGTGAAAAGGACATCTTTTTTGGTTGTTGGTTCTAGAAGGTCTTGTAGGTCTTCATCGAACCTTTCAACGTTTTCAATGTTACTGGTCGGGGCATAGACTTGGATTATTATGATATTGAATGGTTTGCCTTGGAAACAAACAGAGAACATTCTGTCATTTTTGAGGATGCACCCAAGTAATGCATTTTGGATTCTTTTGTTGACTATTTGGGCTACTCCATTTCTTCTAAGGGTTTCTTACCCACAGTAGTAGACGTAATGGTCATTTGAATTAAATTAGCCCATTCCAGTCCATTTTATTTCATTGATTCCTAAAATGTCGATGTTCACTCTTGCCATCTCCTGCTTGACCACTTCCAATTGACCTTGATTCATGGACCTAACATTCCAGGTTCCTATGCAATACTGTTCTTTACAGCATCAGACTTTACTTCCATCACCAGTTATATCCACAGCTGGGCATGATTTTTGCTTTGGGACCATCTCTTCATTCTTTCTGGAGTTATTTCTCCACTCTTTTCCAGTAGCACATTGGGCACCTACCGACCTGGGGATTTCATCGTATCTTTTTGCCTTTTCATACTGTTCATGGGGTTCTCAAGGCAAGAATACTGAAGTGGTTTGCCATTCCCTTCTCCAGTGAACCACATTTTGTCAGAACTTTCCCCTATGATCATCCATCTTGGGTGACTCTACATGGCACGGCCCATAGTTTCATTGAGTTAGACTAGGCTGTCTTCCATGTGACCAGTTTGATTCGCTTTCTCTGATTTGTTAGTAGTTGTGGTTCATGGGCTAAACTGTCGCAGCTCCTGGGCTCTAGAGGACAAGCTCAGGAGTTGTGACACAACTGCCTAGCTGTTCCACGGCATGCAGGATCTTCCTGCACCAGGAACTGAACCCATGTCCCCTGCATTGCCAGGAGTGTTCTTTACCACTGAGTCACCAGAGAAGGTAGAATGCTACAGACTGAATATTTGTCTCTTCACCACCACCTCCCCTTCCTAAATTCCCGTATAAAAACCTAATTCTCAATGTGATAGATTTGGAGGTTGGGCTTTGGGGAGATGTTTAGGAAGTGAGGGTGAAGCTTGGAAAGGATTTAGCAAGCACCCTTATAAAGAAATCCCAGGAAGCTCTCTCACTCTATCTGCCATGTGAACACACAGTGAGAAGACAGTTGTCTATGCACCAGGAAGAAGCGGGCTCTCACCAGACACACAATCTACTGGCACCCTGATCATGGACTTCCCAGGCATCAGAGCTGTGAGATAAATGCTGTTTAAGCCACCTGGCCTATGTTATTTTAATTATAGCAGCCTGAACAGCTAAGACAGAAATGTCATTAGAGATGTCTGTTTCTAATAGCCATGATTTGTATGATGCAAAACCCGTGAGAAGTCCTAGGGAGAGCTGGAACAGGATTAATGCAGCCATTTCCAGCACAGTGCCACCTATGGCATGGAATCACAGGGCTTAAACATGACTTGTTGATTTTTAACTTTAAGAAGTATTTCAAAAAGTAGATGAGAATATGGTCATCAGAAACAATACAATTTACCCAATTCCCAACGAGTGTGTTCCTTTTGCTTCTGAAACAAAGAACCTCTTAACATATTTTATGACCTGTATGAATTGTTTTTAATTCAATAATACAATACAGTTATATACTACAGTTTATAAAACATTGTGTATATGTATATATATATGCAATATTTTGCTTTCACAAAATTTTGATGGTAGAAGATATTACACCTAGCTTTTTAAAAGTTATGTGAAATCTGATCTTTAAAGAGTCTTTTTGGATACCACAGTATCTTCTATAATTATCACTCTGTCTCCTCTCTGATGACTTAAATTCCTTTTTCAGAACTCACTGTGCCCAGAGAGGTTTCCCTACACATATGCCTGTCAACTACTCATCAATCTTATAGTTTTGCACTAACTTTGCTTAATATAAATCACTGAAACTTGAATATATCACTTTAAAACTTGCTCTAATATAAAGTATTTTATTTACCCAACAAACATTATTGAACATTTTCCTTTTTATCATCACAGGTAAGACCCATGAAATAGTTATTGATTGCTAGTAAACTGAAGCTCTAGTGAAAAAAAAAAGAGGTTGTGTTTTGTAGTGTTTGCCAGTTTCTGAGATATAAATACTCCCACCATAGATGATTTCAAGCTGACAAAGATTTAAAAAATAGCTCACAGAATTCTTGTATATATAACAATCAGTTCTCCCAAGCTTATATATGCCAACTCCATCACACCACTGGCAGTGTTAATTCAGATCCAGCACCAGTTCCCAAGAAATTAAGGAAGACAGGCATTCAATTTAAGAAAGTTACATAAGACTGGGTAATGATTGCTATAATGAAAGTGTGTACTAGAAACAGAGCCATTACAAGGGAAAGAATGATCAATTATTGGAGGGATGAAAGTCAAGGAAGTTTTCTTTGACAAGATACTTGAAGTTCTCCAACTTAAGTTGAGAGTGGGCTTTTTTTCCTTCCTCCACATAAGCAGCAAAGACCATTCAAGCAGAAGGAGCAGTGTGCTCAAAGTGTGACCTGCATGGTGTGATTGTTTACCCAGGGCACAACAGGAAGAGTTGCCAAATAAGGAGAAGTAAGCCAGGTATCAGATCACAGAGGACTTTCCAAGCTCTCTCAAACTGCTATCTAGACATTCACTCCATTAGATGAACTCTGTGACAACTAAGATATATCTACAGCTAATTTTTGCTCCAAAACTTTAACTCTTTATCTATATTTACAGCCATATTTAAAGTCAGTGTGTTTGCCATCATATCATTAAAACTCATCTCATCTGTCAACCCCTCTGGGAAAACATTCCATATCCCTTCTCTTCTAATGCCCATTCTTTCCTGTATCATGCATCCAATCACAGGGAATATTATTTCCTTTGGGTAATTTCCATATGTCTTTGTGCATTTATTACCAACAATGTGCATTTATTTGCATAGCTGCTTCTGTTTTTTATCCAAAGTGGTAATTCCTTGAGATCTAGGGTGCCTTTTTTCAATTTTGTTGCCAGAGCCTAGAACAGTGCCTGATAGATTGGATGTCCCCAATATTTATTAATTGTATTGAACTGATGGTATGCTTATTGATTGTAATTCAAAAGGTTAAACAAAGCATGCTGGAATTCTAATTGTTGGAAATATGAGTATCTTCTGTCTTCACCTTTCTAATAAAATGCTATATATTGGTTTGGCTACAAAATTCGTTCAGGTTTTTCCATAATAGCTTACAGAAACCCTGAACAAACTCTTTGGTCAACCAAATACTTAGAGGGAATGAGTTCTAAGAGTTCATATTAATAATATTTAGAGAATGAAGACTTATCAAGCCTTTTCTGCCTGCTAGAACTTTCATTCTACCTGAAACCCACCCAGTGTAAGCTCAGCTCAAGCAACACTATAGGCAGCCTGGTATGAAGAAGGAAGGTTTCCCATAATGTCCAGAGTGGGACAGAAATTCTGATCCTTAAATTTGTGTGTTTGGCTTAACGTTTATAAACTTGGAACCCATATAAGTCTACCACAAACATCTATAAAGACCAAAAACTTCCTTTTAAAATTAGTGAATTTCAGGGCTGGAAAAAACTTTAAGATACCTGCATTGGCAAATCTTAGCTTAAGCAATAGCTTCTAGGCTTAGATCCCAGAGGCATATACTTCTAGTATGTGACACTTACTACTAATCTTTCTCTGGACATGTGGACTTTAGGTGCTGTGTGTATAAAATTGGGACTATAATAATACATAGATTATAAAGTTACTCTGAAGACTAAACAAGATGCTGCATATATAGTGTCTGCCCACTAGTCATGTCTCTATCCATGCTATTAACTTATCATTGTATCTTACACAATCAAGGGTGAGGATCAGGAACCAGATTGACTGAATTCAAATTCCACCTCTCCTACTTACTGGTTGTGTCAATTTAGTTAAGTCACTTGACCTATCTAAGCTTCAGATTTCTCATCCCTGAAATGGAAATAATAGCAGTATCTATTATAAAGAAATGCAGGCAGAATTAAATTATATATTATGAAGAGTTTGAAATAGGATCTGGACCGTAATTAATAGGAGATAAATTTAAGAGATAGGTTAGAATTACATCAAAGAAGTAGTTGAATTTCATGCTTCAGGAAAATAAGCTAACGTCTGTAGGGCTTCTGCTATATTTTAAAAATTTTACTATTACTGACATCATTTGTGTATATGCATGTGTGCATAGTCATTCAGTTGTCTCTGACCCTTTGTGATCCCATGGACTGTAGCCCACCAGGCTCCTCTGTCCATGGGATTTCCCAGCCAAGAACACTGGAGTGGGTTGCCATTTCTTTCTCCAGGGGATCTTCCCGACCCAGGGAATGAACCTGTGTCTCCTGCATTGGCGGTGGCTTCTTTACCACTGGGCCACCTGAAAAGTCCGTTACTGATATTACTTGGTTATTACTATTGCTAATTCATTGACAGCCCATTGGTGAACATCTCAATGAATTTAGCATATATCATTATTTGCAATCATGATAAACATAGTCATATTTTGCTTCGTATTATTCTCTAAATTTTAAAACTATATTCAGCATTTTATAAAAACATTTTAAATTTTCCTGTAAAAAATGTAAGCTGGTATTAGGGTACAAATTTATTTTCCTTAAAATTATTTGACTATAACACAATCTCCCCAAACCTCCTACCTCTTTATTCAATTTATTTCTCTAATAAGGAAGCATACCTTGAGATTGCTTTCTCTCGTTTTTCCTATCAGAAGTCCAAATATGTTGCTGTTTAACAAACATGGTAATAAAAGCAAAGCCTCAAGGCTCCACTTACTATTATGCAAAGATTGGTTATAGAATGCAATTCTTGAAGAACATTTGCTTGCCTAGAAACTATTCAGGGCTCAGATAAGAGTGTCAATTTCATCACACTTGTCTCTTGATCATTATAAAGTATGAACTTCTTGAGGACAGAAATTCTATTGAATCATGCTTGGAACTCTGGTTCCTGGCACAAAATATGACCCACAGTGGGTGTGTTTAATGAATAAATATAAATACTTGATACTTTTTAGTCACTGAGTTACTGATGTTCAATTTTCATTTGAATTTTTTTTTTTTTTTGTGCACTGGCAGATGACTATTTAAAGAACAAGCAATAAAAAATGGGGATTGTGTCTATATGAATCACTCTATGAGTTATTTGTATATGGATTTCAGTACATCTTGTAGCTAGGTTTTTGTAGTGATTTTCAAGGGACCTTGGTAAGTTCAAATCCCTAAAATCAGATCACAAGTCTGTATTGCTTTTTTATGGAAATGCAAAGGCCTTAGAAATGTGCTAAGAATGCAAATGCTTGCTTTGGTTTCCAATTATACTTTGCAAGATAAAAGACATTAATTTAAGACCTGTTATGCTTAGCTCCTTTGGGGAGAGGGTGTGGAAAGAACTAATGTTTATTGATCCTGCATTAAGTGCAAAATCCATTACATATGTTCATTTAGAAAAAAAAATCAGGTTTATTGAGCTATAATTTACATAAAGTAAAAGACCATGATGAGTTTTGACAAACGTGTACGGTTCTGCAACCACCATAACAACTGAGGCAGACAACAAATATATCACGGCCAGCTTCTGCTTGTCTCCTTTCTATGAACTTCCTGTCTATACTGCCAGTCACTGGTAACCATCCATCTGATCTGCGCCTAAGGTTTTGCCTTTTCAGGAATGTCACATTCCTGAAGAAATTATACAGTATACAGTCTTTTGTCTGGCTTCTTTCACCACATGTTCTATTATAAGTATTACTAGAGTCCTATGAGATAGGTGTTATTAATCTCCTTTTATAGCTAAGAACATGGAGGCTTAGAGAGTTTAAGCGACTTACCCAGATACTGATCTCATACCTAAATTTCTGATTGTCATCATTGTTTAGTTGCTAAGTCATGTCCGACTCTTTTGTGACGCCATGGATTATAACCTGCCAGGCCTGTCCATGGGATTTCCCAGGCAAGAATAACTGGAGTGGGTTGCCATTGTCTTCTCCAAGGGGATCTTCCTGACCCAGGGAGTGAACATATGTCTCCTGCACTGGCAGACGGATTCTTTACTGAGTCACCAGAGAAGCCCAAAGTTCTGATACGATAATCAAGTTCCATCATTTAGGTATTTGCTCACGTTCAGTTGATGCTGGTATATTGGAACATACATAAAAAGACCAATGGATCCACCTTGTTCTAGCATCTTAGAATCTAGCCTAGAAGGTGCTTAAGAATTGATGAGGAGGGAATTCCATGGTGACCCAGTCATTAGGACTCAGGGCTTTCACTGCAGGGGCCTGGGCTTGATTCCTGGTCAGGGAACTAAAATCCCCACAAGCTGTATAGCACAACCAAATAAAAAAAAGAAAAAACTTTAATTGAAGGATAATTGCTGTACAGTATTGTGATATTGTGTTGGTTTCTGCTATACACTTTTTTTCATCAAAAAAATTAATGAGGAAAGCAATGTATGATTAACCACCTTGAGATGTTCCTAAAGCTCTGGTCTACCCTGACTCTTAAAATGAGATTGAATCAGAGCAATAATGTTAGATTTCACTTAAAACAAGGTGGAAAACTCGAGAAACACACACATAAGACAGTAAAATTAATCTACGTAGTACAATATTTACAGGGAAACCTCTAATTATGTCAATGAGAATGACATAATTGTTTACCAGCCAAGATACATGAATTCCTCTGTCTGATAAAAGCCTAAGTAAAATATTAAAATATTTAAAAATAGTAAAGAAAACATAATAAATGAGAAAAAGAGACAAAGATTTGGGGGTAACATATTGATACTCTAATGTTTTTATGGTCCTCTATTCTAAAAGATTGGGGATTGATCCCCAGGTGGCTCAGATGGTAAAGCGTCTGCCCAAAATGCGGGAGACCTGGGTTTGATCCCTGCGTTGGGAAGATCCCCTGGAGAAGGAAATGGCAACCCACTCCAGTACTCTTGCCTAGAAAATTCCATGGATAGAGGAGCCTGGTGGGCTACAGTCCATGGTGTCGTAAAGAGTCGGACACGACTGAGTGACTTGACTTGACTTCACTTTCACTCTAAAAGATAATTTTACCTCCCAGCAAAGAAAATTAGGATAATCTTGATGTAATATGTGAATTGGGGAGGAAAAAAAAAGTTCTACCAGGAGAAGTTTCCAAGGAAGCAGATTACTTCCTACAGTACTTTCATCCCCAGGCCACTACAGAAGGTCAATGATAGTCATCAAGTAGGATGAACTATTCAGACCTCAGGAGGAAGAGTTCTCTTCAAGAGTTAATCTTACTTGAAAATGATTATTAACCCTTTTATAGTGGCCTGAGAATGAGGCTATTATAAAAAGGAATCTGCTTCCTTGGAAATATCACAAGTATTTCTTATGTGTTATATGCCTAGGCCATGGGATTTACATCTTTTTTTAATTAGACATGTTTAATATTTTATTAGCCTTAAATAAAATAAGATTATGCATGTCTATGGAATTATGCAATTCTTAGAAATGTTCAAGGGATTAAAAATCACATGCTCTACTTTCCATTTCAACTGAGAAGGTCAAGTGGCAGGCATTAAACAAGTGGGTTTCCCCCTGTGCTAGGAAGCTGTCTCCTTTCCTTTACTGACATGTGGGTGCTGTCATTAAATATATAAAGAGGTCCTTTCAGAAATCCTTTTTTTTTTTTTAATTCAAAATAGCATCTTCACGAATTCTATTGCACTCTTTGAAGAAGCAGCCATATACCGACCTTGTGTTTCTTAAGGCATTCATTCTCATGAGGATGAACACTCTGGTGACCCTGAGTGCTGAATGAGGAAGGAGACAATGAACCAGACAGACAAAACAATGAAGGGTATTCAGGTGTTTCAGTCCAGGTGAGCAAGGATTTACTTCTGGGGAGGGATGATGCCCATCTGAGCACTCTATCACATGCCTATCAGCACTCTGCACTCTCCTGCATTTGGACTAACGTGCCCCACAGTCAAAATCTTCATTGCAACAAGTTCCAGTTGTAACAAGTTGTCAGCTTCCCCTTGGTTAATATCTGAGGAGGAGGAGCCAATTCTCTGACAAAAGTTCAAGTTTGATTTTCATCAGTTATTGCTGCTCACAGGTTTTTTTTTTTTTTCCCTCAACATATTCTAAATGAATTAGCTCTGAAGAATGACAAAAGCCACAATCACAACATCGTCCGTAAGTGTTTAGAAGACTACATAAATGAAACATAGCATTGGTGTCCAAAGTTCTCTAGTATAACTGACACTTAAACAGTTTCCCCTTTGCAGCCATTTTTTTTTTATTTGATTTTATAACTTTTCTTGCTAAATCCCATCAAGGAGACAAAGCTGAGACAGAAATTTTTCTTTCAGATTTTTTTGATATGTGAGTAGTTCTTTGAAACCCGATTATTACATGTAGAAAAATGACCTACAAGTGGGAAAACAAACAAACAGAAAAACTTCTACAAGCATGACTCAGGTTGCAAAAGAAATTCAGAGCAAAAGATAGCATTGCTATTTAAGGCCAAAATCGAACTTTACTGAAAATATTTTCCTATCTTGTCTAATGTACAGACTCTCACCTCTCAACTACACAAACTTGCAAGTACTACCCACCTGCCAATGCAGGACAGTCAGGAGGCTCAAGTTCAATCCCTGGGTCAGGAAGATCCCCTGGAGAAGGGAATGGAAACCCATTTTTTTTTTTTTTTTTTTGGCCTGGAAAATCCAACCGACAGAGAAGTCTGGCAGAATACAGTCCAGGGAGTCACAAAGAGTCAGACATGCCTTAGCCACTGGGCATGCACTCACTTGCACTCAGGCAAGTATTATGTCTTTCTTCAATGTTTACTTGTTAGATGTAAATTACATTCCTTTACATGAAATTACTAAATCAAGGGGAAAGCTTTTTGTTGTTTCAAATATACAGCTAATTTTCTTCTGCAAAAATTGAAATCAACCTACACTCTTACCAACATTGTGTAAATGATGTACCTCATATCTCTCATCTATCCATGAATCATTAGTACTAGCCTCTATGTACAGTCTTATTCTAATTCAAAATGTAATGTCATCCCTAAAAATAAATTAACATTGTCATACAATAAGATTGTTGGGATTTTTCCCTTCCATAATCTATATCACCTCCCTTTTCTCTACTATGAGAGAACTTACTAGAAGTGTGAGACCCCCTCAGCTAAAACCACTGCACCAGAGTCACTCTGGCTCTTTTTCTCTCCTTCCTCTCATTCACTCCTCCCCAGGGAAGGAAAAATGCTTTCCATAGGACTTGCTGACTTTATGGGAAGAAACCTGGCTTGGGTGTTTAGATATTTTTGCACTCTGCTTTTAGATGTAAGCTAACAGAGACAGGCCACTGTTCTCTAAGCATGGTGGAAGGCTTTGCTCCTTGTAGAGAGAACTGCAGTTTTCTAGCATCGCCTACCAGTTGAGATCAGATGGTTGTTTTGGTCTAATTCAAAGGTCTGTGTCTGTCTGTGTGTGTGCCCATTCATGTCAGAATCTACCCCATGTATTGTAACCTGCTGGGCTCCAGTGAGCTAACTCCTTAGGCTGAAGATCTAAAGCCTTATTTTCCAATTGGTTCATCAGAAGAACTCTTGACATTTTAATCTCAATCTGTTTCTCTTTTCCAGTCTCTTAATTGCATGTAGAGTTGGAAGATCAAC
This sequence comes from Muntiacus reevesi, assembly GCF_963930625.1. NCBI lineage: Eukaryota > Metazoa > Chordata > Mammalia > Artiodactyla > Cervidae > Muntiacus > Muntiacus reevesi. The sequence continues at coordinate 206,331,719 of NC_089251.1, forward strand.
AGTTTATGTTTCCTTAACCCGCTATGTGTGTGTGTGTATGCATGCATACTGAGGCATATATTTTCATATGAGGAAATATGCATTCTTTTACATAGGTATTTATATTTCTATTGGTTACTATCCAAATGAATCATATGCTAGTAATGGGAACAAATTTGAGCTACTGAAAATTATTAGTGATATAAAATTTGACCTATGTTCTGTTCACAGGATCCTACAAGTAATACTAATTTTCTCTGACAGCAAAAGCATCAAAATAAAGCTTAGCAGCTTTATTATGCTAACTTTTGTGTGCTGACTTTAAAACTTAGCATGCCCACTATGCTTTCTTTTGCAGAATACCTCCTTTTCAACTTGAGCCCTAAAGCAATTGTATGGAAGGATGAGCAATATTAGTTTCCCTGTCTAAAATATGAGGCATTTTAGGGAAACCTCCTATATTCTTGGTGGGGATAATGTAAGTTGGTGCAGCTACTGTGGAAAAAAGTATGGTGGTTCTTTAGAAAACTAAAAATAAAATTACCATATGATCCAGATTCCCACTCTTAGACATATATCCAGATAAAACTATAATTCAAAAAGATACATGCAGCCCAATGTTCATAGCAACACTATTCACGATAGCAAAGACATGGAGGCAACCTAAAATACACATCAGTAGATGACCGGATAAAGGCGATATATACACGTGCCATGGACTCCTACTCAGCCATATAAAAGAACAAAATGATGCCCTTTGCAGCAACACGGATACAACTTGAGAATATCACACTAAACGAAGTCAGAAATAGACAAATACCATATGACATTACTCATACATGAAATCTAAAATATGACACAGATGAATCTATCTATGAAAGAGAAACAGGATCATGGGTGTGGAGAACAGACTCACGGTCGCCCAGCTGGAAGAGGGTTGGGAGAAACGTGAAGTGGGAGGCTGGCGTTAGCAGCGTGTGTGTGCTCAGGCACTCACTCATCTCTCTCTTTGCAACCCCCTGGTCTGTATGTAAGCTTTTATATATAGAATTGATAAATAACAAGGTCCTATGGGGTAGCACAGAGAACTATACTCAATATCCTATGATAAACCACAATGGAAAATAATGTATATATATATACAAGTTTAACCCATGGAAATCTACATGTGTTTTTTATTACTGTAAGTCTTTCAATTCTGGTGGTTTATATCTTCAGTGTTTATTACTTTGCTTAATGCTGTGAACTCAGATTTGGTTAAATCTAATCTGTGTGATTCCTGAGAGTCAAAAATAGAGATTTCTTCCAGGAAGGATTTGGATTGCTCCTGTGGGCCATCAGAGGTCCCTGACCTGTGATCACATTAGCCCTCTTTGAGGGTTTGAAACAAAGGCAGCTGCCTCAGTTTCACCTCCAGCATTGTAAGTGAGACTCCCATGCTAGTTTACTAAACTCAACATTTATAAATACCACAAAGTAAACTAGACTTTCTAAACTTTTTAACATTATTATTATTATTATTATTATTAAGTCTTAACTGACTATTGTTGGCATAGGCAAGTTTAGGCCACTGGACAATTCCTTATTTGTCTTGAAATTTTAGAAATTTGGTAAAGCATATGTTTGTCAAATTAAGCTAAGATTTTTTATTAGCTCTAATAGAGGATCTTTCAGAAGCATATGGCCTTGACTCCATCTCCCATATTTGTTATCATTCTCCCTTGGTAGTGCTTTGTTATTCATATAACATGTACTTAATAAATGAACAAAGAAATGAATAAATTAATAAAAATTTATATAATTGACTCAATTCATAACTTCATGGGGATGTGTCAGGATCACATTCAAACAGTCTTTTCTTAGAAAACTTCCCTTCAAAAAACTGAGTAAAGCTATACTTATCTAACAGCAAAATTCCATACATACTCCCCAACACACATATCTACATTATTTTACCATAAAAACAATACAATCATTATATGATAAAAGTAGATCAAAACTGTAAAGCATCATTTTTTAAAAGCTGATGGTAGTCAGAGGTTAACTTACCTGTGAAACAATAAAAATCAAAAGAAGAAATTGAAAATGTGCCATGTTACAGGCCACTAACTTTTTGAATATATAGAGTTGGTGATTCCTGATTGAAAGACTGACCCAATATAGACCAATCATTTGAAACCATGTTCACTCAAGAGCTAGAATTATACCTCTGCAATCTAGACAGAGTATTTGCTACACACTAAAGCCTAATCCCCTCAGGGTCACAGAACATTTTTTCTTTCCATAGTCTTGCTTATTTATTCAGTATAATGAAGTCTGTTCTTCTCTAGAATTATATACATAAATTGAAATTTTAAGTAAAAGAATTGCATTGATAATTTTCAGGTTGGAATACTTCCCAACCCTATCTAATTGATGATTTATTTAATTGTTGTTTCCTTTCTTAATATACCAAAATGTTATTCATATGTGGCAACAATAGATTTTAAGGCAAAGTAAATATAATCTTCTTTATATTTATTTTGGTAAATTCAATGCACAATTGGCCCTCCTGGGGACAAATAGCATTAATTAAATAAACCTGTACATCATGAACAGAAATGCAAGTACTTGTGATCTACTGATCTTGTACACATCATTTGAGTGACAGGTTTAAGCAGTGCTATAGACTCAGTTCTATAAAAGGTCTGAAAAAGTTATTTTTCCTCACTAGGAACAAACTTTACATTTTTTAATTGTATGGCTGAATCTCAATACTAGTAAAATTCAGATCAAAACTGTGTCTTATTTTTTCCTCGGAGTAACTCGACTAGAAAGAAATCTGAATGTAATAGAACCATGATAAAAAAAAAAAAAAAGGAACAATTTAAGAGGCTGGAAATTGCAAGAAAATGAAAAACACAGTGAGATATGTCAAGCACAGCAGTGTAAATAATATCGAAATATGCAGTTTTTCAGATTAAACGAAAACTGTGCTTCCAGTTTTTGATGTTGACTGCAATACCATTTAGTAGTACAGTTTGAGACATCCAAGTGACTACTTAAGTAGTATTTACCAAAAGGAGTTGCATAAAAGACGCAAGTCTTTGATCCTCACAAACAGTTTTCAGTATCTGATGTGCTCTGTGGAGTGTTCCAGGTTAAAAAATATATATTCATGTCTTTCTTCAAAGAGTCAGGTCTAAGGAGATGATATAAAGTAAACTGGACTCAAATTGCAGGATCCAAGGTCTTAGAGAAGTGACAATGCAGATACACTTGGAAAAATAATCTACAGGAGACAGAGAATGAGAGCAGGCGTTGCCAGGGCTGCATACTCCAGCTTGGCTGAAATTCACCACTTTGCCTAAGGCTGAAGTTCACGTATGCCAAATTCTTAGGTATCAGCCTTCTTTTTCCCATTCCCATTGCCACTGGGATTTGTGGCATATAAATGTGCCAGTTAAACACAAGCCTTCGGTTTTCAAGATTATTTATTAACACTACCAAATTTCTCCTGATTGAAACATATTAGCATATGTAATTGATCATGATGTCTTCTTTCATTAGTTTTTTAAAATCTTTGTAAAATATAAAACTATGATCCTTACTTCTAGAAACATAATTTAAATATGGAGAAAAACATGAATTAGATCAGGATACAGAAACAATAGGCTTCCCTGGTGGCTCAGTGGAATAGAATCCACTGGCCAATGCAGGAGACGCAGGTTCAATTCCTGGGTCAGGAAGATCCCCTAGAGGAGGAAATAGCAACCCATTCCAGCATTCTTGCCTGAAAAATCCCATGGACAGAGTAGCCTGGAAGGCTACAGTCCATGGGGTGGCAAAGAGTTGGACACGATTTAGCAACAAAATAACAAATGACAAAAGACACAGTACATCCAGAAAAGATTTCATCTAACTTTAGAACTTATTTTATCGGAAGTGCTTACTTTGACCTATAAATTCTGAATTGGCCTTTCAACTAACCAGAGTTAGAGCCCCTTGAAGGCCAAAAGGGGGGGGGGGGGCGGGGAAAGGAGAAAAAGAGAGATAGAGACCTTACAGCTTGCCTATAAATCATGTCAGTGGTTTCTTCTTCACTCCCAGGATGAAATCCAAGTCCCTTAGCGTCACGCACAAGACCTTTCATGATTTTGCCTCCTCCTGATCTCCAGATTCATTTCTCAATCTGTCCTCATATGTTTTGAATACTTCAGACTGATCAGCTTGCAGTAACTCCCAAAACAACAGCCCTTTCATAGCCTGGTGCCCTTGAACTTACCACTTCATCTTCCTAGAATCTCTATGCTCTGACATTTTTTTACCCGGAAAATTTCTACTAATCCAGAAAGGCTCACATGAGAACTCAGCCCTCATCTGAGTGAAGTGCCTTTTTCCCTGATCTCCCAATAGCATACTCTTATATTGATTTAATAACCCTTACTAAACAGTATTTTCTAAACAACTCTACTCACATGTTTCCTCCTCTAGATTTTGGAAACATTTATGTCTCACATCTCAGCATCCCTAGTATATATCAGAACATCAGATACATCAGAGGTGCTCAGTAAATGAAAATATTTTGCAGAGTTCCTCTACTATTCTATCCAGGTCAGAAATAATCTCTTGCACCTGGTAACAATTTTATTCAGACAATGGTTTAGGCTCCACTCAGAATGTTGTGTTGTGGATCTATTCGGATGCTGCCTCATAGCATCTAATTATTCGATTTGTCTGTCTGGTTATTGGCAGCCTGCAGGGTGTTAGGAGGGAAACTCACAGCTATTTTAAGAGCTACTTATTGAGTCAGCCCTGAAAGTTTTGTTTATCATTTTCTTTATTCTGCTTCCTTTTATATTCCTTGGGACCGCTCAAAAGCATTTAAAGCCATCTTCCAATTTATTTTTCCAATGTATATTTCCAGCTGAGTTCTTTTTTATTACTTGATAGTTCCTCTTGCAGAATTCTCAGATGGGCTTTGAGAAGAGTTCACATCACATTATTTCAGCTTCTTAGTTGTTATCCCATTATACTGAGGAATGCAACAAGAGGAGAAGAAAGTCAGATTTTCTTTTGGAGGTTAGCTAGGACTGCATAGCAATTAGAGTATGCAGAAGAAAAGATGTAGAAGCAGAGACATGCAGGTGGATTCTTGATCTAATATTTAGGGTTTCCTCTTGAGCTGCTGTTTAAGAGGAGAAAACTCTCTGTTATGAATTTATCCTTACTTCAAGAGTGTGCCAAGTCATGTAATTAAAGCTAGGAAGGTGGCTGATATGGGAAAAGCAAATGAAAGCAGTGACTCAGAGAAGGCGTAGCATCTGCCACATGAATGCTTCTGTTCGCACTTGGAAAGAGGAGAATCAGCCTTCAAGGGAGACAGAGAAAGCAGCGGGTAGCACAGCGCTGTTTCCGAGCCTGAAACCAGCTCTACTAACTGCTGCTCTGTTGCTGCAGAGTTGCCAACAGGTGAGAGAGGAAAACTCATACCAGTAGGTGAAATAGAAAATGAATGTGTCTCCTTGCGAGACTTCTCGTGTGCGCAGACACTCGGTCCTGTCCGACTCTTTGCTACCCATGGACTGTAGCCCACCAGTTTCCTCCGTCCAAGGGATTTCCCAGGCAAGAATACTGGAGTGGGTTGCCATTTCCTTCCCCAGGGGATCTTCCTGCCCCAGGGATGGAACCTGCATCTCCTGCAGCGGCAGGGAGCTTCTTTATCTCTGAGGCACATGGGAAGCCCTATTTTTTCCTGAGTTCTGAGTCTCTGTGGGGGATTGCCAAGTGGCCACACAGTTCCAGAGCAGCAGTCTGGTGGGAAGCTGCTGGGTGGGCTTGTAGACTTCCTCAGACCTGGTGAGAAAGGAAACCACAAGCTCAAACGGATGAGGCAGTTTACATTCCCGTCAAGCAGGCACATGATGTCCATGCTTTCCTCAGCTCCCCGAGGCTCCCAAGTTCCATGGGTGACAGACACACAGAGGGCCCATGAATCTCTGTCACATCTGTGGGAAACTGAACTCAGGAAATCCCGTGTTCTAAGAAGGCAGTCGACAAACTCATCTATCTCCCCTACAGAGAGAGGCATTATCTTTATTACTCAGGAATATAAGCAAATCTCTCCAGAGAGTGGAGGGAAGCATTTCTGCTTTACTAGCCTGGGATATCTCCTTATACAAACATTCTTCAATTTACATTCTTAAATTTGTAAAATGCTTTGCCTCAGAGGACTGTATAAAAACATGAGCAATTCAGGGAGAATTGTCTCCCAATAGGGCTGTAATGTGTAATATTTTTCAAATCCACTTAAATCATTAAAATTACCCATCTTCTTCTTTTTTTTTTTCCCTGCCCAATTACTGCTCCTTAAACTTCCCTTTGATGTACATCAGTGGCTATCATAGCAATCTATACAGGTATGCATGCTCAGTCACTCAAGGGTTGTGTCTGGCTCTTTGAGACCCCATGGACTGTAGCTCATTAGGCTCCTCTGTCCATGGCATTTTTCAGGTACGAACACTGGAGTGGATTGCTATTTTCTTCTCCAGGGAATTACATTGGTTCAGTTCAGTTCAGTTCAGTCGCCCAGTCATATCTGACTCTTTGTGACCCCATGAACCGCAGCACGCCAGGCCTCCCTGTCCATCACCAACTCCCGGAGTCCACCCAAACCCATGTCCATTGAGTCGGTGATGCCATCCAGCCATCTCATCCTCTGTCATCTGCTTCTCCTCCTGCCCTCAATCTTTCCCAGCATAAGAGTCGTTTCCAATGAGTCAGCTCTTCGCATGAGGTGGCCAAAGTATTGGAGTTTCAGCTTCAGCATCAGTCCTTCCAATGGACACCCAGGCCTGATCTCCTTTAGGATGGACTGGTTGGATCTCCTTGCAGTCCAAGGGACTCTCAAGAGTATTCTCCAGCACCACAGTTCAAAAGCATCAATCCTTACATTGGTGGAGGATCAGAAAAAAAGACCTGGCATCAGATACCTTGGTTTCAAAGACAACTTACCAGTTAAATGATCTAGTTAAACATACTAGTTAAGGGACCTTCAGCAAGTTTCTAATGTCATATGAGCCTCAATGTTTTCAGCTGCAGCACAGGGAAAACAATAATAGAAAAGAGGAAATACCCTGGCTATTTATTCATGCGAATACCAACTAAGTCAAAGAAGCCAACAAGAATTGTTACTTCCCCTCCTTTACCTCTTAAAAAAATTGTTCTCCAAATATCTTCTTTTTGTCAGTTTTATATATTTGTTCATTTTCAGAGAGTCCCTCACATGTTTTCCAAATACACACAGTAAGAAGCAAGGTAATCCTCCACCTCTATGAAGTCAGAAATTGGGTTGTATCCATTTTTCCTTTTTAATACAAATTGCATTCATTTTAATGATGTGAAATGAGAAGAAATATGAAATTTCTCCTCTCCAGAATGAAATTAAAAATACAATTTTGCAAACCATGGCATTATTTCAAGTTAAACAGCTTTACATATTTACTTGTGCTGTCAGTGTATCTCATCAATACATCAGGTTTCCCAGAAGCAGGGCGTGAGAAAGAGTGACTTGAGTAAATGAGAGAGAGCCCCAAATAAAACCTGTAAGGAACTGAGGAAACTGGAATACTGCCAGATTAGAAACTCAAGGAAGACTTGACCCACTAGAGTGTGCAGAGCATCACAGCTTTATCACACCTCAAGGCAAGGGAGCTGGCCTCTCGAATGTGTCAAGTAGATATTGCCTATAAGGTACATTCAGAGGGGAGGTGCCCTCATCCAGGCATTGCGCTACATGCTGAGGACCATTCCTAGGGAAAGGGCATTTGGCAGATGCTCACAGCTGTCGGGGGTGGTCACAAATGCCTGGTAAAGAGAATCTGAGTGGGCCAACAGCAGCATCTCCTGCACAGGGACACCAGTTACGGAGACTTAGGTCGTAGGAGACTTTAGGGAAGAGATCCATAGCTCGGGTTAGAGGTGGTGGTGGTGCAGATGGTGAGAAGTGGGTGGAGGTAAGATTTTAAAATAATGAATGCCGAAGCTAAGATATAACAAGTGCTTCTCTGTTGGTGTCCTTTTCTTTATATCTGGCTCCAAATATTGTTTCTCCTGTTCAAACTTTTCCATCTGTTCCCATTTCCATAAATCTCCTACTTGCTAACTATTTTGCCTGGCACTTTGACTTTTCACTTTGTCCTGACCCTTCGGTTCTTGGCAATTCCCCAGGTGCTGTCTAATTTTCCAGCCTTTTGAGATCTCATTTTGTGCTCTCGATTGCAACTCATTTCCCTGGCCTCTGACATTCCTACCTAAACACATATAAATCTGTGCTCTGCTTTCCTGGCCCAAATTACTTGCCTTGTCCCCACAACCTTCTCACTGCGAAGCAGGACAAGCAAAGCCACTTTCTCAAATAACTCTGTAGAGAAGCTTACTGCAGACCACAGTGGGCTCTGAGACAGCAGGAAGCAAAGATTAAACAGCTTTCTATGTGTGTGTTTTTTTTTCCTGAATATTTAAAGACAACTATTCTGGCACTGTTTAGTGTAGAAACAAAGAAATATTGAGTTTTACTGTCTGAGGATGAGAATGTTTTATAGCCTAATTTCTACAATATTAACTGTGCTCTTATGAATGATATCAATGCCATTAGGAATATCTGAAGACTGTCATTGTCCAGTTTAATCAGACGACAAAGAGTTTGATCACAACCAAAATGGTTAATATATAGATGTTTTGGTACTTAATATGGAAAGCATCAATTATATGTAAATTTCATTCTTCTGGGCAGCTTCTTCTTTCTCTAAAATATGATCAATATGTGCAGTTACTGTAATAAAAGTAGATTAAATACAGCACTTGGAAAGTAGTCTTTTCGATAACTTCAAAATTAACCCAATTTGTCTCAATAGTGCTGGTGAAAATCCTTTGAAAATGCATTAGTCCATTTCTTGTCCTGCAAATGGAGCCTTTGAAAATAACTTACTTTTTGTTTTATAACTCAAAATCTTGCTGGACCACAAGGTTATCTAAACATCAATTTTCACTTAACTAGATTATGAATATGGAAGCCATAGGTTACTTCAAATGTTTTCTAAATTTAAAAAAATTTTTCACAATGACACTGTTTTTTTCTATCCTTAATATCCTTTCCTGACAAGCTAAGTGCAGACAATGTGCAGTTAATTGAGGCTCCTGCTATTTTTCCACTGTGATTAATCAAGGTTTTGCTATAAAATAATCTATTTTTCATGCATAGAGACATCTCTAATTTAGTCTTATTTTTTTTTACAGGGTTGGAGGGAAAGTGTGAGCTCATACATTTATTTGAAATACAATTAGAATAATGGAAACATCTATATCTTCTTAGCATTAAAGACTGTAGAATGGACAATTAAAAGCTATCCTAGATTAATACTATTAAAATGTCATGAGTAATATAGGTCTGGCCATCTGATTTATCATTCATCATTACTATATAACTTACTCAGAAGCTATGTAATGAGGAGGAAAGCTAAATTAACACAGCTATGAATTCTCAAGTAGAGGAGGAAAAAAACTCTCAGATTAGACTGCTTCTCAGAATAAGAACTTTAGCTGTCTCATATGTGATTTATCGGAATGGTAGCTTGAGGATCTGCTCAGCATAGGCTGTGTCTAGCACCTGCAGAAACGTGAATGGCCAGTCTTGAAGGTTACAATGCCATGAAGGAATTGTGATAGAAAGTGTTCAGAGTTAGTTCTGGACCTACTTGTATAGAAGATTGCCAGTTTTTGCTTCTTCTCTCTGCGAATACTAGCTCTTAAAAAACAGCCTCCATTAAGAAGTGAGATTCTTCAACCCACTTCACCTTGAGAAACCCAAACCATATTGAGATGCCATGGATAATGAGACTCAATGGTTGGTGAGAGACAAGTACAGAGGCTGCAGGTGTGTAAGTGAAACCACCATGGAAGAGGTTTCTCCAGCCTGTGCTGCTCCAGAGGAGGCCCCAGGGATCAGAGAGGAACCCAGCCAAGCCCTTCGCACACACCTGACCCACCAACATGCGAAAGACCAACAGGCCCTCTGGCTCCTGGATTCATCAGGAAGAAGAGATTTCAGTTGCATACTTAAGCAAATGAGAATTGAATAAACTCCCTTCCAGGATGTGAAATCATGAAGACATGTGCAGAAGACCAATACGTGACAAGATGAAAAGAATACGGATCCCCGTGTCACTAACTGGAAGAACGTGATTTAAAAAATACCTATCAGAAATATCTACATTGGGTTTTGTTATGACCAATAAATACATATTTTATGAAGCCCCTAAAAAAAAGTGTTCAGGGTTGAACTTGCTGCACATATCCAACTGGTAACTGCTTTAACTGTTTTTTTGGTTTTTTGTTTTTAAGACAAAAGTTCTGGGAATTATTGTATATGTTAATCTGTGAACTGGCAAAACTCTGGATGTAAAACTAATCAATAGAAATAAATCCTTCTGAAGTACACATACAGAGAACCATGAGAATTCTGGAACCAAATAACACTGAGAATTGTGTTTAACACAGATAGCCACCTAAACCTTTGAGGCAAATTTGTTAGATTTTAATTTATGAGAACCTGGGGACCCCAGACAGAGGGTCCCCACAGACTGTACTGAGGGTACATGGCTTGGCTAGGGCGTAAGGTTGTAATGGGTTGTCATAGGTTGTCATATACTGATCACCCATGTTTCAGCCAAAATAATTCCACTTGTATTTATGCCAGTGATGCTGAGCACACAACAGCAACATCAGGAAAAGTTTGTGCTGGGTTCCAGTTCCAGGTCTGCTGATACAATAGATCTGGGGTTTTGGGGGAGAATTGGCATATCTACCAAGTTCCTAGATGCTGTGGATCTGGGGACCACACTTTGAAAGCCACACAATTCTATCCTATATCTTGAGTCATCTAGTAAGAGTTTATTTGAAGAAAGCATTCAAAATCTAAAGAGACCAAGTTATAAATTAAAATATTGAAAGCACTCATACTATTCTAAATAAATAGTAAAGTCTTTTTTTTTCCTTTCTCTGAAGTTCCTGGTACTTGAATACCTCTGGCGACCAAAGACACCAAGGTGTGCAAACAAGTTTCAGTTCAGTCGCTCAGTCGTGTCCGACTCTTTGCCACCCCATGGACCGCAGCACACCAGCCTTCCCTGTCCTTCACAAGCTCCTAACTCCTGGAGCTTGCTCAAACTCACGTCTACAGAGTCAGTGATGCCATCCAACCGTCTCATCCTCTGTCATCTCCTTCTCCTCGTGCCTTCAATCTTTCCCAGTACCAGGGTCTTTTAAATGAGTCAGTTTTTTGCAAAAAGTGGCCAAAGTATTATGGAGTTTCAGCTTCAGCATCAGTCCTTCCAATGAATATTCAGGACTGATTTCTTACAGGATTGACTAGTTTGATGTCCTTGCAGTCCAAGGGACTCTCAAGAGTCTTTTCCAAAACCACAGTTCAAAAGCATCAATTCTTTGGCACTCAGCTTTCTTTATAGTCCAACTCTCACAGCCATACATGACTCCTGGAAAAACCATAGCTTTGACTAGACGGAACTTTGTCGTCAAAGTAATATCTCTCCTTTTTAATATGCTGTCTAGGGTTGTCAGAGTTTTTCTTCCAAGGAGCAAGCGTCTTTTGATTTCATGGCTGCAGTCACCATCTGCAGTGATTTTGGAGCCCAAGAAAATAAAGTCTGTCACTGTTTCCATTGTTTCCCCATCTATTTGCCAAGAAGTGATGGGATAAGATACCATGATCTTTGTTTTTTGAATGTTGAGTTTTAAGCCAACTTTTTCAAACTGTGCAAACTAGTTTACACATTCCTATTTACTCATGTCCTTCTCCCCTCTTCCCTCTTCCCCTTCCTTTTTCCCTCCTCTGTATAGTTAAGACTTAATACACTGTAGACACCAGGCCAGGTGCTGGACGTTTTAATAAGACTAAGCCCTTGAGAAGTTATAATCTGAAATGTAAAATCAGCACATGATGGCTAGTGTGAGAGGTACTTCAACAGAAGTTTCCTCGTACTGTTTGCCAAGGAATAATTAATTTTTCCTAGGAGTATGAATAAATGCTTCACTTAAGAGATAATATTTGAATTGATTCTTAAAGGATGAGTAGAATTATTTCATTCCAGTCAGGAAAAAAAAATGGTGTTTCAGGCAAGGAAAATGATTTCAAGAGAATATGATTAGAAATTTCTGAACATCTGAGGATTAAAGATGGAAGTTGTTAAGGAAAAGTTTGTTTGCTGGAGACATTGTGTTCTTGCTGTTATTGACACAGTGGTTTGACACTGTAGGAAGACTGAAGCCTTGTGAGGTCAGGGATGGTGATTCCTAATTTTTCTTTCCTTTGTTACTATCTTAAAGTCTCTATTGAGTTTTTTACAATATTGATACTGTTTTATGTTTTGTTTTATTTGGGCTCCAAAATCACTGCAGACAGTGATTGCAGCCATGAAATTAAAAGACGCTTACTCCTTGGCAGGAAAGTTATGACCAAACTAGATAGCATATTTAAAAGCAGAAACATTACTTTGCCAACAAAGGTCGTCTAGTCAAGGCTATGGTTTTTCCAGTGGTCATGTATGGATGTGAAAGTTGGACTGTGAAGAAAGCTGAATGCCAAAGAATTGATGCTTTTGAACTGTGGTGTGGAGAAAACTCTTGAGAGTCCCTTGGACTGCAAAAAGATCCAACCAGTCCATTCTAAATGAGATCAATCCTGGGTGTTCATTGGAAGGACTGATGTTGAAGCTGAAACTCCAATACTTTGGCCACCTCATGCAAAGAGTTGACTCACTGGAAAAGACCCTGATGCTGGGATGGATTGGGGGCAGGAGGAGAAGGGGACGACAGAGGATGAGATGGTTGGGTGGCATCACTGACTTGATGGACATGGTTTTGGGTGGACTCCGGGAGTTGGTGATGGGCAGGGAGGCCTGGTGTGCTGCGATTCGGGGTCGCAAAGAGTCAGACATGACTGAATGACTGAACTGAACTGATTTGGCTGCAAGGCATATGAGATCTTAGCTCCCTGACCAGGGACCGAATCTGTTCCCCCTGCATTTGAAGTCAAAGTCTCAACCACTGTGGACCGTCAGGGATGTCACCATAATCTTTCTTAAATACCCAGGATCTTCCCTGAGCCCACCCCATAAAAATTCACATTTATATGTCTGTGTTCCTGGATCTTAGCCCCAAGGCTTTGATGAATCTCCTCAGGTTACTCTAACATGCAGCAGAGCTGAGAACCACTATGAAATCTCTCTTGATTGTCAACTATTTTAGAAGCTCTCACATTGAGTGACACACATGGAAAGCTGAACTGAGTTGGTTCTCCAATTTTCTTAATTATTTTTTTCAATTTAAATGCTTCTCCCCTTCAACGTCAACTGTTGCTAACCAGACAACCTTGGGTCATGACTGTGATTCCCCAGAGTCTCCAAGGCCCTTTTCATAGATGAGTGTCTTTCTAATTCTCCAGATTCCCAAGTAATGCTAGACACCTCCCTTTGCCTTTTTTCTGAACCAACATACCTTCATTTTGTATATGTAATGTCCCTCCCATATCATAATTTTTTCCCTACCAATTTTTTTCTTTCCTCCTTGCATCTTTACAATCTATCTTAACTCCTGCCACATGGAAAATACTCAATAATATAAATGTCAATCAGCGCTAGAAGGTGGGGAAAGGCACACAATGCACTTAAAGGATACAGTTGGAAAATATAAGAAATACTACTGATGCGTGTTTGGGACATGTATTTCTCAGAGCCTTGGGCATCCTAAGTTATTCCTTGCTCATCACCCTCTGCTTCACGGCTCCCCTTGTCTGACAATTGTCCCCACCTCACCTTGCCATCTTGGCTCACAGGAGTAGAGAGGACATTGAGATTCTATCACACTGGGGACTCCCCTCCTCCAACACACACGGGTTTCTCAAGTCACTCAATACTCTTTGTTTACTTCATTACACTTACTGGAAACTACCATCTGTTTTCTTATTGACAATCTTTTTTTCCCATTAAATTATAAGTATCAAGAGATCAGAAGCCAAATCACAAATATTATAACCATTTACTAGCCCAGTGTTAGGTAGTTACCCCACAGGAGGGGATTCAATCAGTATTTGTGGAATGAATGAATGAATAAAGAAGTGAATGAATGGAAGAGCTTGGACACTAACACAGATTCATTTTCCAGTCCTGCTAACTCAAATGAGCTTTATCCAGTATATTTATTTAAACAATGTAATGCTTTAGCAACAAAAATATGCAATTAGTGAGCTATTTAACATTTACAAAAAGATAAATCTGCATTAAATGACCCAATCCATACTCAACTAGTCAAATCGATGTTTCTAAGTTTTTTTTTTTTTTTTTTCTGTATACCTAATCCCTCTTTTTGGCAAAAGAAGTTGTATAATTTGCTAACATGAAATTTAGCCATTCATTTAAATACAGTCGCTTTGCTTGTTGAACCATTTTCTTTGCACTTGAATCAGAATCCCAGTTTATATTTGAAAAACATGCTTTCATTTGTTACTTTATTTTATAATCCCATAAAGATATTGTTCTTATTTATAGGATGCTGACAGTCTGGTTAATTGCTGTTAATTGTTTCAAAATCAGTCTTGAGAAAAATCAATGAGAGAAATGCCATCTCTATAAAGGGAACAGGCTACCTTGGCCTCAAGCAGACTTTTCTAATACAGGCTGCAAGTTTGAATCATCTTGGGGACTTTCAAAAAAGCAGATTCCAGGCTCCATCCTCTGAGATTTGAATTTCATTGATTTGGGGTAAAGCCAAGGGATTTCTATTATTTGGAATGCTTCTGGGTGATTTTTCTGTGCAGCCAAGGTTGAGAATCAATGATTTAAAGAAAGAAAATAATCATGCTCAAGCCGAGAATGGACTGTTTCCTCTCCAGACTTTAAGAGTAGCCCTGACATTCAAATCAATCAAGCCATTATATACAGAAGGCTGAGAAATTACCGCTACTTGTACTCTAGATGCTGGCAACATGAATGGGCAATGGATATAAAAAAAATTTGAGATGGGGGCCTGTTAAGTCTGGTGACTGACTCGGGACTGGAATGGATTGTGAACAGAACACATGCTCACCCATCCAAGTCTGGCCGCCCATCTCACTGGTCCTTGACCCTTTCTGCTAAGCCTTTGCCCATGTTCTTCTCCATCCCTAAAAATGTCCTTCCCCTCTCCACCTGTTCATTACCTGTCTTTCCTTCTGGAGCCAACCAAACTCACGATGCTCCGGTGAAACCACTTCAGGCAGCTCAATTCCTTCCGCTTCTGCAGTGGCACTAGTGTTAAAGAACCCGCCTGCCGGCACGGGAGGCAAAAGACATGGGCTTGATCCCTGGGTCGGGACAATCCTCTGGAGAAGGCCTTGACATCCCAGTCCAGTATTCTTGCCTGGAGAATCCCGTGGATGGAGGAGTCTGGCAGGCTGCAGTCCATGTGGTTACAGAGTTGGACATGACTGAAACAACTTAGCACATATAATTGTGCGAACATGTAAACATTTTTTAAAAATCTTGAACTGAGAAACTAATATGTTATGTTCCATTAATCAGTTCATACTTCTCTAGTCCTCATAATAATATCTTTTTAGCCCATCTATACATTGCTTTATACTGTATTTAACATTTTCATATTTATGCCCTTTTCCTCTAGACTACAAGTTTTTCAAGGCCAACCAAGTACAATATGAAATACTGGGTTGATCAAAACGTTCGTTTCAGTTTTTCTGTAATATCCTATGGAAAAAACCAAACAATGTTTTTGCTGCCAACCCAATATTTCATTGTATTATGTCACCAGGCTAAGAGATGAAAAAAGGAAGGAAGAGAAGGAAAATTGCTGTGAGAGAGTCCTTATACGATGTAAAGTAATATCTTATTTAACTTTCGTGATCATCTTTGGGGATTTGATTTATTTTTTCCTCATGTAGATGTAAAACTGAGGCCCAGAGAGGTAGCCTAAGGTAGGAAAGAATTTGACTCCATTTAGTCATTTAATTAGTCACTCACAGTGAGAGGAATGTTAGCCTAGTGTTTGAGGTGAGAGTGGGTTGGCAAACTTAAGCCTTACCATCTTTTTAGGGAGGGTTACTAGTTAATGGGGCTTCCAAGGTGGCCCAGTGGTAAAGAATCTGCCTGCCAATGCAAGAAACATGGGTTCAATCCCTGGGTAGGGAAGATCCTCTGGAGAAGAAAATGACAACCCAGTTCAGGGTTCTTGCCTGGGAAACCCCATGGACAGAGAAGCCTTGCGGGCTGCAGTCCATGGGGTCACAAAGAGTTGGAAACAACTTAGTGACTAAACAGCAGGAACGACATCTAATTAGCTCGTCATCCCTGGTTCTTTTCAATGTCCTCATTTCCTGATTTCCTTGGGAGTGATGACTGATTTACCTGATTGATTGATGGGCTTGACAGAAGAAACTTAGCTGGCTTACCCCTCACTCTCTCTCTTTTCATCTTCTTCAGAAGCTAGTTGTCTGTAGGGAACATGCATTCTACTCTACTCCTCCACAGGATCAGTTCTCCAGAGACACGTCCCCATCAGGGGATGCTCCTGGAGCTTAACACAGCCTGTGAATGAGTACCTACATCTGTCTAATTCTGGGGCTCAGAAAACCTTCAGAAAACCGTAGGTGACTGACACCTATGTCATATCCTTCAATATCAGTTTCACCAGTAAAAGTAATATTCTAATTTTCTTTCCTGTCTTTTCTTCTGAGATAAATGAGAATGGGCACATTTAGAGTGGTATGGGCACAGACTCTGTCTTAATTGGTGGGAAATGTAAACAAGCAAAATAAGGATGCCCTTTAATTTTATCCCTTAAAACACTGGTTTTCCAGGTGTGGTTGGAGATCAGCAGCTTTTGTAACATCAGTCCCCACCTCAGACCAACAATCTGTGCTTTAACATCCCTATAGAGCAGGGGTCCCCAGACTTCCCAGCCATGGACCCATACCTCCTGTCAGATCAGCAGTGGCATTAGATTAGAAATAAAGTGAACAATAAATTCAGAGAACTTGAATCATTCCCAAACCATCTTCCACCTGCACCCTGGTCCGTGGAAAACTGTCTTCCATGAAACTGGTCCCTGGGGTCAAAAAGTTTGGGAACCAGTGCTCCAGAGGATTGTGAGGCCTGCAAAAGGATGAAAAGCCCTGCAATGGACAGGCCCTTGAGTCCTGTCTCTTTAGGCTCTGTTATGGTAAGAAATCTATGCACCTGGTGCATGCACCTGAAGGCAGGTACAAGTGGGCATAGGATGACTGTAGCGTGGGAACTGATGGCAAAGACTGAGAGTTGATTGTAGCTAGGGACATGCCATCCATCAGTTTTTTCATCCAGGTCCTAATCAGAGTGCTTGCATGATTTTATATTGCTTGGCTTGATTTTTGTTTTCTTCCCTATTTCTGTATCTAAAAGGCTGAGAGGCTTTCTTTATTCTTTCTCCATTGCAGAAGAGATAAAGAAGAGGTGGCAAGAATACACAGAAGAACTGTACCTAAAAAGTTTTAATGACCCTGATAACCAAGGTGGTGTGGTCACCCACCTAGAGCCAGACATCCTAGAGTGTGAAGTCAAATGGGCCTTAGGAAGCATTACTGTGAACAAGCTAGTGGAGGTGATGGAATTACAGCTGAGCCATTTCAAATCCTAAAAGATGATGCTGTTAAAGTGCTGCACTCAATGCATCAGTAAATTTGGAAAACTAAGCAATGACCACAAGACTGGAAAAGGTCATTTTTCATTTCAATCCCAAAGAAGGGCAATGCCAATGAATGTTCAAACTACAGTACAGGTTTTGCTGATCTCACATTACGGATAGCTGAACAGTAAGAAGATTCTTATTTGTCCACTGACATCTCTGAAACTGCTAATAGAGGAGGGGGGACCAGCACTCCTACTGGGGAAGGGGTGGCCACCCAGCCTTCAGTCACAGCTGAATTCAGCTGTGAGTGGCACAGGCTAAGGCAGTGGTTTCCACCTGTGCATCCCAAACATTAGCATCCTTTGGGAATGTCTTAAAAAGGCAAATCCCTGGCCCTACTCCGGACTGCTGAATCACAAATTCTGGAGGTAGGATCCAGTGGCCTGAGTTTTAACAAACCTGCCAGGTATGATAGTTTGAACGCATGCTCATCTTTGAGAACCACTGCTGGGGCCTCACTCCTCCTGGCATGGCCTGGCACAATGGTACAGGCATCCATCATCTGAAAGCTTGTTAAAAACTCAGATCTCAAGCCCCATGCCAGACCTCCTGACCTACCAACCCTCTGCATTTTAAGCAAAGCCCTAGATGACTGGAAAGTGTATGAAGGTCTTAGAAGCAGTGATATAAAATCCAGGATGCAAATGCCAAATCATGGAACAGGAGAAGTGATCAGGATTTTAATGTGGTTTTCAGCCTAAGTGCAAATATTGAAGCTACAGACCGAGGAGTGAGGTTGGCTGTGATCATGGGGCACCTGTTTCTATCTGGCTGTTCTCTCTACCTCCTGCTGGCTCATCACTCAACCCTGCTGTGTTAGGCCCTCACTTGGACCTAGAACACCACCTGGGAATTACTGTATCTTAATCCACTGCATGAACCTCCACTAGCCACTTTTTAAGATTTGATTTAAATTTTCAACCCAGCTTCTTTTGGAATTCTTTTCACAGCAGGGCAGACCTCCCTAGATGTCCACAGAAGGTCATTTCTCTGCCCAAACAGGTAGCAGCCTAGGATCAATAAGGACCAAATCAACGTTGAGCATTTAAGCATGTGGCTGGAGTGTGAATAAGTAGTCGGAGAAATGGGGAAAAGGTCAGATAGCAAGTACTAGCTTTGTAATGAGCAAAAGTGCTTGTTCATATGTGGCATTTCACAGAACCTGCAGGCTGCATTTGATTAGTTATTAAAATTATAGTCGGCCAGTAGGGAGAATCATGATAATTGGTATAGGTCATAGATAATCAGAAGTGTCTCTCCCAGTGGGAGGAAACCTATTAAAATCCCTTATTTAAATCTCTTGGCCATTCCCACATTCTGCTCACATGCAAAATGACTTGTCCTGATCTTGGTCTCCAAGGGAGAGAGCAAACATCCTCCATTGTTCTTTGTTTGGTGCTAATTAACATTTCCAGGAGGATTGACTTAGATGCAGCTCTGTGGACCCCAAAGCAATCACTCCATTCAACTTCCAGATCATAGCTTATTTCATTAAATAATTAGCTTTTAACAGTCAGAATGTCGAGATTATTTCAACTGGTGTTTCCAAAACTTGTCATCACACAGAAATAATCCTCAGCCTTATGGCACTAGCACTGAGGGGAGAAAGTGCTTTTGTGGGAAGGGAATCCCTTATTTATAGCATAAGTTTGTGCTCTGGAATAATACACCTTCTATTCCTGAGAAGCAGCAGGCCACCATAGACTAATTTGGTGGAACTGGTGAACTGGCCTTGGCCCAAACAGCTCTGAAACCTGATGGCTCATTGGAATCACCTGGGAAGTTTTTAAAAAACATTAATGCCTGGTTGTCCCTCTAAAATACTTATTCATCTGGTCTGAGGTAGAGCCCAATCTTTTTCTTTTTTAGAAAGTTTCCATAATTCCATTGTCATTGCATAGATTATTTTTTTCTTCTTCAATGAGCCCTCCCAGAACTTTGCCTTCATCACATCCATATCTTGGACTATTTGATTTTTGATCTACTTCCATTCAGTCAATTCAGTAGCTTAGTCGTGTCCAACTCTTTGTGACCCATGGACTGCAGCACGCCAGGCATTCCTGTCCTTCACCATCTCCCAGAATTTGCTCAAACTCATGTCCATTGAGTCAGTGATGCCATCCAACCATCTCATCCTCTGTCATTCCCTTCCCCTCTTGCCTTCAATCTTTCCCAGTATTAAGGTCTCTTCTAATAAGTCAGTTCTTTGCATCAGGTGGCCAAAGTATTAGAACTTCAGCTTCAGCATCAGTCATCCCAATACTCACGAGTGATTTCCTTTAGGATTGACTGGTTTCATCTCCTTGCAGTCCAAGGGACTCTCAAGAGTCTTCTCCAACACCACATTTCAAAAGCATCAGTTCTTCAGTGCTCAGCATTCTTTATGATTCAACTCTCACATCCATACACGACTACTGGAAAAGCCATAGCTTTGACTATACAGACCTTTGTCAGCAAAGTAATGTCTCTGCTTTTTAATATGCTATCTAGGTTTGTCAGAGCTTTTCTTCCAAGGAGCAAGCATATTTTAATTTCATGGCTGCAGTAAGCATCTGCAGTGATTTTGGGGTCCAAGAAAATAAAAGTCTGTCACTGTTTCCATTGTTTCCCCTTCTATTTGCCATGAAGTGATGGAACTGGATGTCAATTACTTCTGCTTCATTGACTACACTAAAGCCTTTGATTGTGTGGATCACAACAAACTGGAAAATTCTTGAAGAGATGGGAATACCAGACCACCTGACCTGCCTCCTGAGAAGCCTGTATGCAGGTCAAGAAGCAACAGTTAGAACCAAACATGGAACAACAGACTTGTTCAACATTGGGAAAGGAGTTCATCAAAGCTGTACATTGTCACGCTGTTTATGTAACTTACATGCAGAGTACATCATGAGAAATGCTGGTCTGGATGAAGCACAAGCTAGAATCAGGATTGTTGGGAGAAATATCAATAACCTCAGAAATAAAGATGATACCACTCTTCTGGCAGAAAGCAAAGAACTGAGGAGCGTCTTAATGAAGGTAAAAGAAGAGAGGGAAAAAGCTAGTTTAAAACTCAACATTCAAAAATCTAAGATCATGGCATCTGGTCCCATCACTTCATGAACTATAAATGGGAAAACAATGGAAACTGAAAGACTTTATTTTCTTGAGCTCCAAAATCACTGCAGATGGTGGCTGTAGTGATGAAATTTTTAAAAAAAAAAAAAAAAAAAAAGCTTGCTCTTTGGAAGAAAATCTCTGACAAAACTAAATGGCATATTAACAAGCAGAGACATTACTTTGCCAACAAAGGTCTGTATAGTCAAAATTATGTTTTTTCCAGTAGTCATGTATGGATGTGAGTTGGACCATAAAGAAGGCTGAGTGCTGAAGAGTTGATGCTTTTGAACTGAGGCATTGGAGAACACTCTTGAGAGTTCCTTGGACTGCAAGGACATCAAACGTAAAGGAAATCAGTCCTGAATATTCACTGGAAGGACTGATGTTGAACCTAAACTCCAATACTTTGGCCACCTGATGAAAAGAGCTGACTGTTTGAAAAAGACCCTGATGCTGGGAAAGATTGAAGGCATGAGGAGAAGGGGACGGCAAAGGATGAGACGGTTGGGTGGCATCACTGACTTGATGGACATGAGTTTGAGTAAGTTCCAGGAATGGTGAAGGACAGGGAAACCTGGCTTGATGCAGTCCGTGGGGTTACAAAGTCAGAAAAGACTGACCAACTGAACAACATTACTTTTATTACAAGCTTTCTTTGTGGCTCTGCTCATCCAATTTCTTTAAAACAGTTTAAGCCAAAATGGAAAAAAAAAAAAAAAATGCCTTTTTGATACAAAATACAGAAAAGCATATAGAAAAAAATAACAATAATTCTACCATGAAGTATAATTATTGAGAACAATTTTATGTATGTTTCTCTCTACATATGTTTTCTTTACTAAAATATGTCATACTAAATATACTTCTCTGTACCTTATTTTCTTTCCCTAGAACAACAATATGGAGAGCATTCATGCCAAATAAGGATTCTTTTACCACAAGTATGTTGTTTGGCTGACGATGTGCCATCATTGTTATTTACCATAGTTTAGTATACTAATTTCTTATTCTTTGGTGTTTATGTATCTTTAATATGTTTGCTATTAAAAACAGATCTGAGACCAGTGTCCTTTTTTATCCATCAGCATAAATCTTGTAGTTCTTTACCACCACTAATGGGTTGGTGGTCTTGAGGCAAAGAAGACATTAGTAAAACAAGCCAATCATTTCTTTCTGGAAGCTGAGTCCTCAAAGAAAACATGGTTTGAATGTCAAGGTCTTCTGCTCAGATTGGAAAATTCTCATTGTCCAAACTGGTGAATTTTAAATGTCCAAGATATCCATTTTTCACAGGATCCCCTAGATGAAAAGTGTTTTCTAAGCACTTTCGGTCCCTTTTTTGCTCTACTTCCCAAACTATCTCAATAAAGGGCCAACTTTCTGATTGTTCCATTTTGTTTTACTTCCAATTTTTCATGGATATATACTTTTTAAAAATAGTATAAAAAAAGAATTTCTAGAAAAATGAAATAAAAATGGAATATAAAATGCAAGGCCCATTTTTTTTATTACTAGATTCAAGAGTCATAAAATTTCTTTGACAAACTGACATAAATATTTTAAAAGCTTACTCTCAATCTCTCTACTCAATTTCATAGCAGGCCAGTAACTAACAGTTTATAGCTCGGCACTGATGGACAATAACTTGAGTGGCACTGGTTTAGAGCAAATTCTCCAGGAGATGCATTAGCTAAAGGAGATAATCCAGGGTTTGAGTGGGGAAAAAGCCTTCCTAGCAAAGCTGTAATAGGAATGCAAAGTCAAAGTAAGTATTTTCGGTAACAGTGGAAAAACCAAGTGCAACTGTAGTAGTCAGGACCCGAACTAAATACTGGAAAGTGTGCGAGGCTGGAAAGTGTGCAAGGCTGGAAAGTGTGTGATTGACAGTTGCAGTGATCCAGAGAAAAGAGAACCAACTTGCACAAGGATGCATGCAAACTCATAAAGCACTTTACATTTTCCCCAAAAATGTTCTATTTCTTGACCTAGCAATGGTTTTACAGGCTTTTGCCTTAGAATCATTTTTTTTTCCCAAATGCACTCACATACTTTTTGTAGCTCTGTCCATATATCCTACAAATTAAAAATGCTACACATAACCTGTATGCTAATACTTGCTATGAGGCTGCAAATGACAAGTGCTTCTATATCCACACAACTGAATGCAGCTGAGTGATGGAAAACGTACATTGTAGGTGACTTTGGTACATTTATATTTAAAAAGTACAGTATTTGTGTCTAAAATTCCTTTCAACAGCCCTTAAATAAAGGATCTCATGCTTATCACCCTTACAAAGGATAAAGGGCTGATAAAAACAAAGACAGGCCAAAGAAACATGCTTACTAGTAAAGGACATAGTTTATTATTCTTAAAGGAAAGTTGTTAGGTAAGATGAATCTTAAAGGAATAATACAGGGTGTGTGTGACTAGCATCTAAATGCCAGGGAATAGGGATGGTAAAAAATGTTCTTACCACCCTCCCACCATCGCTCTTGTATTTATATCTCAGTTGTTTAACAAAAGAAATTGGGATCACTCCTTCACTTAACCTTTACCTTATGATGGCATAGCAAAGCATGCAGAACTATTTAATATTTATTTATTATACTTAAAGAAGCAATTATTATCTTTTTAAGAAAATTATTGATTCTTGCCCACCTTGCAACAAGTGGGATCTTAGTTCCCCAACCAGGGATAGAACCTATACCCCCTGCAGTGGAAGCAGAGTCTTACCCTCTGAGCTGCCAGGGAAGTCCCGTGTTTAGTACAGCTGATCTACAACCTTGGTAGTTACAGGCGCACAGCACAGTGGTCTGATATTTCTAAACATCACAGGATGATCAGCATGATAAGTCTAGTTATCCTATGTCACCATACAATAATGATTTTATAATACTATTGACCATATTGCCCATGCTGTACATTCCATCTCAGTGACTCTCTTATTTCATACTTATTTGTTTCTTAACGTCCCTCACTGTTTCACTCATTCCTGAGCCCCTCCCCTCTGGCAATTCCTTGTTTGTTCACTGTATCTATGAGTTTGTTTCTATTATATTTGTTCATTTATTTTGATTTTTAGATTCCACATATAAATGATATCATATGAAATTTGCCTTTTTTTGTGTTATTTATTTTACTTAGTATAATACCCTCTAGGTTCATCCATCTTGTCTCACATCAAGACATTAGTCTTTTCTATGGCTAAGTAATATCCCATTGTGTGTGTGTGTGTGTGTGTGTGTGTGTGTGTGTATTACATCTTCTTTATCCATCCAAATATCAGTGGGTGCTTAGGTTGCTTCCATATCTTGATTATTGTAAATAATGCTGCTATGAACATAGGAATTCATATATCTTTTCACATTAATGTTTCTGTTTCCTTCAGAAAAATACCCAGAAGTGGAATTCCTGGATCATATGGTGTTAGAACTAAATACAACCTATTATGTTTCATATATAGGAGTGTGCATATGTCAATCTCATAAAATAGATAACTAATAAATAAGTACAGCATGGGGAACTCTACTCAATACATTGTAATGAATTATATGGGAAAAGAATCTTTCCCATAAATCCCAAAGAGTGGATACATGTATATGTACAACTGATTTACTTTGCTCTACAGCAGAAAGTAATACAATCTTGTAAATCCACTATAATTCAACAAATTTATTTTTTTTAAACAGGTTTAAAATATATATATATATACACATGCACAGGAGATGTGGTTTCAATCCCTGGATTGGGAACTTCCCCTGGAGGAGGAAATGGAAACCCACTCCACTATTCTTGCCTGGAAAATCCCAAGGACAGAGGAGTCTGGTGGTCTACAGTACATGGAAACACAAGGAATTAGAGAGGATTGAACACATGGTACATATATAAAAACATATCAGTTGAGTTCAGTTTAGTTGCTCAGTCGTGTCTGCTCTGTGCAGCCCCATGGACTGCAGCAAGTGTCCATCACCAACTCTCAGAGCTTGCTCAAACTCATGTCCATCGAGTTGGTGATGCCATCCAAATATATCATCCTCTGTGGTCTGGTTCTCCTGCCTTCAATCTTTCCTAGCATCAGGGTCTTTACCAAGGAGTCAGTTCTTCACATCAGGTGGCCAAAGTTTTGGAGTTTCAGCTTCAGCATCAATCATTTCAATGAAGATTCAGGGCTGATTCCCTTTAGGATTGACTGGTTTGATGTCCTTATAGTCCAAGGGGCTCTCAAGAGTCTTCTCCAGCACCACAGTTCAAAAGCATCAATTCGTTGGTGCTCAGCTCTCTTTATGGTCCAACTCTCACATCCATACATGACTACTGAAAATACGATAGCTCTGACTAGAAGGACATTTGTCAGCAAAGTAATGTTTCTGCTTTTTAATGTGCTGTCATAGCTCTTCTTCCAAGGAGCAAGCATCTTTTAATTTCATGACTGCAGTCACAATCTGCAGTGATTTTGGAGCCCAAGAAAATAAAGTCTGCCACTGTTTCCACTATTTCCCCATCTATTTGCCATGAAGTGATGGGACTAGATGCCATGATCTTTGTTTGTTGAATATTGAGTTTTAAGCCAACTTTTTCACTCTCCTCTTTCACTTTCATCAAGAGGCCCTTTAGTTCTTCTTCACTTTCTGCCATAAGGGTGGTGTCATCTGCATATCTGAGGTTATTAATATTTCTCCCAGCCATCTTGATTCCAGCTTGTGCTTCATCCAGCCTGGCATTTTGCATGATATACTCAGCATATAAGTTAAATAAACAGGTTGACAATATACAGCCTTGAGCTATTCCTTTCCCAATTTGGAATGAGTGTGTTTTTCCATGTTTGGTTCTAACAGTTGCTTCTTGACCTGCATGCAGATTTCTCAGGAGGCAGGTCAGGTGGTCTGGTACTCCCATCTCTTGAAGAATTTTCCACAATCTGTTGTGATCTACACAGTCAAAAGCTTTGGCATAGTCAATAAAGCAGAAATAGATGTTTTTCTGGGACTCTCTTGCTTTCTGGATGATCCAACGGATGTTGGCAATTTGATCTCTGGTTCTTCTACCTTTTCTAAATCCAGCTTGAACATCTGGAAGTTCACAGTTCACATACTGTTGAAGCCTGGCTTGGAGAATTTTGAACATTAATTTGCTAGCGTGTGAGATGAGTGCAATTGTGCAGTAGTTATAACATTCTTTGGCATCACCTTTCTCTGGGATTAGAATGAAAACGGACCTTTTCCCATTCTGTGGCTACAGTTGAGGTTTCCAAATTTGCTTTCATATTGAGTGCAGCACATTTACAGCATCATCTTTTAGGATTTGAAATAGCTCAACTGGAATTCTATCACCTCCACTAGCTTTATTCATAGTGATTCTTCATAAGGCACACTTGACTTTGCATTCCAGGATGTCGGGCTCTAGGTGAGTGGTCACACCATCATGATTATCTGGGTCATGAAGATCTTTTTTGTACAATTCTTCTGTGTATTCTTGCCACCTCTTATTAATATCTTCTGCTTCTGGTAGGCCCATACTGTTTCCATCCTTTATTGTGCCCATCTTTGCATGAAATGTTCCCTTGGTATCTCTAATTTTCTTGAAGAGATCTCTAGTCTTTCCCATTCTATTGTTTTCCTCTATTTCTTTGCATTGATCACTGAGGAAGACTTTCTTATCTCTCCTTGCTATTCTTTAGAACTCTGCATTCAAATGGGTCTGTCTTTCCTTTTCTCCTTTGCCTTTAGCTTCTCTTCTTTCCTTAGCTGTTTGTAAGGCCTCCTCAGACAACCATTTTGCCTTTTTGCATTTCTTTTTCTTGGGGATGGTCTTGATCACTGCCTCCTGTGCAATGTCACGAACCTTCATCCATAGTTCTTCAAGCACTCTATCAGTTCTAATCCCTTGAATCTATTTGTCACTTCCACTGTATAATCATGAGACTTGATTTAGGTCATACCTGAATAGTCTAGTGCTTTTCCCTCCTTTCTTCAATTTAAGTCTGAATTTTGCAATAAGGACATGGCAAGATTGATCATTGACATTTTAGGAATCAGTGAACTAAAATGGACTGGAATGGATGGATTTAATTCAGATGATCATTATATCTACTACTGAGGGCAAGAATCCCTTACAAGAAACGGAGTAGACCTCATAGTCAATAAAAGAGTCCGCAATGCAGTACTTGTGTGCAGTCTCAAAAAATGACAGAATGATGTCTGTTCGTTTCCAAGATAATCCATTCAGTATCACAGTAATCCAAACCTATGCTCCAACCAGTATTGCTGAAGAAGTTGAGTTTGAACAGTTCTATGAAGACCTACCAAGACCTTCGAAAATTAACACCCAAAAGAGATGTACTTTTCATCATATGGTACTAGACTGCAAAAGTAGGAAGTCAAGAGATACCTGGAGTAACAGGCAAATTTGGCCTTAGAATACAGCATGAAGCAGCACAAAGGCTAACAGAATTTTGCCAAGGGAACACACTGGTCATAGCAAACACCATCTTCTAACAACACAAGAGAAGACTACACCTGTACATCACCGGATGGTCAACACTGAAATCTGATTGATTATATTCTTTGCAGCCAAAGATGGAGAAGCTCTATACAGTCAGCAAAAACAAGACAGGGTGATGACTGTGGCTCAGATCATGAATTCCTTATTGCAAAATAAGCACATACATATTGTTATTAGCTTAAGAAGTCTCTCTTATGTTTCAACTTGAGTTTCAGAAACAATGTTTTATTGTTCAGCTTTTCTGTACTGACTTTTACCCATTTTTCTGCTTAAATGATGAGGGGCATGAAGTACCTGGAGAAATATAAGTGTCCTTTTCTTGGTAATCTAATACACATTCCCATTTTTGTTTTGTCATTGGAAAACTCCTCAAGTAGTTTGCTTTGATTCCTTATTTAAATCTCTAAACAGAAATGTCTCTCCTGGCTCCTTCAGGATTTGCTTTTCAAATACAGAGGAGGTTGGAAGAAACTCTGGCCAGTATCTCTAGCATCACTCTCATGACCACCCTCCACAGCTTTCTGGAAGCATTTGTCATCTTCTCGGCAACCAGCCCAGGCTCCAGAGACAGCAAGTTGGGCTCCACAGGCTTCTCTCTCCTGAGGAGAGATGGTTCATGGCTAAATTCTGAATTAATGGGAAGGTCATTTATCTATTTGGAGCTTTAGTTCTCGCATTTCTTTGACTAACTTTTAAATTCCCTTTTAAAGTTGTTAAGCATACATGTGTATGTTGCTGTTGTTTAGTCGCTAAGTCATGTCTGATTCTTTTGTGACCCCATGGACTACAGCCTGCCAGGCTCCTCGACCCACAGGGATTCTCCAGGCAAGAATACTGGGGTGGGTTGCCATGTTCTCCTCCAGGAGATCTTCCTGACACAGGGATCAAACTCATATCTCCAGTGTCTCCTGCATTACAGGTGGATTCTTTACTGCTGAGCCACCAGAGAGGTGTGTGTGTATATATATATGTGTGTGTGTGTGTGTTTATACAGAGAGAGAGAGAGAGATGTATATCAATTTTTCTGTCCTAGGAGCAGAGGAAGTAAGAAAAAAAAGAAAGACTGATAACGGGGTCAGAGCAAATGAATGAGTGAATTCAATATCCTTGGCTCAGCAGAAAGAGAGCCCAGTGGGTAAAGCCAAGGAGGACTCTGCTCTCTGAACCCCTGGGGCATCTATTGAGCTATTTTGTCACCATGGTTATTTTCATTGGCATTTCACAAGACATTTGGGTAAGGATCAGAACAAGAGAAAATAGAATGAGAGAGAGGAAAAGAAAACAGAAATAGAGAGTAGGGAGCAGAGACGGTGTCAGGTCTCTCCGGTCACTTTCTTGCTGGTGGAGAAAAAGGGAGGGAAATAAAGACAAGTAAGGATAAAGGGGCGGTTAGGGAGATGGGACAGAAGTAGTCAAAAGCCTGACAGCAGCATATTTCGGGGGTGGGGGTGGGGGGCTCCCTTCACTTCTGCTAGTCGCCAGTGAGAAATCCAAAGTATTTCTTAACCAAGGATTGCAATCACTGGCTTTGAAAGACCAAGGGGTAATATAAATAAGTGGGGCTGGCTCAGCAAGAGACAAGAAGGAATGGTAGAACTGTGCAAACAGAAAAGCATTTTCGCAGTGAAGAGCTGAGACGGCCACCAACCGACTCCCGGGGCCGCCTGAATAGCTGTGTCAGCAAGCCCAGTGTTGCCACATCTTCTGAGAGTTCAAGAAAAACCCCATTTCAGGATTCTGATTTTAAATGCCCAGATTTCCAAAACAGGATTTAGTTTCCGTGGACACTTGCTTTTGCTGCTAACTATAAAGAAAAAGGGAAAGCAGGAAAGAAGAGTAGAAATTAATCCTCACATTCATTCTCCTACCATAGAGTCAATATTGCCTTCTATTGCTTTCATTTGTTTTTCATGTATAGACTTATGGGGATCTTAAATTTCCTAAAGGGCTGCCTGTTGCTGAAGTTGAAGTTCCAGTTCTTTGGCCACCTGATGCAAAGAGCCAACTCACTGGAAAAGACCCTGATGCTGGAAAAGATTGAAGGCAAAAGGAGAAAGCGGAGAATGAGATGGTTAGATAACATCACTGACTCAATGGGCATGAAGTTTAGCAAACTCTGGGAGATCGTGAAGGACAGGGGAGCCCGGCGTGCTGCAGTCCATGGGATCCCAAAGAGTCAGACACGACTTAGCAACTGAACAACAACAACAACAAAAGGCCAGTCCCCATGCCATGCATTTTAAAAAATATTCTATATGTACTCACCCACACAGACTAGAGTTCAGGTTTGGTTAAAATATTTTGTGATTGAATTAAAATATTATATTCATGTGTTCCTTTCCGTTTCCTTTCCCTAGAAGAACAAAATCAAATCCATTATTGCATATTTTTATGTGGCAGTCTTTAGTCCAGAAAGTAGAAAATGCTGGTAGGAAGCAGATGTATTCTTCTTCCACATTTTTCTTTTAAAAGTGCAAATTCAAAGCCTCTAATTCAACTCTCTGAAACTTCAGAAACACCCCAGGAAGTAATAGCTAGGTGAACTAACTCCATTTCTGAAATTTATCTCAATATTAGGTAATCTCAAAGAGGGCTCAGCAAATGTTTTCTGCAAAGGTCCAGAGATTGACTATTTCAGGTTTTGGAGCCGAGCTACACAACTCTGCCTTTTTAGTACAAAAACAACAGCAGAGACAAAATGATGAGAGTGACTCTTCCAAAATAACTCAACAGAAACAGGCATCAGACAGGATTTGGCAAATAGACCAGTTTGCTGATCCCTTTCCTACATGAAAAATCTTTCCTTAGCCTGCATTCTCTGCACAACTGCTTCCATCCTAAATTTATTTTCCAGTGTAGATAGTTCTCTTGAACATTTTCTCCTACTTCTGCACAGAATGCCCCTTTCCTGATCACTACATGCCATCTTAGGCCATTCCCACTACTGATACTTGCAAATCAAGACTTCTTCCAACAGCTAATTCAACTACAATTCAGTCTTCACTGATTTTGTCTCTTTAGATTGCTGAAAATTGATGCTCTATTTTCAACAAAGGTCTCTCTTTCTGTAGCCTCCCATCTCCAATACAGACTATTGACCTTTTTGCAGGTGATCTTGTCACTCTGTCCAAACATTTTCTATGACTCTCTGTTGCCTATAGAAACAATCTTCAGACTTGGAAGCAAGGCATGGCTGTCAGTCTTGTGTAACTATGTGCACATCCAGTAATTGATCTCTGGGTATCCTTTGACCAGTCAACCCATAATCCCACTGTTCTATGATGGAATTGTGTCAATCCCTTTATGGATCCTAAATTCTGGTTAAATGTCAGTTTGCTTCATGATCAATTCAAATGCTATAATCTCCAGGAAGCACCCTAGGTTCCCCTTGGACAGAGGCAGACTTTTCTCCACCTGTAGTCTAAAACTTTGTGTCTTGCATAGACTACTTATTACCTTCAGTCTTAAACAACTTGAGGACAAGATCACAATTTTGTCATCACCACTGCCAAGGCCTAGAACAGTAATCCTCTTATAGGAGGCATGGCTATCAAAAGCTAATATTTGTCAAGCACATACTATGTAGTACAAACTTTATGTTTAACACATAGGTATTAAAGAATTTAAACCTTCCAGCTACATTTTTATAAATGCACACACCAAATGGATGGCATAGTATTTATTCTGTAGATAAGGAAGTGGACACAGAGAGGTCATGTGTCTAGGTGATCTTAGGGCTGACACTCAAATCTACCAGGAAAACTTGGGAGCCTGAGCTCTTAGCTTCTACACTGGACTGTCTCTCAATACACTTTTACAGGATTTACAGTGTGGAATTTGGAATCGTCTTGCTTTTTTTTTTTTTTTTTTACTTATAGAGGTTGTAATAATTGCATTTATGCTTTTAGGGCATCTTCTTGCTCAGAATTATGATGTTTTGCTATTGGATGCATTTGTTCAGGAAAAAAGAGACAGGAGTAGAACTACGGATGAAAACTACAACATACTCTAAAGTGTTCTACTGGATTATTAATGAAATAGCGTTTTCCCAAGATTTAAAAATCCCCCCTTGCCTTCCTTTAGCCCTATTCTTAACTTTACAAATTAACTTTTCCCATTTTCATCCAATTTGTAGGTTTAGATATGTAAAAAACTGTTAAATATTAAAGCAAATTCCACTTTGTTGTGTTCCTCTCCTGTTCATCGAAAGACCCACAACATCTAGTTGCTCTTTTCCTGAAGAGGGATAGGGAATCACTAGTAAGTATCCTAGAAACCCTCCATAAACATTGGTTGGGTTTGGCCATGTTTCTAAAATCAAATGTGCTGAGGTTTTAGGCAATATCAGCTCATCCATTTTTGATGCATCATACTTTGGCACAGACACCGCAAGAGCAAGTTTTTTTAAAAATATCAGTTTGAAGAAGTAGCATGCTTATCTTGATTTGTGTGTCATTGGATGGACTAAGTCGGGTTCCAGATATTATTTCAAGAGCCAAAAGAAACTTACCCCTTGGGGGTGGCTAGATCTCTTTATCCTTCCTTTCCCTTTGTCCTTGGCTGCTTATATGTCAGACTCTTTAATACTTCAGTAGGCAGAGAGAGGGATACAGAATTAATAATGGGTGAGAAAGGAATGCTAACAAGGAATATACCCATTTTCTAAGGCTACTATAACAAAGGAGTACAGACCAGGTGGCTTAAAACAACAGAAATTTATCTCTCATGATTCTGGAGGAGAGGTGTCCAAAATCAAGGTGTCTGCAGGGCCAGGCTCTTCTCAGGCCTCTAGGAGTGGGTCATTCCTTGTCTCTTCCTCTTTCTGGTCTCCTTGGCTTGTGGCAGCGTAACTCCCACCTCTGCCTCCGTCTTCACGTGAACATCTCCTCCCCATGTGTCTCTCTCTTACCCTGGTGTTCTCCTCTTTCCATGAGGAAACGAGTCATGTTGGATTCAGATACATCCTAATTAAAGTGAACTCGATTGCACCTGCAAAGAATCTATTTTCCAATAAGGTCTCATTCACAGGTATTGGGAATTGTGACTTCAACAAACTCTTTATACATGCTTTTTTGGGGGGAGGGCACAATTAGACACAAGGTTTAGACATATCTACCCACTTTTTCCTGATCTCAGAGGCCAATGTGAGGAACAGGCTGAACTATCCTTCAGAAATTTTAAGCAAGACACCCTAGTCAAGACCTTTCCCCTTGACACTATTTCTTGCAGCCTTTAATGCCAATCCTGCTCTTTACCTCCATTTTTTCTCCTGGCCTTTGCTACTGCTCAGAAGTCACCTTGGACTGCAAAAATAATTATGGAAAAGGACTCAGATTACCGTTATTTCTTCTGATAACCACAGATACTCCTCTCTTCTGCTAGGATCAGGTGAAAAAGACCACAGATGCCTGAAAGTAGCTTCTGTTAGACAGGCAAGTGCAGGCTTTATGATCTAAGAAAATTGAATTCCTATCCAAATCCTCTATTTATAAGCTCAATAATTCTTGCCTATTTGAACTTCAAGTTCTTCATAACATAAAAAAAAGATGAGATCACCTTATAGAATTATTGTAATGATAAAAATGTCCCACTATATAAAACACTTGGTATCCAGATATCCCTTGGCAAATTAACCTTTTAATTTGGAACTCTGAGTAATTTTTTTTGAAAAATTTGAAACTCTGAACTTTTTTTAATTTGAATTATGGAAGATGACCAGATTCCATAATGTTATGAAGTCATATGCAGAACTAGCTCATGAAAGAAATGAAACTTATGTTTAAATAGCTGACCTAGGATCAAATGTTTGGAAAAAAAACTTGATTGCTCCTTTGATGCAGATTCTAATTTAGTTCAGTTCAGTTCAGTTGCTCAGTCATGTCCAACTCTTTGTCACCCCATGAACCGCAGCATGCCAGGCCTCCCTGTCCATCACCAACTCCTGGAGTCCACCCAAACCCATGTCCATTGAGTCGGTGATGCCATCCAACCATTTCATCCTCTGTCGTCCCCTTCTCCTCCTGCCCTCAATCTTTCCCAGCATTAGGGTCTTTTCAAATGAGTCAGTCCTTCCCATCAGGTGGCCAAAATTTTGGAGTTTCAGCTTCAACATCAGTCCTTCCAATGAACACCCAGGACTGATCTCCTTTAGGATGGATTGGTTGGATCTCCTTGCAGTCCAAGGGACTCTCAAGAGTTGTCTCCAACACCACAGTTCAAAAGCATCAAGTCTTTGATGCTCAGCTTTCTTTATAGTCCAACTCTTACATCCATACATGACCACTGGAAAAACCATAGCCTTGACTAGATGGACCTTTGTTGAAAAAGTGATGTCTCTGCTTTTTAATATACTATCTAGGTTGGTCATAACTTTCCTTCCAAGGAGTAAGCGTCTTTTAATTTCATGGCTGCAATCACCATCTGTAGTGATTTTGGAGCCCAGAAAAATAAAGTCAGCCACTGTTACCACTGTTTCCCCATCTATTTGTCATGAAGTGATGGGACTGGATGTCATGATCTTAGTTTTCTGAATGTTGAACTTTAAGCCATCTTTTTCACTCTCCTCTTTCACTTTCATCAAGAGGTTCTTTAGTTCTTCTTCACTTTCTGCCATAAGGGTGGTGTCACCTGCATATCTGAGGTTATTGATATTTCTCCCAGCAATCTTGATTCCATCTTGTGCTTCTTCCAGCCCAGCGTTTCTCATGATGTGCTCTGCATATACGTTAAATAAGCAGGGTGACAATATACAGCCTTGAAGTACTCCTTTTCCTATTTGGAATCAGTCTGTTGTCCCATGTCCAGTTTTAACTGTTGCTTCCTGACCTGCATACAGCTTTCTCAAGAGGCAGGTCAGATGGTCTGGTATTCCCATGTCTTTAAGAGTTTTCCACAGTTTGTTGTGATCCACATAGTTAAAGACTTTGGCATAGTCAATAAAGCAGAAATAGATGTTTTTCTGGAACTCTCTTACTTTTTTGATGACCCAGCAGATGTTGGCAATTTGATCTCTGGTTCTTCTGCCTTTTCTAAAACCAGCTTGAACATCTGGAAGTTCATGGATCACGTATTGCTGAAGCCTGGCTTGGAGAATTTTGAGCATTACTTTACTAGCGTGTGAAAGGAGTGCAATTGTGTGGCAATTTGAGCATTCTTTGACATTGCCTTTCTTTGGGATTGGAATAAAAACTGACCTTTTCCAGCCCTGTGGCCACTGTCGAGGTTTCCAAATTTGCTGATATATTGAGTGCATCACTTTCACAGCATCATCTTTTAGGATTTGAAATAGATCAACTGGAATTCCATCACCTCCACTAGCTTTGTTCACAGTGATGCTTCCTAAGGTCCACCTGACCTCACATTCCAGGATGTCTGGCTCTAGGGGAATGATCACACAATCGTGATTATCTGGTTAATGTATGGCAAACCCATTGACATAATCTATCTGTGTTTCTAACATCATACCTTCAAACATATGCCGCAATTTGCTTAAATCTATCATTTAACTTCTTTGGTTGTAAACAATGGGAATGCATCCCAGTTTAAGGGTGAAAAACAAATTTACTGGAGGGGAGAAGGTAGCCCAGAGAATCAGAGGATCTGTTGAACAATGCAATCATTGAAAGGATGGGAACATGGTATTGCTAAATATCTGGGCATCAAGAAGAGATGTACATTCAAGCCCTCACAATGATTAAACAACCTCGTGCCACTTTGTCTTAAGACACATATATTATTTTGAGATGAGATAGTCTGAGACAGCGCCTCCCACGCCTTATCCAGGGAATATAGGATCCTACTTTGACAGTCTCAGTAAGACCGCAGGCACTGGAGAAGATCCCCAAAAGACAACCTAAGTTTCTTCACCATGTTGTCATTGTTGTTTAGTCACTAAATTGTGTCTGACTCTTTTGCAACCCCATGGATGCAGCCCACCAGGCTCCTCTGTTCCTGGGATTTTCCAGGCAAGAATACTGGAGTGGCTTGCCATTTCCTTCCTTGGGGGATCTTCCTAACCCAAGGATTGAATCCACATCTTCTACATTTGTAGGTGGATTCTTTACTGCGGAGCCACAAGTGAAGCCTAAGTATTTTCACTAGAAGAAGGTAAATGAATACCTGGCATGTAAAACGAGTAGAGGTCTACTATGTTGTCATTTTAAGAACAGAGATTTACCTTGACTTTCAATTGTTATTCATACAATTAATCATTTGTGCCACTTGGATAAATAATGACTTCTCTTATTCCTAAAAGGATTTATGAACTGGTGGAAAAGGGAATGAAAGGATTGTTAGGAAAGAGACTCTTACACCCAAATCTGTCAAAGAATTTCCCCTATGACAATACCTTTATTTTGATGAATGTTCATTTTCCTAACATACACAAAACTTTTATAGCATGACAACCGTTTATCAGATGCCAACAAAGGAATAAGTTACTTTGATATTTTAATCATGCTGACACAATGAGATCCTGAAAACCTCAGATTAGGAAACAGGGAAACTAAACAGGGGGTGAGTTGAAGAGGAGACTGTATTTGTAAGGATAAGATAAATGTGGGAGATCTGTCTTGTGTTGGAATAGCTGAAGGCTTCGGGGATGAGCGCTTGGGTTTCTGAGCATCTTACACATGTGGAAGAAAGACCAGACTTGAAGAGAAGAGAAGAAGGACTAGTGGAGCAATTCCAGGCAATTAACACAAGCGTTAATGAGTCCATGCCTCCCCATCAGACATTGTGAAAGTGTGGTTCACGGGCATGGCAGCCACAAAAGGGGTCAGTGGGCAGCTACCCATCCTTTTTCTTACCCATCTCAGTCCATCTCAGATGTTCTACCCGACATTTCCACCCTCTTCATTTTATGGATAAGGAAACTGAAGGTGGAAAAAAGTGAACTTGGGGCTTCCCTAGTGGTCTGGTGGCTAAGACTCCTTGTTCCCAGTGCAGGGGACATGGATTCAACCCCTGGTCAGGGAACTGGATCCCACACACTGCAATAGAAGTCTGAATGCTGAAACTAAGAATCCCACCTGCTCTAACTAAGTCAGGGCTCAGCCAAATAAATTAAAAAAAAAAAAAAGAACTCACCCCTAATTCTGCACAGCTAGGTAGTAATTGAACAGGGATTTTAGCACAGGTCATTTGCTCAAGTTCCCCTTTAAAACCTGTGCTGTATAACCATACTCTTCCCAGTCTTCTATTTTTTTTCCACTAGAGGTGAAATACTTTGTCCTTTATTGAAGCTTCCCTGGTGTCTCAGTGGCAGAGAATCCACCTGTCAAAGCAGGAAACTTGGGTTTGATCTCTGGGTGGGGGAGATCCCCTGGAGAATGGAATGGCCAGCCACTCCAGTATTCTTGCCTGGAGAATCCTATGGACAGAGGAGCTTGGCAGGCTACAGTCCATGGGGTCACAAAGGGTCAGGCATGACTTAGGGACTAAACAGCAACAACTCTTATTTAAACATTCAGCAATCAGCTGAGAAGCTATGTGTTTTAGGGATGTAGGATAGCAGTGACAGTGAAAGCAGTGGGTAAGGGGCTTCCCAGCCTTCTTACAACCATCCAAGCAGGCAGCTTCTTACACATGAGAAAAAGTCTTCAGATAAGATCTCTGTTTTCATTTTTATTATGTGCCAAGTACTGTGTTGAGTGCTTTTATATATTTTATGTCATTCTATTCTCACAAAAACTTTTCCAGCTGAATAAATAATCTGTGTCATATAGCTAAGGACACAGGCTTAAGTGTCTTGCCCAAGGTCACAAAGCTAGTCCTTGACAGAGCTGAGAGCAGAACCCATGTCACCTGATTCCTTGTCTCAAGCCTTTCACACTGCCCCATGCTGTCCTTTGGGGATTCAGTAATTGCCAGTAACCATGTGAGTTTCTTGGATGCCAGCCTGCTGAAATAAGAACACTGATCTCAGATTTCCCGAGATGGGAATAGGGATGACTCCTATTGATTCTATCTCTCCACTGTTTCTCCTTGAAGTCTTACAGATTTCCTTTTCCATCAAGTTTCCTTTACAAACAGGGATCGAGAAAGGCTGGAGGGATGTTTATCTGTCAGGCGGATTTCTCTCGACTGCAGAAATGTTAGCATTTTCACAGACCACTGCATCCTTCCTTAAAGACGTGTACTAAACTGAAAGATGTCTTCTGGGACCAGACTGATGGAGGAGACGCCTATACATATTCTTCAGTCAGATCTACGTTAAGATCACAGCTCAAGTCTTTCCATCTAGGTTAGGTGAGGACAAGGTCTTATGAATTCTCCCTGCTCTGTGGAGACTTGTCTGAGTAAATGCCAATGAGCTGAGTTAGATAAGCAGGGAAAAACTAACATTTAGCATATTCTAAACACCTGTCCTAGACTCCACTTGAGCAGAAAATAATACTCTTTTGCTTCATTTTTTTCAGTCTGCAACAATTTCTAAACACCATAACCATTTTTTTTTTCTACTATTTCCAATTTAATTCACATTTCTTGCTTTCGTTAATCAATGAAGATGGAAACAATTAGGAAAGGTACATTCATACACATTTCCATGTTCTTTGTAATACTTAACATAATAACTGTGCATTTAGTGAGAGCTCAGCAAACACTTCATGATTGAAAGATTGACTCAATAGATAGTCATCCAGTCTAAAATTGTAAATGAGTGTGAAAGTCACTCAGTTGTGCCCGACTCTTTCTGACCCAATAGACTGCAGCCTACCAGACTACTCTGTCCTTGGAATTCTCCAGGCTAAGAGTACTGAAATGGGTAGCCATTCCCTTCTCCAAGGGATCTTCCCAATCCAAGGACTGAACCTCGGTCTCCTGCATTGCAGGTGGATTCTTTACCATCTGAGCCACCAAAGGAAGTCCTTCATCTACTTGGATATTGTTAAATATAATCCTGAAAATTCTGGGGGAATCTCTCAAAGTCAGACTGCTTCTAAACTATGACACGAATCTAGCTGAACAGAAATATATATAAACTACATTAAAATGTTTAGGCTTTATTTTCTCAGTTTGCACCATGTAGTAACATCATGTTAGCCAAAAGCAAGAGAAAAATTGAATGCTCTTTGCAAATCAGTTAAGTCCCCAATTCTGCCCAGGTGAAATGAAGGGGAGAGTAAGCTTGACTCAAATTATCACCTTGGCTGTTTCTGAAAAATTCATTATCAATATAATTAACTACAAATTTCTTTGGTGTTAAAGACTTTGTCCTTCAGGAGATCAGACATTAAAATTCATTTTATTTTTCTAAATATTAATAGTAACCAATTAATTGGCATCATTAAAACATGTTCAACTTTTGCCTGGATGTTTTGCCCCATAAAATGTTCATTCGTTCATTCACTCATTCATTTGTTCATTCTTTCATGCATCAGGTATTTATTGAGGAGCAAAAATAAAAGACCATGCCAGGCAGTGGAGACACAGGAAAATATAGTTTGCACTTGAAATATTCTAAATTTAGTCAGACATGTAGATAGACTTATTGCATTATGTAATTTGGAGAAGGCATAAGCATGCTTCAGGTAGGAAGAGGAAACCAGTGGAGTGATGTATGTGATGCTACTTAGAGAGGAGTTAGTTGAAAATGCAAAATCCTAGAGGAAGTAGAAGACAGTGGAGTTGGGGGAATAGTTGAAAAAACCTTGAGAAGGCCCTAAGAGGTAACTTCCCACACTTGTAGTGGAGAAAGAACTATATAGGTAGAACTAGAAAGGTTTTGGGAGGTAGTTATACATGTGGGGTGCTCAGTCACTCCAGTCCAATTCTTTGCAACGCCATGAACTGTAGCTCACCAGGCTCCTCCGTCTATAGGATTATCCAGGCAAGAATAACGGAGTGGGTTGCCATATCTTCCCCCAGGGAATTTTGCCAACCCAGGGATGAAACCCACATTTCCTGCAGTTCCTGCATTGGCAGGTGGAGTCTTTACTTGAGCCACCTGGGAGTCCTAACAGACCCTAATAAACTCTCAGTTAAAGATTTCTTACCTCTCTTATGCATGAGACGAGTGCTCGGGCCTGGTGCACTGGGAGGACCCAGAGGAGTCGGGTGGAGAGGGAGGTGGGAGGGGGGATCGGGATGGGGAATACGTGTAACTCTATGGCTGATTCGTGTCAATGTATGACAAAACCCACTGAAATGTTGTGAAGTAATTGGTCTCCAACTAATAAAATAAAATTTAAAAAAAAAGATTTCTTATCTCTCTTATGAATAAATAATTAACAAACTGGAGCTTTTGAGCAAGACTTGTGTGCTTTCTCAGAAATTCAGATTTTTTTATTTGGCAACTCACGTGTCTGTAGAGTTCGTCTTGGAAGGCATCATGAAAGATTATGAAACAGCCAGGATATTTTTCTTTTTGATGATGATGATGCCTATTTATAAGCAAAATCTTCTGTAGCCCTTATGAAAAGCTGATTTAATTGAACATTAATAATAATAATAATAAAAACCCCTTATAAGCAGAGGGATGCAACTCACATCGATGATAATCAGTATGTTTATTATCTCAGAATAGAGAATGAAGAAAGTGAAAGTTGAAAGAATTTCGCATGTTTTGGCTTCTTGAAACGTGTGGATCCTTGCTTATTCAAAAGATTCCAAAATAGGGCTAGCCCAGAAGAAAATTCACCCCTGCCTTTTGAGAGCACTAAAAATTCTCTGGACTCCAAGCTGGAAACGTGATCAAATTGAATGTCATTATTGTAAAAGCTCTATCTATCTATCTATCTATCTATCTATCTATTTTTTTTTCCTGGATTCTTTCTTTTTCTTTTCATGGCGTTTTTGGATGGTGG
The DNA here is from genome assembly GCF_963930625.1 of Muntiacus reevesi. NCBI lineage: Eukaryota > Metazoa > Chordata > Mammalia > Artiodactyla > Cervidae > Muntiacus > Muntiacus reevesi. The sequence continues at coordinate 206,371,877 of NC_089251.1, forward strand.
TGGTGGTTTAGTCGCTAAGTCGTGTTCAAATCTTGTGACCCATGGACTGTAGCCCACCAGGCTCCTCTGTCCATGGGATTTTCCAGGCAAGAATATGGAGTGGTTTGCCATTTCCTTCTCCAGAGGCTCTTTCCGACCCGAGGACCAAATCTGTGTCTCCTGAATTGCAGGTGGTCTCATATTGTAGGCAGATTCTTTACCACTGAGCCATCAGGGATTCCTTGTTTGGGGGATAACAATAGAAAGAAATACAATGATGGATTTTTATGGACTGAATTGTGTCTTTTCAAAATCTGTATGTTGAAACCTTAACCTCTAGTACCTCAGAATGTGACTACTTGGAGATAGTGCCATTAAAGGGGTAATTAAGTTAAAATGGGGCTTCCCTGTTGACTCAGATGGTAAAGCATCTGCCTGCAATGCGGGAGACTCGGGTTTGATCCCTGAGTTGGGGAGATCCCCTGGAGAAGGAAATGGCAATCCACTCTAGTACTCTTGCTTGGAAAATCCCATGGATGGAGAAGCCTGGTAGGCTACAGTTCCATGTGGTTGCAAAGAGTCAGACACGACTGAGTGACTTCACTTTCACTTAAGTTAAAATGAGACTCTTAGGGTGGGTCCTAATCCAATCTGACTGGTGTCCTTATGAGAAGACGCAGAGGTACCAGGGATGGGAATTCACAAAGAGGCCACGTGAGGACAAGAGGAGAAGACAGCCATCTACAGGCCAAGGAGAGTGGCCACAGAAGAAACCATACCAGCTGACATTGATCTTGGACTTCCATCCGCCACAAATTGAGAACATATATTCCTGTTGTTTAAGCCACACAGTCTATGACATTTCGCTATGATATTATGACAGCGCTAGCAAAGCAATGCATGTGCCATGCCACAAAGATTAGTATTTCCATCTGTTTCACATAATAGCAAAAAGTGGAAGGTCAAATATTTTCAAAGACCTTCTTAGGCATTTTCCTATGATAATTCTTCCTGCATCTAAGAAGGGGTTGGCTAAATCAACTAATATTCCTAAAGTGTGGTACCACAAGGCTTTGTTCACTTTATCCATGTATTTAATAATTTACAAAAGTTCTGCCTGTGAAAGGAATTGGAAGCACCCAGATCTTTCTCTGGAATGATGATGTTTGCTATTCTATAGCAATTCTGTTGGGAAAAGAATAAAAGTTAGCCCTTCTGACTCTTAAAAGAGAAAATAAAAGTTATTACCAGATGTCATTACTGTCAATTACCTAAAATATATAAGGAGAATCTCAAACAGCCTCTTGAAATTTCTGGAAAAAAGAAGTGACCACATCATATCTGCAAGGTTCTACTGTGGCTGCACTTGTTTTTCCCCTGTCTATCTATCCCTCCTGAGGCTGGAAGCCTTATCAGCTCAGATATTTGAAACAAAAAAACAAAACCTGTCTGGCAAAAGGCTGAAAACCCATGGCTAGAAATAGGTGCTTTATTTGATATGCTTACTAGTAGGAAATAAAGAGATCTTGTTTTTCACTGACTTCCATCTCTTCTTATTATGTTCTGAATGTTTTGATAAAGAACCAGTTAATTAATTTGGACCTGACAAAAAAGGATATTATCCCCAGTCTTAGCCAAAGATCCAAGAAACAAGTAGGAATTGCAAACAACCACAGAGAATGAGGCAAGATGGGGAACAGCTCAAAGTTTGAAGAAGAATGGAGAAGGTTTGAGATGATTGTTTTGATGCAGAAGGGATATGGTCGGAAAACAATGAAAAGATTGTTCAACTGAAGAAGGCCCAACTGAAGTTGGGAACAAAACTTTTAGTGACCCTGAGTCCACCTTAATGCTTCTTAGTACTGTCTCCCTTACCCCACCCCACCTCCTATCTTCTACCTTCAAGCAGTCACCAAGACCTGTCCTTCCTAGTATTTTCATGGCTCTCAAATGTGTGGCCTTATCTGCTTTCCAGCTGCCATTCTCTCCTCTAGGGTGGAGGCAGCGGTCCAGCAGGTAAGAGTCCAAACTGAGTTCGTGTTCTGATGGCAATACTTAACCACCTGTGCCATCCTGGGCAAGCTACTTCAACTTCTTAAGAGTAATTAGGGCAATACTGATCTAATCTACCTGGTTACTGGAGGAGAAGGAAGTTTGGGGATGGGTGAAAAGGATGAAGGAGGTCATCTGTATGGTAATGGATGGTAACTTGGAGAAGTGTAGTGGCGATCAGTTGTAGTGTACATAGATATCAAACTGTAATACAGTACTCCTGAAAACTATATAAGAAAATACATAAATAGATGAAGATATTCTTAGAAACTTGACTGTCATAACTAAATTCTAAGAAATGATATTAAGATACCTCAAAAAAGAAAGTGTTGACTGAGGGGAGAAATTTAGCATAAAAACATGGAAAACACCAATCAGAGAAGCAGAACAGTTTCTGCTCAGACATAATAATGTTACAACTCAAAAACCCAAAGAGCAGATTTGCCTGACAATCTATCTTCACGGTGAAGATGAGGGCATTTGAATAATAAAATTCCCAGCTGATTTCTTATGATCTGATATTGTGTTCACCAAGCACATTTCTAATTTTAAGTTGGCTTTCCATTGGGACCCACCAAGAAGACCGTGTATGTACATATGGGTCAGCTAACACAGTCTCTGGATGATTTTTCACATCTGCTGCACGTAACAAACTGGGAAGAAAAAAAAAGGCATAGTAGGTAATATGGATGTGAGTCTCTGGTGGATTTGGTTACAAAGAGACCGCCTCTGAGGGGCTGATCAGGTCTGGACACCATGGACTTCATGAATTTGCCAAGTTAAAATGGAACTTTGGAAATTTGTAGCCACACCAGAAGACTATCCTTCATTGAGGCCCCCTGAGGTAGCCAGCCACAGATTTGGGTATTTTGTCTGTGGCCTTCTCTGTGGTTGTGTTATTATATCTAATGGCATAATGTTCCCATTATCCACCATCCATTGTAAAAACCACACAATTAGTTAATAAAACAGTAATGAATTTCTCTGAACTATATTTTAGCCGATGCCTATTAAAAAGGCAGAAATTACTTCTCAGAGTCTGTATGCTTTCTAAGTGTAACTGACTTTTTACCACCAGCTTTGTTTCTTTTTTTATTTTTTGGATGGTCAGCTTGCATTACATTTTTGTTATGCATTTGTTCTCTCTGAGAACAATGAAACATCATTTCCAAAATTTTCTTTCTCATTGTATTGAGGAATAAGTTGCAAGCATTTTTGATAGAGAAAATTACCTTAAACATAGTTTTCTGTAGATTTCCATTGCTATTGGAAAGTAGGCAAAAATTCAAATGATGTAAGGGAAAAACCTCATTTCTTTCCAAATTTCTCACTGATTGTTCAAGTCCATTTTTATGGGATTACTTTCTTTCAGTTTACCCTTTTTTGCCCAACCTTATTATTCAAACTTGTGAAAAGAGAAAGTGTTAGTCGCTCAGTCATGTCCGATTCTTTGCGATCCCATGGACTGTAGCCCATGAGGCTCCTCTGTCCATGGGATTCTCCAGGCAAGAATACTGGAGTAGGTTGCCGTTCCCTTCTCCAAGGGATCTTCCTGACCCAGGGCTCAAACTGGCATTTCCTGTATTGCAGGTGGATTCTTTACCATCTGAGTCACCACTCAAGTTATATATGACTTAAAGCTACATAAGACCACATAATTTGTAAATCTTACAACAAGGTGTTGTTTGAAGATTTGCTCCACATTTTGAATTACGACTAATAACAGTAGTCTGAACACCTATACTTTCATTTTACAAAATTGACTGTGCCCCAGAATCACCTAGAAGGCTTAGAAAACCCAGATTTCTGGACTCTACACCTAGAACTTCTAGTCAGTAGACCTGAAGCAGGGATGGAAAAAAAACATTTCTTACAAATCAGCAGGTGATCTTGATGCTGCAGGCCTGGGGCCATACTTTGCACATTTATTTTTTATTTCTGATAGAAAGAAATTTAATCAAAGGCCAAAACCATCCAGAGCCTCCTTCTTTGTTCTCTTAAGCTTCTGGTTTCACTGTATCCTTGGAGGTGAATACTGGGTCACTGTTTCCAACCCCCAAAGATGCTTGGAGTTTTCAGGGGTGCATTTTACTAATCATCATTTCATTTTTAGCAACAAAGCGCTAGCTACTGCTTATAAACTATAAAATGGATTATTCTCACTCCGAGTTTCCTTAGATCTGCCATCTGAGTCTATTCAGTAAGCAGTGCTGCCACCTTCTGATTTTCAGTTGAAAACATACATTAAAAAGTTTTGCTCTTTGAAGGAATTCTATACTCAGCAAGTGTTTATTTCAGCATTATTTTCTTCATGAATTCTTTTCCTCCCTTGGGTTCTTATTTCAAATGCTTCTTTTGTTTCCTGTTAGCACATTTCTATGCAAAACCTTTGTGCTGTAATTACAGCTCCTCCATATTTTATAAACTATATCCCACTGAAACTCCCCTCCCTTGATGGGTATGGAATCACATGCCAAAGGAAAATACTGAAGACTACAAATTTTCTTGTAAGTGCGCTGGTTTCCAAAAACTATTTCAAAAAAGAACTCCAAACTCCAGCACACAAAGTCTTTTTGTAAAACTTATTTTTGTTAAATCCTTTTGTTTTAGCTATTCATAGCCACCTAAGAGAGACTGTGGCCTCAAATGCCTCCTCTCATGTCTGATATTTTATAGAACCCAACTGTACTGGATTAAAAACTAGGAGTGTATTTTCCTTCAGATAGAGTAATAAACTGTTAGAGCTGTTGGAAGTAAAGAAAACCTAACCCAATCCAATGCCATGATTTTAACCACATATAGAAAAGTCAAATGCTAACCCAAGGTAATGCACATTTAGAGATAGAGAGCCTTAAAACACAGCCCACTTCTTTAGACAGGCCTAGAGGACAAGATTGCAAAGGCCATCTCTGGACCATTTTTGGTGAAAGATAATGGGACACGATGACTGACCAAGCCTGGGTTATATGCCCATACCTGTAACCAAGTGTCAAGATGTCCTAATCAGGTGGGAGAAAAGCCATGTCTTAGAAATAGCTGAGGGCCAGGACAGAGTAGCTCTCCTGGGCTTCCTTGCCGGCTCAGCAGATAAAGAATCCACCTGCAATGCAGGGGACATAGGAGATGAGGGTTTGATCCTTGGGTTGGGAAGATCTCCTGGAGGAGGAAATGAAAACCCACTCCAGTATTCTTGCCTGAAAAATTCCATGGACAGAGGAACCTGGTGGGCTACAGTCCATGGGGTTGCAAAGAGTCAGACATGGCAAAGCACGCACACGTATGCCTGGGTTCACTAACTAAAAAAAGTCTTCGGTACGGCTCAGACTTGGTTTTGATTCCAAAGCCCTGGAGCTTTCAAACCTCTTTCACTGTCCAGGGTTAGGACTATAGGTACAGTATAAACACACCTCCTTGAAGCAAAAGTTCTGAGGTCCTGCTTCTTCTCCCCATGAATCTTCCAGTGGGATCAAGGGACCCTGATCTTCCTTCCCATCTGCCTCCTAACTCACCACTCCTCTATGTTGGTTTCTTATTAGCCACTAAGTCTATCAAGAAACCACTGAGGGCTAAGCCTGCTCCGCATTGTGGTGTCAGACTTTTAAGAAGAGAGTGGAGAAGAGGGAAATGAGACTGAAGATCAAGAGGGACTTATATAACTGACACTTCTCTATTAGCACAAACTAGTTCTTTGGTGATGGGCAAACTAAACTCCATGTCTCAGTTTCACCATCAGAAACTGGATGTTAGACTTTCCTCTTAGCATTGGCTTGATGATTAAATGAGGGTTTTAATCTTTTGAAATTAGGGATTTTGTTTTCTTTGGATGCCCAGGAGTGAAATTGTTAAATCATATGATAGTTATATTTTTAGTTTATTGAGGAGAACCCCCATACCATATTCCAGAGTGGCTGCTGCATCAATTTACATTTCCAACAAGACTATACAAATAGTCTCTTTTCTCTATATCTTTGCCAACATTTATTATTTGTTGACTTTTGATGATAACCATTTTGATAAGTGTGAGGTGTCTCATTGTGGTTCTGATTTGCATTTCTATGACAAATGGATAAAGAAAGAGTATATATACACGTGTACATGTACATATAATGGAATATTACTCAGCTGTAAAAAATGTGAAATTCTGCCATTTGTAACAACATGAATGGGCCTAGAAGTTATCATACTTATGAAAATAAGTCAAAAAGAGCAAAAAAATTCTGCATGTTATCATTTATATGTGGAATCTAATAAATAAAACAAATGAATAAATATAATACACACTCAGATATAGAAACCAGACTAATTGTTACCAGTGGCAACAATGAAGAGAGTAGGTGAAAAACAAAGGTAGTTATGCAAACTATTATATCTAAAATAAATAAGCTACAGGAATATACTGCACAGCAAAGGGAATATAGCTGATATTTTATTATAACCTTAGATGAATTATAACATATAAAAATACTGAATCACTATGCTGTATACTTGAAACTAGTATAATATTGTGAATCATCTGTACTTCATTGAAACAAAGTACACCTAAAAGTTTGAAATATCAAAAAAGAAGGAAAGAAAGAAAGCATAGATGAGTGTTTTACTTGAAGTGCTGGCCACAGTGATAGACAGAAAATAGATGATACATAGCAATTCTTACTGCAATTATTTTTTATTAGCATTATCACTTCGAAAAATCAGGTGTTCATAGTCTGACAGAGTCTATCTGCAGTACCATCTTATAGCTACTTCTGCCCCCTACCTGAAGGAGGACTCTACTACAGAAGCCCTGGAAAAATTTGGACTAAAAAAGTTGATAGAATTTGTGCAACCATTGGGAAATAATGTCCTGGTTTCCCTAATAGTGAATATTTGATTGAAATTCTCCATTAGGAAAAATACTTCAAAAAATGACCCATGTCCATTTGCAAAGCCAACTGTGGCCAGTGGTTCGGGCACCATGTTGGCATAGGAACATGCTTGCCACTTAACTTATCCCAGAGCTCCTTTTAACTTTATCTTTTAAAAACAACCTGCTGGATCATACATGACATCTAATCCAGCCTTATTAAATAGAAACTAAATGAGCATTTGAGAAATTTAATTGAAAGTGATATTCAGAATCTTAACAAGCCCCTGGCCAGGAGGGAGATCGATGTTCCCAGCTACAAACACAGCCCAGAGGAAGAGTCCCTGAAGACCTTGTCACTAGAGGCAGGCTGAGCTTCTATTTGCTGATATCACTGGCCTTGAAGGCTGGTTTCTACCAGCAATCCTAGCCATCCACCTGTTTTCCAGATTCCAGTGTAATCAGTCTTCCCTAGAGAGGATCCTGCCTACCAGTTCTGTAGCAAAGCAAGCACCTGGCCAAAAGCTCACTGTTGCTATTAGGAATGAAAAACAGTTTCTGTCAGTGAGCAAATAAAAAGGATGATGCTGGGAATATGGGGGTTCACACACTTGAATCCCTTCCTCTTCCTCTTGACTTTCCAGCCAAGAACATCACATATGTCCTCTGCAATAAGAAATAATGTCTTTCTGAAACACACATAAAGTTAGACTACACATTATTCAAATTATATTTTTATATGCTAAAAAAAGGGTTTCCATTTACAGAGCTTATGGCATTAGAGAATACTAACCATACTTTGTTCTTTGAGCACATTTTTGCATGAACTATTTCCAGGAATACGAGCATACTCTTGAATTTTTCTTTTCATAATTCAAAACACAGGTGATCTGCTTGCATCTAAAGTGTGTCTGTGTGTGCGTGCATGCTCAATCACTTCAGTTGTCTGACTCTTTGCGACCCCCTGGACTTTATCCCACAAGCCTCCTCTGTCCATGGGATTCTGCAGGCAAGAACACTGGAGTGGGTTGCCATGCCCTCCTCCAGGGGATCTCCCCAACCCAGGGATCGAACTCTTATCTCCTCATTACAGGGGAACTCTTTACCACTGAGCCATCAAGGAAGACTCAAAGTGTGTCCAGTTGTGGTTAAAATGTGACTATTTTTAAAAATTTTATTGAAGTTTACTTGATTTACAATTGTGTTCATTTCTGCTGCATTGCACAGTAAAGTGACTCAGTTATATATATATATATATATATATATATTCTTTTTTATATTCTTGTTTATATTCTTTTCCATTCTGCTTAATCACAAGATATTTAATAAGCTTCCTGTGTGATTCAGTAGGACCTTGCTCTTTATCCATCTTATATCTAGTAGCTTGCATCTGCTAATCCCAAACTGCCAGTCCATCCCTACCCCACCCCCAGCCATGGCAACCACAGGTCTGTTCTCTAGATCTGTGAGTCTATTTCTGTTTCATAGATATGTTCATTTGTGCCATATTTTAGATTCCACAGATAACTGATATTACAGGGTGTTTGTCTTTCTCTTTCTGACTTTCTTTGCTTAATATGATAATCTCTAGGTCCATCCATGTTGCTGCAAAAGACATTATTTCATTCTTTTAAATGGCTGAGTAATATTCCATTATATACAAATATACCACATCTTCTGTCAACAGACTTTTAAGTTGTTTCCATGTCTTGGCTATTGAAAACAGTACAAAGCATTGCCATTCAGAGGCATAATGATTTCCATTGTTGTCTCTGAAACAAAAATGTCTCAGTATACTCATTTTCCATTTGTCTATAATTGAAATTAGAAATAATTCAGAGCCAAAAACAAAGCAAAGTAGAATTGTCCTGTAGTTGAGGAAACAAGTATTTTCCTACAGACAAAAGTAGAGATAATAATGAAATACCACTGCTGATTGGAACACAGTGTCACCAGGTCAAACTTAAGATGTTTGTTTACCACTGACTTTTAGAAACATGCATTTGGCCTGCAAAGAAGGGGCTGAAAATATCATCCAAAATAGATGAAAGTGTGAATCTTATAAAAAGTTGAAGAACTGGATATTAAAAAGCACAAGCTACTCCCTCATGCTTATTGCCCTGGGGGCCTGAATATTAATTTAAGAAAATTTTGGCTCTTCTGAACCACTTGGCTGGTTAGCTTAGCTTTCAATTCATTAGGGAATGAATTGTAATCTATAGAATTTTTCTGAAACCACATTTATTTAATTATACACTCTATGGCCTAAAAGATAAAAAGACTATCTTCTTATTTGTCATGTTGGTTTAGGAGAAGTAAAAAAAGTGTTACATAGTAGTTATGAGCACATACTCTGGAGAATGACTGACTTTGGATAAAATCTCTTCTCCAACCTTTACTAGCCAAACAAACAAACCTTGAAAGTAGTTTGTTCTTTTTTAAAAGGAAGGGCCTGTAGATATCGAGAAGTGTAAGCTGGAACGAGGAGCTATCTGAAGCTGAGCCGAACCCACACTGACCGCAACAGCTCCAGAGAAATTCCTAGATATATTTTTTCTTTTTCTTTTCTTTTTTTTTTTTCATTTTTTTAAGTAAGGAAAAAAAAGATTTTTTTTTTCTTTTTTCTTGGTTCTCTTTTACTTTCCTTTAAAAATTCCCTATTACTCCCCCATTACTCCTTAACTTTCATTTTCATAGAGTTTTACGATTTTTTTTAATTAGGCAAAACAATTTTTTTTCTCTTTCTTTTTTCTTTTTTTTCTTGTTCTTCTTCTTTTTTTTCTTTTCTTTTTTCTTCTCTTCTCTTTTCTCTTTTTCTTTTTCTCTGATTTCTTTTAAAGCCCTCTAGCACTCCTTCTACTACACCTTAATCTTCATTTTCAATACACTATAACCTTGCAGAAGAAAGAGAAAAAAAAAAAAAAAAAAGAAGAGAAGCCCTATTTTTATACCAAACTTCATATATATTTCTAAAATTTCTTTTGTGTGTTTGGGTTTTTGTTTTTAATATAGTATTTTTAAGAGTCTAACCTCTACTCTAGATTTTTAATTTTTGTTTTTCAGTATATGATATAAATTGTGAACATTTAAGAATCCAATATTCAGCTCCCATTTTTATTCAGGAGTGTGTTGATTACTCTCTCCCAATCTTGACTCTGTTTTCTACCTCAGAACACCTCTATTTCCTCCTTTCCCCTTCTCTTCCCGATCCAATTCTGTGAATCTTTGTGGGTGTCTGGGCTACGGAGAACACTCTGGGATCAGACAACTTCGTAGATCTGTCTCTCTCCTCTTGAGTCCCCCTCTTTCTCCTCTTGCCCATCTCTATCTCCCTCCTCCCTCTCCTCTTCTCCATATAACTCGGTGAACCTCTCTGGGTCTCCCTAACGGGGGAGAAACTTTCCACCATTAACCTAGAAGTTTTATTATCAGTGCTGTATAGTTGGAGAAGTCCTGAGACTACAGGAAGAATAAAACTGAAATCCAGAAGCAGGAGACTTAAGCCCAAAACCTGAGAACACCAGAAAACTCCTGACTACATAGATCTTTAAGTAATAAGTGACCGTACAAAAGCCTCCATACCTGCACTGAAACCAACCACCACCCAAGAGCCAATAAGTTTTAGAGCACGACATACCACACAAATTCTCCAGCAACGCAGGAACATTGCCCTGAACGTCAACATACAGACTGCCCAAGGTCACACCTAACACATAGACCCATCTCAAAACTCATTACTGGGCATTCCATTGCTATCTAAAGAGAAGAAATCAAGATCCGCACACCAGAACACTGACGCAAGCTTCACTAATCAGGAAACCTTGACAAGCCAATCGTCTAACCCCACCCACTGGGTAAAACCTCCACAATAAAAAGGAACCACAGACCTGCAGAATACAGAAAGCCCACTCCAGACACAGCAATCTAAACAAGATGAAAAGGCAGAGAAATACCCAACAGGTAAAGGAACATGAAAAAAGCCCACCAAGTCAAACAAAAGAGGAGGAGATAGGGAATCTACTTGAAAAAGAATTCAGAATAATGATAATAAAAATGATCCAAAATCTTGAAAGCAAAATGGAGGTACAGATAAATAGCCTGGAGACAAAGATTGAAAAGATGCAAGAAATGTTTAATAAAGATCTAGAAGAAATAAAAAAGAGTCAATTAAAAATGAATAATGCAATGAATGAGATCAAAAGCACTCTGGAGGGAACCAAGAGTAGAATAACGGAGACAGAAGATAGGATAAGTGAGGTAGAAGATAAAATGGTGGAAATAAATGAAGCAGAGAGGAAAAAAGAAAAAAGGATCAAAAGAAATGAGGACAACCTCAGGGACCTCTGGGACAATGTGAAACGCCCCAACATTCGAATCATAGGAGTCCCAGAAGAAGAAGACAAAAAGAAAGGCCATGAGAAAATACTCGAGGAGATAATAGCTGAAAACTTCCCTAAAATGGGGAAGGAAATAGCCACCCAAGTCCAAGAAACCCAGAGAGTCCCAAACAGGATAAACCCAAGGCGAAACACCCCAAGACACATATTAATCAAATTAACAAAGATCAAACACAAAGAACAAATACTAAAAGCAGCAAGGGAGAAACAACAAATAACACACAAAGGGATTCCTATAAGGATAACAGCTGATCTATCAATAGAAACCCTCCAGGCCAGAAGGGAATGGCAGGACATACTGAAAGTAATGAAAGAGAATAACCTACAACCTAGATTACTGTACCCAGCAAGGATCTCATTCAGATATGAAGGAGAATTCAAAAGCTTTACAGACAAGCAAAAGCTGAGAGAATTCAGCACCACCAAACCAGCTCTTCAACAAATGCTAAAGGATCTTCTCTAGACAGGAAATGCAGAAAGGTTGTATAAACGTGAACCCAAAACAACAAAGTAAATGACAACGGGACCACACCTATCAATAATTACCTTAAATGTAAATGGGTTGAATGCCCCAACCAAAAGACAAAGATTGGCTGAATGGATACAAAAACAAGACCCCTTTATATGCTGTCTACAAGAGACTCACCTCAAAACAAGGGACACATACAGATTGAAAGTGAAGGGCTGGAAAAAAATATTTCACGCAAACGGAGACCAAAAGAAAGCAGGAGTCACAATACTCATATCAGATAAAATAGACTTTCAAATAAAGGATGTGAAAAGAGACAAGGAAGGACACTACATAATGATCAAAGGATCAATCCAAGAAGAAGATATAACAATTATAAATATATAGGCACCCAACATAGGAGCACCGCAATATGTACGGCAAACACTAACGAGTATGAAAGAGGAAATTAATAGTAACACAATAATAGTGGGAGACTTTAATACCCCACTCACAACTATGGATAGACCAATTAAACAGAAAATCAACAAGGAAACACAAACCTTAAATGATACAATGGACCAGCTAGACCTAATTGATATCTATAGGACATTTCACCCCAAAACAATCAACTTCACCTTTTTCTCAAGTGCACACGGAACCTTCTCCAGAATAGATCACATCCTGGGCCATAAATCTGGTCTTGGAAAATTCAAAAAAATTGAAATCATTCCAGTCATCTTTTCTGACCACAGTACAGTAAGATTAGATCTCAATTACAGGAAAAAAATTGTTAAAAATTCCAACATATGGAGGCTAAATAACACGCTTCTGAATAACCAACAAATCATAGAAGAAATCAAAAAAGAAATCAAAGTATGTATAGAAATAAACGAAAATGAAAATACAACAACCCAAAACCTATGGGACACTGTAAAAGCAGTGCTAAGGGGAAGGTTCATAGCATTACAGGCGCACATCAAGAAACAAGAAAAAAGCCAAGTAAATAACCTAACTCTACACCTAAAGCAATTAGAGAAGGAAGAAATGAAGAACCCCAGGGTTAGCACAAGGAAAGAAATCTTAAAAATTAGGGCAGAAATAAATGCAAAAGAAACTAAAGAGACCATGGCAAAAATCAACAAAGCTAAAAGCTGGTTTTTTGAAAAAATAAACAAAATTGACAAACCATTAGCAAGACTCATTAAGAAACAAAGAGAGAAGAACCAAATTAACAAAATAAGAAATGAAAAGGGTGAGATCACAACAGACAACACTGAAATACAAAGGATCATAAGAGACTACTACCAGCAGCTCTATGCCAATAAAATGGACAACTTGGATGAAATAGACAAATTCTTAGAAAAGTATAACTTTCCAAAACTGAACCAGGAAGAAATAGAAGATCTTAACAGAGCCATCACAAGCAAGGAAATCGAAACTGTAATCAGAAATCTTCCAGCAAACAAAAGCCCAGGACCAGATGGCTTCACAGCTGAATTCTACCAAAAATTTAGAGAAGAGCTAACACCTATCTTACTCAAACTCTTCCAGAAAATTGCAGAAGAAGGTAAACTTCCAAACTCATTCTATGAGGCCACCATCACCCTAATTCCAAAACCAGACAAAGATGCCACAAAAAAAGAAAACTACAGGCCAATATCACTGATGAACATAGATGCAAAAATCCTTAACAAAATTCTAGCAAACAGAATCCAACAACATATTAAAAAAATCATACACCATGACCAAGTGGGCTTTATCCCAGGAATGCAAGGATTCTTTAATATCCGCAAGTCAATCAACGTAATACACCACATTAACAAACTGAAAGATAAAAACCATATGATTATCTCAATAGATGCAGAGAAAGACTTTGACAAAATTCAACACTCATTTATGATTAAAACTCTCCAGAAAGCAGGAATAGAAGGAACATACCTCAACATAATAAAAGCTATATATGACAAACCCACAGCAAGTATCACCCTCAATGGTGAAAAATTGAAAGCATTTCCTCTGAAATCAGGAACAAGACAAGGATGCCCACTCTCACCACTACTATTCAACATAGTGTTGGAAGTTTTGGCCACAGCAATCAGAGCAGAAAAAGACATAAAAGGAATTCAGATAGGAAAAGAAGAAGTGAAACTCTTGCTGTTTGCAGATGACATGATCCTCTACATAGAAAACCCTAAAGACTCTACCAGAAAATTACTAGAGCTAATCAATGAATATAGTAAAGTTGCAGGATATAAAATTAACACACAGAAATCCCTTGCATTCCTATATACTAACAATGAAAAAACAGAAAGAGAAATTAAGGAAACAATACCATTCACCATTGCAACAAAAAGAATAAAATACTTAGGAATATATCTACCTAAAGAAACAAAAGACCTATACATAGAAAACTATAAAACACTGATGAAAGAAATCAAAGAGGACACAAACAGATGGAGAAACACACCGTGTTCATGGATTGGAAGAATCAATATTGTCAAAATGGCTATTCTACCTAAAGCAATCTATAGATTCAATGCAATCCCTATCAAGCTACCAACGGTATTTTTCACAGAACTAGAACAAATAATTTCACAATTTGTATGGAAATACAAAAAACCTCGAATAGCCAAAGTAATCTTGAGAAAGAAGAATGGAACTGGAGGAATCAACCTGCCTGACTTCAGACTCTACTACAAAGCCACAGTCATCAAGACAGTATGGTACTGGCACAAAGACAGAAACATAGATCAATGGAACAGAATAGAAAGCCCAGAGATAAATCCACGAACCTATGGACACCTCATCTTTGACAAAGGAGGCAAGGATATACAATGGAAAAAAGACAATCTCTTTAACAAGTGGTGCTGGGAAAACTGGTCAACCACTTGTAAAAGAATGAAACTAGAACACTTCCTAACACCATACACAAAAATAAACTCAAAATGGATTAAAGATCTAAATGTAAGACCAGAAACTATAAAACTCCTAGAGGAGAACATAGGCAAAACACTCTCCGACATAAATCACAGCAAGATCTTCTATGACCCACCTCCCAGAATATTGGAAATAAAAGCAAAAATAAACAAATGGGACCTAATGAAACTTAAAAGCTTTTGCACAACAAAGGAAGCTATAAATAAGGTGAAAAGACAGCCCTCAGATTGGGAGAAAATAACAAATGAGGAAACAGACAAAGGATTAATCTCAAAAATATACAAGCAACTCCTGAAGCTCAATTCCAGAAAAATAAACGACCCAATCAAAAAATGGGCCAAAGAACTAAACAGACATTTCTCCAAAGAAGACATACAGATGGCTAACAAACACATGAAAAGATGCTCAACATCACTCATCATCAGAGAAATGCAAATCAAAACCACAATGAGGTACCATTACACGCCAGTCAGGATGGCTGCTATCCAAAAGTCTACAAGCAATAAATGCTGGAGAGGGTGTGGAGAAAAGGGAACCCTCTTACACTGTTGGTGGGAATGCAAACTAGTACAGCCACTATGGAAAACAGTGTGGAGATTTCTTAAAAAACTGGAAATAGAACTGCCATATGACCCAGCAATACCACTTCTGGGCATACACACTGAGGAATCCAGATCTGAAAGAGACACGTGCACCCCAATGTTCATCGCAGCACTGTTTATAATAGCCAGGACATGGAAGCAACCCAGATGCCCATCAGCAGATGAATGGATAAGGAAGCTGTGGTACATATACACCATGGAATATTACTCAGCCGTTAAAAAGAATTCATTTGAATCAGTTCTAATGAGATGGATGAAACTGGAGCCCATTATACAGAGTGAAGTAAGCCAGAAAGATAAAGAACATTACAGTATACTAACACATATATACGGAATTTAGATAGATGGTAGCGATAACCCTATATGCAAAACAGAAAAAGAGACACAGAAGTACAGAACAGACTTTTGAACTCTGTGGGAGAAGGTGAGGGTGGGATGTTTTGAAAGAACAGCATGTATATTATCTATGGTGAAACAGACCACCAGCCCAGGTGGGATGCATGAGTCAAGTGCTCGGGCCTGGTGCACTGGGAGGACCCGGAGGAGTCGGGTGGAGAGGGAGGTGGGAGGGGGGATCGGGATGGGGAATACGTGTAACTATATGGCTGATTCATGTCAATGTATGACAAAACCCACTGAAATGTTGTGAAGTGATTGGCCTCCAACTAATAAAATAATATTAAAAAAAAAAAAAAGAATCAACTGAAGAGGCCAAAGATAGAGCAATATGAACAACAAGAAAAATAGTTACAGTGCATTTAAAGATAAAAGATTTATTTAAATCTATTAATATTTGTATAAAATATTTAGTATGAAACAAAATAAAAACAACCTCACTTGTCACCTTTGGAAAAAACCAGGTATTACAATTAGGAACATGGGAAAAGAAGAAATCATTGGCATAAACAGAAATAAATGAGCAAATATTCTTCCTTTCCTATATTAATTAACTTCAGAAGAGGGAAGGTTTCTCATTATTGAATATCAGTTTCCTAGAACTGCTATAAAAAAAAATTGTGACAAACTGGGTGGCTTGAAACATAAGAAATTTATTCCCCAAAAGTTCTGGAGGCCAGAAGTCCAAAACCAAGATACTGGCAGGGCCATACCTCCTCCAGAGCCCCTTGTCTCTTCCAATTTCTGGTAGCACCAGGCATTCTCGGACTTCAGGCAGCATAACTTAAATCTCTGCTCCTGCCTTCATATGGTCATCTTTGCTCCATGTCTGCATCTAAGTCAGTATCCAAATTTCCCTCTTCTTATAAAAACACCACTCATACTACATTGATCACCCACTCCAGTGACATTATTTTAACTTAGTTACATATGCAAAGACTCTATTTCTGAATAATATCACATTAAGAGTATTTTTTCTTTTCTGGAACCCCTGAGTGTCCAAATGAATTTTAAGATTAATTTGTCAGTTTCTGATCACAATTGCATTGAATCTATAGGTCAATTTTGGGAATATTTTCATCCCTATATGGAAAACAGAAAAAGAGACACAGATGTACAGAACAGACTTTTGGACTCTGTGGGAGAAGGTGAGGGTGGGATGTTCTGAGAGAATAGCATTGAAACATGTATATTATCCAGGGTGAAACAGATCACCAGCCCAGGTTGGATGCATGAGACAAGTGCTCGGGCCTGGTGCACTGGGAAGACCCAGAGGGATCGGGTGGAGAGGGAGGTGGGAGGGGGGATCGGGATGGGGAATACATGTAAATCCATGACTGATTCATGTCAATGTATGACAAAACCCACTAGAATATTGTAAAGTAATTAGCCTCCAACTAATAAAAATAAATGGAAAAAAGAAAAAAAAATAAATAAAAGGTAGATCATATATATCCCAGAATATATTCAAGGATAAGTTAAGTAAGACACATCAAGATATCTAGTGTAGTATACTGCACTGACACCTGAGCAAATGGTAATGCTCAGGTAACATTAGCCATCTTTACTATCTTCATCGTCATCCTATCATCCTATCATCAAAGGCTTTAGAAGTCATGGAGAGGAGCTCAGACTCTCTTCTACTGAAGATATAGAACTATTGAAAGAGCAGTGGCATCACTAGATGTGGCCTTTGAATCCTGGAACTGTGTGGAAGGATCTAAAGGGGTGGGAGGGTGGAGGGTGGTGATATGGGAGACAGGGAGATCACATAGGAGACCGTGCTACTAGTTTGAGCAGGACAGAGCTTGATGTAAAACAGAAGCTGTGAGGATGGAAAGGAGTGGGAAATGGATACAAGAAAGATTCAAAATGAAAACTGGAAGGACTTAGGACAAGTCTGAATGTGGACAAATGAGGGTGATCGGGGAGTTAGAGATAGCTGGGCTTTCCAACTTACATGACTTGGCAGACAGTAGAACCAGGTATCAACACATGTAGAGAGTACATCCTGTATTTCTCATGCTCTATGGCCATGATCCCCTTACACTGTCTAGACTCATCACTTTTGTTGGCCTATCCTTCCCTATGAATATTCAGAGGGAGAATTGTCTATGGGCTAAAGTCTGTTGATTCTAGTATGCAAATAACTACCATTATTGCTGTGAGAAATGTAGTCATTAGCAATTCATTTATTTGGACATGACATATTAAGTCATTAACTAATCCCTACTGTAAATGTGCTTGTAGCTCTTTTCCTGAGGCTTTGTAAATTTCTCTTTGGAAAAGATGGAGAAATGAACAAATGAAAAAGCAGTCAAAGAAAGGCGTGGTACGATCAGAGAGGGAGGAGTGATGAGATCAGGTCCCGCTTCTCAACTAGGATCAATAGGACACAGTCATTGCCCCTCAAGCCTTCAACCACGACCACCATCTAACAGGAAAATAGATTACGTGCTTCAGTCCTCTGGGCCACCTTACTCTGAGCTGATGGCTCTTTGTTCTTTTCACTTTATATTTTGGAACCAGCAGGGTTGAATGGAACCAAAGTTTCACTGAACTGACTGACAGAAGCCTTGTCTAGCCTTGGTCTAAAAAAAAAAAAGTCAATGAAGCTTGTTTTTGGTACTGGAAAGTGAAGGTGTTAGTCTGTCAGTCATGTCCAACTCTTTGCGACTCCATGGACTGTAGCCCACCAGGCTCCTCTGTCCATGGAATTCTCCAGGCAAGAATACAGGAGTGGGTAGCCAATCCCTTCTCCAGGGAATATTCCTGACCCAAGGGTCAAACGTGGGTGTCCTGCATCATAGGCAAATTATTTACCATCTGAGTCACCAGGGAAGCCCCATCTCTTCAAATATCACCATTCCCCTCCTTAAACCTTTTTCTTAACTCCTTACTTCCAGGCCTCCAGCGAGGCTCGATAATCCCCCCAAAGGTGCCAGCTGATAAGATTAAACATGTGCCAGGAAATTGAATTTTAAAAAGTTCTCTTGAAAATGAAAAAAACTTGGAAGGTTCAAAGGAATTCTAAGCTTTGAAGTACAGAATGTTGTTTTGTGGATCTTGCAGATTTGATGGTCAGAAACCCAACCCACATGGTGTGGGAAGCTGCCTTCACATTAAAATTAGCCTAAAGAACTAAGGGATATCTTTGCCAGGAAGACTTGCTGATTTTCCACCTGTGTCCCACAAACACGCATACAAAACATGCCCACCCCTGATTTAATCACCCATTGTCTGAGTTTGACTAACAAACATTTCTTATCTCCAGTATGGCATATATCATACTGGACTGAAATTGGTTGTTTAATTTTCTTCCTCATTGGATGTGCATTCATTCTCCGTGTACCTTCTAGGCAACATGATGCAGTTCCTAGAAAAAAGAAGGCCTTTATGGTAGGCATGGTCTACTTACCCCATTGTTTTAAACCTGGGTTTTCCTTTTTGTTAGGATACTAACCAGGTAAGTAATCAAAAAGTTTCCAGATTCCTCAAGGCCTGTGTTTAAAATGGGGTGATATTCTTTCCATCACTCAGATCCTGAGTTCTCCTCTCCTTAAAATGCAATTGAGAAGTATCTGTATATATCATCATGCCAATGTAAGAATTTTTAATTATTATTCATGTTAAAAATGCTGCAGTGCTAATCCAGAGCAATATATCCTTCAGGCTGCTCCTCTCCATGTTCACAGTCTTTAGGATATCCTCACTCTACAATTCTATCTAGGCCTTTCCCTTGGTGAAGTACCAGCTATAGTATTACCTTAGCTTCCTTGTGTAAGAGAAATGAGAGAAATAGCATTTGTAGTTATTGATATGTCAGGCTTCCCAGATAGCTCTGTGGGTAAAGAATCTGCCTACCAATGTAGGAGATGCAGGAGATGTGGGTTTGATCCCTGGGTCAGGAAGATCCTCTGGAGGCGGGCATGGCAACCCACTCCAGTATTCTGCCTGGAGAATCCCATGGACAGAGAAGCCTGACAGGCTATAGTCCATGGGGCGCAAAGAGTCAGACATGGCTGAAGCAATTGAGCACACATGTGCACATGGACCCTTGCATCATTCTTTGTGCTTTGCGTAAGCTGTCTTCTTTTACTTTCTCAGCTATACCGTGAAGAGGTTGCTATTAACCCATTTTTCAAAGGAGAGAGCTGAGGTTTAGAGAAATTAAGTAACTTGCCAAAAGGCACCCAGGTAAGTAGTGACAGATTCAAAAATGGAGCTTTAAATTGTTCTGGATTCAGATCATTGGATATTCTCTCCATCCCACTGTTGTTTTCTAAACTGAGAGTTACTGGATTTCCAAGGCAATATTTTGTTCTTTAACCTGTCTCTGGGATTATCAGGTGCTATTGAGTGAGAAGGAATTAGTAGGTCCTTCCTTATCAAGATCAAATTTGTTCATTTTAATATAAGCCTGCTTCTGTAAGTCAAGGCAATGCCTGTCTTAGGTACTTCTGGGCAAGGTTTACCAGTAGAACCAGAGTCCTAGCCAAGGACTCACAAGAGGCAAGATTCACACTGGGTGATGGAGAAAAACAGGCTAAGAAGAGCCATATTGAAGCTAGCAGATTTGTTCAGTCAGTTACAGTTCTCTGCATTCTCACAATTGTACTTTCAAATACTGGCAAAACAAGAGGGGACAAAGTCTATTCAAGTATCTCCAACTGAAAAGGATACAAACTTGCACATATCCAAATTAAAAATTAAAACTGACATCATTCCAAATGCTTAATTCAGAAACAGCAAGATCTATTTTGGAAACTGTCAGCTTTGACATCAACATCTTTTGTTTATAAGAATGTATTAGGAAGGCCCTTGTTCCTTTTCAGAGCATCTTCTCAGTGAATACAGATGATAAATAGGGCAGGCATCAGAGAAGAATTATGGAGTGAACATATGCCCACTGGAGGCAATCTAGTCTAACTTTTTGTATATGCATGAAGAAATCAGAGTACAAGGAAAAACAGGAACAACTTCACCTAGGACATTGCAAACTATCACAGCTGAGTAGGAGGGTTTGTGCTGTGTAACATATAACCCCAATAGTGGGTTTAGCCTTTAAAAGTATTCCTTGCTGATACAATTCTGCTGCAATTTGGGCAGCTTGCCAGGGTAATTCTTTTTCATGGTATGATTTTCTTCTAACACATGACTTTATAGACTTCTGCAGTTTTCCATCTTGTGACTTCATCATCCCCACTTGTGCCTTTTGGAATCTTTGTGACAGATAAAGAGAGCTGCTTGTTTGTCAGGACTAGCTATGACCCTTGCTCAGAAAAGATGTGTAAATTGGTTGGAACTAATAATATGGCATAAAATGACATAGTTAATATATCTAGAAAGTAGAGGAGAATCAGATGTAGCTAGACAACAGTAATCTCTACCAAATAAGTGGTGCAAAATTCACACTTTATGATGGTTTCTGTCTATTAGCACATGGCCCCTGGGAACAATTTGTAATGGATGCTGGAAACTGGAGAATAATAATTGGAAATTTTGGAAAACTCTACTGTTATCTCAATCCTAAACTATTTTTTTAAATTAATTATAGGGAAATAACTTCTTTGATTTAATCTCATTTCTTAGAAACAGAATAAACTACCTTAAAGAATTATTGAGCTTGTAGGGTGTCATATTTATATCTCCTTTTTAGTCCTTACAACAAGCTATTGGAATTGGTATTACCCCAGATTTAGATAAGAATGCTTTTGACTGCAAATTAAGGGAAATTAATAAATTACTTCCAATTAAAACAAACAACTAAAAGGAGAAAACAAATTGAAGAGATTCAGAGTTCACACAGGAAACAGATAGGAAATGTCATCAGGAAAACAAACTTCAAAGTAGAATTGGGCCTTGTTCAGAATTCGTAGCTGCTCAAAGGCTGCTCTGTATCCCATGAGCAACTTTCTGCTTCTCTGAAGTAGCCTCTGCATTTTTTCAGTCTCTCTCCATATGCCTGTTCTTCATGCCCTACAATTGACCAACTTTCTCTGCTTTCAGTTTCTGAATGCTTTATCATTTCTGCTTATATGTAGCTCAAAATCATTCACCAATCCTCTCTGCATTTCAGCAACCCTCAGTTATGGCCATTCCTCTTGCTACTAACTGATCTTGTCTCTTACCATCCTCATTGAAAATTTCAAAATACCATAATAATAATAATATAAGCATAATACATGCTATTATTCTTACAAACTAGTTCATGCAAGTCCTATGTCATAGGCCCACCTATTGGTCTGCTTTCTGATTGGATGAGGTCTCCACCTATGTATACACCTATTCACCTGTGCCCTGGTTAAAGACCCTGGAGAAGCAGTGAATATGG
This sequence comes from Muntiacus reevesi, assembly GCF_963930625.1. Lineage (NCBI taxonomy): Eukaryota > Metazoa > Chordata > Mammalia > Artiodactyla > Cervidae > Muntiacus > Muntiacus reevesi. The sequence goes on from NC_089251.1 coordinate 206,393,868, forward strand.
ACAGTATGACTTAGCAGGAGCAAGGACAAGAGAGTCTAATGCAGCAACGGAGCAAGCAGGCATAGGAATGGATATGCCTAACCTTGTGCAAGGTCATTGCTATGGTCTGAATGTCCATGCCCCCTGCCAAAAGCCACGTGCTGAACTGCTACTCTTCAGAAGTGACGGTAAGAGTAAGTAGGGCCTTTAGGAGGTTCCTAGGTCATAAGGGAGGAGACCTCTTGAATGAGATTAGTGGTCTAAAAAAGATTCTACAGAACTCCCTAGCCCCTTCCACCATATGAAGATGCAATAAGTCTGTGACCAGGAAGAGATTCCTCACCTGATCATGCCAGCACCTTGATTTCAGATTTTCAACCTCCCAGACTGTGAGGCTGTTACTTATAAGCCATTCAGACTGTGGTATTTTGTTATAGCAGCCCAAACCTACTAAGCATCTTGATGCTAGTAAATGTTAATGTGAGATTTAAATGCAAAATTGCATGACATTGCAGTATCAAGCTGAATGGGAAAACATGTATAGAAGCAATAGCTAGGCTGGAATTTTGTTGTCTCTTTCACCATTACCTTTCCTTCTGTAATCCTCAACCCAAACCAGAAATAAGTCTAAAAAGACACTTCACAAAATAAAGTGTATGGCTAAAGCTGAATAAAGTAGGTCTGTATAGTCAAAGCTATGGCTTTTCCAGTAGTCATATATAGATGTGAGAGTTGGACCATAAGGAAGACTGAGTGCCAAAGAATGAATGCTTTTGAATTGTGGTGCTGAAAAAGACTCTAAGAATCCCTTGGACATCAGGGAGATCAGATCAGTCAATCCTAAAGGAAATCAACCCTGATTATTCATTGGAAGGACTGATGCTAAAGCTGAAGCTCCAATACTTTGGCCACCTGATGTGAAGAGCCAACTCATTGGAAAAGAACCTGATGCTGGGAAAGATTGAAGGGAGAAGGAGAAGGGGACAATAGAGGATGAGATGGTTGGTTGGCATCACAGACTCAATGGACATGAGTTTGAGCAAACTTTGGGAGATGGTGAAGGAAAGGGAGGCCTTGCATGCTGTAGTCCATGGGGTCGCAGAGTCCAACACGCCTTAGTGACTGAACAACCACCACACCTTATTTAGAGGGCATTCTTGATTGAATGAACCAAATGCTGGAGTAGTTAGAACGACTGGATGAAAATAATAAATCAACAGCTCTCAGACTGGAATTCTGAATTTGGTCTCTAGGGGACACATTAGCCAGGTTGGGTCTGCTCACACGGGAACGTGACCTAATTTCAGGTCAAGGTTTCATTTTATATGCTTTATTTCAAAATCTGTGCAAGTGTGTCACTACCAACACTGATGCCTAACCTTCTCACAAAATCCTAGGTGACATTACACCGAACATTTAAACTCTTTACACTTCAGTTTCCACAACAGTAAAATAAGAGGAGTTATAGCAAATTACCTCCCAGGGTCCTCAGAGCTATAAAATTCTATGACTGACTCACCTTACACATTCAGTATGCAAATGTCTACATTTACTGATTACGACCTGAGGCAAGATCAATTTCCTCAATATTCACTCAAATAGCATCCAAGAATCCTGGAAGAGATTTTAACTGAACTGCAGCCCCATCCAGTAAAAGTTTTTGTGATGATGAAACTCTTATCTTGTCTAATACAGTAGCTTCTAGCCACACAGGCTAATTGCACACTTCAAATGCAGCTAGTGCAGCAGAGGAACTGAAATTTTACTTTCATTTAATTTAAATGTACAGTTCCACGTGACTAGTGGCTACCACGTTGGACACTGAAGGAATGGAGATGTGTATCATGTCAACAACAAAAGGAAAATCAAGAGGTAGTGATACTATTTTGATGCAAGCTTAAAACCTCATGGATAGAAGGGCCTGGTGGGCTACAGTCCATGGGGTTGCAAACAGTGGGACGTGACTGGGTGAATAACACTTCCGCTTAGACTTTAATATATGAAAACTACTGGCTTTCATTTTCCTGTGGAATTGGGGACTCCTTAACTTTATTATTTGTTTTAAAAATTTTATTGGAGTATAATTGATCCACAGTGTTATGTACTTTCTGCTGGACAACATGAGTCAGTTATTTGAGTACATATACACACTCTTTTTTAAGATTTGTTTCCTACTGATGCTGAAGCTGAGCTCCAATACTTTGGCCACCTGATGCTAAGAGCCAACTCATTGGAAAAGACCCTGATGCTGGGAAAGACTGAGGGAGAGAGGAGAAGGGAGCGACAGAGGATGAGATGGTTGGATGGCATCACCGGCTCAATGGACAGGAGTTTGAGTAACTTCAGGAAATAGTGAAGGACAAGGAAGACTGGCGTGCTGCAGCTCATGGGGTTGGAAAGAGACAGACATGACTCTGACTGAACAAGGGAAGTCTTTATGCTGTATTATATTGTTATATTGTATATGTCCAACTCTTTTGCAACCCTGTGAGCTGTAGCCCACCAGGCTCCTCTGTCCATGGGATTCTCCAGGCAAGAATTGGAGTGGGTAACCATATCCTTCTCAGGGGATCTTCCCGACCCAGGGATTAAACCTGTGTCTCCTTCATTGCAGGCAGATTCTTTACCTTCCGAGCCACCAAGGAAGTAAAGAGAACGGTACACAATAAGTCATTCAGTTCAGTTCAGTTCAGTCACTCAGTCACGTCCGACTCTTTGTGACCCCATGAATTGCAGCATGCCAGGCCTCCCTGTCCATCACAAACTCCCAGAGTTTACTCAAACTCATGCCATGAGTCGGTGATGCCATCCAGCCATCTCATCCTCCATCGTCCCCTTCTCCTCCTGCCCCCAATCCCTCCCAGCATCAGGGTCTTTTCCAACGAGTCAACTCTTCGCATGAGGTAGCCAAAGTATTGGAGTTTCAAATACCAAGTAGAGTTTCCTGTATTATACAGTAGGTCTTTATTAGTTATCTATCTTACATATAGTAATGTGTGTAAGTCAATCCTAATCTTTCAATTTATCTCTCTTTTCTCCCTTTTCCCCTGGTAAATATAGGTTTGTTTCCTACCCCTGAGGCTCTATTTCTGTTTTCTAAATAAGTTCATTGTACCATTTTTGAGATTCTGCCTCTAAGTGGCGTCAGATGATGTTTGTCTTTCTCTGTCTGATGTCCTTCACTCAGTACGCCAATCTCTAAATCCATCCATGTTGCTGCAAAGATATAGCTCTGAATTCTTCATTCAATTTTTTTCATAAATCACTATTTTCTTTAATTCTAAATTTCTAGTTAATGTAAAATTTACCATGAATTTTATAATAAATATCTTTGGGAAAGAGAAGGTAGTGGTAGGGAAAAAGACACTTTTTTAGTTAACTTATTATGACACTCATTACATAGGCTTCCCTTTTATTTTCAGTAAAGCTTCATAGGGGAAATCTTCTTTTATTCCCCAAACTCAAGATCCTAACTTGTTCAGCCCTTTAGAATTGATGGTGTAAAGTAACAATAATAGACTTTCATCTTCATTTTCTATTTGCTTAACCTTACTTTCACTTATTTTCTTTGATTAAATTATATCTTTCTAAAAGTTTAAACAGCTTTTCCAGAATAGCAGTAAGATGCTTTTGGCAAATAGATGGTTTATGCCTAAGTGATAGTCTTTTACGACACATGGATCAATCATAAAACGGTCTGTGAGAATTCTCAGACTTACTCTGAAGGGTCAAGCAATTTCTACTGCCTTTAACTGCTCTGCTCAGCATGAGGCTTGCTGCCTACTTCATATGCAATAACTTTTCACTGCAATGTAGTCTCCTAATGATTTTTTTTTAAAGAGATGTTAGTGAAAAGTTAAGAATATAAAAATAAGTTAAGATATAGTTGTCTGTGGTTCTATAAGGAAAATTAACTGTATTGATGATTGCATGAACCCTCCAGGCATGGCTCATTAACACAGGCCTAGGCCAGCAAAGGTTCTTTTGCAACCTCTTTTCTGCTTCTCAGCTGACAGGTGATGATTATTATGTTTTTGTGTTTTTTAATGTGCCTTATATTTGAATAAACATGGTAACTGTTATTTTCTGCAAGTCTCTTCAATACAGTATATTGGATCTCCTATAAAATGGGATTAATAATGCTACTTATCACCCTTCCCTAACTAGTAGATCCTCACACTTCTAAAATACTATAATTTTCAGACACCTTATACATGATCCACTTCATACGATTACCTTTCAAATACAGAAGATTAAGCCAGTTTGGAATAAAATCAAGATTACAATTTAATTTTTATTCAGTAAGATATTGCTTAATCAGAATGCTCAAGAGGAAGAATATCCCAGTTAGCTGAAATGGCTGCTTAACTGAGGTGTGGTCCTACTTGTATACATTGTATATTTTCCCAAGTCCTGTTTTCTATGTAGAGTTTGGTGTACAGATAAAGTTCAGTTGGATGAGGAAAGACAATTTAGGATGTCAGGATTGTTGTCTTGCATTTATTTAGGTGTGGAAGGTTAAGAGGCAATAACCCATTGTGTCACGAGGATTCATTCTGGTTCCATATCTTCATGTTGACTGTATTTACTGCTTACATCAAAGAAAATCCCTTCATCATCACACATAACCAAAACATTGGTTCTTATGTGAAACATACTTTGTTGTACAATTACAAGGAGCTGTTTTTAAAAAATTTTTATTTTATTGAAGTATTGTTGATTTACAATGTTATTTTAGTTTCTGGCATATAGTAGTCAGTGATTCAGTTATAAACACACACACACACACTAGTTGGCATGTGTTAATCCCAAATCCACCCCTCCCTTACCCCCTTACCCCTCTGCCTTGGCAATCATAAATCTGTTCTCTCTGTCTGTACATCTGTTTCTGTTTCATAGACAAGTTCCTTTGTGTCATATTTTAGATTCAACATATGTGATATCATATGGTATTTGTTTTTCTGCTAATGACTTACTTCACTTAGTATGATAATCTCTAGGTCCATTCATATTGCTGCAAATGACATCATTCCACTATTTTTATGATTGAGTAGCATTCCATTATATATATATATGTATAAACATACATAATATATGTGTTCCATTATATATGTGTATTCCATTATATATATATAAACATATAATATATGTATACAGCATCTTCTTTATTCATTTATCTGCTGATGAATATTGTGGTTGTTTCCATGTCTAGGCTGTTTATTGTAAATAGCACTGCTCTGAACATAGGAGTGCGTGTATCTTTTCAAATTATAGTTTTGTCCAGATATATGCCCAGGAGTGGGACTGTTGTATTATATGGCAACTCTATTTTTTTTCTTTTTATTAAGGAACTTCCATACTGTTTTCCATAGTGGCTTTACCAATTTACATTCCCACCAAGAGTGTAGGAGGTTTCCTTTTTCTCCACCCCCTTTCCAGTGTTTATTATTTGTAGACTTTTTAATGTTGGTCATTCTGACCAGTGATATCTCATTGTACTTTTGACTTGCATTTCTCTAATAATTAATGATACTGAACATCTTTTCATGTGCCTGTTGGCCATCTGTATGTCTTCTTTGCAGAAAAATCTGTCGAAGTCTTCTGCCCACTTTTTTTGATTGGCTAGTTTTTGTTGTTGTTGTTGCTGTTGTTGTTATTGAGTTGTATAAACTGTTTGTATATTTAGGAAATTAAGCCCTTGTCAGTTGTAGAATCAAGCAACAGTTTTAACTTCAGCTTCTTTCCTTAAACATTTTGGAGATTAACTGAGTGATAACACCAAAATTTTAATTTGAATCTTAAGTGATTGTATTTTTTTTTTAAAGACAATCATTTTCATTAGGAATTTTTGCTAATATCAGCATACTATTTTTAATGTGTGTTGAATTCGATTAAGAATCAGACATCTCCACTAATTATTTGGTAATCTGGTCGTATCTTGAATTACTTTCTAGATATTTGTATGTGTGCATCTGTATGTGTGATTGTATATGTTCACTATTTTTATATCAGAATAAAGCAATTTATTAAATTAATAAAATTTTGTTTAATGCATTCTGATTAATAAAAGTTTAACTCTAAAATTAGCTTTAATTTTAACTTTTGACATGCATTTTTTATACTAAAAGATTGAGTGGTTTCGGGTACTAACATTTGTCAGATTATTAATAGTTAAGTTTTAAAATATTTTGCTGGCAGAGTAAAGTATTTGTCTTTCATGAGACATTCTGGTATATTTCAAAGAAATATGGTGAAAAATATCTTAAATATATCAATATTGAAGTATTTTTGCACTCTCATCCAGGGAAGATGATCCTTTCTTGTTTGAACCTCTTCAATGAACAAAGCATTAATTTTTCTCCCACAGACAACATGGCCATTAAGAGACTATATATCATTCAAAAGAAAGTTGGGAAAGATTATTTATACCAATACAAATTGAATTACTGAGAATCTTCCACTAGAGAACATTTTCTTCTCAATTGTCATCATTATTTTGGTGCTTAATTGCTGTCTTAATTTCAAGTGGGATCATTGTCTCTTGTGATCCCTTTCATAGAGTCATTTTCTGCTCACAGATAACAGAAATATTATAGTCCTATATATATGTGTGTGTGTGTGTATGTATATATATATGGGTTTTTTTTTCTGTTGTCATATCTCTACTTGGTTCTCAGGAACTAGACTGGCAGAGGCTAGAAGAGGTACCATAATATTAATTCTCATAATTTTTAAATTGAAAAGATTTTGACATATGACTTCTATCTTTCCAGGAAGACTGTTAGCTTTATGGAATCAGAAGAATATTTTTATCTTCTTTATTCTTAGTTGCTATATCTTTGTTTCTTTGTTACTTTTTCCTGATTATTACTGATGGCACATGGATTATGGAAAAGCTTACTATTTCAAATCTCATCATTTTGCTTTATTATTTCACTTTCATAACAAGAAATAGAGGCTTACTCAGGCTGCATCAAATAATGGAGGTAATACCATTCCAAATAATGGAAATTTACCATAATCTAGATCTCAAAGAAACACAAATAAAACCTTAAACTTATCCTCAGAAAAAGAACCAAACCCCAAATAGGCCTGAACTATATAAATACTAGAATACAGTTCAAGAACTTTTCAGGGGCTAAGCAAGGCCTCTGCATGAAGCAAGCTCATCAGTTCCCCCGTAAGGGCATGCTTTGGGCTTTTAGTTGTTTTGGCTCAATCCTCAAGATGACTGAATCACTCTCTGGTCTTCTCTGCTTGCCCATTTTGGGTGTCATGAAGTCCAAGGGCCACCTCTAATATCATCAGTTCTGGCTGGGGTATCATGGTTACACTATCCAGAACATGATTATCTATTTCCTAGGTATAAGTATTAACTTAATGAAGCATAAAATTGTGAAACATTGCTTTGAAATTAGCTTCTGTGTTTTAGGAAATGAGCTATCCTCTGCTTCCCCCCAGAAATACTGGCTACTATTCTACTATTGAAATACCGATATATTTTGGATGTTTGTCATATCCATAGATTTTAAAAGATTTTAGGAAATCCCTGGGAATAGTTTATATCATTACCTTCCTCCAAGATGCACACACACATACACATACAAAACCTAAAAGCCCACCATTTTCCCCTTCAACATCTATTTTTAACATTTTCAGCTTCTTTTTGGAAATGATAGGTACTAAGCAAATATTTCTTAATTGTATGAACTGTATGACTCTATCTTGGATTAACAGAGAAGGAAATGGCACCTCACTCCAGTACTCTTGCCTGGAAAATCCCATGGATGGAGGGGCCTGGTAGGCTGCAGTCCATGGGGTCGCTAAGAGTCGGACACGACTGAACGACTTCACTTTCACTTTTCACTTTCATGCATTGAAGAAGGAAATGGCAACCCACTCCAGTGTTCTTGCCTGGAGAATCCCAGGGATGGAGGAATCTGGTGGGCTGCCGTCTAAGGGGTCGCACAGAGTCGGACACGACTGAAGCGACTTAGCAGGCGCATCTTGGATTAAACACTTTTAGAAGGTGGGTGGCATGCAATCCTAGATATTTTTGTATTGTTCAATTCAGTACCAAGCATAACCTGAAAATTAATAAAATTCTTAAGGATCAAGGTGGCAAAACTCTATAGATTTTTCTGTGTTTAAATAGGGCATTAGAAAAATTGGCATTGATTTAATTGTTGTCTTTCTAGAAGGTGATTTATCTGTACAGATCAGTAATCTTAAAATATTTTTACCCTTTAAGCCAATCATTCTAAGTATTTATTGTAAAAAGTAGCAATCAGAAGGTCAAAGACCACACCAAAATTTAATTTAAAATATTATTGAAAGCATTCAAAGCATCTGGTTACGTGTTTATACTATAGATACAATATACTATGTAGGTATTAAAATAATTTTTAAATAGTTATACATAAAACTCAATAATATTAAACTTAAAATTTTGAATTAAAGTATAAAAAAGTAATAAGCCATTTAGAAGTTTGTGCATCTGTATAAAGAGAAAAAGTTTAAAACTATATTAATACATATTAGTAATGGATATTTCCAGTGCATAGGATTTTGGCTGAGATATATTCTTCAATAGTTCTTTGTAGTTCTTCTTAGAAGAACTTCATAGTGCTTCATAGTTCTCTGAATTTTTCAAACTTTTTTAAAGTAAATATGTAATGCTTATATGATGATAAATCATGGAAAAATATGATTTGACTTACTAACACCCTATTTTTGAAAGAAAACATGTTAGGTTTTCCAAATGATAACTTTTCAGTTCATGTGTCCTTGAGACCCCTACACATAAGAGAAAGACCACACAATTTGGAGCCAAGTTTTTCTAGGAAGGACTCCTTGTTTCATGTCTACCTTCCACATGACTTGGAAATATCCCATTAGCTATCTGCACACCTGTGCCTTCTCATTGGAAAATTGGGGATGCAAACATTAGCTTTATGGAATTCCTGCAAGTAATAAAAAGAGCTAATAATTATTTGAAATCAACATCTATGACTCGTGTATAGGAGTCATTTAGTACATGGTAGATGATGTTGATAATTATAATTTGGTTTTGCTATTTTTCATGTTTCAATGGAAAATTGCATATCTCCCAAGAAAACATTTTGAGAACTTTAAAAGCAGCAGTCTTGCATACATGGAGTGAATTATTCCCAATGAGGTAGCAAAAGCAGAGAATGCTAATTCAATTATAACTTCATGCTAGCTTGATTTTCTAACCCTCAAGTACTTTCGCTTAAAACTATAAAGACCAAACAGCTCTCTCAGATTTGTTCACTTGTCCCATCAGAAAGGTCCCAAAAGATAAAAATAAAATAACCAAAATGTGGGCAGTTTCAGAGAACAAGCAAACTGGTTGGTTCTCCTATTAATAAACTCCACAGATCACTCACTATATGGCAGGCACTCAGCATTCTAAGCACTTTGCAAAGATGCCTTCTTTTAGCCCTTATTAACAATCTTATGACAGTTTCTCTTATCACCTCTGCTTTAAAGATGAAGAATCCTGAACCCATCTTCAGCTTTCTTGACCATCAACACTATTATATATTCTCCTTGTGCCTTGATCTGAAGATCCCCCTAAAGCTTCTAGCACTTCCCTGATGGCTCAGGCAGAAAAGAATCCTCCTGCAATGTGGGGGACCTGAGTTCGATCCCTGGATTGGGAAGATCCCCTGGAGAAGGGAACAGCTACTCCCTCCAGTCTTCTGGCCTGGTGAATCCCCATGGACAGAGTAGCCTGCCAGACTACAGTCAATGGGGTCACAAAGAGTCGGACATGACTGAGTGACTTTCACGAAAGCCTCTAAAGCAGGAGATAGGTGTCTCCCACCCTCCAATCCCCCTACCTTCCACCCGTCGCCACCCAGGGTAAAGAGACTGGAGAGTCATTCCCTGTGGACCAAACTCCAAGGAGAGAATAGCAAGACAGTTAAGAGAGGAGACTGGGCCCTGCCCAGACCACGTATTTCTCATTCTCCAAGTCAGGAAACCTCCCTGACCACACATGCGCAGAAAGGCTCCTTGGAGGTTCAAGGGAAGTGGTGCCAAGGGAAGTGATGCCAAGGGATGTTCTACCAGATGCCTTTTTGGTAGAATCCACCTTGGCTAAGGGATGTGTTCACATACATCCTCCACATAGGAGGATCCTAAGATACACCACATATGGTCTGTGAACCAGGCAAATTAAAAGGATCGGCTAAAGGAAATCTGGAAGGAGTGCCCTGTAAAAGTAATTCAGACTGCCACAAGGGTGTAACTCAGGGGCTCTCCCTCTGAGTATGCCCATGTGTTTCTCCACGTGTACTGTACTCTTAAACCTCCTAAAAAATACTTTACTTGTTTCACCACTTCCTGTCTTTGTGGAAATTCTTTTCTTTTCTGCAAAGCCAAAGGGCCAGGGTCCTTGTCAATGACCACTGGTCTAGTGGTTAGGATTCAGTGCTCTGCCACCCTGACCCAGGCTCAATCTCTGGCTGGGAAACCAAGCCCCACTTCAAGTCACTGCAGGAAAGGCCATTTCAGGCCGAGGCCACCAGAGATCACTCCCACTGGATTCATATGGAAATCCTTGCCAGTCTGCTGAGCTAAGGGTGTGTATAATACCTACACAGAGAAGGAGGCTCAAAAGGAAGGGAATGTATATATACACTTGGGCTTTCCTGGTAGCTCAGTGGTAAACAATTCACTTGCCAGGTTTGACCCCTGAGTTGGAAAGATCCTCTGGAGAAGGAAATGGCAACCCACTCCAGTATTCTTGCCTGGGTAACCCCATGGATAAAGGAGCCTGGCAGGCTATAGTCCCTGGAGACACAAGAGTTGGACACGACTTAGCGGCTAAAACAATAACACGTATATACTTATGCCTGGTTTGCGTTGTTGTATAGCAGAAACCAACACAACTCTGTGAAGCAATTATCCTTCATTGAAAAATAAATAAATATAAGCTCTTGGGGGAAGGAATCTTCTCTACCATATTTATCATCTGTTTCCAGCACATATTACAGTGTCTGGAAGAGAGGGCACTCAAATACTGATAAGTAAATCAGTGAATGAATTGGTGAATATCCAAAATTGTTTTTCCTTGGTTTTAATTATTCTTTATCCTGCTTTCCTTGGAAGTATGTAAGGTTCAACAAACTGAACTTAAAGCATAAGTAACAGTGTCCGATCCTTTGGTTTTTGTTTGTTTCTTTGTTTACCCAGGTCTTAAGCCTTCTTTGTTTGAAAAAAAAAAAAAAGTAAAATCTTTATCCCTGGTGTTTGTCCTCTATCTTAGTTGGAAGCAATTCCTTTCTTTTCTGCAACAGTCCCTTTCTGCATCTCTGTTAGCTGTCATTTTACTCCCTTGTGTTATCTAAGTGTGCAGGTATAATTTTTCTCCTTCAACCTGATGAATTCCTTAACTGCACTGACTACTTCTTATCTATGCTTCTATTATGCATATACAGAGACTGAACACCTTGCAGCTACAGCTGTTGACTTTCAACAACCCTTGAGGGAGTTCAGGGTGGAGTGAGGCAACCTGTGCTCCAGGGAATCTGGTTGGACAGGGCTTTAGACAGTTGAATGTTTTTCAGTTCAGTTCTCACTCAGTCGTGCCCGACTCTTTGCCACGCCATGGACTGCAGCACACCAGGCTTCCCTGTCCATCGCCAATTCCCAGAGTTTACTCAAACACCTGTCCATTGAGTCGGTGATGCCATCCAATAATCTCATCCTCTGTCATCTCCTTCTCCTCCTGCCTTCAATCTTACCCAGCATCAGGGTCTTTTCAAATGTGTCAGTTCTTCCCATCAGGTGGCCAAAGTACTGGAGTTTCAGCTTCAGCAGCAGTCCTTCCAATGAATATTCAGGACTGATTTCTTTCAGGATGGACTGTTTGGATCTCCTTGCAGTCCAAGGGACTCTCAAGAGTATTCCCCAACACCACAGTTCAAAAGCATCAATTCTTTGACACTTAGCTTTCTTTATAGTCCAACCCTCACAACCATACATGACTACTGGAAAAACCATAGCTTTGACTAGAGGGAATTTTGTTGGCAAAGTAATGTCTCTGCTTTTTAATATGCTGTCTAGGTGGGTCATAACTTTTCTTCCAAGGAGCAAGTGTCTTTTAATTTCACAGCTGCAGTCCCCATCTGTACTGATTCTGGAGCCCAAAAAAATGAAGTCTGTCAGTGTTTCCACTGTTTCCCCATCTATTTGCCATGAAGTGATGGGACCGGATGCCATGATCTTAGTTTTCTGAATGTTGAGCTTTAAGCCAACTTTTTCACTCTCCTCTTTTACTTTCATCAAGAGGTTCTTTAGTTCTTCTTCACTTTCTGCCATAAGGGTGGTGTCATCTGCATATCTGCATATTTCTGCATATTTCTGCATATTTCTGCATATTTCTCCCGGCAATCTTGATTCCAGCTTGTGCTTCCTCCAGCTCAGCCTTTCTCATGATGTACTCTGTATGTAAGTTAAATAAGCATGGTGACAATATACAGCCTTGACGTACTTCTTTTCCTATTTGGAAACAGTCTGTTGTTCCATGTCTGGTTTTAACTGTTGCATACAGATTTTCAAGAGGCAGTCAGGTGGTCTGGTATTCCCATCTCTTTCAGAATTTTCCACAGTTGTGATTCACACAGTCAAAGGCTTTGGCATAGTCAATAAAGCAAAATAGATGTTTTTCTGGAATTCTCTTGCTTTTTTGATGATCCAACAGGTGCTGGCAATTTGATCTCTGGTTCCTCTGCCTTTTCTAAAACCAGATTGAACATCTGAAAGTTCATGGTTCATGTACTGCTGAAGTCTGGCTTGGAGAATTTTGAGCATTACTTTACTAGAGTGTGAGATGAGTGCAATTGTGCGATAGTTTGAGCATTCTTTGGGACTGCCTTTCTTTGGGAGTGGAATGCGAACTGACATTTTCCAGTCCTGTGGCCACTGCTGAGTTTTCCAAATTTGCTGGCATGTTGAGTGCAACACTTTCACAGCATCATCTTTTAGGATTTGAAAGAGCTCAACTGGAATTTCATCACCTCCACTAGCTTTGTTCCTAGTTGTGCTTCCTAAGGTCCACTTGACTTTGAATTCCAGGATGTCTGGCTCTAGGTGAGTGATCATATGATCCTGATTATCTGGGTTGTGAATATTTTTTTTGTATAATTCTTCTGTGTGTTCTTGCCACCTCTTCTTAATATCTTCTGCTTCTGTTAGGTCCATACCGTTTCTGTCCTTTATTGTGCCCATCTTTGCATAAAATGTTCCCTTGATATCTCTAATTTTTTTTTAAGAGATCTCTAGTCTTTCCCATTCTATTGTTTCCCTCTATTTCTTTGCACTGATCACTGAGGAAGGCTTTCTTATTTCTCCTTGCTATTCTTTAGAATTCTGCATTCAAATGGGTATATCTTTCTTTTTCTCTTTTGGATGTTTTTAAGAACAGATTTAATTATCTCAATCCTTACATCCCCTCATACCTAGAGACGAACTAAATCCCTTCATGACGAGATCAGAGCCTCATGACTAACAAAAGACCCTTTTGTAAAATGAGTGCTTAATGGTATTGTATTTCCCCCTTCACCAAAACCTTATATATTGACCTTCCCCCACTGCCACTTTGGAGAAGTCTCTCAGAGCTATCTGAGATGCTGCCTCCCAGGTTGCAGTCCTCATTTCACCCCAAACAAAACTTAACTGGAAACTCTCAAGTTGTACATCTTTTTAAAGTCGATATTGTGCTGCAAAATCTTCTACATATCCTGGCTCCTCCCTTACTTCTTAGAGGTATCTGAGAGGCTGCAAGCTGGGTTTAAGTCTTCAGTTTTGTCTGCCAAATAAAACATTAGTCTCAACTTTTAGGTTCTCCTTTTTTTTTCAGTTGTCTCTGTTGTAAGTACTTAACTTTGCCTTTGCAACATGAAATCAGCTACAGGCAATTGGCAAATGAATGAACACAACTATGTGCTAATAAAACTTTATTTATAAAGCAGTCAGTGGGTAGATTTGGTCTACAGCCCACAGTGGTTTTTGAACTCCTATTCTTACCACACACACCCAATAGTTCACTCTTTGCATCCCGAGTACATAGCAAAGGGTAGTTTTGTCAGGGAGAAAGAATGAATTTATCGATAAAACCATTACTGGCAAAGCTCAGATGAATGAAACCTTCAGGAAATAGGTCAGATGTTTCATTTGCATATGCAAAGCCCACACTGTGGTTTATTTTATATATCTTTCTTTGCCTGCATGAAATCTTTTCCTAATCTCATCTTCTTCTCAATTTCCCCTTCAAGCTCTCATCCTTCCAAACCTTTAAAGGATAATAAATACAATTTTCCTATTAAAGATAATGGGCTTTCAGGGATCTCTCTGCAAAAAGGAAATGAGGGGGAAAAAATCTTATTAGGACCTATCTCTATCATATAGATTGATCTGCAACTCTCAATTATAAATTTGGATTTTGTTTTATCAATCAATGCTATCTTTTTTCTTATAATATCCCTCTAGGACATCAAAAAATGAAATTAGTTTCTGGCAATTTTCTAAGGGAAAGGGGGAAAATGTACAGAAAATAACTTGGCTGAAAATAAAATCATAGGCAGATACCAAACACCATACAACTAAATAGTAAAGTATAATTCAATAATGATCACCTATTTGCTTCTAATTTAAAGGATGTACTAATGTCCAGCCAGGGAAATAGAAAACTACATGTACTTTTCCAGGTCATGCTGATCATCTCCTTTTTGGATTCTCTATCAATCACCAGTGCTATTAGAGCTCCAGTAGCTAATCCCATCTTTTTAAATAACTTATTTATTTTATTAGAATGTACTTGCTTCACAATGTGTTAGTTTTTGCTAGACAATGAAGTGGAATCAGCCATATGTACACACATATCCCCTCCCTCTCACCTCCCTCCCACCTCACCCATCCCACCTCTCTAGGTCGTCACAGAGCACAGAGCTGAGTTTCCCATGCTTTATAGCGGGTCCCTCTAGCTATCTGTCTTACACATCGTAGCATTATATATGCCAAACCCAAGTTCCCAATTCGTCCCACCTTGCCCTTCCCCTTCTGTGTACACATGTCAGTTTCTAGGTCTGTGTCTCTATTCCTGTCTTAGAAAATAGGTTCATCTGTATCATTTTTCTAGATTCCACATATATGTTATTCTCACCTTTATTTCATATTTATGGACCTGAATTATTTTCTTAAACATGTCATTCTGAGTGTCTGTGCTGTATTAGTCATCAGCTGTGTCCAACTCTTTGCCAGCCTTTGGACTGTAGCCCACCAGGCTCCTCTGTCCATGGGATCCTACAGGCAAGAATACTGGAGTGGGTTGCCATTTCCTTCTCCAGGAAATCTTCCCAACCTGGGAATCAAACCCGTGTCACCTGTGTCTTCTACATTGCAGGTGGATTCTTTACCTCCTGAGTTATCAGGGAAGCCCATTCTAAGTGTTATGTTATCCCTAATCCTCATCACACCTTAAAAGGACCAAGCTTTGCCCTCATATTCTCCAGCACTACATGGCGAGTTAACTGAAAACCTGGAAAAATTTGTAATGCAGCCCCAGCCTGGGACAACAGTAGGCAAATGGCCGAAATCCTTCTTTTGGGATCTGCCACCTCCAAGTTCTCTCCCCTGTGACTGGTCCCCAGATATCATGTATCTACTCTGATTCACAGCCCAGACAGTGTGATGAAGTCAATTTTCCCTCTTGGCACTGTAAATAATGAAGATTGACAATTGAAAATGTTCCTATTAACCTAGCATCTAAGCAAGCAGCTCTTCTAATTTAAACATTCCTATTTTTTTGGAGCCAGACAAATATGCTTTATTAACTATATTGTCTGGAGGACTTTAGGTTCAGGTAAATTTATTGTGCCTATAAAGTCAATCACCATTTCCATTTCCCATGGTCATCAAGCTAAACTTTCTATGAACTTTAACAATGAATGAAAATTGATTAAAATCACATATGCTGAATTACTTTCTCCCAAGCATAGCTAACAATTTTCTGAATAAACTTGACCTTTTCTCTTCCATTCATTTTAACATAAAGGTGAATGAAAATCACATTCAAACAAGTATATCAATCCACTTGGGCAAGCCTAGAAACAAACCTGTGTGTGTGAAAATGAAAAGTAATTTACTCTTTTTATTAAGATGTATTGTAAAGTCACAGTTGTGATCTAATGAATGTTTAGCAGCTCTGTACATCTATTTATGATTTTCTGTTTTTTTATTAATGACTCATTTGCTCCAGAATGAGGAGAATAGCTCTTAAAGAGAAAGAGATTTAGATATGCTTTTTGTTTGTTTGATTTAGAAATGATTCTTTAAGGTAAAGCCCCTATATTAATAAAACCATCTACCTCTAACACAGTTTTCTGCATAGTGTTTTTTCAGTGATTTCACATGTATTTTACCCATTTGATCTAACCAGCAATACAATGACATTTTTTGTGTGTGTGAAACTTCAGCTTCCAGAAAAAGTTCATTTCTCAACCAATGCACATCCTCATCCCCCTTTCTCACCCTACTCACCCCATTGCAGAGTGACTTAGACACACTCAAAGGCAAAATAGGCTCCAAATTGTTCAAAGTATAAAGACAGTAGAGACTGCATTAAGAAGAGCACAGATAGAAGAGACTCCATCGTTTTCTTTTTTCTTTTTTTTCCTTCTTCTTTTCTGCTGTGCTATAGAGCGTACTGGATCTTAGTCCCCAACCAAGAATCAAACCCAAGCCCTTGCACTGGAAGCATAGAGTCTTAACAACTGCACCACCAGGGAAATCCCATGAATCCATCTTCTCGGTTTAGTATTTCTAGGGGTTTCCTTTAGATTGGCTTATTTTCTATCCATTCATGCAGCTGATTGGCCTGGGACTCTCATCCCAGAGATACATCCTGCTCTTAAGGAGAGAGAATCCAGGATGGGTCCAAGGCAATATGAGATGAATCAGGCTATTCCAGTCTGTTAGATACCAGAAGGGGTCCTATGGCTCACATGTGAGCAGGTAATGTCACCAGACTTAAATATGACAGAATATAAAGGCACAGTTCCAATTAACAAGGAAAAAGACATTTGTCTTGAAGTTGTCACGTGACCCAGGGGAACAGAAGCCAAGTATATTAGGAAACAGGATAAGATGTGACCATTCAAGATCAAGGCCAAATACCTTAAACTATATAATAATGCCTATTTTACTATCTTATAATTTGAAGAGCACAGAAATCAAATGGCTTGTCTAATATCACATAATTAATCTGCTCAGAAAAGAACATGAGGCTTGATGATTCTTGTAGGGTACTTCCTAGGGGGCCTCATAGCAACCCTGGAGCTGTGATGAGATCCTCGAGAATCCAGGCTTCTTCCTCTCCCCTGTAACAGTCTCTGGCGCTTGTGCCTTATTTGCAGAATCTCCCTCAGGTGGCCACCCAGTGGACCACCAGCGGACCAGCAAGATGCTGGGAGCAAAGAGCATCCACTGGGATTCTCCTCTGACACCAAGAATGACCCATTTCATCCTATGGGTACACCTTTCCATATCATCAAACCTATCAGAAGCTTGTTCTGACTTCAAAATTTGTTTCCTCCATGATGGTTTTATTTTCCATACTCTCATGTTTGGAATGATGGTAAATTTGCGCCAAAAATCTTTACTGAATACCTACCAAGTACTACAAATTGGGTAAAGTTCAGGGAACAAAAATACAATACATGGTTTTACCTGTACTCAAGTAACTTACAGTCCTTTGGGATTGATTCTCAAAGAAACTGGCCATCAAGTTGCATCCCAGTGAGGCCACTTACAGATTTTCAGAGGGATGATTTCCTCAACACGAGTGAAGCTTCAGTTCAAATACCTCTTCCCCAAGTGCCCATATTTATAATTATTCATCCCAGAGAAAATTAATCCCTTCTATCCAGAGGTATCTTCCTAGGCTCATACTGAATTGTCATTGACAGTTTTCATTGGTATTTAACTTTTCACATTATTTTTGTAGATGTCCTCAAATTGCCATTTCAACTCTAAGATTTTATAAAACTCTATTTTGCCATCTTGACAGAGCTATAAATCCCTGCACAGAGGGACTTCTTTTTATCAGAGCCTCAGCTTGCCAGGCACACTATCAAACAGTTCCTTGGATATATCTAGTACTCTGTTGTTCAGGGTTTTGTTTGAAAAGTACCTGCATTCACTCAGGAGTCAAGTACATTAGTATTCAAGAGTAGCTCTATCTTTTTCAGATTTTGCTTTTTTGGAATATTTTGTTATCTTCTTTAAACCTGTGTTTCCCCACATTTAAAATGAGAATAATAATAAATGAGCTGGCACACAAAGAGCCTTGAAGCATGATCTTTAACTAATCTTCAGTGAAATAAAGTGAAATTGTTGGTTGCTCAGTCATGTCTGATTCTGCGACCCCATGGACTGTAGCCCATCAGGCAAGAATACTGGACTGGGTTACAGTTTCCTTCTCCAAGGGATATTTCTGACCCAAGGATCAAACCATCTGAGACACAAGGGAAGGGTTTAATTATAGCTAGAGGGACCTGAATTCACATCCTATCTCCTCTACTTACAGGTAATGTGCATATATTCTCTGTCAACCTAAACATTTTTACAAATAAAATGGAAAGAATCATAATATCCACCTCCTGAGATTTTGAAAGCATCAGATGAAATAATGTCTGTAGAGCACTTAGCACAGTGTCCACCATACAGAAAGCACTCAATAGATGTCAGCTTTGAGACTGATATTCATTATGTAGATTTAGGGGTATAGTGTGTAAATTCACAAGATCTTAAGTAGTTAAATAGGATTCCATCGTTTACCCAAAGCTCCGGTTTTACCTTTGTTGTTGTTTAGTTGCTAAGTCCTGTTCGACTCTTTTGCAACCCCATGGGCTGTAGTTCACCAGGCTCCTCTGTCCGTGGGATTTCCCAGGCAAGAATACTGGTGTGGGTTGCCATTTCCTTCTCCAGGGGATCTTCCGACCCAGGAGTCGAACCTGAGTCTCCTGCATTGACAGGCAGATTCTTTGCCACTGAGCCACCAGGAAGCTCCTATTTTTACCCTAATGTCTTACAGTTCGTTGGTTGTTCAGTCATGTCTGACTCTTTGCAACCCCACAGACTACAGCCCACCAGGCTCTGCTGTCCATGGGATTTTCCAGGCCAGAATACTGGAGTGGGTAGCCATTTCCTTCTCCAGGGGATCTTCCTGACCCAGGGATCAAACCCCAGTCTGCTACACTGCAGGCAGATTCTATACCATCTTAGCCTCCTGTACCTAAGTCTTAGTTGAGGAATGAGAAAATGCTTTCTGATGTTAACAATAATAATAGTGAGGCATCACAAAACTCCTGCATATCTTCTGTTATGACTTTGATGACAACTAAGCCTGCGATGGTTGTTTGTTCACTGAACAAGGGTTTTATAAGGCAGGAGAGCTAATCTACAGATGAATAAGAGAGACACAAATCTTCAGCTTAAATTGCTTATGATCCCATTTGGGAGTAGGATGTGCACATAAGGAATACCACTGTAGTAGAATATGTACTTACTGACATGAGGCATTTAGGGTACAGATGTAATGGATCAACTCTGTTCACAAATACAGAGCAATAAAGAAAACCTCCACTGGAAAGGTTGTACTTAGCACTTAATGTCATTCTTAAAATCATGGTGAGAAGAGATAGATGAGGAAATAACAACGTGGTCAAAGAACCTGATGCATGGAATGGCCCTGGATGACAAAGGGAGAGGATGAAGTTGTTCTTGTGTTGTTGGTATGGATAACTTAAAGAACCATTTGAAGTGAGAACTGGCTTTTCTAGAAACTTTACCTAAATTTCAGTGATTCTTCACATTTTGTGATCACAAGTTTCTTTCAGTTTCCAGTGAAAGTTTTGCAGCTTCTGTTTGGAAAAAGATATACACACATATTTTTATAGAATATCCTGGATACTGGGAAAGATGGAAATAGAACCTCCAGCCTGGGGGGGGGGGGGAGGGGGGAATGCTTTTAGTTTATCAGACAAGCACCAGAAGTCTTCACAGGATAAAATAGTAATGGAGGTGGTGACTGGTTCTCCAATATCAACAGCTTTGTTTGTTTGTTTTCTTTTGGAGACTTACTCAGTTTTCATTTCAACGGCCACTCCTCCACCTATAACATAAAGATGTTTTGAGAGAAATTGACTTAGTCTTTAGGGACTAGGGATATGGCATGTGGTTCCAGCTTATCATTCAAAGTCTACCCTTTGACCACAGTTATTGACTTAGGGGAGGGTACAAAACACATATTTAACCAAGCAATTTACTGAAAAGGCTGGCTGAAGGCTTCTGGGAAACAAACATCCTTGATTTTTCTGGGAGGACTTCCAGAAGCAAATTGCAGAACTTTTCTCTCCTTATCTATATGGTTCAGGGCAGAGCAGCTGCAGGAGTTACTACTAGCCATATTCTGTGACCACGATGGGGAACCAGAGTTTAGAACTCAGTCTACACCATAGAAGGTGGAATGAAGAGGTGGAAAGAAACATGGTTCTTACTGACACTTTTGAGTCACAGAATCAATATAGCTCTGAAGTTCACCTACCACCAGACCCTGCTTTCATGGTGGCCACTAAGTCCCTTATATGGTTAAACAGATCTGAATTCACTACCATGTATAAAGTAGATAGCCATTGGGAAGCTGCTCACCACACAGGGAGCTTGGCTCGGTGCTCTGTGATGCCCTAGGGGAGTGGGATCAGGGTTAGGAGGTGGGAGGCTCCGGAAGGAGGGGATAATAAGTGTACATATAGCTGATTCACGTTGTCAGAAGCAACTAACACAAGAATATAAAGCATTAGACTGCAATTTTAAAATTAAGTTACAAATCCGAATTCAATGTTTATTGGTTGTATCCAACAGTACCCTAAATAATGTGTAGCAAAAATGGTATATACCCTCTCTCTGTTCATATAAAATCCAGCACACCACTTCCCTTCCTCTTGCTTCCTTCTGTCTCTCCCTTATGTTTCCTCTGCACCTCCCACACTGTGCAGTCTCAGTTCTTGTGTACTTAATTCCATCCTCCGTGATGGAGCTGGTAAAGTATCAGGAGGCCTCCAGGCCCTGCCTTTCCTCAGTTGTTGTATTTGCTTGTCTTAATAAATAAATCTTCCTTTTGCTAACATTAATTTCCTCTTAAAACATCACTATCAATTTGCAACTAGTAGACAAAAAAGCTCTATAGATCTAATGGACAATGTAGTGATTATAACCAACAATACTGTATAATAAAGTTCAAAGTACTAAGAGACTAGATCTTATTGTTTTCAACACACAAAAAAAGACATGATAATGATGTGATGTGATAAAGGTGTCATTTAGCACTACTATAGTAATCATATTGCAATATGTAAATGTATCAAAATAACACTTTATATATCTCAAGCTTGTGTAATGTTATATGTGGACTATCAAAAACAAACAAAGAAAAACAAGCTCTAGAGATTATAATGTTGACAGCCTCTGCCTCTTTGTTCTGCCTCTCAAGAACTGCGAAGATTTTCTTCTTCATACTTAGATTTGTGCCATCACATCCAGAAAAAGGTAGAAAATTCTCTAACAGGAATGTAGAGATGGGGAGGTAAAAACTTCAGTCTACCATCATAGTGTTTGCAGTGTGTTCAGAGGCTTTCCCAAAGACCATGGAACTTGTAAGGACCCATAAGTTCGGATAGGAATTCTTGCTTTATATGTTAGGGAGCCACTGAAGGATTTCAGGGGTAGGCCATGCCAGTCGTGTCCAACTCTTATGTGACCCCATGGACGTTAGCCCACCAGGCTTTTCTGTCCATAGAATTCTCCAGGCAAGAATACTGGAGTGGGTAGCTATTCACTTCTCCAGGGGATCTTCCCGACCTGGGAACCAAACTCAGGTCTTCTGAATTTCAGGAGGATTCTTAACTGTCTGAGCCACTAGGGAAGCTCTCATAACATGGTCATATTTGTGGTTTTCAAAGTTCACTATGAAGCAATGCTCTTAATAAGTGGCTAAGTGAAAGGCTTCTAAAGCCACATTATATTTTTATGCCTGGAATCAATTTATCATAATTTGTTCTTGGGACAGTTTTCTCTCTCTTTTCCTTCCTCCCCTTCCCTTCTCTCTCTCGAGATAGATACATATCCATACAATGGGCCATTCCTTCATAGAACACCAGTGTGGATATAGTAGGTTCTTCTGAGTTTCACTATGTCTGTAAGACAATTCTCATAGCATGTTTTAGATTTATCACTATTTAATTATTTTGAAGTTTTTTGTCACCCAGAGCAGCCTACATATTCACAGAATCATAGAACTATAGGTTTAAAGTGGATCTTAAGGTTCAACTCATCTAGTTATTTAAAAAACCCTATTTGTCTACAAAATGCATAATATCTGACATATAAGACCTAGGATTATTGAACACATCATGAGAGCATTTTAGAATGGTAATTGACTATTTCTGACCAATGGAAGTTACATTTTAAGGTAGTATGACATGTAAATCATAAACATGATAAGACAGAAATTAGAAAGTTTAGCATATGAGGGACAATTATCATTCTGGAAAATGTCCCTAACTTATGAAAACAGTATTTAGAATATGTTATGGTCCTTTTGCCTTCATTCACTTGAACACACTAAGCTCATATTTGCAAAGTCATGTTGAAAATACATGAAGAGCTAGGCAGACAGTTGCACTAACCAACACAATATTGTAAAACAATTATCCTTCAATTAAAAATAAACAAATTAAATAAAAAATAAATAAATCATAGATCACTCTTAATGGCCTTGTTCTCAAATCTCCAAACTTTCACTCCTCTTTCTAAGATTCTTGACTAAGTCTTATTTTCTTGATTTAGATTTAATTGAATCTTCTTTTACAGGAACAACTATTGACTTTCTGACTTTATGAGTTGTGAGTATAGAAAAAAGCATCTAATCCCTTAATCCCTCTATATTAATTATTTATTGATGCATAATAACCTGCTCCAAAAGTTAGCAGCTAGAAATGGCAAATATTTGTTGTACACAATTTCTGAGGCCAGGCATCCAGAAGAGGTTTAGCTGAGTAGTTACAGCTCAGCATCTCTCATGAGGTTGCAGTCAAGATGTTGGATGGAGTTGCACTCATCTGTGGGCTGGACTGTGGCTGGTGGACCCATTTCTAAAATGAGATACTCAAAGAGCTCTTGGCACAAGGCCTTAGTTCATTTCCATATGGCCTCTTTTTATGATATGGCAGGTGGTTTCACAAAGGACAATGAAAGCGGGGATAGCTGCAATATCTTTTAAACCTAACACTGGAAGTAACATAGTGGTATGTGTCACTTCTGTCACATTCTTTTGACCACACAGAAAAACTTGAGTACAATGTGGAATGGGAATATATGAGAATGTGGTCAGCACAAGTGAGGGTCATTAAGGACTTTCACACACCCTTAGTGGGTTAAGTGCTCCTTCATACAGGCTTCATCAGACTTCCATTGCCCTTGATGGACTGAGAATGGATAGTTCTAAAAAGTGATTTTCCTGCAACAATATCAAAATATACATGAAAAATGCATGCAAGTTTCTAGACACATTGGTGGGTTTGAGTAAAAAGTTGTTCTCTTCAAAGAAGCAATATTTTGAACTTTCAATTACATTATACCAGTGAGTAAAAGTAGAGTTGTAATTAAGAGGTCCTCTGAATTGTACTATGACACATCTGAAACACTTTAAAATACAAGATGATTTCTTCTTGGGTTCTGAAAATTTTTTTCTTTATTCTGATATTTTCCAAATTTGTTTATAATACATCTGTGGAAAAATTAAGTAAATATACAATAATAAAATAATAAATAGATAAAGAGGCTTTGTTTGAATAACAAATATACTAACATTTGGGCTATAAGAAAATCTGCTAGTATTCAGAATTCTTGACTATAAATTATACGACAAAGGAACATAAATTGATGTTTATATAATATATACTGTAGTCTTCCCTTGTATGTGCGTGTGCTCAGCTGCTCAGTCATGTGTAACTCTTTGTGACTCCATGGCCTTTAAGCCACCAGGCTCCTCTGTCTATGGAATTTTCCAGACAAGAATACTGGAGCAGGTTGCCATTTCCTACTTCAGGAAATCTTCTGGACCCAGGAATCGAACTCAAGTCTCTTTGAGTGTCTTGCATTGGCAAGTGGATTCTTTACCCTGAGCCATGGGGGAAGCCCTCACCACTTATATACAGGGGATATATTCAAAGATCCCCAGTGGATGCCTGAAACCAAGGATAGTATCAAACCCTATGTATGCTATGTATTTTCATATATACATGCATACCTATAATAAAGTTTAATTTATAAATAAGACACAGTAAGAAATTAACAACAATAACTGATAATAAAATTAAATATTTTAACAGTATACTGCAATAAAAGTTGTATAAATGTGGTCTCTCTCTCTCTCTCACAAAATGACTTGTGCTGTACTCATCTGTCTTCATCTTGTGATTATTCCAGATGATAAAATTCCTACATGATGAGATGAAGTGAGGTGAATGACAAAGGTACTTGACATAGCCTTAGGCTACTACTGAACTTCTGATAACAGTCAGAAGAAGGATCATCTACTTCCGCTGATCCCAAATCATCCAGGCATGGGGATGTCAATGGCTGAATGTCAAAGGCAGATTATGTCAGTGGTTGGGGATTCCAAGCAGGACAGAGAAGACTGAATTGGTGAAATTTCTCATCACACTATTCAGAATGGTACAAAATTTAAATTTATGAATTATTTATTTCTGGAATTTTCCATTGAATATTTTCAAATTATGGTTGACCTCACATAACTGAAACTATAGAATGCAAACAAGGAAGGGATAAGGGGGAATACAATGTATGTGTGTGTGTGTGTATATTTGTGTGTGTGTATGGGTATATATATGTATATGTATGTGTGTATGTGTGTGTGTATATATATATATGGGGGAAGTGAGAGAGAGAGAAAGCTATCACAATCCATATATGTATGGATTGCCTATCTGGAGGAAAAAAAGAAAGCAGAAGAACCCCTAAAGTACCAAAGTGTGTATTAAGAGAAAAGTGGCCCCTCACACTGGTTAGAACGGCCATCATCAAAAAATCTGCAACAATAAATGTTGGAGAAGGTGTGGAGGAAAGGGAGCCCTCCTATATTTTTGGTGGGAATGCAAATTGGTACAGCCACTATGGAGAACAGTATTGAGGTTCCTTAAAAAACTAAAGATATAGCTACCATATGATCCAGCAACCCCACTCCTGGGCATGTATCTGGAGAAAACCATAACTCAGTAGGATACATGCATTTCAGTGTTCATTGCAGCAGTATTTGCAACAGCCAGGACATGGAATCATAGATGTCCATCAATGGAGGAATAGACAAAGAAGACGTGGTACATGTATGCAGTGGACTATTATTCAGCCATTAAAGAATGAAATAAGGGCATTTGCAGTGACCCTGCGAGTCTATTAGTATAAGCATGTATTTTTCTCATAGAAGAAATTAACACTTATAAATTAATAAAGCAGTGGAAAAACCACAGTCCAAACCCTAGCTTGCTACACTCCAAAGCCTCTCATGACACCATGTTGCTTTTTCACATCAAATGACTTGCCTCTCCTCTGATGATGTTTCTATTCACCCCTTCAACTTGGCTTGTGGCACCCTCATACAAACATGAACACACACACAACTTAGGTAAGTTAAGCGTTATTTTTCTTCAGTACCTGTTATTTGATTCTTTGCCAACCAGTCACACAACAAACTATTTGACTGAAGGTTTCATATTATATCTAGTTTTCTAAATGATAAGAGACATATAGTAATAAAATAAAATTCCCAGAGGACATTTTCACACATTACTAGGTGTTTCTCTTTTAAAATTCCCATCGTTAAAAGTGTCAAACAGCCATAGGCTCAAGATATAATAGCTTCAGCTGCAAATAAAAGAACCTTCTTTATGGATGAAAGGTGTGAAAAGGACTATTTCATCAGTCTCGCAGCCACCCCCCCCACAGAACAGTGTAGTTAGTGTATGAGGACAGCAGTTAAAAAACCAGCCTTTAAAACGGTATGAGATCTTCCACACCTAGATTCAGAACATTTTGGAGGCAAGTATTAATTTATTTTTCCTTTTGTCCTAACTTTTCATAGGGGCAAATTTGGGCACAGAGGGGATAAAAAGAGAGTCAGGAGCAAGACATTGATGGAAAATGGGCACATATTATAGGATGCAGATTTCATTGCTTCTCATATCCATTTCTCTTCATGGAAGCACAGTCATCCTGTTACACTTGTATTTGACGGTTCACTGAACAGCCGCAATAACAAATTTTAAATACCTATCAAATGTCATAAAATGTCACTTAATATTTTTCTTGGTTTGTAAAAGGAAAATGAAAATTGATAAAGTTCATGTATATTTTGTACTAGTTCAATACCCTAAATACCATACTTTAAGACTTTCAACAAATATGTAGTCAATAGTAGCTAATATGGTCATATTAAATAAGGGAGTGCTACATGTTTTCAAGGGAAAGTAGTCATATTAAAAAGAGTTCTTTTAAAATGCTCTGAACAGTGCCTTCCGGTGCATCACAGCAAGATTCAACTGATAATAAAAACTGTCTTTCAATAGAATACTCTAAATTTTTACAAGACTCCAATTCTTCTGTGCAATTACGGAATTTGAAATGTAATTCTCCCTGGAACCATCAAAGAATTAAATCAGAGAAATACTGTTGAGAATATGGCAAGAGAGAGAAAAAAAGAACCATTTCAAAGATCCATTTTATTTTGTTTTATTTTGCTGTCACATTATATTGTAAGCCACCATGTTGTTATGAAAAAAGACAACCAGAAAAACCACTCTAGACAACTGAATATTTCCAAAATGTTGACTCAGGGCTATTCTTTTTCTTGATAATTATATTTATTCACTATGGCCATCTATCTATAAAATACATAAAGAATTTCTAGAGAAATGAATCATCAATCAAGGTACAATTGTTGACCAAATGTTCATTATGAACCCATCACCATTACTCATACAAAGGGTATATAAAGTAGTCCAAAGAACTGAAAAGTGTTCATCCAAACTTGACTTCTGTCTTCATTTCACAATCAATTAATCACCAGTTCCCATAGTTTCCATCTCCTTTAATGATCTCTCAGATCTCCTCATTCTACTGGATCCCCAATACCAGTACTAAAAATTATTCCAATAAGTTCCTAACTGTTCTACTTGCCTTCAACCATGTCAGCTTTAATACACTCTGAGAAGTATTTTGGAAATAACACTATGATTATACCACCTCCGCTGTTGAAACCCAGAATATTTACATGGAAGTCCTGAGTCCCAGTACATCTGTATGATTATGCAGGGTTCTCATGAGTGAATTCGGTCTTCTTCGCTTTCTCGCTTTGATTTTTGCTCCTCCTTCAAACACTTCATCAAAGTTAAACATCATGTAGTTTCCTGACCCAGAAAAACCACTTCCTCTTCCTCCTTCAAGTTCTTTTTAATGTTTCCTCATCCTAGAATATACTCCCCTGACCTTTTGTCTGACCTGCTCTACTAGCCTATTAAGAAATCAGGAATCACATCTTCTATTATGGTTTTCCTCTTCCTCTCCTCTTCTATGAGTTAGATCCTTTTGCTATGTAAACTCTTAGCTTAGGCAATTATGTCTGATACTGTATTTTTATAGTTTTGCTGACTTCCATGAGACATCTGTTAGATCTTTGAATATAAAGATTATGTTTCACTAATCTTTTAGGTGTTTAATCTACACAAAACCTGGCACACAGTTATCAATTCAACAAAGAAATGTTTGTGGAATAAATAAATGAATAAGCTCAAAATGGAGAGAATGTATATTCATTTCATCCTACTTTGCAAACTTCTCATGTTATTCTTTACTGCAAATTATATCCAATGTGATAGTTGGTATCTAACTTCATAGTGTTTATTTCTAAAATTTTTAACTAAATGTTTTGTTTCAAATATTAATCATGTATTTAAATGATAAAACTATGATTCATCAACTGTCAGATTAGCTATTGTTGCTGTTGTTTAGTCGCTAAGTCGTGTTTGATTCTTTTGTGACCCCATGAAGTATAGCCCACCAGGCTCTTCTGTCCATGGAATTTTCCAGGCAGGAATACTGGGGTGGGTTACCACTTCCTTCTCCAGGGAGTCTTCCCAACTCAGGGATCGAACCCACATCTCCTGAATTAGCAGGTGCATTCTTTACCACTGAGCAACCAGGGAAGCCCAAAATTAACGCTAAGACACCAAAAATGGTAAGACATTTCTCATCTATGGTGATATTAAAATATAGGGAGAAAATGTGTGACTCATAATCAGTGAAATAAAATTCCTTGAAGTCATACCATGCGCTTGGCCCTGTGATGTGTTTTATATTCATAATTCTCTTAATGCTCACAATCTGCCTATGAGGAAGGTGCTTTTATTATTCTCATTTTAAAAATTAACAAGCTGAGTTCAAAGAAAGTTAGGTCATTTTCCCAAGGTTGCACAGAATGTAAGCGGCAATGCTAGGATTTGTCTCTAACTACAAAGTGCATGTTTCATTGCTTGAAATGCTTCTAATCCTCCATTACTGAACTCAGCACTGAGAGGAGGAACAACAAAAAAAAGTAAAATTGCCTTTATTTTAGAATATAATTTTCTTGACTTCATCATACCCAGAAACACATATAGGAGTACAAACACACTCAATTTCTAAACAATGTGGAAATGTTATGACTTTAGCAAGCTATGATTTTAACATTTAACATTTCTTTAAATGTTATCTATGAAATATAACAATAAGAAGCAGACTCACAGGTATAGAGAACAAACTAGGGGTTACCAGAGGCCCTATAGGAGGTGGGGAAGTGGGAGGTGGGGAGGGCACTATAGGAGTGGGGAAGTGGGAGGCACAAACTATTGAATTTCAAATAAGCTTCAAGGATGTGTTGTACAATAAGGGAAATATGGTCAGTATTTTGTAATAACTGTTAATGAAACCTTTAAAAATCATATAAAATTTTTAAAAACTAAATGAATAAGTAAACTGATGCTGAAGGCAAAAAACATTATCTATAAGCATTAGAAGTAATTTTGCAGGTAAATTATAAAATATCTCCTGAAAAATATGAAGATAACTCAGGAATTGAAAAAAACCAAACCTTAAAAAAATTTAGAAAATAAACAAACAAACCAAAAATCCCCAAAACAAAGATGGACTGAGGAATAAGTATTACCTTAACGACATCTTGGGAGGAGGCATCCTCATTTATGGGAAAGTCAAGTAAATTTACGGGAGAACAGATACCTTCTACATAAATGCCATCCCATTCCTGCTGCTTCTGCTAAGTCGCTTCAGTCGTGTCTGACTCTGTGTGACCCCATAGATGGCAGCCCACCAGGCTCCCTCATCCCTGGGACTCTCCAGGCAAGAACACTGGAGTGGGTTGCCATTTCCTTCTCCAATGCATGAAAGTGAAAAGTGAAAGTGAAGATGCTCAGTCGTGTCTGATTCTTAGTGACCCCATGGACTGCAGCCTACCAGGCTCCCCTGTCCATGGGATTTTCCAGGCAAGAGTACTGGAGTGGGTTGCCATTGCCTTCTCCCACCATCCCATTACAAATATGTTATATAATATTTTACACATTAAGATGCTAATAGAAAATAAACCCATCTAAATATTGACTTATAAATAATGCAAAAAATTTTCTAAATTTCAACATGTTGCAGGAGGATTGAAACAATAGTGTTGAAATCAACGCCATCGGTTATGAAATTAAGTTAACTCTTCCTGATTGTTACTATGAGATTCTAGTATGATCCAGGATGCCCAATATTAGAAAAAAATATCTGAGCTATTTTTGCACTTCCTACGGTGTTGGAGAAGACTCTTGAGAGTCCCTTGGACTGCAAGGAGATCCAACCAGTCCATCCTAAAGGAGATCAGTCCTGGGTGTTCATTGGAAGGACTGATGCTGAAGCCGAAACTCCAATACTTTGGCCACTTCATGTGAAGAGTTGACTTATTGGAAAAGACCCTGATGCTGGGATGGATTGGGGCAGGAGGAGAAGGGGATGACAGAGGATGAGATGGCTGGATGGCATCACCGACCTGATGGACATAGGTTTGAGTAAACTCTGGGAGTTGGTGTTGGACAGGGAGGCCTGTCGTACTGTGATTCATGGGGTTGCAAAGAGTCAGACATGACTGAGCAACTGAACTAAATTGAACTGCTCACTATCCCCCATTCCTTTTAAAATGCAGGCCTGCACATGGCATACACAAACACAACTTTTCACACCTATTTACTTTTGTCCGTGTCTTACTGTCAATTCTCTGGAACATTAAGGTAGATGAGGGTAAATTTTGCTTAATTCACTTCTCTTTTATCCTGGTCCTAGGTGATCAATATCACTGGCTATTCCTGGCTGGCCAGGACATCCTCTTCCTTCAACCCTTCCCCAAAGCCTGTACTGTACCCTATCACCACCAACAGTTGACTTACCCGGAGACCTTACTCTTATAGTACTACTCTTTGCTAAAGATAATTAGATCATCTATATCAAACACAGGCACTCCAGGCTGATGATATTATAATGAGATATCCCTCTCAGTCACTGTTTCTATTTTAACCAAAGGTAAAGCTGACCCAAGTCAAAATTATAAGGAAAAAAAAACAACTTCAATTTAAGAAACATCCAAAATCCTAGACATGATCCTTTACTCCTTTCTGTTCCCATCAGACACCCTGTAGCTTTCTTGAAAGTGAAGTCGCTCAGTCACGTCTGACTCTTTGTGACCCCTTGGACTTGTAGCCCACCAGGCTCCTCCATCCATGGGATTTTCCAGGCATGAATACTGGAGTGGGTTGTCATTTCCTTTTTTCTTAGCCTCCATCAAATGTTTTCAAAACTGTATTTAACATACACTCATAGTTTAGCAAATCAACTAGGGTACTAGGATAAGACAAGAGTTGAATTGATGGCTTTGGGTTTTTCAGCAAAGAAATTCTGAATTTAACTTTTCAGGATATGTTCTCTTTTTTTTCTTTTTAAATTATTTTTTTTTAATTGAAATTGAGTTGCTTTACAATGTTGCATAAATTTCTTCTGTGTAGCAAACTGAATCAACTATAAGTATACATATATTCAGGCCTCCCTGATGGCTCAGTGGTAAAGAATCCACCTGCCAATGCAGGAAACATGGATTCAGTCCCTGGGCTGGGAAGATCCCCTGGAGAGGGAAATGACAACCCACTCTAGTATTCTTGCCTGGGAAACCCCATGAAAAGAGGAGCCTGGTGGGCTACAGACCATGTGGTCACAAAGGGTGGATGCGGCTTAGCAACTAAGCAACAATACATATATCCCCTCTTTTTTGTATTTATTGGGATTGGCACATATATAGGGGCTTCTCTGGTGGCTCAGATGATAATGAATCTGCCTGCAATGCAGAGGACGCGGGCTTGATCCCTAGGTTGGGAAGATCCCCTGGAAAAGTGAATGGCTACCCACTCCAGTATTCTTGCCTGGAGAATTCCATAGACAGAGGAGCCTTAGCCTGGTGGGCTATAGTCCATGGGGTCGCAAGGAGTCAGACACGACTGAGCTATGAATACTTTCACACTTTCATAAAATAGATAACTAATGAGAACCTAACGTATAGCACACGGAACTATACTTAGTGCTCTGCAGTGACATAAATGGGAAGGAAATCCAGAATATGTTTTTGAGGATTCAAAGACCATCCAGGTTTCAGATGTAGCTAAGAATCCTACATACAGAAAAACACATGTCCTCCTAGAATTCTCTTTCTTTACTTCTGTTGACAATGGTATAGCATCCCTTGTTAAACTCAGCCTAGGCATGACTGCCTCTTGGAAGCCTTATGTGATTTCTCCTGTTTGAGCCTTAACACCCTGTGCCCAGTTCTGTCACATGTCTTATCTTTCCATATGCACTTGTCAGTTCACCTGGACTGTGAATTATTCAGACGAAGACACTAGAGCTTGTTCACTTTCTGTGCCCAGAATATGAGCAGCTCATCGTAAGTCCAACATTTCCCCCCAACTTTCCTCCCCAATCCAGTCATTTAGCCTCATGCTTCTCAAGTAGAAGGGGAAAGCAGTATCTCCTGGGATCAAGCATTGGAACCCCCAGAAGGCTTTTTCAACCAAGCACAGCCTTGATGATTTTGTTTTATTTCCTGCAAAAGGTTACAGCTTTCTCTGCCTCTCTTAGATGAATCACTACTGCGTGAGTCATCGCACCAGGCAGCAAAAGGGAATCTAATTTCTAATCCTCAGGTGCATTGAGGTAGAAAAAGTAGAGGAGACACATCACTCTGATTCTGCAAAATAGTGTGTAGATCTTTTAATGCGGTGTGCCTCTGTGACTTTCTGCATACTGGGTCCCACCCACCGTCTTCTCACTTGACGAGCTCCTATTAGCCTTTTATATTCTAGATCAAATACCATCTCTTCTACAAAGCCTCCCAAGATCTTCCTTTCTCATTTATATAGACATGTCAGGATTCTCCTAGTGGTCTGTGAATACAGCCAGCATTTTTGTTTTACTATATTTTCCCAGTCCATTCTCAATCCCACCCACTAAACTGTAAACACCCTGAGTTTGAGTATTGTGTTTCTAATATTTCTATCACAAAGTCCTCTTATAATATCAGGAAAATAATATGTATACAATATGTGATTCCTGACAGATGGATAAAAATGGAATGAGAGAATTACTATTCACCCTTAAACTGGGTTCTGTTGAAAATAAAATAGAATTGCATAATGTGGTTTTTCCTCTGAATTTCTTTGAGGAGATATGACTCATCCATAGGAACAGAGGGTTGCATAAAATATTGTATGATAAAGTACTAAATTTATCATCTTCGGGTGTTCAAGGAGAGAAAAGAACTCATTTCAGGCAGATATAGAAAAAAAACGTTTTATTGTTGAAAAATGCCTTAACTGGTATTTGAAGTTGTGACAGATTAGAATAAATAGACAAGAGAAGAAAGGACATTCTGTGAAGAAGAGAGACTGCATATTCCCAGGTGTGGTTGTTGAGCAGCTTAGGGTGGGGGCCCCGGAGACCACGCAGAAGCGGCAGATGTTTGGGACATGGCAACAACCAGGGAAATGGGGTGGTTGGAGGTGAAATGGGGTGATAATGAGGAAGTTATCATATTTTGTCATATGATTTATCTGAAAAAGATTACAGTTCCTTCAACTAGGAACTAGTTCTCAGGGATTTCTACTGGGTTCAGACCAATCATTAATTCTGCCTCACTACCCAAATCTAGTTCCCTGATCACTCAGATGGTAAAGAATCTGCATCTAATGCATGAGATATGGGTTTGATCCCTGGGTTGGGAAGATCCCATGGAGAAGGGAATGGCTACCCACTCTAGTATTCATGTCTGGAGAATTCCATAAAGAGAGGAGCCTGGCAGGCTAGAGTCCCATGGAGTTGCAAAGAGTCAGACACGACTGAGCAACAAACACTATCACTTTGATCGAAACCTAGGATTTTGAATAAGAGTAAGAAATTGCATGTCTTCATAGAAGAAAGGATGGGTTTAATTTTTCACATTTGATTTAGTTGTTCAGTCGCTCAGTTGTGTCTGACTCTGCAACCTCGTGGAATGCAGCATACCAGACTTCCCTGTCCTTCACCATCTCCTGGAGCTTGCTCAAATTCATCTCCAGCGAATCAGTAATATTATCCAACCATCTCATCCTCTGTCACCCCCTTCTCCTCCTGCCTTCAATCTTTCCCAGCATCAGGGTTTTTTCCATTGAGTTGGCTCGTCACATCAGTTGGTCAAAGTATTAGAGCTTCAGCTTCAGTGCCAATCCTTCCAATGAATATTCAGGATTGATTTCCTTTAGGATTGACTGGTTTGATCTCCTTGCAGTCCAAGGGACTCTCAAGAATCTTTTCCAGCACCACAGTTGGAAAGCATTGATTCTTCAGCACTCAGCCTTCCTTACGGTCCAACTCTCACATCTGTACATGACTATTGGAAAAACCATAGCTTTGACTAATTGGACGTTTCCAGTGGGAAATCCTAGCAAGCAGATAGGTAGTCTGGAGTTCCAAAGAATTGTCTCATGGTTGAGAGATAGAATTTGGGAGCCATTAGTACCAGCCTAAAGAGTGAAGCTTCTATTGGTGAAAAATAGATCTTAGTTCTATGTTTTATTTTTAAGCCAAAAGTTAACTGTTAATTATTAGCAAAACAGGAACAGGAGGAACCTAAGAGAGCAGCGACCAGGCAGCAATTTTGGGGTCAATAAGTAAAGTTATGGCAGCACAGGAAATGGCTTAACATCCAAATCTAGGCTTTACCTTATGAGATATGAGACTGGGGAAATCAGCAGGCAAATAGGCAGAGTCAAGAGCCAATAAGGGTAATGTGAAGAAGGAAGTTAGTGGATAATAATACTTCAGAACTAAACAGAGCATGAGGGACCCACAAAAGAGTTTGAGAAAGGGCAATCAGAGATTTAGAAGGAGGAAAATGAGGATGACTGAAAAAAGGGAATACTGATCTGGCAGACCAGGCAGAAAATTCAAGTAAAAACAAAAATAAAATATGCTCTTTCAGTTCAACCAGTGAAAAACTCATACTGACCTAGGCAGGTACATACTTTTTAGTTAGAAGATGTTCACTGAACAGTTAAGAATTCACTGACAGTTAACCATGGTCATTTAGTGGGTTTCTGTGGACTTCTTTAAGTAGAATCTGCTCAGCTTTACAAACAAAATATTCAATATGATGAAAACAGAAATTAGTAAAAAAAACAAAACAAAAAAACCTATGCACAGGAGTCTCATAATAAAAGATACAGTAGGTTCTCTTTGCTTTCCTCTGCTAAAACTGAACATAGTTTTTCATCCACCGGCCTCTTTCCTTTGTGGTAAAGGAAAGGTAACTGAGTGTCGGAAGCAAACTAGGCTTCTCTGGCAAAATGTGGTGAATGGGACAAGAGAAACGTGGGCCCCAACTGTTGAGTAAGACCAAAGACTTGCTAGATATTTGATGTCTCTTAGTACAGTCTAGTTCCTAACCCAATCAGAGACCTTTAACAAAGTACTGAAGAAGACGGCTACCCTGGTGTGTCTGCATTGTGAAACCAGCCCAAGAGAGAAAGAAAATAGTTTCATGTGCGAACCTCATCCTGTCTTCCTCCTTTTGTCTTTGCCTTTGCCTCTGCCTTTTCTACTTCTCTCTGAACTGCAGGATCCACTTCTTTCTAACCTTTGAATGTCATAGAAACATGTCCCACTGGGAGCCACAGTGAAGAAGAGGCAGAGTGAAATCAGATCCTTTAACTTCCCTTCCTAGTAAAGTGGTCAGAAGGTGAAAGAGAAAGTTCTCTCTCTAAGTAACTGACAGGAGGAGCCACTTGGTTTCCAACTCCTATGGGGCTTGACTTAGAGTCACCTGAAAAATAAAATCCATTAAAGTCAACCTAGGCTGGAAACAGCTAAGAAAAATCTTCCCTACCTGGACTGTTATGGATGGCTCACAGGATTCTGAGACAAGGATGGAGTCTCCCTGCCAGGAAAGGTCTTGGGCAGCTGAACCCTTGAGTCTATCATCACAGGCTACACATAGCTTTGGTCTTTCTCTCCATGTACTATATAGATAATTTTTGTATTTTGTGTTTTTGCCATGTATATTTTATATTTTTGCCATGATAAAGAACCAGGCCCTGACCACCTCTTACCTAGTTGGTGGCTTTGAAGAGGGTACTTTGGAAAGTGAGAAGATCTGTGAGCTCTAGGAGAGAAATTTTGAAAGATAGGCTGTCACTACTACAATGGGTCAATGTTCTGGATTTTCTGCAGGCCAGGGGCAGGGGCAGGGAGTCTAGGACAGGAGAAGAGCTTCATTGTCATCAGAGAGCGGGAGGAAATCAGCACTGGAGTCTCTTGAAACCAAGTTTCCAAGCTCCAGCTGGCACCTGTATTCTTAAAAGGTGAATGCTGGTTTGAAGATGAAGAATAATTGGGATTTGGCTTGAAGGAAGAACAGTTCTGAAGGGATCTCACTCTTTAGGGAGAGAGAAGGAAAGACAGTAAGAGTGAGAGTTAGAGAGAAAAAGAAAGCAGAGAGAGAGAGAGAGAACAGTCTAAGAGTCCTGTTGACTGTTCTAGGAAATACCGTCAATTTAACCATTCTGGAAATGAGAACAATAAGGTCTAGGACTTGAGCCTTAGTTTTCAGTGTGTTCACTAAAAATAGGACTAGACAATTGATAATGCTTTAATTCATCTCTTCTAAGCTTGTCACCACTCAAAAACCAGGTCAACCCTTTGCTAAATTTCCCAGGCTGTCCACAGTTGGAAATAAAGCCATCTTCTCTAAGCACTGTTATGCTATTTATCTCTCCTTATCATTACAACAGAATGCCACAGCTCTGTCACACAGCACAGATTATAACAGGAACATAAAATACAGCAAATTAATTTTCTCACATAACAGTGTTAGATGACAAAGAAATAAAAACAGGCTGTCCTCTTCCCAAAGCAATTTTAAAACTCTAACATCAAGTCACACTCACTCTTCTCTAATCTACTATAGACTTCATAAAATGTATTCTTTCAAAGAGTTTATTTTTTGTTAATGCATAGATATTCCCTAATGTTGCATAATTGAGTCCACACAAAGCCTTCATTTATTATCGGGGGGGGGGGGGTTGCTAAATATTGTAAAGGACCGTTTAAAAATCAGGAACATAACTAGAGCAATAAACATCTCTGAACTGGGTATTATTGGGTGAACTATTGGAAAGCAACTGTCGTTTTGTTCCTCATAAATTTAGGACTCCATCTGATCTCCATGAAATAGATGATTAGCAATATTTTAAGAGGAGCACATCAGAGGAAAAGACATCACCATACCCATAAGCAAAAACAAATAGAATTTCAAAGCCATTACAGAGTGACCAAATTCCTACTAATGTCAGAGTCTTAGTGGGAAGAATCAAAATAAATTAGAACTGTTGGTAAGGTTGTTGGTATCCATACTTTAAATCAGCAATGGAGTGCACTAGGCAGCATAATGATTTTTTTTTTTAAGCTATATCAGAGAAATTCAAAGAAAGCAACATGGTTGGCAGATCTGACTGAACACTGGATAAAGACTTCCGGGAAGAAATATTTAAACTGGGAGTTATAAATTGAGTAGGATAAAAATTACTCAGGTAGGACTGAAATAATTTGGGCAGGATTGGGATGGGCATTTGGGAGAGAAATAGTTTGATTCATAGCACACATTATGATCTAAGTATAGAACAATATGGAATATAACTTATGATATGGACAATATGAAAAGAGACTGAGCCCTAGAATCAGAAAACTTGGAAAGCTTCTTATATGAAAAGACTCTACCATGTATTGCTGCTGCTGCTGTTAATTTGCTTTAGTCACGTCTGACTCTTTAAGACACTATGGACTGGAGGCCACCAGGCTCCTCTGTCCATGGGATTCTCCGGGAAAGAATATTAGAACGGGTTGCCATGCCCTCTGCCAGGGGATCTTCCTGACCCAGGCATCAAACTCGCATTTTTTGTTTCTTTTGTCTCTTGCATTGGCAGGCAGGCTCTTTATCAGTAGCACCACCTGGGAAGCCCCTACTATGTATCAATAGTAGTCAAAATTCATCTCCTCTCCTACTAAGTTCTTCCAATGCCAGGACCATGTCTTAGCCATATTTGACTTTCTCTAAGGGCAAAGACAATGCGCGGACAATAATTTTAGTTTAATGAAAATGTGTGTGTGCGCTCAGTCACTCAGGAGTGTTCAACTCTTTGCTACCCAATGGACTGTAGCCTGCAAGGCTCCTCTGTCCATGGAATTTTCCAGGCAAGAATACTGGAACAGGTTGCTATTTCCTACTCCAGGGGACCTTCCCAACCCAGGGATCAAACATTTGTCTCTTGTGTCTCCCACACTGCAGGTGGGTTCTTTATTACTGCACCACCTGGGAAGCCCTTAATGAAAATGTAGGTGGGTTGAATGGTTCACAAATGTAAATTTGAATGACTTATGTAAATAATGAAGAGGATGGATTTAAGAGACTAAAAAAAGTCAATTTACTTTATTTATTTATTTATTTTTTGGACTATATTCGTTGGTACCTTATACTTTTGTACTCTATACTTAGGTAGAATTATTTCATTGCATTCATGTAACCCCTAAATGGGTTTACCTGGTGGCTCAGACAGTAAAGAATCTGCCTGTAATGCAGGAGCCCTGGGTTTGATCCCTGGGTCAGGCAGATCTCCCAGAGAAGGGAACAGCTACCCCCTCCCAGTATTCTTGCCTGGAGAATTCCATGGACAGAAGAGCCTGCGAGGCTGTAGCTCATGGGGTTGCAAG
Source organism: Muntiacus reevesi (assembly GCF_963930625.1). Taxonomy (NCBI): domain Eukaryota; kingdom Metazoa; phylum Chordata; class Mammalia; order Artiodactyla; family Cervidae; genus Muntiacus; species Muntiacus reevesi. The sequence continues at coordinate 206,432,376 of NC_089251.1, forward strand.
GAGTTGGACATGACTGAGCGACTACCACACACACACACAACCCCTAAATAGCAGATTTGCACTAACATTTTAAAGCACGTTTTTATTCATATTTATAACACACATTTATTTATTGAATAAAAATAAAAAACCACTTATTATAAAGCTTGATGAGATAGACAATGAATTTTTCAAAAAGAAAGGCAAAACATAATTTTTAAAAGGAAAGAATTTAGAGAATAAATTTATATATCTAAGACAAAATGAACAATGTGAAACAAGAGTAATGAGAGAACTCATTATTTCAGTCCACTCTTGGAGTTCTTATAATACAGAACCCAGGTTTATAAACTTGAATACAGTGTTTTGATAATAAACATTTAAGATATCAATAAAGAAAAAAAAACAACTCTATAGGATGGAGTGATTACAAAATTATAAAAATCACAAATAATATTGCGCACATTTCCCAGAGGGGAAATCAGCAGCAGAAACAGCAAATGTGTCTTTACCAAAATCAGCATGTTAGCACTCTCCCTTATTTTAAGTGCAGATGCTATTCATAATTTGTTTTTTTTTTTTTTTTTTTTTTTGCCTGGACAGTGATGTTACATCATTTAGAAGATGTCCTCAAATACAGAAACCTCAAGAAATAAATTCGTGAAAATATAAAGTATGTTTATGCCAACAGATATATTCTACATAAGACTCTGCAAATTGATTTCCACCAATTATACCCCATTTTAGATATCCTAAGAGAGTTGCTCATTTTAAAATAAAGTACCTCTCAAGAATCATGTTGTGAAGCATAGAAATTTTTTCCTATATCCAGCCCTTACTCCATGAAAGACACTACAATAGACAAAGATTTGACTTCTCAGTTCTTAAAAATTTTAAGAAAGCACAATATTAATTTTTGAAGCATTCTTGTAATCAGTTGGAGAATCATAAAATGTCATAATTCTTAAAACTGTATTCTAGCAGACATATCTCCAAATAAGTAATTTATAATGCATTATCTAAATTCCTCCTGTTTTTAATCATCATTGGAAGTGGGATTGACGGCTTATTCTTCTTCACTCCCACACTCTCAGAAATTAAACACACATAGACACACACAGACACACACACAAACACACACCCACACCAACTTATTGGTAAACAGTGTTTTCATTTTTGCAATACTATCTAATAACCTATAATTACTGCCTCTATTACCTAATATATTGCAGGGGTTATGTGCCAAATTTGGAGTTTAGGCTATGCTCATTTATTTATATAGTATCTAGTCTGCTCTTATACTATTGTAATGGCAGAGTTGAGTAATTGAGTCCATGACCATATGACTCACAAAGTCCAAAATAACTTTCTATCTGTGGTCCTTTATAGACAAAGTTCACTTACCCCTGATTTATAATCTAAGTGTTAAAATGTATCAGAAATTCCTGATCACTTATAGCTGTCAAAATTGAGCATTTCTTAATTAAAAAGATACAAAAGATTTCTGTAGTAGGAACATTTAGGATTTTATATTTACTCTAACTTTGGCAATGAGTTGCAGTAAATATCCCTTAATACCATACCACCAACGGACTTCCCAGGTGGCTCAGTGTTTTAAAAACCTGCCTGCCAATGCAGCAGACATAAAAGACATGGGTTCTCTCCCTGGATCAGGAAGATCCCCTGGAAGAGGGCATGGCAATTCACTCCAGTATTTTTGCCTGGAATATCCTATGGACAGAGGAGCTTGGCAGGAACAGTCCATGGGGTCACAAAGAGTCGGACATGACTGAAGCTACTTAGCATGCATGCACATCGATGGCATACAGTGTTTGGCCATAGAAGAATAAATTATGTGTATTACTACTTCAACATGTCAGGTATGGGTAGGTTGTTTTCAGTGTATACATTTTTTAATCTTTATAAGCCTTTAATGAACTACTGTTATCTCCAACTTACAGATTGGTAAGCAGGGTTCCAAAGGGTTTGTAAAAATTACCTAATGACATACAGCTAGCATGGGCTTCCCTGATGGCTCAGTTAGTAAAGAATCTGCCTGCAATACAGGAGACCCCGGGTGGATTCCTGAGTTGGGAAGATACACTGGAGAAGGGATAGGCTACCCACTCCAGGATTTGGGGGCTTTCCTTATGGCTCAGCTGGTAAAGAATCTGCCTGCAATGCAGGAGACCTGGGTTCAATCCCTGGGTTGGAAAGATCCCTGAAGAAGGGAAAGGCTACCCACTCCAGTATTCTGGTCTGCAGAATTCCATGGACTGTATAATCCATGGAGTCACAAAGAGTCGGACACGACTGAACAGCTTTCACTTTCACACATCTAGTATATGGGGTAGCTGTGATTTGATTCCAGATCCTTTCTCTTCAAAAAGCAGATTCTTCCTAGTATAGAATAAGCCTTATTTTTATTTTTATTTTTTTTAAGCTCTCTAGAAAACTAACTAGACAAAACATGCAGGCAACTCACATTCTGGATTGCTTCTCTGGCCCAAGAGTCCTCTAATGTTTAGTCCTAAGTAAACACTATAATATAAACTAAAGAGACCTAAAGAATACCAGTTAGCACCATTGCAATAACAATAGGGTCTTTTAGAAAACAACTATTCTACTAGCATACTAGGTACAGAAAGAATAATTCCACAGACCCTTTATGGTTCTCCCAGGAAGTGCTCTCGGCAGTATAAGCCGACGTGTGTTTTCCCATTATAACAAGTGATCTCAGCTCCACCTCCCTGTATTTCAATCAGGGCTCCAAGCAAATAAAATTTAGAAATCTCATTTGAGGTGTTCACAAATAAAATGTTTTGAAACAATTGCCCTGCGTTAGAGTTTCATGAACCACTGGGGTGTAATCAGACCTTGTTTGAAAACCACATTCCACCTATGTGTACAATATTAGCATGGCCACTGCTACTCAGAAAGTCTGTATTCTAAAGCAAAGGCAGGTCTCAAATTGAGGACACAAATGGATTACTAGTTGGCAACAACCTGCTGAGAAAAGACTCCTTTTAAAGAGATATATCCATGTGCCTGATCCAAGAGAAAATACAAGGAATTACCTTAAAATGACTTTTATTCTGCAGAGTTAATTTCTTTAGAAATCATAGCATCATGATGAGATATTTAAGAACAAAAGTAGAGAATAAAAGAAAAATTTCCTTTTACTATTTACTATTGAGCTAAGTACCTAGCTCAAATTAGAGAGCTTGTTAATAATATTCAATCAATGTTCTGCATGAGTATTTGATACTTTTTAATTCCATCAATGTTTACTGAGCTTATTGAATGCTCATCATTGTATTATGCCAACGTTTCAAATACTTAAAAAAACTTACTGCCCTTGAGGGTTTATACCAAGTAGAGAACTTTTGTAAATAATAATTTCAATATGCGAGCAGAAATGAAACAAAAGTGAGGAGGAGGAAAAGGGAAGAGAAAGTACCATCCACCAGCATACATGCTGGAGGCCAGACCTTTGTAAACTAATCCATCTTTAGTTGGTAAAGGAAGGAGAGCCAGGAATAGGAAAGTTGCAATCTTTTCCTATAGTTGGAACACATAACTCCTTTGGAAATACAGGGCAAATGTGCTGAAATATCTGCTGTTTTATTTAAAACTTCATGGCTACTAGTTGGAACTGAAAATGAATTGTACAATTGGAAGTGTAATTAAACCATTTGTTTAATTCCTACTCTCAAGCATCAGAGTTTAAAAAGTAAAATGAAGACTGACTGCAGCAAAATCCTAGTCAATATAACCTTATTCACTTATGTTATGGTTTATTACAAATGTTAAATACAAGAAATAAAACACTCCATATATTTCATTTCAGGAAGCTTTCACTTTATAAATCACATACAAAAATACTGGTGGTTGGGTGTGCCTTTTGCAAAAATGTTATTTTATCTTCCTCGCATAAATAACCACCCTCATGAATCTCAATTAGGCTAGAGTTATTGCAGTGATCATCAGATTAAACATGCTTTCATTTGTTCTGAAATAAAAACAGATCTATTTTAGCACAATATATTACAAATTCATCTAATGCATTCTGAATTGTTATCTGCAGTTTATATAGAAACAAATATCACATTCCTTTAAGTATATTGATTCACTAAGAAGACAAACATTGCCTTCATCATTTAGCAGCTGTTATCTGAAGGCAAGGTTTTAACCCTTGATTTTCAGTTTCTGCATCTGTAAAACATAGATGAGAATTGTGTGGCTTGTGAGGACTGAGTGGGATAATCTATGCATGAAGTAAATCGTACAGTCTAAGAGATCAATTTGTATTAGCTATTTTTTTCCATTTGATCCATAAATCTGTAAGATCTGTTTTAGCGTCCAAGTAACTAATCACCTATTTTTTCTATTTTTTCATCCAAAACTAAAGGTGAGAGTACAATGCCCTTTTCCTGATAAGAATTCCAAATCCAGTGAGAACTTGAGTACAGGAGGGAGGCACTCTCTAAATGTGCAATAACAATTGTATGTACTATGTATTTATGTGTTTTATGGGGCTTCCCTGGTAACTCAGCTGGTAAAGAATCCACCTGCAATGCAAGAGACCTGGGTTCGATCCCTGGATTGGGAAGATCCCTTGGAGAAGGGAATGACTACCCACTCCAGTATCACACTTTTGTATTTTTATGTAATACTATGTGTGATATTATTAACTAACAGTCTTGCCTGGACAGCCATCTTCAAGGTGCAATATATTGCTTGTGAGGAAGTTCAAATATTCATCTTTGATCATTACCAAAAAATAAAAAACAAAAACTCAGGAGGTAGGGCACAGATGAGCCAGAGAAGGACATTGTGCAGCACTAAGATTCTAGACTCTGGGTCAAAGGAGGTGGTCTTCCTTCACACTCTGTGGCCTTGGGCAAAGTAATTTTTCTCTCTGAGCCTCAGTTAAGTAGGTATAGTAAATACAGTCAGGTATTTGATATTTCATATTTAAAGTGCTCTGTCCATGGAAAATCATTAATAAATAGTTAAAAAATATATTTTTCAATTGCATTTAATTATAGGGTGATTATAAAGGGTCAGTTTCAAGAGAATAATCCATCCTGTCATCCTCTGAGAAATATATATATATATCTTAGCCTGGAGCCTACTTACTCAAATTTTAGTCCAAAGTTTAGCAGCATTAGCAAAAATTGGAAGCTTGTTATAAATGCTGAATCTTAGGCCTTATTGAATCAGAATCTTAATGAGAATTTTAGTGAGAAGCTCAGACTATTTGGATGCCCAATCAAGTTGTAGAAGCACCAATATATAAAAATTATATATCAATATACCAATTTTGATTGGTTGAAATGAAATTCTTTATAACCAATAATGCTTACAATTAAACAGGTAAAATAGTATGTTAAGTAGTCTTAGTAGTTTTATACAGAAGTAGTTATTGTGTTATGAAGAGTTGAAAATAAGTGTTTGAAGATATTAACTGAAAATTGAGTATTGTCATCTTTAAGAGGAAATGAATCTAAACTCTTTACACACCACTATCTGTCTATGTGGATCAGCATTATCTGAAAATGTTTTCTAGTACCACTTGTATCACAATCATATAAGGACTATTTTAAAATGTAGATTCTCAGGCACCAAATACCCAAACATAGTTATACAGAATTCTTAGGAATTGAGAGTACAGATGATGGGAAATACATATTCATATTCCCCTTTTAAAAAGAATGTTTAAAATGCTGATAACTGGGTCCTATCATCAGAAACTCTAATTTGGTTTATCCGAGTATGGTTTCAGCATTGGCAGTTTTAAACGCTCCTCATGTGATTTTAATGTGAAGCCAATTGAGAATCACTGTTTTCAATAGAGCTCAGCCTTATGGTGAGTGTAAAGAATTTCCTGATTGTGAAATGTAAACTCCAACACTAGGTTGGATGGACAGATCGAACATAAGGGCCAGAACACACATGTGGACTTTTATAGTCAAGCGTTCATTAGCCTCAATCCTAAGGTCATGATATTGGTTAGAATTCAAAGGATAAAAATACAACTAATTAAACTTAAAATTTATCAAATCAATTTCTATTCAAACACTTCCCCTTCTTCTTACTGATCTCTTTCAATTCTGTTGTGTGTGTGTGATGTTTAAAATACAAGTGCAACTGGGTTGAATCAGGGAGCTTCTCACTTCTGAAATGATCCAGGATTTTATAAAAGTGATGTTGAAGAACCACATGCAAAGCCATTGACAAAAGACTTTCGAAAAGAGCCAGGCCAGGTAGCAAGAATAGAGCAGGAAAATGACGTGGGGGAATTATGAAAAGACAATTCAAAGGGAAATGATTTGAATTTCAAAACACTAGGAGAGGTTCTTGGGAAAACTGTTGATGTACTGAAAGATTTCTGTAAAAATTCACCCTTGTTATGAACATGCTACAAATGCCATCTATCAAGGGAAGGGTTATACAACTTGAAAAACTGAATTTTTTTGTCAGTTTCCAATAAGCATACATAGTTACAACACTGTAACCTATAGTTACAAACTGTAACCTAAAGTTTATAGACTATAAATTTAAATAAACAAATTATTTTCATAATTTTTAGCTTCATATTTTTCTGGAAGGAATTTCAACAAGCACACTATACAATATATAGTCTGAAGTTTGATGCTGCATTTTGAAACTGGATCAACTACCTTATAAAAATAAAAATGTTTCTATATTTTTCTCTTCCCTGTATTATTTTTCAAAACAAGAGATCCCAAACGTGCATCCAGCCCAGAATCATGATCAGTGTAAAGCCACTTAAAATCTTGTAACCTATCAAGATGGGACCTTCATTGCCACCACCCTATAAGACTCATTTATTTAAGAAAATAAAGTTGAAAACCTACAGTTCACAGATTATCTATTATATTCCCTTGTTTATATAAAAAGAGGTTTTTTAGTAATAACCTTAAAATAATCTTTGTTTTGCTCTGAGAATTTAACTTCTAGTAAAATAAAATAGTCTAAAACACATTTCTTCATTTATGGAGGCATTGTTAATTACAGTAAATATGGGAAATCAATGAAAATACATGGCATTAGGTATGCTTAAGTAAAATAAACATGTTCAGTTGATGAAAAATTATGAATCCCTAAAAATAGTGTTATGAGTAGTTTCCAAATATCAGAGTGTTTATGTTTTAATTATAGGTGAAACAAATAGGATATACATTATTTATTCAGTATAATTTTAATTACATTACAAGAACAATATATAACCAAAAATGCAACAATGTATGCAAAAAATTTTAGTCAGTACTATAGAATGGTAGAACTCACTTTTCTTCCATTTAAAAATGATTTCTGTGTTTCTCAAATTTTCTAACACATTCCATTAAAAACTTCAATTATTAAAAACTAAAAGACTTTCAAGTATAAGTTCAAATGAAAGCAAGACACCTTCTGTTCTCAGTTTAGTAAATCTAATTCACCAAGTTCCCTTGTTTCTTGATATGTTATAATGGAAAATAACTAAGATTCAAGAAGTTCAAATTCAGCCATCCATAGGTTCTAGTATTGATACACAGCAAAGTTACTAATGGAACTTGCTTTTAATGTGGATTTTAAGTATATCATCTAGACTTATTATAGCTAAAAAAAGTATATTTCAAAGAATGGAAAAATGTTGTATGTATGAAAAGCAGAGTTTTTATGATACTAGGAAATGATAACAAAAAAAGAAATCAAATCTTCCCTGTTTGAAGAGTTGCAATTGAAAGGCAGCAGGATTTTTCTAGTACAGTCAGTTACATTAGCTGTCAATCCAAATCAATATGTGAGGTAGAAACTGTGTGTCCATCCCAAACACTGTATCGAGTTGTGGAAGGGACAAGGGTTTAAATCAACAATATACCATAGAGTGTTGTGCAAGTTAGGTTTGAGGTAGAGAGGGTATGTTGACACACGAGAACTTACACGGTGTAATATGTCAAACAAATTAAATGGCATGCCGAGGAAGAGAAAGTTTAACATCGATCTTCTTACCCTTTGTACCCATCTGATACAATACTTAAATTACAGCACTAAGCCCATAGCAGATGGCTAATAATTAACTGAATAGCAGGTAATACAATAGGAAGATATTGTTGGAGCTAGAACACCAGGAAAGTCTTATCTCGTCTTCCTTGACATCACTGTCAGGAATACCCAAGTGTCAGGATTAAGTTTAATCAAAAAAGAAACTGCACGTGGAGGAGAGCGTATTAACTATGAGAGTGTGGAGACATTTCACAGAGCATTTAACAAGTCCCAATACATTTTTGTGGGAAGCTGCTATAAATTCCACAAAGTAACACATGCAGTTCTGAGAATCAAATAATCTCACACAAATTCCCACGATAATTTCTGTGTTAGAAGGAAAGGAGTGCAGAAAGTGTATGTAGCAAGAAAGGTCAGCTGGGAAAGATATGCATTCCCACTAGCTTACAAATTGAGTCTTCTAGAAAGCAATCAACACAGCATCCTTCCCATTTCCTTGCCTCATTTTTCATTTGTTATCTCCAGAAGTGAGGATTGAGTATGTGATTTCAAATTTCACAAATGTAACATAACAAGAAAGTGTTGACATAAATATGCAATCAGTGAGTATCAGTGCAAACAAGTCACTCATGCAAAGAACCATTATCTAATTTATCTATCGAACACTTCTTTATTGGGAAAGTGGGAAGGAGAGATAGGGAGGAATAGAGAGAGAATGAGAGAGAAAACATGTATTCTAGAAAGTAAATATATCATTTCCACTAACCTTGCTTTTTCCCAAGTACTTTTTTTATGTCTTATTTGAATGTGATTCACAATCTCAATAAATGTGAATTACAAAAGGGATCTAATTTTCTATAAATGATATTGAAACAATAAGATATTTTTGGAAAATAAAAATAAGCTTGAATGTTTTCACTAACCATGTACAAAAACACACACAATTAGAGTGACTTCAGAGAAGTATCAAGTAAGATATATCCCCTATAAATGTCAATAATTTGGCATCCATCTGCATACAAAAGTGTCTCCCTGGGAGCTTTGGGATCCAGGTAGGCAATTGTGAAAACAGAGGGTTTCCCCGGTGGCCGGCTCAGAGAGTAAAGGATCAGGCCTGCAATGCAGGACACCAGGGTTCGAGCCCTGGGTCAGGAAGTTCCTCTGGAGAAGGGAATGGCTACCCACCCCAGTATTCTTGACTGGAGAATTCCAAGGACAGAGGAACAGGGCAGGCTACATTCATGGTCCCAAAGAGTCAGACACGACTGAATGACTCTCACTTTCAACTCACTTTCATAGTAAATTTCAAGACCAAGAATTCTGAGGAGGAATGCTTGTACCTTGATGGCTGGCTTGCTGACCATGGTTGGTATACATGTGATATACTCAGGGTGATATACACGTTCAGAAATAGCTCTGTACCCCTGAGAACTTGGTTACAGCCCCATTTGTCTCGGCCCTGACACAAGCACCGTGTGTGAAGGGACCTGGGAGGAGTCACGCTCACCAGGAGTGTGTTGGGTGGCGGGCTCACAGATTTGGTCCCAGCTGTAGACCCTGAAGTGGACCCAGCTCCAGTCTCTCTTGGCTACTGCCCAGTAGCCAGAAAGGGTAAGCTGATAAACAGTCATATTGTAGATCCTGAGAGGGCTCCAGCCTGTCCCAGCATCAGTCTGGGACACTCCTGCTGCCACAGGGACCGGGCAGGAGACACTCCCACCTGTGGCCCTGAAGATGCAGAAAGCGCTCCATCCTCGGTGCGAGCCCCTCACAGTCAGAGCCTGCCAGCAGACCTGCCAGCCCAGGAGCCCAGCGTTTGCAACCCCAGAGACCTAGAAGGTCCCTATGTTCAGTTCAAGCCCCTCTCGGGCACAATCTGTGAGCAGTCCTTTTGGCAAAGGGACTCAGAGGGAAACGCTCATGTCTATATATCAAAGGATCCAAAAAGGTCCATACATTCAGCTTCAGCCTCTCCACGGACGGTCATGGAGAAATCCAGCCCCCCAGGAACCCCTGTGCCTCAACCTTGGCTCAGCCTTGGCTGTGGATACTGAAATATTCCGGGGCCATGTTACAGTCCATTTCAGCCATGTTCCAGGGCCGTCCTGCTCAATCAAAGACCCGTCCAGTGGCTGGCCAGGAATCCTCCCAGGGATCTTCCAGGAGCCACCCCTGGTAGTAGGTCCGCTGACTGAATGCCCAACTCTGGACTCTGAAATAGAAACTTGGCCAAGTGGCACCCTACTGAACAAGCTACTGGAGGAAGTCCCATCCATCCACCTGAACTCCTGGTAACAAACATACTAACTGTGGACCCCACTGCAGCCCCAGTGACAGCCTTCAACCCAGCATAACTAACCCGCATCAGCCTAGGGAACCAGTGGGAGGAGATATTTACCTGCTGAAACAAGTCTTTAAAGATGGGGAAAGGTGTTTTCTCATCCAAATACACACACTATGTGAATCATAAAAAATTGAGTAAACAGGAAACTACCACAGGTAACTAATAAAGTTCCAGTAAATGACGCCAAATAAATGGAGAACTATGATTTGCCTAACAAAGAATTCAAAATAATCATCTTAAAGAAACTCAGTGAAATTCAACAGAACACAAACAACTAAACAAAGTCAGGAAAACAATGCATGAACAAGCTGAACAATTTAATAAAGAAACATAAATCGTAAGAAAAAAGCTGAAAACAAATCCTGGAGCTGAAGAGCACAAGAGACATGAAAAATTCAGTAGAGAGCTTCAACAACAGATCTAATCATGCACGGGGGGAAAAATCATCAAAAATTTGAAGACAGATCATTTGAAAATCATTTGCTCACAAAACAGAATGGAAAAATATAAATGGAGAAAGCTTACATGAATTACAGGACATCACACAAATGAACATCTGCATCATGGGAGTCTCAGAAAGAGAAGAGAGAATGGAGTAGGAAACTAACTTAAAGAAATAATTGCTGGAAAACGTCCCATATCTTGGATAAGAGATAGAGATTCTGATGTGGAAAGTTTAAAGAACCTGAAGCAAGACCAACACACACAAAAAATTGCTGTAAATTATACTATCATCAAAATGGTAAAAGGCAAACACAAGACAGTGACAAAGAGATAATTTTGAAAGCAGCAAGAGAAAAGAATAACTCATTAGATAAAAAGAACCCACAATTAGACTATCAACACATTTCTCACAGGCCAGGAGGCAATAGAATGATATAGTCAAAATGCTTAAAGAAAAAAAAGTCTGCTAACAAAGAATATTATATAGAGTAAAAATTTTACATCATAAATGAAGAAGAGATAAAGGTATTCTAAAAAACAAAAGCTAAGGGAGTTCATCATCACTAGACCTACTTAACAAGAAATGATAAAGGAGGTTCTTCTAGTTGAAATGGAAGGACACTAAGTAATAACATGAAAACATATACAAGTATAAAAATCAATGAAAAAACTACATATATAGTCAAATTATGAAAACCCCAGTATTGTAATCATGATGTATAAAGCACTTTTATCTCTAGTACAAGTGTTTAAAAATGTCAAAAATAGCTATAGCTAAAATAATTTGCTCTGAACAATATCAAAATATGTAAAATATACAACAGCAGTAGAATAAAATGTACAATGAGAAGTAAATGAAAAATTTTTGTATGTGATTGAAGATGCTATCAACTTAAAACAGACTACTGTTTTTATGAGATGTTTTATGTAAGTCTCATGGTAACCACAAAGAAAAAACCTATAGTAGATAAATCAAGTGTTAAAGGAAGGAATTAATGCATAAACACCATAAAAAAATCACAAAAGAAGAAAATAAGAGAGAAAGAAAAAATAAAGGAACTAAGAAAATGGCTCATAAGAAAATGAACCAAATAACAATAAGCTCTTACCTATTGATAATTACTTTAAAATAAAAGGATTAAACTTTCCAATTAAAAGACGTATTAACAGAAGGAATAAAAAACAACAGCCAATGCTGTGCTCCTTATTAAAAAAAAAAAACCAAAAATAGAAAACTCATTTTAGTTTTAAGGATAAACATAGGCTGAAAGAGAAGGGATGGGAAAAAATATCCCACGCAAACAGTAACCAAAAGAAGGCAGAAGTGGCTAACCATCTTCAGAAAAAATAGACTTTCAGTCCAATTCAGTCACAAGAAAAAAAAATTCACTTTACTGAGATAAAAATATCAAATAATTAAAAGAATATAAAAATTGTAAATATAAATGTTCCAAATATAGGAGCATGTGAATTTTTAGAGGAAGCATTACCAAAACTTAAAGAAAAAAAAAGCAGGGCTTCCTTGGTGGCTCAGATGGTAAAAAAATTCTGCCCACAATGCATGAGGCCCGGGATCAGTCTGTGGGTCAGGAAAACCTCCTGCAGAAGGGAACAGCAACCCACTCCAGTACTCTTTCCTAGAGAATTCCATGGACAGAGGAACCTGGCAGGCTATAGTCCATGGGATCACAGAGAGTCAGACATGACTGAGTGATTAACAAAGGAAAAAAACAAATAGACAACAATACCCCATTGGGGATTGAAACCCCATATGGGATTTCAATACCCCATTCTCAACATCAGATACATTATTTAAACAGAAAATGAGAAAGGATACAATGGACTTGAATGATGCTACAGACCAAATGAGCCTAACAAATAGTTATAAAGCATTCCACGCAACAGTACCAGAGTACTCATTCTTCTCAAGTGAACATAGAACATTTTCCAGGACAGGTCCTATGTTGGGCCACAAAGCAAGTCTTAAAACATTTAAGAAGAACTGAAATCACATCAGGTATTGCCAACATGGTATAAAACTAGAAATTGGTAATAGGAGGCAAGTGGGAATATGGAACTCAGACAACATAATTGTTGTTGGAAGAACATGTATATTAAACAAGTACATGGAAATTAAATGACATAATTTTTTAACAACCAATGAGCCAAAGAAGAATCAAAAGTGAAATGAAGTATCAAGACAAATAAAAGTAGAAATAAACCTATCACAACTTATGGAATGCATGAAAGCAGTTCTAAAGGATAAATTTATAGCAGTAAACACTAACATTTAGAGAAAAGTAAAATCTGAAATAAATAACATAATTTTATGCCATAATATATAGGAAAAAAGAATAATCTAAGCCCAAATACAGTGAAAGTTAGAAAGTAATAAATATTAATAATAGAAGAGAAATAAATGAAGTAGAGACTGGAAAGACAATAGAAAAAAAATCAACAAAACAACAAAAAAATGTAAACAAACAAAGTTCACAAACTTTTAGCCAGACTAACTGAGAGAGAGGACTCAAATAAATAAAATCAGAAATGAGACAGGTGACATTACAACTGACACCAAGGAAATGCAAAGAATTAGAGAGGTTACTATGAAAACTTATATGCCTATAAAATGTGCAATCCAAAAGATTGGGGTAACTTCCTAGAAACATACAAGTGACCAAGACAGAATTATAAAGAAATAAAAAATCTAAACAGATCAGTAACAACAGAGGAGACCAAAACAATTATCAAAAACTTCATCTAGAAGAAAAGCCAGGGACCAGATGATTTCTCTGGTGAATTCTATCAAACATTTAAAGAAGAATTAATGTTAATCCTTTTCAAACTCTTTCAAAATATTGAAGAGGACAGAATACTCCCAAACTCATTTAAAAAAGCTAACATCACCCTGGTTCCAAAGTTAGATGAGGCATCTCTAAGAAAAGAAAACTACAGGCCAATACTTCTGATAAATATATATGCAAAATTCTCAACACTAATAGACTGAATTAATATATCAGTAGACTGAATTAAATAGCACATTAAAAAGATCATACAACCATGATCAAGTAGGATTTAGCTGTGTCATTTAAGGATGGTTGACATACACCAATCAATAAATGTGATAAACTACATTTCCTCAAAAAAAAAAATTAAAAAGGCAATTACTGTATTATCCAGCAATCCCATTATTCTAGGCATGTCTGAAGGATATGAAATCATTATCTTGAAGAGAGGTCAACACTCCAGTGTTCATCGCAGTATTTATCACAACAGAGAAGACATGGAAACTACCTAAGTGTCTATTAGTGGGTAAATTGATAAATAACATATATATATAATAAAATATTTAGTCATAAAGAGAAGGAAATCAAGCCATTTGAGACAGATGAATGCACCTTGACAGCATCACACCAAGTGAAATAAGTGAGACTAAGACAAACACCATATGATCTTATATGTGGAATCTAAAAAAAAAACAGTGAATTTAAAGAAACAGAGCGTACAACAGTGATTGCTAGGGAGTGATTGCTAAGGAAAATGAAATGTTGCTCAAAGGGTATGAACTTCCAGTTTTAAGATTAATAAGTTCTTAGGACGAAGTGATGACTATTAACAATATTGTATTACATGCTTGAAAGTTAGTAGGAGAGTAAATCTTAAATAAATCTCACTACAAAAAATAGCTATGTGAAATGATGACTATGTTAACTGTCCTTATTGTAGTAATCATTTTATGACATATATGTATATCAAGTCATCACACTGTACACCTTAAACTCATACAATTATATAATTCAATTTTATCTCTATTAAGCTGGTACAGAAATACACAAAAAAATTGTAAAGAAAAAATTGACAATCATATTTCTGAAATACATATTCTTCCCCAAATCCTATAAATAGATGTTAAAGAAAATCATAGAAAAATTGATGTATGTCTTTAAGAGTAGACAAAGTTTTACAATTCAGAAGACAATATCCATATTAGAAAATATAAGATAAATGTGACTGATACAGGAATATGGTTAAAAGTTAACTGAGAAACAGTTGGATCATAGAAAACACTAGAGAATTTCAGAAAAATGGGGCAAAGACAGCCTCCACAATAAATAGTGCTGGGAAAACTGGACAGCTACATGTAAAAGAATGAAATTGAACACCTCCTAACACCATGAACAAAGATAAACTCAAAATGGATTAAAGACCTAAATGTAAGACCAGAAACTATAAAACTCTTAGAGGGAAACATAGGCAGAACATTGGATGACGTAAATCAAAGCAAGATTCTCTATGACTCACCCCTTCTAGAGTAATGGAAATAAAAACAAAAGTAAAAAAGTGGGACATGATTAAACTTAAAAGTTTTTGCACAGCAAAGGAAACGATAAGCAAGGTGAAAAGACAGCCTTCAGAATGGGAGAAAATAATAGCAAATGAAACAACTGATGAAGGATTAATTTCCAAAATATACAAGCAGCTCATACAACTCAATGTGAGAAAACAAACAACCCAATCAAAAAGTGGGAAAAAGACCTAAACAGACATTTCTCCAAAGAAGACATACAGATGGCTAACAAATACATGAAAAGAGATTCAACATCGCTCATTGTTAGAGAAATGTAGATCAGAACTACGATGAGATATCACCTTACACTGATCAGAGTGGACATCATCGAAAAGTCTACAAACAATAAATGCTGGAGAGGGTATGGAGAAAAGGGAATGCTTTTGCATTGTTGGTGGGAATATAAATTGATACAGCCACTATGGAAGATGGTATGGAGATTTCTTAAAAAAAAAAAAAAAAAAACTAGGAATAAAACCACCTATGACCCAGCAATTCCACTCCTAGGCATATACCCTGAGGAAACCAAAGTTGAAAAAGACACATGTATTCTATTGTTCATTGCAGCACTATTTACAATAGCTAGAACATGGAAGCAACCTAGATGTGCATCGACAGATGAATGGATAAAGAAGGCATGGTACATATACACAATGGAATATTACTCAGTCATAAAAAAAAAAAAACACATTTGAGTCAGTTCTGATGAGGTGGATGAACCTAGAACCTATTATACAGAATGAAGAGAGTCAGAAAGAGAAAGATAAATATCATATTCTAATATATACATGGAATCTAGAAAAATGGTACTGAAGAATTTATTTACAGGGCAGCAATGGAGAAACTCGGATATGTAGATGACACCACCCTTCAGGCAGAAAGTGAAGAAGAACTAAAGAGCCTCTTGATGAAAGTGAAAGAGGAGAGTGAAAAAGTTGGCTTAAAACTCAACATTCAGAAAACTAAGATCATGGCATCCAGTTCCATCACTTCATGGCAAATAAAAGTGGAAGCAGTGGAAACAGTGGCTGACTTTATTTTTCTGGGCTCCAAAATCACTGCAGATGGTGACTGCAGCCATGAAATTAAAAGGCGCTTACTGCTTGGAAGGAAAGTTATGACCAACCTAGACAGCACATTAAAAAGCAGAGACATTACTTTGCCAACAAAGGTCCGTCTAGTCAAGGCTATGGTTTTTCCAGTGGTCATGTATGGATGTGAGAGTTGAACTATAAAGAAGGCTGAGCACCGAAGATTTAATGCTTTTGAACTGTGGTGTTGCCGAAGACTCTTGAGAGTCCCTTAGACTGCAAGGAGATCCAACCAGTCCATCCTAAGGGAGATCAGTCCTGGGTGTTCATTGGAAGGACTGATGCTGAAGCTGAAACTCCAATACTTTGGCTGTCTGAGCGAAGAGCTGACTCATTGGAAAAGATTCTGATGCTGGGAAAGATTAGGGGCAGGAGGATAAGGGGACGACGGTAGATGAGATGGCTGGATGGCATCGTCGACTAGATGGACGTGGGTTTGGGTGGACTCCGGGAGTTGGTGATGGACAGGGAGGCCTAGCGTGCTGCGGTTCATGGGGTCGCAAAGAGTCGGACACGAGTGAGTGGCTGAACTGAACTGAACTGAATGGAGAAAAGCTATGACAAATCTAAACAGCGTATTAAAAAGCAGAGACATTATTTTGCCTACAAACGTCCATCTAGTCAAAGCTATGTGCTTTCCTCATTTACAGATGTGAACTGAACAATAAAAAAGGCTAAATGCTGGTGAATTGATGCCTTTAAACCGTGGTGCTGGAGAAGACTCTTGAGAGTCCGTTGGACTACAAGGAGATCAAACCAGTCAATCCTAAAGAAAATCAATCCTGAATATTCATCGGAAGGACTGATACTGAAGCTGAAACTCCAAATCTTCAGCCACCTGATGCAAAGGACTGACTAACTGGAAAAGACCCCGATGCTGGGAAAGATTGAAGGCAGAAGGAGGAGGGGACGACAGAGATGGGTGGATGGCATCACCGACTCAATGGACATGATTTTGAACAAACTCCAGGAGATTGTGAAGGACAGGAAAGCCTGGCATGCTTCAGTCTATGGGGTCACAGAGTCGGAGATGACTGAGCAACTGAAGAACCACAAAATGACAAGATCATTATCTAAAAAAATTAAGAATTCTTATCAATAATTTAAAAAGACAAGACAGTTCAATTTTAAAAGGCAAAAGATATAAAAGGTCTTCTGATAGAATATGAAATGTAAATCACCCATAAAATATCAAAATATTTTACCTTTACAGTAACCCAAACATGAGAATCTTTATAAAAGACATATTTTTATTAAAAAATTTACCTATTAGATTGGCAATTTTACAAATTTATGAAAACCAATTTCAAGCAACTAAGAATGTTCAGAAATAACTCTCATATGATGATGGTAAAAGTTTAAATTAATATAGGGAATACAGAGGACAATTTGGTAGTGTCTGTTAACTTTAAATTCTGTACACCCCATGTTACTGAAATTATACTTTGGCATATCTACCCAAGACAACCATGTGACATATGCCCTGGAGCTATATAATATTCACTGGTCAGCAAAATAAATAGCAAAAAAATTAAGAATAAAGAAAAAATAAGAATGCCCATTTATGGAGGAATAATTAAATAAACTATTCTACATTACACTGTTGAATACTATGCAGCTGTTAAAAAGATTAGATTTATACTTCTACCATTATAATAACTCTCTAAGCTCTCTCTCTCTCTCTTTTTTTTTTTTTTTTTTTTTGGTGAAAAAACCAATCTGCTGAATAACTCGAATACGAATTTAATTTAAGTAAAAAGGGAGAACAAAATGCAACATAAATCATACCAAGTGATTCCTTTAGGTGAATATGTAAATGAAGGAATCACACTATTTGATAACAATTAATACCTCTTGAAAGGGTGGATTAAAGCTTAGAGGTGGTGACTAAATGGGACTCTGGACTGGATTGTTATGTTTGCCTTTTTTGATTTTAGCACCAAAGAGAGCACCTCTAGTTAACCTTGGTTGATTAATTTCAAATATGAGTGTTAATTCCATGAAAGAAAGTGGCATCATTTAGTAAATGAATAGAAGGAAGAAAATGTTAGGCAGAGAAATAGGGAGAAAGAATGAATGGAAGAAAAAAATGTATGCATGTAAGTGGAGAACAGGAGAAAGATTTGGACTTTATTCAATAGATGCAGACACATCAGAGACTTTTCATACAAGGAGAACTATGTGATAAACATAGTCCCGCGGGGCAGCTGATTTGTGCAAGATGGAGAAGCATGGGGAGTGAATGGAAATACAGAGCAGTGCAATTCTGATAAAGTAGGGATAAGCAATGATAGAGATCCAAGCAAATTCAAATGTTTCAGAGTAGCCACCTGAGAAGGAGCAGCTGAGAAAGGGGATACCCAATAGCAAAGAGCTCTGAAGAAGACTAGAGAAAAAGAGATTCAGAAAACAGTAAAGGTATTATTCTCGTACAGAAGAGAGAGCACATTTTCCATCACAGCAGGAGGGGAAGTTGAAGAGGAGTAGATGTAGATGCAAGGTGTTTATTCTACTGCAATAGCATGAGCACATGGTTATCCCCAGCACTGCCCTGCAGGGTAGGTACAGGCAGGAGAGAACAGAATTCTGGATTAATCTTGGGTATTTGCCAAAGGGTGAAAACAGTCATGTCTCAGGTGATCCTATACGGGGGACAAAAATGAAATGAAGAACAAGAAAGTCTGACCCACTGAGAGGAGTGAAAGAAAAAAGGACAAATGATGGGAAGAAAAAAGTGGCTCCTGGAACTAGTTTTTCTCTCTCATTTTCTTTCTGTAGCAAGTATTTAAGGAGAGTTTTCAACATTCTGAGCGTTCTTCTAAGGCTGAGTATATTGTGACAGATGAGGCAGAAAATACTCTTGTTTTCATGGACCTTATGGTCTACTGGGAGGCATAGTGAAAGCATGTAAACTAAATATGCAAACAAGAAAAAATATGTTTTTTGTACAATTAAAGCTGTGTAGGAAAACAAAACGACTTGTTGGACAGGGGGTGGTTGGTGAGTACTTCAACAGAAGAAGGCACTTGAGCTAGAAACTAAATAATGCCAAAGAGGCAAACACAGAGAAATCTGAGAGAAGACTAGGCAGGAAGAATAAAAAGAACAAAATCCTGAGGCTGGACTAAGCTTGATATTGAAAAAAGAAGAAGACAAAAAGATCAATGTAAACTGAAGTGTAGTTATTAAGATGGAGATAGAAAATAGGAACTAAGAAGTGTGCAGGGAATAGATTGTACAAGAGTTTAGGAACAGGAAACCAATGGCAGGTTGCATTCCTGAAGCAACAGGAACCCAATAAAGGGTAACAAAAAGGTTATGATATGATCTGACTTAGTCTTTAAGAAAAGGAAAGGACCAAAAATGAAGCTAGTAGACTAATAAGAGACTATTGCAGTGGTCTGGGTGAGATACAGCGGTAACCAGAATAAGCATGTTGGTAGGACATACGGTGAGAAAGGGTTAAATGCAGTATAAGTTTTGGAAACAGGATCAATCAGTTCAGTTCAGTTACTCAGTCATACCTGACTTTTTTCAACCCCATGGATGGCAGCACACCAGGGTTCCCTATCCATCACCAACTCCCGGAGCTTGCTCAAACTCATGTCCATCGAGTCGGTGATGCCATCCAACCATCTCAACCTCTGTTATCCCCTTGTCCTCCAGCCTTCAATGTTTCCCAGCATCAACGTTTTTATCAAATGAGTCAGTTCTTCTCATCAAGTGACCAAAGTA
This sequence comes from Muntiacus reevesi, assembly GCF_963930625.1. Classification (NCBI taxonomy): domain Eukaryota; kingdom Metazoa; phylum Chordata; class Mammalia; order Artiodactyla; family Cervidae; genus Muntiacus; species Muntiacus reevesi. The sequence goes on from NC_089251.1 coordinate 206,452,333, forward strand.
TTGGAGTTTCCACTTCAGCATCAGTCCTTCCAATGAATATTCACGACTGATTTCCTTTAGGATGGACTGGTTGGATCTCCTTGCAGTCCACGGGACTCTCAAGAGTCTTTTCCAACACCATAGTTCAAAAGCATCAATTTTTCAGCACTCAGCTTTATTCACAGTCCAACTCTCACATCCATACATGACCACTGGAAAAACCAGAGCCTTGACCAGGCGGATCTTTGTTGGCAAAGTAATGTCTCTGCTTTTTAATATGCTATCTAGGTTGGTCATAACTTTCCTTCCAAGGAGTAAGCATCTTTTAATTGCATGGCTGCAGTCACCATCTGCAGCAATTTTGGAGCCCCAAAAATAAAGTCTGACATTGTTTCCACTGTCTCCCCATCTATTTCCTATGAGGTGATGGGACCAGATGTCATAATCTTAGTTTTCTGAATGTTAAGCTTTAAGCCAACTTTTTCACTCTCCTCTTTCACTTTCATCAAGAGGCTTTTTAGTTCCTCTTCACTCTCTGACATAAGGTGCAAGTGTCTTTTAATTTCATGGCTGAGTGACCATCTGCAGTGATTTTGGAACCCAAGAAAATAAAGTCTGTCATTGTTTCCATTGTTTCCCTATCTATTTGCCATGAAGTGATGGGACAGGAGGCCATGATCTTCATTTTTTGAATGTGGAATTTTAAGTCAGCTTTTTCACTCTCTTCTTTCACTTTCTTCAAGAGGATCTTTAGTTTCTCTTCACTTTCTGCCTTAAAGGTGGTGTCATCTGCATATCTGAGGTTACTATTGTTTCTCCAGGCAATCTTGATTCCAGCTTGTGCTTCATCTAGCCTGGCATTTCACATGATGTACTCTGCATAGAAGTTAAATAAGCGGGGTGACAATATACAGCCTTGACATACTCTTTTCCCAATTTGGAACCAGTCTGTTGTCCCATATCCAGTTTTAACTGTTGCTTCTCAGCCTACATACAGATTTCTCAGGAGGCAGGTAAGATGGTCTGGTACTCCCAACACTTGAAGAATTTTCCACAGTTTGTTATGATCTACACAGTCAAAGGCTTTGGTATAATCAGTAAAGCAGAAGAAGATGGTTTCTGGGAACTCTCTTGCTTTTTTAATGATCCAGTGGATGTTGACAATTTGATCTCTGGTTCCTATGCCTTTTCTAAATCCAGCTTGAACATCTGGAAGTTCACAGTTCACATACTGTTGAAGCCTGGCTTGGAGAATTTTGAACATTACTTTGCTAGCGTGCGAGATGAGTGCAATTGTGCGGTAGTTTAAACATTCTTTGTAGTTTAAACATTTCTTTGGGATTTGACTGAAAACAGACCTTTTCCAGTCCTGTGGGCACTGCTGAGCTTTCCAAATTTGCTGGCATATTGAATGCAGCACTTTAACAGCATCAACTTTTAGGGATCTGAAATAGATCAGCTGGAATTCCATCATCTCCACTAGCTTTATTCATAGTCATGCTTCCTAAGGTCCACTTGACTTTGCCCTCTGGGATATCTGGCTCTAGGTGAGTGATCATATGATCCTGATTTTCTTGGTTGTGAAGATCTTTTTTGTATAATTCTTCTGTGTATTCTTGACACCTCTTCTTAATATATCTTCTGCTTCTGTTAGGTCCATACCATTTCTGTCCTTTATTGAGCCCATCTTTGCATGAAATGTTTCTTGGGTATCTCTAATTTCCTTGAAGAGATCTCTAGTCTTTCCCATTCTATTGTTCTCCTCTATTTCTTTGCATTGATCACTGAGGAAGGCTTTCTTATCTCTCCTTGCTATTCTATGGAACTCTGCATTCAAATGGATATATCTTTCCTTTTCTCCTTTGGCTTTCACTTCTCTTCTTTTCTCAGCTATTTGTAAGGCCTCCTCACACAACCATTTTGCCTTTTTGCATTACTTTTTCTTGGGGATGGTCTTGATCACTGCCTCCTGTACAATGTCACAAACTTCCATCCACAGTTCGTCAGGCACTCTGTCTATCAGATCCAATCCCTTGAATCTATTTGTCACTTCCACTGTATAATTGTAAGGGATGTGATTTAGGTCATACTTGAATGGTCTGGTGATTTACCCTACTTTCTTCAATTTAAGTCTGAATTTGGCAATAAGGAGTTCATGATCTGAGCCACAGTCAGCTCCCGGTCTTGTTTTTGTTGAATGTATAATGCTTCTCCGTCTTTGGCTGCAAAGAATATAATCAATATGATTTTGGTATTGACCATCTGGTGATGTCTATGTGTAGAGTTGTCTCTTATGTTGGGATAGGTTGTTTGCTATGACCAGTGCATTCTCTTGGCAAAACTCTATTAGCCTTTGCGCTGCTTCATTTTGTACTACAAGGCCAAACTTGCCTATTACTATAGGTATCTCTTGACTTCCCCCTTTTGCATTCCAGTTCTCTATGATGAAAAGGACATCTTCTTTTTCCTGTTAGCTCTAGAATGTCTTGTAGGTCTTCATAGAACCATTCAACTTCAGCTTCTTAAGCATTACTGGTCGTGGCATAGACTTGGATTACTGTGCTATTGGATGGTTTGCCTTGGAAATGAATAGAGATCATTCTGTCATTTTTGAGATTGCACCAAAGTACTGCATTTCAGACTCTTTTGTTGACCATGAGGACTACTCCATTTGTTCTAAGGGATTTTTGCCCACAGTAGTATATATAATGGCCATCTGAGTTAAATTCACCCATTTCACTCCATTTTAGTTCACTGATTCCAAAAATGTCGATGTCCATTCTTGCCATCTCCTGTTTGACCACTTCCAATTTGCCTTGATTCATGGACCTAACATTCCAGGTTCCTATGCAATATTGCTCTTTACAGCATCAGAATTTACTTCTATCACCAGTCACATCCACAACTGGGCGTTGTTTTCACTTTGACTGTGTCTCTTCATTCTTTCTGGAATTATTTCTCCACTGATCTCCAGTAGCCTATTGGACACCTACTGACCTCGGGTGTTCGTCTTTCAGTGTCATATTTTTTTTGCCTTTGTTGAGGAGATCAAATTGATTGGTGACTTTTCTGATGAGGTAACACAGGGAATGGCTGTAAGGCTTGCCATGAAAAGAAGGAAACAAACTACAAGGTGGAATATTCAGTTAATGATATGGAGAAGTGGTTGCAAGGTAAATGCCAGTGAAGAGAGGAGGTTAGAGATGGCGAGCAGATGATGAGAACCTGAGATTAACAGAATTTTTTTTACATAAATTTGGAATATTCATGAGTCATGTGTAGGAATGGGGAGTGTATTTTATCTCATTCATTACAGAGGTAAATAGTGTTGGGAAATGAGAAGTGTGAGAAAGCACAATAGTTAGTCAGCCAGAGGGAGGATGGCATGGTCAGTGAAGAGGGTGAGAAAACAGTGACATCAATTTATCTTGTACCCTGTGTGCCTCAACATACAGTATGATGCAGTAACAAAATGTAGAGTGAGAATAGTAAGATGTGAGTTTGGTGGAGAGCTTTAGAGCATATGGGAATGTGAATACACAAATGGGTGGATGGCCCTGGAGATTTATGCTTTGCAGACTGACCAAGGATATTAAGAATGGTGAGTTTATTTGGCTATGCTTTCTCTAAAAATCTGAAGCCGGCTCTTAACCAAATGACAGTGTTTTTGCAAGAATAAGGGAAGCTGTGAGTTATGCAGGAGTTTGGTTTTCCTGTCCCTACCCAAAAAATAGGGGCATTGTTAGAGAGCCTGGAGGCTAGCTTGTGAACAGAGGAACAATGATTGGGTGAGAAGGTTGTCCTTGAGTAATGAATTCTGAGTCCCAATGGGAGGGAACTTTGTAATATGAACAGGGAAATAGAACATAAGGACAGTGAGGAAGAAGCTCTTGAAGGCATTTGTTATTCAGTTCAGTTCAGTCGCTCACTCGTGTCCAACTCTTTGAGTCCATGAACCGCAGCATGCCATGCCTCCCTGTCCATCACCAACACCTGGAGTCCACCCAAACCCATGTCCATTGAGTCGGTGATGCCATCCAGCCATCTCATCCTCTGTGTCCCCTTCTCCTTCTGCCCTCAATCTTTCCCAGCATCAGGGTCTTTTCAAATGAGTCAGTCCTTTGCATCAGGTGGCTCAAGTATTGAAGTTTCAGCTTCAACATCAGTCCTTCCAATGAACACCCAGAACTGATCTCCTTTAGGATGGACTGGTTGGATCTCCTTGCAGTTCAAGGGACTCTCAAGAGTCTTCTCCAACAGCACAGTTCAAAGGCAATAATTCTTCTGTGCTCAGCTTTCTTTATAGTCCAACTCTCACATCCATACATGACTACTGGAAAAACCATAGCCTTGACTAGACAGACCTTTGCTGGCAAAGTAATGTCTCTGCTTTTTAATATGCTGTCTAGATTGGTCATAACTTTCCTTCCAAGGAGTAAGCATCTTTTAACTTCATGGCTGCAATCACCACCTGCAGTGATTTTGGAGCCCCAAAAAATAAAGTCAGCCACTCTTACCACTGTTTCCCCATCTATTTGCCATAAGTGATGGGACCGGATGCCATGATCTTAGTTTTCTGAGTGTTGAGCTTTAAGTCAACTTTTTTACTCTACTCTTTCACTTTCATCAAGAGACTTTTTAGTTCCTCTTCACTTTCTGCCATAAGGGTGGTGTCATCTGCATATCTGAGGTTATTGATATTTCTCCCAACATTCTTGATTCCAGCTTGTGCTTCTTCCAGCCCAGCATTTCTCATTATGTACTCTGCATATAAGTTGAATAAGCAGGGTGACAATATACAGCCTTGACATACTCCTTTCCCTATTTGGAACGAGTCTGTTGTTCCATGTCCAGTTCTAACTGTTACTTCCTGACCTGCATATAGGTTTCTCTAGAGGCAGGTCAGGTGGTCTGGTATTCCCATCTCTTTCAGAATTTTCCACAGTTTATTGTGATCCACACAGTCAAAGACTTTGGCATAGTCAATAAAGCAGAAATACATGTTTTTCTGGAACTCTCTTGCTTTTTTGATGATCCAGCAGATCTTGGCAATTTGATCTCTAGTTCCTCTGCCTTTGTTATTACAGGGAGTAAATCTAAGCATGAAAGACCAATTGCATTCTAAGAAAGAGACTAGTTAATAGTTAATAAAGGAATACAGAAAAATTGATATCTATAGACAAAAGTGAAAGAGTTAGTCACTCAATCATGTTCGACTCTTTGAGACCCCATGGACTGTAGCTTGCCAGGCTCCTCTGCCCATGGGATTTTCCAGGCAAGGACACCAGAGTGGGTTGCCATTCCCTTCTCCAGGGGATTTTCCTGACCCAGGGGTTGAACCTGCATCTCTTGCATCTCCTACATTGCAGGCAGATTCTTTATAGCCTGAGCCACCAGGGAGTTTCAAGACAAAAGGTGGCTGAGAAAACATGGATTCAGAACTAGATATTCAGAGAGCAGACTCTGCTATCTCATCAAGTCCTAATAGCTTAATGTTATTAACTGTTCTGTATACAGAAGACACCTTATAAAAGTCCCAATGGCCAATACTTTGAGTAACCTTTCCTAATTCTATTCCAGAGAAAGAGGGAAGATGTTTGGTTCAGCTACTGATTGCTGCCAGGTCCCTTAATCTGCTCAACTGGAAAGAATGAGTTAAGGTAGCATTCATGGTCGATCAAAGGTAAAAAGAGAAATCACTGATATCCCCACTTCTATGTAAATGATCTGGGGCAGGACCCAGGTTTCAGTAATTTTTAAATGTTCATGGCTTTTAAAATTCTAATGTGCAGCCAGGGTTGGAAATCATTGCTATATTTACAGAGAAATATTTACTATTCTTTCTTACAAAATCATAATAATACCATTAAGAAAAGAAGGTAGGATTCAGGAAGATAATTACAAATATCTTCCCCTTATGAATATGTTCAAACATTCTAAACAATATTAGCAAGTTAATTTCAGCAATATATTAAAAGAACAGTAGAATATAACCATTAGAAGTACATCACAAATTTAGTTAGAAATTTGGTTATTGTCCCCTAAAAGTTATGGGAAAAAAACATATGGAAAGTTGTAATGAATACTTATTAATTTTTTTTAATGTAAGAAATGAGGAGGTGATGAATTGTGTATCTTGATGAAACACATATAACACATTCTACCAGTCCAAAACTGGTGAAATCTAAAAGTCTTGCCATCAAAGTTAGGTTTAAGTTACAGTTATCTGCTTTTCCTAATGTTATTCTGGAATTATTTGATAATGTCATTAAATAAAGATATAAAGTATTTAATGCACAAAATGTTGAAAATAATAGCAAAAATGAAAAACCTAGGAGAGGCCACTTAAAAAGTTATTAGAAATTAGAAATACTAGAGAATTTCAAAATAGTGGCAAAATTAAAAATCAACATAAAAATACTTTTATACTAATCAAATAATAACAGACTAGAAAAAGCAGTTTAAAAAATATCCCACCCACAATAGCAATAGCAAAAATAAATCTAGAAAATCACTTAATGTAAACTTTGAAAAATACATATAAATAAATTTGCAAAACTCTGCCAAAGCAAGAAGGTATAAATAAATGATATGGTTCTTGGATATAGAGATTCAATTTTATATCACATCAGTTCTCCCTAAACTAATCAATAAATTTAGTGTATGTTCAATGAAAATTCCAATGTGTGTGCAAACATTTGTCTATCTCCCTTTTTGTGTTTAAGTTTGTAATGTATCAAAATATTTTAAAATGTAGCTAGAAGAAGAAAATTTCAATAGTCAGAGTTGCATAGGAAAAAATGGTGAAGCATACAGTAAAACAATCAAAATCACAACAGAATGATGTAAGTGCAAGACTAGAATATATCATTTGAAAATACATTTTCAAAGTTTAAATATACCCAAGACATAAGGACAATTAGTCAATAAAAAGCAAGTACTTCAAATTGACAAGGGGAAAGTATATTGTTCACTAAGTTTTGGTGCTAACTTTCAGTCATTAGGTAATAAATAAACCATTGTTCACTGACTTCAATAAAATAAATTCCAGAAAGAACAAAGATTTAAATATAAAGACATACATAAAATATTAGAACGTGAAAGGACATATATATACATGTGTTATAAATCTTTAAAAATATTGACATTTCACTACATAAAATTTTCAAATGCTGGCATAGTAAAAAGCAATACAGAGAAAGGAAAGAATAATAATGATGAACATTTTTGGGGTCACATTGACAGAAAAATATATTTTAAAAGATAACAGATTCCTTATAACCCAACAGAAAGATGAGCCAAAAAATATGTAGAGAAAATATTGACAAAAAGTTTAAAAGGCAATAAATGCATGTAAACTTGATTAAGCTCCTTAATACTCAACTACTACAAATTCAAAAGCTTTCTTTCACAAGTCAAACTTGCAAATACTCCAGAAATGATTTATGAAGCTTTTTGTAAACATATGGGTAAGAGACACTGTTTTGGAGAAAGAATAAATAAACATAACACCTTTAAGGGCAATTTAGCTACATCTGGCTAACTGAAATAAAATGTCTCATTGGCCTCGCATTTTCAATCCTAAGTTTTCATCGTATATAAAAACTTACCCATATAAGAAAACAATATCTGTGCTTGAATATGTAACTGATGAGTGTGTATAAATATATGTACCGTATATAAATCCATAAAATATATGTAAATTTAGACATTTATATATATGTGTGTGTGTACACATACACAAAATATTCATACCTGCATTGCTCATGAAAGTAAAAAATGAGAGATTGATTAGTTTACTTTGACTCATCTGTAGAATGGATCATATATGAAAATAAGAGATTAAATAGCTCTCTTTGAAATCAATGGAAAGGAATCCATGGGATGTATGTTAGCTTGAAATGCATTTTTCAGAACAGGCTGCCCAGTATGATCTGATTTATATACATCTGTTCTTTATACACAGCTATTTTAAAGTTCAGTTTGGTTAGAATTTTTTAATGAAATAAATGTATTATTTTTTTTAATTAGTTAGCTACCTACAAAATAATTTTATTCTTCTGTGGTCCTCAAAATATAGTCTGAATGAATTAGCACTTTCAAAGGATTGTAAAATACTAATACCCATCACACACTTAAATTTTAGTAAATATATTGCACAGTTTAGAAGGCATCTCTAGGGGTTTTAGTGCCTTAAGTCAAATTGCAGGAACATTAATTTTTGCTGTCTAAGTCATCAGCTAAAGTGGTGAACAGTAATTGAGCAGGACAATGCTTTTATTGAACAAGATTCTAATATCTTGTATATTCTTTTTTTTTTCTTTATAGCTTCCTTTGTTTCTCATTTCTGCTTTATCTCTTAAAATATTTATCATACACCTACTATAAAAGTGCATGTGAAATAACTGAGATCTGCTTTTGACCTGTTTAAAAAAAAAAATCAATCCCCTATGACTTGATCTCATTTATTTTAGGCACGTGAGATATTTCATCTCCATTTTATTCTTATATGGTGAGCATTACTAACTCCATTTTTGATACACACCAAACACACACATACCATTAAGCAAGTTAATTAAACCTCAAAGAATTGATTTCTTTCTAACTTTATTAAAATACTGAGTTTATTTCATAGGTATATTGTTGTCTCCCCACCATTTCCATTTGTCTGACCAAAATAGCAGTGTGGACTACTATTTCATACATACTTAAAAGCAAGCGAAGGGTAGAGTCCCATTTCTAAAAACTAAACAGGCACTTTGGACAACACAGTCTTGCCAATCAAACCTGGAAAACATGTATCAGACATTTATCAGACACCTTAGGGAAAGTTCTCACTCTATTATAAAAAGGGCAGCCATATATCAACTTTACAGAAATGAAATAAGATGGAACATTTCTACTACTTAAAATACTTCCTTTAAGAGACTTCCTCTACTGCTAGAGATTTTGAATAGTCTCCTGGTCAGTCATCTGGAATCAGTTCTTCACATAATTGATAAACGTGGGGTCCACATTAGGAAGAGAGCCACATTCTATACCTGCTTGCATTTTTGATAATGCCTTCTATAGAACTGGGTTCTTTTGGTGTCTTAGGAGTTTTTGTTTTTTTGGTTTTTTTTGCGGTTTTTGGATGGATTCTTGACCTTTTGATTTTAGTGTTAATGGTTTCGAATCTTTTTCATTCTGGTTTCATTTTCATGCATTTTGCCTTTGAATAATTCCAGCTCAAGTAAAAGACAATGATAACTCTAAATTTTGGGAAAATGGAGTGTTTTAAATATCTGTTGTCTTATTTTCTCATTTTTTAGATGACTATTTATAACACTGTTGCCAGTTGAAAATTATTTTAATCTCTCTCAAAACCATAATATATAGGTAATTAAAATTTACTCTAGAGAATAGCTAGAAAAAATTAAAAATCAAATCTACTTCAAAGCCTTTTATTCTTCTCATTTTCAGTGAACAAAAATTCCTTAATGTTAGCTGGTCTTGTATATTTTCCCTAATGTGACTTTTACTACCTCTATAATGAATTAGAACAGAAATAAATGGTAGTAACTACCTGTGTTTCATGTGATAATTACTATAATCACACCATCATCATTCTCTGTATTGATGTCTTTTTCCTACAACACATCAAGAAAAGTATTTACTTCTAAGGTGATGAATGACTTGCAACAACAATTCAGACAGGTATTATGATGATAGGTAATAAGGTAAATACAATTTTCCTTTGAAACAGAAATAAGACATGCTTTCTATGTTGGTGTGTGTATATTTTATGCTTAAAGACACTCTTTAAATTTTGCAGACATTAAATGAGGTGTCTGATTAGAAGAAGCCTGATGTAGTCAAAAGGAGAGAATTTAAGCTTATTTTTCTCCCAAAGTACACTATGTTCTTTACAATTTTTTAAAATGACCTTTTTAAGGGCTTGAATTGTTCTCTTGTGCAGGGAGTAAATACAAAAGAAGAAAGCATTTCATACTATCTTTCATGTTGAAATTGCTATTTATTATTAGAGTGTTATCAACCCAGCACTGAACCTGATGATCTGTAATGAGAAAATTTCTGATGATCTGAAAGAGACAAAGTTTCTGCAAATAGATGTAACTCCTTTATCGACATAAATCAATAGTTCTCCACCCACATACCAAAGACCCCTTTAGAAACAACATATTTATTACCAATTTTCTAGAAACACGTGTACAGAGAGAGACACCAATTACTATAGGATGAACAACTGGTCCTATGTGTGTGTACTAATAGCTTTTCAAAAGTACACAAATGCTTTCCTTTCACATTTACATTTAAAAACATCATTACTATAATCAAGATAACTTTTGATACTGTTCTTGGCTCAAGCTATGGTTACTAGAAGTCCAACTGTCACACTGGGGCCTATGAAATTTTTGATATCATATGTTAATCTGAATTAAAACGGCAATTGTTATAAATAATTGGTAGAACAGTTATGACCAGAAAGTAGATGCCACCTCAACTATTTTTAACAGCATATTTTTTTCAACATCTTGTGATAATCGTGTGTGTTAGTCACTCAGTCGTGTCTGACTCCATGTGACCCCATGGACTGCAGCCCACCAGGCTCCTCCATCCATGGGATTCTCCAGGCAAGAATACTAGAGTGGGTTGCCATTCCCTTCTCCAGGGGATCTTCCCAACCCAAGGGTGGAACTCGGGTCTCCCACATGCAGGCAGATTCTTTACCATCTGAGCCAACAGGATTTTAAATAACACTAAATGGATGTCTGGGGCTTCCAGGTGGCACTAGTGGTAAGGATCCTGCCTGTCAATGCAGAAGACATAAGAGATGTGAGTCTGACCCCTGGCTTGGGAAGATCCCCTGGAAGAGGGCAGGGCAACCAACTCCAGTATTCTCGCCTGGAGAATCCCAGGGCCAGAGGAGCTTGGCGGGCTACAGTCCATAGGGTCACAAAGAGTCACACATGACTGAGCATACTTGCACACACAGTGTCTTATTAGCCTTCTGCTATTCAGGAAAGGGATGGAAATTAATTTCAGATTAAGCATAAGGACAGAATTGTTACTTAAACTGCAACTCATAAATATATATTTTATTGCTATTTACATTCTTATTAATAATTCGTAATTTTTATGAAAAGATACTATCAGGTAATTCAAGTGCTTTACCTTTCTTTTTTCTAGGAACTCTATAATGTAGGCATGATTTTTATCCACTATTAGAGATAAAGCAAGACATAGAGATATTTAGTGACATGTCCGAGGTCACAAATCTGGAAGCTTATGATGAAGCTCAGATTTCCTTTCTTTGCATTGCTCCTTAGAAACAACGCTGTAAACTGAGTGGTGAGCTCTGACTAGGGAGGGGTTCCCTGACCAAAGATAAACTTGTCAATATGAGAATTATACAAGATGGCAAGTATAAACCATTAAGTAGGAGAGATGTGCATCTAGCTTCATAGGACCAGCAGGCTGCACCTTCTCTTAATCTCTCTGAAGGGCTCTTAAGCTTGCCTGTCTTCGGAGAATCAGTTGTGCCTCTGACTGTAGGTATTTCTTTAATATAATGTACATTTTTTTCAGATTATTTCACGTGGGATGGGAAGGATTTTTGAATTTTTTTTCCGCTTTTCCCAGTCTCATCTTTACTGGAGAACTAGCAAAATTTCTATGTGGGGCAAAGGAAAGTCATGATCAGCATTCTAAAAGCTATATTTCTTTTTCTAAATTTATTTTACTGAAGTGTAGTTGATTTGCAATACAGTGCTAATTTCTGCTGTATATATCAAAGTGATTCAGTTATACATATATACACTGTTTTTCATATTCATTCCCATTAGAGTTTATCACAGGATTCTGAGTAAACTCCTGTACTATACAGTAGGCTCTTGCTGTTCACCCATTTTACATATAATAGTTTGCATCTGCTCACCCCAAACTCCCAATCCATCTTTCCCTACTTCTCCTCCCCCTTGGCAACCCCAAGTCTGTTCTCTGTGTCTGTGACTGCTTCCATTTTGTAGATGAGTTAACTTGTGTCCTATTTTAGATTTCACATATCATGATATCATATTGTATTTATCTTTCTCTTTCTGATTTCACTAAAAGTTATATTTCTAAATTCCCACTAGACCACTTCCTAAGCAAAATTATTTTTTCCCCTCCCTCCAACTTTAAGAGGTCATTGAGTTAAGGACACAAGAGATAATCAGTGTATACTCATTGAATATTTTCTAAACACACATTATATGATAAGAATTTTTGTCAAAGTTCCAGTGTGTAGAACATCCTCTGGCAAAGCCATTAGGATGTTTCCGATTTGTACTCAGCCTACTTGTACAAGGCCTCCTGATTAAACTTAGATTGCATTCTTATTAGCACTCACACAATACAGCTCTTTGTAAAAGTGTGCATTTCTGTTTGCGCTCTTCTTTTCTGAAGTCTTATCTCCTCTCCAGCAGCATTTACTCAATATCCCCTGAGCTCTCTTTGAGCAATAATAGTACACAGAATGGGATTTGCCAAGCATGAATATTCCATAAAGGATCACAAGGATTCCGTAATTCACTGACTCTATTGTCTTTGAAAGCAAATTTCAACATAAACACTGAGTTCCCTTCTTCCTTTGCAAAGCTAAGTGATAATATTAACCCCGTATTATGAGGGGAATTTATATTCAGTAGGAAATTGTTATTCATAGAGGCTCAACCATAGCTGACTTATTTGCATTTCCTCCTTCCCTAAGTTCTTAAGGCACATTGGAAGAAGAAGCTTGCCCTTCAGGTTATATAAATGAGAAAGATGTCAACAACATAAAGTGAAAAATAATTCACAGATGACTTTTTAATTAAAACATAAGACAATGACCATAGCATGGACAAAGACGTAGTTGGCCGTGAGGATCAGGACTTATTCACATTTGTATTTAAGTATTAAACAGTGCCTGGAACACAACACTTGCTTAATAAATAAACATTTGCTGAAAGAATGATATATAGGCAGTTGAACTATGGCAGCTGAACCAAATCCAATCATGCCTTATTTGCATGGCCACATGCAGAGCCATGCCAAAGCATTTATTAATGCCTATGGTTACTTTCATGCTACAAAGGCAGAGTATGTGACTTCTTCAATACAAAGCTGAAATACATTATCTGGCCCTTTATGAAAAATGTTTACTAACTCCTACATAGAAAAATGCTTGAAAATAGAAAAAAACATACTTATTTTTTATGAGCATAATTTTATGTACTTGTGTACTAGTAGTTAAAGTGTATACAAAACTTAGTGTTTTATTTTTTGCTTCCTGTGGTAAATACCTTTTTCTGTGATGAACTTCAGTCTTCTTTATTACTTTAATAACTGCAAGAGTACTCTGTTGTGTAGATATATTATGTGACTGCCCCTTTTCAACCTCAGTTTTCACATTTGTCAAGGAGAAGGGAATGGCAATTTACTTCTATACTCTTGATTTGAAAATTCCATGGACAGAGGAGCCTGGAGGACCACAGTCCAAGGGGTCGCAAAGAGTCGGACATGACTAAGTGACAAACACTTTTACTTTTCTAACTCAATAAAAAACAAGATGCTTCCAATTCTGACTCTGCTTCTGTCTTTCCACAGTCTTTCAGCATACATGCAACTTTAGAGGTTGAAAATATGCTTGTTTATTTAATTCTAACATATCTGAGGACAGTTGAGAGACCAGGTTCTAAATTCTTCTCTAGATAACAATGGAAAACACTGGGGTTTTGCTGATCACACATTTTACGGCTTCTACTGGTGGGTCTAGGTCTCCATGTTTTCACGTTCAAAAAACTGTGCAACTGTTCAGCTCTGCTGGAAGGAGATGATGCTACATTTTCTTCATTTAGGTATTCTTTCTGTGTGTGCTAGTCTCTCAGTCATGTCCGACTCTTGCCACCCCACAAACTGGAGCCTGCCAGGTTCCTCTGTCCGTGGAATTCTCCAGGCAAGAATACTGGAGTGGATTGCCATGCCCTCCTCCAGAGGATCTTCCTAACCCAGGGATCGAATCCTGGTTTCCTGCATTGCAGGCAGGAAGCTACAGGGAAGTCCTTGTATTCTTTCTGCTAGAAGTCAAATAATACCAACTTTAGAAATCAAGTATAATAGAAAATCACAGTATGTTTGGTTTGTTTTACTTTTTCATTTTTAATCTGCTCACTGAAAAGTTTTTTATAAATAGAACACTGATTTCATATTCATATATTCATTTGTTCACTTTATTAATAAAAAACACTAAATGCCTAATATGTGTCTAGCACTAGGTTATGCATTAGGAATAGAAATACAAGGGAGATAGATATTAGATTTTAATGATGATGCTCAGTGATGAATAGAAGTCTAAATCCTGAAGATGAAAAGTAAGTCTTACACCTGACGCAAACAGCTGACTCATTGCAAGAGATCCTGATGCTGGGAAAGATGGAGGGCAGGAGGAGAAGGGGATAACAGAAGATGAGATGCTTGGATGACATCACCGACTCAATGGACATGAACTTGGGCAAACTCTGGGAGATGGTGAGGGGCAGGGAAGGCTGGCATGCTGCAGTCCATACGGTTGTAAAGAGTCAGACATGACTTGGTGGCTAAACAACAACAGCAAATGTTCTGATCTGATTAACTGTATGTTAAGATCTCTCAAGCTCAAACTTAGTAATATACAGAATCTTTGATGTCCAGAACTGTAAGTTTGCATTATTTTACTCAGGATACTAAAGCAAAAGTAATTCTCCCAAACTCTGTACCCCACTCATACATTTATCTATATTTTGTATTTATACATTTACTTGTACATTTATGTATATATAACATAATACATTTAAAATGCATTACTACATGAATGTGTGTGTGTGCTCAGTTATGTGTGACTCTTTATGAACCCAAGGACTGCAGCCTGCACAGTAGAATGACTGCAATGAATGAGTGTGGCTGGGCCACACGGCTTCTGTAATGCATTGGTCTCTCTGATTCTTCTCCACTAAAAAAAGCTCATTCTCTTGGAATCACCTGTGATCACAGGGCTTGGGTTTCTAAGAATTGCAGCTCAAAATAAGAATAACAGTGTCCCTGTTATTTAAACAACTTCCAAATTAATTCCCCTAATCAGGTGACAGGAAAGATTTTTCATAAGGTTTGTCTTACACAATTTTAGTCCTGGCATTCCAAGAGCTGCCCTTCCTTTTCTGGCACATGTAAAGAAGGCAAAGATCACCTCCACTTTTACTCAGATACAGAGAAGTAGGAACAAACACAGCAGGTTCACATCTACAAGGAGTCATACTGTCTTCTGCAGCAGTCATGGGCAATTTGGCAAGCAAAAACTGATAAAGAAGAAAATAGTGCATGAAAACAGCAAGTTCATTTTCCTTTCTGCTGAGGTTATGTATCAGTGAAGAGAAGGAAGGGCAGGGAGGTCATGAGATTGCACTTAACCAGGCTATTGGGCAGGTGGTTCAAGGATGACAGCCCACTGTCATATCACAAGGGGGAAAACAACAGCCTTCTTGGTGGCGGTTTTTCTGCTTCCTGGGGTCCATTCACAAGGCTAGGTGTGAAGGGGCCAAGCGGCACAGATAAACCTAGGGCAGGGATAGAGACACAGACATAGAGAACGGATGTGTGGACATGGGATGGATAAAGGGAGGGATGCATTGGTAGATTTGCATGTCATGTATGTAGACATACATAACGATCATGTGCAAAATAAAGAACTAGTGGGGACCTGCCATATAGTGTAGGGAGCTCAGCTCAGTGCTCTGATGACCTAGATGGGTAGGATGGCAGGGGGACAGGTGATGGGGGAGGCTCAGGAGGGAGGGAATGTAAGTATACATACAATTGATTCACGCCATTATCCAGCAGAAACTAACACAGCGTTGTGCAACTAAAGCAATTATACTCCAATAAAAGTATCAGAAAATGCAACTGAAAAGAAAAATGGGATAACATTTCAACATACTTTTCTGTACACATTTTTCCTTGACCACTAGGTTAGGATACAAAGTACTTACGAGTTGACAGGAGACCTATGCTATTTCAAGGAACTCCAGACCCCCTCCTGCAGCACCCACACCATCTGCTGTTCAACCTATGCTACTGTTCTTCTCCTTCCCGGACTGTGGCCAGAGTTACAGGTACTGCCAATGAGATGACCAGGTCCTACTGTACTCTACGCTTGGGTCCCTCAAAGTGCCGATGATCCTCCTTCTGGCTTTATATTTATCCACATGCTTCTTCACTAAGAGGGAAGAAATGGAGTTCAAAGTTTAACTTCTGTATCCTGCCTGAGTCCCACAGATCAGCTCTATAAGAACTAGCTGTGAGTGCAAAATACAGGTAATCAAAATTCAACTTTTCATGCTCTGGATTATTCAGCCAAAATGAGACTCTCAAACTTGGGACCCAAGTCTAAAATTATTCCAACTACAAGATCCAACTGCAGAATTTTATACATTAGCTCTTTAGGATGTTTGTGGATGATGTGTACTTTTACTCCTTCCACAAAATTTCCCTTCTAGTTACCCATTTTTAAACTATCATTAATAATAACAACTATGATTTATCAAGTGCCTATTATATTAAGGGTACTAGTCTAAGTGCCTTGCATGTATTAGCTCACTCCTCAGAGGAAGGTCCTCTTATCATTCCCATTCTACTTTTATGGCACTTAGTCTACAGAGAGATTAAGTGAATTGTTCAAGATCACACAGCTAGTAAGTGGCAGAGCTGGGTAAATCCAGGTTGTGTCTCTAGAGAACCAAAGCTCTAAACAATGAAGCTGCTTTCTTAACCACTGGGCTCCTTAGACAGCAGGAATCTTCACTACTGTGTCATTATTTCATTTAGTGGGAGATGTTCTAACACTGAATATACCTAGCAAAAATCTTACTACTGTGTACATGTATTTAAAGTACTAGGCAAACACTGTTGAGTGTCAGTAGATTATCAATACTCTGCATCTCTCTCTTATTTTTGTTACAATGAAGATGGATTTGCACTATATCTGAGGCAGTAGAATAAAATATACACAGAAAGAAAAGAAGGAGCCTTCAGTTACTTAGCTAACGAATGTGGGTGAGGCAGTGAAACTTCCAGAGACATGGTTGCCTTTCTGCCTTATTATACAATGTATGTGATAACCCTCCCCCAATACTTTTGTATTACAAAATTCAGGTTATTTTCCATTGATGTTCTCATAACATTAACACATGCTCCAACTTGTGGAATAATTGTCATGTATACTATGTATATGCAGTATAATATCTCAGGAAAAATCAAATTTTGCTATGGGAACCGTATGCTCCATTCCCTTTGATTCTGCTATGGACTACTCAGTATAGCATGCGATCTGAAAAGAAATAAAAATAGAACAGCTCAAAGTTCTTTACAGACTCCCCAGTAGTTAATCATGTTCTGATGCAAATCTACTAGAGAATTTTCAAATGCCAAGTCAAGCATGATTGGGCATAAACCTTTGAGGGAGAATCCATATTATCATGGAAGACAAGGAGCCATTTGCATTATTTTAGCATTCTAGAATACTCATCTGACTTAAAGAGAAAGATTTTTTTTGTTCCTTGAAAGGAAAGATGAATGGGCATATATCACTTTGGGCAGAATTCGTCGGAAACTATAATGTGCAGCTACAGCATTTATTCGAAACTCTGTATTTTATTTTAAAGGTCGTGGCTGTATAATTCTGAATTTAGCAAGCAGAAACATTTTCAAAAAAATGTAGCCTAATTTTATTGTTCATCTTTAAATATTCATTTCATATTTGATGGGCTAGAAATCTGCAATTCAAATTACTTCCTTTTCCTTTATTCTTAGTAAAGTCATCTAAGAGAAAGAGGTGCAGTTCATTTATAACAAAATAGCAATAAAATAAACTTCATAATTCAACAAGAACTAATTAAAATTATTTAAAAGGCAGTTTACAGGTGAGTAAACTGCTAATTCCAACTGCATCACTCAGATTCTTTATAAGTATTTCAGGAAAATTATTCATTTACCAAATCATTGAATCACAGTGTTGAAAAGGACATTAAATTCACCTCCTACAAAACCCTCTTATTACTGATGAGGTATAGAGAGTTTTCTCAGCAAGTACAAGGTCACTTTTTAAAAAGTTAAGAAGTAAAGGATCAAATGTAGGCATATGTCTCTAATTTCCCTGCACTTTCTAGGAAATACTTGGCTAAGTCATGCTAGACACTGAGTACATTTCCCTAGCATCTCAGGTCCAAGATCTCAGCGGGTACCTGGTCTCAAGCTGAAGGTCAGGGGTGGAACATGATACTGGGTCTCCTATGTGATCACTGATTTTTAGTAAAACAGAGTATTCCCATGGGTATCCCTTTCCAGAAGAACTGAGCAAGCCTAATTTTTCTAGAAAACAGCATCATATATTCCTCAAGCTGACATAAGCAGGCTGTTAATACCAAGCACACTGGATATAAAATCTCTTAACATCAATATCCATTTATTGGAGCTAGTGGTCAGGCAAGAAACAGAATTTGGGTCACCGTTTCCTTCCCCACTTCTCTCTGCCCCTGTTTCCTAGGACTGCTGTAAAAAGGTACCAAAAACTGAGAGACTTAAAAGAACAGAAATCTTCTTACATTTCTGGAGACAAGAAGTCGGAAACCAAGATGTCGATGGGGCAATGTTCTTTCCGAAGGCTGTGACAGACAATCTGCTTCATGCTTCTTTCCTGGTTTCTGGTGGTTGCTGGCAATACTTGGTGTTTCTTGGCTTATAGCTGCATTATTCCAATATCTCCCTTGGTTTTCACATGGCCTTTTTCCCTCTAGATGTGTGTTTCCCATCTTCATAAGGATACCAGTTAAGGGCCCACCTTAATCCAGTATAATCTTATTCTTAGTTAAGTGCAGCTGAAAAATCCCTATTACCAAGTAAGGTCATGTTCAGAGGTACTAGAAGTTATGACTGTAGCATATCATTTTGGGTGATATAATTCAATCCACTCTGGCTCTCAAATTGATTGTATTTAATAAAGACAGTACTGCTTCAGGAAACAATAGACACACCCCTGGATGACTGGTTTTTGAACTATTTATAAATATTTGGCCAACTCAGAAAACAGTTTGAAAATAGCTAGGTCTGATACCATACCCCATTACCTGGCTTGGTATAGTGGTTTTTTGAGAAGTCAGAAGTGAGGCATCATCCCTAACATGTCAGGACATGTACAGCCACTGCATCGATCAGGCAACAGTTCCTGGTGAGGGGATTCTTCCATCAGCCTTTTTACAACTCATTGGAACATTCACTTTTGAATTCTGTGTTTTAAGTTTTTATTTACTAAGGAATTTAAACTATCCATAGTCCCTTCTCATATTTATTTATCTGACAGGAACTCTGAGATCCTCATGCTACATATAGTGTGTAGGCAGAGACATT
Organism: Muntiacus reevesi; assembly: GCF_963930625.1. NCBI lineage: Eukaryota > Metazoa > Chordata > Mammalia > Artiodactyla > Cervidae > Muntiacus > Muntiacus reevesi. Next base: position 206,471,767 of record NC_089251.1, read on the forward strand.
CCAAGATGCCTGACACCAAACAGACTTTGTTGACCTTCCAGAAGTTAAAATAGTTTCCCTCAATAGCAGGTACCAACACAGGGTATAACAGCACAAATTATGAGATACATTTGCAGTGAAAAAGTGTTAGTCGCTCAGTTGTGTCCAGCTCTTCATGCCCCCATGGACTGTACACCCTCCAGGCTCTGCTGTCCATGAAATTCTCCAGGCAAGAATTGCCAAGGTTGCCATTCCCTTCTCCAGGGGATCTTCCTGACCCGGGGATCAAACCTGGGTCTCCTGCATTGGCAAGTGAGTTCTTTACCACTGAACCACCAGGGAAGCCCCAAGTGCTAGTTACTTAGTAGCGCCTGACTCTGTGACCCCATGGACTATAGCCCACTAGGCTCCTCTGTCCATGGAATCCTCCAGGCAAGAATATGGGAGTGGGTATCCATTCCCTTCTCTTTGAGATCTTCTCCACCCAGGAATCAGACCCTGGTCTCCTGCATTGCAGGCAGACTCTTTACCATCTGAGCCATCAAGGAAGTGGAGAAGGCAATGGCACCCACTCCAGCACTCTTGCCTGGGAAATCCCATGGATGGAGGAGCCTGGTAGGCTACAGTCCCTGGGGTGGCGAAGAGTCGGACAGAACTGAGCAACTTCATTTTCACTTTTATGCACTGGAGAAGGAAATGGCAACCCACTCCAGTATTGTTGCCTGGAGAATCCCAGGGATGGGAGTCTGATGCGCTGCCATCTATGGGGTCACACAGAGTTGGACACGACTGATGTGACTTAGCAGTAGCAGCATCAGGAAAGCCCACATTTGGAGAGTGATGCTCAATTTATCCTTTTATATTTGTCACACAGGTCTACTCCTCTTATTTTTTATTTTTATTTATTTTTACTTCTTGTAAGTTCTCTACTTGCCAGAGAGATATTAATAACCTCAGATATGCAGATAACACCACCCTTATGGCAGAAAGTGAAGAAGAACTAAAGAGCCTCTTAATAAAAGTGAAAGAGGAGAGTGAAAAAGTTGGCTTAAAGCTCAACATTCTGTAAACTAGGATCATGGCATCCAGTCCATCTCGTCATGGCAAATAGATGGGGAAACAGTGGTAACAGTGGCTGACTTTATTTTTTGGGGCTCCAAAATCACTGCAGATGGTGACTGCAGCCATGAAATTAAAAGACGCTTACTCCTTGGAAGGAAAGTTATGACCAACCTAGACAGAATATTAAAAAGCAGAGACATTACTTTGTCAACAAAGGTCTATCTAATCAAGGCTATGGTTTTTCAAGTGGTCATGTATGGATGTGAGAGTTGGACTATAAAGAAAGCTGAGTGCCAAAGAATTGATGCTTTTGAACTGTGGTGTTGGAGAAGACTCTTGGGAGTCTCTTGGACTGCAAGGAGATCCAACCAGTCCATCCTAAAGGAGATCAGCCCTGGATGTTCATTGGTAGGATTGATATTGAAGCTGAAACTCCAATACTTTGGCCACCTGATGGGAAGGACTGACTCATTTGAAAAGACCCTGATGTGGGGAAAGATTGAGGGTACAAGGAGAAGAGGACGACAGAGGATGAGATGGCTGGATGGCATCACCAACTCAATGGACATGGGTTTGGGTGGACTCCGGGAGTTGGTGATGGACAGGGAGGCCTGGCGTGCTGCAGTTCATGGGATCACAAAGAGTCGAACTTGACTGAGGAACTGAACTGAACTACAGTAATATATATATATATATATATATATGCATATAATTGATTGAAACTTTATTATAGGAAGGAATGGAATCCTGATTCATCTTACAGAAGTTAGTTTGATGTCTTGCACATAACAAAGGTTAAAGAATATTTAGAGATAAATAAATGCATAAGTTGTAAAGCCAATAGTGATCATATATGAATAAATTATACTTGAATTTATAAAACACCAGCAAGTTTAAACAATGCTCCACTTGCTAACATGTCTTATCCAGGCATTGCTTAATGAGTTGGTCTCATGTATGACACAAAGAAACTAACAAATTTAGTTACATGTTATTGGCAAAAATACATATGTTGAACAATAATTATACCTTGCCTTCACACTATGGGTTATTCTTAAACTAGGTATAAAGAACAAAATTATTTCTACTTTATGATTTTAAATTATAGAGAAAAAAACATTGGAAATAATTAGTATATAGTTTTGACAAGCTAGATTTGTTTAAACAAGTATTACAATTCTAATAATACTGACTAATGACTAATATTTTAATTTTAAGTTATCAAGCTAAATTATGACTATTTTGAAAAGGGTGCACTGAAAGGTTGTCATTTAAAACATAATAAGGGGGGAAATGCCTATTTCTGGTCATTCCAGATTGAATTTAAAGCTAACACAATCTATTCATTTTTAAATGTCTGCTAATGACCACTGGGAATTAAAAGAAAGAACACAGAATGAGAATTGGTTATATTACAAATTTTCAAGTAAATCATTGTATCTTTTGGATCTCAAACAGTGTAAGTCTGGGCCTATGATAAATTAACAGGAGATTGAACCTACACTTGAACCTTCTAGGTTTGGAGCCTACTAACACCCTTTACGTGCTCTTCAGATGCCCTATGAGCCCAGGTTTGTGATCTTCCCATGAGCAGAGTCCTTTTTCCAATGCTCTACCACTAAGATTTGGAGATAAAAATGATGCTTACATATTTGAATTTTTTTTTAGTTTTTGTTTTTTGAACTTGGTTTGAGCACTACTTTCTCATCTACTCATTCCTCACCATTCTTTTATGTATTTGACCCCACCACCACACACATACACACGCAAGCACACTCTACAGTCTTCAATATAAATTTTGCCTTATTTACTATATATCCCTCTCATCAAGCAAAACACTACATAACAGGTATTTAGTTATATTTGGGTGTTTCTTTCTCCTTTTGAAAATAAGGCAGCTGATATTGGTTACAAGAGTTCAGTTTCATGTAAACCATCCATATCCATATCTGTAATAATGTATGCAAATTTTATTTTCTCTTTTTCTCCTCTTTTTTTTTATTTTCTGAAAATCATTCTTTCCTCTGCTCTAAAATACATGACCCCCCTTTTCTTTCCATTCCATCAATCATGTTCCAAAAAATGTTTGAACAAACTCATCACCCATCTACATTTTAACAACAGATGCATCCTAAAAGTCAGGAAGAAAATGGGGACCAAGTCTTTAGAGTTATCAGATGATTTGACCAACGTTTCTGAAATTCAAACTTTTGGCTAGTTCAGTAGATTTAAGTACTGAGAATATTTGCTAGAAATTACCCATTTTTCAGAGGAATTTTGAAGACATGCAAATAACACTGAATTACAACACATCTAAATTATTCCTTCAAAGGAAGCACGACTTCTTACATCAAGTAGTTTTGTGAAGCATTGTCTTTACATTTTATAATCTGTAATGCAGACTTCCACCAGAATTCATGTTTCTGACGACCAAATTTTAACAAGCAGACAGAATTAAATCCCACTGTCAGCACAGTCAGAAATAATGGAATTGCTCATTAAAAATAATGAGATGCTGTATTAATGAATCCTGATCTATAGGTTCTGTCTCCAAAACATCTTTTCAATGGAAAAAAATAATTAGGTTCTATGAAGTGTCTCACCTTGGAATGTAAAAGGTAAAATCACAAAACCACACTTAATTATATAAGTGAGTGAATGAAAATCGCTCAGTTGTGTGTGACTCTTTGCGACCCCATGAACTGTAGCCCACCAGGCTCCTCTGTCCATGGAATTCTTCAGGCACGAATACTCCAGTGAATTGTCATTTCCTTTTCCAGGGGATCTTGCTGATGCAGGGATAGAACCTGGGCTCCTGCATTGTACGCAGATTGTTCATCTACCTTTTGAGCCACCAGGGAAGCCCTAATTATGTAAACTGAATATTTTAAGAACAATGTTACCAAAAAGTGTCCATTCCATACCAGGTATCAGGTTGATGAGGAAAAGAAGATACATTTGACAATGAAATAGACCTGGAGGAGAAAGACAAAAAATAAACAAGAGGATACTATCACTCTTTTGCTACCATGCTAGCCATCATAACTTTTTCCAGAAGAATTGACCTTGACAGAGAAAGGAGTTCAGTCAATGAATAGTTAATCTCATTTCTCAACCCATCAGACATTTGCACTCTTCAAACTTCTAAATGCACTTTTCTTGCCTTAACTGCCTCTTTCATGCTGTGAAAAGGGAACATAATTTTTACTGAAGCCATATAGAAGTTTAGCAAGGAATCAAAAGTTGTAATTAGGTGAGTCATTTATACTCAGGTAGCTTATCTGCAATCTAGTTAGGCTGCCTGCCTGTCTGGAAACCCAAGTAGGAACAGAAACACCTAGACTCTCATGTAAAGCACAATTTAAGAGAGTGGCAGGTCTTTGTCTAAATTGCAGTGGGATAGTCAGGGAAGGAAAACATAGGCCAGACAGAAATCGATTTTTCATTAATTGCCAAATAATATTGGAAATATAAAAACTAATGATTCAATAGTGAGACTGAACACCAGTGAGATGAAGTTCTATTTGACATGAATAACATAGACTAGACTGTTGGAAATAGACCTGGAGGGCTATGGATTCCCCTGGGAGAGTCAGTATCTTTCTAGCTGCCTATTTTGTGAGAGAAAAAGTAACAGCATTCACCACCAAGAGGGCCTGGTGTATGTGGACTCCCACCGAGAATGTTGTTTTAAATCTCAGCATTTTATTTAGTCTGTAGAAGTCTGCTTAAACCTGAAGATTTTGGCTGAAACCACACAAACACACAACTCCCCACGAACTACCCACAGAGAATTCCCTTAGCGTCCTTCAGGTCTCACTGATCTGTATTTGGATTCAAGATCAGGATAAACAGAAAGCTCTGCCTTGTTGAAGATTGCTGATAGCCTGTTGTTGGCAGAGACCAATTGGAGGGCACAGCAAGGGCACTGAAGCAACGTTCAAACACAATGACCTTTGAGGACCCTGGGCACTTGTTTTCTTTTTTCTCCTCCTTCCTTTCCAGAGCCTGCAATGTGGGAGGCCTGGCTTCGATCCCTGGGTTGGGAAGATTTCCTGGAGAAGGGAAAGGCTATTCACTCCAGTATTCTGGCCTGGAGAATTCCATGGACTATCCATGGGGTTGCAAAGAGTCAGACATGACTGACAGACTTTCATTTATTCCTAATAAATTACCACAAATTGGAGGGCTTTAAAAAAATCAGGAACTTAGTTTGTCAAAGTTCTGAAGAGCAGAAATCCAAAAATCAAGGTGTCCACAGGGCCAGAATGCTCCACGGGCTCCAGGGGACAGTCTCTCTAAAATACCTGCCGGCTTCAGGCATTTCTGAACTTGGGACTGCATCCCTCCAGGGTCTGCCTCCATCCTCACCTGGTCTCCTCTCTGTCTTCTCCTCTTCTGAGTCTTATAGGGATACTTAGACTTGGATTTAGCACCTATCCAGATAATCTAGGATAATCTTATCTCATGTGTGAGCGTGTGCGCATCCTCACTTGTGTCTGACTCTGCAGCTCCATGGACTGCAAAGCTCCAGGGTCCTCTTGTCTTCCAGGCAAGAATACTGGTGGGGGTTGCCATTTCCTTCTACACGGGATCTTCCTGACTAAGGGCATTGGACCCATATCTTTTGAGTCTCCTGCATTGTCAGGCAGTTTCTTTACCAACTGAGCCATGGGGGAAGCCCATCCTTAAATACATTGTATATGCAAGTATCCTTTTTTTTTCAAATAAGAACATATTCACAGGTTCCAAGACGTGGAAATATATTCTTGGGTGGTCACCACCACAGGGACAATGGACTTAGGCTGAGACTGAAGACTATATAACCTTGCCACCAACCCCCAACTCTGAACTCTGAACATGACCCAACTCTGAACATGACCTCTTAGAAATTTTAAAGAATTAAATTTCTTTCAAATGTTCCATTCTCCATCTAGAGAAATGGATAAGGGAAGAGACTACTTAGAGAAAATATACTTGACTTTTATAGAGAATGAAGATCAACAAGGTCCAACAAAGCTCTATAAGCTAGACCTCCACTATGACATACTTTCAGATGTGTGTTTTGCAAGCAAAAATCAACCAAAGAAAGCTGAAATATGTTCAGGGTATATGTTTATCATTAAGTGAGCCTGGTGCAACTACTGCTTAGATAGTCTTTTGCTACAATCTTGGTCTCTAAGCACACTCTATAGGATGAATTTAATGCCAGCTCCTGGGAATAAAGTGAAATCTTGTTATTTTGCAATGAAAATTACCTTCTCAATTAAGGCAAATAAGAAGACAGAGAAAGCCCATAGGCTTTAATAAAATCTCTCTGGGACTCTGTTAAGATGAACCACTAGAAGCTTGCATTTGCCTTTTTACTCACATGTCTGCTTTCTCAATCAGGTAGAAATTACATACTCATTCTGGGCCAATCTTGTCAAGATTGGATGCTTTCTCTAAAAAAAATCACTTAAAGACTTAAACTTATAGCTTTTAATTTCTTGAGCAGAGAAATCCTCCAGCACTTCCTCTTCCTTCCCATGTTTGAAGTCCTAAAGCTTTACTGACTGTGAGTCGTTCAGCTTTGTTTCACTTTCCTGATCTCAACCATCTTCCTACTTTTCTCATCACTTTCTTTCCCTGAACAGATTTCTTCATGGACATCTTCATGAAACTCATTGCTAATCAGAGTGTGGTTCATGGATTGTAATCACTTGGGAGCTTGTTAGATTAGCAGCATCTCAACACACCCTGGATTTACCATCTGCATCTTAACTCCAGGCACATTAAAGTGTGAGACACAGCCCCCAAGTCCCATTTACTAATTTGGTTATGACATATGTTTTAGCCTGGCCTCCCAACAAGCATGCCTCTCTCTCATTCAAGGCTTCAATTCTCACTTGTAATTTGCACAGAATTAAAATCACATAGCATCCAGTCCCATCACTTCATGGCAAATAGATGTGGAAACAATGGAAACAGTGACAGACTTTATTTTCTTGGGCTTCAAAGTCACTGCAGATGGGGGCTGCAGCCATGAAATTAAAAGACGCTTGCTCCTTTAACACCTATGACAAACCTAGACAGCATATTAAAAAGCAGAGACATTACTTTGCCAACAAAGGTCCATATAGTCAAAGCTATGGGTTTTCCAGTGGTCATGTATGGATGTGAGAGTTGGACCATAAGGAAGGCTGAGCACCAAAGAATTGATGCTTTTGAACTGCGGTGTTGGAGAAGACTCTTGAGAGTCCCTTGGACTACAAGGAGATCAAACCAGTCACTCCTAAAGGAAATCAGTCCTGAATATTCATTGGAGGAACTGATAGTGAAGCTGAAGCTCCAATACTTTGGCCACCTGATGCGGAGAGCTGACTCGGTGGAAAAGACCCTGTTGCTTAGAAAGATAGAAGGAGGAGGAGAAGGGACAACAGAAGACAAGATGGTTGGATGGCATCACTGACTCAATGGACATGAGTTTGAGTAAGCTCTGGGGATACTGAAGGACAGGAAAGCCTGGCGTGCCGCCATCCATGGGGTCACAAAGAGTCAGACACGACTGAGCAACTGAACAACAACAACAAATTCACTTGAGTAGTTGCGACTTTGTTGTTTTGTTTTTCCATCAGAAAAGTCCCACCCTCGGTTCCCTGGTGGCTCAGATGGTAAAGAATCTGCCTGCAATGTGGGAGACCCAGGTTTGATCCCTGGGTTGGGAAGATTCCCTGGAGAAGGGAATGGCTAGTCACTCCAGTATTCTTGCCTGGAGAATTCCATGGACAGAGGAGCCTCAAGGGCTATAGTCCATGGGGTCACAAAGAGTCGGACACGACTGAGCAACTAACATACACAGAGATTTTATTTTGTCTAGGGTGGAGCCTAGGAATAGTCTTTTTTTTAACGTTCCCCAGAGATTCTAATTTGCAACCACATTTAAGAACACTGTCATAGAAGGATGGCTTCAAAGTGTGGTTACAGAGTAGGTAGCTTTGTACCACCAAAATGTTAAAATGAAAATCCTTTGGTTCCATCTCGGGTTTTCTGAACCTGAAACTCAAGAGAAGAGCCCAACAAGCTTGTTTTAAAAGCCCTCCAGATGATTTTAATGAGGGCTAAAGTTTGAGAACTGTCCATCACCACTCGCTCCAAGTTGTGTGGAAAGTACACACATGAATAAAGTCTGGTCCTTACCCTGGAGTAACAAAAATGTACCTGGAAGAAACACTTTGAACATGCACATACACCCCAATAGCACGCATGCTTTCAGATCCCTGTAATTCTAGTCAGAATGCGACTAAGGATAAGCAAAATCCATGAGAGAGTGAATAAAGAAGAAAAATTACTTCTGATAGAATTTCTACAGAAAGAGGCCAAATATTCAGCTGATACAAGTATAAATAATAGGAGGGAGAGGGTGTTTAGGTAAGTAGACTAGTTTATTAAGAAGTAGACTTAAAAAATAAATGGGTGGTAGTCATATTCTGGAAGATCTTGAACATCACTCTAAGCCATCCAGGTATTACTAAAAATACCAAGAAAATATTTTGTATATGCATTGCAGTTAGCTAGATAAAGGGAAAGAAGACAGAGAAATTCCCAGGTATTCGAAAGAGTGCATACCAAGCCCCCGAGACAGGAAAAGCCATAGGATCTTCAACAAAGTCTGCATGGAGCAGTCATTTAGGATGCAGGGTCTCAGCGCCCATCTGTAAGGATGATGTGAGGCTGATTGTACAGGGGACAGATTAATAGGACTTGTGACCTTGAAATTCCAATTTAATTCTCTCTGGTTATACTTAATAGGATTCTTCCAACTTTACAGTCATCTTTCTAAATCCTTTCTTTTAATGTAAACTAATGGAATGTTCTGAGTAAGTAAAAAATTGAAAGAATAGAAATTTGATTTTAAAACACAACTTTGAAGATCACTACAGTAAATGCAGTGTTGAAAAACAAATTTAATTACGAGTGTGTGGCATTTCTTCTTTGTAACCATAGCTTCCTTTTTGGAGAACTGCCATTTAGTATCACACCCTGAGCAGATTCCCAGTGCCATAAAAACCATTCAAGGAAATAAAATGTAGTGGGGACTTGATATTTTTTGATGTTTTGTATTCATTACTACCCTTCGATTAGCATACTGCTAATTTCTCCCTACCCTGCAGTCCTGACACCACACTTTATCTACCAAAATTCTCTCCTTGGATCTCAGGATATGTGCTCACACATAACACTCCAAGATTAGAACATGGAACTCCAGTCTGGCCAATGCACCTGCTATATTTCCCTGATCACGGGAATGGTTTTGCAGGACACAAGACACTAGACTGTGGAACCCTAGGGGCTTATTCTAAAAGTTTTCCTAAAAAGAACATATAAAACAAAGCCAAGAACAGTTTTTAAAGTAAAACAACTGAGGCAGAACTTGATGCCCTAACTATCATAATACCCTGCAAATCTTTCATAATTTTGTGACATTACCAATAGTTAAGAAATAGTCAAATAGATCAATGGAATGGCGCAGAGAATCAGACTGAATTCATATTTTAAGGATATCACTTAAAAACCAGTAAGAAAGATGTTCAACATCATTGATCATCAGGGAAATGCAAATCAAAATCACCATGAGGCATCACCTTACACCTATCAGAATGGCTATCATCAAAAAGAGCCCAAATAACAAACATTGGCAAGGATATAATGAAAAGGGGAGAGGGAAGCCTTGTACTTTGCTGCTGGAAATGTAAATTGGTGCAGCCAGTGGGAAAACAGTATGAAAGTTTCTAAAAAAAAAAAAGAACTACCAAATGACCCAGCCAATTCCACTCCTGGGTGTATATCTGAAAAAAATACACTAATTCGAAACGATATGTGCACCTCAATTTATTAGCATTATTTACAATAGCCAAGATATGGAAGCAACCCAAGTGTTCATCAACACATGAATGAATAAAAAGATGTAGCATGCACAGACACACAAACACACACATACACACATAAAATGGAATTAGCTATTCATCCATAAAAATAAATACTACTTTGTCATTTGCAGCAACATGGATGGGCTTGGATAGTATTACATGAAGCGAAACAAGTCAGACAGAGAAAGACAAATATTATATCATATCACTCAAATGTGAAATCTAAAAAAATGCAACAAACTAGTGAATATAACCAAAAACAGGCTCACAGACATAGAGAATGAACTAGTGGTTACCAGTGGAGGGGGCTTTACAGGGGTGGGAGGGTGAGAGGCAAAAACTATCAGGTGTAAGATAGGCTACAGGCATGTATTGTATGACACAGGGAAAATAGCCAATATTTTGTAATAACTGTAAATGCTGTGTTAACTCTTAAAGATGTGCAAACATAAAAAAATAAAAATTAGAAAAATATCAGTAAGGAAAATAAAACTAGTTTAAAAACAGGAGATTTCATCAGTAGTATTAGAAAAAGTGGCTATTTGGAAATACAAAATAAAAGTTAGAATCCTAACTGGTCCCAGTCCAAAACTGAATTCTGGATAGTTTAAAGTGCAAAATGGAAAAATCTCATAAAATAGTTCCTTTCAAATTGTTGCTCAAATTGTTGCTCTATATTATATAATATGTAATAGGGTGCCAAAGGATGAGATGGCTGGATGGCATCACTGATGCCACACTTAATTGTAGAATTTGAGGTTTTATTCCAAAAGTTTTCTTCAACAGAACATGTAAAACATAGCCAAGAACAGTTTTAAAATAATACAACTGAGGCAGGACTTGATCACCTAACTGTCATAATACCCTGTTGTGTTTTTTCCAGTGTTAAAACTAGTCAGAAGGATTTTAATCGCTTGACTATGGAGAAGTCAGGGAAAGGATTACAGAGAACTCAGAATATTTATACTCTGTAAATAGCCATAGTAGTTATCTATTTGGATGGACAGCGGCTTTGCCATGATTATAAACAGCTCTGGGCTTCCCTCATAGCTCAGTTGGTAAAGAAGCCGCCTGTAATGCAGGAGACCCCAGTTCAATCCTTGGGTCGGGAAGATCCCCTGGAGAAGGGATAGGCTACACACTCCAGTATTCTGGCCTGGAGAATTTCATGGATTGTAAAGTCCATGAGGTCGCAAAGAGTCGGATATGACTCAGCAGCTTTCACTCACTCACTCACTCCATGTTATGTGCATGTACTGCTCTTTTCATCAATTTTCCATGTCATTCAGCACTGGGCAGCCTGAAACCACAGTCTTGACACAGAAGTTTTAGGTTTCAAGTATCTAGACCATTTCTTCTTCCTAGTTCTAAGGATCATGTAATTATTCCACCATGAGCTTAAACATAACTTCTGAATCTTTCTATCATCAGCTTCAGGCTGTCACTTTCAAATAGTTAGAATGGACATATAAGTTGAAATAGGCCTACAGGGATTTTCTATTTCATTGTGAACATAGAGAGGGAGCCACACTTAGAGAAGTAACCCAGTGGGAAAGATACCAGAAATACAGGCTGAACCCCTGAGATGGGGGAAGAAATCTGGGGTGACAATTGTGCAGCAATTATTAGTAATTTATATTTACAAGTTTCCAGAAAGTAGAAACCAAGGGTCACTAACTGTGGAGAGTTTGAGATTTACCAATCTGAGATTTACAAATTAACTTGCTAGTTTCATAGATGCTCGAAGATCAGAGATTCCTAGATCAGAGACAAAGGACTCTGTACTGACAGCACAGGAAGCAGCATGAGTTTCAGGTTTTCACCAGTTGCTTTTGACCCTCAGTTCCACAGGGAGGATGAGTGGGGGTCATGCAGAGCTGGGCTCGGGAATGCTGCCCATATCATAGCTTTGTGCTACAGCCGAGGAGCCCTGAGATTAGAAAGCACTCAGTCTTTGATGGAGGTTGCAAGCAGCCCCATCCAACATTTTCCCTAAGGAAGGCATTATCATTATTATAATGTCCTCAGGCCTGAAGGAAGATAATACCTCTGCCTTCCAAGAATGTGTGCTATATAAACATTCTTAGAAATTGTCAAAAGAGGTACAGAATTCCATGGCAAATTACTGCCAGCTCAAGGAAAATGGGGATAGCAGAAAGAACCCAGAATATAGCTGGAATAAGTCTAGGATACAAAAATAATTAATTGCAGTAAATAAAGTTAGCAACCCACATTTCAATCACAGCTTTCCAAGACAGGTGACTAAGGAATTGGGTCCCTAGTTACAGAAATACTGCGTGAATCTAGAATTTAACAAGAATTTCCAATGCCAATATTAATCTAATGTCCACACCCACAACCAGACTCATGAGTTTCTGAGGATAAGACAAAGTTAAGGCATTACAGAAGTTGCCACATTTTTATCTGCTGCACAGAAATTCACTGGATTTGCTTCCCAAATATACTTCCACTTTCCTTTTCATTATAGGTTTCATTATAGGTATATAACCCACTAAGAATATAGCCAAAGGATATCATTACTATCTGATGCCTTACAACTCCAATTAAATTAGTCGCTTTAAGAATATTGAAGCCGTTAGGGAAATACCTTGACACTAAGTGGCTCTGCATTTTCAGCAGTCTTGGTTAGTTTGGTTTCATGCAGAGAACAGCTGGAGAGTTAAGCATACAAAGATGTGCCGATTGCAAGTTAAGGAGCCTGAAGAAAATCTAAATTAAACATATTTGATTTTTGCTCATGTCAAGGGATCACCAGTGGGAAATGGACCCCTTGAGACAGAGAAAGTGATAGCAAGAGGAGAGTATAAAGATAGACCCCTCCCATAAGTTTCCCATGAACTTTCTTCTTATTCACAGAGACCCTTGCTGATTTGGAAAAGTGTTCATCTTGCTTCCTTTGGGATGCTATTAAATATACTGTGAGGCAACGATCACAGCTAATTGAAAGATGAAGTCATGCCAATACAAGTGAACTGCACTTGGAATCCAGTATGTGAATCACAGCTAACTGTGTGTGAGGACTTAGGCAAGGGCCTCCTCTGCTTTGAATTTCAGCTTCTTCTTTCATAAAATGAGGAGGCATCCCATAGGTTTATACTGCTCACAATATCTTTCCGGGAACTGGTACAATTCCAAGGACAAGCTTTAAGGATAACTTGATGGAGGGTAGGGTAATAGGTTGAAAGAAAGACCAAGAAACCAGAACTTATTTTTCTCTTCAACCAGCCAGGATGGCATCATTTTATATATTTATCTGTAAGATTCAATTTTAGGTAAGGGTCCTCTGCCATAATGAACTTAATAAACCAAAATGAATTTAATAAACCAAAATGAATTTAATAAACCTCAAAATAAAAATCTCTATAGTCCCTTCTACCACTGATAGTCTATTATATTTTCATAAATTTCTTCTAGTAGAAAACCAATAATCTCACACATACACAAACACACATACATACACACACACACAAGTGGGGGCTATAAGTCTTCAGAGAGTCAGAATTCAATTTCATATAATGAAGGAAAATTCCACTGGGGTTAAATAGACTTATTCAAAGACTCAGACACAGATCCTAAAAGGGAGTCTACCTGAAGCATGCTGGGAAATGACATGTACTTAGTTGCTTAGTCGTATCAGACCCTTTGCGACCCTCCATGAATTGCACACCATCAGGTTCCTCTGTTCATGGGAATTCTCCAGGCAAGAATACTGGAGTGGGTTGCCATTCTCTTCTCCAGTGGATCTTCCCAATCCAGAGATGGAACCCAGGTCTCCCGCATGGCAGGAGGATTCTTTACACCAGGGGGAATAACATATGTAATGCTTCATTAGAAATGAAGAGTTTTTCATGCCACATGTTCTTCATTTGGGGCTTCCCCCAAGGCTCAGTGGTAAAGCCTCAATGCAGGAGACGCAGGTTTGATCCCTGGGTCAGGAAGATCCCCTAGAGTAGGAAATGGCAACCCATTCCAGCACACTTGCCTGGGAAACCCTTAGACAGAGACGCCTAGTGGGCTACAGCTCTCGGGGTTGCAAAGATTTGGACATGACTAAGCTACCGAGCACTTTTACCTTATCTCTTTTAGGAGGGAACTGAAGGACAGATAATATAGAGATAGAGTCATGTCTAGGGAAGAATCCTTCAGATTGAGTTGTTCTTGGGGAGCTCTTCTGAATTACAAATGCAGGGAGCTGGGTAACCAAGACAGAGAAGAGAAAGCAGCTCTAAAAATGCCCCAAGACTCAATCCTGTACTGTCTGCCTTCGTCACTTCAACACTAAGGTAAACAGGTGAAATGTCTTTCCTCATTCATATACTCCTGCCATGTTGACCTGTTGTTCTGTTCTATATCCTCATTTTAGGTACATTTTCTCCATTCAATTAATTTCATCCTTTTATCAATTAATCTTGTCCATATGAAAAAGGAAGGGAGGATGGGAAACACACCAGGTTTGATTGGAGGGTCCTGAGCCATGAAAGGCCACCTGGACACTCCACCACCCACGCGTGACTCTGAAGGGGATGGAGAACCAGAGTGGTTCATCTTCCTTTAATTCCTTCTTCAGCTTTTTCTGAGAAGGCCTGGCTTTTGAATTAAGAAGATACTTTGTGGGACTTCTCTCGTGATCTAGTGGCTAAGCTCCACACTCCTAATGCACGGGGTTTGGGTTCCACCCCTGGCCAGGGAAGTAGATTCCACATGTCACAACTAAGAATTCACATGCCACAGCCAAACATCCCATGTGCCACAATGAGGATCGAAGATCCTGTGTGATGCAACTAAGATCAGCAGAGCCAAATAAACAAATTAATATTAAAAACAGAAGATACCTTGATTTGTTCCACCAATGCCATAACAGCTGCGGACAGGGTTTGGGAAAGGGAAGAATTTCTGTTAGGAGCTCTGCTAGTGAACATTAGTGTGAAGATCAGTCCTAGGCCAGTAAACAGGAAGAGACACCCAGGATCTTCCAGGAGCACCCACAGAGCAGTCTACTGCTCCTCATGCCATAGACTGGTGAGGACATCAACCAGACGCAATAACTGATAATAATAAATATAAAATGTAGAAGACAACCTGAATATAAAACTGGAAACCTCCTAATGGGATTCTACAGAGAAAAGGTGCAGTCAGAATTATACTGCTCACCCAATAAGAGAGCTGTGATGTATTTTCAGTTCTCATGCTATAACCAGTGTAAGAATCACTGACGGAGGAAAAGTTCAAGAAACAGGGCTGTGCTCAATAGATAGTTCATGTGCTCATGAACTATCTATTGTGTACATAGCAGTGTGAGTGAGTCAGAAAGAGAAAGACTGGCTTTTTCCTCAGGTGCTACCATAGGGTACCAATCTTGTTGCTATTCTGAGTCCTTACTTCCTAGTTAGCATCCTGGAGGGGCCTTTGACCTCCTTGATGATAGTCAGGAGCAAGAACGTACTCCACGATGCCAGCTGACACAGTCCTCAGTTGCCAGAATCTGTTATCTGCCCTCCCATAAAGCAGTGTCACCTGATAGAACAAATAGGGTGATGTAGACGCACACTTAGCTTATTCACCTGGCAATATCTCTGACAGTGTAGATAGGGCAGGCTGCTACTGTTCCTAAGGCTCGCTCAAACATGCAGGATGCTGATAAGCTTTTTAATTTATGACCCAAGGTGTAGCCTATGTGCACTTATACTTTATCTTCTGCTTAAGTCTTCGAAAGCTCCATCATAAGCCTTCCTCCAGGTGAAGTTCACCAAACAATGCATCATTCCTTCTCCGACAACTATTTCTTTCATTTGCTGAGTAGTAAGCAGATCCTCTGTTCTTGGTTGAATTGCCTCTGGATTCTGGCTTTTATTTTCTCTCTTTTTGACAGAGCCATATGCCTTACTCTTCTTTTTAGCATCTTGCTTCTACCTTACTAACCAAAGCCACTTATTCTAAACTCATTTGGTATATTCTTTTTTTTTCTTCTTAAATTGGAGTATAATTGCTTTACAATGCTGTGTTAATTTCTGTTGTACAACAGTGTGAATCAGCTATAAGTATATATGTGTTCCTTTAGTATATTCTATATCGACTTACATTATATGCAGAATTTTTCCTAGCATACATATGTATGTATATAACTGCTGATTTGTCAAGAGTTGTATGTGTCTTTCCAGATATCCTATTTTCCTAAAGAATGAGCTCCTCTTCTCCTAATTGTTATACCTCATAACTTGGAAACTTAAGTCCCTTGAAGTAGAACCAGTGATTAATTTGTTGTCAATAGATCTAAGTCAGTGAATCAGTGTTTCCTCAATCTTATCAAAATGTCTGGGTACAGGACACTGAAATCAATAGCTCCTAAAAACTATGTGGGTAACTTTAATGTGAAGCCAGGTTTATGCTTCAGCCTCTGAAAAGACATGTAGATTTGACAGAGAGAACACTTGGCTCAAAAAATTGCCTGCCTTCTTCATTTATTCAGTCAATATTTATCAGCAACAATTATTTGATAAGCAACTTCAATTGGATGTCCTGCCTAATGTGCAGCCACAGTGGTAACCCTGAAGGTCATGGACATGCTACTCATTTTATCATTTCAGATCTTCCTGGCTGAATAGATAGAAAACAGGACAGTCATTTTATTTGCTCTCTTTCTGATCCTGTAACTACAGGCATGCGTGCTCGCACTCAGCCGCTTCGTCATGTCCAACTCTCTGCAACCCTATGGACTATAGCCCACCAGGTTCCTCTGTCCATGGTATTTTCCAGGCAAGAATACTGGAGTGGCGTGCCATTTCCTATTCCAGAGTATCTTCCTAACCCAGGGATTCAACCTGTGTCCCCTTTATCTCCTGCAGTGGCAGGCGTGTTCTTTACCACTCTGCCACACTGTGAACATACAAAGCTCCGTTTCAGTCTATTATTTTCTGCTAGTGAAATCCAGTCATTACCAATGCAAACTAAGGCCATAACATATGCTGGAGAAAAAAAAATTCTTTGGTAAAGTAGTAAAAATAAGAGACAGACCCTATCTTACCAAATTATGAGATTCAAAAAATATAGTTAAGTGTGATAAATGATGTGAAGGAGTTTAGGATACTCCACCCATCTCATTGGTGGACTAAACTGGTTTTGCATGTGCCAGAGTACCTTCTTCTTTCCATCAAAGTGAATTATTCCAGTGTAATCGGAGTTAAAAATCTTCTTAAAAACTCAAAGCCTTGGTTTTTAACCAAGATTACAGTGATTGTTCCAGCTGCACAACTTTTAGGAGCTACTAATTTCAGAGCTCTGTACCGAGAGACTTTGATATGATCAAGGAAACACTGATTTGCTGACTTAGATCTATTGACAACAAATTAATCACTGGTTCTACTTCAAGGGACTTGAGTTTCCAAGTTATGAGGTGTAACAATTAGGAGAAGAGGTGCTATTTATAGTGAAATAGGATATTTGGAGGATACAACTGTTGGCAAATTGCCAGCTATATACATACATATGTATGCTAGGAAAAATTCTGCATATAATGTAAGTCAGTATAGAATATACTAAATGAATACATATATACTTATAGCTGAGTCACACTGTTGTACAACAGAAATTAACACAGCATTGTAAAGCAATTATACTCCAATTTAAGAAGAAAAAAAAAGAATATACCAAATGAGTTTAGAAGTGGCTTTGGTTAGTAAGGTAGAAGCAAGATGCTAAAAAGAAGAGTAAGGCATATGGCTCTGTCAAAAAGAGAGAAAATAAAAGCCAGAATCCAGAGGCAATTCAACCAAGAACAGAGGATCTGCTTACTACTCAGCAAATGAAAGAAATAGTTGTCGGAGAAGGAATGATGCATTGTTTGGTGAACTTCACCTGGAGGAAGGCTTATGATGGAGCTTTCGAAGACTTAAGCAGAAGATAAAGTATAAGTGCACATAGGCTACACCTTGGGTCATAAATTTAAAAGCTTATCAGCATCCTGCATGTTTGAGAGAGCCTTAGGAACAGTAGCAGCCTGCCCTATCTACACTGTCAGAGATATTGCCAGGTGAATAAGCTAAGTGTGCGTCTACATCACCCTATTTGTTCTATCAGGTGACACTGCTTTATGGGAGGGCAGATAACAGATTCTGGCAACTGAGGACTGTGTCAGCTGGCATCGTGGAGTAGGTTCTTGCTCCTGACTATCATCAAGGAGGTCAAAGGCCCCTCCAGGATGCTAACTAGGAAGTAAGGACTCTTAGAATAGCAACAAGATTGGTACCCTATGGTAGCACCGTGAAGAAAGAGTAGATCTTTCTCTTTCTTACTTACACTACTTCGTGTACAATAGGTGACTAATGAGAACCTACTGTAAAACACGGGGGGGCAGGGAGAACGTGCAATCTGTTTGTAGGACATATAAGTTAACCTTAATACAGCCGCTGCAGAGAAATAGTTTGATTCCACGTATATGATGTACCTAGATTAGTCAAATTCATAGAGTCAGAAAGTCCCCTGATAGACACCACGGGCCAGGGTAGGGTGGGAACAGGGGACTTAGGGTTTAATGGGACAGAGTTTCAGTTTAGGGAGGTGAAAAATTTAGGAGATGACTGTTGGTCTTCACAACAACGTGAAAGTACTTACTATCACTCAAATGTACAGTTAAATATGGTTAAAATAGTATGTTTTTATGCTTTTTACCACACACAAAAACATTACAAAAAAAAAAAAGAAAGAATGTATCTCTCCTTCCATGAGTTTCATGTGTTCTAGAACCAACTCAATGTTTTGAAATAAGAATGGAGTGAGACGAAGTTTTGGGTTTCCTATTATAGCGTGTCTTCACAGACTCATTGCTTTTGCAGGAAGAAGTACTGGTGACTCAGATGGTAAAGAATCCTCCTGCAATGCAGGAGACCCGGGTTCTCTTCCTGAGTCAGGAAGATACCCTGGAGAAGGGAATGGCTACCCACTACAGTATTCTTGCCTGGAGAATTCCATAGATAGAGGCAGGCTATAGAGTCCATAGGGTCACAAAGAGTTGGACACGACTGAGTGACTAACACTTTAGACTAGAAGTCTTGCGGTTCCTACTCTAGCTAGTCTTCACAGACTCATTGCTTTTGCAGGAAGAAGTACAAAATCCCATGTAAGGCTCCCAGTGACCAGCGGGCCTCCTGACTGCATTAAAAGCAAAATAAATCAAGAGGGATATGAAACAGGATTAGCTCATTGTGATTACATCCACAGGTGATCCAGGCGAAATACTTGCTTGGACTCCAGAGATTTGGGTTCTGTTTCTAGCTTCACATGCACAAATGTAAGTGTCTACAACGAAGCAGTGATGGTTTCAATCTGTGTTAAGTACTAATAGTTGATTGATTGGGAAACACAGTGGAAGAGAGGAGGTACTTTTTTCCTAGGCTAGGGGGATTCCTGAAGGTAAGGCTTTTTACTTCCTCACTGTGTGGCCCCAGTGTGTTCCTGCTGCTCTCATGACAACCATGTATTTGACTGTGCTTTCCATAGCTTCTGACATGCCTACAGGCAAAGAGCACATGCAGTATTTTACTCACCTGCCTTCACAGTGCATGCTGGGAGTGGTGTTGGTACCTGGTAGTTGCTTAATGATGTAAAAAAGACATGCTTGCAAATATAATCCTACTTAGTTATTGGCTTAATTTGGATTTGTTTAATTCAACTCATGGAAAGTGTTGCAGGCTCAATAAAAACATTTGGGCTTTGAAGTCAATCCATCTGGATCTGAATTTCAGTTCCTTCAAAATCTTTAGTCGAGGAATTAGGAAAATCACTCAACTTTTTTGATCCTGAGTTTTCTCTCTTATAAAATGGGGATGATACTACCTAAATGGGCTTCCTATCACAACTGCTTAATGATAAAAGTGGTCTGGAAGGTTGAGTTCAATAGACTAAGAGATTTCTGAGAGCATTTTTAAAATAACAATTTACAGATGTAATTATTTTATGAACATCCAAATATTGCCTTCATTCAATAAGATAGTTGGACTCTCAACTACTAAAATGTTTTGGTTCTGAATGCAGTGCCATGTCTGATGGCACCACAAGCAAAGGTTTAATATTAGCCTGAACCAAAAGAGTAACTACATTTAGTGATAATTAAGAGAAAAATACTTTTCAAAAAAATGCACTAAGGTTTTTTACGTGAAAAAAGGATCTGTTTAGCTACTCTTAAGCTAAAATATGATATCTATTTTATTTCCACACCTGGTGACTAATAAGCTCAGTTTTGTACTTTTGAGTTGCTACAAATTAATGATGACCTGGAAGTGGTACCAAAAGAGACAAAACATAATTTTATACATTTTAATATTTATTTTTTATCCATTCCTTTTTTAATCATGTGCTTCATTGAACATTTACATGGCTAATTTCACTGAATTATTCTAAGTTTTAAATTGCTAGCTTTCATTGGGACTTTATAAATTTCCTTATTGGAAAATACTAGTCGGTTTAAAATAGACTTTAGCTGTGGTCAGAAATCCTTCTCAAACAGTTAAATGTCATTGACTTCATGTTAAAAAGCAAGACCTTGAGACCATTTAAAATTTTTGGATGTTTTTAAGAATAATTTTAAGTGGCGCCCACTTTGGAAGCCTCTACCAGATCATTTTATCTGCTATTAAGCTAACTGTGGATCCCTTGGAGGTGGCCTCCGTGCACAGGACCATTCGTGATTTTTCTCCTGGGAAATCCCATAAGAGAAAGCTCTTCATTGTCTCACACAGCTGGGAAGGTCGTGAATATGGAAAGCAGGGCCAAGAACAATGTCACTTATCAGGGAATAAAAGAAAGCTCTGCATTGAAAAGCAATTGAGAAATGAGGAAATATAATAGTTGAAAAAAAGCATGATATATAAAGAAGAATGAAAATAAAATTTGGATTCAGACAGAAATAACTAGGAATTAAATCTTGGAAAATGACCTACCTTCTCTGAGTCATCATTTTGCTATTAAATAGAATAATAGCAAGTATCTTCTAGGATTGTTGTGAGAATGAAATAAGATGACTTATGTGAAACATGGTGGGTGCTTATGACCTGTTTAATCTCTTCTGGCTTTTGCTTCTTCAAGACGGACAAAAAATTAAAGTCCGAGAACGAAAGAAACCTGGGTAGTGGTGTAGAAAGTACCAGACAGATCCTGCCAGCTGAGGATTTTGCAATGCCCGGCACTTCTGGGGTATTATGACATTAAAACAGAGGACTGCCTCCTTCTCCATCATTCTAAGACCAAGCTGAATTGATACTTTGTCTTCCGCCCCCCTCCCCCCTGTACATCACACCAAGAAGGGAGGTTAAAGTGATGAAAAGAGCTAGGGAGCCAAGTGATTCACAAAAATAAGGGTTTTTCTTTTGCTCTGGGTGGCTGACTGGTGGAAACACCTTCAAGGCGGCAGTTACTGTGTGTGTCCATGATGCAGTGGAGAGACAGGTCACAGTGAAGGTGAAGGGACTGCGGGACAGAGATACAAGGTACCAGGGAATGGCAGCCACAAATGGATGGTCATTAGGGGTTTAGATGAAGCTAGGTTGCTGAATTAGGCCATGGGGGAATATGTCCTCTTTAGTTCTCTTCAAATGCACTGTAGAAGAATCAGAGATACTGCTTCATACACTGGAGCTGATGGAGGTAATTTCTGAATCATAGGCAGTAATTAATTAGAGGTTAATAAATCAGATCAATGGGAAATCATTTGTCTGTTATTTTTCGAAAATCCACATATGGTCACTATGTTCTACAGACAGAAATGACAGCAGGATCCATGTCCTATGCTATACAATCCAGTACTACATGGTGTTTGTCCCATTTCTCTATGCCATTTATTCTCATTCTTTCCATAATTCCTTTAGAAACAGTAGAGAACAAGATTGTCCAAAATCTTTGGAAGACTGAATCATAATACCTTCAGCAACGTTTTTATACTGATGTTAGTTGATTTCAGTACAAATCCATTGAGAATCTCATTTTTCCTCAAGGAGAAATTTGAATTTATAATTATTTTGCAAGTAGGAAAACAAGGATATAGCAATAAATTGAAAACAGAGGAAAAAAAAATCCAATATCTTTAGAAAAGTCCAAAACAGATTAAAGACCTTAGACCTGAAATGTTCTTTGCTAGTTAACCCATTACTTAGTTGTTTTATGAAATAAATCTGAAATGCAGTTTCTGTGGACTGTGAAGCACTGATCTTTCCCTTGACAACCTGCTCTGATGCTTAACCAACAACTGTACTGATTCGAGGGCAGTGATGAGATAACAGATCAGATGGTCTTCTTAATAACTTCAATGTTATAAGAAGTCTACCTGAGTAAAAATTTCCTTTCACCCAGTAATCATCACCTATGTGACGAAACTCATGAAAGTCATGATTATCAATATTGTGTGTTTGATCACTTTTTATTTCAAGGCCAACTATTTTAAATAAAAGCTTCTTACTAGTTTAAAGATCTTGACCTACAAAAAATTTTAAAATTTCACTCCTCGGTAAACACCTTTTCTAAATTAGTCAAACAAAAACAACATTCTTTAAATAATGAATAATAAAATAAAAACCAAGGACTTAAGCAAAGTACTATATATATATATATAAATGTACTAATGGTTGTTTACCCATATTCATCTCCTGTCACTATTTCCAAGTATGCAGCAAAAGCAAAAGTTTTACTACTGATGATCTGAACTTCTCAAATTCTTTTATTTACTCTTCTTCATGTTCCAAATTTTTGAAGTGAGGTCATCTTTTTGGACTGTTGTTGACCCAAATCTTATATCAAAAGTCAACAAAGGAGGTATGTTGTATATATTTGGAGCTATTAATAAAAAAGTTTTTGGTCTTCCTCTGAAGCTCATGTTAATCCCATAGTTCTAAAGCAACATGGAAAGCAATTTGCATTTCTAATTTATGTCTACGTAATATGTAGTTCTGGGCTTCTCAGGTGCCTCAGTGGTAGGGAATCTGCCTGCCATTTTAGGAGATGCAAGAGATGTGGGCTCAGTCCCTGGGTTGGGAAGATTGCTTGGAGGAGGAAACGGCAAGCCACTCCAGAACTCTTGCCTGGAAAATCCCACGGGCAAAGAAGCCTGGGAGGATACAGTCCATAGGTCGCAAAGAGTCAAACAGGACTAAGCAGAAGTGCAAATATGTAGTTTTAATAGTCTTTTGAAAATAAGAATGGAAGATTGAGATTCAGGTTTTAATGGCTGCAGAACACTTTGTTTCTACCTTACATAAATGAATCAGTCCTCAACAAGACAGCGGGATTACTTGATATGTTTTCATTGCAACCCCCAACTGTACTGTTCTGGCCTGGGTACCTAGGATACCGGGACTGGAAATAATTGTCAATAGCAATGCCCTTTTAAAGATAGTTCTTTGAAACAGAGTTGATGACACCTGTGTTAAGTTTTAAAGAATAAAGCCTGGGGTCCACCACTTCCAGTGGGCTGAGACTAGTACACTCAATCACTCAATTCAGCTTCATTTGAATATCTACTCATAAGAGCAACTGGTCTAAATTTAAAAAAAAAGTTATCATCTATTGCAGTTTACCCACCCACCCTAATAATCTGGAAAAGTATTTTATTTAGACGTTCTCTGTTGTATTTATTCATTTATTAATTTGGTGGAATTTGAAGTGTGGAGGCTTGAGTGGGGAGGAGGAAAAGGGCCTGAAACAGGAAAGGACTGATGTTCCTAGATGCCCAGAGAGCTCATGGTGGGGATGTCATCACATCTGTGGGCCCAACTTTCACGATAAATATTCTCTCTGCCCTGATTCTAAGGGGATCCAGACATATTATAGTGTTCTTAAAGCACTGTCCACAGACCCCTGGGATATCTGATATCCTTTCTGATGTTCTCAAGCTCAAAACTGGTTCCATAATAATTCTAAGACATTGTTTAGCTTTTCCATTGTGTTGAAATTTGTATTAATGATGTAAAAGAAATTATGGGTAAAAAATAAAAAAGCAAAACTACTAATGTCTTAGTTTGAGTCAAGATATGGCACCAGACTGTACTGGTAATTGTGTTGTTCAAAGCCACTCACTTGCATGGGAAAAATTCTAATTGTATTTAAGAATATCTGTGTATTTGAGACTGTAATAATTATTAATTGTGTTGACAACCTTTGATTACACATCTGTTTATTGTCTTCTGTGAAGTTTATGGAAAACAAGCCTACTTCATACTGAAGCATACATGGTTATTTCAAGGAAAAGAAGTTGTGCAATTTTTTCAGTTGCAAGACTAACTGACTCCTTTTATCTCATTTAACATGGTTCTCACTTGAAAGAACTATCGAAAACATAATTGTTAGACTAGGGTACCTAGTAGAGCTAGTGAATCTGTCACTTCAAAGAAAACAACTGACAACTTTTAAGAAAAAATTCAAATTCTGGAAAAAATGTGTCTGCCACCCAGATAGCATCCCAGTACTTAAAGACTTTCCTGATGAGAACAGTGTGATATTTAACAAATGCAATTTTCTTTCATTTTATAATTAAAATCTGTCAGCCTCTGGAAGATCCACATAGCTCGGTAAACCAGTATTTTTTAAATGACCAAATGCATGATCATTTACAAGATCGTACACGAATAAAGACCACGTTCAGAATGTAACTGAGTGTGAAAAGTTCCTTGAAATGATTTCAGCTGTCACACCCCAACTGCTGTCTTGTTGTTGTTGTTTTAATAAAGGACCACTTGTAGAGTTTGGATGTTGCATCAAAGAAAAATATCCACAAATTATCTGTAAAGGTTACTAAAATACCCCTCACTTTCCAACTACATATCTAAGTAATGCTATATGTTCTTCATATATTTCAACCAAGACAAATGATCATAACATGTTTAATGCACAGAAAGAATGTAGAAACTGAATGTATTCTATGAAGCTAGACTTTAGAGAGGTTTGGAAAAAGTAAACTAATGCCCCCTTTTTAAAGATTTTTTTAAGAAATATGTTTTATAGACATATATGGCCTTATTGTTATTGTAAATGAATTAACGAATGGTTTTTTGTTTTCCAATTTCAATTCTTCATCTCCAATGATAAAGGTAACAGGTATAACTCTACATCAGTGAAAGCTATTTGAAGTCCTGGGATAAGTTTTAAGAGTGCAAAGAGTCTTAAATCAAAAAGTTTAAAATTTGCTGCTTTAACATAAGTCTGTGTGCTCATCTACCATTATAAAGTTCAACAATACAACAAATTCTCTAAGGCAGGGGACAAGGCATTTACTAATGTCAGGAAAAGAAAATGTTGACTGACCTTTGTCTTTAGAAAAGCACTCACTAAGAGTTTTCCTCACATAGCTTCATATAAATTATGCTAGCAAACCTAGTAAGCTGAGTATGTTTCATTCTGTAAAACAATGATTTCCATCAAGATATAGCAGTTATGATTTTTATTCATGTAATATTTCTGATAACAATATCCAATTAACACATTCATTTTATGTCCACTGCATTAATTTTATGTTAAAAGAAAGCCAATAGTGCTCAATTACATTTTCCTCCAAATTAAATTAGCATTACATGAATTTAATGGGTATCTTAATTACGCCATGCCAGTAAGAGGATTTTATACAAATTAAATTCCACCTCTGCATGATTCAAACTTCTTTGTGCTAACCACAGGATGAAAATTCTTTAAAGCATAGCGAGCATAAAAATATTTCATATTGCAAACAGAGAAGGAAAACAATGAGGAAATTAACAAAAAATGTAAATAAGACTTACTTCAGCCAGAAATCACTTACTGTTTCTATGTATCTTATAGTGGTAATAGAGCTTTCTTTTCCATTTAAATATTAAAATCTTTATATTGTAAAAGGAAGCAATGTCAGCACAATCGGCTGAGATTCTTTTAACGACCAATTTTTGAGGTTTGTTTATACTTTTTTTCAGCCAAATAATCCAACTGCACTAATCTTCAGGATATCTTCATTTTATTGAATAGAATTGGCATGTAATCAGAGCATAATATACTTCATGAGCTCAACAGCAAAATTGTCCAGTGCTCAGAAATACTAATTGTCTGGCAATCTGCTAATTACTTTGTATAAATTATCTCTAAACTTTGTTTCATTTCTGAAAGTAGGCATTATTATCCCTGATTCATAACTGGGGAAAATGAAGCTCAGGGACATTAAGGAACTTGCTTACAGTCACATAGATAGTAATAGAACCCGAAGATTTCAAATGCTTTTTCCAGAGCGTTGCCTCACTAGGGCCTTTGCTACCTCGCTGAGTGTTCTGTATCTGTGGGCAGAATCCCTCAGTTTGATTCATGGCTCCATCACTCTATGCCCAATGTATCTAGACAAATAAATCATCTGCCACAGTAACCAATCCATGATGAGTTAATGGTGAAAGTGAAAGTGAAGTCGCTCAGTCGTGTCCGACTCTTTGCGACCCCGTGGACTGTAGCCTACCAGGCTCCTCCATCCATGGGATTCTCCAGGCAAGAGTACTGGAGTGGGTTACCATTTCCTTCTCCAGGGGATCTTCCCCATCCAGGGACTGAACTCTGGTCTCCCACATTGGAGGCAGGCGCTTTAACCTCTGAGCCACCAGGCAAAGAGATGAACAAATAAGAAAGTAAAGAAAATGGGTAAAGGCAGTGGCCTGAGAAGGGCATGCTTTCCCAGAACATAGTTTTCATTGCTTTAACATTGAACCATATAAAGGTTTAGTATATTTGAAAAATCATATAAAAAGGAGCAGATGCTAAAATTCAACACAAGTACTAATAAGAAAGAATTTAGTTGATAATGAAGCCACATAGATTGAAGAATTGCTTCAAGTAGCTGTTGAACACAGTATTACTTCTGTATTTTCTTAGTTGGGTATTTTCTTAAGTCTATTTGCAAAGTATATATAACAAGTAGAAGTTGCATCTAAATTTCATTCAATAAATTTAATAATCATATGCACACACACAATTTGTTGTTGCTGCTTAGTTGCTAAGTACTGTCCAACTCTTTTGCGACCCCCTGGGCTGAAGCTCACCAGGCTCTCCTATCCATGGGATTTCCCAGGCAAGAATACGGGAGTGGGTAGCCATTCTCTTCTCCAGGAGATGTTCCTGACCCAGGGATCAAACCTGTGTCTCTGGCATTGGCAGGTAGATTCTGTACCACTGAACCATCAGGAAAGCACTCCCACCCCCACACACACATACATAATCAGGACAAAGTAAGTTATAACCCATTAATATAAAATAAAAACCCACAAAAAAATGAGTCAATATTTCAGTGTAAAAAAAAAGAAATGAAATATAGAATAAGCTAAAAAGTAAAATTCATACAGTTGAATTTGCGGTGGAGATATCAGTGCAAAATACTTACCTTCTTTTTTTCAATACAACTTTTGTCTCTGTAACTGCAAAGGGCCAGAAGCATTGATATCTGAATAGCAACAAGCACACACAGCACTTCTATTTTGCTTTCTAATTACCATCTCCCACAGAAAAGAACCAGAGCTATTCAGAGAAATGACTGATTCAGGTCTGAGGCTTGGGAAATAAAAAGTCACCCTGGTGGGTTTCAAGGATGGCTCAGTGGTAAAGAATCTGCCTACCAATGCAGGAGACATAGGTTCAATCCCTGGGAAGATCGGAGACACGGGTTCAATTGGGAAGATGCTCTGGAGCAGGCAATGGAACCCACTCTGGTATTCTTGCCTGGGAAATTCCATGAACAGAGGGGCCTGGCGGCTCCAGTCCACGGGGTCACAAAGTGTCCGACACGGCTGAGCAGAGCACAACACAGGCACCCTGGCGCAGGGAAGTGATCAAGTATCAGTAAGAATTATGTCACAAATGGACAAACGAGTCATCACAGCCTGAAAGAGCATCCACTGTCAAGTTTGGAATAAATGTAACAGCAAAAAAGTAAAAAATCATTTTGGTAATAAATTGGAGCTGATTAATATAAATGAAAATCACTAAGTCTAGTGATGCTTAAACAAAACAAAAAGAGAGAACATTTTAAAAAAATTTTTAACAGAAATAAATAGCTATTAAGCCTAGAAGGAAAAATGTATTTGTAAAATTATAATTTTGTAAATCTTAACATTGTCATTGATTAAAAAATATATCACTAATGAATGCTAAAACCATAAACTGAGAAGTGATTGGGGCATAGAGGATTCATGGATTTCTTACTAATCACAAAGGTAAGTGGAACATCACAGTGGAACAGTCACTATATTGGCCAAATGATTAAATTCAGAATCTCTAACAGTAGGCCAATCTTTTCTGGCATAATAAGAAATGCCCAGTGCCAACGATGAGAGAGTGAGAGAGAGAAAGGGAAAACTCAGTTCAGTTTACCTCCTGTGCAGAGAAAAAAACCCAATGTTTTCCTCCTCTTTCCTTTTTGAGTGTCTCCTCCACTAGTCACACACACTTCACATCCAACACTTCTGATAAAATACTGAAGCTTTTCCCCCACACTAGCAAGAAATTACCTGACATTAGCTGGATGTCCTACAACTTGTTAACTCGGTTCTAACACTCCCACTCAATGGACATGAGTTTGAGTAAACTCTGGGAGTTGGTGATGGACAGGGAGGCCTGGAGTACTGCAGTCCATGGGGTCGCAAAGAGTCAGACCTGACTGAGCGATAGAACTGAACTGAACACTGTCTATTGGGAGATACCACAGATTAAAGTCTTGGCCCCACCGGACTGCTCCATCCCGCTTCAGATGCAAGTTATAAGCAGTAGGTCTCTGAACTTCAATCCTATTTGGCCACAATCAAAGTTTCCCATGAGCTTCCCTTGTGGCTCAGCTGGTAAAGAATCCACCTGCAATGCGGGAGACCTGGGTTCCATCCCTGGGTTGGGAAGATCCCCTGGAGAAGGGAAAGGCTACCCACTCCAGTATTCTGGCTTGGA
Source organism: Muntiacus reevesi (assembly GCF_963930625.1). NCBI lineage: Eukaryota > Metazoa > Chordata > Mammalia > Artiodactyla > Cervidae > Muntiacus > Muntiacus reevesi. Next base: position 206,500,650 of record NC_089251.1, read on the forward strand.
GAATTCCATGGAGAATTCTGTATAGTCCATGGGGTCGCAAAAAGTTTCCCATGACCTCCTCCTCAGGTCTGATTAATTTTCTAGAGCAGCTCACAGAACTCAGGGAAACACTTAACTTATATTTACCAACTTATTAAAGTTTATGAAAGGGTACATAAAGAATACAAATAATTAGATGAAAATCCCCTGGGGAAGAAATGGCAACCCACTCCAGTGTCCTTGCCTAGGAAATGTCACGGACAGAGGAGACTGGCCGGCCACAGTCCATCGGGTCATAGAGTCAGACACAACTGAGCGACTGAGCAACTACACAAATGCAAATAATTAGATGAAGAGATACATAATGCCTGGTCCGGGAGGACCCTGAATGCAGAAACTTCTGTTTCCATGCAGCTGGGCTGTGTCATCCTCCGTATAGATGTTTTCACCCACCTGCAAGCTCTCAGAAACCCTACTACTGGGATTGTATGGGGCTCCCTCACACAGGCACGATCAATTATTAATTCCATCTCCAGCCCCTCTCCCCTCTCTGAAAAACGCAGAGTGGGGCTTCTCCATGTCAAACTTCTCATCATGGCTTGATGTTTCTGGTGACCAGTCCCCATCCTGGAGCCCACTCAGAGTCACCTCTTTAGAACAACAAATGTTCCTAGTGATCTTAATATTCAGGAAATTAAAGGGTTCTAGGAGCTCCATGCCAGAAACTGTGTGTGTGTGTGTGTTATACTTTTATCTTATAGAGAGAGAGGGAGAAGGGAAGAAAGAGAGAGAAAGAAAAAATGGTTAACCTGAAGCTAATCTTCCAACCTCATAGAAAATACAGGTACAGAGGAAAACATTGAAAGGCAGGAAGATGAAACAATCAGTCACATCTAAATTGGAAGATGATCTATAAAATAATATCCTAGATTCTTCAAAAATGTAGTGATAAAAAGTAGTGGAAGAAATATTCTACTAAAAGAAACTAAAGCGATGTAATCAGCAATGTATAAAGCCAGATTGAATATAGGTTTAAAAGGACATAACTGCTGCAAAACATTCCTGCAACATTTGGGAAACTCTCTCTGCACACAAAGTAGATATTAGATAGTATGGAACTATTTATAATTAATTTCTCAGTCCTGATAGTGGTAATATGGTCCTAGAAGCAGTTGCTTTTAATCTTAGGAAATGAGCATAATATGTTTTTGGAAAGGAGGTGTCAATGATGTCTTCAGTTTATTTAAATTAAAAAGTGAAATAGGAGAAACATATAGAGAAAAAATATGGCAACTGTTGCTAGTCTTTTTTAAATTCATTGCAAATTTTTGTTGAGGTATAGTTGATAAATAATATTATATAAGTTTCAAGTGTATAGCATACTGAGTCACATTTTTTAAAGGATGTACTGCATTTATAGTTGTTATAAAGCACAGGCTATATTTCCTTTGTTATGCAACATATTCTTGTGGTGTATTTATTTTATAACATAGTCCTTTGTATGTCTCAATACTCTACCCCTATTTTTTCCTTCCCAACTTCCCTTTCCCCACTGTTAACCATTAATTTATTCTCTCTGAGTCTGTTTCTTCTTTGCTGTGTCCACTACTTTGCTTTACTTTTTTTGATATTCCACATATAAGAGATACCATACAGTATCTATCTTTTTTGGTCCACCTTATTTCTCTTAGCATAGTGTCCTCCAGGTTTGTCCATGTTGTTGCTAATGACAAATTTTTGTCCTTTTCATGGCTGAGTAGCATTCCACTTCACACACACACACAAATATATAAACATTATATATCATATAACTTCTTTATTCACATATATATCCATTCATATATATGTATCACATCTTTATACATTCTGTCATGGAACACTTGCTTGCATTACTTGGCAATTATAAATAACGCTACTATTAACATTAGGGAACATGCATTTTTTTTTCAAATTATGTTTCTGTTTTTTTCAGATATACCCAGGAGTAGAATTGAGGAGTGAGTGCTAGTTTTCTTTCTGACACTGTATGAACACTCAGGCTGGCCCTGTGAGTTTTTGGTAAATGTCCAATAATAAAAAGTCTTTCAGTTACTTTAGTCTCAAAGATACACTTAATTCAGCTAACAGCTGGAGTAATCAAAACTTTCTATGCATTAATATGCTTTAAGGCTAAACCAATTGTTCTTTCATTTACCAGTCTTGCACTGCACCGTGCTCAACTGTTATATCAGACTCATTTATTTACCAAGCTAGAAATGTAGTATGTAGTTTCACTTTTTTAAATGCAGCAATTGTACTTCAACTTTTTTAAACAATCAATACTTGAATAAAATGGGCTTCATTTATTTAAAAAAATTTTCAAAAATAAATAAAAACCCTGTTTCAATCTACAGCAAATTCTCTTAACCTCTCATCTCTCTTTAATAGATCAGAAGTGGCTCTTGGTCACCTTATCTATCTGGCTGCTCCAGTTCTTAACTGTGGCATGCAGGATTGAGTCTCCTGATCAGGGATTGAGCCCGGCCACCCTGCACTGGGAGCATGGAGTCTTGGCCCCTGGACCACCAGGGAAGTCCCCCTTGTTCACCTTATTGGGATTCCTGTTTTGGTGACCTGGCCTCACATGCCTCTCTTCGTCTTAAAGCAAGGCTGAGACAGGAAGATTCTTAATAACATCTTTTTCATAATAATATATTTTCCTCTCCCTTAATTGTAAATGACCAAATGAAAATGGAATGAGGAGACAAGAAAATGGACATTATGTTTTCATTTAATAACTGAACTTTCCAACTCAGACGCTGCATGCCGTGTGATTCTGGGGTTATTTTAGTTTTCTTAATATTGGCCTGAACTGGACAGAATAAAAACATCCTGCCTCGGTCAGTAGTTCCAATGGTTTTTCTGAGACTTTCAAGGAGCTTGAGATAAACCTTTAAGAAGTCACCAGCACATTTTGAAATAGTATACTTTCCTAGCGCTGTGCTGTGCTTAGTCATGTCCAACTCTTTGTGACCCACGGACTATAGTCTGCTAGGATCCTCTGTCCACAGGCATTCTCGAGGAAAGAATACCGGAGGGGGTTGCCATGCCCTCCTCCAGGGGATCGTCCCAGCCCAGAGATTGAACTGGGGTCTCCTGCATTGCAGGCATATTCTTTACCAGGAAAGATACCAGGGAAGCCCCATACTTTCCTAGCTTGTTGGCCTAAATTAGAGCAACTTTGAATTAATGAAAATGTAATTACCAACACACTTTAAAATTTTAGAACCCAATTATAAAATACAGAGAATCAAAGAAGAAATATAGCATCAATCTGGAAAGGATATCACCAAAGTGTTCATTTATAATATTCCAACTTTCATAAGTTATTTATGCATGCACCTATGTATGTATATATATGTACATATAATCATTCATAACATTTTAACTTAAAAGCTGTATATCAAACATCTATTTTTAAAGATAAATATATACCTACATCATTATCTTTCAAGGTCAAAGTCTTTTGAAAGGATATTTTAAAATTTATTCATTGATAACCACTGGTGTTACTTTTAGATTCTGAATATTAAAAACAATATTACTATGAATGTCCTTGTATAAACATCTTTGAATATTGACTGATTATTTTATCACTTAGAAATTAGTAAGAGCAACTTTCATAAAGAAAGTTGAGCACTGAAGAATTGATGCTTTTGAACTGTGGTATTGGAAAAGACTCTTGAGAGTCCCTTGGACTGCAAAGAGATCAAACCAGTCCATCCTAAAGGAAATTAGTCCTGAATACTCATTGAGAGGACTGATGCTAAAGCTGAAGCTCCATTACGTTGGCCACCTCACGCAAAGAACTGACTCATTGGAAAATACTCTGCTGCTGGGAAAGACTGAAAGCAGGAGGAGAAGGGGATGATAGAGGATGAGATGGATGGTATCACCAATGAGATGGTGGATGGCACCACTCAATGGACACGAGTTTGAGCAAGCTCCGGGAGTTGGTGATGGACAGGGAAGCCTGGCGTGCTGCCATCCATGCGGTTGCAGAGTCAGACATGACTAAGCGACTGAACTGAACTAAATTCTTAGAAATGCAGGCCCACTGGGTTTGCACACTCTTAAGAATTTAAGTTCATGTCATGTCCTTGAATTTTCCCTCACGGTGGCTGTAATAATTGATACCATTCCTGCAAAAAGCCTCACCGTCTCACTACCACTGAGCATCTTCATTCTTTTACTTTAGCCAGCATAATCAGATCCAGCACACAATGGTATGCTGTTATTATTTCCAGATAAATTATATTTATTTTATTATTAATAGGATTGAACTTCTTTTCGAATGTTATTATCCATTATTATTTCTTTATAAATTTTCCATTCATGACTCAAGCCCATTTTGTGTCTGGTTTATAGGAGTCCTTTGTATCTTGAAAACTTTAACCAGCCTTTCATTAAAGCCTTTGTTAAGAGTATATAGTAGGCATGTTTTCAAATATGTTATCACTTGGGTTTTGAATGATCTGAACGTTTTTCTATAATCCATCATGCCCAGTTAACCACTGACAGGTATTACATAATTCAGCAAGAACACAGAGGCAGGCTGATGACTGATTTTAGAGGAAAGAGAAACAGAACTTGTCAGGGAGAAAAAATAGACATTAGTAACCTTTTACTGTAAAGTTTTTATCTTATAAATGAGGATATGTGAATTCAGGGAGGTGAGGTTTTATGGTCTCAGACGGCATAGTTTTTTTGTTACCAATGCCAGAGCTTACGACTCTGTGTCATCTCTTTCCACCAGCCAGTTGTTCTCAAATTTGGCTGCAAATCCAAAACACCTGAGGAGTTATTTAAAATAATTCATGGGAGGAGATAGCACATGACCTACCATACATTTGTATGCCATTATCAAAGGAATGCAAGTTACTATCCTAAATAAACTCTTAGTTGTTGTTTTTTTTTTTTTTTAATTAGCTTTCCTTCTTAGGAGTTTTGGAAAAAGTGAAAAGTGATATTTGTCACAAAGAGAAGGAAATAAGAAGACCCAAGGGAAGGGATAGTTAGGGAATTGGAGATTGACATGGACACACTGCTAGATTTAAAATGGATAACCAAGAAGGACCTACTGTATAGCACAAAAAACTCTGCTCAATGTTATGTAGCAGCTTGGATGGAATGGGAGTTTGGGGGAGAATGGATACTTGTATATGTATGGTTGAGTCACTCTGCTGGGCACCAGAAACCATTGCAACATTGTTTAAACAGCTATACTCAAATACAAAATAAAAAGTTAAAATTAAAAAGAAGACCCCAAGTCTCCACTCTTCATTTCACCAACTTTCCCATGGATTCCAAAACATGGAGTTAAAAGATGGCTCCACAGAAGGATTAGATGGTTACCTGAGCTTCCAGAGTTAGTGAAGGGCACCCCATCATTCATCTCTCAACATATCATAACATCATCGCTATTCTTTGTGTCTAAGATTTTCCCTGCAGCTCAGATGATTTAAGAAGCAGTGCACAGATGATCTCAAGAAAGGAGAATTTTAGTTGAAGAGTTGGGCTGTCAGTAAGAAGACACACGTTGTTAAAGGCCAGGTCAGGGATTAAGGCTGACAAAAGACCTCACATGAAAATTTCTAGTTAATTATTTTAGTTGAATTGCCCTTTCTTTCTTTGTGTCTTAATGAAGTTAGCAAAATTTTAAATGAAATCATATTCAGATCAGATGATGGCACAATTAGATGTTTCATGCTTCATGTGACTATGATCCTATCCACTTAAATCTCAGCAGGAACTGTCTTTGGGGAAAAACTGACTCCTACATCATATGAATATCTAATTCAAAATATAGACCTTTTTCCAATTTGTAAGGAAATTAACCTGACAGGAATTAAACCTCAGAAGCATAAAATATCTAAAATCCACAGTCTTAGATTTTAGAAAAAAAATCAGCTTTTGCATATCTGAAATCATGGTTGTTTATTTAATCTATGATAGTTTAAGGCCCAACATAAGAAAACTGATGTGACCTGTCACAGACTTGCATTATAACTCCCTGGAACCTCAAAAGTGCCTCTCTGACTTTAAATGATAGACATAACCAACAAGCTTTATACTCTGCCTTAACTCATTTAAATCTTCAAAATTCCTTTCACAAGTGATGAGCAAAATCCAAGCTCCAATCCACCATGGCAACATTTCCAGGGGTGTGAAAAGCACCAAGTTCCAGATAACCCTCAAACTACCCAGAACTAACTCTCTGAATCCATCATGTGCCGTCTTCGGACAGGCATTCACCATCACAGCTCTGTGTGTGTTTCACCAATGCCATTTCCAAGACATTCTCAGTTCTGATCCCTAACAACCCTAAATTTGCATAAATGCTGCAATCTGACTTAAATCACATCCTGGATACCACATAGGGAGATCCAAGGACTTGATCACTCAGGGATCCTACGACACTGCAAACCTTCTACCCAGTGTTCTTTGGGGTATCTGGCTTCTACCCAATCGACCATATGATTCCATGCTTTCTTCTGCTGGTACCCTTGCTTCCATATCCCAAACACCCCCAGCTTATCCCCCTCTATTCACTTTCTTGTTTGCTATAAACTTATTACATAAAACCAAGAGGTCCCTTGGGGTTCAGCGGTGTGACTGATGTTATAGAAGCACGTTTGGCAGGTTATGTTGACCCTAATGGAAGCCTGGATATTCAGCAATATTAGTTAAATTAGTTAAAATTAGTTAAATTTTAAATATTAGTTAAAATTAGCACAAAATAGGATCTGCCAGAGGACAGAGTTATGGAATCACATTTTTTACAGAGCAGGGAAGCACATAGAAAACCTGTCTTGAGTGCAGACTGACATGGTCACAGAGGCAACTTCAGGCCAGTGTTTCAGATACTATTGAATTCTATCTGCTGTCTTGGCAGCTAGTTAAAAATAAGTAGTTAATGGTTTGCTCTCCTTTACATTCTAATTAGTGAATATTTCATCTAATTGGTGAACAAGACCTGCTAAAATATTAAGCACCAGATGATCAAAAATATTACTTGTTACTGCTGACAGCTGAAGACAATGCTTAGGTTATTTTTACAAAGCATCATGTGTTCCCTGCAAGATTATTAGAACAGCAAAACAATTGGAGCCTGCCTAAGTGTTCTACGATGGTGCAGCAGCTAATTAAATTAAGGTCCATCCACTTGATGGAATAGTGTGAAGCCACTACAATGATAATAGGGAGAATATGCTACAACCTGGAAAATATTTATGATAGAAGGTCAAATAAAAGGGCCAAATGGCAAGTAAAGGCAATCTCTCAATGTCAAGTCTATAAAACAGATACATAAAATATCCACAAAGGTAGAAGGAGATTGTGACTGACATTTTTTATTTAATTTTCAAAGCTTTCAAAATATTACTTGAATCTTAGTTTTTTTTTTTTTTTTTAAGAAACAGAAATCTCAGCTCTTTCATAAGTGTTTTCCTGTTGCTAGTCTTTGCCAGACAACTCCTTTGATTCCCAGATGAGACATGGTTCTAGGTGGATGACCCCTATGTCTTTTCTAAAACTATTAATAGAAATTTCAAAGAAGTATGCATCTAGCAACATCACCACCCCAACATATCTTAGTCTCAGTAGCCCGTTTTTTTGAATACACTTTGCTTGTAGATTTGATTTTTGAAGCCATGTTCATAGTCTACCTAATTATAAAATATAACTTAAATTTAAAAGAAATCTACACGTATTTAAAGTAAAAGGAAACTGATAAACCTGATGGCTTATCCAACTGGTGGTATGACTACAGAAAGAACTATTCCAAACGACCATAAAACACAGTGTTTTCACTGTATGTCTGTAATGAGATATGTCCTAAGGGCAAAATGAACTTTGAAAACAATCAATTATAAACTGGTTTTGGGTAATCATATTGGTGGTGGTAGTTTTCTGTGTGCATTTTATAGGTAGTATGTGTTGAAGCAAATGAGTAACTACAATCATGGTGAGAACCAGAATTTTTGACATGGGAGTAAGAAAATGAAGGATTGGTGAGAGTAAATAAAAATTCTATAGCTCTGAACTTGGAGTTATCAGTATAAACTCATATGTATTTTTAAAATCTCTTTTGTTCTGTCAGTGAAATGTTCTAGAAACAAAGACCAACATTAAAAGCCTTAAGCATTCTTAATTCCTAAATCTTAGTCACTAGAGAAATTCTACTAAAGGAACAAGGGCTGCTTGGAGAGCTGACCAATTCCAGGTCTGCAGCAGGAAAGACATAGAATGAGCCTGGAGTAGCATATAGTAGCAGAAAGAAAAGTCCTCAAAAGTGTTGTAGTGCCAACTTGAATTTACTTTTGCCAACCGAAGTTGGGAAGACCTGAGCCTCAGCACTGTTAGCAAGTGCAGTGATATGAAACAGATCAAATGGTCCTCAACCTATTAGTTTATAATGATATTTCTTAAAATTCAACTATTATCTTTGGAGACAATTAAGGTATCAACTCATGACTTTGAAAGATGATAAATAAAAAGTATCAGGCATTTATTTATCCTATTATCCCTCAGGGTATCTAAACAGTTGATAAGGAGAGGTTTCTTTTAATAAAATTATCTCAGCTTAAATAAAGAAGAAATAATAGAAATAAACTACTACCACTTTACAAGTTGTAAATGAAAGTGAAAAAGTGAAAATGTTAGTTGCTCAGTCATGTGCAACCCTTTGTGACAACCCCATGGACTGCAGCCTGTCAGGCTCCTCTGTCCATGGGATTCTCCAGGCAAGAATACTGGAGTGAGTAGCCAATTTCTTCTCCAGGATATCTTCCCAACCTAGGGATTGAACCCAGGTCTCCTGTACTGCAGGCAGATCCTTTATTGTCTGGGTCTCAAGGGAAGTTGCAAATAATGGTTACCAAAAGCTGATATCACAAAATGGGAGGCAAAACAAAACATAACATACCTCATGATAATGTACTGCTTATGAAGCAATCTCGGAGAAGGCAATGGCACCCCACTCCAGCACTCTTGCCCGGAAAATCCCATGGATGGAGGAGCCTGGTAGGCTGCAGTCATGGGGTCGCTAAGAGTCGGACATGACTGAGCGACTTCCCTTTCACTTTTCACTTTCATGCATTGGAGAAGGAAATGGCAACCCACTCCAGTGTTCTTGCCTGGAGAATCCCAGGAACGGGGGAGCCTGGTGGGCTGCCGTCTATGGGGTCTCACAGAGTCAGACACGAATGAAATGACTTAGCAGGAGCAGTATGAAGCAATCTATCTAAAAGGCAAGTCTAAATCTGGTGCAGCCTCTAGATCTAAGGAAATTAAACCAGTAGATGCTGAAGCTGAAGAGCTCCAATACTGTGGCCACTTGATGCAAAGAGCTGACTCATTGGAAAAGACCCTGATGCTGGGAAAGATTGAAGGCAGGAGGAGAAGGGGACGACAGAGGATGAGAATGGTTGGATGGCATCACCGACTCAATGGACATGAGTTTGAGCATAGTCCAGGAGACAGTGAAAGACAGGGAAACCTGGTGTGTTGCAGCCCATGGGGTTGCAACAAGTTGGATATGATTTAGCAGCTAAACAACAACTAGATCTAAACAACAATTGACAGAAAATACTGGAGTCAGAAGATCTTGTCAGAGACACTTCAAAGATGCAGTAAGCAAAATCTACAAAGTGGAAAACTGTAGCACACACACAACCAGGTATCTTCAACAATACAACAACAAAATCACAAATGCATAGAAATAGAAAGAGATGATCAAATCAAAAGCATGTGAGAAAAAAATTTAAAACACAACATATGCCTTATTTGAGTCCTGATTAAAGCAAGCTGAACATAATTGTGAGCATAAATTGGATACTTGAAAATATTACAGAATTACTATCAATTATCTTTTATAGAAAATGAAGGTATTAGGATATTTTTCCCCCAAGGAGTTCTTAACTCTTAGAGATGCATGTTTAATTATTTACAAATGAAATTCTATTTCTTTGAAATTTGTTTCAAACTATTCCAGGGAGCAAGGAAAGTTAGTGGGAGTATGGATGAAATAAAATGGGCATGAGTTAACAATGAAGATAAATGACGAAAGTTCATTATACTATTTTTACACTACTGTATTTTGGTTATGCTCAAAATTTCCTCTTGTTAAAGAGTTCAACAAAGTCTCATATTTATTAAATTGGCTAACAACTTTTAAAATGGGCATCAAAGTATTAGTAAATATATTGTATAATGTTTTTATAATGTATATGTCTTATTTACTTTTCACAATGTTTATCGGAAAGCACCACATAGTAGTTGATATACATAGGAGTCTATGTCTTTTTAAATTAATTCTCTGAGATAAAAATTACTAGTCACATTTTCAAAAGGAAAAATCATTTAATGGCATCAGTTCGGTTCAGTCGCTCAGTAGTGTCTGACTCTCTGCAGCCCCATGGACTGCAGCATGCAAGCCTGTCCATCACCAACTCCTGGAGCTTGCTCAAACTCATGTCCATCGCATCGGTGATGCCATCCAACCATCTCATCCTCTGTCATCCCCTTTTCCTCCTGCCTTCAATCTTTCACAGCATCAGGGTCTTTTCCAATGAGTCAGTTCTTCATATCAGGTGGCCTAAATATTGGAGTTTCACAGATCACCAGCCCAGGTTGGATGCATGAGACGGGTGCTCAGAGCTGGTGCACTGGGAAGACCCAGAGGGAGGGGATGGAGAGGGAGGCGGAAGAGGGGATCGGGATGGGGAACACATGTAAATCCATGGCTGATTCATGTCAATGTATGGCAAAACCCACTACACAATTGTAAAGTAATTAGCCTCCAACGAATAAAAATAAATGGAAAAAAAAAATTAAAAGTAGGCAGTTTTGAAGGAAAAAAAAAAAAAGTATTGGAGTTTCAGCTAACATCAGTCCTTCACCAGACAATTGTGACTCCATATCACGCTACTCTTATAGCTAATATTTATCTGATAATTCAGGGGCAATTCTGAAACTAAGCCATATTATACCACTAGTCTGTAAAAAGTAACTTCAATTATCCCCCTTTCTCCAGTGAATGAAATTTAAGCAGTCTTCAGACCTAATGTGGCCTACTTATCATTCCTAAAACTTACCAAGGTCTTCTAAGGCTCAAGAATTTTGACCCATCAGTCTTTCCGTAGAAATCCTACCTACACGTTTCCATTTAGTGAACTTGTATTAATGATCTATTTAAAAGTAGCCCTTCTTGGTGAAGACTTCCCTAGTCCTAGGATAGAGACAGTCATTCTCTTTTCAGTGTGACCATAACAAATAGACATAGTCACAGAATATACATTCACAGAATATAACTACTACTATTTACAAAATGTTTTTCAGTTACTGTTCCAGGTGTTTTATCTATACTAAATTAATTTACTTATCCCAACAGTCTTATGAAGTAAATACCACTACCATCCCCATTTGGCAGACGAGGAAACTAAGGCTGTTCCTTGATGGATTGAATCAGTTTTGTTTTGTTTTATTTTCCTTTGTATTTAAAATACCAAATAGTGCAAGGCTCATAGAAACTGTTTGGTAAATATTTGTTGACTTGGATTGGTTTGGAGATATTAATAATTTATTTAAAGCAAAGACTTTTTCAATAGCAATTTCTAGATAAAGCAGAAAAAAAATTGGATGGAATAAACTTCATGTGTTGGATCATGTGTTGGAATAGATTGAAACTGTGGTTAACTTTTCTCAGAAGAAAACAAAAGTAATTATCTGTGCAATGGAGTTCTTTATTCAAACTATTTGCTTGACTATTTTTGCTGTTGTGAGGTGTTTTACAAAAGATTTCTTTTTTTTTTTTTTAATTGCCACTACATTTTGGTGAAATAAGGCCATGAAAGATCTTGGCCAGCCCTGGTATCTCAAAATCTCAATTGAAAATCAGTTTTATAAAACACCTCAAATTGCAAGGACTAGGAGTGTATCTCGGTTAACTTCAGAACGCAGTTGAACAAAGCGTTTTCTAAATCATCTGTTTTATTTTTAGAACGCGTTTGTCTTTTAAAATGAACAATGGTGTTCCAGGCAATGGTATCATTTGGAAAATGCTTTAATATACATTACACATTGCATGTCTCTGTAAGTATATTTCTCAAGAGATTTTCTATTTGTGATAGTGTGACTACAGCTTTATCTTCCTTTTTTTTTTTTTTTTTATCACAGGTGATATTATTTCCAGAGTGCATCTTAACATTCAGTACATTTTTACTGTGTTGTCTTAAATGTCAGCATGCCATCAGCGTAAGTCAGTCAAACTGTTTTCTGTGAGGGGCAGAAGCTCATGAAAAGGGTCTTGATGTATGTCTCCTATGTAACACCTTCAACTCATTTCAGCCTTATGCTGTGTTCTGAATGCCTTTACTTAAAACATGCCACTTTCCCCATTCTAAACTTGTTTCTCCTGCCACCTCAAAACTGTCAACCACTGTTATAATACCTTCCATTTATGTCTGGGTTCATTTTATTTTATACAACAAAACTTCAAACTCAATTGGTTGAAACAAAAATAAAAAACGAATCCACACTTGCCCAGGCAAGCAAATTTTGATGCCCAAATATTTTTTGTTGCTTTTTTTTCTAATGGTGCACTTCTCAAATACCCTCTCACTTTTAGTAGCAAGATGGCAACTGAAAACCATGAACTCCTATCTTCAGAGCTTCAATCCCTAAGAGAAAGTATCCCTTTCTATCCCAATACATGTACCTAATATCACCAGAACCAGTTAATGTGGCTGGGGAAACTGATTTTTCTTTTCTTTTTTAAAACTTTTTATCTTGTATTGGAGTTGTTGTTTAGTCGTTACGTCATGTTCGATGCTTTGCAACCCCATGGACTGTATGTAGCCCACCAGGTCCCTCTGTCCATGGGATTTCCCAGGCAAGAATACTAGACTGGGTTGCCACATCCTCCTCCAGTATTGGGGTATAGCCAATTAACAAACAGTGTTGCGGCAGTTTCAGGTGAACAATGAAGAGATTCAACCATACATGTACGTGTTCCAATTCTACCCCAAATTCTCTTCCTATGCAGGCTGCCATATAACATTGAGTCATATTCTGTGTTCTATTCAGTAGGTTCTTGTTGGTTATCCACTTTAAACAGAGATGTATGTACATATCCATCCCAAACTCCCTAACTATCCCTTTCCCCCAGCGTTCCCCCCTGGAAACCATAAGTTCATTCCCTAAGACTGTGAGTCTGGGAAACTGATTTTTTTGATTGTCCAAACCTGGGTCATATGCTCAACCCTATTATTGATGAAAAGAGGCCAGCAGTACCTGAAGGACACACATTGAGAGAATGAGGTTCTCTCTCCCAGAGTAATATAAAAGAGCTATCACCAAAAAGGTAATGTATTTGGGGTAACAAATATAAGGTATAGCAATCATTCAGACAACTATACAGTAGTGAGAAAAGCAGTATAGATTCAGATTACTCGGGAACAATGTCCAACTCAAAACCTTAGTTTGGTTTCAGCCAGTCAAATTCTTTTGAACTTCAATGTCCTTCTCTGTAAAATGTGAAAATAATGGCTATTTTATGAATCTCAAATGAGAAAGAAAAAGTTAATTACTTGCCACATACCATGTTGCTTGCCAAATAGTAGACATGCAACAAAAGCTAACTTTCTTCAAGACCAAGAATACCTTCATCTTGGAAAGCATCTTCCACTATTCTGTCTTTTCATCTGTACCCTCTGAAATCTCGGTTAAATTAGAATCCATTATACAATTTAGCACTTAATTGCATACGAGCAACACCACCTCTGTATGTTAGATATACAAATACCTTGTCTTATCAACTAATTTTCAAGCTCCTTATGGGCTTAGATCATTCCTTGGTAACCTGCCTCAGCAGTTAGCCTAGGACTAGTTACTCACTCAGCACAGAGTAAGAGATGCCCTGCATCTTTGGACTGATGATGGGGTCAAATCACATTTTGAGTACATTGGGTGATACCTGTAGAAGCACACACAAGCAGAAGAGGTAATAAATATTGAAATGATAAACTGGGGAAAGCAGTGCCTATAAAATGAAAGAGCCTTTATGCATATACTTATTTACTTAAAGAGTAGAGGAAAGTTTAAGAGGTACAGGGAGAGATGTTCAGTGTCATTCTGCTGAAATTATAAGGATGGTTCAAGTGTCTTTTGAAAACCCCTTCTAATCCCAGTGGATTTTATCATATGCAGTAGGATTACTTGCATCAGGAAAAACAGTAGAATTGTAAATGCTTAAGTTAATGACTTACTAATAGGCTTCCCTGGTGGCTCAGACGGTAAAAGCATCTGCCTACGATGCAGGAGACCCGGGTTCGATCCCTGGGTCGGGAAGATCCCTGGAGAAGGAAATGGCAACCTACTCCAGTACTCTTGCCTGGAGAATCCCATGATGGAGGAGCCTGATAGGCTACAGTCCATGGGGTCGCTAAGAGTCGGACACGACTGAGCAACTTCACTTCACTTCAGTAGGTAAAATAAACACTATGAGGTTAGATTTTGGAAACAGATCTAGATTTGAGCCCCATATCTAGCATTTAGCATCTGTGTGAACTCAGGCAAATTACTACAGAAGGACCTGTATGGAAATATGAGACTTGACTAAGATGGTACAGGTAAAAGACTTCTTCCCACATAGTTGAGAAAACAATAAAGAACAGCAAAGATAAGATTTACCACTATGTTATTTGGAAATGTAAAAAACATGAAGGGGACTTAGGTCTGATTTAGAGAAGTTAGCGCCTAATTATTACAACTGTTGCCTTACCTTTGGGAACGCTAAATACAATAAGCATCTGCCTGATATCTAACTGGGTGAATCCTGTGCTGATTCTTATTTCATTTAAATCATCTTTCCGTTGGCTTCATTCTCATTGGAGAACACATCAGATGACAGTTGCAACCAGGTTCATCTCTCTTTTCTTAGAACCCCACAGGGTTTCTTCTCTGTTTCCATATTTTGGCCTGATTTTATGTGGGACCTTAATAATGACTTAAAATTGAAAATAAAACTCAGTCACTGATACTATTATATTTTCATTTTACCAATTCTACCAAATTTGGGGAACATCATGTAGTTATTGTCAAGTCCAAAGCTTCTAAAATATACATTGATATACAGAGATGGAAGAATGAAGAGGTCATGGATAAGCCACCAAGGTACCAAGTCATTGTTTAGCTGTGATGAAGAGTCCATTGTAAGAATAGACACAAGAAGTTTTTGCAGTAGATGAGAGGGGCAGGGACAAAATCTAAAATTTTCAAGTTGCTTATTAACTGGCCTAGTGTTTTCCTTTGAAACCTCCTCAATATGCTTATTAAAACAAAAACATAGAACTAAATTGATACTGTAGAAAAAAATGGGTTTTGCTCTATCATTTGGAAAGGGATTTTTCAGTTGATTTTGGTGGTGGCTGGCATATTGTTTGTTGTTTTTTTTTAATACACTATAATAGTTTGTTTTTAGCTCTAATTAAATACTAGGTTCCACTGTTTAAACTCATAATGTCACTCCATGATGATCAGTTACATTAATGTTCTGAAGAGGAAAATGAAGATTTTAAATAAGACCATAATTTAACAACCTATAGCATCATCCTAACAGCAACCTTAACTCTCATCTTCCTACATGCTAATTCAGAGGTTTCATTTGAGACAAACTAGTCACTCACTGTCATTCCCTGAGAATGACGTACTGAAGTCCATTGTGTTCCTTTATTTTCCTTGTCTCGAGTTTCTTCCTTATTTCTTACTCTGGCTGCTTCTCAAATCGTCCTCCAAGGTGAAGGCCTCCTTCCTTCCCGACTCCCGTAAATATAGGAGGAAAGTCCTGCTCTTTGGCACACAACCAATTATTTTGTCTCTCTGGGAATAAATGCTACTTTTCTTCCAGTGTGTGGAAAAATCTTTGAAGTCAGAGGTTATATCTTCTATCTTTACTTTCAAGATTTTTCATATAAATAGTTGTTGATGACTTGTCCATTTATATAACATACTTTCTTAAGTATCAGCTGAGAATTGAGGAAGAAAAATTATCAAAACATAATTTCTGCCACAGAAATGTCACAGTCTAAAAGAAAAATAAGTGCATTGATATCTAAACTTAATATGATATTGTAGAAACAGAAACAGACTCACAGACATAGAAAACAAACTTGGTTACTAAAGGAGAAATGGGAGGGAAATAAATCCAGGAGTTTTGGATTAATAGATACATACTACTATATATAAAATAGAAAAACAACAAGGTTTACTGTATAACATTGTATCTGTGTGTGTATGTATATATATATAATTTATATATATATATTATATATAATTTATATATTATATATACATATATATTATATATATACACAATTATATATAAAATATATATATAAATATATATAAAATATTATAGAAGGAGTCCCAACTTGAACTTAGAAAATAGGACATTTTAAAATAATTGGTAAATAGTCCTATGATCCTTTGTATTTTTATGGTGTCAGTTATAACTTCTCTTTCATTTCTGGTTTTATTTATTTGGACCCTCTCTATGTCTCTCTTTTTTTTTCTTTTTTTTTTTTCTGATGAGTGCAGTTAAAGATTCATTAATTTCATTTATATTTTCAAAGAATCAACTCTTAGTTTCTTGATATTTTTAATTGCAATTTTAGTCTCTATTTTATTTATTTTCACTCTGATCTATATTTCTTTTCCCTTCTACTAATTTGGGGTTTTATTTGTTCTTTTTTCTGCTTCCTTTTTTGCCAGGTTAATTGTTTGAGATATTTCTTATTTTCTGAGATATGCTTGCAAGGTTATAAACTTCCCTCTTAAAACAAATTTTGCAGTATCCCATAGATTTTCAGATAGTTGTGCTTCCATTTTCATTTGTCTCAAAGATTCTCTGTTTTTATTTTTTTATACGACCCATAGGTTATGTACAATAGCATGGTATTTACACTCCCTGAGTTTGTGTTTTTTGACATTTTTGTCTTGTAGTTGATTTCTAGTTTCAAACTGCTGTGGATAGAAAAATAAATGCTTGATATGATTTCAATCTTCCTAAATTTACTAGGATTTGTTATATCGTAAAGCATGTGATGTACTCTGGAGAATGTTCCATGTGCACTTGAAAGGAATGTGAATTCTGTTATTTTGGATGAAATGTTATATACATATATAATGTTTTACATTTATATGTGTGTGTATATATAGATGTGTGCATCTATATATACATATATGCATGGCTTCCCAGGTGGTGCTAGTAGTAAAGAATCTGCCTGCTAGTGCAGAAAATGCAAGACATAGATTTGATTCCTGGGTCGGGAAGATCCCCTGGAGTAGGAAATGGCAACACACTCTAGTTACTCTTGCCTGGAAAATTCCATGGACAGAGGAGCCTGGCAGGCTGCAGTCCATGGGGTTACAGAGTCAGACATGACTGAGTGACCCAACACAGAACACACACACACACATATATAATATGTTTATAAAATTCCAATTTATCAAATGTGTTATTTACAGCCAGTGTTCACTTGTTGATTTTCTGTCTGGTTGATCCATCCATTAATGTAAATGGGGTGTTAAAGTATCCTACTATTTTCATATTTCTGTCAATTTCTCCCTTTATACTTTTAAATATTTGTTTTATGTATTAGGTGCTCCTGTATTAGCTTCATATATATTTATAGTTGGCTCTTTTCTACTTTATGTTATAAAGCCAGTTTAGTGATACTGAACTTTGTTAGCTTTTGCTAGTCAAAAACTACTTACCTCTTTTTCAAGTCTGAATGATAATCCTGCTGGCTAGAGTACTCTTGTTGTAAGATGTCTTTTTAGCTTTCATCATTTTAAATATATCACGCCACTGCCTACTTGTCTAAAATGTTTCTGCTCAAAAGTCAGCTGATAGCCTTATGGGAATCTCCTTGCATGTGAGTAGTTGCTTTTCCTCTGCTGCCTTTGAGATTCTCTTCTTATCAATAATTTTTGCCATTCCAACTATAATGTGTCTTGGTGTGGACCTCTTTGAGCCAATCTCATTTAGAACTCTGTGATTCCTGGGCCTGGATGTCTGTTTCCTTCCTCAGGTATCAAAAGTTTCCAGGTATTGTTCCTTCAAATAATGTATTGGCCCTTTTTACTCTCTCTTCTCCTTGTACCTTTGTAAAGTGAATGTTAGTATATCTGATGTTATCCTAGAGGGCTTTTAAACTATCCTTGTTTTTGTTTTTGGGTTTTTTTTTTCTGTTTAGTTTGAGTGATTTCCATTATTCTGTCTTCCAGTTCACTCATCTCTGTATCATTGAACCTACTGTGAATTTCTTATTTTTTTAAATTTCGGTTATTATATTCTCTAACTCTATTTGGTTTTTACTTTTTTATTTTCAGACTTTGTTGAAATTGTCACTGTGTTTATCCAGTTCTTTTCCCAAGTTCATTTAACATCTTTATGATCATTACTTTGAACTCTTTATCAGATAGATTGCTTATCTCCACTTCACTTCTTTTTCAGAGGTTGTCTTCTCCTTTCACCAAGAACATACTCTTCTGTCACCTCATTTGGCCTGATTCTCTGTTTTATTTCTGTGTGTTAGGTAGGTGAGTTATGTTTCCTGATCTTGGTGAAGAACCTTTATGTAGGAAATGCCATGTTATACCCAGCAGCATACACCTCTCTTGTGACCAGAGCCATGTGATCTAGGGTTCCCCAGTGTGGGCTGTATATGCCCTGGTGTTGTGACTGAGCTAACTACTGAGGACATGCTGGTAGGCATCACTGACCCCTGGATCATTTGGCTGCAAGGCTGTGCCTGATTCAGTGGCTGCAGGCCCTCTGGAGGGTGGACTAGACTCCCCATGTGATTGGCAATGTGACCCAGTGGGGCATGGGGCTGGTGTTGGTCTGTTGGTAGAAGGGGCTGGGTCCCCACATGGCTGTCTGCATGATCCACCACCCCAAGATTCTTTAGTCTGAGCTCCATGCAGAGGAACTGCAATTAGAAACTGAAGAAAATGTATTTGCATGGGGTTTAAAAGAATCATATATTGACAAGCATACTGGAGCATTGTCTTAACTGGTAGCCATAGACCTGATGTTAATATCATTTTTTTAAAAGCTACTTTAAAAAAACTCATGAGTAACCTGATGAAAGCAATTCTTTGTAAGGTCAATTCATTCACGATATAAAGTTGGAGTTGGAGAGAGAAAATAGAATTCTTATTTTCTATAGGCAAATTCTTTAAATATTTTGTTGTTTGAAAAAAATGGTAAGAATATTCTGGTGTTTGCAGTTTTATTTAGCTATTTGAAAATCACACTGTTTCCTGATTCTTTAAAATACATTTCAGCTTGTATTAAACATTAGCATGCATCGCTTCTTGGCCTTTTGGCTAAGATCAAGTGTAAACAGTAGCATGCTTATTGTTAACTATACTTGCATGTTTTCAACTGTTTCTAAACTGCAACAAGAGATTTTAATTTCTTCTAGTTTTCTTCAAATTTGCTCTCATTATCCACATGTGGATAAACATATATTCTGAAATCTTTCACATTATTTATCACAATCCATACTGTTCACAATTCCCATAAGGTTCTTATCTCATTCCTATCTACAACATCTAAACCATTCAGCCAATTATATTGATAACCAATAAATACCTGCCAACATTCCACAACACTCTTTTCCCTCCATTTTTCAGATCCATTGCTTCTTTGTTATATTCTTTCTAATCAGTATCAGTGATTCCTGATATTGCCCAAGTCTGAGCTTCCAAGCTTGAATCTATACTTTAAAAATGATGTAGAAACTGTGACTTTTATGCAGACAGTCAGAAAAATAATCCCACTCTCTTTATCTCATGTATACAGAGTACTATTTTTGGCTTGAATTATCAGAGAATTCATTCAATAATCCACCTTATTTTATACTAGTTATATTTCACTGGAGCTAGATATACCTAATGCAACAGAAACAGTACAAAATTTAGTCTTTCATGTGAAGCTTCAGTTTATATAATTTATTTTTTTTTGTTTTTTGTTATGCTTTAATCCCCATCAGAACTATTGTTAGCTAAAATAGTAATATTGCAAACATACAAGACTTCTGGTCAAAATCCTCCCTTACCATTACTTTTTAAAAATCCTTTTTAAAGAGACTATCTAGAGCAGTGGGGGAAACATACTTGATTCAAGGAAACCTGAGGTCAGGTTCTGTCTGACTAAGCTTTATATTATATATCTGATGACCTTTCAGAAATCATTTTCTATTCAACTTTAGTTTTCTCAACTATAGAAAAGAAAAGGGAAATGGTTTATTGATCTGGAAGTGTTTTAATGAGAAAAGTATAAATAATACGCCTAGAAAATCTCATGTGTTCTCTGGGACATGGCTGGCTCAAAATGAAGGCTTGCACCATCATTTTCATTACTAATATTTTGAAAGAGAATATAACCACCACTTTTCATCTTTTTCAAGAATATCTCCCTTTTTAGAGCTCTGTGTTGTTATAAGTACTAAGAGAGAAACCTGCATACTTGACATTGATGGTTGAATATTTATAGTATCATTGCATTGAAATTACAATGTCTTTCCTTTAAAAAATGATGCTTGAGGCATATACAATACCTGTCAATCAATTCCAGTATCTTGCCAATTACATGGCAAGTATGGGATAATTTAGAGAATTTTTTAAAGTGGAACAACTAATCAATTGGTATTAATGTGATGGAGACTTTTATTACAGAAATACTGATGTCATATTTCTCCTTTCAAAACATACTTGACCCATGATAGAGACCCTGAGAGAGAAACTGAGCAGCCCCATTTGATGTTTAAATACATCATCTGTTCCCATGCTCTCTGTATCACCTGACACTTAGAGCAACGTCAAAGAGCTGCAGTTTTCTAACTAGCTCTAACAATCTGGTTAACTGGCTTCATTGGCAGTTCACTGTTCACACTGATTTAATCAACTAAATCCCAGGGCAGGAAGCTACACAACCATACACTATGCTTCCACTGATTAGGACAAAGGAGGGCAATGCACAGTCACAAATGCAATAGGCAATAATGAAAAGAAAGTTCTTTATATCATCTTTAATGAAATGGCTAACGTGTATTTATGCAAATAGCCACAAAGTGCTTTGACTAAGTGAAAACAAGTGTGAAATGTGGTACTGATCTTCATGTAGCTTACTGACCTATTTTGGATATAGGCAGTAAGCAGACAAAATAAATTAGAGAACCCTAAAAACACTAAATTTAGAACCAGACTGCATAGAAAATGACATCCTAAATGCTTTTACACTGGGTCTTAAGTGTATTGTCATTTTAGATGTGAGGGACGTTCAAAAGGGAAGGGATATATGTATACCTATGGCTGATTCATGTTGAGGTTTGACAGAAAACAACAAAATTCTGTAAAGCAATTATCCTTCAATAAAAAAAATTGCACACAAAACAGCACTAGCCATTAAAAAATCTCAAATATATGGAAATTTTAAAAGAACAGATCATCTTTAGATAAAGAATAGACATCTTTATCTTTTTCCCTCAAATTTAATAGGCATTTAAATTTTGTAAATGTAAATTGTAACACCTTTTTAAAAGTAATTTCAAGTCAATTAATCACATATAAGCTATAAACCCTTAAGCAATTCAGTATATATCTTGGAAAGTTGAGACTTTTTCTAACTACAATACTATTATTAAATTAAACAATATTAATATGAACTTCTGAGTAAGCTGTAGTAGCCAGGCTATATTTAAGTTTTCTCAATTGTCCTCGAGTATTTTTCATAACTCAGCTTTTCAAACCGGGATACACACTAGCACCACACACTGCATTTGCTTTTTTCTGCTGCTTTCTCACTTTTTCTTTTTGCAACATTGGTTTGTTGGACAGACTAGTCGTTTGTCCTGTAGAAAGTCATGTGTTGAATTTTTCCTATGCTGTCCAACTTATACCTCAGTGTATTTCCTGATAAAGGAAAGTAGCATATAGTGATTTACTAGATTCAAGTTAATCACTTTGGCAAAAACACTTAGGCCATGCTGAGGAGTTTAGGTGTCACCTGATATGATGCATTACGGTGTCTAGTTATCCCATAATTTGTGACAAATTGCCTTAAAGTAGTGGAAACTTGATCTCTTCACTGAAGTTGTTTGTTCTCTTGTCCTCAACAAGAAACCTGTAGAGTCATAATCTGATACTATGCAAACACTTTTCCCATCTGTCTTTCATTTAATAGCCTTATCATTCATTGATGACTATTTCCTCAATCAACAATTTAATTAAAGCTTACAAAAATGGGTTTTATTAGCCAGTTCTTTGCTTAATCATGATAATGCTTATAACAAATGAACCCCAAGTCTCCAAGACTTACATCAACATTTATTTTCTGTTCATAGGTGTATGTGAAATTAGGCTGGTCTAGACTGGAATCAGCTGGTGGGACTGGAATCCAGGATTTGATGGAGTTAAGTCTGGTCCACGTTGCTTTGTTGTTGGCATAGACTGATGAGAAACAGGCACTTGGGAACAAGGTCTTTTCTTAGCAAAGCAGAAAATCCAAACAGCCTGGCAGTAACTTCCCATGACCCTTCAAGCCTCAGTCTAGAACTGGAAAAATGACTCTTCTGTCCATATTCCGCTGGGCAAAGCAAGTCACCTCACCAAAACCAGTCAATGGAGAAGGCATGCACGCTCTGTTGCCTTCAATGGGAGGCACTACAAAGTCACGTGGAAGAGGCAATTAGCGTGTAATTCTCCCACAACAGAATGTAATAAGTTGCAAACAATAATCCCATCTACCAAAATAAACTTATTATTTATTCACTGTCCTTCTTCAATGTATTAGCAGACATCATTGTTACTTTTTTGTCACAAAGTCATGTCCTTTTTCAGTCACAATGTCATGTCTGACTCTTGTGAACCCATGGACTGCAGCCTACCAGGCTCCTCTGCCCATGGGATTTCCCAGGCAAGAATACTAGAGTGGGTTGCCTTTTCCTTCTCTAGGGGATCTTCCCAATCTGAGGATCGAACCCACGCCTCCTGCATTGGCAGATGGATTCTTTACCACTGATCCACCAGGGAAGTCACATTTGTAGACATACAATTATCCTTCTAGTGTAATTCATTTGGATTTAAGATGAGATTCCAATCTCTCAAACAAATTTGAATACAGATCTCTCTTTCACCTCCTGCCACCTAATGAGCAGCAATGGAGCATCCAACTTATCTTTGTATCCCTGGTGCTCAGCACAAACTTTAGAACATGGAAAAAGTGAAAGTCTCTCAGTCACGTCTGACTCTTTGTGACCCCATGGACTATACAGTCCATGGAATTCTCCAGGCCAGAATATTGGAGTGGGTAGCCTTTCCCTTCTCCAGGGGATCTTCCCAACCCGGGGATCACACCCAGGTCTCCCACATTGCAGGTGAATTCTTTACCAGGGGAGCCCAAGAATACTGGAGTGGGTAGCCTATCCCTTCTCCAGCAGATCTTCCCAGCCCAGGAATTGAACTGGGTCTCTTGAATTGCAGGTGGATTCTTTATCAACTGAGCTATCAGGGAAGCCCTTTAGAACATGGAAGATGCCCAACAAATGTGGGATGGGTTACACTTCAGAGTAATCCTTTGAATTTTGTAAATAATTTCCATCCAAAGAAAAATGAATAGCATACTTTCCTTTTCCTCAGCTTACAAGTACACTAAGCTTTGTACCTCGATGGAAAGAATAAGACACTAAGAGTAAGTTTTAGAAGAATGATGAGCCCAAGGCTAAAGAGTAAATCAAAGATAGAGTAGAGAATGAAACCCAATACTTCTGACTCCTTTCCTGCGCATCAGATAGCATGCCTCCATGGCTCTCATTCTGTATGTACCATATGGCTGTTTCCATATATAAGGCAATTGCCACTGAACATTTGACTATTACTGATAAATTGAGCTCTGTGCCAATCAGTAGATCTTTTATATCTCAGAAGGATATATATATATATATATATATATATGTATATATATATATATATATATACACATACAAACACACACACACACACACACACACACACATACATATATATATATATAAAGAGAGAGCACGAGAAATAAGCCAAACTGCTCACTCTATTTTAAATCCAAGGGGAAAGAGACCAAGAACACAAGATCTTGGGGAAGCTAAGGGAAACTATCATTGTTGTTTTTGGTCACTAGGTCATGTCCAGCTCTCTTTCAAGCCCATGGACTGTAGCCTGCCAGGCTCATCTGTCCATGGGATTTCATAGGCAATAATACTGGAGTAGGTTGTCATCTCCTTTCCAGGAAATCTTCCAAACCCATGGGTTGAATCTGTGTTTCCTGCATTGGCAGGCAGATTCTTCACCACTCAGCCACCTGAGACCACAAGGGAAACTAAAGTCACAGGTAATGTTAGAGAAAACCACACTGTTTTATAAGGACAAACTTAAATTACATTCATATTAATTTTCAGTAATTACAAAGTTCATTGACTAAGAACACTAACAAATGAACATGCAAATTATATGACTGAAAGCAAGTTTACTATTCATTTGGAAATAAAACTGGCATGTAAAAATAATAATAATAATGAAAAGATCAGTGGTACGGGATAAGATTTGCACATCTAACTGATTATGTTAAATCCTAACCATTCATTGACAGACACACTTAATTATAATCCATAGACTTCAGTAACAAATTATACTCCCATGGCTGTAGAACCTGATCCACAAATATGTACATATTCATTAGTTTGCCCTAAATTGAAGTATTTTGAGGGTTTTTCACTATCTCCTTTGTTTCAGAATATCAAGTCTGTCACTCTGCAGGCTTATTAGACAGAGACACGATTGATTAGACTTGACTAGCTGTGCTGATAATTTATGCACAATTAATAGAAAGGCTTTTGCCATCATTATGGCATTTCATAGACTACTTATACACTCTAGTGGGAAAAACTGGTCAAAGCACTTTTTATGGAAAGAAAAATCAAACAAATAGCAAGTAGATATATAGCACTTAAGGATTACAAACATATTGGAACTCCCCGGTATGCTGAAATTGTGTAAGCAAACTGATATAATAAAATCTGACATAAAAAAACACTTAAACCCTACTAATTAGATGGATAATAAAAATCAAGCAAGTATTGAACTGCGAGGCAGTCAGGAAGATAATCAAAGGTTAATTAGATGCATGATTCAGGATCTCCTGCCCTGGGATTTACTCCTCAGAGGCTCAGACAGATTCAAAAGGAAGTTTGACATGTAACATAAAAATTCACTATGATTTGCTTATATGAGGAAGCTATTTTTTAAAAAAGATCAGGCTTTAGGAATTGCAGTAGGGTAGGATTCAATAGGAGGATAGAGAGGAATAGAAAAAATTAATAACAACAATGAAATTAATTTGGAAAGGTTATCAATGCTTAATATAAATTTAAATTTATTTCCAAGTGGTGCAGTTGTAAAGAATCCATATGCCAATGCAGGACATTCAGGAGACTCAGTTTCAATCCCTGGGCCAGAAAGAGCCCCTGGAATAGGAGGGAAGAGTCCCCTGAGTAGGAAATGGCAAGCCACTCTAGTATTCTTGCTTGGAAAATCCCATGAACAGAGGAGCCCGGTGGGCTACAGTCCATGGGGTCACAAAAAGTCAGACAGGACTGAGCATGCAGGTAGATGCATAAATAGAACTTTAAATGACCCAGAAAGCTCCAATGATAAGAGTAAGTGAGGCATACTGTAAGGTATGAAGAAAACCTGTATGAAGTAGTGAGACAAAGCCTGAGGTTTGGCTTCTAATCTCACCCTGTGCTTCTCAAAGTCTATGTGCTAGCCTTTCATGGAATGTTTTTGGTCTGTAGTTTCTCCTCCTTTCAAAAGTTGAAATCTGATCTAGGCTCTTGGATCTGTCACATCACTTTCATAGGCCCATAACCAAATCATTTTTATCTCCAATATTTTCACTGTCATACAAAAATGCTAACGTGTGTGTAGGATGGATTGGATGCTTAAAAATGAAATGCAAAAGCCTCTAAAAATTTATTCCACCATAAATTCAACTCAATATTGATTTCTGGGAATGGAACATGTGCCAGAAACTGTGCCAGTGCCTGAATTTGGAGATAAGTGTCATGATTCCCAGTCTCTCATTAGTTATTAATAGTAATTGTAGTGATTAGTTACTTTGGTGTGAATATCAAATATCAATAACTACAACATCTGATGTATATTCAAGATTCAATAGAACCCTTTTATGTGATTATTAGGTAAAAATAGCAGAGAGCTGAGAATATTTTTAATAATCAGATGTCATTTATTTGATCAGCACAACTCTATGAATTAGCAAATGTTGTTTCCAAATAAACAAATGAGTATTATATGGCTTAGAGGTTCACTGAAGGCCATATAGTTCATAAGAGACTGAACTGAGAATTGAACTTGGGGTATATTTTACCAACTACCCTTTTTTGGGCATGTACTATAAGGCTATTTGGTTGGTTGGCTGGTCATTTAATATTATGGATCAAGTCTCACAGATTCATTCATACTCCAGTAGATATTATAGACACATCAGGTTTGGAATAGACTGACATTTAAGGGAACTCCTATCATTTGACCATGTATTACTGGAAAAAAAGAGATAAAGGCATAAATGAGGAAAAGGGAAAGATGAATGTGAATGAAATTTTGGCAAAAGTAATGTGGAAAAAAGTCACAAATATTCAAATTCAGAAAGTTTGAGATACAGCTTCTCTGTCACTTAGAGTAATATGGTTTCAGGCTATGGAATCATCAGGGTTTAGGGCTGGGAAACCCTCCAGAGGAGTTAAGTTGGAGATGACTCCTCAAACATGGGGAAGGCCTGGACAAAAAGGGAGGTGGAAATGTGAAGAGTGGGTTCCAGGAAAAGGACAAACCCACATCAGAGCTGGAGAAGCAGAACAAATGCAGGGAGACATTGTACAGGATTCTTCAGATGTGACCTTACCACTAACCAAGTTTAAAAAAGAAGGGCACGTGTGTGCAGGTGCAAGGCTGGAGAAGCGGTGTAAGCAAGAGCGTGAGGGATAAAGAGTAACTAACATGGGTGCTATGCACTAGAGAAAGGAGGGAGAAAAACGGAAAATGAGCCAGGCAGTTAGCATGAGCCCCATTTTACAGATGAGAAAACTCTCCAAGCTAGTGTTGGAACTGGGATTCAATCTAAGTTTTTCTGTTCCCAAAGTCTGTGCACCGTCCTCACGCTGTGCTGTCATTAATAGTCATCTAAACATAGGTGAACTTGATCAATTATTTTGGGTGATAAGTTGATTTATAAGGAATCAGCAAAGGATAGGGAATAATTTCAATACTGAACAATAGGAAAATGAGGCAAGACAAATGAGGGCATGACCATAACATGAAACATTATAAAACAATTAGTCATTTTCAGTGTATTCAATGACATGAATAAATGTTACTCTCATAATATAAACCAAAAAATCAAAATATAAAGCTGCTGTAATAGAACCTTAAATATTTTGTTTGTGTATGTGTGAATGAATAAGAGTTTGGATGGAAATGTATAAAAATATTAATAAGAACTATGGAGTCATCAACTGTAAATCTTTATGAATTCCCATATTTTCTATATTTTCCATATTTTCTGAATTTATTACTCATAGGTTGAGAAAAATAAACTTTACAAAGGAACAATAAGGGGAAAAATGACAGTGACTGAAGTGCAGATGATATTCTAAACCAATTCCATTCCCAGTGTGCACAAGAAATCAGGCCATCACCATTCTCAGCTTTTTTTTAACAATATGAAAAAAATGTAAATCCTGGACGAGTAGATAATTAAAAGTTGCACATGCCTATCAAAGCAAGGACACTCCAACTCCCATTCCTACTTGGTGCCTGAACCTTGCAGTGCCTACGGGTTTTCTTTCAAAAGATTTAATAGAGAATGAGAGAGAGGCCATCCCTCCCTGGAAAGTACAGTGTAGGTAAGTAGAGGGTGCTAGGACAGCCTTCATAATTATACCTGAGGCTGCAGGAGGAGTGGAATTGTGTGGTCGGGAAATTGTATCTGATTATGATGGTTCAGTGCCCAATGTCAGAAAATAGCTGCCCTGCTGGAAAAAAAAAAAAAAAGAAAAAAAAACAGCCTGCGTGTGTGGAAGGGTGGTGGGAGGTGCAGGCAGCTAGCAACTCGGCAGTGGAGGAAGAGGTATAACCCAGACACAGAGAGAGCTGATGGTGAAACAGCAGGGAACTTTTTAGAAACTGTGTTGACTGTCTGCTGCCAAGAACACAGAGATCCATCTGGGATAAACTGTTTGCTTGCTGGCATGTCGGTTGACCGGTTGGTGCAAGGTGCATGAGAAAATCACCCTCATCAGGCTTCCCCAACGGCCAGTCTCTTGGACTGTGTCTGGCTTTGTCTTGAGTCAACTGGACACAGTCCCTGATCCCTGGCACATTTTTCCCTAAGTGAAAGTGATAATCGCTCAGTTGTGTCTGACTCTTTGCAACCCCATGGACTGGAGCCTGCCTAACTCTGTCCATGGGATCCTCCAGGCAAGAATACCAGAGTGGTTGCCATTTCCTACTCCAGGGGATCTTCCCAACCCAGGGATTGAACCCTCTTGCCCTGGAAGGCAGATTCTTTACCACTGCGGCACCTGGGAAGCCACAAATATGAAACACCTCTCATATGATTTGTACAAAGAACGGCAGGACTATCTTCTCTCCAAAACTTTGTTCTGAATATTGAATATTTATTTCATGCAGTTTAAGAACATCTCCTTCCTTTCATCTACCCTAGAGGGGTGGGGTGGCAAGGAGGCTCAAGAGGGAGGGCCTATATATAGGGCTGATTCCACGCTGTGGTATGGCAAAAACCAGTGCAACACTGTAAAGCAATTATCCTCCAATGGAAAAAAAAACTACCCTTATGAGTGTCAACCTTGACTTCCCGTCAGATCCCCTATGAAATGTGGTCACATTACAGATAACTGGTCCTCTAGCTAAGGAAGGACTAATGCAGCAGATTTGAGGTGGAGTCTGGGGAATTTATAATTTTAATAAGTTTATTAGATCATTGGCTTCCCAGGTGGCTTAGGTGGTAAAAGCATCTGCCTACTATGTGTGAGACCTGGGTTCGATCCCTGGGTTGGGAAGATCCCTGGAGAAGGCAATGGCACCCCACTCCAGTATTCTTGCCTGGAAAATCCCATGGACGGAGGAGTCTGATAGGCTACAGTCCATGGGATCGCAAAGAATCAGACACGACTGAGCGACTTCACTCACTTAGATTATTGCAATAACCATCCAGGGCTTACCAGTCCTCCTCTATATTATTACTATAGAAGATGAATACCGATGAAAATCCAAATGTGCAGTTGTTATGTACACAATAGGGACAATGCAGGATAAGGAAAGTGTACTCTTTTCCCTACGTGAGCCTCAGTTTTGTCATCTATAAAATGGAGATATGATTACCTACTACTTCAGTGTTGTTCCATTGAGATATTTAGCACAGTCTCCTGCACAAAGTAAGTTACTTAAAAAATACAAGCACTGCCTTCTCTTTCTTCTGGAATATGGTCAGGTGCATTTCAGAATGCCAACACTCAGCTCAGATCTCTAATGCATCAGAGACATTTGGGGTTAAAGGGTGCCTTGTCCTGGCTGAATGTTTTCAGATTCAAAACATGCCTCTTACCTCCCATTGTCCTGCTGTAACTTGATAAGTGTTTCCCATTCATGGGTTTCCTAAAATTATTCTTGACACCCTGAAATTTATCCTCTGTCACCTCATCGGTTAATTTCTGAACATTTTGTATAGAGGTCTTTCTATCAGTAATTGGGAGTTTAGAGAAAGGAGTGGAGAATCTGTGTTTTAAATTTTCCTCTCTATTACTTACTAGACTTTAACTTTGGACCTTTTACCTGGTTTTCTTTCTGAACCTATAAAATGGAGAAAATTAAGAAACTAGGCATATTTTTACATCATTTCAAGTCCTCTTGGCCTCACTCTCTGGGCTCAACCATCCCTGAGGGGGTTTAGGCCAACTTCAAAGAGACACAGGCTATGAGATCCCCTCCTACCCACACAGTGGGCCTCTTACCTGCCATACTGAGGTTTTCCTACTGGCAGTCATGACTATGAGATACCAGAGACTAGAATAACTATTATTGGAAACACACAAGCAATGGATGAATCCATTCTCCTTCCCCTCCCACAAAGAAAGTTCTGAGACACAATTTATATGCCTTCCTGGGGGACTGTTCTGTTGATCAAGCATTCTGTAATACTTGGTCATGACCACTTTGATAAAGCATTCTTATCTTGAAGCATCCTCCTTCTCTGCTTCATTTTCTTACATCTTCTCTTGTGTCCCCAGAGTTGTCTTCTCAATTAAAGTAATGATCCATAAAATCTCTGCAATTATACATTCTGGGTAACTTTATGTTAAGACACATAGTATTTATGTCTTAGAATTGATGTGGAGATAAAATTAGATAGTTCATGAAAATGAGTTAGAAATAGAATACAATACATGATAAATTATCATGATCACGTATCCTGATTTGTATTTCTCAAGTTGCAAGATGTACTTGAGTGTCATTCCCACTAACTGTTCTAACCCCGCTCCCACACCTGTCATTTCTGGCCACCATTTATGGTGGTTGGTGGTGGGGTGGGGGTGAGGGTGGTCCTTTTTTATCTTAATTCGAAAAACAAGTCTCTGCTTAGAATACTAGTGACAAGTATAACTACTTTGAGCAAAGATTTAAATAGCACTAATTATCTCAACTAGGGCTTTCCTGATGGCTCAGATGGTAAAGAATCTGCCTGCAATGCGGGAGACCTGGGTTTGATCCCTGGGTCAGAAAGATCCCCTGGAGAAGGGAATGTCTACTCACTCTAATATTCTTGCCTGGAGAATTCTATGGAAGGAGGAGCTTGATGGGCTATATTCCATGGGGTCCCAAAGAATTGGATCCAACTGAGAAATTAGCACTTTCACTTTTTTTTTCACTTTCAGTTATCTAAACTACCTGATAATTCTTTATTAGTTTCTTATTGTTTCTTGAGTATTTGCTCAAAAGATTGTAGCCCACTATGGATAAGGGTTATCACCTCACTTGGATCCTTCACAAGCCAGCTCCCTTGGAGCCAGTAAATACTTTTATTGGAAGACTTTCAAAGTAACAACCTGGGTTTTAGAGAAAACGATGGTATTTGCATTGAAGGCTGAGAGCCTCATGAGATGGATGGTGGATGGAGGCCTTGGAGAATCTAATCAGCTCACAAGCTTGTGGGTCCATAAACTATCACAGAGTAAGGTCTTTCTTTAATCCCCCAATTAGTGAACTGGATGGACAGAATTCTTCCTTGAAAGAAAAGATCATGACAAGTTCAAGAACAATAGTTTGTGGGTTGAGTTGGCACCCAGACTGGTCAAATCACGTAGGAGGAGTTTAGAAGTCTCTATTAAGAAACAAAATCAAATGAAAACACATTAAAGACCCTTCTCAGTGAGAAAACACAAGGCAAAGAAGGAAAGATATTGCCCCACTCAAGGCTGATGTGTTTGGGAGTGGCCTATGTTGCTTAATAGGAACTCCTTGCTCATGCGAACTCCCAGTGCCTTGCAGAGTTCTTGGCTTGTTAGCTGCTCTATAGGATTTTGTTGACTAATAGGGTGACAGGATGAAGAGAGGCTCAGAGAGGCAGTAAACTCAGCAAGGGAATTAATGTTGACAACAATAAGAAATATACAAGGGGGCATTGCATGAATAAGCTGGAATTTCTTATCATCAAGGACAAACTTAAAGGTTTGTGGATAGACAGTTTAATAGAAACAGGCAGCCAAGGTTCCTCTTGTCACACATCACATACACAGTGTGGCTTCTCCTTTCAGTTACAAATTGTTTCTTCCCTCATCTGTATTCATTCATAAAAACAGAAAGAGCAGTTTATTCTTTGGTCCACAGTTTGTCTTTCCCTTTTGCTATCTTCTGCTTTGAGCAAGGATAGCTGGGGGAGCCCTTGGACCTGTCATTCCAAGGGTTATTTTGTCTCCTTTAAAGAGCTGCTGAGAACTCTGTTCTTTATCTGACCCATTTTAGGGTATTTATACTGACTTGGTGAAAAAGTTTGTTTGAGTTTTCCATAAGTGAAGTCGCTCAGTAGTGTCCAACTCTTTGCAACCCTATGAACTGTAGCCCACCAGACTCTACCATTCATGGGATTTTCCAGGCAAGAATACTAGGGTGGAATGTTATGAAAAAGTCTAAATGAAACTTTTGGCCAATTCAACATTTTGCAGGAAAGGCAAAGTTTTAGAAGAAGGCTTTAAATTAAAAGACCTCATGATCAAAACCACCCATGAAACCTTCATTATTCTGATATTATTCTTTTATGTCTCCATTATTCTGTTAGGGCTCATGCATGCTCAGTCACCAAGTCCTGTCTGATTCTTTATGACTCCATGGACTATAGCTCGCCAGGCTCCTGTAATTCCAGGCAAGAATACTATAGCATATTGTCATTTCTTCCTCCAGGGAATCTTCCTGACCCAGGGATTGAACCCACATCTCCTAATAGCTGGCAGACTCTTTACCACAGAATGACCTGAAAAGTCCCTTTGTTAAGGCAACTCCATAAATATTATGGTTCTTTGCATTTCAGGACCACTTCCTTGGATGTTGCAGGCTGGGAAACACAAAAGCCAATGACCATCCTCAGGATTTGTAGACTATGGCACCATCTTTCCAAAAAATCACCTGGATTAAGTTCCTTAACCAGACTAAGTCTTAATTACCTGAGAAAACTTTGTGTCATTTCCAGCCATGACACTGAGATGAGAGAGTCCAGGTTTAATTGAACATTAAAAATTCCTCTGGAAAGGGACAAAATTTATAATGTGTGGCATGCCTCCTGAAAGGTATGTGAAGAGGAGAAATAAGTGAGAGGGTGTGTTGCTAATATGGGAGTTTTGTTTCTCATTATATGTAAGAAATGTTTTATTTGTTTGTTTTCTGAGAGATAGTTGGCATCTATGTTCTTCTCTTCCAGATCACCATTTCCTATACCCTAGACTAGTTCAAATGTACGAGTTGATGGGTGAGATCTTTCTTCACAAGAAATAAAAAATCAGAAACTTAACAAATGAGTCCCCAAATATTGTTAAATCCTGGTCTGGTAGATGAGATGACCTTGGGCAGACAAATCTTTCAGGGATGCTAAAATCCTAGTAGCATAAGAGCATCAGGCAACTGAAGAAAGAACTTACATGTAGCAAATATTGTTAAAGAGAGAGAGAGAGAGAGGGATGTCAGCAGGAAAGACCTTTGCTAACTCCACAATGTTGCCAAGGGCCAGTCAGAATTCTAATCATCAAGCTCATAAAAGTGCAAACATAAAATAGAAACAAAGACAGCTGGCCCTTCAAGTATATCCTGTTTCATTATTTAAAGGTTTATTAAGTGCATAGATCATGGAACCAGTGTCTCAGATTTCCAATGAGAACTGAATCAATATATTAAGATACAGCATTAAAGTTAAGGACTGCAAGCTTTATTGAATACTAAATATCTTTTATAGTGAAATGTCTCTATAAAACTAACTCTCCTGCCCAAATGGTTATTTCAACATTTTTAAGAAAGTGAATGAAACCTGAATGAAGTTAAACATTATTCAAGGTAAACAGTGGCTTTGAAATAGACAAGCCACCCCCTTACTAGACAACTTACATTCAAATGAGAGGAAAATCTCTATTGTAATAAGTGTGCTGAGCTATGAAGAGTAGAGATCCAAGCCCAGTTCTTAGCAAAATAATTAGACCACTGTCTTTGTTTTAGAATCTGTCCCTTACTGGCTGCTTCATTCTTGAATATATTCATCTTATTTATACCATGAGTTCTTCTACCTTTTTCCTCACTCATGCATTTTTACTTGATGACTACAGTTTTTTGATACAGTTTCTTGAGTCTTGATCATGTGTACAGGTTTGTACTTATCTCTAGACATTGCTGGCTTAGAGTAGTTGGTCATCTTGACCAATCTAGCTCAGGCCTCTGAAACCCAACTATGGTAGGGACCCTCTTGATTAGATCTCCACTGCTACCACTGCAGCTTCAGGGGGTCATAAAAGGAAGGGCCATCTGTCATTGGACTGAGATTGCCTATCTCTTATGACTTTTTCCATGAACTAACTTTTACGATATTAACTTGATTCTATTTTGGCCACCTGATGCAAAGAGCTGACTCATTTGAAAAAAACACTGATCCTGGTAACGATTGAGGGCAGGAGGAAAAGGGGACAACAGAGAATGAGATGGTTGGATGGCATCACTGACTCAAAGGACATGGGTTTGGGTGAACTGCAGGAGTTGGTGATGAACAGGGAGGCCTGGGGTGCTGCAGTTCATGGGGTCTCAAAGAGTTGGACACGACTGAGTGACTAAACTGAACTATGACTATGATAAGACTTTCAACAGAAATTTGTCTGTCTCAGGACTCCTGTGACTGCTCTGCCCAGGGTGCCAAGAACTGAGGATGGAAAGATAGAAAACAAGGACTATCTAGGACATACTATTCTGACTTTTTTTTTTTTTCATACATAGAATATAGCACACTAACAGTTATGTATCTTATTAAATATTCATCAGATTAGTGTTGAAATTTTTATTTGAATCCACTCCAAACTCATATGTATACAAATCTGAATTTTTCATGTTGTTTCTGAATTACTTTCAAATATTCCCAAATTTATGAGCAAACAACAATAAAAACTATCAAAAGTATTGTCTTGGAGTGGGCAAGTTTGTGTTTCTTTGAGCACACTGATGTATGAAATAATTTTATAAATTATTCTCCCATACATCACTCTATAGCTAAGAAACTGAAAAATATATGTTCCCAGATGTATGTGAGAACCCATATTTGACTTATTTTGTTAACAGTTCAAAACACATTTCAGGTACTGATTTTGTTCAAATCACTACTGGGCACACAGTGTGGGATAACACAAAGTTTGGGTCACAAACATTTATTGAGAACCTACTTTAAACAGATAATACCACATCTCTCTGGCACAGAATAAGACTTAAAAAATTTGAGCTGGGTTAATGATGATGGAATTCCAGTTGAGCTATTTCAAATCCTGAAAGATGATGCTGTGAAAGTGCTGCCCTCAATATGCCAGCAAATTTGGAAAACTCAGCAGTGGCCACAGGACTGGAAAAGGTCCTTTTCATTCCAATCCCTAAGAAAGGCAATCCCAAAGAATGCTTAAACTACTGCACAATTGCACTCATCTCACACTCTAGTAAAGTAATGCTCAAAATTCTCCAAGCCAGGCTTCAGCAATACTTGAAACGAGAACTTCCAGATGTTCAAGCTGGTTTTAGAAAAGACAGAGGAACCAGAGATCAAATTGCCAATATCTGCTGGATCATCAAAAAAGCAAGAGAGTTCCAGAAAAACATCTATTTCTGCTTTATTGACTACACCAAAGCCTTCGACTGTGTGGATCACAATAAAATGTGGAAAATTCTGAAGGAGATGGGAATACCAGACCACCTGACCTGCCCCTTGAGAAACCTGTATGCAGGTCAGGAAGCAACAGTTAGAACTGGACATCGAAAAACAGACTGGTTCCAAATAGGAAAAAGAGTATGTCAAGGCTGTATACTGTCACCCTGCTTATTTAACTTATATGCAGAGCACATCATGAGAAACGCTGGGCTGGAGGATGCACAAGCCTGAATTAAGATTGCCAGGAGAAATATCAATAACCTCAGATATGCAGATGACACCACCCTTATGGCAGAAAGTGAAGAGGAACTAAGAAGCCTCTTGATGAAAGTGAAAGAGGGGAGTGAAAAAGTTGGCTTAAAACTCAACATTCAGAAAACCAAGATCATGGCATCTGGTCCCATCACCTCATGGGAAATAGATGGGGAGACAGTGGAAGCAGTGTCAGACTTTACTTTTTGGGGCTCCAAAATCACTGCAGATGGTGATTGCAGTCATGAAATTAAGAGACACTTACTCCTTGGAAGGAAAGTTATGACCAACCTAGAGAGCATATTAAAAAGCAGAGACATTACTTTGCCAACAAAGGTCCGTCTGATCAAGGCTATGGTTTTTCCAGTGGTCATGTATGGATGTGAGAGTTGGACTGTGAATAAAGCTGAGCGCTGAAGAATTAATGCTTTTGAACTGTGGTGTTGGAAAAGACTCTTGAGAGTCCCTTGGACTGCAAGGAGATCCAACCAGTCCATCCTGAAGGAGATAAGTCCCGGGTGTTCATTGGAAGGACTGATGCTGAAGCTGAAACTCCAATACTTTGGCCACCTTATGCGAAGGGTTAATTCATTGGAAAAGACCCTGATGCTGGGAGGGATTGAGGGCAGAAGGAGAAGGGGACGACAGAGGATGAGATGGTTGGATGGCATCACCAACTCGATGGACATGGGTTTGGGTGGACTCCAGGAGCTGGTGATGAACAGGGAGGCCTGGCGTGCTGTGATTCATGGGGTCGCCAAGAGTCAGACATGACTGAGCGACTGAACTGAGCTGAACTGACTGAATGATGATAGTGGTGGTTAAAGAAGGACTGACAAATATTCTAGCTTTGGACAAGAGCTTAGATAGTTTCTGAGGTCAATCCATTAATATTTTACAGTTTAATAACCGTTGGTGGTGGTTCAGTGGCTAAGTCTTGTCCAATCCTTGCAACCATGTCATGGACTGTAGCCCACCAGGCTCTTCTGTCCATGAGATTTTTCCAGGCAAAAATATTGGAGTGGGTTGCCATTTCCTTCTCCAGGAGATCTTCCTGACCCAGGGATCAAACCCTGGTCTCCTGCATTGCAAGCAGATTCTTTACCAACTAAGCCTACACACAAACATATATATACATATCACACAGACACCTCCCCAACACACACACATGAAGTCTTATTAAGTGTACTGAGTCTATATCATTGAAATTTTTGGAGGAAATTCAACTTTCATAGCACTACTTATATTAACTACCACCAAACATACAGTGTGTATTCTCCTATCGAAAAGTATTTTATATTTTATATGATTACTTTTAAGCTCCACATTAATAAACTTAGCCCAAACAACAGAAGAAAACATCTTTAAAAATAAATATAGCCCATTCTATTTCCATGTGGCATGTACTATTGCTATTGATTTTCTAGTCATTTACTTTTAAAGCCAGGTTGAAAATGATTTTTAAGTGCTCAATCTCATTTATTAAAACCTTGAAATTTGATTGCCTTAATTTTCCTCCAATCAACAAAATAACCCTTAATTTTAAGGTCTGGATTGGTGGCACTCCCAACGATGAAGTAATGATTCCATTTATTTACATTAGAATCAACACAAGTTTATAACTTGAAGCCCTCATCAATTTTCCAAATAAAACTGCAGCTGTAGTGTGGAAGAGATGAAATGAGGTCTGTATTTCTCAGATGTAACAGAGACAAGAGCTTAACCCAGTCTTCATGAAGTTTAAAAAGCAATAAAGCCAAAGTTATTTCAGCCCTGCGGGATACTTATTTAAAGAGATGGATGTTATTGGCTGTCTTTCAATGTACTGCGTATGCTATCATTAAGACTTGAAAATGGAATCTACACGATTAAAAGTGTGGACTACCATAATCTGGTAAGACCCACCCTTTTCCCCAATCGCTATGAAACAAGAGGAAACAACTGTAAAGCTACATCCAGAGTACTATGATATTTACAGAATCCTATCTCCATTCTCATTCCTTGCAGAAAAAGCCTTAGATTGTGAGATTATGGACTATCATGTGTAAGAACCAGATACATCTGTTAGAAGCTTTGGTCTAAGAGTCAGGAATTTTAGGTGGCTTATTAGAGCACTCAGTGGCACCTACAAAACTGTCAAATTAACAGCATAAAGGAATATACTAACATGTCTAAACTCTAGGAAGGAACAAACCATGTCTCTAGCTATAACACTGGCTACTGGGGTAGCCATATCAGTTAGGAAGTGAATGCTGAATGACTTAAAGAGCAAATGATACATAGAAATGGCCAAGTCCTTCCAAGGTGATTAGCTGTTTTAAAAAAGTTTCCATCCATGAAGAAAATCTGAGTTATTTGCTATAGCACAAAGTCTAATTTTGAAAGGTAAGTTGGAAATGGGAGAGAGCAGAGCAGAGCATTCCATCTTCTTTGCTTGGGTGTCTATGTTGGGTAGAAATGCTTTTAAAGTGTCCTGCTTCTTCCTCCCTTCTAAACAAACAAGTTCAACAAGTTCTGTTAAAGGTGTAATCATATTTCTCTATCTCCCTGCAGAATAGTTGAGGTTTCTATTCTACACTAATTTGTACTAGATGTGTTATCATTAGTATATTAAACAGTATATTGGAATAAATTAGTGATACTGAGGCATATCAAATTGCTTATGACTGTGCCAAGTCAAACCAAGACAATGTTAACATTATGATTCCTATGACAATAAAATTCTTTGGTTTCTCTCAAAACAAAAAGAAAAAATAACTAACAGAAATAGGTCTAGACAAATCACAGATATTAGAATTAGCAGGGAAAGACTTTAAAGCAGCTATGATAAATATGCTCAAGGATTTTGAAAATGATAAAAATAATGAATGAGTAGGTAGTGGTTCTCAGAAAATTAATGGAGTTCATATAAATTAATCTATTGGGAGGGGGAATTCTAGAACTGAAAAATATGAAACCCGAAATGTAAAATTATCTTATGAGCTTAACAGAAAATTGGTAACTGAATAAGGAATCTCAAGAGAGGAAAATATAAATTATAAAATTAAAGAACAGAGAAGAAAAGAGAAAAGTTTAAAAATGAACAGAGCCTAAGTGAGTTGAGGGACATTATACAGTCTAACAGATATATAATTGGAGTTTCAGAAGGAATCAAAAAAAATTGGAAGAAAAACAAATATTTGAAAAATGGTGGGTTAGATTTCTTTTCCAGTTTTGATTTAAAGAATCAGTCCCTGGAGGATGCTGAATAAAACTCCTTCAGGATAAATATAAAGAAAATGACTTCTAGATACATCATAGTCAGTTTCCTGAAAATCAAAGAAAGAGAGAAAAATCTTAGAGTAAATTCAATGGAGAAAAAAAGACTTTTCATATATTATAATGAGAAGCATATGGTATCCATATAGAAAAAAAATGAACCTCTACACCTAAATGTAACTATACACAATGACTGAATCTTTGATGAATTACAAACATAAGCATAAAATTTTAACTATAAAGCTTCTTTTAAAAACAGGAAAATTTCTACATGCCTTGGGTATGTAAAGATTTGTTACAAAGCAAGCTTTTTATAAGACTGTTCATGAAAGTTTTACTCATAATAGCCCAAAGCTGAAAACAAACAAACAAAAAAAAACTGTCATGAATAGATAGACTTAAAAACAACAAACAAACGAATGAAACCTGTGGTATAGTCAATGTATTTAAATCTAACTATTAAAAAAAAGTACCAGTACAAAAAACTGCAAAATAAATTCCAAAAACTTCATGCTAAAAGAAACCAGAAACAAAAAGATTTATGTACTGTCTGACTCCAGAAAGTTCAGAATGGGAAAAAATAATCTGTGTTTATAGAAATCAAAGAGTAATTGCCTCAGAGTGACAGAAAGACTGCAAAGGAAGATGAGGGAAATTTCTTAAGTAGCAGAAGTAGCCTGTATCTTTAAGGGTTTTGAATTACATAAATGTAAGCATTTGTCAAAACTTGCATAACTGAAAAATATATGTGCATTTTACTGTGTGTATATTTTATCTCAAATTTTACAAAGGAAAAAAAATACAAATCAAATTCATCTCCTTTAAGCCACATTATCTTCTGACTTCCCCAATTATTTTAAAGGCATCTTTACTCTCAGTCAAACAAAACTATTTCCCTGCAATTTTTTGGAGTAGTTTCAAAAGAATAGGTATTAACTCTTCTCTAAATGTTTGGTAGAATTTGCCTGTGAAGACACCTTGTCCTAATGTTTGTTTTTTGGGAGTTTTTAAGATCACAGGTTCAATTTCAGGACTTGTAATTGGTCTGTTCATATTTTCTATTTCTTCTTGGTTCATTCTCTGGAGACTGCACCTTTCTAAGAATTTGTCCATTTCTTCGAGGTTGTCCGTTTTCATTGCATATAGTTGCTTAGAGCAGTCTCTTATGTCCTTTGTATGCCTGTGGTGTCCATTGTAACTTCCCCTTTTTCACCTCTAATTTTATTGATTTGGACCCTCTCCCTTTATTTTTCTCTTGATGAGCCTGACTGAAGACATATGGATGGCCAAAAAGTACACGAAACTATGCTCAACACTGGTAATATTAGAGAAAACCAAAACTACAATGAGGTATCATCTCACACAGTCAGAATGGTCATTATGAAAATATCTACGAATAACAAATGCTGCAGAGGGTGTGGAGAAAAAGGAACCCTTTGACACTATTGGTAGGAATATAAATGGATACAGCCACTGTGTAAAAGATTATGGAAGTTTCTTTTAAAAATTAAAAACACAGCTACCTTACAACTCTGCAATCCCACTCCTGGGCATATATCTGGGAAAAACCATAATTCTAAAAGATTCATGTATTCCAATATTCACTGAAGCTCTATTTACAATAGCTAAGACACGGAAGCAACCTAAATGTTCACTGACAGATGAGTGGATAAAGATGTGGTATAGTTATACAATACAATATTACTCAGCCATAAAAAAATGGAATAATGCCACTTGTAGCAACATGAATGGATCTAGAGATTATCTTACTAAGTGGAATAAGTCAGACAAAGGAACACATATCAATTATATGTAGAATCTAAAAAAATTTTACAAATGAACCTATATATAAAACAGAAATAGACACACAGACATAGACAACAAATTTATGGTTACCAAAGGGGAAAGTTGGTAGGGATAAATTAGGAGATTGAGATTAACAAATACACACTACTACATTTAAAATAGATAACCAACAAGGATCTACAATATAACACTGGGGACTATACTCACTATTATGTAATAATAATAATCTTAAAAAAGATATGTATGTATGTATATATAACTGAATCACTTTGTTGTACACCTGAAACTAACACAATGTTGTAAATCAACTATGCTTCAATAATAATAAAAAAACACCATTTAAAAAATTAATTTATTTATTTTAGTTGGAGGCTAATTATTTTACAATATTGTAGTGGTTTTTGCCATATATTGACATGAATCAGCCATGGGTGCACATGTGTTCCCCATCCTGATCCCCCCTCCCACCTCCCTCCCCATCCCATCCCTCTGGGTCATCCCAGTGCACCAGCCCTGAGCACTTGTCTCATGCATTGAACCTGGACTGGTGATCTATTACACATATGATAATATACATGTTTCAATGCTGTTCTCTCAAATCATCCCACCCTCACCTTCTCCCACAGCATCCAAAAGTCTGTTCTTTACATCTGTGTCTCTTTTGCTGTCTTGCATATAGGGTCATAGTTACCATCTTCCTAAATTCCATGTATATGTGTTAGTATACTGTACTGGTGTTTTTCTTTCTGACTTACTTCACTCTGTATAATAGGCTCCAGTTTCATCCACCACATTAGAACTGATTCAAATGCATTTTTTAACAGCTGAGTAATATTCCATGGTGTATATGTACCACAGCTTCCTTATCCATTCATCTGCTGATGGGCATCTAGGTTGCTTCCATGTCCTGGCTATTATAAACAGTGCTGGGATGAACATTGGGGTGCACGTGTCTCTTTCAATTCTGGTTTCCTCAGTGTGTATGCCCAGAAGTGGGATTGCTGGGTTGTATGGCAGTTCTATTTCCAGTTTTTTAAGGAATCTCCACACTGTTCTCCATAGCGGCTGTACTAGTTTGCAATCCCACCAACAGTGTAAGAGGGTTCCCTTTTCTCCACACCCTCTCCAGCATTTATTGTTTGTAGATTTTTGGATAGCAGCCATTCTGCCCGTGTGAGATGGTACCTCATTGTGGTTTTGATTTGCATTTTTCTGATAATGAGTGATGTTGAGCATCTTTTCATGTGTTTGTTAGCCATCTGTATGTCTTCTTTGGAGGAATGTCTGTTTAGTTCTTTGGCCCATCTTTTGATTGG
Organism: Muntiacus reevesi; assembly: GCF_963930625.1. Lineage (NCBI taxonomy): Eukaryota > Metazoa > Chordata > Mammalia > Artiodactyla > Cervidae > Muntiacus > Muntiacus reevesi. The sequence goes on from NC_089251.1 coordinate 206,542,872, forward strand.
GTCATTTATTTTTTTGGAATTGAGCTGCAGGAGTTGCTTGTATATTTTTGAGATTAATTCTTTGTCAGTTGCTTCATTTGCTATTATTTTCTCCTATTCTGAAGGCTGTCTTTTCACCTTGCTTATCATTTCCTTTGTTGTGCAAAAGCTTTTAATTTTAATTAGGTCCCCTTTGTTTATTCTTGCTTTTATTTCCAATATTCTTGGAGGTGGGTCATAGAGGATCCTGCTGTGATTTATGTCAGAGAGTGTTTTGCCTATGTTTTCCTCTAGGAGTTTTATAGTTTCTGGTCTTACATTTAGATCTTTAATCCATTTTGAGTTTATTTTTGTGTATGGTGTTAGAAAGTGTTCTAGGTTCATTCTTTTACAAGTGGTTGACCAGTTTTCCCAGAACCACTTGTTAAAAAGAGATTGTCTTTTTTCCATTGTATATTCTTGCCTTTTTTGTCAAAGACAAGGTGTCCACAGGTGTGTGGATTTATCTCTGGGCTTTCTGTTTTGTTCCATTGATCTATATTTCTGTCTTTGTGCCAGTACCATACTGTCTTGATGACTGTGGCTTTTAAAAACACTATTAAGTTATTTTTACACCTGCTACATCTTTTTCCAATATTTCACTATTTTCTAAATTCAAATAAACTACACTTTTCATCATTTTTGAGGACTTCATCCAAGCACAGGTAAAGCATTTTTCATTCAATAATTCACTTATAATCTCAAATATATTGTGTATAAACCCTTTGGTCTTTATTTCCTTAGCTACCGTGAGAAAGCTAAGATTCAGGGCAATCAAGTTTCAAATAGTTTGTAGAAAATCAGCATTTGAATTCATGCCTGCCTCCAGATTTTTACCAACATTACTTATTACTAAATCCCCCTAATGTCTGTCCCATTTTGAAGCAGTACTCTTAACCAAACTTAACCTGGATTTTTGCCCTCAAAGTGGCAATCAAATAAGCAAATAACTGGCTATAACTTTCAATGACCCCCATGTTACCAAAACTGTAGTTATGCTCTAGCCCATATCTTATTTGACCTCTAGCCTTCATTTAGCACTATTGACTTTTTCTCCCTACCTTTAGGGTGTGCTTTTAGCAAACCCCCTTTACTCTTTTTCCCATACAAAAGATCTTTGATTTCCCTTCTTCTCTAGCCACTCCTTCCCAAGTTCATTTGAGTATTCATTCAAGCCCATTCAGCAACTTAACATCCTCAAAGAGCAGTTACAGATACAGTGCTCCTGCTATTTTATGCTCCCTCTCCCTAGATAATCTTAGTCATACATCGGTTGGCAAAACAAAAGGGCTTCTGCTTCCCTCCATCCTCTTTCCCACCCTAAATAAAGATGATTTCTTTAAAGCAGAGTTTGATCATTTCACTTCTTTTCTCAAACCTCCTCAACCCTCCCCCTCCCACTGCCATCCAGATGATTCCTCCTCTTGGTATCAAAACAAGATCTTCACTCTATGACAGTCTCTAGGTCCTTCCACAGAGTGAAGTAAGTCAGAAAGAAGAAAAATCAAATATCATATATTAATGCATATATGTGGAATCTAGAAAAATAGTACAGATGAACCTATTTTCAGGGCAGCAATAGGGATGCAAATGTAAAGAAGGGACTTGTGGACGTGGGGCAGGGAGGAGGGCAGGGTGAATCGGGAGGATGGGGTTGACATGTACACATTGCTACATGTACTATGGATCCTGACAGCTAGTGGGAGCCTGTGGTATAGCAGACGGGGCTCAGCTCCGTAGGGAGCTGACGGGGTGGGAAGGAAGTCCGAGTGGGAGCGGATATATGCACACATATAGTGAACTCACTTCATTGTACAGCACAGGCTAACACAACATTTTAAAGCAACTAGACCCCAGTAATAATCATAATAAAAAATCTTCAAAACTGTAGAAACAGCTCTCTTCGCCCTGTATTACACTGCTCCTTTTTTCTATCATCTGTGGGTCAATCACACAGGTTTCCGTGCCTCCTGTCATTCTTTTTACCTTGTTCCATGACTTGTGCTTTTCTTATTTTTGATCATTACACATTTCCTTACATTTGCAAGAGCAGAGTGACATGACATATCTTCCCTGAAACTCTCCCGTATTCCAAAATCAGAAGTATCACTTTCCTCAGCAAACTCTCAGATTACTATAAAGTATTGCTTGTACAAAAAGATATTGAAGTGTCAAAAATCACATTGGGAATTGAGGTGGAAGAAAGAGTCACTGCCCAAGTTCTAGAGTCTTCTCTAACTATTGGGTAATAATTGGGATGAGGATGAGTGAAGAAGACATTGAAGGAAACAGTGGATTAACTCGAGAGCCACGAACTTCAAGAGGAGATAAATATATGGTTTCCTTGAGAATATAAATGTTTTCCTCTGGCTTGAAAATACCAGTAGTACAGAAGAATGGAAACTAGTCAAAAGGGCTTCAGAGGAAGTGGTATTTCTGCGAGGAGCCAAATTTCCATAATTTAAGTAATAGGTATGCTGAACAAAAACTCCAGTCAGGCAGAATGTCTTCATCATTTTTTTTTAATTCAGATAGCACGTTTCATTCCTAATATCTAAACAAATATCAACTAAACTTTTTAAAAAGTCTCTACTGAAAGTCTTGTCAGTAAAACAAAGCAAAACAAAAACTACCTAAATATCTTCTTAGGAAACAATTAGCTGCCCAGTAATTTCTCTGGGTATGACTTGTTCTAATCTTCCCCTTATTTAAAATTCCTCATATGGGTCTTTTTAACCACAGGAGTGAATCCAAACTTGCACGCTTAAAGGATGAGGCTTTTCCTTTTTTGTAACCTAATTATGTTCTAGCCTCATCGTCATCATGAATCCCCTATATATTCTTCATGGTTCAACAGTAGCATTACTCTTCTTTTTATTCCATGCAATTTCCTCATTAGGTGCCACTGCAAATGCTTTTCCCTTTTTTCTGGAATATCAGTGCCCACATTCTTTTTTTGACAGTTCAACACAGAGAACATTCTGGGTACCATATGTGGTTGATCTGTGCCTGAACTGAGCCACTTGTCTTAACTGGTAGTAAATTGTTCATTACATGCACTGTCCTATATTACATTCATTTGTTCAACTTTTCTTTTTCTTCTTTTTTAATTGAATGCATAACTTTTATTTATTTTTTTTATTTATTTATATTAGTTGGAGGCTAATTACTTTACTGACTTGCTTTCTAAAATATGAACTTGTGTACTGCAGCTCTGATTACCCTGTAATCCCAACGACTGGGACAATGGCTACATTCAGTGAATGTTCAATAAGAATGTCATTGAGCCGGACTTCCCTGACAGTCCGGTGGTTAAGACTTAACATCCCAATGCAGGAGGTGCAGGTTCAATCTCTACCTGTACCCAGGTTGCAGTTATTTGAGCAAACTCTGAGAGATGGTGAAGGACAGGAAAGCCTGGAGCTCTGCAATCCATAAGTTTGCAAACAGTCTGACATGACTGAGTGACCGAACAACAACCATGTTGTAATAAATTCAATAAAGACTTTAAAAATGGTCCACATATAAAGTGCTAAGAAAAAAATTAATTGAGCAACTTCTCTGGGGGCTCAGTGGTGAAGAGTTCCCCTGCCAATGCAGGAGACATGGGATCTGTGATCTGGGACCACCCCTCCATGCTGCGAGGCAAACTAAGCCCTGCGCCGCTACTGAGCCTGCGCTCTAGAGCCCCAGAGCCACAACTACTGAAGCCCACGTGCCCAAGAGCCGGGTGTTCTGCAGCCAGAAAAGCCACTGCAACGACACGCCTGCGCACTGCAACAAAGAGTAGCCCCCGCTCACCACAACTACAGAAAGCCCTTGAAGCAACGAAGACCCAGCACAACCAAAACTAAGTAAATAAATATTTTCAGAAAAGTATTTCATTGAAATAATATGACCCACAGGTTCACGAGAGCCTGGTAATAGCACAGAAAAGCGGCTAAAGGTCCAAATTAATAGCTTTGTATGTTTGTATTAAACCATGACTGATTTTGTGACTCTGGAAAGTTATTCAACTTCCCTTAGCCTCAATTTTATCATTTGGGGAAGAAAAGGCAAATGGAGATAATAATACTCTGTGGAAAAACAGTTAAGACATGAGATGATTCGTATAAAATGCATAGCATGTTTTCTGTCATATAGTGAACACTCAAACTAGAGGTGTTATTATTTGCACTACTACAAAATTAACACCCCAAAATAGGAATCCAAGAGGATTCATGATGCACTCATGGAAAAAGATCTATGTGTTTTTCTTATCACTGATCTCTCAATGCTCACATATTTATGTTCATTTGAGGTTGTTACAGTAAATTCAGTGGCTATCCAAGCCTCTAAAAACTTAAAGAATGCTCAGTTATTTTTTTTTTCTTTCAAAGACTCTGGAAATTTTCATTTCCCTTAGACAAACCGAACTTGAAGGCCATCATAATGTCACTGTGAATATATACAAGTATGAGAGATCTAGCTATGGAATGGCTTATAAGAGAGAGAATAGACAAATATGAAATAAATATAAAAACATACATAATTCATGTAAATGGCCCAATAAAAAGTAGCAATTTCTCCACAATTTTCAAGAATTAGTTGAGTGAGGAAGAGTTGCACATTTTCAAGCTGGGTTTGATTCACAGGTGATTTTTATATGTATGCCTCAAAAATGCAGGAGAAACTGAGTGACCTGGGAGCTGTTTCTGAAGGACTGGTAGTAGAATGCCTTAGTTTTGTAAATCAGCATAAGAATACCAAGGAGTTTCATCCTCAAATGACACTTCTGAATTTATTTCCTACTAATAGCAACATTTGGTGAACTGTTGTGGACCTATGCACTGATTAAATCTCCTCCTCTTATCACACTCTAGTTGAAAGCACAGATAATGATCAAGGATCATGTGGAGGACATGCAGGTCATCCATCGCACTAGGTGTCTGAGTAGTATACTTGATTCTTCTTGGGTCATAGAAAAGCTATTTATTTAGGCTACAATGTCTCTGCTCTACCCAGAAGTGCTTTCACTGAGATTCATTTGGAATGCATGCCCCAGCATCGAGGAACTATCTCAACTGTGACTATTTGAAAGGTCACTAGATGAATGGTTTATCCCTCCTCACCCTTTACCTCAGACTATCTGGGTTGGCTGTGTACTTTCTGTGATGACAAAAATATTACTAAAAATCAAAGCCATCTGTCATTAAAATAATGAAGATTAATCAGAACAGAATATAGTTAAGGTAAAAATGCCCTTCCTGGGGTAACAGTTGTTTGAGTGCCCTCATCATAGGCTCCCCACACCTCTCTTTTTTAAATTTTTTTAATTTAATTTTTATTTGTTCATTTTTTATTTTCTATTTTTGGTGGTAAGGCATGCAGGATGTTAGTTCCCTGACCAGGGATCAAATGCATGCCCCCTGCAGTGGAAGTATGGCATCTTAACCACTGGACTGCCAGGGAAGTCCCAAATCTCTCTCTCTTTTTAAAATTTATCATTTTCATTTACCATTTTCCTTCCTTTCGGTGACAGCTTTTTCATAAGGTTGGTCGGATGGTTTGTTTCAACTGTAAACCTGATTCCTACAACGTTGCTCAGCTCCTGAACCATATTCCTCATGAAATCTTGCAACTGGGGAGCATAGCTTTATTAAGACGAAGATTCTTTATTAAGACGAACTGGATTCTGTTATTTTCAACTCAAGCCTGATTTTCTTGTTTTCATTACATCATGTAGACACTGAAGTTATCTAGAAATGCTGACCTGCCCCAAATAAATTGAGGTGACGAAGCAGTTTCCCCAAATACCAATGATGCAAATCCCCTTATGTAAAGGGAAAATAAGAGGGGCCAGATGTTCGAGCACAGACAAGGACCCAGCGCCCTCAAGTCATAATCTGGCAAGGGCCCCAGAGACAGCGCTGCTTGCACTCCCGTTTCGGTCACCAGAAGTCACAAGCCCTTCACCTCTAGTTTCAATGTCTGTAAAGAAAGCAAGGGCCTGTCACTCTGAAAAGAAAACTCATCCTATTACAAAAGGTGAGTATAGTTTTCCCTATATGCGTGCAAGCTCAGTCGCTCAGTTGGGTCTGACTCTTCGCATGGACTGTAGCCTGCCAGGCTCCTCTGTCCATGGGATTCTCCAGGCAGGAATACTAGAGTGGGTTGCCATTTCCTTCTCCAAGGGATCTTCCTGACCCAGGGATCGAACTAGCGTCTCCTGTGTCTCCTGACTTGTGAGGCGGATTCTTTACCACTAAGCCACCTGGGAAGCCCACTTTTCCCTACATACATCACAAATAATTAAATTTTCTATCATCCTCTGATTAGGTTTCTCAACACTGTCCACCTGCATGACTATTATCATTGAGGGGAGGGGTATGTTTAAAGTCTCTAGGATCACTTTCCCTAATAACATTCAACAGATGTAGCCTGAGTTGAGTTCTCTTTCTAATCCATAGGCAAAGTGATGTTTTAGTTAACAACTTCTTTGGTCATAGTTCGCTAAAGTCAGCATAGATTTTAAAAGTTTGTTACTATTTTGGTCTGGATGGGGAGACAAAAAAAAACTTATTTGTTCAGGATTAGATTGGGAGAATGCTGAGGGGATAATCTAACTTGAAACAAGTGCTCAGGGCTGGTGCACTGGGAAGACCCAGAGGGATGGGATGGAGAGGGAGGCGGGAGGGGGGATCGGGATGGGGAACACATGTAAATCCATAGCTGATTCATGTCAGTGTATGACAAAACCCACTACAATATTGTAAAGTAATTAGCCTCCAACTAATAAAAATAAATGAAAAAAAAGAAAGAGACACTAAAAGGAAAAGATGGGCTGCTGGCCATAAACAAGTACAAAGGGTCCCAACTTACAGAGGTTTGGGTAGGTGTTCTCAAGTTTATGATGGGACAAAGGCCGTACACATTCAGGAGAAAGTGTACTTTGAATTTTGATTTTTTTTCCTGGGCTAGTAATATGCACTATGACATTCTCTGCAGCTCTCTATTAAGCCATGTGACCTCAAAGTAAACAACAGATACACTTACAGCCATTCTGTACCCAGACAACCATTCTGTTTTTCAATTTTAGTAATAGCATTCAGTAAATTACTTGAAGTATTCAATATTTTATTATAAAATAACTTTGTGTTAGATGATTTTGTTCAATGGTAGGCTAATAGAAGTTTTCTGAGCATATTTAAGGTGGCTGAGTAGTAAAGAATCCACCTGCAATGCCAGAGCTTCAGGAGATGTGGGTTCAATCCCTGGGTGGGAAAGATCCCTTGCAGGAGGAAATGGTAACCCCACTCCAGGATTCTTGCCTGGGAACTCCCATGGACAGAGGAACCTGGTGGGCTGGAGCCCATTGGGTCACAAAAGAGTCAGACATGACAGCACCCGTGCATGCATGATGCAAGGTAGGTTAGGTGAAGCCATGATACTCGGCAGGTTAGGCATGCCAAATGCTTTTCAACTGATATTTTCAACTTACAGTGGGTTTAGCGGGACATACCCTGCTGCAAATCGAGGAAGATCTGAACAAGAATCAACATCAGCATCGAGGGTCCAGCTATGATGGGGGCAACTGGCCTCCCTGTCTTACGACTTTGCCTCTGATCCTGTATATTCTCCACATTGCCACTGTAACCGTTGCTCCAAAAGGCAAGTCTGAAACATCATCTTTAAAAACTGTCAATCACAAGCAAGAGAATATTCTGACTCCTCACTGGGTTTTATAAGCTCCCTCTCAATCTAGCCTCAATCTAGACCTCATCCCATTCCAATTATGAGAGACTTGGGCAGGTCCCAACATCGATGCTTCATGCCACTGACTGTTCTAATTCCTCAGCGTGGAATACCTCCTCATTACATACCACAATCATTTATCCTTCAGAACTTATTTTCTCACATCTCCCAATAGAGATGACTATTTTGTGCGCATTCCCCTCTGTCTTTAGTTAGTTAGTCAGTTAAGTCTTTAGTACCTGACAAATATCTAGCTGATCCTTAAACTTAAAGGAACTTTCAGAGCCACTTTTTAAACACACTTTTATTAAAAAGTAAATTCTATAAAATTACATTTAAATTAGTTATTTTAAAAACTACATTGAGAAATACTCAAAGCTCATCACTTCCTAGATATTTTACTACATTTTACAATCACATATTCTTTGAAGGTCTTTGTTTCTGTTTTATATGTATGTTGGATATACTATAAATGACATGCCACTGTGAATCTCTTTCCATCACCCTGATCAGTGACATCCTGTTGGTAGTTTGGGATTATCCATGATGGGATTATTGATAAACCATGGAAACTGACAAATACTACACATCAGGGCCTTCATGTTGTCACAGTGATTGTCTAACCTTAAAAAAATGCTTGACAAAATGTTAATAATACAAATTAAATTTAAAACTCACTGTGGTTCTAGATGTTGCATTATGAATAACACAAAAAAATTGAAAACAGTCTTTCAGAATTTGAAGGTTGTTATCCAACTGACAAAAAAAAAAAAAGCTGCTCTGTCATTGATGACTAAAGGAAGTGCTGACATGCATCTTTGTGGTTTCCCTTTCATCTTGTTAATATAAACTGAAACAACAGATGCTGTTTATTTCTTCTGGAACTCTGTCAATTGCAACCATTAGTTGGCTGTAGGGAGAAGGCAATGGCAACCCACTTCAGTACTCTTGCCTGGGGAATCCCATGGATGGAAGAGCCTGGTGGGCTACAGTCCATGGGGTCGCAAATAGTCGGTCATGACTGAGCAACTTCACTTTCACTTTTCACTTTCATGCATTGGAGAAGGAAATGGCAACCCACTCCAGTGTTCTTGTCTGGAGAATCCCAGGGACAGAGGAGCCTGTTGGGCTGCCATCTATGGGGTCGCACAGAGTCGGACACAATCGATGTGACTTAGCAGCAGCAGTTGGGTGTAGATACAAAAGGTCAGCCTAAAACCAATGTAGGCATTCCCTACATTTAAGGTTTAAAATAAGGAGCATTGTATATTTCATTATTATTTGTAAATTATTTGCTAAGCTTCTTTTTTTCTATGCTTTCTGTAAATCAGTAGTATTTATAATATGCTTGTGTACATGCTTGCATTATGTGTTTCCTCCCAGAAGTCTAGTTGTTAAACATTTACTAGTATACCACTTCACATGCCTGTCTCCTCCAAGAGCCTGGAAGTTTCTGGTTTTCATTTGTTTTTCAAGAGTTAAGATTCTATCTGAAGCATCAAGTCTTTAGCACCGATTGGACACCCAGTAGGTACTTGATAAATGCTTGTTGACTTGCATGAAAAAGAGGATTGTATTCCTGACTACTCAGATTTGTAGGACCTCTCCAACCTCATGGAGATTGGCATGTTTCTCAGCTGGGCCAAGGTGACTGGGGAGCAATAGACTAATCATCCTGTCTAAATAGAAAGGAAAAGAGGAAGAGAAGAGGGGCCTGGCCAAAGTGTCAGTGTTACAGAATTTGTTCCTATAATTCTCTTACTAGTCTCCCATTCTAAAAATGTTATCATCAGAAGACACACTGAATCTAGTGGATTGGTCTGCTCAGTTAAAATTATTTTCAGAGTCTGTAACGCGTGCTAAGTTGCTTCAGTCGTGTCTGACTCTTTGCAATAGACTATAATCTACCAGGCTCCTCTGTCCATGGGATTCTCCAGGCAAGAATACTGGAGTGGGTTGCCATGCCCTCCTTGAGGGAATCTTCCCAACCCTGGAATGGAACCTGGGTCTCTTATGTCTCCTGCCTTTGCAGGCGGGTTCTTCACCACGAGCACCACCTGGGAAGTCCAGAGTCTGTAATAAGTGCAGCTCTATCATACTCAAATACATTCTCTATATATTCTCCAACACCCATAGACTTATATACTACATATACTTAATATTAACATTTATTAAGGGGAAAGGATTGAAAACAGTTACATGCCAAAATACAATCAATAAAGTTACTTGAAATTGTAAAACAATCCCTTTAATTGCTGAATTCACATTGGAACTTTTTCCTCACTTGGCTTAGAACAGAAAATAGAAACCACCCGTGGTATTTCAGTAGAAAGAGAGTTAACAAAGAGCTTCAGGCCCTTAGAGTATGGTTGAGCACAGAGCAGGAATATTCTAGAGGCTGGGACTACAGGAATGATCCAGAATTTTGCAGAACTGATCTATTCAAAGGGCTTTCCTCAGCTACAAGCCACCACTTGGATGCAGACTTATAAGGCTGCTTGGATCAAGAAACTGCCACCACTCTGAAAACACACAAACATTTACAGAATGCACGCTAGAAAAGGCTACTATAAAATTTTACATCCCCAGTTTCCATAAACAGCTAAAAGAAGAAGGGAAACGATCTCTGCCTTATCTCCAAACAGCATAGATGTATATCTAACTGGCAGACTCACATCCAGTCCCAGTTTCAAGAGAGAATAGGAAATGTGAGTTTTAGATTTCCTACTTCTATGGAATAGGAAGACACAATAAAAGAGATGGGTTGGATGCTGAGTATCAAACAACAGTAAACAATAAAAATCCCTAACTGGTCAGTTTCTGTTCTCAGATGGCCATGGGACTATAGTCTTCAAATTGTACCAGAACTCAACTGACCACTACACCAGTTCTTCCAAAGTGAGGTTTGGCTAGCACAAAATAACTAATAGCCTCTCTACCTAGAAAAAAGTCTTAAAATATGATTGTGATAATTGAAAATGTGGCATGTGCTTTGTACTCTGCTTTTATTTTCACTTAAAATTATTTATATATCAATAAAAATTTCATAAACATTTGCAAAGGATACTTAATATGCCATTTGTGACTGCCCTATATTATACTTAACCATTTGTCTTTTGCTCATCATGTAAGTAAGTTATGATTTTCCACAAATGCTAAATTTGCAAGCAACACCCCTGTATATAAATATCTGTCATCCTCTCCAATTAGGATAGATTATCAACCTTCTCTTAAAAAATGGGTATTATATACTGGCTCACCAAATCTAGACCTCTTTATTTGTTCTGTAAATGAGATAAAAGTAAAACCACATTATTTCAGAAGGAACAGGGGAGAAAGTCAGCAGTATATTTGTGCTAAAATAGCACAACTTCTAAAACACCTGGGGCCTTGTTTAGAGGCATTACATAAAAGCATAGATTGCAGTAAATAATGATACATTCTGATGTGTTTTAGGCCCACAATCTTGATGTAATATACCAACATGTTTCTTATTTAAAATGATACTTTATCATTAGAAACTAGTACTGGCAAATATTATTGCTTATTTTCCTAAAGAAGACCACATCTGTTTCTAACATTTTTAGTTTAAATCAATTCACTAAGTATGTGATTCCTATCATGCCAAATTCTGAGGCTATCAAAAATGTGCAAAATAATGTCCCTAAACTCCAAGAGCTTACAGTGTTTTAGAGGAGGGAGAAAATTGCTTTATTGCTCTATTTTAAAACTGAATTTTGTTCTAGGGCTTTCTTTAAATCTAAGTGAGACTGGAGTTGGGTGATAGCACAAATGATTCTCTTTAGAATCTTTAGACTGTAAATTCCTCAAGGACTGGAGATTTATTTCTCATTTAAATTGGAATCACCATTATTTACTTTGCAACTTGATAACTATAGATTGGATAACTGAATTAAAACATGGATATTAAATGAGTGAATCCACTTGGACTGTATTCTCTATGGTGGAAATAATTTTCAAACATAATTCAAACAATGGCCAAAAACCTATGTGGCTTAGTAACCAGACAAATTACACTGAAGTTACAGAACATTTATCAAGAACTTAACTGAAGTCTGTTATAAACCTTTTACATGTTGTACTTTATTTACTATTTACAATTACTTTACATGGTCAGTACAGTTATGCTTCCCAACTTATTAATAAGAAAACTAAGGCTTAGAATTGATTTGCCCAAATTATGCAGTAAGAAATGAAGTGGGGATTTCAAATCCCAACATTTTCTTAACCATTATACTAGGTTGGCTCCTATAGATTATAAGACAAATATCCAGAGTAGATAAGGGGCAAAATAGTACCGCAAGTCAACAAAACATTGTTCAAATGCTGTGACCTCCTGCATGTCTTTTCACAGCAAGTAGAGTCACATCATTATCAAATTTCTACGTGTCCTTTTGGTAGGGAGTCTACTATTGCCTCTTGAGGTCCTATCAACTTTGAATTCCCCCAAACGTTGAATGCATACTCTGTCCCAAAGTGTTCAGAACTTAAAGGAACACAAAGCCGAGAGTAAATCCAGTGCTGTTGGTAAACACTGCCTTTGTCTCTAACTGGTACGACGCATTGCTGTTAAAATGGTATAATGAATGTCCACTGCCCATTCACTGCCCATGAATGTCCACTCTACAGTGATGCTTTATTGATCTGGATACTTGCCAGCTTGACAGGGTTGCCTGTTGCTTGAGTGAGAGCTTATATCTCAGTGGGAGGCAGAATTCTAAATAGTTCTCCATATGTCTGGCCCCTGATGCACTTATGCCTACTCTTAGTTATTCAATTAACACTAGTCAAGGTGTTGCTGTATAGGATTTTGCAGATGTAATTAAAATCCCCAAACTACTGACTTTAAGATTGAAAGGTTATCTGGGTGGACCTGGAATTAACATTTGAGTAATAAATTTGAGTATATTTGAGTCTACTGATCAGAGACATTGAGTCAAAGAGATGAGAAGAATAAGAGATTTAATAGGAGTGAGATAGGTGGAAAGACATAGGGTACAGAATTCAGGAACCCTCTAGAAGCTGAGAGCAGCCTGTGCGTATAATGGCAGAGAACTAGGGACAGTCCTATAGCCCCAAGAACCTGGATTCTGTCAGACACTGAATGGATTTTGGTGTGGCCTCTTCTCCAGAGCCTGCAGAGAAGCCGGCATCCTGATTTTAACCATGGTATACCCTGAACAGAGAACCCAGCTACTCAGTACCAAACTGTGAGCTCTTAAACACACATTGTTTCAAGCAGCTGTGTAGTATTTGTTATACAGAGATAGCATTACAGTCCATGGGGTCACAAAGAGCTAGACCCAACTTAGCAACTAAACAACAAAAACAAGAGAAAACCAACATGAGTTCTGTTGTTCACCCTCTAAAGCCAAGGATTTTTCTCCTCAGTTCAAAGCTTTGGTCTGAGGTGCTTCTAGCATGATTCACATTGAATTACAGAATCTCCCATATCCTATAAAATTTCAAGTCTTTGCTCTGGGGCCAGCGTTCTTTAAGTGTTTTTGTTGAGTTCCCACTTTTCATTCACAAAAGCAAACTGTTCTTCAATTCAACAGATAAAGCCTTGCTGTCAAGCTACAACAAGTTCCAATGCAGTCTGCTTACTCAAGTCACTGACTCCTTATTGTAGATATTTAAAATTGACCTTTCAATTTTAAAGGTCAATGTTTTCTATTAATAAAAAGAAAAAAACAAACTATTGGTACTCCCCTGGTGGTCCAGTAAAGTTAAGACTCTACACTTCCATTGCAGGGCGTGTGGGTTTGATCCCTAGTTGGAGAACTAATTCCCACAATCCAAGTGGCCAAAGATTAAAGAAAAACTTAAAAAAATGTAAATAAATAATATCATGTGACCTGATATTGTCAACTCTAGAAAAAGTATAATTCTACCTGTCAGTAATGCCTACATTTAAGTTTGGTTTGAAAAGGTATACCATTACCTGTGAATTCTTTTGGCTAACCAGAAAAGAAAAAAATACACACGCATATACATAACTACACTTTTCCTTGTCAGGTTTTGTGTCAAAACAAAGTTAAAGTAACATGCAAAAGAAGCAAATGTACACTCAGAATACTAATTGGGAGTGCAAAGGTGGTAACTTGATGCTTTTCTGAGTAAATAAATACAGAATGTTCACTGGACTCCTTCATGATTGCCTTCTCTGTTTTTGTTTGGTATTTGCCCGTATTCTCTCTTTATCAGACAAATATCTTAAGGTCTCAAACCACCAGCACTTTTATATATCTTTTATATATCTGTGCAATTCAGGATAATATTTGCTTTCAAAACATTTTTATAGTGAGATAAAAGAAAAGCCTGGAAGGAGAAGGTGAATTATATTAAACAGTGATTCATAAGAGTTGAACGTCAATGAGAAGGGAGCCAAATATTATCTGGAGGTTATTCCACATCTCATCATCTTTTGAAATATGCTATCCTATATAAGAGAAAATAGACTCTATTCAGCTTTGCAGATCCATTGTTTTGGATTTATTTAAAATAGCAGATAATTTCCTCCTCCAAAGCAAGGACTCAAAGAGTTATGGTATAATAAACCCACCTTTAATACTGGCAACTTCTCCCTCACAGAAGTCCAATTTAAGAAGTCAAGGGTTCATTTAAATATCTCCAGATTTCTCTGCAAGAGGTTGACTTTAAACTTTAGTAAAAGGCAGACTCATCTACATTTCAGGCTAGGCATACCTAAGTTCATTTTAAAATCTTACTCTACACATATTTTATTCTATGTGTAATAAATAGACTAAAACACAGCAGGTAAATCTGATCCTTTGTTGAATTTTGTTTGTATCTAAATGTTTTAACAAAAAGTTCTATTGAAAAGGATAATAATAAAACTGAGTGGAAATTGTTGAGTTTTATCTTCTTAATTAAGCTTTTGGAAGACTAATATTAAAGATCACAAGGTTGTAACCCAGGCATCACTGTTCATCTGGTAGAAGTTTAATAACAAAAATATAAAGCATGAAATACATCAGGAAATAAACATCTTTTAAAAACTAACCTATAAAACATTACTTCAAATCATGATTACAAGCACATACATTTAAATAAGAAATTGTAAACAATACATGAAACTAAAGTTGAAATGTTAAAGTATGGTAATATAAGGAAAGAAGAGGGTGAAGAAAGATTCTGTTTGCAATACAGGAGATCCAGGTTTGATCCCTGGGTCAGGAAGATCCTCTGGAGAAGGAAATGACAACCTACTCCAGTATTCTTGCCTGGAAAATCCCAAGGACAGAGGAGCCTGGCAGGCTACAGTCCATGGGGTCGTAAGAGTTGGATACGACTTAGTGACTAAACCACCACACTAAACAGAAAGGACCCTATGAGATTAATCTTCTAGTAGATCTCAAAACTGCCTACACAAAAGAATCACCCACGGAAGAACTAATTAAGTTGACCAAGAGGAATGGTTCTCCAAGTGTGGTAACCATCTCTTGGGAACTTGTTGAAAACATAGATTTTCAGATTCACCCCAACTGTTAAATAAGAAATTCTGGAAGTGGAACCCAGCAATCTGGGTGGTAACAGGTCTTCCAGGGCTTCTGTTTGAGACTTGCTGATCTACAGTAAAGAGGTAAATCATATCTTTATTGTTTAAAAGTGCTAATGTACAGCCAAGATTAAAAACTCTGAGTTAAACACAAAAATTTAGGTAGATATCAAAACTCAACAAGAAGAAAATGAAAACACTATTTAAAATGGGCAAAAAATAAATAAATAAATAAAATGGGCAAAAGATCTATCTAAACAGACATCTCATCAAAGAAAATATACAGATGCCAAATAAACATATGAAAATATACTCCACATGGTATGTCATGTTCAGTTCAGTTCAGTCGCTCAGTCGTGTCTGACACTGTGACCCCATAACCTGCAGCACGCCAGGCCTCCCTGTACATCACCAACTCCCGGAGTCCACCCAAATCCATGTCCATTGAGTCGGTGATGCCATCCAACCATCTCATCCTCTGTCATCCCCTTCTCCTCCTGCCCTCAATCTTTCCCAGCATCAGGGTCTTTTCAAATGGGTCAGTTCTTCACACCAGGTGGCCAAACTATTGGAGTTTCAGCTTCAACATCAGTCCTTTCAATGAACACTCAGGACTGATCTCTTTTAGGATGGACTGGTTGGATCTCCTTGCAGTCCAAGGGACTCTCAAGAGTCTTCTCCAACACCACATTTCAAAAGCATCAATTGTTGATGCAATCGTGATTCCAGCTTGTGCTTCCTCCAGCCCAGCACTTCTCATGATGAACTCTGCATGTGAGTTAAATAAGCAGGGTGACAATATGCAGCCTTGACGTACTCCTTTCCCTATTGGAATCAGTCTGTTATTCCATGTTCAGTTCTAACTGTTGGTTCCTGACCTGAGGGAATTGCAAATTAATACAGTGAGAGACCCTACACATCTATCAGAATGGTTACAATCTAGAACATAGATGATACCAATATCAACAATAACACTCATTCATTGCTTGTAAGACTATAGAACAGTATAGCCATTCTGGAAGACAGCTTGGCATTTTCTTACTGAAGTAAACAATCTCTTACCATATGATTCTACAGTTGTGCTCATTAGTATTTATCAAATGAATAAAATTAAAAAGGTCCACATAAAACCTGCCGTTGGATGTTTAGAGCAACTTTATTTAGATTGTCAAAAGTTTGAAGCAAGCAAGATATCCTTTAATAGGTAAATGAATAAGTAAACTGTGATATATCCTTATAATGAATTATCAAGAAATGATACCAAGCCATGAAAAGATGTGGAATAGGCTTAAATGCATATTACTAAGTGAGAGAAGCTAATATGAAAAAGATGTACACTGTGTGATTTCAATTATATGACATTCTAGGAAGGGCAAAACTATGAAGACAGTAAAAGATTGGTAGTGATAGCGGTGAGAAGGCAGGAAGGGATGAATAAGTAGAACACAAAGGACTTTCAAGGAAGTGAATTTATTCTTTTTTATTTTAATTTTTTTAACTGTGGTTAAAACTCATATAAAATGTTCGTATGTGCATGCTAAGTTGCTTCGGTCATGTCCAACTTTTTGTGATCCTATCAACTGTAGCCCACCAGATTGTCTGGGGGATTCTCCAGGCAAGAACACTGGAGTGGGTTGCTATGCTCTCCTGTAGGGGATCTTCCCAACCCAGGCATCAATCCCATGTCTCTTATGCCTCCTGTATTGGCAGGCGGGTTCTTTACCACCATCACCACCTGAGAAGCCCCACGTATAACAGGACATGATACTAAATTGATGAATTCATATCATCATACATTTGTCAAATGTACAGAACATATAAAACCAAAGTGTAACCCTAATATATAAATTATAGACATAGGGTGATTATTATACATGAATGTTCATCAACTGAAAAAAAAGTGTACCACTCAGGCACTAGATGTTGACAGTGGGGGAGACTGTACTTGTGTAGGGGTGGGGGTTGGGGATAGAGAAACTTTCTGTAATTAATATTTAATCTTAGTGCAAACCTGGAACAGATCCAAAAGTCTATTAAAACATGGCATATGACATTAAAGGATAAATTTCATAAAAGGTAAATCAGATATAAAAATATTTTTTAAATGGCAAAAATTTTATTTGACTCATCAGCTGTTAAGGCTGCTAGAAACAAATGCTACAGTAAGCTCAAAGGAGAATCCAAAGACCAAATATGCATGGCCATTAGGAATGCTGAAATGAACTTGCTTCGTGGAGGCAAAACAGGATTTTTCCCAACAATGTATAAGGACAGTTGATTAAAACTCCAGTGGACAGAGTTTATCTGCATTTATATAGAGAGGATTAGTATTTGTATTTGCATTTGTATTACTTTCTGCTTTTTACAAATTAAATTCTAACTCTACAAACTTATATAATAGCTCCAAGACAATGAAATATAAAGACCCTCCAGTATCAGATAATTCAGACATAGTGCTCCAAACAATACATAATTCTCTTTGGATGGAGCCTTATAATCTTTTGGGTCATATTAGAGTTGTGTACAATTTTCTCTTAAAGTTAAAAACAGATGGAAAAAAGGGCAAGGCAAACAGTTGAGATGACCAGGAGGCAATAAGCCTTGAAAAAGCAGAGGGTTGGAATTAGAACAACAGGTTCAAGAGTGTTTGTCCTTTATCAAAGGGTGTCAGGTGTCATGCTGATGATTTTCTTATTCCTATTATGGTAATGTGAAGTCATCCTTGGTTTCTGGGAAAAGATGTGCATGATTAATGCTGTGCTTTAGGAATACTAGTCTAAAGCAATCTCTAAAATGGATTAAATGCCAGAAATGATTGGGAAGATGATGATGGAGCTGGTAAGATCATACAGGATTGAGATAAAATTTAAAGCTTTCTTATCCAGAGATTTCCTAAGAATTTCTTTGGAGACAGACACTTTTCCAAATTCATCTTATTCTACAAATCTCACAAAACCAGTGTGTACTCTCTCTCTCTCTCTCATGGCCTTGCTCTACAATAATATGTTGAAAATAGAGTCCCATTTTTCTTTCTAGACAGGGTGGATAGTTATCTGGAGTGAAAAGTTTCATTTTCTAGCATTTTTTCATTGAAACCACAACCTGATAATTATACTGAATAGAAAGTAACCATTAATCACATCTTTAATATATCAATTCATCACTGTCTACCTTGTGTGAAGCAGAAGAACTAAAATTAATCAGTCAAACCAAACTCCATCACAAGCAAATGCCTGGGGAGGGTGGGGTCCAGAAGAGAATCCTTTTAAATGGAGAAAATATATTTGCTTCCACTGGCAGAAGGATTGAGGCCTCAGTGGTAACACTACTTTCTGTCATCATAGATGGTGATTTTAATCTCCTCCCTTTGCTCCATTTGAGCAACTTTAAGTTAGTACGAAATTCAAAAACTCTTAAATGTTATCTTATCCACAAGGGAAGGAAGTAGGTGAGTTCTGACATTGCCCTTTCATTGCACAAAATCTTTGCTAATGAAAACCTTTTACGAAACAAATTCACATTTCAAATTGCAACTGCTGCCTCTGTCCTTGTCACCCTGTTTCTCAACTGATAAGTTCACTCTTTCAGGTGACCCACTTAGAGACTCCTAGCTCTAAAGCCCTAGGAAAGAAGGTGTCTTTGTGGTGGTGATTAAATGTACAGGCTGGCTCTAAATGTTCCTGGTAATGAATAAGGTGCATGGGGAACTATTCATTTGTTGCTTATCATTGCCTGCTTTCTTGACTTGTGATGGTGCCATGAAAAGAAACCTGAAAACTCCTTATAAACTCCTTGAAAATAACAGCCAGGTCTTATATTTTTTTAAAATCACTTTCCTAGTATGGCAGCTCCTGCATAACTGCTTGATAAGTAATTGGATGTTTGGTTGGTTATAAACCATAGATTGTCTAGAAAGCTTAGGAGAAAAAAAAAAAAGAAAAAAAAGGATTCTGTTAGGGGCTAAAAATGTCAAGGCATTTATTTCTAAACTCCCAATCTAGATTATAAATCTTTATTATATTATACATAGAGTGAGGGAATTTGGCATTTTTGAGAGAAATGCTTTAAGACTTTCAGTGATTGCCATGACAGTACATTACCACCCCCCCTCAATAAAATTCAGGAAATTAAAAGCTGATGAGAGGCAAGGCTCTGGCAAAATGAAAACAATCAAGCCACTGAGTTGCAGGTCCTGAGCAGCTAAATCCTCCCCCTGACCAGGAAGAGGCACCCAATAAGCCCAGCTGAGCACACGTCATGCCTTGTGTGTGTGCTTAGGCGCCTTAGTCATGTCTGACTCTGTGCAACCCTATGAACTGCAGACTGCCAGGCCCCTCTGTCCATGGGATTCCCCAGGCAAGAATACTTGAGTGGGTTCCCATGTTCTCCTCCTTTAAGGGATCTTCCTGACCCAGGGATCAAACCCATGTCTCTCACCTCTACCTGCATTGCCAGGCAGGTTCTTTACCACTAGCACCATCTGGGAAGTCTACATGTCGCACCCATGCCTCCTCAAAACTGCAAAGTACATGATGGAAACCTCTCGGCTTGGTCATTGATCAAGGCAAAAACTTGAAATTCAACACATTTTCAACCTACCAGGTATCTTCATCTTTGCTACAGCTCCCAGCACACTATAAGAAAAATGATAGGCATCTGAACATTAAAAAAAAAAAAAAAAAAAAAAAAACTCCAAACAATAAATGCTAGGGAGTTTGTAAAGAAAGAGGAACTCTCCTACACTGTTGACCAGAATATAAACTGGTACAACCACTATGAAGAACAGTATGGAGTTTCCTTAAAAAAGAAAAACGAAAAATAGTTTTTCCCTGGTGGCCCAGTGATTAAGAATCTGCCTGAAAATGCAGGGGACACAGGTTTCATAGTTTCATTGAGTTAGACATCATTGCACTCATCTCACATGCTAGTAAAGTAATGCTCAAAATTCTCCAAGCCAGGCTTCAGCAATACATGAACTGTGAACTTCCAAATGTTCAAGCTGGTTTTAGACAAGGCAGAGGAACCTGAGATCAAATTGCCAACATCTACTGGATCATCGAAAAAAGCAAGAGAGTTCCAGAAAAACATCTATTTCTGTTTTGTTGACTATGCCAAAGCCTTTGACTGTGTGGATCACTACAAACGGTGGAAAATTCTGAAAGACATGGGAATATCAGACCACCTGACCTGCCTCTTGAGAAATCTGTATGCAGGTCAGGAAGCAACAGTTAGAACTGGACATGGAAAAACAGACTGATTCCAAATAGGAAAAGGAGTATGTCAAGGCTGTATATTGTCACCATGCTTATTTAACTTCTATGCAGAGTACATCATGAGAAATGCTGGGCTGGAGGATGCACAAGCTGGAATCAAGAATGCCGGGAGAGATATCAATAACCTCAGATATGCAGATGACACCACCCTTATGGCAGAAAGTGAAGAGGAACTAAAAAGCCTCTTGATGAAAGTGAAAGAGGAGAGTGGAAAAAGTTGGCTTAAAGCTCAGCATTCAGAAAACTAAGATCATGGCATCTGGTCCCATGACTTCATGGCAAATAGATGGGGAAAAAATGGAAACAGTGACAGACTTTATTTTTGGGGGCTCCAAAATCAGTGCAGATGGTGACTGCAGCCATGAAATTAAAAGAAGCTTACACCTTGGAAGGACAGTTATGACCAACCGAGACAGCATATTAAAAAGCAGAGACATCACTTTGCCAACAAAGGTCTGTCTAGTCAAGGCTATGGTTTTTCCAGTGGTCATGTATGGATGTGAGAGTTGGACTATAAGGAAAGCGAGCGCCGAAGAATTGATGCTTTTGAACTGTGGTGTTGGAGAAGACCCTTGAGAGTCCCTTGGACTGCAAGGAGATCCAACCATCCATCCTAAAGGAGATCAGTCCTGAGTGTTCATTGAAAGGACTGATGTTGAAGTTGAAACTCCAATACTTTGGCCACCTGGTGTGAAGAGCTGACCCATTTGAAAAGACCCTGATGCTGGGAAAGATTGAGGGCAGGAGGAGAAGGGGATGATAGAGGATGAGATGGTTGGATGGCATCACTGACTCAACCGACATGAGTTTGAGTAAGCTCTTGGAGTTGGTGATGGACAGGGAGGCCTGGCGTGTTGCGGTCCACGTGGTCACAAAGAGTCGTACACGACTGAACGACTGAGCTGAACTGAACAGGTTCCATCCCTGCTCCAGGAAGATTCCACATGCCAAGAGACAACTAAGCCTACATGCCACAAGTACTGAGCTAGCGCTCCTGAGCCCACAGACACAACCACTGACACCCGCTTTCCCTAGAGCCTGTGCTCCAAAATGGGAGAAGCCACCCCAATGAGAAGCCTGTGCGCTGCAACTAGAGGGTAGCCCCCACCTGCTACAATTAGAGAAAACACACTCACATACAGTAGCAAAGACCTAGCATAACCAAAAATAAAAATAAAATAAATGAATATATAAACAAATAAAAAACAAAGAAACAAAAAGAGAACTACCGTATGACTCAGCAATCCCACTCCTGTGCATATATCCAGAGGAAACCATAATGTAAAAAGATACATGCACCCCTATGTTCACTGAAGCACTATTTATGAAATCCAGGACATGGAAGCAACCTACATATCCATCAATAGAGGAATGGATAAAGAAAATGGGGTACATATATACAATAGACTATTATTCACCCATAGGAAGAAGGAAAATAGTGCCATTTGCAGCAACAAGGATAGACCTAGAGACTGTCATACTGAGTGAAGTTGTCAGATACAGAAAGACAAAAATCATAGATTGCTTACACATGGAATCTAAAAATGGGGGGTACAAAAGAACTTATTTACAAAACAGAAATAGGGTCACAGAGTAGTTATAGAAGACACATTTATGGTTACCAGGGGATAAGGGGGGAAGGATAATTTGGGAGATTGAAATTGACATATAAGCATTACTATATATAAAATAGACAGCTAATAAGAACCTGCTGCACTGTACAGGCAACTCTGCTCACTACTCTGTAATGGCCAATATGGAAAAGTAACCTGACTGTACACCTACAACTACTACAATATTGTAAATTAACTCTATTCCAACAAAAATTTTAGAAAATAAAATTTTAAAGACATTAGCATTTATTAATAAATGTAAGAAAAAGAAAAACAAAAAATGATGGCGGCTCAATACATTTTGGTTGGGTGAATTAACTTGTAGATCATTGTCTTCAGGGCAGAGTGTCTACATTTGAGAATAACAAAGAGGGGGGATTAGTGGTCAAAGAAAGCAGAGACGATGATGCCTATGCCAGAAACAGTGTTCATTTTCACATAAATCAAAGGAATGCTTTAATATTTGAGTTCTGAGTTAGACACAGACTCAAAACACATGTAATTTTATTTTATGCAAAAGAAAAGAGAGATAATGACACAGAAGGATATGGTATATGTCTCAGCCTGGGTGCCAGTTACAATTGGAGAGGACAATTCATACTTTCATGCTAGCAGCCAGAGAAAGGAGCCAGTGGTCACCGGGGATACCAGCGAAATCTTCCTGGAGTCTCCATAACATTGTCTGTGTCTAATCGATGACCATGCAAACTGGTTTGCAGTCAGTGTGCTCACTGTGCTGGCAATTTAAGTGCCTTTTGTTAGTGAGCTGTTCAGCTGGAGTTGGCGACCTGACAAACCCAGTGTTAAGATGATTTTGCCTTTAAATGAGAGTTGGGAAATATATTTCAGAAAAAAAAAAATGTGGAAGGGCTCAGTTTCCTGAGAGGAAATAGATGTATATGCTACTAATCCAGGATTTAATGAAGTGAAAAGAAATGGATCATATAAATGAGAAATGTTCAATATAACAATAAAAAGAAGCTACCTATACAAATAAAGACTTGTGATGATAATAAAATTCATGCCTTAATTTGAATAGCACACAGTTTGCAAAATGCCATCACATATGGTATCTCATTAGATCCTCAGTGAAAGCGAAAGTAGCTCAGTCGTGTCCGACTCTTTGCAATCCCATGGATTATACAGTCTATGGAATTCTCCTGGTCAGATTACTGGAGTGGGTAGCTGTTCCCTTCTTCAGGGGATCTTCCCAACCCAGGGATCGATTCTGGGTCTCCCTCATTGTGGGAGGATTCTTTACCAGCTGAGCCACCAAGGAGGCCCTAGATTCTCAGAGATTATTTTAAAATGTATTTGCACATTATACATACATTGACTTTTAGGCACCAAAGCCAACTATTGGACATTCGGACAGAATCAGATGCTCATAGTTCTTATGAGCAATCCTCTAGATGCGCATTGTTTTCCTTTTATTTATATCTTCTTTCCTAAATATTTCACCTTATGAAGCCCTATGAACCAATTCTTATAACCCACTGACAAATTTATAAGTTGCTGTTATGAGTTGCACTGTATCGCTCACAAATGCACATGTTGAAATCCTAAGCCCCAGCACTTCAGAATGTCACCCTATTTGAAATTATGGTCATTGTCTATGTAAGGAGTTAAGGTGACATGATTAAGTGGACCTTAACCCCACGTGATCCCCATCCTTATAGAAAGGAGAAATGTGGACACAGAGATAGGCATGCAGAGAGAACACCACATGAAGACAAAGGCAGCGATCAGGGATATGCTTCTGAAAGTCAAGGAGTGCCAAAGACTGTCAGCAAATCAGTAGAAACTGGGGAAAGCCATGAAATAAGATTCTCCCTCTCAGCCCTTAGAAAGAATCAACACTGCTGATACTTTTATCTAGCTTTTCTAGCCTATAGAACTGAGAATGATGCATCTCTGTTGTTCAAGTCACCCTATTCATGGTATATTTTTACAGCATCCCCAGCAAATTAATATAGTACCATCAAGCTTATTACTCTAAAAATGGAGACATGTGTAAGTGTAGGGTTATGTCTTTAGGACAACATACCAAAGAAAATCCTTCATCATCCAATAGCAATAGCTCAGATGTTCTAAACTCTTTCAACCAGCAGTAAGCAAGAGTAACCTGGGGAAAGCAGGGGTGTTCAGTTAGTTCCTTGGGTGTGTGATATAGACGATGTCCACCCACTCTGTTTTCAGTCCATATTCTGGATTGAGACCTCCTCCCAGTATTATCTGCAGAAAAGCTTGTTGGCCAAGAGAGCTGGTAGAAAGGAGGATGGTTTCTAACTTTACATACTACCAGGTATATGTTCTTGTACAAGCTATTTAACTTCCCCATTTATAAAGTGAAGATGAGGAAACTTATCTTACTAGGTTATTGTGAGGTGTAAATGAGTTAATGCCCTTCGCTTTTTCCAAGACATTTTCTCCTGCCTCCAGTGCTGAAAACTGTCAAAGAAACCAGGGGGAAAATATAAACACCACTTTTTGTAGCCCCAGAGACTAAAAATACTTAGCTCTTTCTTTGTGTCTTTCTTCTTAATAAAACACCATAAATGTGCTTCTGTAATATCCATTTGCTTGCTATTTCTCTTAATTATATATCTCTTTTACCATGTCATCCCCATCAACTTTGTCCCCCTGACTTTCTCTTATCTGAGGCAAGCAACTACTTGCATTGTTTTCTCTTTACTCATTCTTCTCTAGGAAAAGCACTTTCCCCTTCTCTGCTGGTAGCTGAAGAATTTCTATTAGGATGGCTTCAGTTCAGTTCAGTCGCTCAGTCGTGTCTGACTGTTTGCGACCCCATGAATCGCAGCATGCCGGCCTCCCTGTCCATCACCAACTCCTGGAGTTTACCCAAACTCATGTCCATCGAGTCAGTGATGCCATCCAGCCATCTCACCCTCTGTCATCCCCTTCTCCTCCTGCCCCCAATCCCTCCCAGCATCAGGGTCTTTTCCAACGAGTCAACTCTGTTGAACGCTGTGCCCAAGGACAGATCTTGAGTCCACATTTGCAGAGCAGGTGCTGTGTTTTTTAGTGTTGTTTCACTTGGGGTGGTTTGAGAAGAGTAGATGTGCCAACTGACTTATGCATGATCTAATATTCTGGCTTTCCACCCCACATTTCTTCTCCACTCTCTCCACCCTGCTCTGTGTCCTGAGAGGGAAAACTCTATGGAGTGTTTACCCAAGCTCTCTTGTCCTCCTGCCAGGATATCCTAGGGTTGGACCAGAGAGAAATGGGGGTACTGATGCATGCCATCTCCAGGTCCCTCCATGCAAGGCTATGATTTTGACAGCAACTTCATTCCTACTAAGACTGTAGCTTCTTTCCAGCAGCTCTTCTCGTAATGCTATAGCTCAGTAATACCATTCCCTCCCCTTCAAGAACAGGGATAGTAACATAAACGACTATAATAGCCATTCTTCAATACATTTACCCCTTTAAAAATTGGAGGACTTGCACTATTGCCCCCTGGGGGTTTTATTATTCTTTAATGCCTCCCACACCTTTGTAAATAATCCATTCATTAAAATTCTCTTCATTTATACCCACTGAGGTGCCATTTCTTTACTGTTAGGACTTTGGTCACCCTGGCACTGCCATCTCCCTAGCACTTTCATCTCTCTTCCTAAAAACATCATACAAGTCTAACCAGCACATCATTCATAAGGAACTTCTACTTTATTCCAGTTCATCTATAGCCTGAAGAACTTTAGTGATGCTTTTAATCACAGCCATCAGTATATGCTACTAGGTTATCATGTATTCTTTATATTCTTGGGCTTTTCCTCTTTACTGTCTTCATCTTTAAAGATCTTCATCTGTGAAGGCAGTCTGGGACAGTGGAAAGAGTAGGGACCGTAGTGGGCCAACTGGTCAGGCTTGGAATTCAACATTTAGCTATTACGATATTAGAAGACTGTGAGTACTGCAATTTTGAACAAAACATGAATCTTCCATCAGTCTTAATGAGTGTATCACCCCCAAGTTAATAGTAAAGAAGAAATAATGAAAGTGAAGGAAATAGCACATACTAGTGAATTAAGTTATCATCACCTTCCATATAGATAGATAAATAGATCCATTTTGTCTGATGTTTGTTAGACACTGCTATCCTCAGCCCAAAAACACCCTGAGATTTTCATTTTCTTCCCCGTTTATGTATTCAGCATTCAGTTCAGGATCTACTTGGTATAAAATGCCACACTTCTACAATCAGTTTTTCTGCTCCACCATCTCACGGCATTAGTCATGATTTCCTTTGCACTACTACATAATCAAAAGTAATAATCACAATTCGATGTCTCCTTCCCTTGGAGCAGTGGAGATTTCCCAGCGAATGATCATTTCTTTCCAATTGCTTTGTTTGAACAGCACTAGTCTTACAGGCAACTCCTGGGACAAACACTGAAATTATCTACTCAAAAAAAAAATTTATTTATCTTTGTATTGGTCTGCATCAGGTCCTGGTTGTGGCATATAGGCTCAGTAGTTATGGCACAGCATGTGGGATCTCAGTTTCCCCAAGCAGGGATCAAACCTGTAACCCCTGCATTGGAAAGCAGATTCTTAACCATTGGACCACAGGAAAGCCCCTGAAATTCCTTTTTTAGTTACAATCAGTGACCGTTCAGCCTCTTTCTCAACACTGTTGGCCTAATCACCCAGTCAGTCAAGAACTATTCTTTGGAAAAAAAATTATTCTTTGCATTCCTTCCACATGTGAGTTGGTTTTTTTCTCCTGGATAGTGGTATAGGGGGAAAATAATTTTTCTGGAAGTTCTCAAAACTTTCTGAGAATTCAAGAACTAGGTCAACAAACCCCAAAACAGCTTCCCATTTGAAGGTATTGTTCATGCTCTTGGTTTCCTGAGCTGAGAAGCCTGCTTTAGGATTATTTTCTCCTTCCCTCTTTGATAACTTTTGACCTTGCCCTTGTTCCTTTGTTCTGCACTTTTCCTGTTCCCCAGACTGACCTATAAAGAACTCTTCCATTAGCCACAATTTTTCTTTCGGGATCATCTTTCTAGATGATCTTTTTATTATATAAGCCTGTTAGTTCATTCTTTTACTTTCTTCCTCCACACTCTAAAATGCTTACAAGTCATGACTGTATACGAGGTTGGCATCATTGTTCATTTATTAATTTTTTTTCTCAGATCTCCTTAATTCCTAACATATAAATTCATCTGCTCCTTGAATTTTCATAATTTTCACTTTTCTATTTTCAGCTCTTTTTTATAGTCTCCAGGAAAACAGAAAGAAGAAGCACAGGCTTTATATCTAGTAGAACATGATATTAATCTCAGCTTGAACACAGAAGTTCAGTTTCTTCATCAGTAAGAGGAGATAACATTATCCACTACAGTTTTAAGGATGATCACACTTTAAAAGCTTGTCACAATACCTGGCACATTGTGTCCTGTCAACAAATGTTTGTTTTCATACTTCTTCTTCATTAAACTCAAATATTGGGAGATATTTATCTTTCACTGTGGTTTTACTCTTTTCCCTGAAAACTCATGCTTAGATCTAATTTAGCACATGTCACCAGTTGGAAAGATTGAATGCAGTGGAGATATCTTGCCCTTCTGATGATTTTTCTTATATTTCTAAATCTTTCATGTTCTAGTAGGAATTTATTTATCTTCTTCAGGCCATGAAAAACTCTTTGAGATTTTGAAGAATTAATTTTGGTTATTATTACAGATCCCTGGGTCAGGAAGATCCCCTGGAGAAGGGAATGACAACCCATTCTAGTATTCTTCCCTAGAGAATTCCATGGACAGAAGAGCCTAGTGGGGTCCACAGGGTTATAAAAAGTCAGACATGACTGAGCAACTAACGCACACTATTACAGAATAATAGATATTATCTTGACTCCTATATCACCATCTATTTTCATTCCAAAAGACAAAGTACCTAACGTCTACCGGTGCACATCATTTTTTGTCAAGTTTGTTCCAGACTGTTATCATATTTATCTAAATAAGTTTCTTATTTATTTATCTAAATAAATTCTATGTGAGCTGATGAATTCAGGGTGTTTATCCAAAGAATAACAATTTGGTTATTTCCAATTCCATTAGTTTAATAAAATTATTTACAAAGCATAGTGCTTCTTTTTGTAATGTGAGAGGTTCCCTACTCTTTAATAGAATGGATCACCTTCCTCTCATGCATGTGCATGTGTGCATGTCTGTGTGTGTTATGCACAGGAGACAGCTGAGTGGTAATGGTCATCCATTTAAATGTCATGATATGAAATATATATATATAGTATATATATATATATCATATATGTAATGCTATAATATAATGTAAATAATATAAGGCTTATTATGATTCATCATCCAATTAAGATGTCCTTTATTTTCAGAATCTATAGGATGAGTGTTAAATGGAAATTCCATTTCTGGATGGTTTTCTTTTTCTTTAGACCCAGCTCTTTGACAGCTATCCATGTCCCTAATGTACTCACCATAGTTACCTGCAAAAAAAATTACACTTGATCTCTTCTCTCTCAGAACCTCAAACTAAAACAGCATTTTAATAAATATCTGAGATGAAAGACTGAGGTGTGTGACTATCTGGGGGATAAATGTTCTAGGCAGAGGCAAGAAAAAGTACAAGTGCCCTAAGTGGAGAGTATACCCAGTAAGTTTAAGAAACAACCAGAGTGTCAGTTTTTCTGAAACATACAAAGTGCAAGGGAGAGAAGTACAAGATGAGAATAACATTACAGGGGTGTTGGGATTTAGAGAAGGATGCAGATGCTGCAGGGTCTTGTAGGGCACGATAAGGATTTTGGTTTATGCAGTGTGAGATGAAAGCCACTGGGGCATAATGAGCAGAGAAATTTCATGAGCCACGATGTGACCTTGTTTTAACAGTACTATTATGGCTGCTGGGTGAACTGTTCATAGAGACAAAATGTGGAACAGGGAGAATTGTTAGAAAGACCTTGTAATGATGTGCATGAGAGATGGGGCTGGCTGCAACCTAGATGGGAGGGTGGGAGTGGTGAGAAGTATTCAAGCCACAGGACCACGTTGAGGGCAGAGCCAATGGGATCTGCAGACAGGATGTCTGTGAGATGTAAGGGACAGATAACTCCAGCTGCTTGAGGAGTTGCCATAAACGGACTGAAGATGTAAGAATACATTTGAGGCGCATGGCTTAGATGTTTGAGTGGAGGAGAGAAGGTGGCAGAATGTCAGAGGCGGGAAGGATACAAGAGGGTGGTTGGTACTGCAGTCATTGGCTTCTAGCTGGTAATGAAAGCCATGAAAATGAGATTTGAGAGAAAAGGAGAAACCGACAACTGAAACAGACTGAGTTACCAATGAAGTAAAAGACCAAAAGGAAGGGGAGTCCTGGAAGTAAAACGGGGGCAATAAAGTGTTTTAAAGAAGGAAGCAATTGATCCACTGACCCAAATGCTGCTGACAAATTCAATGTGGCAAGGGTTAAGAATTGTCATTAAAGTTAACTGTGGAGGTTATTGGTATCTTTGATGAGGTACTTTTGAAGAGAGTAACAGAAGGGAAGCCCTGATAAATCTGGTACTACCAGACAGTGAGAGGTGTGGTGGAAGGAAAGAAAGAAAATAGAAGAAATTTTCTTCAAGTGGATTTCCTATGGGGAAAGCTGATAAAGGATGAAGATTGGATTTTTTAAGATGGAAAAAACTGCAGAATAGTGATGCTAATAATGCAAGAGAAGGGAGAAGAAACAGGACAATTACTGGAGTAAGTGATCTGAGTAGCACAAAGTAAACAGACTCAGTGCCCAGGTAGCAGGCCGGCCTCAGAGCAGCTCACTGCACCCTCAGCCTGTAAGGAAGGACGTGAAGAGGACATGGTGCGTGGAGGTGTGATGGCGCAAGGCTGCAGGAGTCCTCGTTCTATTGTCTGCAGGGTCCCAGCAAAATAGGAAGCTGGCCACAGGCTGTGTAAGACAGTAAGGGAAGAGGCGGAGAGCGAGTAGGTTTAAAACGTCACCCGGGAGAGGGAGAATGAATGGTCAGCAGAAATGTTGTATGATTGCTTGTTTGTGTTGTAGGCCAAGTTAAGGACAGGAGTTGAGTCATCATGAATTTAAGGTGCAACCAGTAATAGTGGGCTTTATTCTCTGCTCACATTTGGCTGCACAGCCTCAGGCATAAAGAAGTGAAGGGCTTGTATAGAGGTGGCTTAGCTAGGAAGTATGATGATGTAAAAAGGGCTCAGGAGCTGAGGTGTCAGGAATGGAGTGATTATATAGAAGGGTTCTGGAGGCCAGGAGCAAACACGAAATATAAGATAGATGGGCTTTAGGGTCAGTAGGGTTTAATAACCTGTTTGAATCAGGGCATCTCAGACTAGCCTAGTTTTTCTGAAGTAAATAGACTTGTGTTTCCTTCTGTTTTTTCCTCTGTGAGGACTATTTCCTGCATATGTCCTGCTCACCGTCCTTCTTTTTCTCCTGGTGTATTTTAGCACATGGGCTTCCCCAAAGACTCAGCGGTAAAGAATCTGCCTGCAGTGCAGGAGACCCAGGTTTGATCCCTGGGTCAGGAAGATCCCCTGGAGAAGGGTCTGGCAGCCCACTGCAGTACTCTTGCCTGGAGAATCCCATGGACACAGGAGCTTGGTGGGCAACAGTCCTTAGCGTTGCAAAGAGTCAGAAAAGGCTGAAGCGACTGAGCCTGCACACACACATTTTAGCACACACAGAATATATTTTTTACTTTTAAAATGTCTCCTTATTTCTTAATATTTCACTACATTTTTGTTCTCTTTTAAAACTATCCTATAGAAATTTCCGTGCCAATGAAAATGCTGTATATTTGTACTATTCAATAAAATAGCCAATGGCCACCTGTGGCTGTTTATCACTTGAAATGTGAATAGTGTGACTAAGGAAATAAATGTTCAATATTATTTAATTAGCATTAATGTAAAGTTAAACAGTCACTTGTGGCTAGTTGCCAATCTATTGGACAGGTTAGTGAGACTAAGAGCCATCTTTCTATTATTTGATGATACAAATGTCATTGGCATTAAAATCATCTTTTTGGTTTCCCATAAATTTCCTTCATTTCTGCCTTCTAAATTTGGTTCTAGTGCATTTACTTCTCTATTTCCAAAAAATGTAGGGAGCCCCAACTGTCCACTGGGACTAGGGAGGGTTATTGGTGATTTAAGAATGCTTGTACTCAAGCAAGGAAGAAATGGGTAAAGAAATCAATGACAATAATGGAGGTTCCCCAAAAAACTAAAAATACAGTTACCATATGATCCTGCAACCCCATTCTTAGGTGCATATTCAGATAAAACTGTAATTTGAAAAGATGCATGAACCCAATACTCATTGCAGCACTGTTCACAATAGTCAAGACATAGAAGCAATCTAAAGGTCCACTGACAGATGAATGGATAGAGAAGATGTACATATAGACAAAGGAATACTACTCAGGCATAAAAAAGAATGAATAATACCATTTGCAACAATATGGATGGACCTAGAGATTATAATACTAAGTGAAGTAAGTCAGACAGAGAAAGACAACTGCCCTACGATATCACTTATATATGAAATCTAAAATATAACACAAATGAACATATCTACAAAACAGCAACAGACTCATGGACATAGAGGACACACTGGTGGTTACCAAGAGAAAGGGGGATGAGGAAGGGAAGGACTGGGAGTTTGGGATAAGTAGATTATATATAGGATGGATAAACAACAGATCCTACTATGCAGCACAGGGATTATATTCAGCATCCTGTGATAAACCATAACGGAAAAGAATAGAAAATGAATATATATTCATGGAAAAATATATATATAAAACTGAGTCACTTTGCTGAATAGCAGAAATTAGCAAACACTATAAATCAACTATATTTCAATAGAATAAATTTTAAAAAATCAATGACAATATAAAATTACAGTACAATGCTCCACAAGCTACGGTCAGTGAAAACGTGAACAGTGGTAGGTGCCCCAGGGGGACAGGACAAAGGAAATGTATTTTTCAGCATCCTACTGACTGAGGTGTGAATCCTGGCTTTTACCCTTCTTTAGGGAGTAATCCATCTCATGGTGCATCCCAGTTAGACTTTCTTCGCAGATTCACCTTCTTTGACAAAAGAAACACAGAATTTGTTTTCCCATCTTGATCTGCTTTAGTTGAAATATTCCATTCTTTTTTCTGTCCCCTCCATGGATAGGTCCA
This sequence comes from Muntiacus reevesi, assembly GCF_963930625.1. Taxonomy (NCBI): domain Eukaryota; kingdom Metazoa; phylum Chordata; class Mammalia; order Artiodactyla; family Cervidae; genus Muntiacus; species Muntiacus reevesi. Next base: position 206,575,290 of record NC_089251.1, read on the forward strand.
TAAAGAGATCCACTGATAGATAATCAACAGATAAATGATGGGCAGTTGATAATTGATAGATGATTACTTGATAGATTTGAATGTGTGTGATTATCTCTCCTGTTCTAATTCTCTTGTTCTTGTTTCATTTTGCAGCTTTTTTTTTTCATTTCCACTCAGCGTTCTTTCTATGCCTCTATTCCTTTGTTTGGCCACCCACTTTCTTGTCCCCATTACGCAGCTTTAAAATGGCCACATCTTTAAGGGGAGCAGTAATACCCAGTGCAATGCAAAGCGTATTTCCAGGGGTACAATAATAACTTGACGGTCCTCACTGTGGGCTGAGGTCTGGAGAGACATGAGGCAATTTGCATTCCAGCAAATATCAGTCTGTCAGGTCCTTGCTATTGTCTTAAAAAAAGCTCCCACATATCAGGATATATTTTAGAGCTAAGTTAAAAGCACATTTGCTTGTTCAGAGCATCTCTTATGGGGCTGAAAACGCTGAGCTTGTGGAAAGCAAAGTTGGAAGTATTTATTTGTAACATGCAGTTACCCAAGAATTCCCTCTGGGAATGACTTTGAAGCAATTTAAGCTCAAATGTAGAGCGAGTAGAAAAGTACCTGCTTTTTCCCCACTCTCATAAGATTTGTCTTGTACCACCTCCTCACACGGATAACAAGCAGAAAAGTACATGGTTTAGAAACCAAGATCTGCACACTCACGTTCAGTAACTCTAGGAGACTGTCTCAGTCACTGTGACAAGCCACACTTCTAAACCAGGCTTCTGCCCCCAAATTACGCTACACTCACCCATCCTTCTCTCCTTGGCGGTACTTTTCATACCAGGATTATGAACGTATTACATGAGAAAAAACTGTGGAATGTCACATTTTAAAAAGCAACTTAGTTAGGCTCCTTTGTTCAGAATTTTAAGAAGCATGTAGTACCTTCTACTGCTCTGATCCTTACAGAAAAAACACATAAATTCTGTTTGTACATCAAGTGACAATAAACATTACAGCTTTGCTTTGGCTTCTGCAAAAGCAAGAAAAACACTGGAATGGAGAGAGGGACATAGACTTGGCGATACAGAGATGGGCACTTAAGAATGAGCAGAATACAAAGGCAGATGGGAGACCAAGCGAAGAGAGAGGGACAGACACCCCACAGCCCTCTTTACCTCACCCTCAAGGTATTAGATTTAAAATGGGAGGGAGGTTCAAGAGGGAGGGGATATACATATACATATACCTATGGCTGATCCATGCTGAGGTTTGACAGAAAACAACAAAATTCTGTAAAGCAATTATCCTTCAATTAAAAAAAATTAAACACATGCAAGTCCTCCTAAGTGATACTGAATGGTGTAAGTTGCTATTCAATTGCATGAAGATATTTTATCCTTACTGTGATTGTTTAGGAGTTATATAGGTCAGATCTGAGCATGAAGGGGCTGGACTCAGGTTTGAAGTGGTCGGGGATGGGTGTGGAGTGTGGCAAGGTGCAGATGCAATGAGTGAATTGTCACTGCAGATTGCTGTGTTCATGGAATAATGATATTGGACAATCTTTGTATGTACTGAACAGTGTATTCTCCACTCAGCTCCTAAGACTTCAGAAGAAACCTACAGAGACAACCCTTTCACCTCAATGAAGCCCTATGACCTAGAGACTATAAATGCAGGTTCTGGATACAAGCCTTGGTTGAGATCTGAATTGTGCCACTTACCAGCTATGCAATTCTGGATATATTTTTAAACCTTCATGGGATGTTAGTCCTCTATTGCCCAAGTCCACTGTCACAGTGATCCTGAAACCACCCCCGCCCCCTTGACTTCTGTGGGCAACTTCCTTCATCAGGGAAGTAAAGAAGATATTTATTTCTCTGCTATGATGGAAATCAATTTAATGTGGTATATAAGGTGACCTCGCATAATCTAGAGATGGGGCTCAGTGTATGGTGCCTGCTGGTAGAATTCAAGCAGAGAATTTACATTTTTAACTGGGAAGATAAGACTCAAAAATTGCTACCACCTCACGCCAGAGCATCACTTCTAAACTGCGGTCACCTCACTTAAGGGCTTCGCATGTGGCGCAGTGGTGAAGAATCGCCTGTCAGTGCAGGGAATGCAAGAGACCTGGGCTACTCCAGGGTCGGGAAGACCTCCTGGAGTAGGAAACGGAAACCCACTCCAGTATTCTTGCATGGAGAATTCCATGGAGAGAGAAGCCTGATGGGTTACAGTCCGATGGGCTCACAGTTGGCTATGACTGAGCTATCAAGCATGCAATCCCCATGGCAGCACTGAACCTATTTTAGACATTTGGAAAAACTGAAGCAGAGGGAAGTAAGTCACTTCAAGTCATATGACAACGTGATGGCAAACCTCAGGTCTTGGCATTTCAAACCATTTCTCCTTTGATCCCACAGTGGATCTCCTGAGAGCTGTATCCTACCAGCAGACTGACAGAGAGAGGCTTCAAGGACACAGCAAACACACAAACGTGGAGGAGGGACGTGCGGACACAGTGGGGGAAGGAACTGAGAGAGCAAGATGGGCATACATGCACTACCATGGCAAAAACAGAGCCAGTGGGAACCTGCTGTGTAACACGGGTTGGGGGGGAGCTTTGTGATGACGTAAAGGGGTGGGATGGGGGCGTTGGAAGAGGGAGGGGATGCATGTATACAAATAGCTGCTTCACTTCATTGTAACACAACATTGTAAAGCATCTATACTAGAATTTAAAAAAATACATTCAAAAAACAAACAAACAAACAAACAAAAAAAAAACCCTTGCACACACACAGCAAAGAGATTTATACATAGAAGAGAGGGCAGAAGAAAAGTATTGTGTGAAATGGGCGAAGAGAAAAGTGGATAATTCCCAAGACACACTGTAATTCTTCACTCTGTCCCTCTGACTTTCATGCTGGCTAATATCTAGATTAACTTGCTTAGTTTCCAGACTTCTCAAGTGTGCCATTTCAAAGTAACCTAAAAATAGGAATAAATGAATGAAGCCAGGGCCCCACAACCAGGAAAAACCGAACTGTCTCCTCAGAAAGTAATGAAGCAAGACTTGGGATTGTTTCCCTTCTTATTCATTTAATGGCCAAAATGCTAAGGTGGGGAAGATATAGCAGAGACTAATGTGATACTGTTTGTATTTGCTTATTCTTTTAACAATTGTTTTCCAATAATAAATATAATGGTAGATATTTCACTTAAATTTTTGGAAATGTGGATAAATTCAAGGCATATGCATGCCTTGGTCCATTTTTTTAGAAGTATAAATCCATCCTTCAGAGTTGAGTGACTGTTAATTTATATTTGATACTTAATTTAAACTTTTTTGTATTCTTAACATGCAAGCATTTTAATTTAAAACAAAAACAGTAATGTTAACTGTGATATAACACATTCATTTTTAGGAAGCCCTGCAAATGTTATTGCATATTTCTGAGAATTCAACTCAAAACAAAATTTAATATGATTAAGCATCCATGGAGCATTTGAAAGACATAAAAATATAGCAGGAAAATAAAGAATTCCAAACATACCAAATGCTCTTTCATAACAATTATTCCTTAATATTAAATCAGCTCAATTTGGAAAGGTTACATATAGTTAACCATATGATGTCATGTAATACACCAAGATAAATGGAAAATATATAATTCCTTTTTACAGAGTATGATTTCAATACTTAATTCATCAGCCACCATTTTGACAGAGAGCTTCAATATGAATCTAAGCTCCAATCCACAATGCATGCACTATAGCTATTTATTACAATGTTGTGTCATTTGTCACTTTTATGGAATTCAGTGTATTTTGCAGGCTGTAAAATGGGCTAGAGTGATTCAAAAATGATCTATGCCATCATTATTTCTCATTCCCAGTGCTTCAATTGCATCTACTCTCCCCAACAAGTCTTGATTTATTAGGTGAGTAAATAACAATATGCTTCAATAATGTATATCTATTGAGACTTCATTAGCTGCCCAGGAGATGCTATCCTGATTTTAAATAATTGAAACTCACATGTGATGGAGTTCAATGGACTTGAGATGACTGGGGTATAAATATTTGCTAAAGCAGAGTGGTGGAAAGAGGAGGCTTTCAGGCTAGATTGGAATTGAAGGGACACATTCAAATGACAGGAAATGTTCTTTGTATAAAGATTTAGAGGCTTCTTCTCTCAAAATAGAAAGGCACCTTAGCATGGAGGTAAGGAAATTTGTTTATTTTCTCTGAATCCCAAGCAGACTGTCCTCTATCATTCGGCTGACTCGATTTTTAAAATGGACCTATAACTCTGGTCAAATTCATTCATAACTTAATTCCCAAGGCAACCTAGTGCAGAGCCTCAGAGTCCAATAAAGAAAGGACCAAACTGTGGAGTGTATTGCTCTCTTCAAGGCTAACACTTTATCTTCTGCTAGTTGAAGTCATTTACTTGCTAGGTTAAATGAGTTTTGCTCCCTTAATTAAAAAGTTTTTTTAGCTCTGTGTATAACTCACAATATGATAAAATAAGTCTGTAGTCAAAAAGTCTTAGTTCAGTGTTTCAGAAATTTCTAGAACAGTTTCTGTCAGAAGCCATTTGTAACAGGTGCAGCTTAGCTAGTTAAGAAAGATAAACCTAATACAACTTCTAAACTACCCCAGCTGGCACATTTTGGCTAAAAATGCATTTTGGGGAGGAGAATATTTATTTCTTCTCTGAAATAGACTTAAAAGATTCCCCCCCTCTAACCAGAGAAAAAAGTTGCCTCACAAGTGGTGAATAGATGCTAAAGAAGAATGTTTATTTCTGCTTTAAAAGAAAACTGGAAAACTTTTCTCCCCAGTTGGAAGGGGAGGCATAGTCTCAAATGTGAGAAAGAGTTGCTAAAGGAATAGCATATCTACAGCAAAAAGAGGTGTGTGTGTGTGTGTGTGTTTCTTTCTCTTCTTTAAAAAGGAAATAAGCAAGCCCCCCTCCTCTTGTTCCAACAGCGTATGGATGGCAAGAGAGGTCCTGCAGCCTCAGGAACCAGGCATCTATTTAGAGAGGTCAGTAACGTGACTGGGGACAGGGTCTTAGGTGGCAGCGGGGAGGCAGGTTCTAAGTATCTGGTGAAGAATATTCCAAACCAGAAGAGTTAAGCAGAGCTGATTGAGGTAGGAGGGAAACCCCAAGGCAGGAGAAAAAAAGGTGATGAGGATCTCCTCCTTTAATTAAGGAAGGATGGGGGGATACAAGGCTGTGTGACCACAGATGTTATTCATAAAGAAAAGCGTGTCGGAGGAGGGCAGCTCGTGAATGGTAACATTACCTAAAGTGAGAGGCTCCTCACCAAAGAGTCCGTGAGGACAACTAGCAAAGTAGGATAATTCAAACAGATGTTTTCCAACACGCAACGCATTTATGGGAGGTGTCAAAGAGCCTGTGATAACATATGACCACCTGTATGTGTATATATGTATCTGTGTATATATGTATGTGTGTATACATGTGTGTATATATAATATGTATACATACACATACATATATATATATAATACATATACATAATACATACATACAATATAATATATATACACATACATATTTCTCCCCTTTCTAGAAGCCTTAGAGGATTTCTGCATTCTATAATTACCCTGTTTCTGTAACCTAGTGAAAATATAATGCAATCAGTCATGCTTCGTGATCTGGGGACTGGCTCGATAGAAATGGTAGAAGGAAAGAGAACACACAGGTGTGAGAGTGAGCATCACTGTGGGATCCTTGCCCTGATTCATCACTGGGTCCTAGTTTCTTCTCCTCCTGGACCAGTGTAAGCCTATGTAGATACAGGGTGTGTCCTTCTTTTTATTTTTATATTCTCTGTGAGATATATATATATAAAATTTATCTATTTTATTTTAGTCATATGGCATGTGAGACCTTAGTTCTCTGACCAGGGGTCAAAGCCATTCCAAAACTGCATTGCAAGCGTGAAATCTTAACCAGTGGACTACCAGGAAAGTCCTATAGGAGGTATCTTTCTCCCAGCAAATGGCTTCCTACCTGATACTAGAATAAATCTACCCCTTCCCTCAAATCTTTAGTTCTGATTGATCTGATATCCTAGGCCCTGCCATGGAGATCCTGGGCAGGTGTTACCCTGGGAACCCTGAATAGCATGCACCATACCCTAATTCTGAGGTCTCCAGATGACTTAGGGGTAAAGAATTCACTTGCCAATGCAGAAGATGTGGGTTCAGTTCCTGGGTCAGGAAGCCCTGAAGAAGGAAATAACAACACACTCCAGTATTCTGGACCCGGATGTGCTAGAGTCCAGCTCTTGCAAGGAGATGGACATAACTTAACAAGTGAGCAGTAGCATGCCTCTAATTCTGCCTCAAGCAAGTCGCTTAGCCTCAGGAACCTGTCTCCTTTTGTGATTTTGTTGGTTGCCTCTAAATATATTATGTTTATTTCTGTATTTTCAAGTCCAAATCTTTTCTCAATTTCCCATATATCCAAATGCTACTACACATTGCTATTTGAATATTCTCGAAATGCATGTCTAAATATTTCATACCTGTGTGTTTGAGCTCCTATGTACCAGGAATTATTATTAAATTAACATATATGTTATAGTTATTTTATTTAGGTTTCTAACCCAAGATATATGTTATATGTGTTAAATAAAAATATATTTAACATATATGCTAAATGATTTACCTATATTATTTATACTCCTCACAGCATAGCAGCCCTCTGAAGTAGGTAGCAGTTTATTTGAGAAGAATCTATTGTAGGTCTACAAAGCACCAATAATACTGCTAGGTACTGTAGCATCACAATGAAAAGATTAAGGCCTTGCTCTCACTGACCTTAAATTCTGATAGAATTAATCTTATTTTATTGGTGAGGAACTGAAACTCAGAGGGTCTGATGGGCAACCAGTGGTCCCAGACTTAGTGAGTGACAGATTTATGATTTGTCCTCAAGAACTTCACACTGTACCACACCGACCGATGTGGACTAGACTCCTCTAGGTCAAGTATTGGCTCTTTCTGTAAAGGGCTAGACAGGAAACACTGGGCTTCATGGGCCACAGTGTCTCTGTCATAGCTACTCAGCTCTGCCTTTGGAGCAGAAAGACCGTCACAGACACTATGTAAATAAATGTGCAAGGCTGTGTTTTCATGAAGCTTTATTTATGACTGGAGGGCCATAGCTTGTTGACATGCGTTCTAGGTGATTCCTTTCATTCCTGAGATTATGCTTTTTCTGTTAACAATACCATATCCTCTAGTGATGCATGTGAAAGCTTTGGATTCATCTACACATGCTCCTCTTCTTTCACTGTCCACTTTTTGCTTCCAACTCACTCACACGAAATATCCCGTGGTTCAATAACAGCTCTTTCATAATGTCAATTGCAATATTAATTAGATGACTTCTAAGGTTAACTGCATATAATTCTAAATCACTGGGACCAAAATTTAGCCTAAAAAGAACACTGGTGATTGTAAAATAAAACAAGGTTAGCACTAAAAGAGACCACGGAGAAAATCACCCTATGGCATTTGAGTGTGGTATATAAAGTAAGTACAGACTTGGAGAAGCCAGGGTATATATCAGAGAAAGATATAATATAAGCATAACCTTCTCCTTCTTGCTTTCCTTTCTCCCTTCCTCTACTTTCTTTCCCCCCTTGGTAATCCATGACAATACCTGTGATGCTCCAGAAACAAGTGTGTTCTTCATCAAACTGGGAAAAAACATAAATTCTCACCCTCTAGGTTCTATCCTCTCTTATTACCAACCCTAGTCACTAATGGTCTTCCACAAACCTCTGATCTAGCTCCTCATAACTCATGAAGGTCAGTAAAGCCATCCCACCATTCTTGAGACACCACGTGTCAGTTATGGAATCTACCTAGTAGGGGACAGAGATGAAGCAAGCTAGCTTGGGTGGGTTTGATGTGAGAGTACGAATATTTGTTTTCTATTGCTGTGTAAATGATCATAAATTTAGGGATTTAACAGAGATATATTCTCTATGGTTCTGGAGGTCAGAAGTTCAAAACGTATTTCACTGTGCTAAAATCAAGTGTTGATAAGACTGCATTCTTCCTGGAGGCTCTAAGAGAGAATGCATTTCCTTGCCTTTTCTAAAGTTTTTGGCTCCTGCATTACTTTTCTTGTGGTTCTCAACCAGCAATTACATGATTCTGACCTCTGCTTCTACCATCACATCTCTTCTCTCTCTGACCTTCCTGCCCTTCTCACTCCCCTGGTGATTATACAGGTTCTAAATGTGCATCGAGAATCTCCACTTCTTAAGATCCTTACCCCTTAATCATATATGCAAAATTCCCTATGCTATGCAAGTAAATATGTACAGGTTCCAGAGATTAGGACATGGATGTCTTTGGGGTAAAGGACATTATTCTGTCTTCCATTCTAAGCTGTATGCATGGGAACATGCTGATTTCTGGACATGAGATGTACTTCTGACTATATTGAGATTCCAAATACAGATTAATTTTGAATCACTCGTTGATGCCACAAATAGTTCTTAAGTATCCATTTTATGTTAGACACTGTGATGTGGAGAAGAATGAGGAGAAGGTTAAATGGTCTCTTCCCCCAGTCATCTCACAGCATGGGAAGACAGTGTGTTGAGAAAGTCAGCAAAAATATTTGAAAGGTATCCTTACACATCTAATATTCTCCAACACACACACGATTTCCATTTTGTTTAATGAACATACATTGAGAACCAACTGTGTGTCCAGCACTGTGGTGGGCCTTCAGCATACAGCAGGAATGATGGAAATTCCTGCCTCAAAAGAGTTTCTAATCTGCTGGAGAGATACACAAATGAACAAAGAAGTAAACAAGTTGAGAGAGATGTTATAAAGTAAATCACAGTGGCAGGGGGTGGGACTGCTTTAAATTGATTGCCCAGACACAACCAGAGGATGATTTTGAATTGATGGCCTTCAAAAAGATGAGAAAGCACCAACCATGCATGGGGCTCAGGGCAGAGCATTTGAGGAGAGGAAGAAGAAAGTGCAAAGGTCCTGAGGCCAAATAACAGCTTAACGTGTTTGAGGCCAGAAAGAGAGGCCATTTATCTGGAAGAAGGCAGGGTAAGAGATAGTCCTACATTTTAAAAATCACTTTTGGTTGACTTAAAGTGAACCAGCTGCTCAGCCAGAGGATGTCCAAAGCCCTCTCAGCCAGTCACAGTCACGCTGAGGGTGTGTGTTTCACATTCTCTGTCTTCTGTCCTTGTATGGACTGTCCACTTGGAAGGTCAGTAATCACCGCATGGAGATGTTTACCATTTTGAATTTCTCCTGAAGAGCAAGTAGTTTCCCAGCATTTTATTTCTAGCCATGCTCGTGAATTTTTTTTTTTTTAATGGCTTGTGAATTTTCAGATTCACCCACCAACTGGAGTGGGGACGAGATTACTAAGAGAGATGCTGTTGCCCTAGTAATAAGATTAGATGCTGAGGGATGGGTAGAGGGAGAAGAATGGACATTTGGAAAAAAGAATTCAAGACTAGAATCAAGATTAACAGTGCAGACCTGGTAAAGAGTCCCTCCAGAAAAACTGTCTCAGGGATTAGGCTCCAGTGGAGCCTGTCATGATTGTGGTCTGCATGAGTCCCAAACGCTTCCCTGACAGCTAGGTTGGCAAAGAATCCGCCTGCAACACAGTAGACCCAGGTTTAATTCCTGGGTCTCGAAGATCCACTGGAGAAGGGATAGGCTACCCACTCCAGTATTCTTGGGCTTCCCTTGTGGCTCAGCTGGTAAAGAATCTGCCTGCAATGTGGAAGACCTGGGTTTGATCCCTGGGTTGGGAAGATCCCCTGGAGAAGGGAAAGGCTACCCACTCCAGTATTCTTGGGCTTCCCTTGTGGCTCAGCTGGTAAAGAATCTGCCTGCAATGTGGAAGACCTGGGTTTGATCCCTGGGTTGGGAAGATCCCCTGAAGAAGGGAAAGCCTACTCACTCCAATATTCTGGCATGGAGAATTCCATGGACTTTATAGTCCGTGGAGTCACAAAGAGCTGGACACGACTGAGCAACTTTCACTGAGTCCCAGATAGATCAAATGCTTGGCAACTATCCACACTCCTGCCTTTCATTTTTTTCAGACGATCTAGAACTGACCTTCTAGAAACAAGGCACAGTTAGTGTACATTCACATTATATTGTTTTTTCTCTATGTAACTGATAAATTTCTATTCATGGGGGACTGACAGTTTTTTCTCAATCCCTCAACTCCTTCTGAGACAGATAAATAGAAAACTAGATAGATGATAACTGAATAATAGATAATAAAATAATTCAGTTAATAACTGAATATATAAGCTAGACTCTGCTTGCTGACTTGTTTGCTAGGGAGAGAAATGAGACTCTAGTGGGTAGACTCATTCTGGACCTGAAGCTTCCTGAAGCTATTTACTTAGAGCAATTTCTGTGCTCACTTCTACTCTGAGTTTACCTCTTCCTTGTTCTAAATCACAGTGAGGACACTTTCAGTTCAGCTCAGTTGCTTAGTTGTGTCTGACTCTTTGTGACCCCATGGACAGCAGCATGCCAGGCTTCCCTGTCCTTCATCATCTCCTGGAGCTTTCTCAAACTCATCTCCATTGAGTTGGTGATGCCACCCAACCATATCATCTTCTATCATCCCCTCCTCCTCATTCCTTCAATCTTTCCCAGCATCAGGATCTTTTCTAATGGGTCAGCTCTTCACATCAGGTGGCCAAAATAATGGAGGTTCAGCTTCCAATGAATATTCAGGGTTGGTTTATTTTAGGATGGACTGGTTTGATCTCCTTGCTGTCCAGGGAATTCTCAAGAGTCTTCTCCAACACACACCACACATCAGAAGCATCAATTCTTTGGTGCTCAACTTTCATTGTCATCCAACACTCACATCCATAATTGACTATGGAAAAACTATAGCTTTGACTATACGGACCTTTGTTGGCAAAGTAATAGACACTTTATGAAATGCTTTATTTCTATTATGCTTGGGCCTACACTCTATAAGCCTGCAAAGAAGGAGCTGCCAGGAAACCCAAGTTTTACCCTAGGAACACCATCTTGCTCACCCCCTGTGACCATAAGATGAGCCCGGAAAGTTTCAACCCATTGGCATTCTGCTGGAAACCTTCCCCTGTCTCCTACTTGCTAAAGAAATTTCATTGCAGACTAATCTACAAACCTGCTCTAGAGAGAAAAAAAGCCTCAGAACACACCCCCACTTTTCTCACCACTACGTATATCTCGCAGAATCTATTTTCATTCTCGACCTTGAGTAGAGAGCAAATAAATAACTCTTGTCAGTAACTATCAGTAAATTTTCAAAGAAAAAGAAATGTGCATATATTACTATTTGTTGACAATCTTATTTTTATTTTTCCTGCCCCCATTCACACACACACTCTCTCTCTCTCTCTCTCTGTGTATCTCTTTAATGCCACCAATAATCATATATCCCTGCTCTAGAAAAATGTCTAGTTCCCTGTCATCTGATTTAAATTCTCAGCATTATTTCACATTATTTCACATAGCACAGAATGTTACTGTGCTATATATATTGTCCTTCTACACCCAAAGCCACTCTTCTCTACCCGCTTGCTGGGACTCATCTAGGAGAACTCCAGATCCAAAAATGCTTCAGAACTCAAACCTCTTCTCTTCCTATTTACATGCTTTCTTTCCCTGATTGCATACTTATTATCTTGACATTGATGCCTCCCAAAAACGCCTCTACTTGAAATTCTAGCCTACATTTACTTCACACCCTCATTTGTACATTGTAAAAATAAAATGAAAAGGTGTATTGATGAAATCAATTTTTAAAAAAAAAATCTCTCCCCACAAGCCCAACCAGGGACGCTTCTCTCTTTGGGCTTCCCAGGTGTTGCTAATGGTAAAGAACCCAACTGCCAACCCAGGAGACATACGAGATGCAAGTTCAATCCCTGGGTCTGGAAGATCACCTGGAGGAGGGCATGGCAACCCACTCCTAGACAAGTATCCTTGCCTAGAGAATCCCATGGACAGACGAGTCTGGTGGGCTACAGTCCACGGGGTCACAAAGAGTCTGACACACCTTAGCACGCACACTAACTTTTTACTAACTCAATAAATCATATCTTTCAGAGTACTCATTGATATCTGAAACTACCTATTGCTTTATTTGCTTTAATTTGTCTATATGTTTGTTTGCCAAAGGACTTGGCATATGGTAACTAGAAGTACTTTTCCCAGCAATTGGGACTCAGTGATGAATAAGACCAGGGGAATTCCCTGCCTGCAGGGGGCTTGAATTTTGGTCAGGGAAATGGCAAACAAACACAAATTTTTGATCAACCCAATATATAATGGATATCTTCGTTGCTTTTAATCTCTGAAGGGTAGTGTATTTGAGTTCATTCATTCAACACAGATTACTAAGTATTTCCTATGCTCAAACCATGGTACTGGAGAAGACTCTTGAGTATGCCTAGGACAACAAGGAGATCAAGCCAGTCAACCCTAAAGGAAATCAACCCTGAACATTCACTGGAAGGACAGATGCTGAAGTTGAAGCTCCAATACTTTGGCCACCTGATGCGAACAGCAAATTTACTGGAAAAGATCCTGATGCTGGGAAAGTTTGAGGGCAAGAGGAGAAGGAGGAGACAGAAGATGAGATGGTTGGATGGCATCACTGACTCAAAAGACAGGAGTTTGAGCAAACTCAGGGAGATAGTGAAGGACAGGGAAGCCTGGCAAGCTACAGACCATGGGGGTCACAAAGAGCTGGACACGACTGAGCAACTGAACAATAACTTCTCAATGCATACTTTGCGTCTGACCAATCTTGATGACTGATACAACCAAGTAAAGCTGACATGTGCAGTGGGAGATGCTTCAGACCATCCAGGGCTGGAGTTCTCTGCACGTAGAAACACACTGCTCCTACATGCTCAGTGCATAGTCTACAGAGTATACACCGCACATACTATAGTCTAGGTGAGGTAGGAGCTGGCTGAGTCTCTATTCTGCACCCAGGACCAATCTCAGGAGATATTTACAATGACTGAATTTGTCATTGTCACTTCTTCGTTCCTTTCTTCACAATCTCTCAGCCCTGAGGCCCAGGTCCAACATGTCTGTTGACCAACTGACTATGGACAGCAGCTATGGACACCAGCTTGGCTCCTCATCCCACATCTCCTCTCTTTGTTAATACTTGCCTCACTGAGTCATTTTTTCCTACCTGCACTGCTTTCACCTGGGAGTGACAGAAAAGTGGTAAATCATAAAAGCAAATTTATGTGAATTTTCCAGTGTATCCAAGGGAGCAGAGGACATCCAGCCCATGAGGCAGATTTAAAACCTTTGAAGAGCCAAGATAATGGTAGGGTGTGGGGCAGGGGACTTGGGACAGGAAGATATTAAAACCTCAAGGTGGACAAAAAACAAGGTAATTTGAGAATATGTCGCTATGCTACTTATTTGATGGCATATTCCATGTAAGAGACTGTGACCACATGTACTCACCAGGTCACAGGTGAGGGATTTTGATCCCTCATGCCAACTTCTGGTCCCTTTTTTCTCCCACATGAACTATTTGTTTCAGATGGATATTGTCCTACTTACAGAGCTACACAGAGCATTACATACAGTTGACCACACACATGAGGAGTTAAGATCTAGAAAAGGCACAAACCTGTTCAAGATGATGCAGCCTTTGAGTGGACCAGACACTGGAAGTCAGATTCCCTTGCAGCTCAGAACTCAACTGTCATCATGCTCTACATGTGAGCCAGTTCTGACACCTTTTATTGAGACCTTAATGGATATTGTTGACATTTTAAGGAGAAAGTCCCCTGGGCTTCCTGATCTCAGGATGGTTACTGAGGGTTGGAGTGGGTCAGAGAAGAAAGCATGGGCTGGGCATAAAAGAAATGGGTGTGGACAGACTTGGACCCAATTCAAGATTCATTAAATTACTCAAATATCCTTCTGCAATTATGGACTCACAAGCAACCCTCCAATAAAAGGTTTTTGTGACCATCCAACACAAGATGGTCTAACATTTTCCTATTTTGTTTTCTTCCTAGTACACTGAAAATCATCTAATTTGTCTGTTTTCTAGTTATTATCAGTCTTGTTAATTAAAAGGCTGGCTCCATGGGAATGGGTCTTGTGTATTCTTGTTGACCTTGTATTCCAAATCCTGGTGTACTGATAGGCAATAATAAATATATGTGTCAATGAATACTGATTAAGTCAAAGGTATGGCATAAACTTTGATACCATGGAGTCTTAAAATATGTGCTTTCTGAATTAAAAATATATTATTTGATCTTCTCTTACTTCTACTGTTTGAATCTAAGAAATCAAGTGTCTGTAATTTGGAGAAAGGGTTCCCTAAATTTCAGAGAGTTAACAGCTTAAATGCTGGTCAGCTGTTTACAATTCATTTGTTGCCCCATCATATTATCACTTTATCTAACTCATCTCTCATAAAATGACCAAAAAACTACTGAAAGCCACTCACTTCTCTTGAATTGCCCTGATGTAGACCCAGAGGGGAAAAATACAAATATTGTTCTCCCAGGGAAAAGCAATGCCCAATTTAGTTACTGCTGGATGGATGACATGATTCGTAGGCATAGGAGATCTATCATCTTCAACTTTTCTATCTAGCCAGGATCAGACCGCAGTAATAAGTCTAAGGAGCAGCATTTCAGCTCCAGCTGTGGATCCAATTTCCACTTATATGATTTAACCTGGAAATTACCAGTGACATCGCAGAGGGAAAATGAACAGCTGATTTGGAGGGTATAGTGGGAGAAGCCGGTTCAGCCTTGCAAGAAGAAAAGACAAATGATATACATGGCAAGCTGGGAAGAGGACGTCTTTGCGGAAATGAAATGTGATATACAGTCATTCCAACTGCAAAGCCACCAAACGGCCTATTAACGAATGAATGGCTTGATGTGATTATAGGTAAGACAAGTGAAATTAAAGAACATCACATGCATCTGGGAGCTTTGATTGAGAGGTAGTGAGAGGTCTAAGCAGCAGGAGGAAATGAAGATTGGATCATGCTTTGAATGAAAAAATAAAAGGAAAAGAAAGGTTGTACATGGGCAAAAGTCTATTAATTGGGGTGCAGATGTAGGGGGAAATTAATCTCCAGCTCTAAAATATATAAAGGCTGAGAATTATAAAAAATGTAATGAAAACTCAAAAAGTGTCAGCATCTTTAGTGACAGGCATGCCATGTGTCCAATGAACATTGTTAAAATCCAGGCACTGTGCACATCTATAGATTAAAGATATCATCTCTTTCCTGCAAGAGATTAAGATTGGGGCACAGAAAAGGCAGCTGAAAAATACAGGAACAAACTTTGTAATAGGAATCAATATTCCCAGGAAAGTTACCCTCTTTTCATTGCAAGAACAAGAAACCCTCCATTAATTGACCTTCCGTATACTCTGCACTAGGTCCTCACACACCCTGTGAGCGAGGCGTTGCTGGCCCCCACTGCACTGGCAGCAAAACTGAGGACCTGAGATACTTACACATATCACAGAGACAAAGGTCAAGGAAGCTGGGGTTTGAACCCAGCCTCTGCTCCCAAATTACTTCCACAACATCATATCATCTCTGCGGATACTTAACCAAAACAGTGCCTGGCAAATCTATAAAGTACACTGGCTCCCCCTTTCTTGTGACTTATGTCCCACTTGAAGTGACCCCATTTTACCTTCTCTGAGAACAAGCAGTTTTCAAATCTTTCCTGGTAGGATTAGAAATGTGTTGACAAGTTGGGTATCTGGGGGAAAAAAACATGTTTTATTTTTCTCAAAAGTATTTGAATGTTAACATGTGCTTCCCTGCATCCTTAAGGCTGAAAATGATTAATAATAATTTTTAAAAACTCCAAAAAACAATCAAGTCAGGGAAGAAACGATGAGGGAGGGAGGGAGGTGTCTGAGGTCGGAAAAGAAGTCTCTAGAAACTGGCCACAGACATCCACAAATAGCTCAGGGATAAAGCACTTGATCTGCCACATGGAACCAAGTCTGGGAGGCAGAATGGAAGCCTCTGTTTGTTTCAGCACAGTAGCATCTAAAGACTCCCCAGCGCGGTCAGCTGTTCTGGGTCTACTGTCTGCAACAATTTTCTCCAATCAGGAGGCTGCTGACAGAGCTGGAGCTCAGAGGGAACTTCTCACAGCCCAAAGCCTGGCCACAACACTAGGAGGCAGCAAAGTACCTGGTAAGAGAACTCTTCAATTAACTGTAGTTCCCAGACCTATTTATGATTTGGTGAACACGTGTCCTGATGCTGAACCTGGAAATACAGTAAAGAACCAAAAATCGCAGCCTTGACCACTTAAGGCGTATGGTCTCATGAAGGATATAAGCAAAATAAGCCCAGTGAATTTTTAAAGGGAAGTGGGGAGTGTTCCAGAGATGGTGACACTGAGAGTATGTTTTAAGAAACAAAGACCAAATCAAGCTACTTAGTTGAGGGAAACTTATGGAATACGTGGACTTTGAGACAATTGTAATGAGAAAAGGGATGACCTTTGCTGGATAACAAGCATCTCCATGGCAAAATGAGCCTAGGAAAGATGGAGGTGGGGGAGATGGCATTGCAAAGACATCAGACCAACTCAGAGAGGTGTATCTATTACCCAACAGCCTGGAACTACAAGTTTACAATCGCCACTTAACCTGACTCTGGCGATAACTGTGTTAAAGGCAGTGCTCTGCTTATCCCTACTATAAACAGAATATCAGAAATAAGTGATTCCTCTAACAAGCAGGAGCCACAGTCAAAAATTAAAAGATCATTCACAACATTTTCTATTCAAGTGTCTGCAAGGGTCAGATGCAAGTGAGACAAAGAAAGACATTTTCCCTGAACTCAAGGAGCACACAGCTTGGTGGTGAGGGACACAGACAAATTCATCAGGGATTTTAATCTACTATAGTGTATCATGGCAACAATTTGGTCAGGGTCTTGGTTTATAAAAGACTGTGTGGTACTTGAAATGAGTCTTGAAAAATAAACAGAAGACAAGCCATAGACTGGGAGAAAATATTGGAAAAGATACAACTGATGAGGGGCTATCATTCAAAACACACAAAAACTTCTAAAAATTAAGAAAATAAATAATCTAATAAAAAATGAACCAAAAAACCTTAACGGATATCTCACCAAAAAACACATACCTATAGTAAATATGCACATGAAAATATGCTCCACATCATATGTTATCAAGGTTACAAATTAAAACATTAATAAGATACTACTACACCTATTATAGGGCTTCCCTAGTGGTTCAGACAGTAAACAATCTGCCTGCAATGTGGGCAACCCAGATTTGATTCCTGGGTTGGGAAGAGCCTCTAGAGAAGGGCTTGGCCACCACTACAGTATTCTTGCCTGGAGAATCCTATGGACAGAGGAGCCTGATGGCCTACAGTCCATGGGGTTGCAAAGAGTCAGACATGACTAAGTGACTAAGACTTTCACTTTTCACACCTATTTAATGACCAAAATCCAGAACACAGACAAAACCAAATGTCAGCCAGGATGTGGAGCAGTAGGAACTTTCCATACATTTCTGGCACAAATGCAATACGGTACAGCCACTTTGGAGGTCAGTTTGGCAATTTCTTGCAAAACATACCCTCTTCAGACAATCTAGCATAATGCATACTTACCCAAAGCAGCTGAATACATGTCCACACAAAAACCTACATGTAAATACTTACAGCAGCTTTTTTCATAATTGCTAAAAATTAGAAGCAACCAAGATGTCCTTCAGTAGTTAATTTATGAATAAACTGTGATACAACCAAACAACGAAATATTATTCAGTACTAAAAAGAAATGAGCTATCAAGCCATGAAAAGACGTGGAGGATGCTTAAATGTTTATTACTATGTGAAAGAAGCCAATGTGGAATGACTACACACTATATGATTCCACCCATGTGAAACTCTGGAAAAGGCAAGACTAGAGACATTAAAAAGAAAAAAAAGTGTTTTCCAGGGATTGATTAGTGGGGCATGCGTGCATGCATGCTAAGTCATTTCAGTTGTGTCTGACTCTTTCCAACCCTATGAACTGTAGCCTGCCAGGCTCCTCTGTCCTTGGGATTCTCCAGACAAGAATACTGTAATGGATTGCTGTGCCCTCCTCCAGGGGATATTCCTGACCCAGGGATCGAACCTGTGTCTCTCTTGTCTCCTGAATTGGCAGGCAGGTTCTTTACCACTAGCACCACCTGGAAAGCCCGGTTAGTGGGGAGAGCAGGATAAACAGGCAGAGCACGAGGACTTTAAGGGTAGTGAAACCTTTTGTAGGATACTTTTGGATTGGCCAAAAATTTCTTTTGGGTTTTTCCATAGAATGTTATGGAAAAATTTGAATGAACTTTCTGGCCAACCCAATATAATGATGGATCTATGTCATTACATTATATATTTATCCAAACCCATAAAATGTATAAAACCAAGAGTGAACTCTAAAGTAAACTATAGACTTCAGGTAATAAGAGTATCAGTGTGAGTTTCCCAGGTGGTGCTGGTGGTAAAGAACCCTATTGCCAATGCAGGAGATGTAAGAGACATGGGTTCGATCCCTGGGTAGGGAAGATCCCCTGGTGGAGGGCATGGCAACCCACTCCAGTATTCTTGACTGGAGAATCCCATGGAAGGAGCAGTCTGGCAGGCTACAGTCCACAGGGTCGCAAAGAGTCAGACACAATTGAAGTGGCTTAGCATGCAATTTAGGTGGGGATGCTGATAATGGAGGAGACTGCATGTGTGGAAGCGGAGGCATATGGAAATCAGTACCTCTGCTTAATTCTGTTATGGATCTAAAACTACCCTAAAAATAAAGTCTATTAAAAATAAGAAATAAATGGAAGATATACAAATAAGGAAAGAGCAGGGCTGCTTCAGGATGAGGAAATCACCTGCACATAACCCTAGAGGTGAGAAGGACCTGGCTGATCCAGCAGCAGGTCCCACAGGCTAAGGGCAGAGACTGAAAGCAGATGTCTCGTCTAACTCTTGTTAGCTGTAAGACCTTGGAAAAGTCATTTAACCTCTCTGGCTTCAGCTTTCTTATCTAAAAAATAAGGACAATAATAACACTTGTCTCCTGGGATGGTTATGAGCATTAAATGAGCCAACATTTGTAAGAAACTTAGGATGGTACCTGGAAAATACAAAATGTGGTTTGACTGGAGTCTTAAAAACAAATCTGATCATGGGTTTCCTTGTATGTTATGCTAAAGAACCTGGAATTTGTCTTCAGAATGGGGCAGGGATGTTGAAGGGGTTTAATCTCTAGACAGTAAAATCTCTGAACCAGCATTTTAGAAAGCTGGAAGTGGAAACTTGGAGTAATTTAAGTGAGCAATGAATGGGGAAGGCCAGAAGCTAAGACAACGGCAATTGAAAAGCGCAGAATGCAGTGAGTCTGAAGGATATTGAGAGTGGAGTACACAGAAGAGGTGACTGAATGAATAAAGGCAGAGATTTCCTCTAGGTTTTAGGTTTGGTGATGTGATCATTTCTAAAGGAGGTAAAATGTTTTCCTGCGATCCTTGGTCTTCCTTTCCACCCCTCACCACTCCCTGACTGCTTTCCTATTGGTAAGATGAGAGCTGTCTGGGATATCATCTCTAATTGGCCCTTTCAGCTCTAAGAGCCCTTGTGTAGCACAAGTGATTTCAAGTACAGGAATGAATCCAGTTTTCTCTTGGACCAATACCATGGTAGCCAGCCTTGCCCTCTCACTTCCTGATTATACAGACTCATTTTCAATGGTTTGCTTAGAAATGAGGCTTTATTTTTTTTCATTTTTTTTTCATTTATTTTTATTAGTTGGAGGCTAATTATTTTACAATATTGCAGTGGTTTTTGCCCTGCATTAACATGAATCAGCCATGGATTTACATGTTTTCCCCATCCCGATCCCCCTCCCGCCTCCCTCTCCATCCCGTCCCTCTGGGTCTTCCCAGTGCATCAGCCCTGAGCACTTGTGGCTTTAAAGTAGATGTCTCTTCCCAACCTAACACGTGCAGTACCTAGAGATGGGGCAAAAGCGTTGCTCACAGCTTCATCCCACGCTGTGGATCCCCTCCTTGTCATGAAGAGTCAGTGAGTGAATCTGGGCCAACAAGAATGATTTGTTCCCCACTGCCGAATCCATCCACTGTTTTTATGCATGTGTACACTGCTAAGTGAATGTTACGGGGAGGCCAAAAAAATGACCCAAATGAGAACTTAATGCATTTCCAATCCTTCTCCTTCCGCTGCTAACACGAGATATTAGTCAGTGAGAAAATTAAATGTTACTTGGTTTGATTTATGTTTCTATATTTTAATGTCCTTCTGCTTAATAGCTATTCCCCTGCCCCCTTTTAAAGCCACATATCAAAGCATTTTGGACACATCTGTCTTTAACTAGAACTAAACAAGACACAACCCACTGCAACTTCCCTCTCTTAGAGTCAGCTCTCAAGTACGTGCCACAGGAGAAATGAGTTCAGTATTTCTGCATTCCATTATGAACACAGGGTACCACAGAACGGTCAGACATGGAGAAAAGCAATGTCACTTCATCCCATATCTTGGGAGTCACTGCGCTCACAAGTCCCAGAATTCAAAGATGTCACAACCATCAATTTTATGCTTTCAGCAGCATTTGAAACACAGCTCCAGAAGTGAAATAGGTAGAGAAACAACCCACTACTTCAGAGATTCAACAACCTAAACTCTCCAGCCTGGTTTCATGAAAGGAAGTATGTGTGTGAAAGCAGTTTCTTGGGACTTCCCTGGTTATCCAGAGGTTATGACTCCAAGGTCTCACTGCAGGGGGCCTGGGTTCAAGCCCTGGTTGGGGAACAAAATCCCATAAGTCATGTGGTGTGGACACAAAGTAAATACAGTGAAGAAAAAAGAAAGAAAATAATTTCTTGATCCTCACACTAAGCCTGCTATTAGTCTTCTCATCTCAAAGATGAGTAAGGGGAGGATTAGAAGTAAGTGGCTGGTTCAGTTTTCCAACAGAAATATGTCAGGGCCAGGATTAGAACCCAAAATCCCCACCACCTTGATCTCTGTATTGCTGAATAGCAAGTATGTCAGTGGGATCTTGGCTTGTATCTTGTAAAACACCACCACTTCTGAGCACGGTGGTGTGACAGAATCAAGAATGTGGCAAGACGTTCCTCAGACTACAAACCCCACTACGTGAATTCTTACTTGTTCTGGCTTCTCCAGACAGATAAAACATGCAAAGGTGGATAATAAAGACCTCTGCCTGGATTCAACGGTACTTTAAATTTACAGTATTTCATACGCTTTATCTCATGTAACCCTCAGAGAAATTTACTGAAGTCCAGCTAGGTGTTCTCATTTGCCCCCATCTCCCTCCCCTTCCACCTAGCTTCGGCCCTGGGAGGCCAGTCCCTAGACCACATGGCAGTGGTCCCTGCAGTGTGGATTCTGGTCTGGGTCTGCAAGAGGAAGACACCAACAGGAGATAAGGGGACAGGAGGAGATAGGGGGTCAGTGAAGGTGGTCACCAACTCCCTCGCCCAGCTGATTGAGCATGGCTGTCTGTGCTTCTCCCAAAGAGGTGACGTTTTCTGTCCAGAGGCCCACTTCTACCCCCTTCAGTGGGAAGCAAACAACCCCTAAAGGTTAGTATCTTTGTTATCTATGTATGTATCAAACTCATGCATGTATCTGCATACTTATATGCAGCAGTAGTAGTGAAATTCACTTGGTCGTGTCCGACTCTTTGTGACCTCATGAACTCCTGCCAGGCTCCTCTCTCCATGGAATTTTCCAGGCAAGAACACTGGAGTGGGTAGCCATTTCCTTCTCCAGGGGATCTTCCCAACCCAGGGATTGAACCTGGGTCTCCCACATTGCAGGCAGGTTCTTTATCGTCTGAGTGACCAGGGAAGCTCCCATATTTATATGTGTATGTATGTATGTATGTGTGTGTGTGTGTGTGTGTGTATACATGTACTCATAAACGTGTGCACATGCGCATGTGTACATGCTCAGTTGCTCAGTCCTGTCCGACTCTTTGGGACTCCATCAGGCTCCTCTTTTCATGGAATTTTCCAGGTGAGAATACAGGAGTGGGTTGCCATTTCCTACTCCAGGGGATCCTCCTGACCCAAGGATCAAACCTGTGTCTCTTGGGTCTCCTGCACTGGCAAGAGGATTTTTTACTACTGCACCACCTGGACAGCCCCAAGTGTACAAATGTGTACTCATAAATACCAACACTCACACACTACTCGTGCTTTTCTTATTGAATCATGATCCTGACTGATACACAGAGGGTCAACTGGCTAAGGAACTTTCCCAAAGTCACAGTCAGAGTCAGCTACAAAGTTTGCAAAGTCCAATGAAGAATGAAAGTGCAGATCCCTTCATTCAAAAGTAAAGGGGGAAAGCTATTTCCTTTCTTCTCTGGTCTCTTTCAGGCTTCCTTGGTGGCTCAGAGGGTTAAAGCGTCTGCCTGAAATGCGGGAGACCTGGGTTAGATCCCTGGGTTGGGAAGATCCCTTGGAGAAGGAAATGGCAACCCACTCCAGTATTCTTGCCTCGAAAATCCCATGGATGGAGAAGCCTGGTGGGCTACAGTCCATGGGGTCACAAAGAGTCAGACATGACTGAATGATTTCACTTCACTTTATGGTCTCTTTCTTGACTTGTCTCCATGTTTATTTTTACTATTTAATGTCGCAATCTCTGGGTATAGGTACAACCCCTCAAGGAACCTGAGGCTCAGCCACAGAGCTGGCATACCAGGCATAGCCTTTCAGCTTCAGTTCTCCCCACACCTGCCTCTGGGCCACTGAGGTAGCAGTCACTAAGTAGGAGCAGAGAAGTAGCAAACTAGTACCCCAGGGAGGTGGGAAGTGGCAGGAGGCTAGAAGGCCAGCAAGCCGCAGAGCTTACTTACAAAACACAAATCCAAAGATAAAATGATGAAGAATTCCAAGATGGCAACTACAGGGCAAAAATCCCAAAAGGAGGGTACCCTTGGGATGGAGCTCTGCACTCCTGTAGACCCAAGATCCTGGCTCCACACACAGATAGTGTCTGATGGACTCAGAACTTGAAGCACATCTGAATCTTAAACCCAAACCCACGCTTTTCCTGTAGCATCACATTGCCTTCGAAAGCCAACAGAGGATGTCTCACATGTAATGTGAGTGTAAGGATAAGAACGAGCAAGCACCCCAAAAGATCCCATCCTTAATTTCTCAATCCTAGAACCCACCTCCATCTCCATTTTGTTAGCCAAGGAATAACAACATTCAGTTTTCCTTTATAATTAAGAAACTAAAGTTGATCCAGGCAACATTTCTAATGACATTTCTACTTCTCATCTCAGCATCAGATGTATGCTGAGCCCCATTAAGTGTACAAGCCCAGCAGAGGCAGCAAATTTTAGGAGATATGGAGTCACCGACCGATTGAATCATGCACTTGACCATTCTTGCTGGAGGTAGAAGTACTGGTGAAGGGAAAATTCAAAATCAACAGACCAGAAAAACATTTCAGTGCTTTAGACACAGTGCAGGGAGATTGACTGAGAGGGTCTTTGGCTGACTGGGTAACAGTAATTCTTTCTTTCATGGATAGAAACAGAACTCCTCCCCAGGAAAGAAAGAAAGACCACCAATGAGAATTTGCAAGCCATGGATACTTCTCAAGGTAGAATTGCATTTGGAGTTTTTCATACATAACGCAAGGCACAGGCGTCCAGGTAATGAAGTGGCAGCATAGGAACAAAACACTTATCAAGACTCTTGCATGTGTAAGATTTGCTCCATGGGTTGAAGTACAAAGAAACCCAAGATGGGACTGAGTTTTCTTGCAGGTGAGACCAGAACTATTTCACAGAAATAAACAGCAGCTGTGCTTCACATGTGTTGAATGATAAATGAATGCTAGGAGAGGCTCAAGAAGAGAAAATGTACTTTACAGAGTAGGAAAAACTTGAAACTTTTTTTTTCCCTGCAACAAGAATGAAAAACCACATAAATGCATCTCCTTGCCAAGAGATCACACAGAGAGAAAACCTTTTTTTTAAAAATATATCTAAATTTCCTGCACTCAATCAGTTAATAAGAATAAGAAAAATCCTGGTGACTCAGATGGTAAAAAATCTTCCTGTAATGTGGGAGACCCTGGTTTGATCCCCGGGTTGGGAAGATCCCCTGGAGAAGGGAATGGCTACCCACTCCAGTATTCTTGCTTGGAGAATTCAATGGACAGAGAAGACTAGCAGGCTAGAGTCCATGGGATTGCAAAGGGTTGGATAGGACTGAGCGACCAACCCTTTCACTTTACTTTTCAAGACAGTTTAGGACATTTGCTGTTGATCTCAATGAACCCAGCTTTTTCTCAATGATTTCCATCATGGGTGTGGGGGTATACCAGTCATGTGGAACCCAGGGTTCTCTTTGTTGGTAAATACCTGTCATGATTGAGTTGCCCTAAAACCTGAGGCAGAATATTTCCTTACCTGGTTCCAGAATGAAAATCTATTGTAGACTAATTCAAACAGGCATTCCAGGAGCCAAGAAGCCATGAAATCAGACATCCAGCTGAGTGAATCTAGACTAGTGCCATGCATCGAAAATACAATGTGAGCCACATGTGCAATTCAAATGTTTTTAGTAGCCAGATTTTAAAAAGTTAAAATAAAGGGTTAGAGTTAATTTTATAATATATTTCAACTTATATCTGAACTACTAACATTTTATTGTGTAATAAAATTGTTGAATTATTAATATTTTTCATTATTTTTATTAAGTCTTCAAAATCCAGTGTATATTTTATATTTCACAGCGCATCTGAATTCAGACAGGTCACATTTCAAGGGCTCAATAGCCATATTTGGTTAGTGGCTGTCAAACTGAACAATATAGGCTAAACTCTTTCTTAAGCATTAAAGTCTATTCCATCAATCAACAGGAATTTAGGTAGTCTCTCCTCTGCTTAGTCATGGATAGATTCCAAGGTAGCTCTTTGTGTCTGGAAGCTTGTGAAGAAGAAAGAGTTATTTTTTTTCTTGTCTGATCAGGGACCTGGCCAGCTCAATGCATATACTTTTTAATGTGATGAGTAAGTGAATGAATGAACAAATGAATGACTAAGTGTCACTATGAACTACTTACTAGTAAGACTGAGAGGGATTAACAAGCAGGACAGTAGAGAAGAAACATGCAATATCACAAGTTTAAACTGTCTGGTATTCAAGACAATTCACATTTTATTTCTCATCCCTGGTGTTAACCCTATACATTTCCTAATGAATCCTATAATAAAAGCCAATAAAAACTAATCTCATAAAGGAGTTACTCTGTACAAATAAAATAAAAGAGGATTATACCCATCACCAAATTACACACACACACACACACACACACACACACACACACACTGTAATCCCTACTTAGAGATTCTCAATACACACCAGCACTACGAGGAACAAAGCTGAAAGAATTTCTTTCCAGCAAGCTTTTGCAGAGACTTTAATTCACTGATATTTAATCGTTCTCATTCTCTATCATGTCTGTCCAAATAAATGGTGGGCTTGTTGAGGCCAAAGATCACATTCTTTGTTCTTTTATAACCATCACATGACCTTTTATTTCGGCCTGGCCTCTTTCCCTTACAATCCATTCACCAAATACACTTAGTGTGGCCTTTTACAACTTAATCCGGTCACATTGGTTGTTGTCTTTAGTCTATAAGTCATGTCCAACTCTTTTGTAACCTTATGGAATGTAGCCCACCAGGCTCCTCTGTCCACGGGATTCTCCAGACAAGAATACTGAGGTGAGATGCCATTTCATTCTCCACCAGTCACACTACTACATTGCTAAAAACCTTCTGAAAATCCTTCTCATGCTTAAATGAAACAGAAGCTCCTTCCTCTAATTCTCTCACTCTGTGGTTCTACATGATCTGGTCACTATCAATCACCTAAAGCCTGATGTCCTGCCCCAGGAGTCTGCAAACTATGGCTCTGTATCTGATCCAGTGTGTTTTGTGAATAAGGTTTTGTCTAAACACAACCACACCCAACTTTAAGTTCTGTGTCTCCTTTGGCTTCATTGACAGAGTTGAGTAGTTGCCAGAAACACAAGTGTGGCCCATAGACCCTCACCTATTCACTGTCTGGTCCTTTACAGAGAAGTTTGCCAAGTCCTGGCAGATCTATTCACCTCTGCCCACTGCCTTCTTTCTACGCTGACTTTCTTTCTGAACTTGAAGCACATCACTTTTTTTCACTACAGGTATTTTTTTGCATCCATCCTCTCCTCTGCCTGGAAGATTGACCACACACTGCATGACTAGTTCCTTTTATTTCTCAGGCCTCAGCTCAGCTCCCTCCCCTCACTGTCCAACCTAACATAGGTCTTCTCATCCCCAGTTACTCTCTCTCCCATTCCCGTGTGGTTTGTTGCTGATTCTTTCTGGTACCTATCACTCCCTGAAATTTCCTTACAGATATGTTTACACTTTCATTATCTGTCTCCCTTAATAGACTGTACACCCCAAAAGGGGCACTGCCCATAGATTTCACAGTTGTAACATCAGAATCGAGAACTCTGCACAGCCCATAGTGGCTATTCAATGCATACTTCTGGAATAAAAGTTATGGAATAAGTCAGTCTATACTGGGCCTGTCATATGGCCTCAAGAAAAGAATTCAATGGACTCAATCTGATCGATTACCACGATTTTTTAAAGGCCATTTAGATCAACCTTCTCATTTTATGGATGAAGAAAATGAGGAATGAAGATAGGATGTATTTGGGTTGAATTCAGGTTGACTCTTATCTCAGGCTCAGGTTGCCCCACTGTCTGACCCGATACTTCTATGAATGACTGTCTACATGGAGCTTGATTTAGAGAAGACTTTCCCAAGGATTCCATTGATTAAAAACCTTTGGAAGATCACAAGCTAAGTGAAATCATTTCTTTACTGAGAATTTCTCAGATCTTTCAGTAAAGTATTTTTTAATCAGAGAAGTGACAAAAATGGGATGTTTTATACAGACCTCCCTAAACTAGTTTGAATACTTCTCATCAGAAAAATACTATATTTTTCTGTAATTAGTCTATACTCTATCCAATCTTATTTAGAAAATGCCACAAAGAGAAACTATTAGCAGTGCGACCTTCCTCAAATCTCTCTCATGCTCCTATAGCATTCTTATAGCATCCTACAAGGATGCTATATCACCCCGAGCATCTTTAGCTTTATGTTTTATCAACAATTATGATATATTGAAATTGTCTATTATGGATCTTATACCAGTTTATAAGCTTCTTGGAAGCAAGAAACGTACTTGATTCATCTCTGACTTCCCAATGATTAATACTGCCAAAAATATTAATTTTTTTAAACAAGTGCATCTTGATTCTTCCCACCACAAGACTTTTGCCCTGGCCTGGAAAATTCTTTCCCCAAATGGGTTTCTGGCTGACTTTCTCACCTCCTTCAAATCTTGACTCATCTGCCGTGTCTCAATAGACTCTACCCTGACTACCTTATCTAACACTGTAAACCTCTTCACTTGAAATTTCTGATCTCCATCATTCTGTTCTATAGTGTTTCCAAAGCACTTATCACTTTCAGATATACTATATATAGCAATGTGTACAGTATACCTATTCTCCACTCCCTCCCCTCGCTAGATAATACACTCCAGAAAGGTGAAGTTTTTTTTTTTTTTTACTTGCTACATTCACTAAAATATCTCTAGCACCTAGAATGGTTGACACTAGGTGGTTAAAATAAATTTGTTAGATTGGGGGAATGAATTTATGAATGAATAAGTGAGGCCAAAAGGAGGAAGCTACATGTCAAGCTGCATCTGAGATGGGCCAGGAGACCACCAGACCCTGCTATAATCAAAGCAGATTCCAGGTCCTCTCTTCTCAATCCAGAAAGAAACTAGAGCTCAGGCAAGCCATATTTAAGAGCAACACTGAACAAATAAGAGTTAACAACCCATATGGGAGAGGAGTTTGCCTTGCTTAATGGCTTGGCAGCAGAGCGAGCATGGGGAGTGTTTGAAGAGATTTGAGACCTTTTCTGTTGTAGACTCTCTGCTTCTATAGCCCACAGGAGCCATGAGCAATATTTCCAAAGGACAGGAAAAAAAAAAAAAAAAATCTAGTATTGTTCAACCACCAGGAGGCAGAGTGAAGCACCAGTGTGAAAAGAAAAAAATCACAGTCCTCTCAACTAATGTCTATGAAGAAATAAATCTACTTTGAAAGAAATGGAGTAAGTTACCTTTTACCTCAGGCTATCTTCTATGTATTTGTCAAATTTGGCTCAGGGGCTCAGGGAGATTGAGGATGCTATCAATATGGGGTTTGACTGGGCTTGAGAATAATAGAAATAAGCTACCTTGCAAAAGGCTTTTGATGAGATTTGTATTTAATACTGAAACAAAATGGCACCAAGCTTAGAGATGGCAAAAAAAAAAAAAAAAAAAAAAAAAAAAACACCCCACAAGAGGAGCTATGTCATTTAAGTTAATTCTTTTCATAAAAAAAATGATAATGGTAAGAAAATAAGAACTTTGTTTTCCTAACAAATGGATTTAAGCAATTAGTATCATTAACCGTCATGGTTGCCTTAGGTTCCATCAGGAAATGGAAAAAGCTTCTAGCAGAATTAAGTTAGTCTTTGTGGAGAAAACACATTTGAAGTTTTTTATTCTATTAACTAAAACCCACTATTCTCCTGAGAAAAACCAAGGCTTATTTGAATAAAGCTGGGAGTTTGTTTATTCAAGAGTTTGGGCATATTTAGTGGAACCAAAAAGACTCCTAAGAGATTAAAAAAAAAAATCCATCCTAAGAAATGAGAGGCCAGCTCCACTCTTCAAAGCATCCTATCAGGATGCTTGATCTTGGAAGCATGGTGCAATTATAAGACAAAAGAAATAAAGTGACTCTCCACGTTTGAGAATTTGTGCTATGGGTCTCCTCATTTTTATCCTACAAGAACAAGACAGTGTTCTTTACTGCTTAACAGATGAGAAAGCCGCTGCTTACTGACCGAGGTAGATAGCCAGGGGTCATGTCATTAGCAATCAATGGAGTCCACTGCAACCGAGGTCAATTTGATGCCAAAGCTCTTTTTCCTCTATATGGAGAGATAAGAGGGCCAAAAACTGCACTCCTCAGCAATACAGAGGATGCTAGGGAGGCTGAAATCTAAAGGGTTCCATGTATTAGTAAGGTAAGACTTACATAAATCCAGGTCTAAATCTCTGAGCGCTTTAGCCAGAGCCAAATTTTTGGAAAGGCAAAGCAAACCTTCCTTAGGTAAGGCTTGTGGAAAACTTGCAACCTTTCCTACCAAATAAACAGTGTAGGTGGAAATAGATAAGCATAGCTGGATACACATACAAATACACATACACACACACACATACAGACGCAGAAACTGGTTTTAAAAATCCCCCATTGGCAATCTGTTCCTTTCTTCTTTTTAAACTTATGTTATGTTTTCCTCACAGCAAAAATCATAGAGGAATAGTTCAGTAATTAAAATAAAAACCATAATCTCATCACACAAAGGCAAATGTTCACTTCCAGTCTTTTTCTGTGATTTTTTTTCCAGCTTTAATGAGATATAATTCACAAACCACAAAATTTCCCCCTTTTATACAATTCAGTGTTATTTATTATATGCAGAGTTGTGCAACCATCACCATCATCATTTCTGGAAATTTTCATCACCCCTGAAGAAACCCTGTACCCATTAGCAAGCAACCCCCATTCTTCAACTCCAAACCCCTGCCAGCCGCTGTGAAACCACTAATTTATTTTCTATTTCTGTGAGTTTGTCAATTCTGGACATTTCCTGCAAGTGGAATCATATGGCATCTGGTCTTTTGTGATGCCTACTTTCACTTAGCATGTTCATCCATGTTGAAGCATGCATAAATGCCACACTCCTTTCATGGCTGAATGCTACCTCTTTGTATGGATGGATTGCATTTTCTTCTGTCTATTCACTAGCAGATGGACATTTGGGTTATCTTCGTCTTTTGTCTATTATGAATAATGTTGCTATGAATATTTGTGTCCAACTTCTCTTATGGATATGCTTTCAATTCTCATTGGCAAGTATTGGGAAGTGGAACTGCTGGATCATGGTAACTCCATTTTTTACCTTTTGAGGACAGTCAGACTGTTTCCCAAAGTAGCTGGACAGTTTTACACTCCTACCAGCAGTGTATCATGGTTCCAATTCTCTACATCCTCGCCAACATTTGTTATTGTCCATCCTTTTGATTACAGCCATGCTAGTGGGCTCTGGCAGCAAGTTTATAAGAAAGAGCAGCAGTTAATATACTCTGGGCAAGTGTATTCTCTGACCAACCGGAGGATTCACAGGACCCAATCACCATGGGAGAGCGAACAAGGATGATACTGATCATACTCCCTGTCTGCTGCCTGGACTGCCTGCCTGACAGGTAAGGACACTGGTTCTCAACATGTGGTTCCCAGACTGGCAGCACTGGTTGTATCACCAGGGAGCCAGTGAGAAGTGCAAAGACTCCACCCAGACACTGAGCCTGAGACCGCCGGGTGGGCTGGGGCCAGCGCTCTGTAACTCTGGCGACCAGGAGACCTAAGCACAGCATTTCTGCCCTTAATGCCAGCTTTAACCCCCGTATTGGTAATGATGAATATGCACCAAATCCTTCCTCCCCTGCAAACGAGGATGACAGGGACCAAGGAAAGAGCTTTCTGAAGGAATCAATCCAGCAACTCACGTGGAAGGGTTCTGCGCCTTCCAGTAATGAGTGAGTGACAGACACTGTTGGTATAAAATGTTCACAATAATTAATGTTGAACACAGAATAAACATCCAGCTGGAAGGTAAAGAGGAATTTCACAAGCACCATCCAAGGCAGTAGTAACAGAGATGTGATTTCCATCATATGTGATATTTTAAATGTTCCTTATGCACTCTAGGTTTTAGATAGCATGCTAGCTTGCTGAGATGTGGATGACACAGAGCTGTCCCTGAGCAGCCACCTGAAACATAGTGACGTCTCCTCCGAACGGTGAAGTACACTGCAGATACTCCCCTGACAAAGGGAGAAATGCCGCTTGTCTCTTCCACACACTGCCACTGAAAAACCTCTCTACATGCATTGCTTACAAGCTTGCCGAGTTAGTTGTTAGGGACACCTCTTTGTAGCTCCATTTTTGTTACTTCCTTCAGAAACTGGTCAGACTCACTGCTTCCCTCCACCTTCTTGCAGCCAGGCTCACATCAAGCCCATGTGCTCTTGCTTAGCAACGCCCCTCAGGCGGTCAGGAGAGGAGAACCTGGAGCAGAAGCACTAACATCTTACATCAGGGCAGAACCGGTACAAGTCTTCCAGCTGTTTCCTGATTCCCACCCCTCATTGACCGTACTGAAGCATCCAGGACGTTCTGAACAGCGGGTCTCTCTGCAGGCTCCTGGCTCTTACACGCCTTGTGAATATCAAACAAGTGGAATCGGACCATGTCGCTCCCTTCCACGTGCCCCAGAAGGAAACTGGAGATGTCTGAAATCTTCCAGATGTCGCTCGTCTTGTCATAGGTGGGCATGAGGTCGTCCTTGAAGGTCGTCCTCTCCGAAGGGCCACAGCTGCTCTGGGGCGACGAAGTCCCCACGGAGCTCCCAGTGGCCACACTTCACCAAGGTCTGGCCGCGGTTCAGCAGGGGCAGGGTGTCCCTGTCCCTGCTCAGGTCGCTGAGCACGAGGCCGAAGTTGGCAGTCAGCGGGTACCGGGGCAGCGTCTTGGACAGGTCGCTGGAGTCGCACATGACCAGCGCGCCCAGGGGCCTGGGGTGCAGGGAGTGGAGGATGGCCACGCCGCCCAGGGCCAGCTGCAGCCTGTACTGCCACAGGCTGCAGTGCTTGGAGAGATTCAGCGTCGCCTCCAGGTTGCCCAGGGAGCCTAGGGGTGGTACTCGGTGGGGATGATGTTATCATTCCCGCAGTAGCCCAGCAGCGTGACCACGTGCTTGCTCTGCGGTGCCTGCAGCATCCGCCGCCCGTGCAAGAAGTCGTCTCTCACCTCCAGCCTGGTGAGCCTCGACGGGGCCACCTTGCGTTCCTTCCTCTGGGGCAGAAACACTCCTTTCTCTGCTCCTTCCCTGACACGCTTCAGCTGCCGCACGCCTGTCCTCAGCTGCTCCGAGGACAGCCGCGGGGAGCGGTTGGTCATCTGGCCCAAGCTGAAGTGGCCGGGGGTCGCGGCGGGGGTGGGCAGTGGCCAGGGTCCTCCGCGGAGCGCCGGGGCCAGACTGGTCCAGAAGAGGCAGAGGAGGACGTTCACGAGGGCCATGGTGAACAGCGGCCCCACCGCCGGGGGCACGTCCCTGGGCGGGGGCCCCCTTTCTGCTCTCCTGGGGCCTCGTGTCCACGGCACTGTGCTCCGCCAGCTCCTTCCGGGAGGACATTCCTTCCCGCTCAGGTTTCTGGCCAGACTCCCGGGTCGGGCAAGGCTCGGGCTGGCCCCGCGCACTGGTTTGAAAGCACTCTTCCTCAAGTTTGCAGGCCCGAATCTCTCCAGCGCGCTCCCTGCGGGCGTCTCCCAGGCCTCCTGTGGACTTGGCAATGAATTCACCACTCTGGCCCCACAGTCTCCTGAGCTGCTTCCACCAACGCCTGATTCTTAGAAGGTGACCTGGGCTTCTGCAACACTTTCCCAAGAGCTCTACCCCTGCCTTCTCTTTTCCAATCCATTTCCCACAGCAAATAGGATCTCTTTTCTTTCCTGCGGACCCCTTCCCCGGTCGCTGCCCCTGCCTCCTCCTCTCCTGTGATATTTTAAATAGTTTTCATCTTACTATGCTCTTTCCTGTTGTTTGCTCAACACATGACATAAGCATTTTATTGCCATTAAAATTCTGCAAGTTTAAAATATTTATAATTTTATATTAAAAAGTGAAAACATGTTGTAAATGTAATTTTATTTATTTTTTTTTCTGGTTCTGATTTTTTTTTAAGGTTTTTTTTTCATTTATTTTTATTAGTTGGAGGCTGGGATGGGACGGGTAAATGTCATTTTAATACGTAGTAACATGACATCATGTGCATGTCATTTACTTAATTCCCTATGTGTTAGTATTTTAAATTGTTTTCATTTTTTCTGATTGTAAATGACAAAGATTAATTCTTTTGACTTAAAGTTTAGAGTTCTGCAATTACTCAAATGCCTTAGGAGGGCTGGAATATAAAATCTGACGATCTATCTGTATATTGAGAGAAGGAATTTGCCATGTGTTTTCTTGAAAGTCCATTTAACAAATAGGGTAGGTCTGAACCAGAGGGGTGTGGAGTGCCTGGGAGCTCCAGAGTGGGACCTCACTGAGGGAGGGGGTGTCACGGAAGACAGAGGATGAGCCAGCAACCCCCCTCCCAGTGCGGACCACCTGACTGCACCCTCACGCAAACCCCTGAGCAGGATACAAGTGATACAAGCCCAGACAGCCAGAAATCTTAAACATGGCCAGGGAGTATAAGGATAATTCTAAGTTTTAGAAGAGGTGACTATTAGATTCCTGTATATTAAGAAAAAATACAGTGGTTGGGAGAAACTGTCACTCAGTCTGCATTAGAAGTCATATCATCCACCAGAGAAGGTATTCTCCAAACGGGCGGACAGCTCCTTTCGGAAGGTTCTGAGTTCTAACTTGAAACATTCTTGATGGACATATTCACCTCTTAAAGACCTAGAGGATATGCAGTATTTAGAAAACCAAAGGATTAAAAAAAAAAAAAAAAAACAAAGGGAATTCCCGGGTGGTCCAATGGTGAAGACTCCATGCTCTCACTGACGAGGACCCAGGTTCAATCCCTGGTCAGGGAATTAAAATTCTATAAGCTGTACAGCAGGGCCAAGGGAAAAAAAAAAAAAAAAAAAGCCCAAACACATTGGGGTTAATTCGTGACTGAGAGGGTTTGTTATTTTCAGGAGCAAATTTCTGAGGACAGCCCACAGCATTTTCTGAAGATGGGATTAAGAATAGATTATACATTCATTTACTCACACACACACACACACAATAGATGGTACAATACAATTTTATGTCTGGTTTTAGAAGTGGGGAAGCAGGTGGAAGCAGAGGCAGAGACAAGGGGAAAGATGGCCTTTCACAGAACTACTGTAACCAAGTGTTTGTGACCCTCTCAGGTTATATACCTTTTCTTTTAAACTCCAATGTAATTAAATCAAAGTCAGCAATAATAAAATATCATAAATAATTTTAGTGTATAATATATGCTGACAAATGTTATTAAGGAGATGGCTGTAATAGACAGGGAAATATTTAGTATGACTTCATCTGAAAGTTACATTGCTAAGAAAACTCAGTAATGAGTTTTGCTTTAATTATTCTAATGAAATGACTTCTCTAAATGATTTTAAAATCATGGAGAGTACTACTTAAAGAATTTCCAAAAGGCTTTTAGGCAGGACTTGTTAACTTGATCAAGTTTATACAAAATATTCTGGGTTTAAAATAAATGTATGTACATAGAATTCTTACTATGCATTGTTCACTGGTAACCTTTTAAAATAGGCTTACCAAACTTCCAATGACTTTTTATTCTGTTTAGTTCTAACTAGGTGATAACCATCTATCTTGGAATTTCCATGAGAGTTCTAATTACATATATTCAATGTCATTGTCCTTCCAAACCATCGAATTGGCCTAGATATGTCAATACAATGGTGTAAAAACTCCTCTTATTAGATGTTTCTCTACTCTTGAAAATGACACAAAAATCATTTGACAGACTATATTTGATTTTTTATTTGAAAATATTATCACTCCATGATTTTTATGAAAAAAGCTGAATTGATCATATCTGCCTTTAAAAATATGTTCCACATTCTATCACTCAAAGCTTAGGTTTCCACTTCTATTGTGTACTTTAATATTCAAAAAGATAAAAATATATTATTCATTGACAATGTGCAGTAGGCAGGTAATGAGTTAGAAATGCTTAGAATTATCGCTACCTACAAAATAGCCAAAACTAAAACACTTATTATGCACAGTTCCTATACTAAGTGATTTAGCTGCTATGCCTACATCACTGTGCTTTTGAAGACAAAATATAGTATTGTACGTGAGATACATACAGTATCTGTTCATTCACTCTTGCGTGTAATCATTTTACAAATATTTATTATCTTCTTTCTGCCAGGTCTTGCATGATGTACTAAATATATAATGAGAACAGAACAGCCATAATCTCTATGAACAGGTGATAGGGACAGAATGAGGGGATGAAATATGTGATTAAATAGTTAATCCCACTCGAGGATTGTAAGCAGAAAGGTATGGGAGACCTGTAAATTAATGAATACTTGGGAAAGTAGGTCTGCTTAACCACAAAACCATGCGGTCTTGCTTAGCAACAAAACCAGGCAACAGGAACACAGGACATGCCCCCAAACAATAAAACAAAGGTGGCATGAGCCCCACATCCTGCCCAGTGAACTCAGTAAGTTCATGATCCCTAGGCCATGCTCCCTGCGCACATTAAAAATAATCATTTGTGGACCTAGCTTGACCATGCAGAGACAAGAAAACTCCCCTGCACAACCTGGAAAAATGACCTAATGATGAAAACATGGCATCTACTCAAGAAAGACAAAGGAGATCTTCTCCCCCTCCCCACTTTTCCTTTGACTATAAAATCATAGCTCACTAGGTTCTGGGGGCATGGCATTCCTCACCCGCCCACTTATAAACCCCAGAAGCACCCTATTCTAATAAATCATTTCTTATCTACTACTTTGCTCTTGCTGAATTCTTCTCTGCACTGAGGCATAAAGGACTATGATACCAGAGCTCTTCAGAGTCCCCCTGAAACGACAACAGTTGGTTTCACAGAGAACTTACAGGTGGTCAAAGATGACACTGATGCTGAAACATGACGAATACAAGAGAATGAGCCAAGCAGAGGGAAAGTACATGGACGGGGGAGAAGAGGGAACAGCATATAGAAAGATCCTGAGCCAAGGAAGTGCTTGAAATAGTCAGGGATTTTCAGCACATGTGATGAAGGAGCATGAATTTGTGGATAGTGGCCTAAGGATGGAATGGACCAGATTAAACAAGGTCAAAGGTGTTATGCAACAGCTTGGTTTTAGCTTAAGGTGATAGAAAGGAAGTAGTATTTCCATCAGAGTTGTGAAGTCAGAGGATGTATATTTTAGAAACATCACTCTGGCTACTCTGTGGAGGTTGACTGGTCCATGTGACTGATTTGGTGGAGGAGCCATGAACCAAAGTGATGCCACACTCTTATCCCAAGTACAGAGCTGGGTAAGAGTTTTCTGCGTGTCCCCCTCATACTCCAGCTAGCATGGAAGTGTGTGCTTCATGTGGGTCATCTATTGGGAGTTGAAAACTCTCTCATTCTGGGTCTTTAGTGACTATAAGAAGAGAGAGTGCCCATCCACCCCACCTGTCACCGACTAATCCATACCAGACTGTAGCAGAAACAAGATATAAATTTGTTAAGGACTCAGATTTCAGACAAAAACATGGGAATAAGAGCCTTCAATTTTGAGGCATGAGTCAATATAGTCACAGATATGTAAGTACAAATCACAGTAGCAAGGACACAGTAGATGCTAAGAAAAGGGCAGCTAGAAACTATTATTATGCCTGTTGATTCAGGTCTATCTCTGATGTTAACTAACTCTCTTGACTTTGGGTGACTCCTTCAGCTTTCTGAACCTCAATTCCCTGCCATTTTCAATGAAGGATTTGTACTATATCTCCAAATTGACAAATCTGGATTCTAAGCTGACAGGTTAAAAACACAGGGGAGCTCATGGTAATTAAAAAAACTGGACAACATTTCCTCTTCTTTCATCCAGTAGAATAAGCAGATTCTTTGGATACCAGGTCAAGAACACCAGGCAATACCCTCAAGGAGCCAGGCCACTGATGCTCTTCTTTGCGCAAAGAAAGAAGTGAAACTGTTTGGAATTCCTCTAAGTCCATCACACAAATCTTTAATTTCTCTCTGTAAATTTACAAGCCCAGCAGCTAACATAGGAAAAGAAAGGCACTGATTCTTCTAGCTCAGACAGGTCACAGATATTGATAAACTACTGCCAAGGAATTTTCCAGTTTGCACTGCCGTCCTCTTCTGAGAACTTCCAGGTGAATCTGAACATCTCCAGAGCCACTAACTTGAACTCCCAAATGAGAGGCAGGTTTGGGCTTACTCCATGTCCTGGGCGTTTCTGTGTGCAGGCAAGGCAGGTACTCTATTTATGTGACAATATTTCTCAGAAAATCTGGACTCTGGCTCTAAAGCTGCTACTAACTAGCTCTGTGATTCTGCACAAAGAACCCTACCTCCTCCACAGCTCAGGGTTCTCATGTGTAAAATAGTGATAGTAATACTCACCGTATGTACCTCCTGGGGTTGTCATAATGATCAGATGAGATGGAATAGAAGTGAATGTCCTTTATAAAGCATACTCTTTCTCACAGATGCATTTGAGAATCACTGATACATTGTTGTTATTATTGCTAGTATGATCTTTCCTGCTCCAAGATCATTTATCTCAAGGGACTTTCTTTGTGCACATCAGGGACCAAAAAAGAAAAAAAAGCCTCCCTTCTCCCTTCTCGGTTTGATGCATGATGTGGCTGTGAAGGAAGTTAGCCGACTTGAAAATGTGAACAATCTCTTTCCGCTGAGATGTTTCCCCTTTACAGAAAAAAACAACTGTTTTTTTTTTTTTTTCTTTCTCAATGCATACAAATTTCTGTTCTCCTAAGAGACCCTAACTGCTTTATCTCTGTAATCAGTTTACCTTTCAAGGTGCTTGCTATTCACTGAGTAAGCTCACTAAAGTAAGTCTGTATTCTTCAGATCTCATGGGAGGCAAGTCAACCATTTTTACCCAGTTTTCATCCCCAGGGACACTGGTTGACATAAAATTTTGAAACAAGCAACAGGAATCGGAGACAATAGTTTACAACCCATGCATACGCCTAAGACATGATGTAAGGTCAATTAGGTGATGAGGGGAGCGGTACCTGGTGGAGTATCTTTGTCCAACAACCTAACGGGCATTATAAAATCCTCCTTCCATAGGAAGCTTCAACCTTTGGGATTTATCAGACTTTTCAGACATCAAAAGTTCTGTCTAGTCTAGTAATACCAATTCATATGAGAGTGTATCTGAAATTATTAGCTAAAATCTTGAATAGAGTTGCTGACAGCTTGCTGAGAGCAAGCCTTAGTTTGGAGACACCAGAAAAGTGGGTACATGCGTGGAAAGGGGCAGAAAAGGGCAGAGAGATTATAAAGAAAATAGAATTCTTAGAGTTGAATTATAGCGATCTAATCAAATACCTATAAAAATGGCATAATTGCAGCCCAAAGAGGTTAAAGAGTTAAATAGAAAAAAAAAAAAAAAAAGTTACTTCAGTCCCAGACCAGCAAATGACTGTCAAATCAAAATGGCTCAAATAATTACAGAAGTGGGCAAAATAGCCCCTTAAGGGAAAAAGAGAAGATATGATTTTGGTTGGTAGCCCTCCGTTTCAATATTACCATAGCAGGAAACATTTTACTAAGTGTCAGATAGTACACAGGACAAACAGAATAGAAAAACGGGACAGTTCTAGTAGGGTATGGAAATGTAGGCAATTCATGGCAATGCAGGTTGGTATCTTGGAATGGGGCAGAGTGCTTGGAAGTTTGGAAAAGGAACTCCAAGCCCAACTTTGGGAGAGTTGGTGAGAGATTTCTGGAGGTACCAAAGCAGGTCTTGAAAGATGTCTCCAGGAAAAAAATGGACATAAATATGCAAACACAAAAATGTGTGTGAACTCGCCCAAGTGCCTGGTGCCAGAGAGGCCACAGTGGAAAAGGAGGTTGAAGAAACTTGTGGGAATGTTCTTTCAGCCGTCACCATGCTGCTCTTAAGTTTGGACTTGAGTAAGCAATAACAATCCATTTAGGAGTTTTACAGAAGAATGTGACATGATCATATTTGTATTTGAGAAAATTCAGCCTGGCAGAAAGGCAGTGAATGAATCTGACGGGTGTGTGGCAGTTAACATACAGAAGGAAACGATAACATTAATTTATAAATCAGGGCCCACAGAGTGGAGCCCAACCCAGTGGCCAGTCTGTGTCACAAATCCAAACCCAAATCAAGCTGCACTTAGGCGAGATACCTCATTGTCAAGGAAACCTCACATATACAAGTCACAAGTCTCCAACTCAGCTTTAGCTAACAGAAAATAGGACCTGCTAACCTTGCAGTGAGGTCCCTGACTGCCTGGCCAATCGTTCTGTGTCCATATTGCCTCCTCTCACCATCTGTAAAACTCACTTGTGCCCAAATCAATCGGAAGGAATGCTCCACTACTTACGAGGCCCTGCGCTCCCCAGCCCATGGATTGCTTTTCCCTGAATAAAGAACATCAAAGTGAAAGTGAAGTCTCTCAGTCATGTCCGACTCTGCAACCCCGTGGACTGTAGCCTACCAGGCTCCTCTGTCCATGGGATTCTCCAGGCAAGAATACTGGAGTGGGCTGCCATTTCCTTCTCCAGGGGGTCTTCCCGACCCAGAGAACGAACCCAGGTCTCCCACGTTGCAGGCAGATGCTTTAACCTCTGAGCCACCAGGGAAGCCCCAAAGAACATCAAACTGATTACTAAATCATTTTAGGCTTTTTCATTTGACAGAACAGATGCAGGAGATATTCAGAAGGTAAAATAATCTAAATTTAGTGAATGCTTGGGTTGGGGAGTGTGAGATAGGGAGTGATTAAGGACAAGTCCTTGGTTTAGTAATTCTTTTAACATTGGAGGAAAAAACACTTAGTGTAGAAAATATTTTCATTTATTTATATCATACTCTAGTACTGCAGTTGAAGGGGAAGCTACTAAGATATGAATGGAATTAAGAGGTAAAGAGGTTTTTCTCTGACTTATTTCACTCTGTATGACAGACTCTAGGTCCATGCACATCTCTACAAATGACCCAATTTGTTACTTTTCTATGGCCAAGTATAATATTGCATATATGTACCACATCTTCTTTATCCATTCATCTGTCAATGGTCATTTAGGTTGCTCCCATGTCCTAGATATTGTAAATAATGCTGCTATGAACACTGGGATGCAAGTGTCTTTTTTTATGGTGTCTTTACTCTTTTTTAAATTTATTAATTTTTAATTGAGTATAATTGCTTTATAATACTGTGTTGGTTTTTGCCATATAGAAACATGAACCAGCCATAGGCATAAGTATGTCCCCTTCCTCTTCAAACTCTCCCTCACCTCCCACTCCATCCCACCCCTCTAGGTTATGAAAGAGCACTGGATTTGAGCTCCCTGTGTCATAGAAATTTACTACTGGCTATCTAATTTTACATATGGTAGTATATTTCAGTGCTACTCTCTCAATTCATCCCACTTTCCCCCGACT
The DNA here is from genome assembly GCF_963930625.1 of Muntiacus reevesi. Lineage (NCBI taxonomy): Eukaryota > Metazoa > Chordata > Mammalia > Artiodactyla > Cervidae > Muntiacus > Muntiacus reevesi. The sequence continues at coordinate 206,615,898 of NC_089251.1, forward strand.
GTACCCAAAAGTCTGTTCTGAATGTTGGCATCGCCACTGCTGCCCTGCAGGTAAGTTCATCAGTACCATTTTCCTAGATTCCATATATATTAATTAATACATGATATTTGTCTTTCTCTTCCTGACTTCACTCTGTAAAATAGGCTCTAGGTTCATCTCCCTCCTTTTAAATGAGTCAAGTGCATTCCTTTTTATGGCTGAATAATAATCCATTGCGTATGTGTATGACAGCTTCTTTATCTATCCATCTGTCAAGGGACATCCAGGCTGCACCCATGTCCTGACCATTGCAAATAGTTCTGTGATGAACATTGGGGTATGTGTATCATTTTCAGCTATGCTTTCCTCGGGGTATATGCCCAGCAATGGAATAGCTGGGTCATATCTTTAGTTCTACGTGGCATAAGAAAAGTTGTACAGATGAACCTACTTGCAGGTCAGGAGCAGAGACACAGACATAGAGAACAGATGTGTGAACACAGGGGCAGAGGGATGAACTGGAAGACTGGGACTGATGTAGGTGCACTGCCATGAGTAAAACACATAACTAAGTGGGAACCTGCTTTATAGCACAGAGAGCTCAGCTGAGTGTTCTGTGATGACCTTGACGGGGGGGATTGGGGAGTGGGAGGAAGGCTCAAGAGGGAGGGGATATATGTATACATATAGCTGATTCACTTTCTTACACCACATTGTAAAGCAACTATATCCAAATAAAAAGAAAGAGATGAGAATGGACCTACTTTTCCCAACTTAGCTAGTATTCCCCATTTTTGCCTAGTAGTTTTACTGCTAGAAAACTTGACTATCTTAAATATAAAAAGGAAAGTGTATATTAATGGTACAAAAAATTGCCTTAGATTTATGGAAGCAAGATGATGTTACTCCTTACTTAATAGAAATCAGGAGATATTTGTTGAATTGGTAAAGGCTTAACATTAAAACTACATCAACTGAACTATGGGTCAAGATGTCAGGTTAAGCACATGCATTTAATGCTGCTCCCTTGTGAAGTTCTCTACATTTACAGTAAATGAATTTTGTTTGTAAAGCCACACACATGGGCACAACAGAAAAGGAGATGATAGAGAGACAATTCTGGAAGCTAAAAGGCAAATGAGGAAAAGAAAACTTAGCAGAACTGAGAAAGCTAACTTCTAAGTCAGCATTGAAGAAAAACTGAAAACCAACACAAGTTACATCATGGGGTCCTCAAGAAGATCAAAAAAATGCCAGCCCCACCCAGGCAATTTTGGAGCTGCAGGGTTGGGAGAGGAACAGTGAGGAAGCAGGAAGAGGCTAAAGTAAGAGAAGGTATAGCTGAAGTAGTTTGAGAATCCAGTGAATTGCAACTTCTCATTCATCCCAGCCCTGTGATCCTGGGAGATTTCTGCCACACCGTAAAATTCGGGAAGCTTATTTCCTTCAAGAAAGTAAAACACAGGGTCTCTGTGTAAAACACAGGGGTAGGAAATACAATAAGAGTGTGGATACTATCCTAAAAACAAAGGACATAAGTGACTATGCACAGGAATGCTGACTGCTGCAATCCCAAGCCAGTTTCCAGAAGAGCCCTCACAGTCAGATTTCCATGGCTCTGGGAGGACTGTGGGCAAGCACTTCCTAGGGAAATCTGACCGGCACAAGAAGGAAGTCCTGAAAATACCGAGTGCCCTCCTAGGCAAGGGCTCAGAGGTGATGACCTGCTGGTCAAGCAGATTCACATACATAACCTTCTCTTTCTATTCACAACCACGAAGAGGAAACCACATTCACCAGACACCAGAATTAAAGGAAAACTTCTAGGTAGAGAAGTCCCTCTCATATGGAATGCAGAGATCAAAGTGATAAGCAATATAAAAGCAGCTTGGAGAAAATAGAGACCATAATAAAAGCAAAAGAAAAGGAAATATTTATAGTTTTAGAAAGATAATACAGACATGAGAGAAGTACAGAGACAAAATACAAGAAAAAACATTTATATAAGTTAAAAGGAGTTCTTAGTAATACAAAACATAAACAGAAAATATAATGGAAACCTCAGCATTACAATTTTAAGGTAAAGTAAAGGTAATATACTATAAAGCTGGAGGAAAGAGATCTAAAATAGAAAAGTAGAAAATTGGTTGATTACATCCAAATAATAGATGTTCTAGGAAAAAAAAAAGATAATAAAAACAGAAAGGAGAAAATCATTAAGAAAATAATTCAAGAAAAATTCCTGGAAATGGATGACAAGAATTTTTAGATGTAAAGACTGCAAGAGTGCCCAGCATAGTGGAATGACCAGTTTGTATAAGCTTCAAAAGAGGGGGAAAGAATAAACTTGGACAAAGATTAGAGGCTGGAGGTGACTGCAGGTTTTTCAACAATCACTCTGAAAACAAACACCTTTGGAAAAATGTCTGTAACATTCTGAAGGAAATTTATTTCTATCTAATCTAGTATAAATTACTATGATGCTATAATAAAGATATTTTCGAGCATGCAAGGTTAAAAAATATACTTCCCTCTCATTCTTTTTCATTAAATTACTGAAGTATGAGTTCCACCTTGTGCAAAAGAAAAAAGAAAAAAAGAGAGAGAGAAATAAAATAAACCAAAAATAAACCAAAATAGGTCATCCAACACAGAAGAAAGGATAAGAGGATCAAAGCAAATAATTAATACCTCCATAGGACTGCTGTGTGATAGATCTGAAGGACAGCCATTAGGGTTTATAACACTGTACCCTAAAAGACAGACATCCCAAGGACTGTCATCTCTAAGATGCCAATGCCATCCTACTTTGTATAAGAGAACAAAATGCCCAGGTAAATCTGATCCTTGTTTGTAGCTGGTCTTGGTTTACCTTGACACTGTGCTGATAAATTTTCTGCTCTTCCAACTGCCATACATCCTAGATCAGTTGAAGACACCCATTTTGCTTCGCAGAAATGTTCTTCTTTGATCAACTCCTGAGAGCTGTAGGTAGGGCATGATTCAGTCAGGAGTAGAAAATAATACAGAGTCATCAACTCCCCTGGTCATGTTCCTGCAGGACGTCCAGTACCTTGTCTGCACCTTAATCCTGCCACATGCCCCGAAGAGGAGATTCATGTCACCTTTACTCCAATAAAGGTGAAGCCAAGTGATTGCTCAGATTCGGTTCTGTTTGTCTTCTCCTGAGAACTTTCAAGGAAAAGTGGCAATTTGCCCTTTTCTCACACAGCTACTCAAATTTAAGAAATAATCTGCATTTTATTTGCAGATATTTATATTGGCAATACTATGATTAATGAAGCAAGAAATAATTAACAAAAGTCAGGGTAAAAAGTACTTCTGGAAGGTTGACAAGAAGATGCAATCGAGAAAGCTTCTAAAACACTGGCCATATTGTAATTTTTAAGTTTGGTAGTGGTTGGATAAGTGGTTGCTTTATTATTCATAAACTCTGCATAAATTTCATACCCTATACAACATATATCATAATCTGTAAAAGTAAAAATAAACATCATATATTTTTCAAAGCTCTTTGTGTTTGGATCCACCGATCCTCTATGAACCTCTATTTGCTCATATTTTACATAATATAGTAAATACTTATTTTCTCATCATTGTCAAAAACGAGGTTATTTGTGACAAATGCAGTATGTTGTAGAAGTCTTCTCAGAGGTTCTTGAAGAGAGGAATATTTTGGGAAGGCTTCCAAGAGTGAATGGAGCCATGAAGGAAGGTAGGATGTGGTTGCCTTCTCCGTGTAAGTATCACAGTTTATTTTTTAAATTAATTTTATTGGAGTATAACTGCTTAACAGTATCACAGTTTATTTATTCCTCTCCCTGTTCCTGCCCTAGTGACAAGCACAGTGCTTAGAATATAGAAGGAGATCAATAAATATCGAGTGACTGGTTGTATGTTCAAGGAAAAGGCATTCTAATCTATAGCAGGAAGGCAATATGCTCTCATAGTATAGCTGAATTCTTTTTCCCCTATAGACTATCTTTGTCCCCCACTTCCCAGAATTACTGAATGAAAGAGTTTCTATAATGAGGTTCAATTAAATCATATCTGCTTTTTATTAATTGACATGAGTAAATTATTCAGGAACAGATGTTCACATTATATAAAAAGTGAATAATACAGATTTTCCAGTAGCTTTCACTGACCATCAGTGGTTTTCTCACCATGCAGTTAAACTGGATGATTCAAAAGAATATTTTTCTTGTTTTGTTGATTCTACAAAACTTAAAAATTAATACTATAATTATGCCCTTGATTTTTTTTTTTAAATTATCTTACTGAAGACAGAACTTCCATGGATGCTTCTGCGGCAATCATTATATGAAACTGATGAGCTGAGGTCAGCAGAGTGACTTGGAAGAAACCCTAGAGGGGATTTGAGTAGTTGAGTTATTGGCTTGTGCTCTGAGGTTTATTGCGGATGCTCATGAAAAATGGAATTCAAGATCTGCCATTGACCTGAGAGCAGCTAAATGTTTTTGAATGAGACCCTTTTCTTTGACTATGGGCTATGTTTATTCTCAAACTCCTCAAATAACTCTTCAGTTTAACTCACAACAGAATATTTAGATAATAATCATAGAAGGCTTCTCTCACTGTTGTTACTGCCTCATTCTTATGGCCTTTGTTTTGTTTTTGTCATTCTGGTTGGCTTTAGCTAGAGATACTTTGCTTTATTATTCTGCATCCAATAGATATTTATAAAATGGCAATCATGTGCCATGAATTGTGCAAAGTTCTATGAATCAAATTATGAGAACAAACACATTAAACACTCTCCGCAAATACAAACTTATTTTACATAAAAGAATTACACAAATATACTCCATGGTAAGTGTTTATTTTAAAGAAATTTTTCTGAGGTGGGCCATTTTTAAAGTATTCATTGAATTTGTTACAATATTCCTTCTGTTTTATGTTTTGGTTACTTTGGCCATGAGACATGTGGGATCTCAGTTACCCAGCCAGATATTGAATTTGCACCCCTTACATTGGAAGGTGGTCTTAACTGCTGAACCACGATGGAAGTCTCAATGGTAAGTGCTTTGAGACAAACATCTAAACCCATGTTCTAAATGCGTCATATTAACTGGAGAATAAAACTTCGCTGGCAAAAATGGAATGAAGTTTCAAGAATACCTTCCCCTGTGATCAAACACGTAAAGTAAACTTGCAGATAGGGATAGTATAAGGCAAGAAAAGAGAGAGGAAATTCTGAGGATAGGAGAGAATTCAGGAAGATACTTAAAGCAGGAAGGCACGTGGCAATTTCAAGGACCTAAAAAAATACATGTGTATATATATGACTGGAGCTGAATGAGTGAGCTAAGGTGAAAAAGGAGACATAGGTAGGGGCTGGATCATATAGGCCATGGGACCATATTTGAGTTACTTTTCTCTAAAGGGCAGCAAGAAGTCTTTGAAGAGTTTAAATCAGAAAAGCAACTTGGTCACATTTGCACTTAAAGATCACTGGGCTGTGATACAGTGAAGGTCTGAAGTAGGTAAGAATGAGTGTAAGGGGAATAGTGGATCATTCAATGTTCAGTAACAAAACAAACAAACAAAAAAAAGTGGGGTGGTTTTCTCAATAAAGGTTGCATTAAGAAAATGTAGCAAAAGATTCATTTACACTAGAGGAGCAAAGTTAAGGAGCCAAATAGGAGTTGCAAGCCATCGCATCCCTCAGCCTGAGAAGGCAAGGGGAGCAGAGTTTAGCAGAGCCTGAGAAGGGTCAGAGGAAGAAGTGGGACCAGCTGACAGGCAGGGGATGGAGACAGATGCTCTGATCTTTCCCCTGCTTGATATTGCTCTATTGCCAATGGGCCCCCATCCAGAGCCACCTGAAGAGCATGGATGTCAGTTACCAGGGGAGATGGAGGAGAGAACATGGGTGTATTAGAACATCCCCTGTGCTGACCTTCATCTCCGAGTTTGGATTAATCATCCAGCTAGGTTTAGTTTAGCCTTTTCTCTCACCTAGAACCAGGAAAAGAGTAGCTAGGCCCTGTGTCAATAACACTCCCACAAAGTGATTGAAAGTCGATTTTCTAAGGTATTTTGCCTAAGGATAGCATCCCAGTTCAGTTCAGTTGCTCATGTTCGACTCTTTGCAGCCCCGTGGACTATAGCACACCAGGCTTCCCTGTCCATCACCAACTCCCAGAGCTTGCTCAAACTCATGTCCATCAAGTCGGTGATGCCATCCAACCATCTCATTCTCTGTTTTCCCTTCTCCTGCTGCTTTCAGTCTTGCCAGCATCACGGTCTTTCTTTTCCAAAGAGTCAAGTCTCTAACCAGGCAGCCCAAGTACTGGAGCTTCAGCATCCCATGCACTCCTGACTGTTGCTTACTTGCTATGCTGTGTCCCACTCTTTGCGACCCCATGGACTCCTCTGTCCATGGGACTTCCCAGGCAGGAATACTGGAGTGGGTTGCCATGCCCTCCTCCAGGGGATCTTCCTGACTCAATGACTGAACCCAAATTTCTTATGTCTCCTGCACTGGCAGACATGTTCTTTTCCACTGAGCGACCTATTGGATATTAAACACAATGACAGTGTGTTTAAAAGCAGAGATATCACTTTGCCAACAAAGGTCCGAACAGTCAAAGCTATGATTTTTTTCAGTAGTCATGTATAAATGTGAGAGTTGGACCATGAAGAACGCTGAGCACCAAAGAATTGATGCTTTTGAACTGCGGTACTGGAGAAGACTCTTGAGAGTCCCTTGGACAGCAAGGGTCAGTGAATCCTAAAAGAAATCAACTCTGAATATTCATTGGAAGCACTGATGCTGAAGTTCCAATATTTTGGCCACCTGATGTGAAAAGCCGACTCACTGGAAAACACCCTGATGCTGGGAAAGATAGAGGACAGGAAGAGAAGGAGTTGACAGAGGATTAGATGGTTGGGTGGCATCACCTACTCACGGGACATGAGTCTGAGCAAGCTCTGTGAGATAGTGAAGGACAGGGAAGTCTAGAGTGCTGCAGTCCATGGGGCTCTCAAAGTGGACACGACTGAGAAACGGAACAACTCTCCCATTACCTGTGAAACTCACTGATTGCCCTTCCACAGGGTTCCAGAAGCACCCAGATGGATCCCTTAGCTGGTATCTACTCTGTAGCTACATCCGTGTGGTGCCTGGGTTGTGTGAGTATGGGAGGTGGCCACTCCACTGCTCATGCCTTGGGCTGAGAGTGACCCAGTGGTGCTGGATGTGTTCTTCCTTTCCTAAGAGCATCTTCAAGGAAACTCCTGATATAATCTCGCTTCACATTGACACTCCACTTTCCATTTCTGACCACTTTACCTCTTTACTGTTTGAGATTAACTTCTAATTTTGGACCTTCTGACTAAGGAACCCCATATGTTTCCAAAATTTCTATTAATATCTAATTCCTCTGACTCCAGGATCAAATGTATTTATTTCTTTGTGCAGCATGATGTCAGCATCAGAAAGCCTGATACAGTAACTTCTTGATCATATTTTAGAGATTAAATTACCATGACTGAGAAAATAAAAACAATCACACCAGACAATAGTCTTTCTCTTGGTAAAAATATAGGACGTTAGGGAATATTCCCATTTGGATTGAGATTTTGATAAAAGGTGGATTGATGGAACATGATAGGCTTTGAGCCATCATGTTCTGTAAACAATCTAGACTTTCAGAAACTTTTTTTTTTTTTTTTGAGAGAGAGAGAAACAGGACTTTATTGAAAAGTCACCTGTTTGAAAAACTGCTTCCAGGATTTAGTGACCCCACATTTTACACAGAGCTAGTCCTAGAGTAGACAATCAATAAACTCTTATCTAAAGATTGATTTCACAACCATAACTATATCTCATTCCACATGGTTAAGAGCTGTGATAGAGCTAATCACATAGTCCAAAGGAAATCCTGAAAAAGGGTCCCCAACTCAAACTAGAGAAAGGGGAGTGCAACTGTGGACTATTTCTCAAAGTAAATATTCTAAAGGGTAAGCAGATTATACAACAGCAAAGGGGGAGAGTCACAGAAAAGGGAACAACCATTTATAGCTTGGGAAAGATGACTTCATCAGTATAATTGAAAATCATGTCCACCCATCACTGAGACACAAAGGCACAAAGTCTTTTCCATGGGATATCTTAGACTGCCATAGTTATACCTCATTCAGAGAAATCATGCTTGTGGCAGCAAATTTCAAACTGCATAAAATAGATAACTAATGAGAACCTACTGTATAGAACAAGGAACTCTGCTCAGTACCCTTCTGTGACCAAAATGGGAAAGAAATCCCAAAAAAGAGGGGAAATATGTATATGTATGAATGGTTAACTTTGCTCTACAGCTGAAGCTGACATAGCAGCATAAAGCAACTCTATTCCAGTAAAATAAAATGAAAGTGGAAAAACAATTGTCTTCTGAAGCTTTATCCTCTCTATTTTCTCCCTAACTTTAGAAACCCAAGCAGTGATTGTTAAAACAAAACAAGGTCATATAAAAGTGCAAGAAGAATTTACCCTCTTGGCTTTCCCTGTACGGCCTCTCCCCCAATTGCCAATGGAAACAAGGGAAGACAAGGGATGAACCCATATTTTCTGGTTGACCAATGTTAACTCCCCTTGCTTCAGTGATTTTACACAATACAACTGATGTTGATGGATGCAACTCAAGGTATTTTGTTAGGTCAGCTGTGTTGCCTTGGCTGGCACACCACCCAGAGCCCCACAGATGATGAATAAGCATCGTTCACAAATCAGATTGCTATCCCAGTTTGCCAAAGAGCACTCCTTTTAGGCAATAAAATATGACTTTGTTTTCAGTGTCAGACATGATTAAGTTAAATGTGTGAAGATTCCTAACCTTATCGATTTCTTTGTATTATGCTCATATTTCTCATGCTTTTTAGCACCTTATCCATGCTCAAAATAGAGGAAGACATTTGAAAGAACAGCTGATGCTTAAGAGTCAAAGAGAGTATAGGCAGGGAGATGTGGCAAGGTAGTTGGATGGCATGACCAACTCAACGGACATGAGTTGAACATGCAACTTGGAGATGGTGAGGGACAGGGAAGCCTGGCATGCTGCAGCCCATGGGGTGGCAAAGAGTCAGACCCAAAATACCCACTTACTGGAAAATAAATGGGCACTTTTTAAGTATACTTGAGTCCTTATACCTTTGATTGCTGACTTCGCAGGAGACCAGCTCCTAAGAAAAATATTTTTAAAAAGCTTATGTTAAGACTGTAATATAAAAATAACAGCAAATATTGATTGGGTATTACATTGTGCTTAGAAATGTTACCTGTATTATGATCATTCAATTCCAGAACAACATAGACAAAAAAACAACATAGACACAAGAGGCTAAAGATTTAGAGAAAGACTAATGATTTTGCCTTTTTCTCAGATTTGACTATTTACTAAATAAGAACAATTTCATGGAGATGAACATAAAATCACACAGCAGGAACAGACCTGAGAAAAAGTTTAGCTAACTTCCTTCATTTTACAGATGGTACAGAGATAAAGAGCTTTTGATGTAAAGACATGAGCTACCCAAAAATCACATAGAAACTAATAAAATCACAACTCAAGTCTAAGCTTCTTGGTTCTAAAGCAAGGTCACTTTCACATACTCTAGTGCAATCTTCAACAACTGTAAGTCTCAGTCACCTCATCTGTTAAGTGGAGATAATAGCATATAACTCATAGGGTTGTTCTGGAATTGAATGATCATAATACAGGTAACATTTCTAAGCACAATGTAATACCCAATCAATATTTGCTGTTATTTTTATATTACAGTCTTAACATAAGCTTTTTAAAAATATTTTTCTTAGGAGCTGGTCTCCTGAGAAGTCAACAATCAAAGGTATAAGGACTCAAGTATACTTAAAAAGTGCCCATTTATTTTCCAGTAAGTAGGTATTTTCCACTAAGATGCCTAAAATCATTTCCTAAAGGGATTTTTCTCTGGGTTAAGCATTAATCTCTCCCCAAAATACATTTTTATTATTACAATGTGAACATGCTTGAATTAATGCACCAATATCTATGTGTCTAAATTGAACTGATCCTTTTGCTCTAGTACATTATGGAACAAGATGGAATAAGATTTCTAGAGAGTTAACTTATAATGTAGAACTAAAAATAGGAAGATGAAACACTGCTAATAGATCAGCAAACTCTCCCCACACCCATGCTCGGTAGGTATTTTGCCCCTTCCCCGTGGATTACAACGCTCTTATACATGAGACTCAGAGCACAACCAAGGCAATGGGCAATTCTGAAAGGACACAATTGGAAGGAAATTACTAGAGAACAACAAAATCTCCAGAGAAGGAAGGAATGGGATTAAAGAATTGAGAAGTTATGTAATACGGGAAAGATATAAAGCACTGAGGGATATTTAGGAAGAAAAGGGAAAATGGGTAGAAAGAACATGATTGCTTCTTTCCAGCGTATACAGGATTCCATGGAGGTATCATGCATACTCTGAGGATGCCAGATCAGTCATTCAGCCCTCCTTCTGAATTCCCTGTTTTTCTCTTTGCAAAAAAAAAAAAAAAAAAAAAAAAAAAACCTGATTGTTTATGTCTTTTTTTTCTCTCATGTTTTAAGCTCCTTGAGAGCTGAGACCATGTCTGCTTTACCTTTGGAATCTCATTTTTAAGACAGCACTTGGCATATAAAACTTCTTTTTATTGAATGAACAAATAAACTACCCTGCATAACTTCAAAGAGCAGAATTAAGACCATGGGTATAATTCTCAGAGAGATATTTAGATTCCAAAGCAAAGAAAAACACCATTAATGCTTTGAATGGCACATCAGTCTCCATTAGCAGTTCACGAAGAAAGAAGCATCCATGGCTCTTTCATAAGGAATGTGGGATCCTGCACTAGGATCCCTGAGAGGTTGCATTAATGACTGCTAAGATTAGTTTAGGCTTTTACATTTTTAATTGGAATAAATAGCCCCTAACTGGCCTCCCTGACATTTTCTTTCCTCTCTGATCCATCTTCCACATTTCTTTAGAAAGTGTTAAGCTACAGCACAAATGCCATCTTCACCTATATTTCTTGAAAAATCACTGAGTATCCTTGCAAGTACCAGCATTTGTCAAAGAATGTTTTTGTAAATTGCTGATCCCATGAGATGGTCAACAATGAATCCCCTTGTAAAATAAATGTGCAAAATGCCACATTCTAGTCCTCTCTTCAAGACTGGAGACTATGGTACTCCTTTGTATTTATGTTACAGTGACGTTATTGTTGTTGTTTAGTCCCATCTGACTCTTATGAGACCCCATGGACTGTAGCCCACCAGGCTCCTCTGTCCATAGGATTTTCCAGGCAAGAATATGGAGTGGGCCATTTCCCTCACCAGGGGGTCTTGCTGACCCAGAGATCGAACCCGCATTTCTGGCATTGCAGGTGGATTCTTTACCACTGAGCCACCTGGGAGATATTTACAGAGACATTGGTATATCTCAAATGGGAGACAAATTCAAATTGGCTCTCTCTAGTCTTGTCTTAATCCAAGACAATTTCTTTCCATTTCAACATCACCCCCCAAGTGGTCATATTTCTCATCTATTGTTCTTGGGGGTTAAAAGTTTTCAAACTGTGATATGAGATATGGCATCTCAGTTGAGTTGGATCACTGAGGAGAGCGGGGAGGAGAGGATCGGATGAACTGTGTAGATTCCCTGGAGGATATCAAGCAATACTTAATGGACTAATAGAGAGACCACCTGAGTTTTTCATGACTGCACTTCTGGCATCATGAAAGATGCTAAGACCACTTCCCCAAAGTTCAACAGCACATTTTCTAGCCTTCTCCACCCTTCCTGTTCTCTCCACAGAGAGGTTCTTTCCTCTCCTCTCTTTGGTAAAATCCAACTCCTAGGCACTGTTATCTGTAAGCCATAGTAAAAGATAATAAAGGACTGACCAGTGAGTGACAGGGAGAGCTAACATCATGTACAGTTATCAATACCTACATGTGACACTCTTGAGACCTTGCTCAAATGCCCTTCATCAGGCATATGCACCCAGACCTGAGCTTCTGTAAGTGTTTGCTGACAGCCCATAACTGTCTCTCCTTTTTTTCCCCCAGAGAATCACCCTCTATGTAGCCTTCCTCTATGGAGCCAATGACTGACTGCAAAAGTGGTACAAAAGACCAGGCCCTGCCTCACATGGCACATGTCTGTGATTCAGTATTTGCTCCAGAATTCCATGTAGGACCAGATTGAAGCCAGACTCAAGCTGTGACTACATCTTTGTTTAATTTCCCAGTCTTGCTTCTCTTACACTCTTCCTCTTAAGAGCACTCAATAAACCAAGCCAAATTCTGGTAGCAGGCTCTGCTTCTAACATCTAACCTAAGACAGCCCCAAAAGACCAATCACAGGGCTCAATTCTCTCCAAATATTCCAAATCCTTAAAAACTATTTTTCATGACTTTCCCTTACTTCCTTACTTAGTTATTTACCTGCCTTTATAGCTATCATGAGGCTCCCCTGGTGGTTCAGACAGTAAAGAGTCTGCCTGCAGTGCAGGAGACCGGGTTTGATCCCTGGGTCAAGAAGATCCCCTGGAGAAGGGAATGGCAACCCACTCCAGTATTCTCACCTGGAGAATTCCATGGACAGAGGGGCTTGGTGGGCTACAGTACATAGAGTTGCAAAGACTTGGACACAACTGAGCAACTTTCACTTTCACATAGCCATCATATCTTATAGGGAAGCAAGAACACTCTTTGTGTATTTCCATAAAGAAGAGACATGCCTAGCAGCTCAAAATAGAACCATTTTGGCAGAGCATCTTCCCACTCACTGCTTCTCCCAATTGCTGATGAATATATAATTATTTGAAATTAAAGCACAATATCAAATATAGCAGTACATTTATAACATTTATATTTACTTCTATAATTATAATTCCAAGATATTTTTTAGGCCTATGTATAAATGTATACATTTTTAGCCATTATATATAAATAGATGCAATACTAGTGTACTGATTTATCTATTTCAAAGTATTTTATCTGGTTTATCTTGCACAGTTAAGTTCTTACATCAAGTTTCAGTTTTCCTTTTTTAAAGAAAAGCTATAGATATTATAATCTTTGAGTTCTCATTGGGATGCATGCATGCTCAGTCGTTCAGTCATGTCAAACTTTTTGGAACCTCATGGACTGCAGCCCACTAGGTTCCTCTGTCCTTGGGATTTTCCTGGTAAGAATACTGGAGTGTGTTGCCATTTCCTCCTCCAGGCTTTTTGGGATATGACCTTTATATTTACCAACAGTTTGGCTGGGTATAAAAATCTTGGATAACAATTTCTTTACTTTATATAGTTTCTCTCCTGTGTTCTGCTATTGAATTGTACCAGGAAGAATTTTAGAACAGCTTCCTTTTTTCTGGACTGGGCTCTCATAGAAATTTGGTTTTATTCCCCAGGATATGTTTCACATCAACTGTTCCCAAAACACAAATAGCCTTTTCTTCTTAAAATCAAAATTCAGGTTTTAATTGTTTTCAGCAAATGTTCCTTTAATGGATATTTTAATTTTTTATGCATTATATTATTCTCTTTTCCTGTATATCCTTTATTGGAATTTACATCTCCTTCATCAGACCTCCATATTTATACACTTAATTATAAACATTTTAGTTTCTACTATTTTGTATTCTATTATTTCTATGATTGTCTCAAACCTTCTTTCTATGCCATGGATGCTGTTTTCAGCACTGTCTTTTAACATCATGTGTGTTTAGTGCAGTCACGATTTTTGATAGATATTTTTCTTCCATTCTATTTCCTTCCTAAGGTCTGGCTACCTGTTTTTCCTCTCAATGTGACATAAGTGTATATTTTAATTATTCTCTTAATATCTTTTTTCAAACAGCTTACATTCACTTAATCTTAAAATATGAAGCATATTTATCTAATTTCTTCTTCCCTGCTTTTTTTCTGTTATCAGATTTGCCTTTTGTTTTCTATATTCCTCTCTATAGATCTTATGTTAGTTTCTTTCTGCTTATGCTTCTTGGAATGAGGAAATTTCTATCTGAACAAGTGATTTGCTGAATGATGTGGTGAAAGCATGACCTGGAGAAGCCGGGGTTTCCACTTGGGTATGTTGTCTCAGAAAAGTTTTACGTCAAATAATCCACATTTTCTTTCATGATTGGTTCTCCTGAGGTTTCAGTACTGATCTTTGACTCAGCTTAGTTCTTAGTCAAATCCCATATCTCACACATTCTCTCTTTCATAATCTGTAGTTTTGTTTTGTTTTTTTTTTTTCTCCCCCAAAGATGTGGATAAGCAGGTTTGTGTGTGTGTGTTAGCTGTTCAGTCATGTCCAACTCTTTTGCAACCCCATGAACTATGTATAGCCTGCCAGGCTCCTCTGTCCATGGGATTCTCCAGGCAAGAATACTGGAGTGGATTATCATTCCCTTCTCCAAAGCAGGATTAAAGAATCTTTAATATTTTTCAAGATTAGGAGAAGAAGGGACTGGTTTGTGGCCCACTGTAACGGAGAAGATAAAGTTTCTTCTCCTCTTTTTCTTCCCATCAATGGATACTTTCAAAAAATAAGTATCACATTTATATAATCATTTTTAACTAGAGTCCACTTCCTATACATGTATCCATGCTTCATCCTGCTGCTCTTTCACCATCACATTCCTTTTTTATTACCTAATGAAACTCTATATTTACTTTTGGCCTTTCTTTTTTTGTCTGCTGTCAATTTCCAAAATTTCTTATACACAAAAGGAGCAGCATTCTTGCAGTAAGTGCTTTGCCTTTCAGCAATTCCCTTTATGAAGCAGCCTCTAGGAAGGCATCATGTACAAATTATGGGTCATCTGTATTTCATTTTATTCATTTACTCACCCCTTATTCATTTACCAAATATTGAGTACCTCTGATGTACATTGGCCCAAATAGAAACTAAGGGGGGGGGGCGGAAATCACTTACCACCACTTCATAAATCCCCTTCAGATAAACAAAAAAGTTTTAAGGAATTTGATAATAGTTTTAGAGGGCAATTTTATTTAGCTTGCACTTCTCACATCCATAAATATTATTAAGTGATGATTATCTGCTTTGCTCCTGACCGGGGAAATTGAATTTCATGAGCTACAGATGAGATTGATTTTTCTAAGAAAAGAACATTGGTCAGTTATTTCAGGAGACTTTTCTTTTTTCTTGGTGATTGTAGTTTGAATATGTACTCCTGAGAAGATCTGAAGATGTGACTATTTTTATAATAACCTGACCACAATACATGAAGGGGAAAGTAAGATGACTTCATGTAAATCCCATATTTGAATTAGTAAGGATATAGTTTGTAGACATCTAAAACAAATCCTTCCATCACCTGAGTTCTTTGGAGGAAATATGCCAAGAAACATATAAATAAGTAATAGACTAATACACCTATCAGATGGAAAAAATAAAAAGTGGATGATGGCTCCACCCTATGAATTGGGAAAAACATCTGCTGCTGTTTTGAAGAAGAAGGAACCATATTTATAACTGGCTATGAAGTTACTCTCTTTTTCAGCAGAATGCAGAGGAATTTGATCAGGAACTATGGTTATAACTATGGCTCTATTCTGACTCTGAGATTCAGTTGTAGATAAACTGTCAACAGAAAGTGAACTGGGGAGTTTGGCCCTCTTTTTCTCACTGGGGTGTAGAGGATTGGAAGTTGCTTTGCAAAGTGTAGGACATAACTCTGTGTCTCAGACCTTTGAATCCTTTTTAGATCAATGTATGCCGAAAAATTGATGCTTTTGAACTGTGGTGTCAGAGAAGACTCTTGAGAGTCCCTTGGAGACTTGCAGTCCCTTACAGTCCAAGGAGAAGACTCTTGGACTGCAAGGAGATCCAACCAGTGCATCCTAAAGAAGATCAGTCCTGGGTGTTCATTGGAAGGACTGATGCTGAAGCTGAAACTCCAATATTTTGGCCACCTGATGCGAAGAGTTGACTCATTGGAAAAGACCCTGATGCTGGGAGGGATTGGGGGCAGGAGGAGAAGGGGACGACAGAGGATGAGATGGCTGGATGGCATCACCGATTCGATGGACATGAGTTTGAGTAAACTCCGGGAGTTTGTGATGGACAGGGAGGCCTTGCGTGCTGCTATTCATGGGGTCACAAAGAATCGGACATGACTGAGTAACTGAACTGAACTGAACTGAACTGATGCAAAGTGAATAGCACTAGCCAATTGATATCTATGGCAGTGGTCCCCAACTTTTTGTTACCAGGGACCAGTTTTGTGGAAGACAATATCCATGAACTGAGGGGTTGGGGGGGTGGCTTCAGAATAGAATAATTCAAGCATATTACATTTTATTATGCCACTGCTGATCTGATAGGAGGCAGAGCTCAGGTGGTAATATGAGTCATGGGGAATGGCTGTAAATACAGATAAAGCTTCCCTCACTCTCCAAGCCACTCATTTCCTGCTGTGGGCCCTTTTACTAACAAACCACAGATCTGTACCAGGCTATGGCCTGGGGGTTGGTGATCCCTGATCTAAGATCAGAGGTGACCAAATGCTGATTCTGAAAAATGATTTAATAGAAGGTTGTATCATGTTGTTGCTGTCCAGTGTCTAAGTCATGTCCAACCCTGCGACCTGGTGAATTGCGGCACTCAGGGTAAGCCAGCCTTCTCAGTCCTTCACTATCTCCCAGAGCTTGCTCAAACTTGTCCATTGAGTCAGTGATGCCATCCAATCATCTCATCCTCTGTGATCCCCTTCTCCTGCCCTCAATGTTTCCCAGCATCAGGGTCTTTTTCAATGAGTCAGCTCTTTGAATCAGGTGGCCAAAGTACTAGAGCTTCAGCATCAGCCCTTCCAATGAATATTCAGGGTTGATTTCCTTTAGAATTGACTATTTTGGTCTCCTTGCTGTCTCAAGAGTCTTCTCCAGCTCCACAGTTTGAAAGTATCAGTTCTTTGGTGCTCAACCTTCTTTATGGTCCAATTCTCACATCTGTACATGACTACTGGAAAAACCATAGCTTTGATTATACAGATCTTTGCTGTCAAAGTGATGTTTCTGCTTTTCAATATCATAAGGTCTATAAACAATTCTCTTACACTGTGAAAAAGGATAAAGTTGGGACATTGTATGACTAAAATTGAGATAAATAGTGGGGATTTTAGTGACAGGAAACCTGAGTTTCTCTATCCTACTCATGTAACCTCCTGGAAGCATTAAACCCTTGGTCTCAGTACCTGATAAGGGTACATAAACAAAGAAATATTCCCTTTAAAATTTTTATATCAATGAACAGTATTGTAATTATACAAACTTTACCTCCACAAGTGACTATAGAACTCCTCCGAGTAAGCTTCATATCTCTTTCACAAATCTTTTCTCATGTTGGACTAGTGACTAAAAGGGCTACACAGGTGGAACTAGTGGTAAAGAACCCATCTGCCAATTCAGATGACATAAGAGACGCAGGTTTGATCCCTAGGTAGGAAGATACCCTGGAGGAGGGCGTGGGAATCCACTCCAGTATTCTTGCCTGGAGAAACCCATGGACAGAGAAGCCTGGTGGGCTACAGTCCAGTGGGTCACAGAGTCAGACATGACTGAAATGACTTAGCACACACAGTGATTAAATGTCTATAAAACTAGAGTTTCTCAGGGCTCAGAGGAGAGCCCTTGACGTCACTTCTCAGGCTTCAAGTAATCGTAGCTGAGCAGATAAACCTCCAAGGAACACGGCTTGAAAATCTGAGCTGATCGGTACAGGGTCCCATAGCTAGACAGTGGCAGAGCAAGGATTACAAGCTGGATAACCAGCGTCAATGCCAGTACTCTTCACCAATGCTTTTCAAATTTCAGAGAACACATGGATCACTTAGAACTCTTAATAAAATGCAGATTCAATTCCATGATTCTGAGGGGGTCTTGGAACACTGTACTGCTAACTGCTCCCAGGTGACATCAATGCTGTTTGTCCAAGAGGCACAGTTGGAAGAGCAAGGCTTTATACTAAACCACATTGCCCACAATGAACAAGCATACTGGAAAAACTTAGTCTAAGCTAAAAAACAACCTTTTTAAAAAAAATAATTCACTCAGATCTTCCATTTTCACAATCTTGACTAATCTCCACTTAACACTCCAAAGGAGGAATAAGCAGAGTAAAGAGAAGAAGCAATTTTTTTGTTTTAAAGTGGCCCACCAACTGATACTTAAAGAATGAACATGCAAACAGAAAATGGCTCACATCAGGCCTGATTATTTTTGAAAGTATAAAACCAAGTTTGAAAATGTTGGCTTTAAAAAATACATATATATTTGAGGGAGGGTCCACAGATGAAATGAGTACAGCAGATGTAAAGCTGACAGTCACAGAAACATTGCCCAGGATATGAAGTTCACCCTCAGGGTTCCTCCACATTCCTTTTGTGGTCTCATCCTTCTGAGGGCTCATAACCCCTGAGCCTTCTTTTTGAAGCCTAGCACTCACCTCACAAATCTAGACTGTGTATTAAAGAGCAAAGACATCATTTTGCTGGCAAAGGTCCATGTAGTCAAGGTTATGGTCTTTCCAGAAGTCGTTTACGGAAGTGATGGTTGTACCAAAAAGAAGGCTGAGCACTGAAGAGTTGATGCTTTCTAATTGTGCTGCTGGAGAACATTCTTCATATACTCTTAGAAAGCAAGGTGATCAAACCAGTGAATCCTAAAGAAATCTACCGTGAATACTCTCTGGAAGGACTGATACTGAAGCTGAACCTCAAATACTTTGGCCACCTGATGCAAAGAGCCAACTCATTGAAAAAGACCCTGATGCTGGGAAAGATAGAAGGCAGGAAAAGAGGGCAGCAGAGAATGAGTTGGTTGGATGTCATCACTGATTCAACGGACGTGAACTTGGGCAAACTCAGAGATGGCAAGGGACAGGGAGGCCTGGTGTGCCACAGTCCATGGGGTCGCAAAGATTTGGACATGACTTAGTGACTGAACAACAAGAACTCACTTCACCTCGTAGGGTAGCACCAAGCTTTACTATCAACCATTATCTGTTCTTTCCCCTGCAGTCATACTCCATATATCTGAGGCAACTAATCAAAATATTTGCAGGTTAAAAATAATGATGTGCTTTCATTTTAAG
The DNA here is from genome assembly GCF_963930625.1 of Muntiacus reevesi. Lineage (NCBI taxonomy): Eukaryota > Metazoa > Chordata > Mammalia > Artiodactyla > Cervidae > Muntiacus > Muntiacus reevesi. The sequence continues at coordinate 206,635,073 of NC_089251.1, forward strand.
ACAGCATTTTGATTTACATAATGACCTTTGAAATGTTCCTGAAAATTAGTGATAAAAATAAAGGTTGAATGTTTCACATGCTTTATTATAGTCTTTATTATATCATGAAGACAACCGATTCCTCAGCAATGTAAATGCTATGAAACAGATAGGTCCTTTAAAGACAGGTTATATTCCTCAAATTCTAACAGTCTGGTTATTACTTGTAATATATTGTAACCCTGCTTATTTAACTTATATGCAGAGTACATCAAGTGAAATAATGTACTGGATGAAGCACAAGCTGGAATCAAGATTGCCAGGAGAAATATCAATAACCTCAGATATGCAGATGACACCACCCTTATGGCAGAAAGTGAAGAAGAACTAAAGAGCCTCTTGATGAAAGTGAAAGAGGAGAGTAAAAAAGTTGGCTTAAAGCTCAATATTCAGAAAACTAAGATCATGGCATCCTGTCCCATCACCTCATGGCAAATAGATGGGGAAACAGTGGAAACAGTGGCTGACTTTATTTTTGGGGGCTCTAAAATCACTGCAGATGGTGATTGCAGCCATGAAATTAAAAGACGTTTACTCCTTGGAAGGAAAGTTATGACCAACCTAGATAGCATATTAAAAAGCAGAGACATTACTTTGCCAACAAAGGTCCATCTAGTCAAGGCTATGGTTTTTCCAGTAGTCAAGTATAGATGTAAGAGTTGGACTATAAAGAAAGCTGAGCACAGAAGAATTGATGCTTTTGAAGTGTGGTGTTGGAGAAGACTCTTGAGAGTCTCTTGGACTGCAAGGAGATCCAACCAGTCCGTGCTAAAGGAGATCAATCCTGGGTGTTCACTGGAAGGACTGATGTTGAAGCTGAAACTCCAACACTTTGGCCACCTCATGCGAAGAGTTGACTCATTGGAAAATACCCTGATCCTGCGAAAGATTGAGGGCAGGAGGAGAGGGGGATGACAGAGTTTGAGATGGTTGGATGGCATCACCGACTCAATGGACATGAATTTGGGTAAACTCCAGGAGTTGGTGATAGACAGGGAGACCTGGCGTGCTGCAGTCCATGTGGTTGCAAAGAGTCAGACACGACTGAGCGACTGAACCGAACTGAACTGTAGTAGCGAATCCTCAGTGGGAACTAAAGTGAATTTCCATGTAAAGAAGTTCTCACTAAATCGTAACAAGGATATAGAATGCCTTCAAGTTAGTTGGGAAAAGAGCCAGATTTTAAGAAGCTGATGGAGAATTGATTATATTGATCTTTACCCACCATAGTTACTGAGAACACAACATCAGAACAGTCTTTTGTACCCTTTCCAATATCTGGACGCAAATCCCTGACTTGGCCTTCAAAAATTCCTATAAGAAACTCTACCTGAAGATTTAGCTTCTATGGGTGCAAAACAGCATTACTTCATGAACACAGAAGCAGAAATTTTGCTTTTTTTTAAGTTCAATAATTTATTCTCACAAAACCATTCTGCTCCATTTACATTTTTAAATAAAGTGCTCTCTTCTGAGTTTAATGTGGTAAATGAGTTTAAACTCTTTAGAAACATACATTGGTACTGCTTTCTTGTAATTTGGTAAAGTACAGGCGAGGCATTTGAATAATGAAAAAGAGGCATTTCTCCTCAATATTACATTAAGTTAAAGCAAATCACTAACTTATAATCCTGTTTCCATGGGAACCTAAGTATAGAGCCAGTATGATCCAAGGCTTTTCTCCTGGTATACATATTTTCCCCCTGCTTGAAATATATTTTGATTGCGGTCCAAAGGCTAAAGAGTAGTGCTGAGAGCTAAATGATCATCTTTGGTCCTTTTACCAGGTTAATAGAGTTGTATAAGTAGCCAAAGCAGACAACAACACAGCCTCATCATTGCAGGACTGTAGGAAGGACTGGCTGGAAGAAAGGACTTTGAGGCGGAAAAAATTGCCTTAATGAATCTGCTTGCCTTAGTTGAGATTTGGAGATTAAATCTGAACTTCTCAACTCCATCTCCATCCTAAGCTGTGTGTATCTCATGCCTCTGCCTGGGCAGCAGCCTTTTACAGGACAATGTTCTCCACCATCCCCATAATCTATAGCCAGAGAAGAATCATATAATTTTTTTTTTTTCCTGGAACAGTTGTTCTCAAGTGTTGTTATGGGACCAGCACCATCAGTAGCATCTGGGAGTATGTTAAAAAATGCCAGTTCTTGGGCTCCACCTCAAGTCTACTGAACCAGAGACTCAGGAGAGGCCCAGCAGTACATTTTAACAAGCCTTCTGGGTGGTTCTAACGTATGTTTGCAGAGTCACCAGTTACATACCTGTATGAGCAGGGACTTGTAGGGAGACATGGACTTTGAGTTGGAGCTAAGTTACCCTCAGCACACAGGGAAGAGTGGCTAGGATTCTTATCTCATCTAGTGTACCTGCCCAAAGAGAGATCCCTAAGGAAACTAAATATCCTGGGGATATTTGATATTTAAAATTAAAAAAAGGATGGCAGGATGACATGAGGAGTGAGGTTATATGGGGTAGTGGATTAAGCTCATTTTTTTTTTTTTTTAAAGAAGAGGCAGCAAGCTATTTCTTATATCATATTGAACGTTCTCTTACTTGGAGACCACCCCTGACTCCAAATGGTAACTAACTAAACAAACGTATGGATATACAATATTTCAACTTAGACTTTTCAAGGTGCATGCTGTACTATTTCCTATCCATCTGGAAACAGTTTTTTATTTGCATCTAAATCAGCATTTTATTTTAGGGAAAAAAAGAACTGTATCAAATGCATTGCACCAAAACCTCTTTTTGTAAATTAAATCTTCAATAAGCTGCCTACCTTCCTAAGGTACCCTAGTCTTCTTGTCAGCTCTTGTTGGAACACCACACTAGGTTAGATGCCCACTGAAGAGGTGCTGAAAAGGGAATCTGGGGACCTTAAAAACTCCTTCCAACACTAAAATTCTCTCCTCATATGACAACAGAGAAGGCAATGGCAACCCACCCCAGAACTCTTGCCTGAAAAATTCCATGGACGGAGGAGCCTGGTAGACTCCAGTCCATGGGGTCGCGAAGAGTTGGACACGACTGAGCAACTTCCCTTTCACTTTTCACTTTCATGCATTGGAGAAGGAAATGGCAACCCACTCCAGTGTTCTTGCCTGGAGAATCCCAGGGACGGGGGAGCCTGGTGGGCTGCCATCTATGGGGTTGCACAGAGTCGGACACGACTGAAGCGACTTAGCAGCAGCAGCAGCAGCATATGACAAATTGGGTTCTGGGAAGACACAGTGGTTATCAGTCTCAAACGTTCACTCTGAACACCGATGTCAAAAAGAAAAAGCATAGTAGAATGTGGAATGTTGGAAAGCAAAGCTTCAGTTCAGTTCAGTTAAAGTCACTCAGTCATGTCCGGCTCTTTGTGACCCCATGGACTACAACACACTAGGCTTCCCTGTCCATAACTGACTCCCAGAGCTTGCTCAAACTCATGTCCATTGAGTTGTTGATGTCATCCAACCAACTCATCCTCTGTTGATGCCTTCTCCTCTTGCCTTCAATCTTTCCCAGCATCAGGGTCTTTTCCAAAGAGTCATTTCTTAGCATTAGGTGGCCAAATTATTGGAGCTTCAGCATCAGTCCTTCCAATGAATATTCAGGACTTATTTCCTTTTTAAAAAAATTTTTTTATATTTATTTTTTTTATTAGTTGGAGGCTAATTATTTTAAAATATTCTAGTGGTTTTTGTCATACATTGACATGAATCAGCCATGGATTTACATGTATTCCCCATCCCGATCCCCCCTCCCGCCTCCCTCTCTACCCGATCCCTCTGGGTCTTCGCAGTGCACCAGGCCCGAGCACTTGTCTCATGCATCCAACCTGGACTGGTGATCTGTTTCACCCTACATAATACACATGCTTCGATGCTGTTCTCTCGAAACATCCCACCCTCGCCTTTAGGATGGACTGGTTGGATCTCCTTGCAGTCCAAGGGACTCTCAAGAATCTTCTCCAACACCACAGTTCAAAGGCATCAATTCTTCGGCACTCAGCTTTTTTTACAGTCCAACTCTCACATCCACACATGACTACTGGAAAAACCATAGCTCTCATTATATGGACCTTTGTAAAGCTTATCCTAGAATAAAATCAGAAGCTGTCTTAGGGCTAAATCTTCAGTCCAAGCATGTTTCTTTATTTCTTGGCTCTTTCCCTTCACAAAGCATACATAAAAAGTTCTAATTATTTGAAGAGACTTGTGTCTAGAGTCCAGTTTAATCAAATATCTGCTATACACTGTAGCATGCTATATAGTATTACCCATACATAATGCTTTTCCTTATTACTAGAAATGAGTGAATACACTGAGTATTGTTTGGAAGTAAGGCCATGACACTTGGTAACTCCTATTACTGTTGTAGGGAATTGGGGAAAATACTATGAGAACCCAAACCAGCTTTTCTCTGGCCTCCATTTTGGAGTAATGCACACCTTCTACAGCAATAGAAAATACAAAGTTATTGTAGCTATTTCATCTAGAAAAATCACTGCATTTTTTTCAGGTACTATATCAACCTATTTGACCTGGGGGACAATGAGTAACATAGACAAACCCCAAGTCTTTGCCAGGGATCATGCAACCTTTCCCTATAGAATGTTAAGTATCACTAACCTTTTTAGGGAAGAGTTTATCTTTTTATTTAAGAATACACCCTTTACCTTTAAGCAATTCATAATGGGATTAAGACCTAGAGAAGCTTCAGTATATGTCATAATCATATCAATTCTCTGTCCCCTCAACCCAGGGATGGGAAGAAAACATCTCCATCACTGGCTGGAAATGACAGCTTGGAAATTCCCTGAAGATACTTGGCTGACAGCTGTGGGCACCCTCTCTTACTACATCCCCCCAAAAGTGGTAAATGCCAAAGAAACAGGACCATGTGGACAACTGACATTTTCCACCTTCGAGCAAAGACCTGAAATTAATGCAGGTAATGTCAAACTACCACTTTGGTACTGTATTTAATTGAGAATTCACAAGACTGCGTAGCAGGTTTCTCTGTCTTGGTGTTTGACTAAAATGATCAAGGTGTGCGAGTCACATCTAATCTGCTCAAAATAATATTGGTTTCCCTCTCCTTTTTCTTCGTTTTAAAAGGCATCATAGGCAGTGATGTGGCCCCTAGAAAAGGCAAATGCTCAGTGACCTGCTGTTTACATCATACTATCTCTAACCTTTCTCCATAATGATGCTCAAGGTGGGTCAAGGTGAAGGCACTACTCAGCAAGGAGTGTGACCAACCAGTTTCTGTTCCCATGCTGAGGACAACACCTGCACAGATCTGCTTCTAGTACCTGGAGAGTTGGCATGTCTCCAAAGGCATTCATAACCCACTTCTAAAAACATGCATGCTTTGCTAGTTGGGAATTAATATTCTCAGAGTCATGTATCAAGGAGAAAACCTTGGCTAACTTATGATATGTAAGGGGAAGTAACATACTGGTGGATGTGCCTAAAATTGGGCTGCAAAGAGAGGATGGAATTTACTTTTCTCAGTGCCTATGACCTTCCTGGAACCACAGTCAACACTCTCTTACACAGTAATACAATGAATCCTGAGCCATTCTCTCAATTTTACAGATGCAAAAGCTAAGGCCACAGTTTATGCATACTGTCAGGCTTGTCTGAAGCATGGAAGTCTCTGCCAAAAGGATGAATAAAAGCATAAGGTGAAGTTTCTGTGTCATCAAGTCAGTGAGACAAATTGACATGAAATTGTTCACTCCTAAAGTGTGTGGAAATGATGTGGGTGGGAGGACATACTTTATGAACAGTGAGAACTCAAAATGTTAAAGGAAGAAAAAGTCAGGTAGGTTTTACACAGAAAGACCTTTCCCTTTCCCAGGTTACCAAATTAACATCAGGGTTCACTAACTCAGAATAAGATTATCTGGGTTTTGTTTTACAAAGGACAAAAGGACAGAGTTTTATAAAAGGTGGAACCAGCTCTCTCTGGGATCTACTATTTCTATATTTATTTCCCAAATAAAAATATCTCTACAGCATTGACACGTTCAAAGACAGCAATCCCTTGAGAGGAATCATGTGCATCATTTCCACAGGTGCCTGGAGATCTTTATGGACAACACTTTTAATTGCTACTTGTAAAAGCAGATGATGGAATAAAACACTCTCTAACAAGGGAGAGAATGTATGGAAAACTTCTCATCTGGAAATAATACAGGGCAAGAAGCAATTTGAAGCTCACAGACAGTGTGTGCCTAGAGGAAACTTCCTGGGCTGGGGGCGATGCCATCACACTTGGGCTCCCTTATTAGTTCAGGATCATTTTGTGGATCAAACTCACAGCAGAACTTTGAATTATTTTGTGGTTTGGGAGCCAATGTGCATTAAGAGCTAATGCAGGCTAATCCTCCTTGTCTTCACTTACTACCGATCATTACATAGCGTTTATACCAATAATTGAGTTCAATTAGCCTGGGAGTGCTCCAGAAGCTGAACTTAAGTCCTGAGACATAAACTCAAAGGTTTATGTCTTCCCTGACATCACCTTTAGACAGTTATATATCCTTATTTTTTTCTACTGCACTTTCAGAGTACTATCTTCAGAAACAGCCAGTCATTCTTTTCTGAATGTCTTTAAACTGTTTGTTTTGGTGCAAGAATACACAGACAGATGTCGAAAGCCTGCTCTAACAGTTCTGTTTGTCTTTAGCACAACATTGCTTCCCTTGTGGCTTAGCTGGTAAAGAATCCACCTGCAATGCGGGAGACCTGGGTTCAATCCCTGGGTTGGGAAGATCCCCTGGAGAAGGAAAAGGCTACCCACTCCAGTATTCTGGCCTGGAGAAATCCATGGACTGTATAGTCCATGAAGCTGCAAAGAACTGGACATGACTGAGTGACTTTCACTTTCACTTCACCTTCCACATCTTGCTATGAAATTTCTTACTGTGTTCCATAAGCATGTTTTCATCAAGGCCAAAGTTCACACTAACATTTTCTTGGAGACACATTGATTTTATGAGATCTCTTTGTACAGAAGAATGTTTAAGGCTAAATGCAGAAACTAATTATTAATTTTTTGCAAAGTACCATGTACTATAAATAAATCCATATATATAAATATATCCACATCTTGGAGAAAGGAATATATATATCTTGTTTTTTAACTTTTTGTATAAGATAAAATTCAATCACTAGTTTCTCCTCCCACCCCCTCTGTATCTTCCATAGAAGGGATCATTCACCAAGCCTCAGAATCTAGGCACACCCATCACTCCTGAACTATAGAAAGATTTAAAACTCTTTGTGTCCAAAGTTTTAAATGACATCTTCAACTCCTTTGGCACCCATAACTAAGAAGAAGCTTTGCTAAATTTAAATTAATAACTACACAGAAGACCCTGAACTATTTTTACTTAAATACTCTAAATAATATCTAAATACTCTAATTTAGGACTTCTCTGGTGGTCCAGTGGTTAAGACTCTTTGTTCCTAATGCAGGGGGTCAGGCTTTGATCCCTGGTTAGGAATTAAGATCTTACATGCTGCTTGGTATGGCTAAAAAATAATAACAATAAATAAATAAATAGTATAATCTGAGTACTATCTAATTACTCCAGTGAGAGTAGAATGGTCACTCCATTACAGTCCATGAAATAATATCCTCCACTGTACTCTTCTTTGATTATCTGTACCAGATGAGAGCTGAAAACTAATGAAAGTCTCAGTGAAGAATAAGAAGTAATGATAAGGACTTAACATTTACTGAGCACCTACTATGTGGCAGCAGATTTGTACTCACTTGATTTTTACAGCAGTTTTGCCAGGTCTTTCTTCATTTTCAGACTAACGGAGAAAAGACCAGCAATTAGCCAAAGGCCAGACAATTAGTGGCAAATACGTATATTCATATTGAAGTAAGACCACTAAAACATGCCCTGTACCCATCCCACCCATCTGCTCTGGAAGTGCGCCCGTCCGAGGAATAATTGTGAGTGACTTCATAAGCACTGAAGACTTGCCTCTTCCTCGTCTTCCCTCCTCCGTTCTTTTCTTGCTAAGGCATGTTTTCACTTCACTCTCTGCCAGAGAAGGGAAGTGTTAGTCGCTCAGTCGTGCCCGATTCTGAGACCCCATGGACTGCAGCCCACCAGGCTTTTCTGTCCATGGGATTTTCCAGGCAAGAATACTGGAGTGGGTTGCCATTTCCTTCTCCAGGGGATCTTCCCAATCCAGGGGTCGAACCCGGGTCTCCTGTACTGCAAGCAGATTCTTTACCGAATGAGCTATGAGGGAAGCCCCATCTGCTTATAGTGAGGAACAGATATAAGATGCTTAGGCTTTTAAAAATCATATGTGTTTCCTCCATAAAATAATCAAAAGTACAAGGAAACAAGCAGGCACACAATAGGGGAATATTTATATTTATCTAACGTTTAAATATATGAAATATAGTAAAAAAAAGAAAAAAAGAAAAAAAATATAGTCTTCACATACTCACACACATATCTTTTCTGCATTTTTAAATTAGCATTCTATAGCATTTACAAGTGCCTTTCTTCAAATAGCTGATATTACCTCTACCCTCATTATTAGCACATAATCTAGATTCACAGAGAAAGTGGAGTCCATAGGCAGGAACACCCTTATAGCCATTTACTTCATTCTCTTCCTTGGACATCTCAATGCAGGATCACTACGCTCGGGGAGCTTTACAGGGGCCACCTTCATCATTTCACCACTGAGGAGTCAGCACTGGAGCTTTATTTCCAGCAGAGACTTTGGAGAAAAGCAGATCAGAATCTAGGCTCTAGCTCTGATACTCTCCAACCTTGTAAAAACCATTAATTTCCTTGAATTTCAATTTCTTCATTGCAAAATATGGGGGAAAAAAAGAAAACCCCTTTCTCATAGGATTATTGTGGTGGTAAAATTTCAGAAAGCAATTAAGGCTTTATTATTAAAGTGTCTGGTTTACAGTTGATAGGTTTATAGTTAGAACTCAGTCAATCTTCATAATAATTATGATTTGTCTCAGACGGGGATTATTTGGCTGAGATGTATGGCAGAAACAAAAGCCCATTGCACCTAATTAAAACCAAAATGACTGTTCATTGGAGTACTATCTGCGCATCTGAAAAAAATCCAGAAAGGATTACCCAACATCTTGGAACACTGAAATTGGGAGGAACAGCTGTGGGTCCATCTTGTTACTTAATCTCATTTCTGGGCCTTACTGCTTACCTGCTCCCTCCCTCCCTCCCACCCTCTCTCTCTTTCTCTCCCTTATTCTCTTTCCCTCTGTCTTTTCTCAGTGCCTAACTCTAACGGGCTATACCAGTCCTGTCCACCTTACCTCTAATTCAGGCATACACAATCAATTAAACAAAGCCACTGGTTCTGAAAGCCCCTATTTCTGGACTTCACAGCCTCAAGGGAGAAAATCCGTTTGGTACATCTTGAGCCAGGTGCCCACTCCAGTTCAGTGAACCATGGCTGGGAGGGGTAAGGGAGGTTCAGGGAGGGCAGGGAAGCAACGACTCTGAAAAGAGGATAAAAATGGTCAGACAAAAGGAAGGGCCTGCCTGCTTCCTTATGAGCATCACCATGGTCCTCCAGCATCACTGGAGGCAAAGAGAGGGCCAGAACAAAGATGTTCCATTCTGACATTGTGTGCTATGCTTTCCAATATGACCCAGGATTCTCTTTCTGGAGATGCTAAGCCTCGTGAGGGAGTCAGTCCACACGAAGTCTTGTGTTCAAATGCTTATAGTAATATTCTTCATAAAGCCCAAACTGAAACAACCCTAATGCCTGTTGACTGGTGAATGGAAAGGCAACTTGTGATATATTCATACTATGGAACACCACTCAGAAATAAATGAATAAAATGTTATTACATGCAACAACATGAGTGAATCTCAAAAACATTATGCTAAGTGAAAGAGATCAAATGCAAAAGACTGCATACTGCATGGTTCTACTCATAAAGAATTCTAGAAATGGGAAAACCATAGTAACAGAAAGCAGATTAGTCTTTGCCTGAGGTTCGTGATGGGGGTTGGGGTGGGGTTAGACTGTAAACAAATGTGAAACAACTTTTTGGAGCATTGCAGCTATTTTATGGGCTTCCCAGGTGGCTCAGTGGTAAAGAATTTGTCTGTCAATGCAGAAGTCACAGGTTTGACCCATGGGTTAGGAAGATACCCTAGAGAAGAAAATGACAACCCACCACAGTATTCTTGCCTGAGAAATTCAGTGACAGAGGACCCTAGTGGGCTACAGTTCATGGGGTTTCAAAGAGTTGGGCATGGATGAATGACTAAACAACAACAAACTATTGATATTTTATATTTTAACATGATAGAATTCACCTGATGGCATACAATTACCAACATCCTTCATACTGTGCATTAAAAGTGGGTACATTTTATTGTGAATAAATTATGCCTCAATAAAGCTTTTTTTTTTTAAAGCTAAGAGAAAGAAAGAAGAAAAAGAGAAAGAAGGAAGGGAGGAAAGAAAGAGATTGAAAGACAGTTATCTCCAAATTCTATGATATGCCTTTTTTTTCAGCTGAGTCAGAATGTATCAATTACTACATTTAAAACATCTATTATTATTACTAATAAAAACTTATTAAGCAATTACTATATGGCAAAAAGTATGCTAAGCAGTTCCTTTATAAGCATTACTGAATTGAATTCTCACAACAACCCTGCAGAGTAGGTGTTATTATCCCTGTTTTAGATATCAAGAAGTATTTGTTCAAATAAACTCAATTTCTTGCCCAGCTAGTCAGTGTCATAGATGGGATTCAAATTCAGTCTGTCTGATTCCCAAGCCTCTATTTCAGCAACTGTCCTTTGAGACTGAACCCAGTATTAAAACCAGAAATGCTCTCAAACTATGATCATCACATTGGTTAAAGGAAAAAGTCAGCCAAAATAAAGTGAAATTGAATACCCTAGGCAGTATCTGTGTTTTTGGAAACATGCACTTTTTGATGCCCTTTAAAAAGCATCCAAGGTAAATTAATAGTGTTTCCTTTTATGTAGAATATGTCCATGAGTATATATGAATGTATGTATATATATATATGACTGTATACATCATATATATAATGACAAATGCTGTGATTTTATGGTTCGTGTGATGTGATTTTTATGTGAGTTTTTTTTTTAATTCTTTCAGAAAAATGTCAAATGAAAACTGGATAATTCAGATCCATCAGAGCCCAACTTAGAAAGCAAGGTCAAATGCTGGTCAACTGACACCTCAGCTAAGATCCACTTTGTAGATCCTATGCATGGACTTTATAACACTTTACAGTGTATCCTAGACTTGAAGGTACTGGGTCTAAACAATCAGAGTGAATTATAAGATCAAGATGATTATTTTATAATTGAAGGGGAGGAAGGTTACCTTCACAGTATCTATCAACAACAAATGAGTACTAAATGAGCTCCTCCATAAGCTGGGACCTTATACTATTTCAGAAAGAAAGTAGAATGAGGACTTGAGAATCCCTTGGACAGCAAGGAGAGCCAACCAGTCCATCCTAAAGGAAATCAGTCCTGAATATTCATTGGAAGGACTGATGCTGAAGCTGAAACTCCAATACTGTGGTCACCTGGTGGGAAGAACTGACTCATTGGAAAAGACCCTGATGCTGGGAAAGATTGAAGGCAGGAGGAAAAGGGGACGACAGAGGATGAGATGGTTGGGTGGCATCACAGACCCGATAGACATGAGTTTGAGTAAGCTCCGGGAATTGATGATGGACAGGGAGGCCTGGCGTGCTACAGTCCATGGGGTCACAGAGTTGGACACGACTGAGGGACTGAACTGAACTGAACTGAGAATGAGGCATGGAACACTTTTTCAGACATCTTGCTATATAATTGCCCAGGGGAATAAAGGCATGAAACAGGCAAAGTGAAATGATGCACTGTATGGCTTTGAACACAGCTTCCATACATGTTCATAATGGAGGGGGTCGGAATGAGCTGGAAGATAGAGCTGAGACTGTGAAGGGGAGAGGCAGAGGGTGGCAGAAGGCGCAGCTATACAGAGAGGAGGACGAGGAGGCAGGCAGCCTGGGAGTGTATCCCAGTTGAGTGACTCAACAGCTGTGTTACTAGGCAAGTCACTCCTCTGTGCCTCAGTTTCCTCATCTGTAAAATGGGGAAGTAGAACTACCTTACAACCTTACAAGGTTGTTATAAAAATTCAATAGCCCTTGCGACTTTCCTGGTGGCTCAGTGGTTAAGAATCTGCCTTATAATGCAGGAGACATGGGTTTGATCCCTGGTCGGGAAAATAAGATCTCACATGCTGCTGGGCAACTAAGCCTGTATGTCACAGCCAAAAAGCCCGTGCATCACAAAAAAAGATCCCATGTGCTGCAACTAAGACACAACATATCCAGATAAATAAATATTTTTTAAAAAACTTAAATAGCACCATCCGTGACATGTGCTTGGAATAGTGACTGGCCCATTGGCTAGTTTCAGTGCGTGTTCCCTCTTCTGTTATCACATAGGTCGATATGGAGATGAAACTTAAAAACTCAAGTATACAAGCAACTCCTGCAGCTCAATTCCAGAAAAATAAATAACCAAATCAAAAAATGGGTCAAAGAACTAAACAGACATTTCTCCAAAGAAGACATACAGATGGCTAACAAACACATGAAAAGATGCTCAACATCACTCATTATCAGAGAAATGCAAATCAAAACCACAATGAGGTACCATTACACACCAGTCAGGATGGCTGCTATCCAAAAGTCTACAAGCAATAAATGCTGGAGAGGGTGTGGAGAAAAGGGAACCCTCTTACACTGTTGGTGGGAATGCAAACTAATACAGTCACTATGGAGAACAGTGTGGCAATTCCTTAAAAAACTGGAATTAGAACTGCCATATGACCCAGCAATCCCACTTCTGGGCATACACACCGAGGAAACCAGATCTGAAAGAGACACGTGCACCCCACTGTTCATCGCAGCACTGTTTATAATAGCCAGGACATGGAAGCAACCTAGATGCCCATCTGCAGATGAATGGATAAGGAAGCTGTGGTATATATACATGATGGAATATTACTCAGCCATTAAAAAGAATTCATTTGAATCAGTTCTAATGAGATGGATGAAACTGGAGCCCATTATACAGAGTGAAGTAAGCCAGAAAGATAAAGAACATTACAGTATACTAACACATATATATGGAATTTAGAAAGATGGTAATGATAACCCTATATGCAAAACAGAAAAAGAGACACAGATGTACAGAACAGACTTTTGGACTCTGTGCGAGAAGGCGAGGGTGGGATGTTTCGAGAGAACAGCATCGAAACATATATATTATCTAGGGTGAAACATATCACCAGCCCAGGTTGGATGCATGAGACAAGTGCTCAGGCCTGGTGCACTGGGAGGACCCAGAGGGATCGGGTAGAGAGGGAGGTGGGAGGGGGGATCGGGATGGGGAATACATGTAAATCTATGGCTGATTCATGTCAATGTATGAAAAAAAACCACTACAATACTGTAAAGTAACTAGCCTCCAACTAATAAAAATAAATGGGAAAAAAAACCCCTCAAATTTATGCAGGGAAAAGAAGAAGATCGGGTGAGTGCTCTTGGGAAAAGCAGTAACAAAGGGACTGGCATGAAGACTATGTGTGATAGTGAGGAAAAGGCCTCAATGGGGAGGAAACATACATTTTGAGAAGAGGAGGGGCAGGAAATCACGGTGAGAACAAGTAGAACGAAATTGAGGATGACTTTGAAATCTGGGAAGGAAAATTGAGATTACCTGAAGCAATGGTATGCTGATTAGGTTCTTCAACAAGAAACGACTCAAAAAACAAAGCGGTGTTTAAAGAACATTTGTCTCATAGCAACAAATGAGTTATAAACAGGAACTGACAAAGGAAAGGAGAATTAAATAGTGGTTTACTGAATAATTCTGTACATTTCAGCCAAATTCTAATTTTAAGGCCTGAACTGAGGAAGTCAGAAATCCAGACAATAAAGAACAACCACACTCGTTCTAAGTTATAGAGAGACTCTAACGACTTACTGGGACAGTGAGGAAGGAGCAATACCTGAGTCTGTGACAAATGACAAAGAAAATAGAGGATTCACTTTACTACACTTGGTTAAAACATATCTCTTCTAACAATCAAAGTAAATTCTTCACTGCTTGTCACTCTCTTCCTTCCCATAGGCATTCTAAAATACATTAGGGTTATTCTACAGTCCCCTAAAGCTATATAAAAATAGAAACTGATGAATAATGTTTAAAAAAAAAAACCTTGCTAGTGTCTTATATTTCATGGCGCAAAACTCTGACAATATCCAGCATAAAGGAAAATAACAGGTTAGTCCAATTCATCTCAGCAAGGTTTACAACTGCCTGCAGCATTCTGAGATGATTCCAATGAGAATTCATGTTTCCATTCGATGGTTTCACTTGCCTTTACCTTATACCCACTTTTTGTTCCTTTCCCACAGCCATGCTAATAGAACAATATGTTATTTGAGCCTCCAGATCCTTCTCCCCCTTTCCCGGTACCCTCTTTTTCTCAAACTCAGGGCATTCGCTCCAATATCAGTGTATCTTCCATAGAGCGAGTTTCAGTTCAGTATTCTAAAACTCAAAAAGTGCCTCCTCTGAAGTATAATATTGCATCAGTGTCAAGCTATTTGAATTTCTCAAGATTTTAAAAGAAATCAAATGAATTATTATAATCAAAATCTATCAAAACTCCCAGTCAGTAAACTCTGGTTATAAAGGACATAATTAGATATGAATGATCAGATTAAGCCACTTTTTCAGTTATTGTTAGGACAAACCCTGCCCTATGTCAAAGAAAGCCACTGTCATAGGAGATTTTTTTAATCCCCAATCATATGCCACCAGGTGCACTAAATTGTGTACATCCCTCCTTTAATAAAGTTGGACACATCAGAACACTTAGAGTGATTATGTGTGTGAGGCAGCACATTAGTGGTGATTTTCCAGTCACTGCAAAAGTATCTACAGCTTCTTAAACATGAGCAATGCCAGCTGAATTCATTGCTGAAGCTCTCACACATCTTTTTCTAGAGCCCTCTTTGTCCTGTTTATACTTCACACACACGCACATGCACACGCAAATATAAACACCCCTTCGTGTTGTCTTCTGTCTACCCGAAACTCCCCACTGTGACAGGGACCCTGGCCTGTCCTGTCCCATGGTGTTCCAAAATCCTAACGGGGATCTGCTGCCTCTCTCTTGAGCAAAATTCACTTCTCTCTCTGATTTCAATTTGGAAAGAAACCATGCATTTAGCATCTTAAAAAATTCACACTGAAGAATGAGTCACCAGATGATGGGTTTAACCCTTTCAAGTGTGTCTGAATTATAGTAAGGGCCTCTTTTAATCCAAATGAGTTTCCACTTGGTAGAATGTGCAGAGATATTTTGACTGGGGTGTGTTCTGGGTGTCTCTAGGAAAGCACTCACAGGAGAAAGAGAAGCAGCAGTCAACTGCATTTCAATTCTGAAAGAAAACAACTCAAAATATAGGCTAGTTAGCTAACTCAGTAGTTTTGTTTAGAATGATGGCAACCAGTGTGTTGCTTACTCACGGTTGCTTTGGGATCTCCCTTTAGCTTTGCCACAGCCTCAAACTGAATTTTTTTTTTTTTAATTCTTAACAAAAAGAAAGTACATGTTTACACACCAATACTTCTCCTTTTATAATAGACAGACTCCTAAATTGTCTTTATTTATATCAACATTTCATACATAGAAATCTAGTTTAAACACTGAAAAATGCTTTCAAAAGAATTCTCTTGAGAACAGAATACACAGAGACACAGACAGACAGACACACACTCTCATAAGGATTCACCAAAAAGTTTCCTAGAATGTTGGTCTCACTTTTTTTTCATATCAATTGTATCCTCACTTTAATGATGTTTGACCAGATGGAAAGACACCTTCTTCATCAATTATTTCCCAGTCTGCTTTAGGAGTGAATATGTACTTCTGAGCAATATTTCATCATATGACACCTGAACTACAGCTTCATGGGCATGAGAGTTGCAAAATGAAATTGAACCGCTCTAGCACCAAAGCCATAAGCAAGATGACAGATATTGATTGTGCCCTAAGATGTAATGTAGGCACCTAATGGGGCGTAGTAATGTACAATGAATCATTAGAATATTATTTTAAATTTTCCTTTCACCTAGGGGATTGCTAACAGGGTATTTCACCTTCAAGTCGCTCCCCTGCCTCCCCAGACTAGGACAGCACTTGATTAAGGTCATTTAGAATATGGTAGATGTTTAGCAGCTTTGGGAAAATTAGTGATTATTTCCTAGGTCCCAGGAATCAGACATTCGTAATACTTAGAATTAGGAATCTTTCAAAATGTATGTGTGTGTGTGCTAAGTGACTTAAGTTGTGTCTCTTTGTGACCCAATGGACTATAGTACCCCAGGCTCCTCTGTCTATGGGATTCTTCAGGCAAGAACACTGGAGTGGGTTGCCATGCCCTTCCCCCGGGTATCTTCCCAACGCAGGGATTGATTCCCTGTTTCTTATGTCTCCTGCATTGGCAGGCAGGTTCTTCACAACTATCACCACCTGGGAAGCCCTTCAAAACGTGTGGGTATGTGTGGGTGTGTATATATATATATTCAGCTGTGTGTTAATCCCTCAGCTGTTGCTGACTCTTTGGGACCCCATGGACTGTATCCTGCCAGGCTCCTCAGTCCATGAAATTCTCTAGGCAAGAATACTGGAGTGGGTAGCCATTCCCTTCTCTAGGAGATCTTCTCCCCCTGGGGATCGAACCCAGGTTGAATGCAGGGATCAAAGTCCTGCATTGCAGGCAGATTCTTTACAGTTTGAACCAGTAGGGAAGCTATTTTTGTTATTCAAAACACAAAGTTGAAGGATGTACCTGCAAGAACTGGAAACTAATAATCACAACATGCTAAAAACTTAACTGAATACTCACCATTACTCCTGGGATAAGTGTCGTTGTGGTTTAGTTGCTGAGTCATGTCCAAATCTTTGTGACCCCATGGACTGCAACCTGCAAGGCTCCTCTATCTATAGCATTTTCCAGGCAAGGATACTGGAGTCGGTTGCATTTCCTTCTTCAGGGGATCTTCCTGGTCCCCAGGGGACAAGTGCTGCCCATGTATTATTTCCTTATTGTTGACAATAACCCTTTGAAGGAAATGCTATCATTGTCTTCATTTTAAGATATAAAATCTGAAGCAGATGGAAGTTAAAGAACCAGACTCAAATGGTCAGTTAAGTGACTGATCATCTTGTAACCACAGCTCTTTCTATAAGCCAACTGCCTGGTCATAGTCCTGGTGAAAAATCTTCCCAATTCCCTGTCTGTGGCCTCAGTTACAACCCATTCATTATGACCCTTTGCGGCCCTTATCCCTGCATAATATTCCTCCCTGTCAAACTACTTTCCTGGGCTCTTTCACTTGGATAATCCAAAGACCAAAAATGTTTCATAGTAACTGCTTTTGTTTCAACTGCATTAAGTCTATTACCATTTCTATCTTTCTCTCACTCTTTATTCTTTCGCTTTTCCTAGATCCTGGAGACCAATCAATATCCTGTTTTTATTTTGAGGCACTTGTTTATCCGAATAAAACTGTGAGGCAGAGTGGACAGGTCTTAGATCTTTAGTGTTAAGTTGTCAAGGTTCAAATCTGGTTTCCATTTAGCAGAAAATTAGGAGACTCATCTAATCTGATATATTGGTATGATTGTTTCAAACTGGCGTTTTATCAGGGCTTTCAAAATCTTAACCCAAATAATTAAGTTTTGGAGAGTTGTGAATATGGCAGAATAAACATTGTAATACCATGGAACTTCTGTTGCCATCAAAGTTCAGCATACAGGCAAGTGTATATTACACTCACACAAAATGTAAACCTAATTTAGCAATTTTTTCCTTGAATGTGTTCAATAGGGTAATTAAAATATTGAGGAACTTGATCAGGGTTCCTCATGAATCCTTCAATTCTGTCAATGGCGTCAACAAATATTGAGCAAGGGCCCGCTGTATATCAGGTTTCTTTTAGCGTCTAGAAATCCAGCAATAACCAACGGATAGTTTCTGCTCTCATCTTTCCATTTTGAGTAGAAATGGAATAATTTATGCCATAACTGAAATTTTCAAAGGCTTAAAAACATAGACGAGTGTGCCTAATGGTCTCAAAAGTTTGGCCAAAAGGAGAGGAGCTAGAAAACTCTTCTCAGAGCGGGTGACAAGAGATGAGTCAGAAATTCTGAGTGGGAGTTGGCTCTTCAGAGAATACAGGATTGTATGAACACTGGCAGAAGTTTGACTGACAACAGAAAAGCTCCACAGTGATAGAGCATTATTACAGGAGACCTCATTTCAGGAAATTTATTTTGAATTATCAGCACAGGAGCTGATCTGCAGGATGACAAGCTTTTATCCCATAAAGGCAGGAGATGTCAGATCTGTCTTCACTTCTCCCCCAGAAGTCCTCTCTTTATCTTGTTTTAACTACTCACAGCTTCCACCTAATTGCCTAAAATGATAAATATTGAGGATCTCTTTCAGGAACACACACACACACACAAACACACACACACAAGTCCATCCTATTGTCTTAACCTGGCATACTGACATTACTTAAATCCTTTGAGCATTTTTTTTTTTTTTCCATTTGTAATAAAGCACTAATCCCATGTCCTTAAAAAAGGCTATTAGGATTATTAAAAGAGGTGAAATCTCTGAAGGACTAAACAAATTTCTTGGGCCATCATGGGTTAAGAGAGATATTTGTTTCCTCTTTATTTTTTTAAATTTAATTTTATTTTTTTTCATTTATTTTTATTAGTTGGAGGCTAATTACTTTACAATATTGTGGTGGTTTTTGCCATACATTGACATGAATCAGCCATGGATTTACATGTGTTCCCATCCCGATCCCTGCTCCCGCCTCCCTCCCCATCCCATCGCTCTGGGTCTTCCCAGTGCACCAGCCCTGAGCACTTGTCTCATGCATCCCACCTGGGCTGGTGATCTGTTTCACCCTTGATAGTATACTTGTTTCAATGCTGTTCTCTCTGAACATCCTACCCTTGTCTTGTCCCACAGAGTCTAAAAGTCTGTTCTGTACATCTGTGTCTCTTTTCCTGTTTTGCATATAGGGTTATCATTACCACCTTTTTAAATTCCATATATATGTGTTAGTATACTGTATTGGTGTTTATCTTTCTGGCTTACTTCACTCTGTATAATGGGCTCCAGTTTCATCCATCTCATTAGAACTGATTCAAATGAATTCTTTTTAATGGCTGAGTAATATTCCATGGTGTATATGTACCACAGCTTTCTTATCTGTCTGCTGATGGGCATCTAGTTTGCTTCCATGTCCTAGCAATTATAAACAGTGCTGCGATGAACATTTCTTTCCTCCTTAAATCATTTCCATTATCCTAGTTTACAGTTCACCACTCATTCTATTCTTAGACACTTCACTTTTATATATATGTTCATTCATGGTGCTAGAGGCCTCACATACTTCTATAAGAAATACTTTGCAATAGTAAAACTTGGTGAAAAGATTTTTGCTGCAATTAACCTATTGTCTCTCAGATCAACACCCACCATTCTATACCTGCTTGGTTATGCTGAGGCTGGGATTCAGCAAATCTCTCTCTCCTTTGCCAGTCATTTCCAGGTCAGACTCTACCAAGTGTACTAAGAGGCCAGAAGGCTGGAGGAGAAATAAGAGGCTTGCTTCTTCCATTTTTGCTTATTGTTCCCTCAGGTGTCACTTCAACAATGACCCTTTGCCATGATGTTAACATCTGGCTTCAATTCTTCCCTTTCTTTAGCTCATCTCAAGCCAGCTTCACTGGGCCCCTTCAGAGACAGGAGAAACGGTGGCAATGCACCTGCTTAGAAGTCTAGGTACCAGTTCTACAATGTTCCCTTTTTGAGTTTCTGTTATAATTTACTACCACCAACTGAACAAAACCTCTTTCCTGCAGAGATTCGGATCTCAACTTCATGACTCCTTCCTCCAAGCGTCTTGGTTCTAACAACACCAAACCTTCCCCTATCTACCCTCCTGATCATAGAGCTAGTAGCTGCTTTCTGCAGGCATCAGTCCGGTAGAATTTAAGAGCAAGTCTTTCAACGTTTCTTTAACCAGTGTCCTTATAAAAAAATTATCTTTTAAAAAATATCTGTATGGTTTCTATTTTCACTGAATGATATTGATACAAGGGATATCAAGATTAGTCCTGCCCAAAGAGGGAAAGAATTCATCAAAGGACAATATGAGTTTTTGAAAAGAGAAAAGGTAAAAAAAACAAACAAATAAAACACCCGCATATCACACACACACACACACATACACACACAGAAAGAGACACAGACACACACACACACAGACACACACACACACAGAGTTGGCATTTGCTTCTCAGCTAACAGGGAAACCACTAAAATGGTGACTCCATCTACTTCATCCAACAGCCCCTAATATATCTTGATACCCAAGATGCTTATCCATTGTTAATCATCCAGCTGCCAACTTACCTAATTCTTTTGAGTCGATCATTTATGGCTCGATCTTTTAATGACCTATCACTGTTGACATCCAACAACAACACCTGAGGCCAAGTCTATTCTTTTGGGATATTTTACAGAGAATAAAATCTGCCTTCACAGTTCCTTGTAAAAGAACATTCTATATCTTAGTTATCAAATTGTGATATGTCCAAAGTCATTACTTTATCATAGCTGGAGTTTTCTAAGAAGTAAGTTTTTCATGGATGATATTTCCTAAGATGATGGGAGGTGAGTGAATAAGGAGAAGAAAGATTACGCGTTTTAAAATGCTTACAAATGGTTTTCCAGAGCTAGAGCAATATTTACAGATGTTTGTTCCCTTCAGATATAAAAGAAAACTTTAATCAGCTGGAGTGGCGAACACAAAGGGAGATAAGATGAGTTGAATGCAGTTGAATTCTTACAGGCACTGTTTAAAGAGTTCTGAATTAATGGACCAAGAGTAAAATAATGATTCAATGCCTGTTCAAATACAAGCACTACAAAGGTGTTTTGCTGGTGGTGTGCTACGGAGCGACAAAAATGTATTTTGCTAAACAAAAAATCTTTGCTAAAGATACATGCATAATAACCCATGAAGAATTTAACACATCTATTTTTAAATGTTTCTATAATTTTAACAAATAAAAATAAAACTTTAAAAAATGAGATTAACTAATTATTCTTCTCCCAAATTGTCTGATTACCATTTGATCTGGAAACACAGATTTTTTTTTTTTAAAGACCTACAAAGCTTCACAAAAGCTCTGATAGAAAACTTCTCTACACAAAGCAGGCCATTTAGTTATACAACTAACCCTCTCCAGTGACCAACATCACCTACTTGTGATTTACTTAAGAAAACCCAAAGGAAAGGTTTTCCTTTTCATGACCCAAACCTTGAACCACTCTATCACAAGTTTTGAACATTTTGAAGGAAACCTGAACTACAGTTTCTCTAAAATACCCAGGATCTTTTTACCTTTCTTTTGCAAAAACTGAACAAGGTGCATCAATAAATGTCGATTCAACCAGAATATCGCTGTTAGCTTCAACTTCCCCAAAAGTCATGCCTATTATGCCATTCCATTTAAAAAGCCCCCACCATTTTCCCATTCACTGCTGTCACAGAACTAGGCATGATGTGCTGGCATGAGAGAATTCCTAAACTTTCTAGAGGGAATCTCTATGTGCTTAGGTCGCTCAGTCATGTCCAACTCTTTATGACCCCTAGGACTGGAGCCTGCCAGGCTGCTCTGTCCTCTGGGGTTCTCCAGGCAAGAATGCTGGAGTGGGTTGCCATGCCCTCCTCCAGGAGATCTTCTCAACCCCAATGTTGAGCTGGGGTCTCCTGCATTGCAGGCAGACCCTTTACCAGCTGAGCTAACAGGGAAGCCCTAGGAAATCTCTATACTAGAAACAAATAGCTTAAGAAAGAATAGAAGCTAAAGGCAAAGGAGAAAAGGAAAGATATATCATTTGAATACAGAGGTTCCCAAGAAAAGTAAGGAGAGATAAGAAAGTCTTCCTCAGCGATCAATGCAAAGAAATAGAGGAAAACAATAGAATGGGGAAGACTAGAGATCTCTTCAAGAAAATTAGAGATTCCAAGGGAACATTCCATGCAAAGATGGGCACAATAAAGGACAGAAATGGTATGGACCTAATTGAAGCAGAAAATATTAAGAAGAGGTGGCAAGAATACACAGAAGAACTATACAAAAAGATCATGACCCAGATAACCACGATGGTGTCATCACTCACCTAGAGCCAGACATCCAGGAATGCAAAATCAATGGGTCTTAGGAAGCATCACTACGCACAAAGCTAGTGGAGGTGATAGAATTCCAGTTGAGTTATTTCAAATCCTAAAAGATGATGCTGTGAAAGCACTGCACTCAATATGCCAGCAAATTTGGAAAACTCAGCAGTGGCCACAGGACTGGAAAAGGCCAGTTATCATTCCAATCCCAAAGAAAGGCAATGCCAAAGAATGTTCAAACTACCACACAATTGCACTCATCTCACACGCTAGCAAAATGATGCTCAAAATTCTCCAAGCCAGGCTTTAGTAGTATGTGAACCATGAATTTCCAGATGTTCAAGCTGCATTTAGAAAAGGCAGAGAAACCAGAGATCAAATTGCCAACATCTGTTGGATCATTAAAAAAGCAAGAGAGTTCCAGAAAAACATCTACTCCTGCTTTATTGACTATGTGAAAGTCTTTGACTCTGTATATCATAACAAACTGTGGAAAATTCTTCAAGAGATGACAATACCATATCACCTGACCTGTCTCCTGAGAAATCTGTATGCAGGTCAAAAAGCAACAGTTAGAATTGGACATGGAACAATAGACTGGTTCCAATTCTGGAGAGAAGTACGTCAAGGTTGTATATTATCACCCTGCTTATTTAACTTATATGCAGAGTACATCAAGTGAAAATGATGTACTGGATGAAGCACAAGCTTCAGGAGATTGCCAGGAGAAATAAAAATAACCTTAGACATGCAGATGACACTACCCTTATGGCAGAAAGCAAAGAAGAACTAAAGAGCCTTTTGATTAAAGTGAAAGAGGAGCATGAAACAGCTGGTTTAAAACCCAGCATTCAGAAAACTAAGATCATGGCATCTGGTTCCATCACTTCATGGCAAACAGATGGGAAAACAATGGAAACAGTGAGAGGCTTTATTTTTTGGGGGCTTCAAAATCACTGCAGATGGTGACTGCAGCCATGAAATTAAAAGGCACTTGGTCCTTGGAAGAAAAGCTATTATCAACCTAGACAGCATATTAAAATCCAGAGACATTACCTTGCCAACAGAGATCCGTCTAGTCAAAGCTATGGTTTTTCCAGTAGTCATGTATGGATGTGAGAGTTGGACTATAAAGAAAACTGAGTGCTGAAAAAAAAAAATGATGCTTTTTTTGTTTGTTTGTTTGTTTTTGTTTTTTTTCGGTTCATTTTTATTTTATGTGTGTGTGTGTGTGTGTGTGTGTAATTTTTTTTTCCAGTGGGTTTTGTCATACATTGATATGAATCAGCCATAGAATTACACGTATTCCCCATCCCGGTCCCCCATCCCACCTCCCTCTCCACCCGATTCCAGGGGTGTTGGAGAAGACTCTTGAGAGTCCCTTGAACTGCAAGGAGATCCACCCAGTCCATCCTAAAGGAGATCAGTCTTGAATATTCATTGGAAGGACTGATGCTGAAGCTGAAACTGCAATACTTTGGCCACCTGATGTGAAGAACTGACTCACTGGAAAAGAACCTGATGCTCAGAAAGGTTGAAGGTTGGAGGTGAAGGGGACGACAGAGGATGAGATGGTTGGATGGCATCACTGACTCAATGCACATGAGTTTGAGCAAGCTCCCAGAGTTGGTGATGGACAGGGAAGCCTAGCGTGCTGCAGTCCATAAGGTCGCAAAGATTTGGACACAACTGAGCAACTAACCTAAACTGAACTGAACTGAGAAACAAATGGCAGCACTTTCCCAGTCCTGGTTTCTTTCTATTCTAGAAAATATAGTGACTGTCTCCCATCCATTGGTACCAAACACATATTTGCCTTTCTTTTTCCATATGCTTTCTCCTTTGCCTGGAATATCTTTCCAAATCTTTACTTTAAACACCTAGTTCATATTAGTTCCATCTTTTCCATAAGGCTTAGGAGAAGTTCTTCACTCCTCATGTGCAGAGCCTTGCTATCAACAGTCTTAAATACATTAACTAAACTAATTCTCACAAAACACTATGAGGAATATAATATTATTGTCCCCATTTTACAGATGAGGAAACTGGGGCACAGGAAGTTGAGAAACTTGCCCAGGATTTGAACCCAAGCAGTCTGGCTCCAAAGTTCAGCTCTTACTCACTATTTTTCACTGATGGATACTTGTCTTAGTTCTGTCTGTACTTATCTGTCACTGGTCTAAACCCTTGCAGTATGCTTCACTTAAATAGATGATTAAATATTTAATAAAATGAAATAGCTGAAGTATAAACAAGAATATTTGCTTATATAACACATCGATGAGGAAACAAAGGTCCAGAAAAAGCATATTACTTCCTAAAAATTCACCAAAATTTCACTAGAAACCAGGTCTTCTAATTCAGAATTCCACCTACCACATGATTTTAACCATCTTCCATGGTAAAGTGGAAGTGTGTTTACCTTTCTTCTCACTTGTAGACAATCTTCAGTTTGTCCTCTATCTCTCTCCATGATTAAAAGACAGGAATATTCTGTCCTTGTGTTAGTCATTCAGCCGTGTCTGACTCTTTGTGATGCCATGGACTATAGCCCCCAGGCTCTTCTGCCCATGGAATTCTCCAGTCAATAATGCTGGAGTGTGTTGTCATTTCCTGCTTCAATTCTGTCCTTAATTCAAAGTAAAATTAAAGAAGACCTAGCTACCATTTTTTTCTTTATTATTTTCCATGTTAATTTTTTTGGTAGTAATGAGTGAATCCTCTAATCTTTTAAAGTCAGAATTATCAAGAATGTCTTCTGCTTGTTTATTGCATTATGTTCCCCATTTTGATAAATTTCATCCTGTCCGAGATGAGATGTCTAAACTTGGTGAGAGATTTGGGCCAGTCCCTTATCTTTATGAGCTTCAGTTTCCTCTTACTGGTTCCTACGAGCATTAAAGCGAGTCCTTCTCTTCCATCCCTGCCCATAACATACCCTCTTCTGAGCAAACCACCATTCTGATTTCTGAGTCTTTCTTCTTTGAACTCATGTGTCTCCTTCATTTTCCATATACTTCAGCATCCCTCGCTTCCACTATCCACTGCCCTTTCCCTCTCTGCCCTCTGTCCATTTCTTGGATTCCAAAAAAAGCTGACTTTGTCTAGTTGCCTCAGCAATTTCAAGCAGGCTGATACCATTTAGTTTCCCACCCTTCACCCAGGACCAATCCAGTCAACATGTGCTATTCTGCTTTCACCGGGTCTCTAGTGCTTCCTCTTAGCTTCTGTAGCTGTGTTTCAAAGATGGTTATGAATCTTTTCCCAGGTGTGATGCTCTGCCTACACTAATAAGTGTATTATAGCCAAAGCCTCCTCCCATTTCCAACCCTCCCATCATTCAAAGGCCAGAAAATATTCTACCCCTCTCTGCGCACTAAGCATCTCACATGGCACTCACCCCAGGGCACTTATGCAGAAACCCACGCTCAAAATCACAGCATCACCATCATCACATTGGCCAACACTTACTGAGTGTCCTTAATAGATCAATCACTGTGCCTCAGACATAAAACATCTCATTCAATCCTCATATTTCCATGTAATCTGTCCTACCGCACCCCATTTTACTGCTGAGATACAGTAGAGATACATCTGAGATACATCTGATGCTGAGATACAGGTCTAGAAACCAAATGACCTGCTAGAGACCAAATGGCCTGGCAAACAGGAGCTGTCTACTCTTTCTTGTATTAGCCATGTGACTCTCTTACTATTCACCAGAACCTAGGCTCTGGAATATCAGGATCACATATGTATTACTCATGTCTGTATCCCCAGGGCTTAACACGGCACCTGGGCACACAGCCGATGATCGATAAGCCTTTGTTAAGTAAAGATAACATATCTCCAAAGAGAGGAAACTATTTCTCCCCCTCAAGTTGTAGCTTCAGTGGCTGTGCCCTGACACAAAGCCACATCCATGTGTGTTCAATACTGCAGCTGTAACTCTGTGTGCCCGTAACTGTATTTAACTAGATATTTTAATATAATTAATTGTCTTTGGAAAGCAACCAATTTTAGCTTATATATATGACAGCTTCTATTGAGTTTTATGTGAAGAAAATAATTTATTGAAATGCAAAGTATTTTTATCTAGGAGTTCTGGAAAATGAGCATGTGTATATAAACATTATTTCTCTTATCCTCTGAAATCAAAAGACATTTTTAATACTAAATGGTGTTGGTCAGAAGGTTATTATTTTGCAGTTACCTGTGTGTTTGTGTGTGTGCTCAGCATAGGGGCTACTGTTATGCAATTATAAGAAAATAAGAGTGTTTTGCTGAGTTGATCACTGCTAACCTAACTGTAATGGCTCATTTCACAGCCCCTGCTACGGACTTTTAACACTTCATAAACACAGTCTGAACTTCTCCAGAGGCTCAGCTATGAAGAATACACCAGAAGTTCAGGAGACACAGGAGACATGGGTTTATATCCCTGGGTGGGGAAGATCCCTTAAAGGAGGATATGGATACAGTCAAAGGGTCACCAAGAGTTGGACACAACTGAAGTGATGGACACACACAAATGAGGTTTAAAATGGAAAATTAGCTTTGGGAATAAAATTATATAATACATCACCATGTCAGAACAAAGAATTTCCTATATGAAAGCTCCTATTACATAAAAAGGACACTGAATAAATAATTTATTAATTCCATGTCCATTCCCAGTCGTGTCCGATTCCTTGTGGCCCTATTGACTATAGCCCACCAGATTACTCTGTCCATGGAATTTTCCAGGCAAGAATACTAGAGCAGGTTTCCATTTCTTACTCCAGGGGAGCTTCCTGACCCAGGGATCAAGCTCTCGTCTCTTTTATGGTTCCGGCATTGGCAGGTGGATTCTTTACCACTAGCATCACCTGAGGAGCCAAATAATATTCTGGATAAGAGTGCACAAACCAATTCATTTGTAACGAATATCCTTAATTTTTGTAATCAAGTTTGAGATTAAAAATATATAGCCCTATACAAAGTACTTGATAACTATTTAAAAGAAATGTTAATTCTTCCCAATTCATGATCAAAATCTTATATTCATTCATTATTCTACATTCCTGAGACTTTTCAACTGTTTTCCAAAACACATTTACATGCATTATTTCTTTCAGTCCTGCCAATGGGTGATTTTACATTTGAGAGAAATAAGGCTTTAAAGGGTTAATTAAACTTGTTCAAGGATACTGCAAATAAATGTTGGAGGTTATTCATAACCAGGTTTGTGTGCCCTTATGAGCCTGCATACTTTACTGCACAAATTGTTGCTTTAAAAATAATAATTTTCTGTGTATGGTTTGTGGTGCTTTTATCTCCAGGAGCTTGTCTAACCAACCTTATGTGCACCCAAATTCAGATAATTGTTCCCAAACCAAGGTGGCGGAAAGACAGTTCTCTTGCCAGGCCACTGACTGAGTGAGAAGCTAAAATGTAATGTTTCTGAGCAGCGTGATAATGAGATGTGCTCAGTCACTGAGTCGTGTCCAACTCTTTGTGACCCCAGGGATGGTAGCCCACCAGGCTCCTCTGTTCATGGGATTTACCAGGCAAAAATACTGGAGTGGGTTGCCATCCCCTCTTCCAGGGGATCTTCCTGACCCAGGGATCAAACTCATGTCTCCTGCATTGGCAGGTGGATTCATTACCACTGAGCCATCTGGAAGCCCAGTAATGAGACACATGTTCATATAGGGATTAGTAGCTATGCCCCACTCCTGGGAATTGATGGTATTTGGGAGAAAAGAATTTCATTTTCCCTTTAAGTGTACTTGGTATTAACAAGGATTGGATGCCAGGACACAAGCTACGGCGAATGCAGCCCTCTCTGCTCATCTGGATGTGATCAGGAAGCTTCTGCCATTTGCCCCCTGACCATGACTGTTAGACACAGCAGAACTTGTCCCACAGGCTTTGCAGCTATTGGCAGGTCCCCAGGAAGACTCTCTCAGTGTTTAATATTGGTTGTACTCCTTCCTGGGTAGAAGAATGAAACAGATGTCTGAAAAATAAAGGTGTGGGAAAGAAAGATACAGCACGGACATTATGAATACATCAGGGATCTGGGCATGGATGACATTTCACAAAGCCATCTGAGAGGATTTTGGACTCTGGTCAAAGATTTCAAGCAGCTTCTGATCACGCTTTATTTTGAAAACACGTTCAAATAGGATGGAAATATTCACATGTAACCCAAAAAGTGTCTGAAGGAACACATGTTCCAAATGTTCTCACTGGCAGAGGTCTTCAAAGAACCAAGAAAAATCTGGGACTGAGTTAAAGTGTTAGATGATACAAAATTAGTTAGCATGATTGATAAGCGTATTATTTGTCTACCATGGTTTACCATCTGCTAAAGCTGCCTTTACAAAGAGCACGAGGCTATGATTCCAGACATGGAGGTATATGGATCAGAGCTGGGACTGAGCTTCTGGAAGGATCTGCATAATGAAACGATGTTGCAGGGGATCCTTTAGTCCTGCAGATGCTACCAGGTGGCTGTTTTCCAAACTGCGCTCTGTGTCCACTTGGGATTTCTGAGTCAAATTAGTGTTCTATGATTATATAAATTTACCAAACACTATAGGCTATGCCCTTATCTTAGAGACTGTGTGTGTATGAGTGTGTGTGTGTGTGCGCAGCCATGTCCGACTCTTTGTGACCCCACAGACTGCAGCCCACCAGACTCCTCCGTTCATTGGATTTTCTGGGCAAGAAAAATGGAGTGGGTTGTTCCTCCTCCAGGGGATTTTCCTGACCCAGAGATAGAATGTGAGTTTCCTGTCTTCTGCATTGGGAGGTGGATTCTTTACCACTGAGCCATGAAGCCCCCTTATATATTATACAATGTATATTAAAGGTTTATTAAGAGCTATAGAAGAGGAGGGAGGAGGAAGGGATGTTCAAGACAGAGGGGGCATAGGTATACCTATGACTGATTCATGTTGATGTTTCAGTTCAGTTCAGTCACTCAGTTGTGTCTGACTCTTTGTGACCCCATGAATCGCAGCACACCAGGCCTCCCTGTACATCACAAACTCCCGGAGTTTACTCAAACTCATGTCCATCAAGTCGGTGATGCCATCCAGTCATCTCATCCTCTGTTGGCCCCTTCTCCTCCTGCTCCCAATCCCTCCTAGCATCAGGGTCTTTTCCAATGAGTCAACTTTTCGCATCAGGTGGCCAAAGTATTGGAGTTTCAGCTTCAATATCAGTCCTTCCAATGAACACCCAGGACTGATCTCCCCTAGGATGGACTGATTGGATCTCCTTGCAGTTCAAGGGACTCTCAAGAGTCTTCTCCAACACCACAGTTCAAAAGCATCAATTTTTCAGCACTCAGCTTTCTTCACAGTCCAACTCTCACATCCATACATGACCACTGAAAAAACCATAGCCTTGACTAGACAGACCTTTGCTGGCAAAGAAATGTCTCTGCTTTTTAATATTCTATCTAAGTTGGTCATAACTTTCCTTCCAAGGAGTAAGCGTCTTTTAATTTTGTGGCTTCAATCACCATCTGCAGTGATTTTGGAGGTCAAAAAATAAAGTCTGACACTGTTTCCACTGTTTCCCCATCTATTTCCCATGAAGTGATGGGACCAGATGCCATGATCTTAGTTTCCTGAATGTTGAGCTTTAAACCAACTTTTTCACTCTCCTCTTTCACTTTCATCAAGAAGCTCTTTAGTTCTTCTTCACTTTCTGCTGTAAGGGTGGTGTCATCTGCATATCTGAGGTTACTGATATTTCTCCCAGCAATACTGATTCCAGCTTGTGCTTCTTCCAGCCCAACGTTTCTCATGATGTACTCTGCATATAAGTTAAATAGGCAGGGTGACAATATACAGCCTTGACACACTCCTTTTCCTATTTGGAACCAGTCTGTTGTTCCATGTCCAGTTCTAACTGTTGCTTCCTGACCTGCCTACAGGTTTCTCAAAGGGCAGGTCAGGTGATCTGGTATTCCTATCTCCTTCAGAATTTTCCACAGTTTATTGTGATCCACACAAAGGCTTTGGCATAGTCAATAAAGCAGAAATAGATGTTTTTCTGGAACTCTTTTGCTTTTTCCATGATCCAGCACATGTTGGCAATTTGATCTCTGATTCCTCTGCTTTTTCTAAAACCAGCTTGAACATCTGGAAGTTCACGATTCACGTATTGCTGAAGCCTGGCTTGGATGTTTGGTAGAAACCAACTCAATACTGTAAAGCAATTATGTTTCAATTAAAAATAAATAAATTTAATTTTTAAAAAAGGGCTATGGTGGCTCAGTAGGTAAAAAATCTGCCTGCAATGCACGAGATGCAGGTTCAATCCCTGTGTCAGAAAGATCCCCTGGAGAAGGAAATGGAAGCTCCCTCTAATATTCTTACCTGGGAAATCCCATGGATAGAGGAACCTGGTGGGCTGCAGTCCGTGGGATTACAGCAACTTAGTGACTACATCACCAACACGTGAAAATTCTATAATTAAGAAAGTTGCTTGATTGCACCCTAGTTTTTTTTTTTTTCTCCCATTGTGTAGCTTTTAGAATCTTAGTTCCCTAACCAGTGATTGAACCTTGGCCCCCTGCAGTGAAAGTGTGAGTCCTAACCACTGGATCACTAAGGAATTCCTTTAATTCAGTACTTATCTTTTGATCATTGGTCTCTTTTTCATACACTACTATTACTATTGTTAGTTTTAGTAGTAATAACAGTGAATAATACTAACTGAGTACCTAGTCTATGTTAGGCATTGGTTGGAAGTGAAATAAATGTGTAAACTCATTTATTACTCATGTCAGTCAACATGTATTAATAGTAGTCATTTGCCCCTACCATCGTTTTACAGATAAGGAAATCGGGGCACAGAGGAATTGACTCAAGATCACATAACAACTCTGTGGTGGAGCCTGGCGTAAAATCTAGGTGGCCCCAAACTCTGCTCCGTCACCTCACCACCAAGCCAAAGTTACTCAGCCAATGTCAACAAATGAGATACAGTTCAGTTGAGACATACTAATGACTAAATCTGCAAAGTATAATAAAAATTTAAAGCCATGTTTTCAGCCATTCCAAAATTTGAGGACCTGAAATGATGTTTGAATACCATTTGTGTGTAACATTTTGAATTCAGTAATTATTACCTCAGTAAATGACTTAATGGGGATAATACCTCGCATCTTCCTTTGGAATAACCCTAATTGGTCTATAATTTATTTATAAGAATAAGGCTCTCCTTTTTGCTAGTGTATAGAAATCATTTCCTGTTATTTCTTTAATGCTTTACTTTCATGATTTCTCACTAATCTAGAAGTTACATATGGCTCCTGTTGTTATCATTTTTTCTTATTAGATACTGACTTTTTTTTTAATGTTAGTTTTCAAGATTCCTAACTCTTGAGTTATTTATATCTTATATTTTGATGTTTAAAATCAGTCAAAGTCTCAGGAAATTTCATAATAACTATTGCTTGTTTAACAAATTTTTATTTCCAATAAATATAATTGGACCTAATTAAAGTTGGTTTATTTAAGAAACTGTAGGTCTTGAACACTTAAAAGTCACATTTTATTTATTTATTTTTGAAGTCACAGTTTAAAAAGTTCTGGAATTGAATAATGGTGATATTGCACAGCATTGTGAATATACTTAATGCCACTGAATTATAAATTAAAAAGTGATTAAAATGCTTAAAAAAGATAAATTTTTAAAAAATAAATGAATGCTGAAAAGAAAAAATAAGTCACATTTTATAAAATTTAATTTTTAAATTTTATAAATTTCTAAAATTTAATTTAATTTAAAAAATTTTTTTAATTAGCTCAATGACCAGAAAATCAATTTTGTGAAACTATAAAGATCCCCATCTCCCTAGAGAACTTTATATTTACTGGATTTAATTTTTACTTGACATTTGCTTTCTCACCAAAATGGAATTTTTTTAAATTAAAGCTGAAGCCATCATATTTACAACACAAACAAATAATTCACCATGAAAAAAGCTGATCTGAATAATTAGACAACATGAGGATTGTCTCAAATTTCTACTTCTGTGCTCCAATATACCTTTTCTTTAATACTTAAGACATATCTGCAGAGAAAGATACAAACAAATTGCCACAAACTGCACTAGCATCTCATCCCAAGACAGGAAAGTATCTGAAACTTAAGTATGGTCAACGACAAAATATGAATCAATGTTTTGCTGTATGGTTTTCTAGAAAATATTTTTTTCTTTTTTTTACATTATTAGGTGGAGCTCAAGAAACTACTAACAGTTATAAGAGCACACCATTATCACTAAATCCAAAGTATTTTTAAATTTTGGTTTCAAAAAGTAACTTGCTTCAAAAAATTAAAAACAGAACTATCATATTAGGCAGCAATTGCTCTTCTGGGTATATATCCAAAGAAAATGAAGTTAGTCCTCAAAGAGACAGCTTCACTCTCATGTTCACTGCAACTTTATTTACAGTATGGAAACAGCTTGAGCATTTTTCAACAGATAAATAGATTGAAAAGATGTAGTTTATATGTACAACAGAGTATTATTCAATCACAAAAAGGAAGGAAATCCTGCTATTTGTGAAACATGGGTGAAACGGAAGAACATTATGCTAAGTGATAAAGTCAGACTCGTTGGAGACCCCATGGAATATAGCCCTCCAGGCTCCCCTGTCCATGGAATTCTCCAGAAAGAATACTGGAGTGGGTTACCATTCCTTTCTCCAGGGGTTCTTCCCACCCCAGGGATGGAACCGGGTCTCCTGCATTGCAGGCAGATTCTTTACTCTCTAGCCACCAGGGAAGCCCATAAGTCAAACAGAGAAGACAATTGCTATGATCTCGCTTATACTTGAAATCTACAAATTTCAGACCCATAGAACCAGATGGCTTGCCAAGGGCTGGGGGCTGGCAGGGGTGAGAAAACAGAAAGGTGTTGGTCAAAGGGTAAATATTTCTAGTGATACATAAATTCTATGGATCTAAGTTGAGTGAGTGTGTGCTAAGTCACTTGAGTCGTGTACTACTCTTTGTGACCCCATAGACTGTAGCCCGCCAGGCTACTCTGTTCATGGGGATTCTCCAGGCAAGAATACAGGTGTGCGATGCATGCTTGCTTCCAGGGGATCTTCCCAACCCTGGGATCCAACCCAGTCTCTTGCATTGCAAGCGGATTCTTTACCTTCTGATCTACCAGGGAGGCCCCAACCTGGTAATAATAGTTAATAATACTGCATAGATAAGTGGGTAAAGAATCGGCCTGCAACGCAGGAGTCTGCCTGCAATGCAGGAGGCCCAGGTTCGATCCCTGGGTCAGCAAGATCCCCTGGAGAAGGAAATGGCAACACACTCCAGTACTCTTGCCTGAAAAATCTCATTGACAGAGGAGCCTGGTGGCTACAGTCCATGAGGTCACAACAGTCAGACACGACTTAGCAACTAAACCACAACCATTGTGTACTTGAAATTTGCTAAAAAAGTAAATCTTGTATTCTCACCACAAAATATAAGGTAACAATGTGAGGTGGTAGATTTATTAACTTGTCATTTAATTGTGGTAATCATTTTTATAATATATGTATATAAAACTTAATGTTGTATACTGTTAAAATATCATATAGTACAACCTAAATACATTTTTTAAATGCAATTTTACCTCTTGTAAAAGAATGAAACTAGAACACTTTCTAACACCATACACAAAAATAAACTCAAAATGGATTAAAGATCTAAATGTAAGACCAGAAACTATAAAACTCCTAGAGGAGAACATAGGCAAAACACTCTCCGACATGAATCACAGCAGGATCCTCTATGACCCACCTCCCAGAATATTGGAAATAAAAGCAAAAATAAACAAATAGGACCTAATTAAACTTAAAAGCTTTTGCACAACAAAGGAAATGATAAGCAAGGTGAAAAGACAGCCTTCAGAATGGGAGAAAATAATAGCAAACGAAGAAAAAGACAAAGGATTAATCTTAAAAATATACAAGCAACTCTTGCAGCTCAATTCCAGAAAAATAAATGACCCAATCAAAAAATGGGCCAGAGAACTAAACAGACATTTCTCCAAAGAAGACATACAGATGGCTAACAAACACATGAAAAGATGCTCAACATCACTCATTATCAGAGAAATGCAAATCAAAACCACAATGAGGTACCATTACACGCCAGTCAGGATGGCTGCTATCTAAAAGTCTACAAGCAATACATGCTGGAGAGGGTGTGGAGAAAAGGGAACCCCCTTACACTGTTGGTGGGAATGCAAACTAGTACAGCCACTATGGAGAACAGTGTGGAGATTTCTTTAAAAACTGGAAATAGAACTGCCCTACGACCCAGCAATCCCACTCCTGGGCATACACACTGAGGAAACCGGATCTGAAAGAGACACGTGCACCCCAATGTTCATCGCAGCACTGTTTATAATAACCAGGACATGGAAGCAACCTAGATGCCCATCAGCAGACGAATGGATAAGGAAGCTGTGGTACATATACACCATGGAATATTATTCAGCCGTTAAAAAGAATTCATTTGAATCAGTTCTAATGAGATGGATGAAACTGGAGCCCATTATACAGAGTGAAATAAGCCAGAAAGATAAACACCAATACAGTATACAAACACATATATATGGAATTTTAAAAAGATGGTAACAATAACCCTAGATGCAAAACAGAAAAAGAGACACAGATGTATAGAACAGACTCTTGGACTCTGTGGGAGAAGGCGAGGGTGGGATGATCTGAGAGAATAGCATTGAAACAAGTATATTATCAGGGTGAAACAGATCACCAGCCCAGGTTGGATGCATGAGACAAGTGCTCAGGGCTGATGCACTGGGATGACCCAGAAGGATGGGATGGGGAGGGAGGTGGGAGGGGGGTTCAGGATGGGGAACACATGTAAATCCATGACTGATTCATATCAATGTATGGCAAAAACCACTACAATATTGTAAAGTAATTAGCCTTCAGCTCATAAAAATAAATGAAAAAAAAAATGCAATTTTTATTTGTCTGTCATACCTCAGTAAAGCTAAGAAAACAAGTGACTTTACTTCTCTCACATTTTTGAGCACCAGAATAAATTTAGTCAAATATTGCAAAAATCATATAAAATTATATTATTTATTGACAAAACTTATGGATTCAAAACAATAACTCAACTTTGAAAAACTGAAGTGGGGAAGACTCATCAAAAATGCTTAATAAGATTTGTATTGGTCTCCTGAATGAGAATTTTTAATACTAGTAGAACAGTATCTATGTGTGCTTGAATAAAATTTTCATCATTATTTTAATATAGCTGCACTTAAAAAAAATCAACAAAAATCCATATGCATGCATTATCACAAGTATTTTCAACCTTATATTTTCACTTGGAAGAAAAGAACAAATCAAAATCATTAGAGCTAGATAATTACAAGCCCCTTGGTCTATAATTTAAAGAAACTAAATTTTGGTCAACGGCAAGAAAAAGAGTTGTAGTCAAATGGCGAAAATAGTGATGCACACACTCCTGATATCTGATACCACCTACTTGTGATGATAAAGAACTGAAAGAGCTCATTATTAAATAGTCTTCCTCAAAAGTCACTAGCAGCTCTTTCAAACATAAATGCCTGATATAAAGCATTATGTTCTTGGAAGAAAATTTATTAATTTAATACATTTCATGTGAATGTTTATACAAATTCAGTATTTGATATTCTACTTAAAGCTTCTTATTTTATTTTTCTTATAATATGAAAAAAGGTAATTTCTTTCAATAAGCTGCATCTGAATACCCATAAATGTTATGAAAAATATTGGAATGTCATGTACAATGCTGTGTTCTATTAATACCACACACAATAAAAGATATATTTTTGGAAACCCTCACCTAGTCATTCAGATCTACCCAGAATGCCTCGCCATGATCACGTCAGTTTCCAGAATACCTTAACATGGATAAAAACCAACCTATTAATACCAAGATCCTGTTCCTTTTGTGCCTAACCTTGTGAGTAAGTGTCACCCTAATGGATCTTCCAGGCAGTTTAACGCTCTCTCAAACAGTATCAGAGAGTATAAGCAACCTTTTCAATTCAGAGTGTGTTGTGTGAGTAGGGTAGGATGGGAAAGGAGGGGTATACCCTAGCCCCAACCCTTCTTCTGTACATAACAGCATTTAACTCTCATCTCAGGGATGCATCCCACTTCTAACCAAAAATAGTCATGCTTTTCTATGCTGAAAGACCAAGATAATCGTGGATTATCAGAATCAGCAAATCAGTCAAACATGTGGGATACTGAGAGTCAAGTATAGATATGGGCGACAGCAACAAAAATACAGCAAGGGAGAAGAAAAGAAGGAAAGCTGGGAGACAGCTAAAGGGAAGAAGAAAGAGGAATGCCCATCATTCTAGAAAATATGTCACAACAACCACAATAATGCAAGCTCCTTCAGATTAAAGTTATAATTCCAGTTCCACACGGTGACCTGCTGTGCTTCTCAATATCCATCAACATATCATTCAAATTTACCATCTTAATCTACAGAACTTTGCCTAATGAATCCCACCTTATTCCTCTATTTTCTCTACTCAGATTAAGGTATAAAAAGTGATTTGCTTTGTTATGGACTTTTTTTTAACCTCTGCAACCCTCTCTTCAAACAAAATCTTAGGAGGAGTTCAATGAATAAAACAGAAAAATCACATACTCCTCTGTGTTGAAGCCAGGAGGGAAGTCCATGAAATTCTTATAATGAAAGCATACAATTTCTAGCTATGTTGTTTTGTGATCAACCTATATTATGTTCCATTTTTATTTGAGAGTTGTCTGTGTAAACAGCAGTGCCTCTCAAACTCTAATGAGCATTGTATGAAGCATCTAGGGGTCTTGTTGAAATACAGATTCTGATTCAAGAGGTCTGGAGAGGAACTAGAGGGTCTTTATTTCTAACAAGCTCTCAGATTTTGCCAATGTTGCTGGATCTTGGACCACAGGCTGCACAGTAAGGTCCCATGTTACCAGCTGTAGGCTAAATCTGGGGCAGAAAAAAGAAAGTACAAATGTTCGGTTCCTGCCATTAAAGATCTTAAAACTAAAAGTAATCTATAGGAACTGATTATTGACCAATAAAGCTTACTGCCTAACTTCTCCACTCAGAACTTGGCCATGCCAGAAACATCCTCAAGATCTCTACACCTCAGTTTTCTTCCATATTCAGGTTCATTTTGGTTCCATGAGTCTCAAGGCAAAGTGACATAAATCTAACTGCAAGTGCAGAGTGGGCTGAGAGATGCCAGGAGAGTCAGAATAGTAGGGGACACTTCAAGTTAGATCCAGGCTGTGAGCTGGGATCAGGCATCAGGCAAGTTCACAGCCTTGGCTTGGCATGGCATTATTGGAGACTACGGGCTCCAATGCTGAAGTCACTCACTTGAGTTCTGCAGTGCTATGCCCCTCGTGGTATTTTCCCTGGATGAAAGGAATGAGAAAAAACAACAGTCTGATAGCGACACAAATGATTCAGGCACACAAGTCTCCAGGGACTAGGCAGATAAGGTAAATGAGTGACACTGTCCCCAAGTCAACAGGGTCTAATGTCACAGGAGTGTGACAAAGTGAAGGTGCTGCTACAGGGACCCAGACAATTTTGCAGTGTAGAAAGACAGATGCGTTGACTGCCCAGAAGTAGATATTCAGATTTTTTGACAAAGTAGAAATACTAATTGTTTATGAGACTCTTATTTAAAATATGATGTGTGCTGGGTAATGGAACCTGTGTGAGTATCCCTAGTTTATAATCTTCCAAAGAACTGGATTCCATGTGCAGCCATCATGGCTTCCAAAGCAACCTAATTGCCCCCAAGAGTGAGAATCCCCTTTCTTTAATAATCAAAAAGGAATTGTTATTAATACATAGCAACCTGCAATTATCTTAGTAGTTTTTTTTTCTTTTTCTTTTGAAAGTTCTTGCTCACTGCAAGGCCCTTGCCATTAACGATAGACTGAAAGTACTTCAAGTGTAAACTGTTCTGTTCTGCCAGAGGCTGCCTATTGTCTGAGGGCTGTACATGGTTACTGGTTAGCATCTTGCTCTCTTTAGGGGAAAAAAAGGCCAGTGATTTTGCTATTTATGAAGTCTTTATGGCACTTATTCTAGAGTAGTAACCAGATGCTGGATAGACCCATTGCATATTTCAAACATATCCAAATGATACAGGAAGGAAATATAAACAGATGCCCACTGAGGTCCCTCTTTTTTTAACAGAAATGAACTTGTCTTCTCTCTTATCTTCTGTCCTCCCATCAAATTCAACATATTGAAGAATGGTTGGGGAAAAAAGAGAAAAAACAAACAAGCAAACCAACTGACCCAATCAAAAGGTCTTAATATCTTCCAGTTAAAGATTTTTAGATTTAGACAAGGTCTGGCAATAATAAAATATTCAGTCAACTTAGCTATCATTTCATGTAAAGCATTTATCCAACTCTTGTGTCATGTTTATGAAAAAAATGAAAAAATCTAGTAAAACACATTGCTTGTTACATTGACTTAGAAGCACAATAATTTAACTAACTTGTTTTCACTTGCTAAGTTGTCAGAGTGAATGGAGAGAGTTAACCTTGCTTGGCCGTAGATTTATCCTTGTGGAGTTTGCTCACTCAAGGAGTGAACCTGATGACTGGAGTCATAAGATTCAAGATCCAGGATACCAAGCAGGAGGTTTATTTTTCCAGATCTTCAGACCAAAGTCAGCGAGATGCTTTCCAGTAATCATAAAAGCATGAAATGTGCATTGGAAAACAGGTAATCTCTGACAAAATATAACTGAACAGTCCCTTGTTTGAAACGTTTAAATAAGAAAAGAAATAGCAATAAACAAGACTCTTACTAAAACAAAATAGTTCTCTAATATCTCTCTAGGCTGTTTTGCACTCCTTTCTTGGCATCAGGTCCACCCACCAATCTGTTTAGATATGACAGCAGACGCACCCAAACCCAGCCCAGGTCTTCTGACCCCAGCCCTGAACTGCCCCACCAAACTTCTCTGATGGAAAGGAATAAATGATTGTTTCAAGCCAGAGTTTTGAGGTAGTTATACAGCAATAGATTACTGATATGTTTGGCTTTCATAATTTTTATTTCTAAGATGGAATTCACAGAGTTATAAATCATATGAATCTATCTTTACTGTATTTTTTTAAAGCAGATAAAAATAGATTCAATTAAATCCATGGCTTATAGTGAAAGGCCTATTTTGAAAGGCCTGTTTTTGTTTTGCTTTTTTTTAAGTAGCGTTCTTTAAGAAACAGGGCGAAAAGTTAAACAAACTGAATTAAGTAGCAGATATATGTTTAGATCTTAGCAAGAAAAAGAGATACATTCAGAATTTTCTGTAAAATATGATCCCCTCTGAACATGCTGCATACACATTAAACCAATATTGTCCTAGTTATTAGCACTTATTTATCAGTTGTGCACAATAGCTGCAGTGGATTTCAACAGCTGCTTGAGGTTTACCGTTTGGTTCCATGTATTTTTCATCAGCACCCTCCTGAAGCATCCATTATACATTATACATGCTCCGTGCTTCCACTGCCTTAGATTCAGCAGAAAAATAGTGCCTCAAATAGGCCTTGAATGTAGTTCCAAGAAAGTTGAGTGTGTTAGGAACTTGCTAACAAGTTGTACTTTTTTGTTTTTTTGCTAAGGTATGTTCTACCATTTCCATTTGCTTTATTAATATATGTTTGTATTTAATTCCTAGGAGTATTAGAAAAAAATGTGCATTTACTATAAAATTCTATTTATATGTTCCAAGATAGATCTTTGCGATGTTTTAAGAAAGAAGTAGGCAAACTTTTTTCTGTAAAGGGCCAGATAGTAAATATTTTAGAGTTTGCTGGTCCTAAAGTTTCTGCCACAATTCTCAACTCTATCACTGCAGAGTGAAAGCAGCCATTGGAAAAATGTAAATAAATGGGTGTGCCTGTATTCCTATACAAATATATTTTAAAAAATAGAAGACAGGTCTGAATTTGGCTTGGAGGCTGTAGTTTGGGGCCCCTGTTTAAGGTATTCACTATACTCCAGTTTATTAAGTCACAAAGGATTATAGAGGGTTGAGAGAAGATTGCAAACGGTCTGTGGGGGTCCAGGTAAGAGACAGCATGAAACTACCCAATCTGTTGATAAATTTAAAACTAGTCACTGGAGAATAGGAAGAAAAATGAGAGGTAAGAAGTATGCAGACAAAACTTCAAAGAGCTCCCTTCCTTAAAATTATTCCTTTCCCCTACATCAAACATTCACTCGCTTTTGGATTTAATTTAGCATAGCCACTTTGCAAAATTGCTTTGCAGTATCCAATAGAGCTGAACATATATGAACCCTAAAACCCAGCAATTACACT
The DNA here is from genome assembly GCF_963930625.1 of Muntiacus reevesi. Taxonomy (NCBI): domain Eukaryota; kingdom Metazoa; phylum Chordata; class Mammalia; order Artiodactyla; family Cervidae; genus Muntiacus; species Muntiacus reevesi. The sequence continues at coordinate 206,675,911 of NC_089251.1, forward strand.
CCTAGGTGTGCAACCAACAGAAACACATACACATATGCGCTAAAAAGACAAGGCGGAGGCAACCTGTGTATACCTACGGTTGTTTCATCTTGATGTATGGCAGAAACCATCACAATATTGTAAAGTAATTATCCTCCATTTTTTAATTTAAAAAAAAAAATATACATACTACAACATTTAGAGTGATTTTTTAAATTAAACTTTTTTATTCATAGATAATTATAGATTCACTTGTAATTGAGAAAATAACACAGAAAGATCCCATGTCCCCTTTAACTAATTCTTGCCATGTAACATCTTGCAAAACTATAGAACAATATCATAACCAGTACCTGACATTGTTGTAATTCACTGACCTTACTTGGATTTCCTATTTTACTTGTACTTGAGTGTGTGTATGTGTTGGTGTGTTTGTATATTTAGGTCTGTGCAGTTTCATCATGTGTAGGTTCATATATTAACCAAAATATAAAACAATTCCATCAACACAAGTATCCTTCATGCTGACCATTTATCACCACACTCACCTCTTCTTTCCCCGCTGTTATTCCCAGAAGTGCTCATCTGCTCTCCATTTACAAAATTTTGTCATTTAAAAAGTGTTATGCAAATAGAATCATCCAGTATAAATCCTTCAGGGATTGGCTTATATCATGAAGTATAATTCCCATGAGATCCATCTAAGGTGTTGCACATCCATTTCTTCTAATTGCTTCTGACACAGGATATGGAGCCACCACCATTAAATTCTTCATTCACTGAAAAATATTGAGCTGTTTCCAGTTAGGGGTTATTATTGATACAACTGCTAGAATATTTGCATGTACATTGTGTGTGAACATAGGTTGTGATGTATCCAGGACAAAGGTCCAAGAGACAATTGTGGGTCATAAGTGGTTTTTGTTTTTAAGGAACTGACAAAAAGAGTGGCTATACCTTTTAACATTCCTCCACATCCTTACCAGCATTTGGCATTGCCTCTATTTTGATAGCCATTCTGATAGTTATATGGTGATATTTTATTGTGGTTTTAGTAAGAATTTAGCTAATACTAATAAAAGCTCAATATTCAGAAAACTAAGATCATGGCATCTGGTCCCATCACTTCATGGCAAATAGATGGGGAAACAGTGAAAACAGTGTCAGACTTTATTTTTGGGGGCTCCAAAATCACTGCAGATGGTGATTTCAGCCATGAAATTAAAAGATGCTTACTCCTTGGAAGGAAAGTTATGACCAACTTAGATAGAATATTAAAAAGCAGAGACATTTCTTTGCCAACAAAGGTCCTTCTAGTCAAGGCTATGGTTCTTCCAGTGGTCATGTATGGATGTGAGAGTTGAACTGTGAAGAAGCTGAGCACCGAAAAATTGATGCTTTTGAACTGTGGTGTTGGAGAAGACTCTTGAGAGTCCCTTGGACTGCAAGGAGATCCAACCAGTCCATCCTAAGGGAGATCAGTCCTGGGTGTTCATTGGAAGGACTGATATTGAAGCTGAAACTCCAATACTTTGGCCACCTGATGTGAAGAGTTGACTCATTGGAAAAGACCCTGATGCTGGGAGGGATCGGGGGCAGGAGGAGAAGGGGACGACAGAGGGTGAGATGGCTGGATGGCATCACCGACTCGATGGGCAAGGGTTTGAGTAAACTCCGGGAGTTTGTGATGGACAGGGAGGCCTTGTGTGCTGCGATTCATGGGGTCACAAAGAATCAGACACGACTGACTGACTGAACTGAACTGAACTGAACACTAATAACGTTGAAGCTTTTCTCATGTGTGTGTTTGTTCTCTCATATACTCCTGTTTGAAAAGTCTCTGTGTTTCTCTTGTGGACTTGAATCATTTTGCACCTGGATGCTGGAGAGGTACTAGTTGCTAGTTGGCTATGTGGTTTGTAAATTTTTCCCAAGTCTGTAGTCTATTTTTGATCTTTTACACCAGAGTATTAGAACCAATTTTTTTTTTTGTTGTTTTTCTATTTTGATGAGGCCCAACTTATCATTTATTCCTTACATGGATCATTTTTGGTCTGAAATCTAAGAACTCCTTACCCTATATCCTAAACATTTTCTCTTTTCTTTCCTCCTAAAAGCTTTATGTTTTATATTTAAGTTCATGGTCTATTTTAAGTTAATTTTTATAAAAGATGAGAGATTTAGGGAGAGCTTCATTTTGTTTTTGTGCTTACAAATTGTCTAATTGCTGAAGTATCATTTTTTGCAAAGGCAATCTTTCCTTCATTTAGTTCTTTTGCAGCCTTGTTAAAAATCAGTTTGGCAATTATGCAGTTCCTTTTCTAAGTTTTCTATTCTATTTTATTGATCTATTGATCTATCACTCATACACATTGATCTATATATCTATGTATCAATTCATACACATTGATTTATGCATCTATCTATGTCTATGTATCAATTCATATATATTGATCTATGTATCTATCACTTCCAATGAATATTCATTGGAAGGACTGATGCTGAAGCTTCAATACTTTGGCCACCTGATTTGAGGAGGTGACTCATTAGAAAATACCTTGATGCTGGGAAAGATTGAAGGCAGGAGAAGGGAACGACAGAGGATGAGATGGTTGGATGGCATCACCGGCTCAATGGGCATGAGTTTGAGCACGCTCTGGGAGATGGTGAAGGACAGGGAAGCCTGGCGTGCTGCAGTCCACGGGGTCGCAGAGTCGGACACGACTGAGTGACTGAACAACAAGAATAAAATCTATCACCCTGCCAATACCACACTCTCTTGATTTTTGTAGCTATGTAGTAAGGCTTAACATCAGATAGAATGACCCCTCACATGTTATTCTTCTATCTCAAGATTGTTTTAGCTATTCCAGAGCTTATGCCTTTCCATATATATTGTAGAATAAGTGTTTGTATGTGTTATAAAAAATTTGCTAGGATTTTAAAAAGAATTTCATTAAACTTAGAGATCAGTTTAGGAAAAATTAACATCTTTATTATTTTGAACACTTTAATTCAAGAAAATTATATATATATATATATATATATATATATATATATATATATATAAATCTCCATTTATCTCAATGTTCTTTTATTTCTTTCAACAATATTTGATAGTTTTCAGCATGCAAACTTTGCATATGTTTTGCTTTGTGCACACCTATACATTAAATTTTCTTTGGAGTGATAGTAAATGGTATGGTATCTTTAATATCAATTTCTACATATTCATTAATAGTATATAGAAACTGACTTTTGAGTGTTAGGATCTCACATCCCATGATTTCCTAACCTCATTTATTAGTTCTTTAAGTTTTTTTGTAGATTCCTGCAGATTTTCTATGTATGCAATCATATATTTACAAATAAGGACAATTTTCTTTCCAGTCTGTATAGCTTTTCTTTTCTCCTTTCCCTGCTTCCTTTTTTTTTTTTTTTTTTTTTTGGTTTTTGCCTTATAAACAGTGGCTAGAAGTTCCAGTACTACATTGACTAAGCCTGGTTATTCTTTCTGTATCACCATTCTTACAGGGAAAGCATTGAGTTTTTCAGCACTAAGTAAGATGCTAGTTTTAGGGTTTTTGTAGATACTCTTGATCACATTACCTTCTATTCTAACTTGTGGAAATTATTTGCAATATATGGGTGTTAGATTTTGCCAAATTATTTTCTTGGGTCACTTTATATAATAATATAATTTTTTTAAAAAGTAGAATTTTTCTTCTTTGTTGTTTTTTGTTCAGTCACTGAGTTATGTCCGACTATTTGTGACTCCGTGAGCTACAGCACACCAGGCTTCACTGCCCTTCACTATCTCTCTGAGTTTGCTCAGATTCACAGCCATTGAGTCAGTGACACCACCCAACCATCTAACTCTCTGCGGCTCTCTTCTCCTTTTGCCTTCAATCTTTCCCAGCATCAGGATCTTTTCCAATGAGCTAGCACTTCATATCAGGTGGCCAAAGCATTGATACCATAGATTATATTAATTGAATTTTAAATGTTGAACTAGGCTTTCATACCTGGAATCAGTCTCACATGTTCACACTGTATAATTATTCTTACAAATTTTCGTTCAATTTCCTAATATTTTGTTACAGATTTTAGGTCTAAGATCAATGAAGGATACTGATCTTTAGCTCTTTTTTGTACTGTCTTTGCCTGATTCGAGCATTAGGCAATACTGGTCTCATAAAACACGTTGAGGAGTAGTAGTATTTTTAGTTGTCCAAGTTTAGATGCTATTCAATTTTCGTAACCAATAGAAAGGACTTTTACATTGTGGTATTTCATAAAATGTAACAATATAAAGAAATCGGAAAAAACAAGCCACAACTATATACAAACATATACACTGATCTCACAAATACTACCTTGAGCAAAAGAGCCAATCACAAAAATATATATTCAATGTGACTACATTTATCAAAAGAATCAAATAAGAGAAAACTAATGTATGATGTTAGAAGTCAGGATAATGACTATCTCTATGAGAAGGAGTTCCTTAAAAAAGGACATAGTGTGACTTCTGGGTTCCAGTCATGTTCTATTTCTAGTTACACAGATGTGGGCATTCCTGGACAGTTCATTGAGCTGCGTACTTACCTACCCATTTCTGTATGTTTGCTATATCTTGATTTGTGGGGAAGAAAAGCAACATCCACCACCCCAGCCCAAGCCATGGAAGAGCCCCCCTCTCACACACCCTCTGTCTACTTTTTGTTTAAATTCCCAGGAACCAGAGTCACATGACTCAAAGTTCATGTAAACGCAAAGATGAAAACAGTTTTTTATAGTGTGTTTGACTAGAAAGACACAAATTTCATTGTTTTCAAAACAGAGCCACTATCTATTTTTGTTTCCTTTTAGGCCTTATGTTTGAACAGTCTCAACCAATGGATAATCTATCTGAAAGTTTGAGAGCCATTCATACTTTTAGCAGAGAAGAAATGTATTAAAAGGTGGTTCTTCCAACAACTTTCATTCACTGTGCACTCTCTCCTGCCTTTTTGTGCTTGAAGAGACTGCTATCATATCATATTCTTTATAACAATACCCAGTTAATTAAAAGTAAATTATCCTAATAGCATCTGTGATTGCAGATATCCTTTCTTTAGCATTCTGTACTTAGGGCTAATAAATGAATAGAGATTTATTAAATACATATTAGCAAATGAAAGCCTTGATTACTAAGTACATCAAGAATCTGAGAATATTTGAGCTTCAAAACAATAAGCAGAAATAGTACATTCCAGTGGTTAGTGGTACTATATCAGAGGAACAAACAGTTCACTGAAAACTACTTCCACCCAAAAGATTTTAAGTTCTTAAGATTTCCTATGCATAGAAAGACCCCTGGCCCTTCTAAATGCCTCTGAAGTTTTCTGAAACAGCACACTTCAAGAAGTCTGCCAAAAAAAAAAAAAAAAAAAAAAAAAAAAAAAAATTTCACTGAACCCTCTGAAGAATAAGAAAACTTCTCTGAACAAAATCAATACACTCCAACATATAGTCACTATCAAGTTACCCTGACAAGAACCAGAGCTCATATTGATCCACCAGCCCTATCACCCTCACCCTTACTTCTTTACTTTGCAATCTTCAGGAGATAAAAATTGCTTTAAAAAAGTTCCCAGAGAAAATCATAATTCCAAAAGGTACATACACCTCAGTGTTCATTCATTGTGGGACTATTTACAACAGCCAGGGCATGGAAGCAACCTAAATGCCCATCAAGAGAGGAATGGATAGAGAAGATGTGGTACATATCTACAATGAACACTACTCAGCCTTGAAAAGGAACAAAACTGTGCCATTGGCAGAGACATGGATGGACCTAGAGACTGTCATACAGAGTGAAGTAAGCCGGAAAAGCAAAAATTTATTAACGCGCATATATAGAATCTAGAAAAATTATGCAGATAAACCTATTTGCAAAGTCGAAGTAGATACACAGATGTAGAAAATAAGCATATGGACACCAAGGGGGAAGGGGAGGTGGGATGGACTGAGAGATCAGGATGATATATATATATACACTACTATGTATAAAATAGATAACTAATACCCTGCCTACAGCAACATGGAACTCTACTCATTGCTCTGTGATGACCTAAATGGGGAGGAAATACAAAAAGAGGGGATACATGCATACATGGACTTCCCTGGTGGCTCAGGGTTAAAGAACCTGCTTGCCAATGCAGGAAACACAGGTTCAATCCCTGAGTCAGGAAGATCTGTTGGAGAAGGAAATGGCAACTTGCTCCAGTATTCTTGCCCGGGAGATCCCATGGACAGAGGATCTTGTTGGGGTAGAGTCCATGGAGTCAGAGTCGGGTACAATTTAGTGACTAAACAATAAGGACATATGTACACATTCGGCTGATTCAGTGGGCTGGGCAGCAGAAACTACCGCAACATTGCAAGGTAACTATACTCCAATGAATTTTTTAAAAAGTTACTAAGCGATAACACTTCCATACAAAACTATGATTTGAATATAATTAAACATATTAGCAATGTTTCTCAAGCTTTAGGATCCATCAGAATCATCTGCAACGGCATTAAACATATGGATACTCAGATCCTAGATTCACAAATTATGATAGAGCCTTGGATTCTGCATTTTTAAACTTCCAAGATGATTCTGATACATAGGACTTGGGAGACAGAGCAAGAGGCAGAGAGAGAGAATGAGAGACAGAGCTAGAACCAGGCTGGATAAATGAAAATTCCAAGATTGAAGAGTACATTTGCAAGAAAATCAAACTTGTTTCTTTTGAGTGCGAATGGCAGTAACAATTGAGTATAAATAATGCTGCCATGAACCAGTAATATGAGGCCTGATTTATACATGTAAGATATCAGTAAATATCATATATTGTCCTCATTGATTCATTCAATAGCTATTTATTAAACACCTTTGTGCCAGGCCTGAAGAATGCAATGGTGAAACATTCCTTCAAAAACTGACAATGTAATAGAAAGCAAAGAAAAATAAGTAGGCATGCTGGTGGCTGAATAGTGTTGTATGACTGACTTTATTTAACCTTGTTTCTTTAGAACAAACTAACCACTGCGAAGGTCAAGAATCCACATCACAGAGAGTCTTGAATGAAACCACCACGCCCATTAGCCTGGACTCTGGCACTATCTGGGGATGCTCATCTTGAATGCTGCACACTCCTTTCTTCCCCTATCAAATTGAGACTTTTTAAGCTTACAAGGCATCTTCAAGACAAAACAGTCAGGGAGAACAATGATGGAGAGGGATAGTTAGGGAATTTGGAATGGATATGTACACACTGCTATCTTTAAAATGGGTAAACAACAAGGACCACATGGAACTCTGTTCAGTGTTATGGCAGCCCAGATAGGAGGAGGGTTTGGGGGAGAATGGATACATACACCTATATGACTGAGCTCCTCCAGTGTTCACCTGAAACTCACTACATTGTTAATCAGCTATACTTCAATACAAAAGTGAAAGTTAAGAAAAAATAAATAACATAAAAACATAAATTTCAGAAGTATAAATAGGAAAATATCAAAGCTTACTTTTCTATCCACCTAGAATCTGTCTTTTCTTCAGAACTTAAGATTTTAAAAGAACTTAAGATTTTAAAAAATAAATTAGATTTGGATTGTGAAATGAAGTGAAGTCACTCAGTCGTGTCCAACTCTTTGCGACCCCATGGACTATAGTCTACCAGATTCTTCTGTCCATGGGATTCTCCAGGTAAGAATGCTGGAGTGGGTTGCCATTCCCTTCTCCAGGGGATCTTCCCAACCCAGGGATCGAACTTGGGTCTCCTGCACTGCAGGAAGACCCTTTACCCTCTGAGCCACCAGGGAAGCCCTAGATTACTTGTGACCATATTGATTTCTGCTAAGGGTGTAATATACAAAATAAATGCATTTGGAATGTGGTATTTTGCTGCTAACTATGGAGTAAATTCTTCTGTATTAAAAACAAACAAAAAGCGAAACAAAAACAAGAAACAGAAGTCATGCACCTTTCCAGGCAACCACCCTTTCTGCTAACCCTCAAAAGGCCTCATGTGGATGAGCTATCCCTCAGGCTCTGCAGCCCTTCTGCAACACAGCCCCTACCAAGACTCTCAGAGAGGTCCTGAGTTCCTGCTCTCCCTGTCAGATACCAAGGAGATGCCTTCTAAGTGGAGGGGAAAACTACATAAGCAATTGGACTATTTTTTCCTCTTCCATACCAACACCATTGTTTTATCCCAAAGCAAAACACAGTATTTACCTTTGGTCTCTCCCTCATCTTAGGGTGAATGTCCTCCTCTTGGGGGACTCATTCTCATTCCCAATCAGAAGTCAGACTGATTATGCACCCCCTTCTCTCTCTCTCTTTGTGTAAATTGAAGTTTAATTGACTACCCTTCTATTTGAGGATTGGGTACCCAGTGAAGAGTTCTTCCAGTGTAGCCTAGGGTCTTTTGTTTACTTGGTTCACCGAGCAAGACTCTGCAATAAGCAAATGCCAACAAAATCTTGTTCCCATGCTTCTAATTTCAAGCACTATTAGTTTCTCCAGTTATCGCAATTAGATAAAGGGTTGATCTGGACCTAAACCAGCTGAGAGGCCAGTGTGGTTGCCCAAGGTTTTGCTACCATAGTGGGTGAGAAAAGGGAACTGTGATTTTATGTTCCTTATTCTTTTTATTTTGGTCACTATACCATTAGCATAGATTTTTTAGACAAAAAATAATTATAAAATAGTGAAATTCACACAAAATCACAAATCATCCTCAGACTTTTACCTAGGCAAATGAATATGTATGAGTATTCATTTGAATGTGTATGTATATATTCATGTGTCTCTGTGTGCATAATATATATGTATACTTTAACAACTAAATTTCAGTGTCACATTAATTTTAAAACTGATTATTTCATTGAACAATGTATTATAGCACCTTTCCTTTTTAAAAAATAATAGAGCTACCATCAATTTAAGACTGTATTGGGTCTATTGAATAGATTACTATAGTGTATCTAACAAGTCCACTAATGTTTGGTATCTGGGGCTGGTCACAATTTTTCAGTTATAAACAACTCTATGTATTTTCACTACATTTCTGCCTTCCTCACACCAATTATCTTATCCATACCTCAACACTCCAACATGTACCACTATCTCCTATAATAAAGATACAGGAAGTTTGTTTTTCCTCTGGATAAGGGCCAATTAACAAACCTAGATGGCCTAGTCATAAAGATAGGATTCCTCCTGAACACCCTCCATTGCACTCTGTCTAACATACCTAGCATTTCAAAGTCCTACCTTTTGTTTTTTTGGCATTGAGTTCAGGTTACACTGAAATCTCTCCTCTATCACAGTAGTTAGGACTGCATGAATTCTGACTTCACTACTTTTACAAGTCTCTGGCCTTGCCCCTTTCCATGGTTCTGACTGTTACTGCTCTGACAAGTTTCAGATCCTACTCATCGTGATCTATAGCACAAATCACGCTTTGTGATCTTAGTCTAACAGCACCCCTGCCATCTTGTATCAGTTCTGGTCTCCACTAATTGATCCCCAGTACTTTACTTCCTTGTCTGAATCTCCAATTTCTCATCTTTCTGGGCCTTAAAATATGCCTGTTGATCTCTGCTCAATCTCTTCTAATGGGTCTGGCAATAAGTAGGTTGTGCATGGAAACATTTAAACAGACAATAAGAGATATATAAGGTACTGAAATGGATAAGAAATGTATCTCTAATTCTTATAGTTAAAACCTGTTATCATTTTTTTCTTATCCTTTTTGACATTCTATTTTATTCTATTTTTTTTCATTTATATCTATCCATATCACATTTATAAACTACTAAATTTAAAACAATAATACTGTTTATCCTCAAGAAAATATCTCATTTTCCCTGCTTACTTATTTTGGTTGTTGAAACTGAACTAACGAAAACACTGTAGATGTGAAGTTAGGTAAAAACACTGACGAAGTGGGTGGTTCAGTTTTGTTCCTAGCTTTCTGATTATCTATGTTACAGCACAGCAATGTTGGAATTTCCTCTGTTCTAATTCCTCAACACCTTTTAGATTGCCTAGAGGAAACAAATGGTCTCTTGACTTTGCCAGGAAAATGATCCAAATCTCTCAAATTTAAAATACTTCCCATTTTGGAATACGTGTAACTCTATGGCTGATTCATATCAATGTATGACAAAACCCACTGAAAAATAAAAAATAAAAAATAAATAAATAAATAAAAATAAAACAAAATAAAATAAAATACTTCCCATTTTGATTTGATAGCATTTTCTCACTAACCAGGAGGGAAGACGATAACCATAGAATAGCTTTTATTGTTTATTCATTTATTTTTATTAGTTGGAGGCTAATTACTTTACAATATTGTAGTGGTTTTTTGCCATACATTGACATGAATCAGCCATAGATTTACATGTGTTCCCCATCCTGAACCCCCCTCCCACCTTCCTCTCCATCCCATCCCTTTGGGTCATCCCAGTGCACCAGCCCCGAGCACTTGTCTCACGCATACAACCTGGACTGGCGATCTGTTTCACATTTGATAATATACATGTTTCGATGCTATTCTCTCAGGTCATCCCACAATAGCTTTTATTGCCAGTATCATATTCTTATTTCTGTTCATTAACTAATAGTACTGTCGAAGCATATCAAGTCTTAAGAACGTGATATGTGCTGCAAAGAACATATAATTAGGCTGTGAAATAATGGTATAGATTTCAGAGGCTTCAAGATAATCCAGAAGATATTGTCTATCTCCTTCGCTTATCCCCCCTCCCATATTTGACTAATTGCTAACTATTAAATATTTATTGAGTAACTACTCAGTTCCTACAAAGTGCTAAACAGTGAGAAAGACTCGAAATAAACTCCCAACCAATGATGTTCTTAAATTCTATGGTGAGAAAAAACTTGAAAGAGTAAGGCAATCAGCAAGTAGAACAGTGTATATAAGTGAAAGTGGTATGAAACATTTTATACTCCTCTTTTTTGAAAGAGATCCTGACTTCTGTCAACGGGGAAGAAACATGTGAGAAGTAGAATACATTTCCCTTATTTGAAGAGCTCGGGAAAAAGGATAATACACATATCAACATAGCCAGCTTTTGCTAAGGTTCTTAGAACATATAGTGTTAATGGCTCAGTCATCTCCAACTCCTTGCCACCCCATGGACTGTAACCCACCTTCTTCTGTCCATGGAATTCTCCACGCAAGAATACTGGAGCAGGGTGCAATTCCCTTCTCCAACATATACTGAATAACCAAATGTGTAGTAAATTAACAAAGAATCCTGGTGAAGATGGAATTGTAGTTATTTTCAGCGTATTCTTTCTCATTTCTCACCAAAAGGAATATCTCTGTAGCCATGAAACTTAGTGAAGAATTAGCATCCTCAGGTCCCAGAAGCATTATGTGATAATTGTTTAAAGCCCTATATTGTTCTGGCTGTATATAAATAAATACATTCACTTTGTATTTGGTAATTAAAATCAACTGAACTAAAAACTGGCAAGATGAGGGTTCTTTAGACAAAGATAATTGGGTATTTCAACCAAATTGTGACTATCTGAGACATATCTGTGTTTTCCATATATGTTGTAATTTCTTCTATTTTTGCTAGAACTCCAATCTTGCCACTTTTTAGTTCAGTTGATTTTAATTGTCAAATACAAAGTAAGTATATATATATTTATATACAGACAGAATAATATAGGACTTTAAAAAGTACTTTATTTCCAACTTTATCTTGAACTTTTTAAAAGTAATGACTTCAATAAAAACACGTCTCTTCAAAACTATATTTTAACTATTCTTGCTGGTTTAAAGGTGATTTGAAACTGCAACTTTAAATGAGAAATGAATAAGAATGGATTTTAATTTCACTTTCTGAAAAGAACATAATCTTTCACTTGGGGTATGTGGTAACTCTCAGAGGCAAGAGACTATTGATTCATTTTATCATTAGTAAAATTTGTAATAAGAAATCCTAATGAACACCAGAACCACAAATTCAAGTCATTTTTTAAAACACAAGAAGCAGGGAGGGGTAGGGGACAGGGAGGAGGAGTAAGAGATGAAGAATTTAAAGTTAGGTTCAGAATTCCCTAGAGCAGGCTTGCTAAGGACATTCTGCCCTCACTGCCACAACTGGACAATGATTTTCACATTTCTCTGTTGTTAGTTCAGAGTGGTTGGAGCAATTCAGTCTTGACTGGCCAATTAACCTTGGCAGACATATTGAAGGGAGGATCAGGGAAGAACCATGTCTTACTCTTGCAAGAACAAAAAAAAGGGAAATTCCCTAGTGGCTCAGACGGTAAAGCATCTGCCTGCAATGTGGCAGACCTGGGTTTGATCCCCGGGTCAGGAAGATCCTCTGGAGAAGGAAATGGCAACCTACTCCAGTACTCTTGCCTGGAAAATTCCATAGACAGAGGAGCCTTGTAGGCTGCAGTCCATGGGATCGCAAAGAGTGGGACTCGACTGAGTGACTTCACTTTGTGCTGCGTGACTCCCAAATCAATTCCCGGTGCCCATTTGTTTTGTTATTCTTGGTTTTCAGTTTCTTCATTCTGGTTTCTTTTTTGTCCTGTGACCATGATGACTTTGCTTTTTCTCTTATATCCTTTTAGGTAAAGCAATGTTTGGCAGAAAGAATCTCTGCTCTGTCAGTGTAACTTGTACTGTTGTCGGCACTGTGTATGTTACTGCTGCCAAACACAGCATGGAAATGCCAGCAGGTTGTTCATCCCTTCTCAAGCTCCCGTTGACACACGTGGCCATCTGAAAAATATAGACAGCCTCTACCTTTCACACTCCTGGCCAAAAGTTAAACAATTCAGAAGATAAAATCTAAACACTCAAAGACTGAGTTGATTTCTAACTGAGGTTGAGCTCTCCCTTGTTTAATAAATATTCAGGATCCTAAATATTTAGTGCATTTGAACAGTGTTTTGTACTCTTGATTTCAACTCTGTATCATTGATATATTTCTTATGGCTTATGACCAAGATACCTTGAGACTATGCAATCAGACAGTAACAGTCTCAGGAATTTCTCAGAGAAAATGTCTCTGCCAGCAGCAAGCTTCAGCATTCTCTCATGAGAAGTCAAAGGAGTCTGTCTTTCCACTGCCAGTAGTTTATAGCTATGCTCACCACTTTCATGGTTATGGAAACACAGGCATGGTTTTTAAGCTTCTTTCTCTTGCTGTTTCTCTCGAGTTCTGCATTATTAAAAAGTACACCTCCATTTATCTTCTTTTTTATTATCTTTCATGTCTTTTATGTCAACTAAAATGGACACTAGAAATACCACTTAATCATGGGAAGATTAGTGTTCAAAAACCTAGAGGTCATGAAATGAAATCATGTATTTCAAGCACATAATTCCATTAGTTTTTCAAGTGCTTCAGTAGTGTCCAGAAACGGCTCCCCCTAAATCTTAACAAAATTGTTTTCCAAGTTCTATATACTTCTCTGGATAAATCCTCCATCAGTATTCAGACTATATTTTAAAGTTCTCATTGAATTTTACAGTTTTCTTTCTTATTTAATTGCTAGAATTACAAGAGTTTTATTTTCTAAACATTTTCATGACAAATGCACACTATTTCAGATACATTAAGGCTAAAGAGCCCTTTGTGGACAAGCCTCAAGGGAAACATAACTGCATTGGTAACTGTTTGTGCAAGGAAATGGATTCTGAGTTCCAAATAACTGATTTACAAATGAACATTTGGAAAGCTACCACTGTAAGGAGCATACTTCTTTTAACCTATGTTTTCTGCAATCTAACTCGTAATCCTGACAAAATCATCCAGTAGAATGACTGTAGAAAAAGATTTTCCAGATGGACAAGATGTGGTCAGCAACTCCAGTTAGCTGAAGCCTGGACAATGTTAGGCCCTGGAGAGATTTGGACGTTTCATTACCTATTTTGAACTCTAGCTCATTTGAAAGGGCAGACCCAGACAAAATGCTGTTAAGTCTACACTGGCAGCAAGCCTTTGATCTTAGAAAAGTAACTGAGCCTTCTAGTTTTCCCATCCATATCATCAGAAAAACAACTTGATGGAATGTTTTAACAGTCTGATTGTTATAATTAGAGGGATTTATAAAGAATCCCTAGTATCACCCTACATTTAACATAAACAGCTACAGTGGAGGTTTATTAATGATTCAAAGGATTGATTTGAATCAGAAAAACTCAGGAGGAAAATCAAATTGAGTCAACAAAAAACAAATATTAATAGTACTATCTAGGTAGCACTGTAAAAGGGATAAGAGGGATGTGCAAGCTGGCAGAAAGGATAGTGTAGCCTAAAGATCCTAGGTCTCAGTGGCAAGCAAACAGTTTGAACCAGCTGCTAGTCATAGACATACTTTGTCCCTCACAACAATTAAAAATTGAACTAGCTGTCAACATTAAGGAATAGAAGTTTTCAGATTCTCTTGAAAAGTGTATTCTGCATGAGTAATCAGATGGAGTTGGAAAACAGATGTCTTTTTAATATGGGCTGTGAGCCCTCCATCTTTCTGTATTCTCCACCCAGGTTCCTTCAGTGATTACCTACTGGACCTCTATGCAGATAAGCTTGTGATCCTTGTTATGGATAATGTGTTAACAAAGGTATCTCCGGCCCCAGGCCCTCTCCCCTGGTTTCTCAGTGATTCCAGAGGCCCTGTTTAGAAGCTTTCACAGACACAGCTGTAACTGCATGCAGAACTGGAAAAACCAAGATTACAATTAAAACCACTCCATAGACAGCAGTCCTTTTGGATATAATATCCAGTTATGCAGAGCAGCAGAAACTTATGTAATGTAGTCTAAAATTACTGTGAGCAGTTCCATATAGTAGATCTAGCTGTGGATAAAAAGGGGATACCGACATTTTTTTTTTAATTTTTAAAAAATACTTTTGCTCTGAGAAGAACGTGGGTAAGAGAATGAAAAGTCAAAGATTGTGAGTAAATATTTGTAAATTATGTATATAATAAAGGACTTACATCCAAAGTATGCAAAAAAGTAATTAAATCTCAACAAGAAAACAAACAACTCAATTAAAAATGGGCAAAAGAACTGAACAGACACTTCACCAAAGAAGATATACAGATAACAAAGGAGTATATGAAAAGGTTGAAGGAGGGCATGACAACCCACTCCAATATTATTGCCTGGAGAATCCCATGGACAGAGGATCCTGGTAGGCTACAGTTCATGGGGTCGCAGAGTCAGACATGACTTAAGCAACTTACATGCATGCATATGAAAAGGTACTCAACGTCATTTGTCACTAGGGAGCTGCACATAAAGCACCAATGTCATCCCATGCCTGTTAGAATGGTTAGAATCCAAAACACTAACAATATCAACATGGCTGGTAAAATATTCTCATTCCTTACTAGTTAGGATGTAAAATATTATAGACATTTGCAAGACAGTTTTTCAGTTTCTTCAACAGCTGAATACTGACTTACCATATGCCCTACCAATTTCACTCATAGGTATTCAGAAAACCTACTTGAATTTATGTACACAGAAAAATGGTCATGTGAATGCTTATGGTAGCTTTTTTCACCAAAAAATCATGAGAAACTAGAAGCAACCAAGACGTCCTCCAAAAGATAAATGGATAAACAAAGTATTATATTTCCACAAAGTACTACTCAGAAAGAAAATGGAATGAGCTCGTAGTCCATGCTATATATAATATAGATGAATTTTAAGTGCATCTTACTAAGTGGAAGAAGCCTGTTTGAGAAGGCTATGTACTCTATAATTCCATTGCTATGTCATTCTGGAAAAGTCAAAAATGTAGAGACAAAAAATTATCAGAGATTGCAAGTGATTAGAGAGAAAGACCATTGGCCAGGTGAAGAAAAGAAGATTTTTAAGGGTGGTAAAAATATTTTGCATGGGACTGTAGTGGCAGATACACGATGCTGTGAACTTGTCAAAACTGACAGAAATTTAAAGAACAGAGTTAATCTTAATGTAGGCAAATTTTAAAAATTACTAGTAGGTTAGGGGATCCCAGGGTGGAATGTATACTTTGTCAAAATAATCTAACTGTATTATTAAAAAAGTGAATACAATGTAGCCTCACTGAAAAGTGTGGGTTAAAAAGGTATCCACATAAGTAAATTTGTAAGTTACTGGAAAGTATTCAGTTCAGTTCAGTCGCTTAGTCAGGTCTAACTCAGTGACCCCGTGGATTGCAGCACCCTAGGCTTCCCTGTCCATCACCGACTCCCGGAGCTTGCTCAAACTCATGTCTATAGAGTTGGTGATGCCATACAACCATCTCATCCTCTGTCATCCCATTCTTCTCCTGCCTTCAATCTTTCTCAGCATCAGTCTTTTCAAATGAATCAGTTCTTCGCATCAGGTGGCCAAAGTATTGCAGTTTCAGCTTGAGCATCAGTCCTTCCAATGAATATTCAGGACTGATTGGATCTGGTTGGACTAGTTGGATCTCCTTGCTGTCCAAGGGACTCTCAAGAGTCTTCTCCAACACCACAGATCAAAAGAATGAATTCTTTGGTACTCAGCTTTCTTTATAGTCCAACTCTCACATCCATACATGACTACTGAAAAACTGTAGCTTTGACTAGATGGACATTTGCTGGCAAAGTAATGTCTCTGGTTTTTAATATGCTGTCTAGGTTGGTCATAACTTTTCTTCCAAGGAGCAAATGTCTTTTTATTTCATGACTGTAGTCACCATCTGCAGTGATTTTGGAGCCCCCCAAAATAAAGTCTGTCACTGATTCCATTGTTTCCCCATCTATTTGCCATGAAGTGATGGGACCAGATGCCATGATCTTAGTTTTCTGAATGTTGAGTTTAAGCCAACTTTTTCACTCTTCTCCTACACTTCCATCAAGAGGCCCTTTAGTTCTTCTTTGCTTTCTGCCATAAGGGTGGCTGCTGCTGCTGCTAAGTCACATCAGTCATGTCCGACTCTGTGCAACCCCATAGACGACAGCCCACCAGGCTACTCTGTCCCTGGGATTCTCCAGGCAAGAATACTGGAGTGGGTTGCCATTTTCTTCTCCAGTGCATGAAAGTGAAAGTGAAGTTGCCCAGTCACGTCCGACTCTTCACGACCCCATGGACTGTAGCCTACCTCATTCCTCCATCCATGAGATTTCCCAGGCAAGAGTACTGGAGTGGGGTGCCATTATCTTCTCCCATAAGGGTGGTGTCATCTGCATATCTGAGGTTATTGATATTTCTCCTGGCAATCTTGATTCCAACTTGTGCTTCATCAGTTAAATAAGGTTTACATATACATGTAAACCTAGCTTATTTACATGCAGCTTATATACATGTAAGCCCAGGGAGAAAAAGTAGATACACAAATGACCAGTGATGGAAGTCAGATTTCTCACTGTTGGAGTGAAAAATTACAGATAAACAAAGGGTTCTAGAATGATACATGGTATAGTATTAGAGGTAGAAATATCCATATGAGTTCACATTTAAATATTAAATAGAGATACATACAGGTAGACACAGAAATAACTATAGATATATGTACATGCATGGGGGTGTCCCAGGTGGTATAGTGGTAAAGAATCTGCCTGCCAATACAGGAGATGTAGGTTCAATCCCTGGGCCAGGAAGATCACCCTATAGAAGGAAATGGCAACCTGCTCCAGTAATCTTGTCTGGAAACTTCCATGGCCAGAGGGGCCTGGTGGACTACAGTCCATGGGGTTGCAAGAGTTGGACACAACTGAATGACTGAGCACACACGTACATGCATGGGTTAGCATGCCACATATATTTTCTAGCTCTTTCTGCTGAGAGAGCCTTAGAAGCAACAACACCTAGTCATCATGAACACAGTCAGCACCCAGATCTTGGTTTCTTCTACTGTTCTCCAATAAGAGGAACCAGGGGTCCTTGGAGAATTGGCTCATTCTGTGGTTAGAACATGGGAAATACAAGATCAGCCTGAAACAGAGAATCAGAACATAAGGAAACAATCAAGAAGCCAAAGCAATGAGGGCATGTCAAAAGGACACAGGAGCAAATTTGTGCTCCCAATGACCAAAACTAAAGTAATCTTAGCAATAAAATGTGTTGGATTATAAGTGTTAGTCACTCAGTTGTGTCTGACTCTTTGAGACTCCCCGGACTATTGGATTATAATCCAAATATAAAGTAAATATCCATGAGTTCATATGGATAAAAATAAATGAATAATAAGTAAACAAGGAAAGAGAGATAAATCTCTGAATAAAAGAATTTCAGGAATTTCTCTGGTGGTCCAGGAGTCAGGACCAGTGGTTAGATCCAGTGGCTAGTCAATGCCGGGGACACAGGTTTCAACCCTGATCCTGTAAAATTCCACATGCCACAGGGCAATTCAGCGTGTGTGCCACAAGTACTGACCCTGCAGCCAAAAATAAATAAATAAGTAAATTTAAAAAAATAATTTAAAATAATTTATGTAGATACCTCCCCCTCAAGGAGATGGAGCACAACTGCCTGTCTCTTAAGTGAAGGCTGTGTAACTCGCTGCCAAGAGCAACGTGAGAAGAAGCAAGAGAATGCATTTTCACAATGAAGAAGTCTGACGCACTCCCTTATCCAGGTCATCAAAGTTGCCACCATCAATGAGAAGTCATGTTGCTAGCACATGCCCTTGGAATAATAAGAACCGAATGGCAAATCATTCTGGGGATTTCCTTCCCCAAAGCCATAGCCCCAGTGTAACTAAGAGAAAAACATTAGACAAATCCAACTTAAGGGACATTCTTCAAAACAAGAGCCTCCCCAAAACTGTCTAAGTCATCAAAAACAAGGAGAGTTTGAAAAACTGTCACAGACTGGAAGAGAAGGCATATGACTAAGTGCTATGCAGTATGATGAATAATATTCTGGGACAAAAGAAAGTACATTAGGGGAAAACTAATGAAACCGAATAAGGTATGGAATTTAGCTAACAGGAACATACTGACATTGGCTCCTTAGTTCTGATGATGGATCACAGTGATGCAAATTGTTAACTGTGTTAACAACACAGAAAACTGTGTTGGGGGATACGAACACTCTCAGTACCGTCTCTGCAATTTGTCTACAAATATAAGTCTATTCTATAATGAAAAAGAATTTTTAAAAGATGAAAATTGCCTTGCAGTGCAGGATAATGTTCTATTCTAATAAAGCTCCACATGTGTTTGCTTTGATCACCCTGTTCCAGCCTCTTCCTGACATCAGCACAGTCTGTTCCAGTTATTTCTCAAGTGATGAATTTGGATGAATATCACAGTGCTTCTCCCTTTTCATTCACAGGGTGGTCCACCATGTCTTACTAAGTCCAGGTCTCATTATGTCCTCATCATCCACCAGCCTCCACACAGCTCTTATCTCCCTCTATCCTTCCTTCTTCTTGTTTCTTTCCCCCTTTCCATTCTTCTTGTAGCTAAAGGTGAAGCTATCTTCTATCAAATTCTATACATACCAGGTACTTCCTTATGTGGTTTCTAATTCTCTAACTTAGAGATGAGGAAACTGCATCCTAGAATCTTTGAAAAACCTGCTCAAGTGTAGATCTGACCAAAACGAAAAGCCAGCATTTGTCTACCCAGCCACAGACCCCTTGCACCAGTAGGACATCGCTGTGTCTTTCCTAAAGCATTCTAGATTTTCTTTCTTCAAGTATGTGGTGCAACGTGGAAAAGAATTGTACTACTGGCTTTTAAAAGAACCTTATCATTAATGGAAGTGAGGGGGCATGAGGGAGAGTGGAACTGGGGAAGGGAAGCAAGGAATCACATCCTGAGAAAAGGCAATTTTGAGAAAACACAGTCACAATAAAGAAAGATGTTCTCTCCTAGCAAATCAATGGACAAGGAGAGATTTGTAAGCCTGGTATTTCTCACCTCTTCTCCCTCCTATATAGATTGCTCAAAAGGAGAGTTTTTTGTGTTCTGCTCACTCAACAAACCCTATGGATACTGAAGGTGGTTGCTACCAGCTGATCCTTAAAAGAAAGCTCTAGGTGAATGCATAGAGTCCTTGCTTTGCAGGCTTCGCCAATAAGGGGAGAACACACACCCCCTAACTTCACCAGAGCTCACCTGCAAAAATCCTAAGAAATCCAAATGTTAAATGAGAACTCTTTCAGATGGAGCTTTAAATTGATACATTTAAAGAGACTGAATAAACTATGTTACAATCTGGCATGAGCTTTTAATATTAACTACTACATATTTTATAGACAGTATTTGTTGCCAAACACTAAAACAAACATTAAAATGCTTTTGCCTCAACTGGTACTCTGAATGCTTCCAAAACAGTTGTATAAAAAGCCACATAAAACACATCATAATCATGGAAATCATCTGCATTAAACTCACATTCTCCATAAAAGTGGCACTTATTTTTCATCTACAAACAATTATATCTCAATTACTTATTCTCTGTTAGGGAACATTTCATCAAAAAACTCTCATTTAATTTATGTAAGGATACATTTTGTTTGGGGAGAAATATAATCTCTAATTTGGGTTAATTAAAGAAATAGACATTTTGAATTAGTGAAAGGCTGATGTCTATTGAAAAATATGCAGTTGTGCTAGTTTCATATATAGAGAATAACACAAACTAAGCTGTGAAACTGACATTAAGACAAGAAAGACGTAAAAGAGAACTGGCTTTTAATGAACAGGTAAGGGTAATGCTAAGAGGATCTGTATTTCCCATAATATGGAGAGCTGCAAAAAGTCTTTTATACAAGAAGTTGAAATGCATACCCTGTGTTATCCTGTTTAAAATTTGAATTTCTCCACCAGTTATTTTCCTTTAAACTATGCAGTTATAATAGGCATATCTAAATTATTACATATTCAGAATTATTGCAGTTCGGACAATTGAGCTGCTTTTGTAGGAGGGGTGGTTTAATTAAATCTAGATATGCCAACTAATCTTAATTGATGTGCAAAATGTATAGATTGTAAACAATCAGTGAAAGTGAAAGTGTTAGTCATGTCTGACTCTCTGCAACCCCATGGACTGTAACCCACCAGGCTCCTCTGTCCATGGGATTCTCCAGGCAAGAATATTAGAGTGGGTAGCCATTCCCTTCCCCAGAGGATCTTTCTGACCCAGGGATCGAACTCAGGTCTCCTGCATTGCAGGCAGATTCTTTACCTTCTGAACCACCAGAGAAGCCCCAAACAATCAGTAGTATACTAAAATACAAGAAAGGATGGAGGTTATTAGCATGGAGCCATTTGCTTGTAAGTTGCCAGTTTTTTAACTCAGAAATTATTCAACACAAGCATGTACTCATAGAATATTAAAAAAAAAAAAAAAGAGCCATCTGAAGATGTATTGGGTTGCAATGGGATGATTTTTCAGAAAACAAGGTAGTCTAGTCGCTCTGTTGTCCAGTTCTGTTATCATCCCAGCATATTGCTGTTTATAACCTTTGGGAGAAAATAGAAGACATTTTCTTTGGCTTAATACACATATGTATATGGTCTGTAAGAGGATTTCAGGAGATAAGAACGGCTTTAATCCCACTGTGCTTCATGTCCACCAAGGAATAACCTGTCACTACACTGGCCACGGCAGCCACAAATGGCAGGGGTAAGTCATGGAGACAGCGCAATATGACTCTCTTTACTACAGTGCAAGAAAAGAAGAAAAAATCAGCAAAATTAAGGTAATGGTGTAAAGCCTTGCACTCAGTGACATAAAATGAGAAAATATTAACAGACATTTCATAGCAAACCATAGGAATGGCAATATTTTGTGATTAAGTAACTATCTATCACTATTTAATCTAAATTACTTGTATCCTTTTGAAACAAGAGAGAGCTTGTTTTGAGACCTCTTGCAATACAGAAGAGATTCTGACCCAATGTCACTGACTTTGCACATATCAGGGAAGCCTAGGGAATAAAAAAAGGAAAAACTGTATGATTCTTCCAGGTCCCATAGAAAGTTTTGACACCAGTCTCTGCCAGTCGATCTATACCTGGGTCTTTCTAGCTCTATATAAATTCTGCTTCTTACATCAAATATTGTCACGTGACATGTAATATATACTACAAGGTAATAAAATCAGTGACATGATATTAATAATTTAGGCTCCTAAAGCAAAATCTGTCTTGGAATAATGGCCAGATCACTGGTTATATTGCCCATTGGTACATGGTGCATGTTGCATGATGGTGTTCAATTGGCTAACAGAAAAGGTCATAACAACAGTAAGAACATGCGTGGTACAGGGGATGGTAACAATTAACAGCCAAAAGTTGGAACTTCCATGGTGGTTCAGTGGTTAAGAATCCTCCTTCCAATGCAGGGAATGTGGGTTCAATCCATGGTCAGAGAACTAGGATCCTAAATGCAACTAAGCCCACGTATTCTGGAGCCGACATGCCACAGCCAGAGAAGTCTGAGCACTGCAACACAGAACCTTCATGCCACGGCAAAGACCCAGAGCAAGCAATTTCATAACAATAATAAAATGATGATAATAAAGAACCAAAAGTTTTCAACATTCAACCTGCAAACATTTATTTAGGCTCTGCATTATACTTTTCTCATTTACCCAATTAGTAAAAGTAATAGTGATTTGACTACAGTTTTCTTTCCAAGATCCAGATTAAGAATATAATAAAATAGTCAGAGGACTTATTTAGGCAAATATGTTAATTGTCTAGTTTTTCTAAAGCTTTTTTAAAATATCTAAAACATCAAATATTTTATATAATTTCCACTTTCACCTTTTCACTTTTTCACTAGTGACATTAACACGTCTTCCTTAAAATTCTCTTTAATATAAAGACGAAATTCACTCTTTCAGAAATCCTCAGTTTTCTGGAAGTAAACATCAAACAAAGACAGTAGAAATTTCTTTAGAAGCCTACAAATTCAGTTAAGACAGTGTTTATAATAGGGAGAAAAGTGACCACATTTTAAAATGTCTAATACAGGAACTCAATTAGTTTAATACAGCAAGAATTTCTTATTAGGTTGATTTAATATATTATAGTTCATTTAATATCATTTTCCTTGATGTAGTTATGTTTTTACTGATCTATTCATTATAACCCCTATTTTCTGATAACTCAGAAGATTGTGAAATTGTCAAGATAACCTCCAATATCATTTTTATCAATTATTTCTTTAACTTACAGCGTGTATGCAGGATGGCCCCAGGAATAAAGTAGTAATAACAGTGGGACTAGCTATTATTTATTTAGTATTTTTTAAATGTTTTATGTACAGTAAGTATGTCACTCAGCCATGCTTGACTCTTTGTGACCCCATGGACTATACAGTCCATGAAATTCTCCAGACCAGAATACTGGAGTAGGTAGCCATTCCCTTCTCCAGGGGATCTTCCCAACCCAGGGATTGAACCCAGGTCTCCCACATTGCAGGCAGATTCTTTACCAGCTGAGCCACCAGGGAAGCCCAAGAATACTGGAGTGGAGTCGGTAGCCTATCCCTTTTCCAGCAGATCTTCCCGACCCAGGAATCAAACCAGGGTCTCCTACATTGCAGGTGGATTCTTTACCAACTGAGCTATCAGAGAAGCTTACATATATTATCTCATTCAATTCCAACAATTCCAATATAGAGAATGTTATCATACCAACTTAAAGATGAGGAAAAGAGATTCATAAGAATTTAGAAAACTTGTCTGAGATAATATTGCTAAAAGTGGCAACCTGGAATATGAACTGAGAAAGCACACTTTCCAAAGCACACAATTCACAAGTATGCAATATTGCCTCCCGAAATAGATGGTTTGCCGTTGGCTGACAAAATATACATATGTCAGAATTTTCAAGTTCATCTGCTTTTAAGAAAAATGATAACTGGAGAAATAAACCTCTTTATTTAACAAATCCAGTCTCTAAGTGTAGACCTTCAGATATCACGGCAGGGAGATGAGGGAAATGTGAGTGGTCAAGCTGTAATTCTCTCACCCTGAGATGACCCCTATTTTATGAAAAATGAAAAGCTAGAAATTCCTGGATTCATATAGAGTTTGAAGACTGCCAAGCAAGATGTTAGCAGGATGAGAATTTAGATTCTCAAGAATGGGGTAAAATTTCTCAAGGTTCTGCCAAAAGAAAACTCTGGCAGAATAGCTCAGGATAGCCTGGAAGAGTGAAATAGGGAGACAAGATGACTTTTTCTGGAAAAAGATCAAGAATGGATAATGAAATGGCCTTTTTGGGTCCCAGTCCCTATGAAATTTCCACCTTGCAGATTAGCAAACTTAATACCCCTGCAGCCTTAGCTTGCTTTACTCTTGAAAACAATAGCACATAAATATCATTGAGCTTCTCTCTGTGTAAAGGATAATGCAAAGAAGTTTACCTTTTATTACTTTAGCAGAAACATAAACCATTTTCAACACAGGATGATGATGGCCATGCTCCTGTGGCCAACAACACGGATGGGTAGAAACACAAGCGAACCCAAGATCCTACCTACTTCCCCTTTCCCTCAATACTTAAGGTTGGGGGAATCTGCAAAATCTGGGATAAAAAGCACTTGCTATAGAAAAAATAGGATGTGGTGTAAAGTGTTATGATTGGGTTTCAAGTTTCAGTTCATCCATGTGACTTGCAGACAGATCTCTAGCTCTCTGACTGAATCCCTTCATCTATAAACCCCAGATGACAATGATTCAATATTCTGAGTGCCCTTTGGGTGACTCAATCATCCTCAGTGTCAGAAAGGCCCAGGGATACAGTGTCACAGTAACTCTGAATCCAAAAGAGCCATAAAACCAGAATGAGCCACATCTACTCCCAGCCCCATGCCCTGTTATCTGTAGCAAAGGCTGCTAGTTAGGCCAGTGGTTCTCAACCAGGAACAATTTTGCTTCCCAGGGAATATTTAGTAATATCTGGAAACCTCTTGGTGATAACTGGAGAGGGTGCTATTGACAGGTAGAGGCCAGGAATGCTCTTAAACATCCTACAATGCACAGTTCGGTCCTCATAGTAGAGAATAATCTGGTCCAATATGTCAAAGGTGCTGAGGTTGAGCAGGTGAGATCGAATGAGACCAGGTAGACATGGAGGTCTTACATTTCTTTGTATGGACTGACAGAGTGGAAACTACAAGAGACATGGTCTCTAATATCATCTGAACTTCAGTGTTGATTTATTTACCCAAGACTACCCTCCTAGGTCTCCTCCACAAACTCATTTCAAATGCTTTCTCGAATCTTCCCCCAAGATGGAGCTGGATAGGACATGGACAGCTCCACTTTCACCACTGCATTCTGTATCCACCCTTGGCTTTCTTGGCTTTTCTTATTGCTGACGGGCTTGTACCACCAGCAGCAGAGCTTGAGCTCTATAGCCACAGTGCCAGGAACAGAGCATGTATATTGTGATATATTTGTTGCTATCTTTCCCCAGCTTAGTCTGAGCCTCATTTGTCCTTAGCCTATCACATTCCAGTGGTCTCTAGATCACAAGGTGCCACTTTTACCTATTAATATTTTGCTGATCAGGAATTTTGCCAAGTACTTTAAATGTTCCAACTAATTGTCTAATAATCACAGCTACATTCCTTAGTAGCTGTTTTCCCAAAATCTGTTGTAATTTATGAAACTGTGTAGTATATTTATACTTCATTATATACTGCTATTTTTCTTATTCCAACACAACATAGTCCCTTCTTTATTTTGTCATATCCTACGGATAATGTGCTTCACAGCATTGTGGTTGACATGCAATAAGAAGTTATTTAAAAA
Source organism: Muntiacus reevesi (assembly GCF_963930625.1). Taxonomy (NCBI): domain Eukaryota; kingdom Metazoa; phylum Chordata; class Mammalia; order Artiodactyla; family Cervidae; genus Muntiacus; species Muntiacus reevesi. The sequence goes on from NC_089251.1 coordinate 206,701,684, forward strand.
TGTTTTGCAAACACTTAGAACACACACTTTCTGTCATGGTTGCTAATATTCTTATTCTGGCTCTTCAGTTCAGTTCAGTTCAGTCGCTCAGGCATGTCCGACTCCTTGCGACCCCATGAATCGCAGCAGGCCAGGCCTCCCTGTCCATCACCAACTCCCGGAGCTTACTCAAACTCATGCGTAGTTAAGTCCAAATTGCTACAGATGCCTCTGCTTGGGTCTCCAAATTGTAAGAAATCTTTTATCTAAATGGACTTAAAATCATCACTCATCCTATTCTTATTCCTGAATGTCCACTCTCTCCCAGGCCCTCGGCTGTCTTTTGAAAGTAGTTGATGGTATTATGTCCTATTCGGTGTTCCTTTCAAACACGTATTTTGGACTCCACATTGTTTCTCCTGCATTGAATCTTGGGTTCTCAATTCTGCTATTTCCAGGTAAGACCCATTCATTAGTGATACATGAGAAGGATGTAAAATGGTGGTGACTGTGAAAATGTGAGATTTCGTAAAGACAAATCTGTCACCATGCAAATGACTACCTGGAGAATCAAGTGCTTATATGTTTTAGAATGAAGGCTCCTTAAATTGTGTGTTTCCATGAGTAATATTAACACATGGTATAACAGAAAGAGCTTAACTATGAAATCAAGGCAGGACTAGGGAGAAAGCTCAGGTCTACCTTTTCCTCACTCAGATCCTTAAGTCCTTAATATGTTTTGGTGGAATAACAAACATATCTTCCCTGGAATTTAAAAGATATACTGAATGTAGAGGGCCTGACTAAGAACTTAATTAAAGTATAGGTTCCCACTACTTTCCTAGCAGGTAAAAGAGTTAAAAAATAAATGAATTTGTTGGTAAAAGAAGTCCTAGAACAGAGTAGGTGCTCGGAAAACATATTCTTCTTATGAAAAATCCCATTCTTAAAAAAATAATTTCTTAAATGACTTCAAAAATTTTAATCTAAACACTAATGAAAGAACTTAGCAATAAGCCAATTTCAGCGCTATTTTTATTTTTAAAACTCAATTCTCATATTGTGTGTCTCTCACACACATACACATGCATACACCCATACACACAGTGGCAGGGGGAGACAAATTCTTTGAAAAACTACAAATATAATTGGTTTCTTTTCTCATACTTACATTTCCCCCAGAACAAGAGCCATGTGACTCTACATGAAGTGAAAGGAAACATAAATATTATAAAGAATGTTCTGAAGCTGTGACATATCACTTGCCACATTAGATGGCCTTTGCTTATTCATTCATTCAGCAAGCCCTGTTTGAGCATTTGCCTCACATCAGGAATGGTACTAAACACTAAAGTCATAACAACAAATGAGATATCGCCTTTGCCTCAAGGACCCTGCAGTCCAGCCTCAGACAGGACGTGTGGTGGAGGGTAGACAGGATGAGGAACAGGGTGAAGGGAGAGGATAAGAAGATAAATATACACAAAGACGATGGTATGCTGCAGGTTCGGTAGAGTACAAAACAGTCTTCGTGGGCTGGGAAGGAGCAAGTAAGGAAGAGGCCAGCTTCAAACAGAAGGTGGATTATCTACACGCCAGGTGAAAAGGAGGGACAGAGGGCGTCCCTATGGGGAAAACAGGAACCTTTGCCTTAGAGGCGTAAAACAGCCAAGAAGCCTGGGTAAGAGCAAACACTTCTGCAGAGGTTTGGGAAGCACGAGAGAGCAGAGAGAACAGCACTAAGAGAGAAGGCAGGAAATCCAAACTGTCAGCTTGAGCTGTGAAACCAACCTAACGGGGTTCAAATATGAGCTCCACCTCTTACAGGCTGGGAAACTTGGGACGAATTATTGTCCTTATTTATAAAATAAGAATAATAAGTCTTTCCATGGAGAGCCACCGTGGGAATTAGAGATACCCCAGAAAAGCACCTAGAGCTGCGTGTGTGTCTCGGGGTGGTCCATTAACTACAGGAATGATGAGACGGTGATGACAGTGATCACACAGTGATGGGGGTGGTGGGAGTGGGGTTCTCATTACCTGGGTGCCTCCACACATTCTACCATATGAGATGTCCCTTTCTATCAGATTCTTCACCATGATTACTATTATTTGCCCATCAACTGTAAGTTCAAAGTTCACTCCTTTACACAAGTTGGAGTAAGGTGTACTTTCTCTGATCTCTGATTTGAATCCACCTGCAAGAGACGCAGGTTCAATCCCTGGGCTCAGGAAGATCCCCTGGAATAGGAAATGGCACCCCATTCCAGAATTCTTGCCTGGAAAATTTCATGGGCAGAGGAGCCTCATAGGCTAAAAGCCCATGGGGTCACAAAGAGTCAGACACAACTGAGCGCAGACACACTCTGATTTCCCAGAGAATATTCACACTCTACTGTCATTAGGAACGTAATTTTCCATGTCCTCCACCTTCACCCCAGGCAAAGAGAAAGGAGAAAAAAGTCAGACTGTATGGTTCTATGTCTTATGCTTTTAGGTATCCTCCTCTATGCAACACATGCAACACATATGTTCACTAAATATTTGTTAAATTAACATAGTGATCAGGAAAGAACTGGAAACTAGAATCCAGAAAGTTTCTTTAAAATAAAACCCTCTTTTACAAGGGTTGTGACAGGGCATAAAACAAAGATTAAAGGCCTTCAGAGAAGGAAGCGTCCCCCAAGCCCCTATGAACTGGAGCCTTTGGGAGCAGCACTATGGTCATAACACAAGATAATCACCACCCTTGGTTACGAGTTTCTTCAGCTCCAACATAGAGGTGAACACAGCCTAGATGGGCGGAGTTCATCAGAAGTGGCCTGAGTTGAAACTAGAAAGGTGCTGTGGGAAGTGGCAGGAAAAAAACTTCTTAGACAATGAGAACGAGCAGAGATCATGGTATGGTAAAGAGGTGGCAATGCTTTAGCCTCAGAAAGGAGGCCCATTTTTGTTGGAGAAGGATCATAGGGTAGGGTTGCAGGGGAAAGAATGAACACCATATGGTCAAAGGGTAGAACATGGGCCAGGTCAGTGCAGGATCATCAGGATAAAGTCAAGGATCTGGGACTGTTTTCTAAAAGTGATGTTAAGATCTAAATCAGGTGTGCAAATAATTAGCATTGCATTTTAAAACCATCACTCACCTAGGGAGTGGAGAATGTTGGTAAGATCTCCATTACCTTAGAGAAGCCGGAGTTCTCTCAAGTAGCTTCCATAATTCAGATGAAATGTGCATGTACACGGAGTTTGGGTAATTGTTGGTGGAGGCAGAAAAAGGAAATTAGACTGGACATACATTTAACAGGCAGAATGGACAGAACTTTTGATGGATTGGATGGTGTAATGAAAAGAAGAGAAAGTGAAAATGTTAGTCACTCAGTCATGTCTGACTTTTTGTGACCCCATAGACTGTAACCCACCAGGCTCCCCTGTTCATGGAATTCTCCAGGCAAGAATACTGGAGTGGGTTGCCATTCCCTTCCCCAGGGAATCTTCCTAACCCAGGGATCAAACCCACGTCTTCTGCCTTGCAGGCAGTTTCTTTACCATCTGAGACACCAGGGGAAATCCCTGGAAGAGGAGAGAGAAAAAGATAAAATTTAAGCTCTTGGTTTGAGTCTCTGCAAAGAAGATGGTGGTAGCACGTAATGATGTTAGGTGAAAGAAGCATATGTAGCAGGTAAAAAAGTTCTGATTTTCATGTAATAAGTTTACAGGGTCTATTAGACATCTATATGACAATATTGAGGAAAGAGCAACATCTGAGGATAGAGATCAAGGGAGCAGCCTGGGTTCCAGATGTAAGTCTATCGGTGTTCAGCATCTGGTAATGAAATCCACAGTATTTTTCAACATCACAAGCCAGAGTTACAAGCCAGAGGTACAGAACCCCCCTAAAAATGATTTTTTTGTGTGATCACATGTAGTCTTATTGCCCTGTAATTAATGTCCCTCCAAGATATTTTGTGGGGAAGGGGAATGGACTTGGTTCTGTTGTGTCTTTACATGGGACATGCTGTATCCAGCTACCACAGTTTCAACTGCACATTTCACCTTAGTTATTACGTAACCTCTCAACTTTGAAAGCATTTGGGTGTTTAAATGCTCCTGAGGGTATAAGGGCTCCAAGTCCTTCGAGTTAGCAGGGAACAGGTCACTGCAGTAGGCCTTGAGCACTCAAAATTATTTGATAAAGAATATCCCCATTTCCCCTCATCTTCATCAGAGATAAGAGTCCAGTGATGGTGGAAAATGAAAACACAACGCAAAGTGATTGGCTACTAAATCATTTGGTATCAAAGGAGACCAGGCTGCTTGAATGAGACAAACTTGGGACCCTCTCCTCCCACATTTTTGCCCCAAAGTTATGGAAAATATCTCTGTCATGAAGAAATCAGAGACAATATTAAGTTTTAGTTTGTTACATCTTTGTTGAAACAGTTCTCAGGCCATGGTATTACCTGTCTTTCACAGTATGATGTACATTGTATGTCCACCAAATTCTAAAATCATTCTTGTTGATCTCTGTGGCACATAATTTTTTCTCTTTTAAAACCATCTAACATCCCTGACTGTTTCTAAACAGAACCCCATGTTTAGTTGGTTAGCTACCTCCTATACTTTCTCAACTTAACCATACGTATCTTCCTGCACAATGGATAAGGAACTGGCATGAGACAATTGACAGGAAGTATGAGCAGGACATTTTCTTAAAAGAAACTCAAAGGAAGAAACTTTTCTGTGTCTACTGAACACGGTCAGCTCTCAGGTCTGCATACCAATTATGGAGCTGAAGCTGCTAGTCTGAAAAAGACAAAGTGAGGCGATGCAAAGAACCTGTGTCCTAGGACACACTATTTGGGCACCAAATTAAATAACTCTTGAAGTGCTCTACCAAGGGACTTTTTATTTTGTGAAACTACTATTTTTTCCTGATTCTTCTAACCAAGTCATTTAGAATTATCTGTTGTTTTCTGATACTGTCAGCTAAAAGCACGTTGATTAATAAAACCTCCATATTCTCTAACTTACCCCAGACCTCAAAGGAAGATAGCCAGCACACACACACACACACACACACACAAAACCATCTCACGTTATTATTATCAGGAGATAATTGTGCAGGATGGTTTTGTGTGCACACGCACGTGTGCATGCCTCTTGTTCGAAATGATGCAAGGGGCAAAACTCACCTCATCTAACTTCCTTTTTTAACCCTCAGCTTGTTTGTCTGCAAAGTGAGAATCTGGAGAAGAGCACCTCTAAGAAAACTTTCAGATTTTATGGTTGTGGAAGTGTAGCACATCAAATGTACTTTAATCTTCCCTGTCATCTCTGAAAAATGGAGTGAGCCTTTGAGATAGACCCTTGGAGCTAATGCTTCAAGAAATCTAAAGTATCTGTATTAAAGACAACACATGGTTTATGTAATTACAAGACTACAAAGAAAAGAATATTCATACCTCTACCTCTGAAATTTCCAGGAATTCTTTATACTAAAGTCTGAAGCCCCTAACAGAGGTCATCTGTGGGCATTGTTGAAAAGACAAATAGCAAACAATATACTAGGAAAAAGATTATCTGTATATAACACTCAGATACTAAAAGCTTCTGTTATAGTCCAACGATTGTCATTAGTCAAAACAGACTTTTGAATTCAAAAGTGAAGGTGAAGTTGCTCAGTCGTGTCCGACCCTTTGTGATCCCGTGAACTGTAGCCTACCAGGCTCCTCCGTCCATGGGATTTTCCAGGCAAGAGTACTGGAGTGGGTTTCCACTTCCTTCTCCAGGGTATCTTCCTGACCCAGTGATGGAACCCGGGTCTCCTGCATTGTAGGCAGACACTTTACCGTTTGAGCCACCAGGGAAGTCAAAAGTTACCAGTTTTGAATTCAAAAGTTACCAGTAAATTAAAGCCTTTAAAGACCAGCTATTATTAGCATTCATAAAAGTTGGTGGTACTAAATCAAACTAATGAATAAATCTTTTACTCTTACTAAGATTTACCTTCAGTAACCCCTGTCTGGCTAATAATGTCTTATACTTGGATTATCCTGAAAGATGGACCAGGAATCTGTCAGTCTTCACTTTCTACCTAACTCCTCAGGAATGTTTCCCAAGGTCACAGAATTTAAATCTCATGATCTTATCTTTGTACTCTTTGCCCTTAAGCTTCACCCTCAGGATGCAGTCACATTCTGAAAAATAGCACTGTCAGCCCCCCATTTTATACTTGCAACATCATTTTTCACCCCTTCCAATTATTTGCACATTATAGTCAGTTTCAGTTTCAACTCAGCAGTGCTGTCATATCAGTTGCATTGCTTTACTTCTTTATCTTTTGCCCATGTTTTCTCTGTGTCTGGAATATTTTCTTCTATCAATCTAAGAACTCCTCTGTGGAATTCTGTCCTGAGCCTTGTGAATGCCCCTCTGAAACCTTACATTTGCTCCATCTAGCAGTTATCATTTAAGATTGCAACTGTATTAACTTGCATCCTAGACTGTACTTCAAAAAAAAAAAAAAAAAAAAAAAAAAACAAGCATTATCACCCTCTTAAACATTGAAATCCTCTTTCACTAAATGTTGAATGACTGAAACAATAAAACTGTGAGTCCTGGTCTCTACCCATCACATCATATTAGGCTCACCAATCATTGTCAGCATTTCCTGAGTATGTCCTCTCAACGGATTTTATTTCCTTCAGAGGACATGCATAAAGGAAAAAATTTAACCATAGCTCCCCTTCCTTGACTAAGAATATCTGTCTTGAATAGTCTCTTTGCCCTATTTCTTCCATTGTCTCAAAAAATGTGTTGAAGTAAAGGGCCCATCTATTAAATGCAATAATACTTTTGTGCTATTTAATTTCCATTAAAATAAAGCGGAGTCCATTTTTCTTTAGGCCAAATCTTGGAATCCAAAGTTGTGAGAAATGGTGTTTTTCAATCCAGCAGCAGTGATTCATCTTGGAAATTAAGGTTTGTGATGAGAAAAAGCCTCACTAAAGTGCCAGAGTCAATAGTCTCCCTACATAACCTCATCAATTAAAATCAGCAGCCACTAGTGTTTGCTATGCTAAGAGCCCAAAAAAGGAACAGAGACAGTCTCTGTTTGGACACAGACTTTCCTTAACTCTGATGCAGAAAGACACTCATAATAAAAAATCTATTTTTGGCTGAGAGAAACTGCTCAACCTCAAGAGGATTAGCATATCTGTTGTCACAAGACATGAGACCCCTTTGTCATCTCTCCAAATGTTGTTTACAGATTTTAAAGCAAAACAATTCATTACTCAAGGATCAAGGAGGACTAGCATGATTCTGAACTCCGAAGTCAGACTGCATCTCTAGAGATGAATGAGTTTGTAGCTGCCTTTGAACATTCTTTCATTCAAAGAATCTTAATTGAGCACCTGCTGCTGCTGTTGCTGCTAAGTCGCTTCAGTCGTGTCTGACTCTGTGCGACCCCATAGACGGCAGCCCACCAGGCTCTGCCGTCCCTGGGATTCTCCAGGCAAGAACACTGGAGTGAGCTGCCGAGACCTGCTAAGCTCCAGATATTGGGCTAAACATCGGAATTAACAAAAATAAAAGACAGAGACCTTTTAAGAGTTCTTTAATAGCTAGTGGAGAGACATATAGTAACAAATGATTATAACTCAGAAGACAAATTGTTATTAATCAGATATAGAGAAGATTGGGCTTCCTTGGTGGCCCAATGGTAAAGAATCTGTCTGCCAATGCAGGAGACGCAGATTTGACGCCTGGGTCTGGAAGATCCCCTGGAGAAAGGAATGGGCACCCACTCTATTATTCTTGTCTGGAAAATCCCATGGACAGAAGAGCCTGGTGGACTACAGTCCATGAGGTCAAAGGGGTCAGACATGACTTAGTGACTGAACAACAACAGAGAAGATTATGTGAGAACACAGATGATTAGTTGAGACTATGACTGGTTTGCCTAGGGGAGTCTGAGAACTTTCACTTAGAAAATTCTGTATGAGGTTTCAAGTGAGAATATGGGTTTTTTAAAGGACCATTGGGTGGAAGGATAAATGAGACAAAGGAAACAGTGAGCCCTGAGGTAGCAATAAGATTGTATCCATATTATGATGAAACATCTCCCCAGTTCACCCACATGTGCAATCCAGGCAGCCACCCTCCGTCGTTTCCATTTTCTGTAGCCTAGCACCAGAATGAGTAACTGCATTTTTTATTAAATTAATCAGCCCTTTAGATGGCATTTAAACTCAGTCTCCTTTTCTTCCTACTTTTCTGGTACAGGTTCATGATGAATCTTGCAGATGTTACTACAATATTAGAAGATACTTTTCAGCTCCCTGGTGACACCAAAATGAGTTTTATCATCATTATAGTTAATAATAATTGCAAATAAAATTCTCAGCTTTTATGTCATAAAAATTGATTCTCACTATACACCTCTCTATGAAAATGTCATATCCCTTAAAAATTGCTTCTAGAACAAATTATAATACAAAGCACTTACAAAGCATTTCTGTTTGGGGAGGTAAGTTTAGTTTATTGCCCTCTGTTAGTGGGGAAAAAAGCCCTGACAGGGTTAATTGGTTAATTGCCTTCCCTAAGATCACATGATTCATGGTGGTACTGAGGAAGTGAGAACTCAAATTGAGGATGACACTGCGAAGGAAAACCCAACCAATCTGCCTTACATTTCATTCACGGGTGGTAGGGTAGGTTGTGCACATTTGATCTTTTTCCAAGTGGAAACTGTAAAAACTAAGCAAAATTCTGAATAATTTCCAAGAAATCTTTCTGTTCAGAAGGTACGTTTTCTTTATTTCAGAGCTTATCACCCGTCTTAAATCTAATTCTGCTATTGGAACACCATGCTAGGTCTGTTAATGGGAGGTCAGGTTTGAAGATGATAATTAATTTTGGTATACTATTGCCAATTATATCCTACAAATGTGGCCTATATCCAAGAGCTAAAGAACATTCATGAAGAAGAAAGAAAGGCTATAATGATATTCCTGCCTACCACTGTTTTGCCAATTTTCAGAGGAAGCTGGCAAAAAAGGGAGACATTTATCTAGCACACTTTCTGTTTAGTGTGACTATGGATCTCCTTAGTTACCAAAAAGTGTTGATTATCAGATGACCTCAAACCAAAATCAAAAAACGGAATCATCAAAAGCCAAAGAAAATGAAATACACATTTAGAGAAACTTGATATGAATTTAAAAGACCATCAAGTCTTCCAACCTGGTTACCTATTAAACAAGATTTTAAAAATTGACTTAGCTCATCTTAGAGCAGATAGACCTGAGCAGTCATTTTGTTATTGCTGTTCAGTTGCTAAGCTATCTCCAACTCCTTGCAACTCCATGGACTGCAGCATATCAGGCTTCCCTGTCCTTCACCATCTCATGGAGTTTGCTCAAACTTACATCCATTGAGTCGATGAAGCCATTAAACTATCTCATCCCCACTTAATAACCATTTAACCAATCATTTAATAACCAGCAATTATATATTTGATGTCTAGTGTATGCAGGATTTTGTATCAAATAAACCCTGTGAGCAATAGCCTTGTATTTGTATCAAATAAGACCTGTGAGAAATAGAAGAGATGAACCTGATGAGATCTCAGCTCTCATAGAATTCATGTTAGTTAATGACCCTGAGTGTCATTCTGAAGTTCTTCAGGTTCCATCTGTGATACTCAGCCAAATCTTACAGGTGGATCATAACACAAATGGGTCTTATTTGGTAGTCTTGGTAGTCATTTAGCTCTATGTTTCTGAAATTTTAACACAGAGCTGAGCCCACAGAGGACTTGTTAAAAGACAGATTTTTGGATCCTACTCCCAGGGTTTCTAATTGATTAGGTCTGGGTTGATTAGGCCTAATTGATTAGGCCCCAAAATGGGCATTTTTACCAAATTCACAAGAATGCTGATGCTGTTGGCTCAAGAATGCCACTTTAAGAAGCATTACTTTAACTTATTTATTCTATGCTCCAGTTGTAGAACCATACCTTTTCAGTGACAGGTAGTGGTTTGTCGTCACACATTTATCATCAAGAATGTCTTTACTACCTGGCCATAAGTTTCTAGAAAATGAAGTAATATTAAGTATTTTCTAAAATCATTCAAATTTACCTCAAACATTCTATGACAATATTTCTTTAAAGCAGAAGTTGCCATTTAAATGCATAGATAACAAATAAAAAGAAACTTTCTATTTCTTCTATTTTATTAAGAAAAAAGGCCAGCAAAATACAGAAATGGGTCAATTATTATAACATTGTCACTCTTTACTAAAAGGAAAATAGAAACATTAATACTTTCTTATAAAACAGTTTAATTGACATTTATTTAAGATAAAAGTATCCTATAATCTTTTAAAATTAAAATACTTGCCAATAAATTCAACCTGTAAATGACTATAATTGCTTATCAACAGAATTTCTAACGTGGTCCAATTTGTGTTTATCACAGTCTGTGATTTTTGTCTAAGCATATGAGGAAGCTGTGTCAGAATAATTAAAAAGAGGTAGACCATTCTAACAGTGATGAAAAAAATTCTCACACACAATATCCTTCATTCGAATTTTCTCTAAGTCTTCTCCTCTGGCTTCTTCAAATATCATCACTTAAGACAATGACCCATTCTCCTAATGGTGAAAAAAAAATATGTTCCTTGCCAAGTGGAACTGTAGGGTTCACTGGATACAGATGATAACTTTTTCTTTAGTGTGTTTAAGTCTGCATTGAGAATATAATTTAATAAACTTTCCTTCTTTTTCTCCCTTATGACTAAAGTCCTTAGGATTAAGGCCAAAATTGACCTTGAAGACAAGATGCAATTCAGAAGTCTATTATAATCTTTGCACTTAGAATTATACATAATACTAAAATTGGGAGGCTACATTTTGCAAATTGTGATGACATAAGATTTTTTCTTAGATTCCGTTGAATTTTTATTTGGATATTTAATTAAGAAATGTTCTTTAAGACTAAATTACAACACCAACTCAAGTACCATGTGAAATACAGATGAGGTGTCCATCCTTGAGGCATGGGGTATGGAATTAACAGCCATCAAGATGCCAGTTGGTACCATTCCAAGCCAGATGAACCATGCCAACTCATCACAATGTCACACTCCAAAATTTTCAATTTACTAAAGACAGAAATCATTTTCTAACCACATACATCCGTAAGTCCACAGATTTAACAACAAAAAAAATTGTGATTAAATTTTCATTCTGTCCTACTTTATTTTATACCGTGTTTCTTATAGCATAATTTTAACTGGGGCTGTGGTTTACAGGTAGTAGGGGAGAAAGTATTTACTAGCATAATAATATTTTAGTATTACAGTATAAAAAGACAGCCAAAATTATGAAAAGAGTTTACCTGTTCATAGATGTTCCACCCCCAAGGCAATGAAAATTCTAAATACTCATTCAAATATATATTGTAAAACATTTCAGCTACTCCAGCAGGAATGGAATGAAATTAAGACTTTTAGGCCTTGAGATCCTTTTCTACGTAGGACTAGGGACCTGGGTTTGAAGGTATCAGTAGAATAAAAAAACCAGGCAAGTCTTGAAGAGAGGAAAAGGAAAGAGAGAGACTGATATGAAAGGCTCATGGATGGGAAAAATAAGATAATATTGTGTACTGTATTTGGAAGTTACCATAATAAAAACATATATGATTCTTGACCTGGGACTCACCAACCCTAGATAATTTATGCACAACTTCTAACTTTTAAAAAAGGATGGAGTTCCTTTACTACCCTTAGACATATATGGATGTTAGATTTATATTAAAATACAAAATAATTTTTTAAATCTCTCACATTTTTTAGGCCAAGTTCTAAATTTACTATTCCACTGTGGGGGGAAAGGCAAATCAAGTCCAGAGATTTGGCAGGGAGATTTGATTTGCTTTCAGTGTAGTCCAGAGAAGGCAAAATAAGGAAAAAAAAAAACAAGTTTGTTTTCCAAGGTAGGGATAATTCTTCAGAAATGAAATTTATAATAAGCTAAGATTAAATCTGTGTTTAGCATTCCCAGATAGTCCTTGAAACTTTCCATTACAAATCTCACAATGAAAGATCTTTTTAGAGTGCTGCTATGCAGACGGTAAGATTTGCAATCATTTTAGGAAAAGCTTTACTGCTTTGCAAGATCTAAAATGAGAGAGGACTTTACGAGTGCATTGTATTCCATATTCCATCCAAAGTGATCTGAGAACATGCCTAGCACCTTTATTTGACTTTCTCTGCTCTATTCACTCTTACCTGTTTTGACTATAAGAAAACACCCGCTCAAGCACATCAGGAAAACTGTGTTGACTGGTTGAGTTGGAGAATGGCCAGAATGGCAAAGACAAATGTCAAGGCACCTAATAATGCTAACCATTTTATCTCATTATGACTCCTCCTAATCCCTTTTTCTCCAACTCTGTTACTACCATGACCACAAATAGCTTTCCCTTGCCAGATTTGACCCATTGCACATATCATTGTTTTTTAAATACTTCTAGTAGGGAAAAATACACACACACACAAAGACACATACACACCTGTTCTTTCTCCACGTACACATTTTGGCCTTTAAAGCTATTTTTAGCCAATCCAATTCATTTTTGTTCATTCCCACTGCATTCTTTTTAGAAATGGTTAAACCACCAAGAGAAGGAACAGCCAGCATTTACTATACTGACAATGAGGAACAATTACCTACAGGTTTATTACACTGAACTATGAGGGTTCAGTCCCTACAGGTTTTAGAATTTCAAAGTGCAACAGTTTACAAATTCTTGAGTGTCTGGATATTTCTAGAGCCCCAACTGGTTCATGTATCATTATCTACAGGCCAGCTAGATTTCATGAGGGAGTTTTATTGCAAAGTTTCAGATAGTAACTTTAAAAGTGAGCAAAAATTAACTCCAAAAAATCATGCTGTAAACAAAACAAGATAGATTCCAGAAGTTCAAAGAGTCCTTTGAGCCTCAATATCTCATAACTTCCCCAAAACCTCTCCTCTTATGGTTTCTCTTTAGGTTTTTACTGCCTTTTGTTCATAGGCTAATGCATTACCTAAATATAGATAGCCATTTTAGTATAAATTCCAAAAGCCATAAATGTTTCATAATTGAGTATATAATTTGAAGTAAGAGAGCTTTTCCACTCATCCCCTTTTACTGTTGCAAATTGGAAAATACTCAAGTAATTACTCCCTTAATAGTTCAATGCTTGTAACTATATATATACTTTAGGAACATCACAAGCCTCTTTTGCTCCCCAGAGTAATATCAAGGGGGGAGGGGCAGAAAACAATTTCACTTGTCCAATTAACCAAATCACCCAGAGGTTTGATTCAAGATTCCTTAATGAATTCAAGATTCATTAAACCATTAATATAATACACTGCTAAATGGTGGGTTGTCCAGTTTTTATGATGCCTTTCATTTCAATTCAGTGGCTGCAGTTAGAATGAAAAACCAGCATCTGCAAGATCAGCAAGATGATGCAAAACCTTACACTAGATACATTTATTTTTTTCTGTCTCCACAGTTTGTCTGAGGGCAGTCAATGCCAGAACACCAATAGGGAAGTGATTTTCAGTCCCAGAAAGTAGCATTCACTTGTCCTTATTCAATACATAAAAGGGCAAACAAAACACTTGATTCCTATGACCTCAAACACTTAAACAGAAAGCCACCAGCCATTTTATGGTTTTCTAAACATGCTCAAAGGTAGAGTGCCAGATTGTAACTCTACCACAGTTTAGACTACAGCACGTATTTCCCACTAGAGTTTATATATCACAAATGTGGAGTATTGTATATACTGTTTGGGCATTTTTCAGTAATGGTACTCATATAATTGACATATGTGGGAATCTCACATGCAGAAAAAAACTTACCCTAAAGCTCAACATTTTATTTCTAAACTTGGACACAGTGCATGAAATCCAATGCTGAAAAATATTACACTTTTGTAATTAGAGATGTTATAAATTATCCTGATAATTTGGGTTCTTCATTATTTTAGTTAACTCTGTGTTTATTACGATGGGAGTCTATGCATCATTTGATATATCCTGGAGACTTCATTGCTTTTAAAAATAATTGCAGATAAATGGAAGAAAGTGTTCAGTTTATCGTCTGTTTATCACTGGAGGACTCTGACAGAGGGTAGGTAAGTTCACAAGAAAGAGACTTATTGCTGAAAATTATATCCCTTTTATGATTGCAGTCTATGCAGTATTTTCAAAGGTCTTAAATATAACTCCCAAATAGTATAATCATAAAATGAGTCTTCTCAAATTTTGGAATCTCAATAAAAGGTATGCATTGTATGGAAATTAAAGACCACAATAATTAATTTTGATCCATCAGGCTGTCAGTTTCTTCTATAAAAGAGCTCCAGAGGAACCCATTACTCCCTGCCTCTACACAAATACAAAGTACTTACACAGATAGTAATCTAATAAAAATAAATGGCAAGATAAGAGTAAATTCTTCAGTAGAAACCTGGTTATTTATAAGTCCTTATGACCATCCCAAATAAGAACAAGGTGAATGACATAAACATTAATAATTAAACAGAACAATAAAATTCTGAGTTGATCCTTTTCATTTAACCATGTCAGAAAGAGACTCAAAATTTAAAACAAGCACCTGTCTAAAACAGTGACTCCAATCACCTTACTGTTTCTGAGTTGTATGGTGGCATATATAAGGACATACATTTTTATACTTCCTCTAAACTCTTTTACACCCTTTATAGTCACTTTAGTATAACTACCAGTTCAATGCTCAAATGAAGGATGCATTTTTCTTTGGAAAGAATGAGAAGTTCCAAACCCATATGACAATGAAACACTGTAGTAAAGTCTGTATTCAATTTAATATCATATGCTTCCAGCAGTTGCAAATTCTACACCAGTTCCATCTAGAAAAACTGACACAGATCAGAAACTCTTCTAGAGGCTCACTAAACTTTGTTTCTGAAATACACCGTTGATAGATTCTAAGTCAAAAAAAGCCAGTCATCAAGTCAAAACAGTTATTTAGTGCAAACTACTCTCTCTATCCTACATACACGTGCAAACGAACCAAAGACTACTCGGATCCACCTTGAATTCAAACTCCAACCAACTAGGCATCACCACTGTTAGCGCCCTGCCACACCAATGCCCATGTCTGAGCTAAATGAATAAATATACCTTCGCAGAAGCAGAGAGAAGAAAGAAAACCTGGGTCCTACCTTGATGGTTTTCGAGGGCTGACACTTGATGTGATGGGACACGCTGGCAGTTTGGTTCATGTTTCAGGACCCTGGACAGTGCACGATCCCAGGTGGAGTTCCAGGATTCACTGGAGACCAGGTCTCCCTTCTTGGACTTCAGCTGGGGCTGCTGCCGGTGCTGTTGCTCCTGCTGTTGCTTCTGCTGCTGCCGCTTCTGCTGCTTTCTTACTCCGGAGGCTGAAACGCTGTCAGATTGGAGGGATCTGTATCTCACTTAGCCCTAAAAAAAGCATTCACTTGGTTCATCAGTCTCAAAGCTCTTGGCGATACGGAATAGAAAACTAAAGACTGTTTCAATTCACTTGCACTGTACCTTTTCAGTACTGAGATGTGACAGCTTCACAGTACAGCCAATGATCTTGGCTCTCATTCTCTTTTCAAAGGGATGAATACCAGAAAACGTACAGAGATCAATTGCAGTACCACAGTTTAAAGGGATATTCTCAACTCCCCTAAGTCTAACCAGTTAGTACTTTTTTTCAGCGTGAAATAAATCTTTCTCCTTTTCTTTTCTCTGTATCCCTCTCCTGATTTTTTAAACCATAATTCATTCTCATTCTGATACTAAATCTTATTTCTTCCAGGGTAGCGTGTGAAATCAAAACACCAGTAAATGCTGAAAAGGAAGGACCTGTTGCCCAATTTAAGATTGCAGGTTTCTACATCTGTATGGGAAGGGACTGGCATTCTCTACCCATATTTAAGAAATTCTGCAGTAACAGTCAGCCAAGACACTGAATCTTCTGTAAGCAGGAAGAAAGCCTATGATATATAAGAAAAGTTTTCAAATACAATAGCTATTGGATGTCATGCCAAAGCAAGAAAATGGTTTCTTTTTTCCTTTTGTTTTTATGTTTAACCATCTAGTTCCCTGATGCCATATTTGTTTTTATTTCTTGGGACAGACTAGTATTGAACTCATGCCTGTCTAACTTCCCACATAGTTACCTTTCTATTCCAAAGAACACTCTAGGCAAATATATTACAAATAGTTATGAAAAAAAGTTTCTCTAGAGTCACCAGCCTCAATTGTCACATCAGTGCTAAAATGAATTTATCCTAGTTAGAAATGAGAGATCCAGTTGGGTTGACTTAATGGAGGAAATTATTTTCCAACATGTATTATAAAGTATTAGATGTGACCTAGGCTGAGTCTGTATGTCTCATGTATTTTTGAAGACCAACACTTTTACTCATCAAAAATATATCCTGCTGGTGAAATGCCAAGTTTATAAAATTAAACTGCATGAAGCTTTCAAGAAGCTTTATGAGTGGGCCCAGAACATTACAGATAAACTCTAGCATGAAATAAACTAAAAAGTTTTGTGACATAATTTAATTTATACTTGATTTAAAAATACATTTCTTGTTCTGAAATGGAAAGGGGATTTAAATATTCTGTACAGGAGTCTACAGATGTTTGAAGATGCACAAGTTGCAGAAACTGATAGTTCTCAAAGCACAGTGGAGATAAAGATTTGACTTTATCAAGATCAGACACTAAATCTGAAAGGTTCATGGCAGGAGTATTAGAGAAATTAATGAAATATTAGGCAAAATGATGGAGCCTATAGGAAACAGGCCAAGGTCATGTCCAAGAATCTGGGGTACCAGTATCAAGGTATCACATTGAGTACAACCAAAGGACCAAGAAATTTTGTGATTCATAATTCAATATTTTAAATCATAAGTTTGGCCATCTTTGTGGCTTACATTATGTTTTTATTGCATAGGATGTTTTAATAATCCATAAATTAAAGAATTTATGTTAAAATTTTCAAACATTTTGAATTTGAAAATAATTTTAAAATATATCATATTTGTGGGATATAGCCAAATCAGTATTTAGAAGGAATTGTGTATATTAGAAATGCAAAAGGGCACAAAATTAACAATTAAAAGTTAAATGATCTCAAGGAGTTAAAAAATGGTAAAAAAAAAAAAAATAAGATCAAATACAGTATAGGGGAGAAAATAATGAAAAGAAGGAAAGAAGCTAATGAAGTAAAAAGACAATACCAAGTGTATGACCCAGTGGACAAACCCACTAACCCTTAAACATGTAGTTAGCAGGGTTGATAATCTTTGAAGAATTGACTATCCCATACAAGTAGGGCTGACAGCTCCTCTTTCTTAGACGATACTTGGTAACTGGATATCTGAGGAAACTTTGGGCCTAGTTATCTAGGTAGTTCAGAGAGAATGGGTGTTGGGGTGATGGAGGCATCTGGAAGGGCAGAGTGTAAATTCAGACAAAGTTCTTCGTCCACATTGGAGAACTATACAGTATGGGAAGAACCATCAGTACCCCAAGGACTCTTAATCAAGGACAAGGAGAGAGTCAACGCTTACACATTTACCACAAAGAAGGCACGGGAAGCCCAGTTACAATCACTACAGTCACATAAGACGCCACTCCTTTCCCTCCTTCCTTCAAAACTGTCTTCCATCCCCACGTAGATGGCAGTGAGAATATAAAAAAGTACACTGGCATTACCATCTACAGGTAAGTGGCCAGGACCCACCTTAAATCCTTTTCCAATGTTGAATTTTACAAATAAAAGAAAAAAACTCACATTAAGGGAAAAGGGTGACTAGTATATATCACACACTCCCTTTCCATTTCTCCCACTCTGAACAAAATATATGACTGAAGTCTCATTTGGGGTATAGTTTTCCCTTTCAGTTACATTATTTTTTTTCATGAATTAAAAAAATTAAAACCATTATAATTTTTTAAATTTCTATTTCAAATGTATAGATTTTTCATAATTCTGTGAAATCTTCTATCTTAATATGCTCAATTGTAATTACTACCAGAAAAAAAATAGAGATTTTAAAAAATTAACCAAGTGCTAGAAAACTATTAGTACTGATTAATAAAGATAAAAATTCATATATAATTATTCTAATTGGGATATATATGGTTAAATAAGTTCCTTGTGAAAACAGCTATAAAGTTTCATAAGCTTTTCACATGGTAGGATTTATTTTTATTTTTTTTCTATTTTTTTTTCTATTCAGAAAACACTACATAGTGAATTATGGTGAACTAGAAACTTCAGGAAATTTAATCCAAAAGACCAATTTCAAATTTAACACCAGCAATAATCATGTAAAAATATGCTATTTTCAGATTCCACAGTTCATGGAAAAGTAGAAGTGAATCCCTTCCACCCTCTTCACCAAATAATAAGGAAGATGGCTACTAATTTTAGAAAATATAACCCATGATAGTCCTTGAACAGCTATTGTTTGATCTGGGAAATGGAAATCTAGAACTGACCTAAGGAAAATATCTCTTTAGAAAAACATCATCATACTATCGAGTAGATTTCACTGCCTTCTCTGTCTTTGGTTCAGGTCCTGTCATATCTGTTCCTAACTCGCTGGTCACAATGATGACCTGCTAATTGAAAACTTAGGCAATACCAAGTCTTTATGAATGAGAATGGTATCCAAAAGTATGTTAAACTGTTTCTTTGATATTTGGATTTCACTACAGGGGCTTTCCTGGTGGTTCAGACAGTAAAGAATCTACCTGCAATGCAGGAAACCCAGGTTCGATCCCTGGGTCAGGAAGAGTCCTTGGAGAAGAGAATGGCTACCCACTCCAGTATTCTTTCTGGGAGAATTCCATGGACAGAGGAGCCTGGCGGGCTACAGTCCATGGGGTCACAAGAGTCAGATATGACTGAGCGACTAACACTTTCACTTTCACTTTTCATAGAAAATCCAAGTTTCTAAATAACCATAAAGGAAATCACCTCCTCATCTTAAACACCCAGTCTGTTATGTCCCAGAATTCTGCTAACCTGTCCAAAGACTGGTTTGCATTGCTTGTTAGAATCGGAATGCAATGTCAAATCATCAGTTTCTTTTTAACGGCTGAGTAATATTCCATGGTGTATATGTACCATAGCTTCCTTATCCATTCATCTGCTGATGGGCATCTAGGCTGCTTCCATGTCCTGCCCAGGTGAGATGCATGAGACGAGTGCTCAGGCCTGGTGCACTGGGAGGACCCAGAGGAGTCGGGTGGAGAGGGAGGTGGGAGGAGGGATCGGGATGGGGAATACGTGTAACTCTATGGCTGATTTGTGTCAATGTATGACAAAACCCACTGAAATGTTGTGAAGTAATTGGCCTCCAACTAATAAAAAAAAAAAAAAAAATCATCAGTTTCATTGGCCTGGAATGTAAGGTTACTTAATTTCAGCATGCTTCTTCTTTCTTCATAAATGTAATCTGCTTCTTATATCTGCTCAACTTCAGATTGTTTCCTAAATTCATTCAGGTTGATGTCAGTGGCCTCATTCTGGCCTTTAAGAATTGATCTTTCCTAGAAACCAGAGAATCAGTCAAGATAGGCAAGGTTATACTGCAATAATAAATAATCTCAAAATCTTAGGGGCTTAAAATAATGAAGGCTAATTTCTCATGATGCTGTATGTGAATAGAAGATTGGCAGGGAGGTTCTTTCCAAATTAAGATAATTCAGGGTGATGGAGAGTCATCTTGATATGAACTTCCATAATCAACAGGACAGAAGGAAGAAAACATGGCAAATCATGCTTTCACTTAAACTTTCGCCTAACAATGAATAGCACATATTATTTCTTGCATTAAGGTGGCCAAAGCCAGTCCACATCACACTGAAGTTTAAATAATAAGGAAGTAAACTTCCACTATATGCCTGAAGAAAAGAGGGATCAGAAGTGAACAACCCTAATGAAAAACCACAAGCCTTTTTATTGCTCTTTCTTCCATACTCAGAACCCATATATGCAGCTGGTCTCAAGATACAAGCCCATTCGTATTTCAGGTTCTGCTGCCTATGACATCTCTTCATTTAGAAGAGATGATGTAGATACAAGACAGAACTTCCTTATCCTGCACATCCTGCTATTAACAGAGCTTTCACAGAATCTTTTCCCTGGTTTTTCAGGAGTGGGGCACAGACCTATAATAGTCTTTGTTTGTAGGAAAATACCACAGTTGAATGTGAGGTAAGTGGTTTGATTTTCCCTGTGCTAGTAGATAACTGCAAAGGCCAGGGATGTTGGTCAATGGCAGAGGAGGTAGGTCTGACTACATTCCAGAACACATACTCATCCATTACGCTATACCAGTGAAAGACAGTTTTTATTCTTCTAAGCATAGTTAGTCCACTAATACAACAGTATGTGAAACTCACTGTTTTTATTCTTTCAATAGGAACCATTTCAAGAACTGCTTGAAAGAGCCCAATAATAGTACTATCAACTCCCAAGTAGCAATAAAATGTCAGTTCATGGGGAAAAGTAACACAAATATCTAAACTTTACTTTTATTTTAGATAGCCAACTACTATATGACTGCGAAAGGATTAGTCGCTCAGTCGTGTCTGACTTTTTTGCCACCCCATGGCTCCTCTGTTCATGGAATTCTCTTGGCAAGAATACTGGAGTGGGCAGCCATTTCCTTCTCCAGGAGGTCTTCCCAACCCAGGGATTGAACTGGGTCTTCCGCACTGCAGGCGGATTCTTTACCATCTGAGTCACCAGGGAAGCCCCCATATGTCCACAATCTACCTGTCTAGAGTCATGTCACATCATATTACAACTAAACAGTATGTTAAAGAAATTATGAAGGTGGTAATTTAGAAAGTCATGTATGCATGTCAGTCTCATCTGAGAAGCACTTGCCTTACATTTTTGATGTATTGATGTCTTCCAATTTAAATAATGAAGCATTTTATTGTTCTCATTCAGAACAGGAGGTATTGCCTAAAGCCAGATGGATGTGAAGAGAGATTAGAACTCTTAAGTGAGATTACTGTCTAGTCTACGCCACTGACTCTCTCAAGCTGACTCCCCATCCTCCTACCCAATAAGAACCATCGCAACAGTCACTGTTTTTGGTATTCGTTTAGTCAGTCATGTCTGACTGTTTGGGACCCCATGGACTACAGCATGCCAGGCTTCCCTGTCTTTCACTATCTCCTGGAATTTGCCCCAACTCAAGCCCATTGAGTCGTTGATGCCATCCAACCATCTCATCCTCTGTCGCCCCCTTCTCAGGCCCTCAATCTTTCCCAGCATCGGGGTCTTTTCCGATGAGTCAGCTCTTCACATCAGGCCGCCAAAGACTGGAAATTCAGCTTCCAGCATCAGTCCTTCCAGTGAATATTCAGGGTTGTTTTCCTTTCGGGTTGACTGGTCTGATTCCTTGCAGTTCAAGGAACTCTCAAGAGTCTTCTCTGGCACCACATTTCAAAAGGATCAGTTCATCAGTGCTCAGCCTTCTTTATGGTCCAGCTCTCACATCCATATTTGACTACTGGAAAAACCATGGTTTTGACTATATGGACTTTTGTCAGCAAAGTGATGTCTCTGCTTATGAGTGTGAATTGTCCCTCATTGCATCTCCTTTTATTGGCATTAGTTTCCTAAGATTTTTCACTCTTTACTTCTTGTTAACCATCTCTTGACCATCACCATGAACTCCTCAGGTTGGACATTTGTCTGATCCTTGACTTTCTCTCAGAACAATAACTTGTATATAACCTAAAGATTACTTATTTCCAAGTACATAATACAAATATCAGATTGACCTACATTCTTGACAGCTTTCAGTCCCCCATCCTTCATCAACCAGAAACAAACATGAATATCTCAGAAACTATTTCTTACCCAGAGTAGAGTCCCACACCAATGAAAAGACCTAACATTATCTCTGCTAATGTTATTCAGTCCTTTGCTTTCATTTTCAATGATGACATTTATGTTTTGTAGAATAATTCTCTTTGCAAAACTGCCAGCTGAAAATATGATCCAAACCCTAAATTTATAGAATACCAAAATAAATAGCCACGATTCCCTCATGAGAGATTTCTGTAGCTCTCCTCACCCTTAGTTCTCTTGTTGAAATAATTCAGCAAATAGGGACCCCAAAAGTACCATAGAAATGTCCAGTTCTATATACAGATGCTTCCCTGAATAAATAGAATACATAGAAATAAACACTGGAGGTAACTCCTCATGTACACGAAACAATTTCTGCTTCTCAATTGCTGACAAATGCCTTCAATAAATTCTCTCCATGACCAAAGTCACAAATCACTGTGAAGACAGAAATGCATACATAAAACTCACTGTATTATAGTTCCCTGGACACTCAGAAACAGACTTCTTCATCCAGTTCAGCTATTAGTGACAGTGTCCCCCAAGCCACACTACTATTCTAAAGTTCCAGGACCTGACTGTTTGAAGTTTGACTACAGCTCCCTGGTCACCCATTTATCCTTTTTCTCAATCCTTCCTGTTCTGAGGGCTATCCCAACTTGTATGGCCTGCACGGAGTTCACATGTAAGACAGATAATCAATGGACATAATAAAGCAGTCATTATTATTACAGAGAGAGCTTTGGGAAGCATTCAGACCTGGACCTCACTGTATGTCCCACACTTCCAACAAATCCAGGGTGGACCCATGGATTTCCAGGACATCGTACCCTTTCTCTCTACTGTAAATGGACAATAAACAGATATTCAACTCCAGTGACTAACTTCTATGTTTGTAACAAGAAAGAGATGCTATCACAGCCGTGTTTCAGTGTTTCCCCTATTATGTAAGGGAACAAAATGGTCACGTGGAAATTCTGTTCTAGTTCAACAAAATTATTGTTTAGAAGACAAGTCTTACATAATAAATCCAAGCAGAAGTTTCAAACAAGTTAAATGCTTGTAATCTTTGGGAAGTATAATTACAGGATCCAAATTAAAACTATCTCCTCTTCCATCCTGGCCAATGTGCCACTCCAGGAGGATCCTAAAATCAAAGTTAAAATGAGTACGCTTGAACTTCTGCAGAAAGATTGGGAAAATGCTGGTATTATCCCCTTCCTGCCATTCCCAATCATGACACATCCTTCCATGGTTCTTTAAGTTGCTTTCTTTCCTCTATTTTTTTTTTCCTGATTTTCCCAAATAAAGCTGAGCTCTTCCTCCTCACATTTTATCTTTAACACTTTTATGATATTAATCTACATTCTGATTTTTTTCAGTAACTTAATTCTGTATTATTTTTATGTCATTAATTTGCCCGTAAGTTCTTTAAGGGATATGATTACAACTCAAAATTCCTCATACACCATGAAATAAATACTTCAGTATGGACTATATACACGGAAGGTCGATAATTGACTGTTATTTAATTAATAATAAAGTCTGTTCATTAAGTTTAGCAACAAATAAGTCACATTTAACTTGGCTCAGAGCACTTTTATGAAACAATAGAAGAGACATGAGATTTCAGTGGGTTAAAAGGTGAATAAAAGGTGAGAAAATAGACATGGAGAATATAAATCAT
Source organism: Muntiacus reevesi (assembly GCF_963930625.1). Classification (NCBI taxonomy): domain Eukaryota; kingdom Metazoa; phylum Chordata; class Mammalia; order Artiodactyla; family Cervidae; genus Muntiacus; species Muntiacus reevesi. The sequence goes on from NC_089251.1 coordinate 206,725,333, forward strand.
TCTTACGAAACTCAGCTGTAAAGAGAAATATGTAGGTGGACAAGGTAATAGCACCATATAAATAAAAATTATTACTATTAAACCATGAAGCCTATATTAACTATTAAATTTTTCTTTTCTCTAAAAATATTACTAATCTTTCTATCCTCTTCCCCTAACAAACATATCAGATATGAGTCAGCATGGGAAGCAAACAGCAGCTGTGGTACTGAGCTTATTAGAAAATTTAAGCAAAATACACAGTGTCTGCAATAATAGCTAAAAGGGCGCAACAACACAAAAGAGGCTGTGTTTTATTCTAAATTTTGCAAAAAAAAAAAAAAAAACCCACAAGTTCTTCTACAGGATTCTTGCTTTTATTCTATAAAAGTTCATTGTAATTAGGTGCTAAACTTGCTCAAAATTACTGTTAGTTCCTTTTGTGTCGTAAAAAGACCCTAGAATGATGTTTCCCACCGAAAAATTTTTATACAAGGACTGCTTGAATTCTAAGAGTTTACAACACAATAGTTAAAGCATTCATTGACTGACGGAAAAAAATCTGTACCTACTATAGTCTAACAACATGCTAGGCACTAGCAGTTCAAAAGTGAGAAATAGCAATCCTCTTCATTGAACTCACCTTCAAATATGGGGAAGACAATGTCAAATGGTGGTGTCAAATACGATGCAACTACCTCTAAGGTTGTGTGGGCAAAAAAACCTTCTGGGAGAACGTGCCACATAAGCTGAGTCACAGAAGCTGAGACAGGAGAGTTTACCTGGTGGGGAAGTCAAAAGAAACAGGAAACAGCAATGCAGCAAGTTTCAGAGGAAATCTGAGGGGGTGGGGTGAAGATTCCTGGTGACAAGATCATTCTATATGAGGATGAGCTTTCTACTTCCAATGAGATTGGAAAGAAAGGGGCTCATGTGAAGTCAGTTGCAAGTCTTTCTCTGTATCAAGATGGGCATTTGAATACAGGAACAGATTCTATGCTAAACAGGAGTTAGCATATTCTGCTGAGAGTAAATGAGGCAGGGGACCCGGGCTAGAGAAGAGTAACAAAAGGTTAAAAGAGCTACAGAGAAGAATTGAGCACAAGTGGACCAAGGATAAACAAAAAGAAGGTAGGATGGGGCGGGAGATGGAAGCAGGCATTCAAGGGGGGTGGCGGCATATGTATTCCTGTGGCTGATTCATACAGATTTATGGCAGGAACCAACACAACATTGTAAAGCAATTATCCTCCCATAAAAATATATGAAAAAGATATACTAGAGAAGTGCCTATTATTCAGGTCCTCTGCCCATTTTATAATGAGTTGTTGAAATCAAATCACTATGCTATACACCTGAAACTCATATTGTAAGTCGATTATACTGCAGTTTAAAAACAAAAAAAAAAAAAAAAAAGGAAAAGAAAATAAATAATCCAATCCTTTGGCTAGGAAGTAAAATTAAATGGAGACCTGTTTGTCAAAATAGAGGGGAAACAGATATAATGGAGGAATAAGGGTCCAGCTGAAAAGGCCATAGCAGTAATTCCAGAGTGGTTTTGGATGAGTACCAAGGCCATCTTCATAGACCAGCATCCTGTGTGGCCTGGGTTAACGGTCACCAGAGCTTCACGTTCTTACCCCGTTTTCACTGGCGGCCTGAAATGTCCATACTACTTATTTAAGTGCTAGGGCATTTCAGGTCTCCCTTCAATACAAAGAAGAGCAAACACAGAAAAAGATATCAAACTGAATACATGAATTTCATTTTGCTGCCTCCAGAAAATCCACCCAACAAATAAATATTTAATTACAGTTACTTTTCATAAAATTATGCTACTTACATTAATACATAATGGTATGCTATTTTGACTCTTCAGCAAATTAACAAATATTACTCTTTCAATATCTCAGCTTTAATTTCCAATTAATCAACATCAATAGATATAATAATATATTTACATTATAAACAATAAATAATTGTTCTTTGCCTTCCCAAGTTAAAAAAAAATGTTAAGAGTTTTGTTCTTCAACCAAAACTGTTAAGAGCCACTAATTTAGGAATTTCCCTGGTGGTCCAGTGGCTAAAACTCCACACTCCCATGACAGAGAACCCAGGTTCAATCCCTGGTGAGGGAAGTAGATCCCACATGCCTCAACTAAAAGATCCTCCATGTGGCAAAAAAATTTGAAGATCCTGCATGCCGCAGCTAAGACCCAGTACAGCCAACTAAATAATTTAAAAAAGTATATTAAACAAAAGAATCACTTGTTTAGGGTAAGGAGCAAAGTAGATATGGAGCTCATTCAGGTTTCTTTCTTTCTTTCTTTTTTTTGGTAATGTCAGGTGTTATGTAAGTACTATTCAACCTACTATTCATCCAGCCCCCTAGTTTATAGATGAGAAAGCTGAAATTTAAAGACAGGCAACTAGTTAGGGGTGAAGCCTGAGATAATACCAGCAATTAGTGGCAAAGTCAGTTTAAGAGCCTGTGTCTCTTATCCTCTCCCTTTAAGACCAAAGCTGCTGCTTCTGTGCCATACAGGATCCTCAACCTCAGTTTCCCAACCTACATATCATTTTTATGGATGGATATTATAATGGACATGGTGTGTGTGTGTGTGTGTGTGTGTGTGTGTGTGTGTGTGTGTGCAAAATTTTTCTAGAAATGGCCATCTTTGCCTTCCAGTTTTCACTCCTCAGAAAATTTGTCCTCACAAGCCTCTATAAGGACAAAAAAAGCCAGGTGCCCATTCCTCCTGGTTATAGCTAAAGAGGCTAGAGGTAGACACACAAACAAAACACACTTCTCTTTATGGGGTTTAGAACTGGAAAGTAGAAAATGTAGTCACTGTCTACTGGGAACTTAAGCCAGAAAAATTGAGCAGTAGGGATTGGGGCCAGGGCAACCATATCTGACTGAGACTTGTCAAGCCCCCAAAAATGTGAATGGAAACAGAGGATATGCAGAAAAACACAGGGGAATAAAATGGTTCCCAATTCCCCAGTTTCTGATTCCAGGACCCTATAAGGCCCAAAAACACTTTTTTATTTGGTTTCATAAGGTTTTCTTTGATTTGTCAATATTGCTTTATCTATTTCAATTAGGTCTTCATTACTCGCAACTCTGTGACCTTATATGAGGACAAAGATGCACATTGACATTTCCCCTACCTGGGTCATGATGAAGGGCAGCTTAGGAGTGTGTGGTGAGAACAGGCAGAGCATAGATCAAGAGCAGCGTCTAAAGCCCAGCACTCTGCAGAGAGAACAGAGATATATGTTCACAGTTGGCAATATGAGAAATCACATCAGAGATCCATAATTTGGACTTAAAATGTAGTGGCCACTTTCACTGAAAAACTGGATTTAGATATATTGATAACACACTACAAGGTCTTCATAAACAACTATTAAATTAAAAACTGAAAGTATGACCCACTTGTTGCCAATTCTGGCTAAATGTTATCATCATCTGGAAAGCCCCTTATCCAAAACTTCTTATTCACTTGGCCTAAGGTGAGATCCATGTAAAAGTTTTCTTTTCAAGAGCCTCTCCTCACCCCCAACCACCAACTGATGTTAGTGTGAGATGGTGACAGCAACAAGGACCCCAGAGGAGGAACTCTATAGGTAAAAAAAAAAAAAAAAAAAAAAAGAACTTTGCAGGAATTTCTAGCTACCTGTTGTAATTCAGAAACAGAAGGTAAAAGTGGTGTAAAAGAGAAAAAGACATTTTCCTGGATAAACACCTTTTTCCAACAACACAAGAGATGACTCTACACATGGACATCACCAGATGATCAATACCAAAATCAGATTGATTATATTCTTTGCAGCCAAAGATGGAGAAGCTCTATACAGACAGCAGAAACAAGACTTGGAGCTGACTATAGCTCAGATCATCAGCTCCTTATTGCAAACTTCAGGTTTAAACTGAAGAAAGTAGGGAAAACCACTGGGCCATTCAGGTGTGACCTTAATCAAATCCCTTATGGTTATACAGTGAAGGTGATGAATAGATGCAAGGGTTTAGATCTGGTAGACGGAGTGCCTGAAGGACTATGGATGGAGGTTCATAACACTGTACATGAGGCAGTGACCAAAATAATCCCAAAGAAAAAGAAAGGCAAGAAGGCAAAGGGGTTGTTTGAGGAGGCTTCACAAATAGCTGAGGAAAGAAGAAACGCAAAAGGTAAGGGCGAAAGGGAAATATACAACCAACTAAGTTCTAGAATTTTTTTTTAGAAGGAGCTTAAAGACTGGAGCAGTGAACCAGCAAAAAGCTAAGAAAGAGTGTCAAATCAATGAGAAATCCAAAAGAGGAAAACACTGGAAAGAATGGAGGAAGTGGCTATGCTAGCAACTCAAGCAACATCAGGTAATATTTTCGTCAGGTGATGGCTGAAATGTCAGAAACAACATAACCCCCATTACAGACGAGTGTTTATTGTTTGTGAAAGCTCCTTCTAAAGCATTGTGCTAAATGTGCTTGAAAATAGCAATGGAATCATATGGGATGTGGCCCTGACTCCTGGTTTATAGGGATTCAAACTGTAGTAAGTGTAAAATTATCTTCTAAAATATGGTTCTGATATGATGGGGCCTTCTCAAACATAAGAATCTTACATGCACCCACACACACAAAGGCATAAGACTTTGGACAGTTGTTACTGGTATCAACTAAAAGTGATCTTATGTACAAAGCAGAAACATAGACACAGAGGTAGAGAAAAAAGGTGTGGATACCAAGAGGGAAAGCGGGGGTGGGATGAATTGGGAGTTTGATATTGACACATATACACTATTGATACTGTGTATAAAATAGATAACTAATGAGAACCTGCTACATAACCCAGGGAACTCTACTCAATGCTCTGTGGTGACCTAAAGGGGAAGGAAATCCAAAGAAGGGATAAATGTATACGTATAGCTGATTCACTTTGCTGTGCAATAACTTAACACAATGATGTAAAGCAACTATATTTCAATTTAAAAAAATTAACAAAATTTAAAAATAAAAGCCTCGTCTTTATTCACAAGAAGGTGTGGCATTTAAGGTCAATGAAACAGTGATTAAAATCTCCACCCCTACCCAGCCAGGGATAAGAGGGGTCTGAGATTCCAGGCAAATCTCTTCACTATCTTTGGCTCACCAGACAAAGTCTGCAGAATGATACAGAGTCTGCAGTTCACCTTTTTTATACCTAAAGACATAGAAGATGACAGGGCTCTGAAGCAAACCTCCAAACACACCGATTCTGTATTTATGGGGCCAAGGGGATAGGGAACATTAAGTGGACTTAAAACAGCATATTGTGATCAGGTTTGCAGTTGTTCTGTGTCACTGGGAACGGCAGAGTAAAAAGAACAGCCCCGATATCAATAATGAATGTCTACCCGAGAACTCCAGTAAGCTATAAGGATTAAATAACACTAAGGAAGAAAGGTAAAGTCTAGAAGACACTTTCTCTCTTGCTCTGTCTCTTGCAAAATGCCCAGGCCATTGGCTTTTCTCTGCTTCACTTCCACGTTTGCCAGCCTACCCCTACCTCCATAGAGATTTGCTCAAATGGCAGAGTAATTGAGATCTTACAGAGTTTAAAAAAAATTATTTCAAGTCTTTGAATTTCTCTCTGGCCAAAATACATAACTTTAAAGTTGATGAATCTATCCTGCATGCCATTTCATATCCAGATGTGGACTCCTTATTGGTTAGAAGATAGCAAAAAATAAACTCCCATGGTGTCACAACTGTGAATCTCCCAGTACATACGGCACTTTGTACATGTGACTTACAGGAACCATGACAGATCTGCCAAGTAAAACTGCCCTCATTTTACAAATGAATAATTCGAGACTCTGAGAGATTAATGTGCCTGAAGATTTGTAAACAACAGAGCTGTTAAACTCCAGAGAAAGTATCAAAACCCAGTTCTGTTTGGCCCCAAAACCTTATCCATTATTCAAGTTTTTTATCAGTGGACAGCAAATCAGAGTGAATTCCCCAGCATCACTTACCCATCACCACTGTTTGGTGGCTGACATCTGATAGAAGATCAATCTAGGTTGGTTGAATGAATGCATCAGTGAATGTTCTACAGGGGCCCTTGACACTGAGATGGGACCCCAAAAAGCAGGTAAGTTGCAGGAAGAAGACAATCACAGACCACAGAGTGAAAAACTCTAAGACTTCCATGAATGGTTTTGCCTGAATGCCAGCCCACCTGGGTGAAGAGCTGCACCAGTCACTTTGGCAGGTATCCTGCAATTTGTCTCAGCTGTCTTTTGGCTTTTTGAGACAGTAGATAATGGTGCTTTTAACTTGAAAATCTGCTACCAATAAATAAGCACTGGTTGAGAAATGTAGCTACTCAACTAGTATTGTTGTTGGATTACAACATTTTAGAACAGATTTGGTTGTGGTCTATGTCTGCAATTTATCTAACAAGGACAGAGAAACTGCAGAGGGAGCTTTGGTTGAATGTTTCAGAGCATTTTAATCCACAAAGCTTAATTTCCACACTGCTCCCAGCACAGAGAAGCCTCTGCAACCCTGATATATTCAGCAGGAGCAGTTTGTCCTGCCCCTGCTCTCACTCCTTGGGGTTTTCTCTTTCTTTTCAACATTTGATTTTGCATTAGGTTATAATTGATTAACAATGCTGTGAACAGGTGAACGATGCTGCATTTCAGATGAACAATGAAGGAACTCAGCCGTACATACACATGCATCCATACTCCCCCAAGCTCCCCTCCCCTCCAGGCTACTACATAACATTGGGCAGAGTTCCCTGCACTATAGAGAAGGTACTTGTTGAAAGATGGAGTGAAGGGATAGTCTGGCAGTCTGGAGTGGGCATGAACGTACTGTTATATTTAAAATGGATAACTAACAAGGACCTACTCTTACTCTTTCTTTACATCCATCTGCTTGTCTCAATCCTCTCAGCCTAGGTGCTGGAATGTTTTTCCCCTTTCAAGAATAAAATAGTCAAAAAACTTAACAATGGGTTTAATGTCTCTTCCCTTTGTCTAGCACTAGCTAGGTGTTCTCTTTGCCCCAGGACCTCTTCCTGTCCAGACAGATGCAATCACCAGAGGCAAAACCACAGGGAAATGTCCTTCAAGTAGAGAAGTATTTCAATATTGGGAAACTCATTATAACGCATACTGTGTGAATATCAGTCCGGTCTTTTCCAAAACTGGATAGAGGCTGTCACTATCTATGTGGATCTATTCTGTCCTCCCTTTTCCTTTTTTTGCTACTCCTATTTTTCCAAAACTGAGCTTGTTAAGAATATATCACTCCTGTGCTTTCTTTTTTACAGAAGCTAGAGTGCTTTTATATCATACAATCCTTGGACCAAGGAAGGTACTCAGAATGAACCGGTGTTATGGGAATTGGAGACATAAGCTCCGGTGAGGTTATACGCTTCTGTGCAGGATAATCTGGATGCATACGTCAGGAACTGGTCTTCATTTACCCTTTTCCTACCCTTGCAAGGAATTACTGTGCTTCAGCTATCTATAGAAACTGGCAACATTCTTGATAGCAATAAGCAATGTGGATCCACAATGATGAATTTAGAAGTAAAACCAGAACTTACAAAAGCTTGTGCCACATCCAGATGCAAACAATGTTGTGGAGGATTTCAAATCTCAAAATTATATAATTTTTAGAACATGATTAAGGTCGATAGAAATGACGATTAAAGATGTTTAGACGTGAATCTTTGAGGAAGATACAAGATGTATAGCCACGTCCCAGGTCTCCATTTTCAATCTCAAAGACCAGCAGCAAAGTGTGAAGCCCTCTGGGACCAAAGGCAAACAGAAACAGGAGGAGGAGGCACAAAATTCCATATTGAAAACTCTAAAACCTTTGCCACCCCAGCTTCTGATAATGCATGTGTGCTAAGTCATTTCAGTCATGTCTGACTTTGTGACCCTGTGGACTGTGGCCCGCCAGGCTCCTCTGTCCATGGGATTCTCCAGGCAAGGATACTGGAGTGGGTTGCCATGCCCTCCTCCAGGGGATCTTCCCAACCCAGGGCTCAAACCCACATCTCTTCTGTCTCCTGCATTGGCAGGTGGGCTGTCTACAACTAGGGCCACTGGGGAAGCCCAGCTTCAGATAATGTTGGGATATAAACTTCTAAAAGTGCTACGATTTACACCAACTGTAGCTGTACTTACAAAAGCAGGAAATTGACCTCTACAAAAAAAGCAAAATGTGTTAAAATAATGAAACATACTGGATTTTTTTCATTAATTAAAGCCTACATTTCCCCCAAAAGCGAAATCTACTTTTCTAGGTCTCAGCTCTTTTTTAAAAGTGTTACTTTATTTTTGGCCACACACTTTGAAGGGTCTTAGTTCTCTGACCAGGGACCAAACATGGCCCTTGGCAATGTGAGCATGGAATCTTAACCACTGATTGTCAAGGAATCCTCTTCAACTCTGTTTTAGTAACTATGCCAAATACCCAATCCAAGGGGCATCCAGCCCATCTTATTGATAGTTGAACAACTTTATTATTTAAACTCAGTTCAGTTCAGTCGTTCAGTCGTGTCCGACTCTTTGCAACCCCATGAATCGCAGCACGCCAGGCCTCCCTGTCCATCACCAACTCCTGGAGTTTACCCAAACTCATGTCCATTGAGTCAGTGATGCCATCCAACCATCTCATCCTCTATCGTCACCTTCTCCTCCTGCCTTCAATCTTTCCCAGCATCAGGGTCTTTTCCAATGAGTCAGTTCTTCGCATCAGGTGGCCAAAGTATTGGAGTTTTGGCTTCAACATCAGTCTTTCCAATGAACACCCAGGACTGATCTCCTTTAGGAAGGACTGGTTGAATCTCCTTGCAGTCCAAGGGACTCTCAAGTCAGATTTGTGTTTAAAAAAGAGGAAGCAGCATCACCTGCTTATCATTAAGCCAACTCAGGATGGATGTAGATAATGTCATCTGTGAGATATAATTATAGGGTGCTGGGATGAGCCATTCCGGGCAGTGATTCACCAGGCAAACGCTGGGACTTTGGTTTCATAGCATGACAGACAAGTTGTACAATGGAGAGTCATTCTTTGGAGCCTTTCTATTACTCTCTTTATAAATCATAAATGGACTTACTATGGTACAATTCATTAAAAATATTCCACCCATGTATCCTTCCATCTGAATATGAGAGAGAGAGATGGAAATATATGCCTTAAACTTTTATCCTAGAAAACAGGATATGAAGGAAGGTAAAAATGGCAGAAAGAAAGACTTTCTTTTATTCTTAAAATTTTTATATAGGGCTAGATTTGTTCACATTTTCAACAAATATACACTAATTCTGTAACTTTTGACAAAAGAAATCTGAAAAGAGAAGATCGTTTCCATGCTTTTGGAATGCTAGTGGCTTATCCATTGCACAAACCTTGCCCTGCCTAGGGTAAGGTTTTCACTGCTGACCCCTCAGACAACTCTTAAGAACTATGAATTTAAATCCTATTCTGACTTAAAATATTTTAAATAAAAAGAGCTGGAAGATCACATAGGGCAAACTCTGAATATGAAAGGAAAAGAAGTAAAGTGGTAAGTCACTTGTCTATACACACTCTCTTAGTCATTCAACAAACTTTCTTTAGTGTCTATTCATTTGATCAAAAATCAAAAGTTTGTTGGAACTACAATTATTAGTTCACTACATTCTTGCTTACATAGGACATACCTCATACAAATTTATTTCATACCAATAATATGGCTGACTTAATTCTAAATATTCTAGAATATTCTAAATATTCTAAATATCCATACTCATATACCCATACTTTTAGGCAGAAATAGGTTGTCCTATTTCATGGACAAAGAAATTGAGACTCAGAGAAGTGAAGTGGTAATATATTCAAACTCAGATCTTCTGCCTTCCAATCCAAGGCTCTTGTCAGTTTTACACTGGGAGTTCTTAGAATTTATCCCATGAGACCAGAGACGTTTTCTCCTAAACTTCTAGTTCAATATTTTTTTGTGTTAAATCATGTGATCAGTCTATCAATGTGGATTGCTTATATCCTCAATTTTAAATATTATATTAAATAGCTCAGAGCTATTTCCTTGATCAAGATTTGATATGTACTTGGCAAGCCCTATTACTTGTCATCTCTCATTGAAGGGAAAAAAAAGCTCATTAGAGGGAATTTTTCAATATTCTCTGATATCTAATTAAAACCAGAATTAAAAATCATAAAACTGACTAATGTTTATGTGGAGGAAAATAACTTAACCTCTGAACTACTGATATTTATCATTCTGGGTGACCTCTCAAGATGAATTCTGGCCAAAAACAGGACTGTAATGAGAAGTGTATTTGCATTACTTTTTATGTTTCTTCACAAATCTTTCTAAAGACCTTGAACACCTGTTGGATAGAGGATATCATGACTTGTGATACAGATTACTACAAAAGATATTTTGTTGAACCTAGAATAAAAAATACAGTTTCTGTTTAGGATTACAACTTCCTTGTCATTATATCTTACAGGGATGTTATGGACTGAATTGTAGCCCCTAAAATTCATATGTTAAAGCCCTAATCCCTAATGTGATTATTTAAAGATAGAGCCTTTAAATAATCCTTTAACTAAAATAAGCCTTTAAATAAAAGGAGGCAATTAAGGTTAAATGAGGTCATAAAGGTGGATCTGTGACATGGTAGGATTAGAGTCCTTATAAGAAGAGACATAAGACATTATGCTCTCACTCTTGTCTCTGCACATGCATACAGGAAGGTGGATGCTGCCTGCAAGACGAGATAGGAGTTTTCAGAATGAAACTTGCCAGCATCCTGATCTTAGACTTTCTAGCCTCCAGGACTATGAGAAAATCAATTTCTCTTTTTGAAAGCATGCAGTCTATGATATTTTGCTTTGGTAGCCCAAGTAGTTGTGCTGGAGAAGACTCTTGAGAGACCCTTGGAAAGCAAAGATATCAAACCAGTCAAGCTTAAAGGAAATCAACCCTGAATATACTCTTTGGAAGGGCTGATGCTAAGCTAAGTTCCAATACTTTGGTCACCTGATGCAAAGAGCTGACTCACTGGAAAAGATCCTGATGATGGGAAAGATTGAGGGCAGGAGGAGAAGGGGGCAACTGAGGATGAGACGGTTGAGTGGCAGTACCGATTCAATGGACATGAACTTGGGCAAACTCCAGGAGATGGTGAGGGACAGGAAAGCCTGGAGTGCTGAAGTTCATGGGGTCACAAAGAGTCAGGCACGACTTGACAACTGAACAACAAAGCCCAAGTAGATTAATACAAGGGAGTATGAATGTTCATTTAGATGAATAGATGATTTTGAGCAAAACTACATTTGGGTAGGTAAATTGAAAGTTGCTATGCTGGGCATAGAGCTTTGTTCCAACTGATAACTAGTTATGAAAATGATGGATTATCTTCTGACATATGTAACATGCAAATTTCACTCATTTGCACTTTACTTAGTCAAAATATACAATTTATAAGATCCCATAGACTAGTTCAATTCCCTAATCTTAAAGAAATGAGTTTCACTGATTGTCCATTTGGTCTTCCTTTCTATTAGAGTTTTTATAGAAAAGAACAGACACACTCAGCCCATCAATAAACATTTTTCCCATTTTCCCTGATGGCAAATATCAAGGCCCACTCTCCTGCCAGGGCCCAGGGCAACCTCAGAATCATTTCTACATGGCAGTCATGGCAGTCTGTCCAACTGACTGGAGTTGGCACACACAATAGAATTTAACTGCTGGGCCTGAATATAACTCAGCCTACCATTTTTTTACAGAGCCATAGACCCAGAAAAACTGGGAAAAACTGGGCTGAATCTAAATTAAATTAGGTTAAAAGGAAGTAAGATCTAAAACTACAAGCTCTCATATTATTATATTTGGGAGAGGAAAAATAGTAATAATTTAAACATATTGTGTTATATAATCATTTCCTATATAATAGTTATCCTTAGAATGGCTTGTTGTGGTTGTGTTGTTGTTTAGTCGCTCAATCATGTCCAACTCTTTGTGACCCCCTGGACTGTAGCCTGCCAGGCTCCTCTGTCCATGGAATTTTCTAGGCAAGAATACTGAGGTGGGTGGCCATTTCCTTCTCCAGAGGATATTCCTGACCCAGGGGTCGAACCTGTGTCTCCTGCATTGACAGGCAGATTCTTTACCACTGAGCCAACAGGGAAGTGAGAATGGTTATGTGCCAACATTAAAGATTGGTTAATACAACTTGCACTTTCAGTACCCTTCTCCTTCGCCTGACAATTATAAATGCCTGTTCTTTAGTCTAGAATGCAATCACGGACCCTGTAGTTGTGGCAGCGTCCAATGCCCATGAGACAACATGCATAAGCATAAATGCCAACAAACTCAAGATGGTAGAAAGAAAAATGAGAGAAGCACAGGTCCCCAAGGTCATTATTAAACCCCCCTGCTCTGCACTCTTACTGCCAGACTACTCATTTTGTTTGGCAAATATGCCTTTAGCTTTTTCATCTAGAGCTAACAACTCTTCTGTATTTTGCAACTGAACACACTAATACAATGGCTTTAACAAAATCACAAAACTTTAAGCAAAACAAAGGTTCCATATCATAAATATTTCTTCATGAAAAACTTAAAAACCTTTTTAAATCTTTAAAAACCCAGCTACTGCCCCCAGTGCCCCAGTGAAGGAACTTCTCACTTCCCTCCTCTATCCTGGAAGAAGACACCAATCCTCTTATACTGATAAAATGAACAATGATGCCAAGCTAGAGTCTTAACAATTCTATTTGCTTTTATAATTTTATCTTCTTTGTCACTTGCTTGCTCGCTAATTCTATGTGCTTGTTGCAATTCTTTATTATGTTTAATAGTTTCTTTCTTTTCCCAATCTTCTTTGGCTGCCAGCATGGAATACGTCATCATACAAGCCATCTGAGTCCAGACTGTCCCAATCTCAAGCTAGGCTTGGCCATATATAACAAAGCCTTGACCAATCAGTGTGCAGAGTGTAAAACTGGTCTGGTTTTCTAATTCAGTAAAGTTTCTCTAGATGCCTATGAACAAGAAGTACCTTTATCGGACTATCTTATTTCCACTAACCAATTAATTGCCCAGATTTCTCCCTTAATGTCCTAAAAATAGATCTACTTCAAGGAACTCTTACATAGGAACATGACAGACTCTGATGAATTCTTGCAGCTCCCTTTCCACACCTTCAAATTTAACATAATAATGCAAGGCACTCTAATGCATTTGAAACCAGTCATATTTATTCACATAGCTGTGGTTTGCATAAACTATGCAATATACAGGTACGCATTTTTTAGCTTTTTTTTTAGAGAAAGATATTTTTAAGGCAGAATATGCTGAAGTGGATACTACCAGAATTTTTTAAATAAAAAATGTCTCTGCTATTAAAATATAAAGCAAAATTACTTACTGTCATGAGTGGACACTTCAGCTTAGTGACCTATGATTTTCATCACTAATAGGATATTCAAAACAATTGAATAACACTCTACTTCTAGCCAATCAGAAGCCAGAAAGGTTTGGTTATTTGCAGTCTGTAGAGATGCTGACATATTCCAGCGATCACATTTTTTAACCACTAAACTGAAAAATCCTGGAGGAGGAAACGGCAACCCACTCAGGTTTCCTTGCCTGGAAAATCCCATGGACAGTGGAGTGTATCGAGCTATAGTCCATAGGACTGCAAAGAGTCAGACACAACTGAAGTAACTTAGCACAGAAAACTAAAAAATAGTTGACATGGCTCTTGATAAGAAACATGAATCTACTATAAAGGAGCAAGTAGCAAATTCATTGCTATCTCAATTCCTCAAATAATCTACAATTAGAAAAGCATATTCTTAGAGCAGAACATTGGAATCAGGCTGGAAGAAAGTCTTGAAGACTATTACTTTCCCAGAACCTCATATCCACTCTTCTATTCCTATGAAATGCAGCCTCCTTGCTGAGGTTCACAGGATTCAAGACCCAATTTTTCTCAGTCTCTCCTTGTATGGGTTGGTCTCTCTCCATCACCTGCTCTATTCAGTTCAATTCAGTTCAGTTGATCAGTCGTGTATGATTCTTTGTGAACCCATGGACTGCAGCACTTCAGGCTTCTCTGTCCATCACCAACTCCTGGAGCTTGCTCAAACTCATGTCCATCCAGTCACTGATGCCACTCAACCATCTCATCCTCTGTCGTCTCCTTCTCCTCTTGCCTTCAACCTTTCCCAGCATCAGGGTCTTTTCCAATGAGTCAGTTCTTTGCATCAGGTGGCCAAAGTATTGGAGTTTCAGCTTTAGCATCAGTCCTTCCAATGAAGATTCAGCACTGATTTCCTTTAGGATGGATTGGCTGGATCTCCTTGCAGTCCAAGGGATTCTCAAGAGTCTTATCCAACACCACAGTTCAAAAGCATCAAATCTTCAGTGCTCAGCTTTCTTTATAGTCCAACTCTCACATCCATACTTGACTACTGGAAAAACTATAGCTTTAACTAGACAGACCTTTGTCGGCAAGGTAATGTCTCTGCATTGTAATATGCTGTCTAGGTTGGTCATAGCTTTTCTTCCAAGGAGCAAGCTGTATTAAGAATCTGCATCAAGCCATAGGGCATCTGAAATTATAGGTCTCCGTTTTGATTCCTGTCAAGAGGATTACAGAGTTTCATAGTGTATGCATGTGCTCAGTCGCTTAGTTGTGTCAGACTCTTTGTGATCCCGTGGACTGTAGCCCACAAGGCCCCTCTGTCCATGGGATTCTCTAGGCAAGAACATTGGAGTGCATTGCCATTTCCTTTCCAGGGGATCTTCCCGACCTAGGAAGCAAACCCACATCTCTTGTGTCTCCTTCCTCGGCTTGCAGGTTCGTTATCACTGTATCACCTGGGAAGCCCAATGTTATTTGGGATGGGGGGGATGCAAAATCCAGTCAATAAAGAGACTACCTAAAAAGTATCAAGTGGTGACGTGAATTACTTTCAATGTCAGCACAAGTGCAGGATTCTTGCACTGCTCCATAGGCAGGCATTTCGTGCAGAAAATCTTTCAATTTGGCTTCAGTTGTGCCTCATTTCTGAATATTCATTCTGTATGGGGAATTGTGCACATCCTTGCTTTGCTAGACTGTGGAAGCACAGGCCTTTTCCTACGTCTGCTCTCCTTGCCCTGTCATCATATAGATCACCTCCATCCTACAGAACTCCTCCAGACTGCTAGCCACACATGTCAGGTTCTCCCAACAGCTCGGTTACCACAAACTACACAGTAGATTCTCTGTGCTCAGCAAACTTTCGGCCAGGGATCAAGAGGCCAATGTCTCCTCCTTGCAGGCACTCTCAACCTCTGTCAGTAGACTCTGAGCTCCCTCACTTGGATCAGGTAAGTAAGAGAAAGAAGGAACCTCTAAACCTCTTTACTCATAGGAATTTCCTCCAGTCTATATTACTGTAATTTATTGTCCTATTTTAACACTTATAGAAAGGAACAGTAAGGACAAAAGTCCCAGGACCAATTTTGCTCTCATGGTAGGAAGTCCCACATAGATGACCCTGCTGCTGCTGCTGCTAAGTCGCTTCAGTCGTGTCCGACTCTGTGCGACCCCACAGACGGCAGCCCACCAGGCTCCCCCGTCCCTGGGATTCTCCAGGCAGGAACACTGGACTGGGTTGCCATTTCCTTCTCCAATGCATGAAAGTGAAAAGGGAAAGTGAAGTTGCTCAGTCGTGTCTGACTCTTAGCAACCCCATGGACTGAAGCCCACCAGACTCCGCCGCCCCTGGGATTCTCCAGGCAGGAACACTGGACTGGGTTGCCATTTCCTTCTCCAATGCATTAAAGTGAAAAGTGAAAGTGCAGTTGCGTAGTGGTGTCTGACTCATAGCGACCCCATGGACTGCCGCCTACCAGGCTCCTCCACGTGGGATTTTCCAGGCAAGAGTGCTGGAGTGGGGTGCCATTGCCTTCTCTGATAGATGACTCTAGCACTTCTCTATTGCTTTCTACTTCAAGGTTTTTTGCCCAGAGCAATTCTCAAACAAACAGAAATGTCCCACTTAAAGGTTGCTATGTATGTGTATATTCAGCTGCTCAGTTGTATCTGACTCTTTGTGACCTCATGCGCTGTACCTGCCAGGCTCCTCAGTCCATGGCATTTGTCCAGGCAAGAATACTGGAACAGGTTGCCATTTCCTACTCCAGGGGATCTTTCTGACCCAGGGATTGAACACACATCTCTTGCGTCTCCAATACTGACAGGAAGATTCTTTACCACTAGCACCACCTGGGAAGCCCTGCTATAAATATAAATAAGTTAAGGAACATATACATACTTAAAGGATATTTTATCTAGGCACTGAATTTTATAACATTATTAACTGGAATATTAAATTACAATTTGCTTAATAAACAGTCTATCTGCAAAATCACCTTGTTGTGATGTCAAAAATAACTAAGCTGATCCTTGTCACTACTTGAAGTTCCTGCTGCAATGCCTCTCCACCTCTAGATCAAAATGCCTAGAGTCTCATTACTATGAACCCAGAACCATCGTGAATCTTCTCATAGACTCAAACACTGATTTGGATGGCTAATTACCTCTCACCATGGCTAGCAAGGGGCAAACACAAAGCACTATAAATTGCTCCCAGCCCATATGCTGTTGATTCCTCCTCCTCGCCAGCCATTCCATCACCAGGACTCAGCTTGCCTTGCATTGGTTTAGAGCAATAGTTTGTAATACATAATAGTTTACAACAGTCAATTCCTCCAGAATGTGGAGATCTGCAATACAGCAGATATAAGGTGTTTCTTTTTCAGAGGTAACCAGATACTTTGATCTTTATTTCAGGTTCTCACACCCTTCTTCTTCCGAGAAACTCCTCAGTCAAAATATTGATGTTCAATGGTTTCGCTTACTTTCCACTCTCTCCATAGAGATAGAACAAAGTAGCAGAGCCAGAAATAGGATCTTGATTCCTAAATTATAGGTGATGGAAAAGACATGGAAATTATAGAACATGTGTCTTTGTTTCTAAGTCAGAAACAATAATGAATGAACGTATTCATTTATGTTTGTTGACATACAAGTATGTGTCAAGCACTAGGTTAGTTTAAGGAATCCAGAGCTAGGCAGTAGAGTGACCCAGACACGTAAGCAAACACGATGCCAACTTGTTTTTTCACTATAGATGTTAAGTTGGAAGAATTTTCTCTGTTCCTAAAGGAATGGGGTTGGGAGTTTGGGGCTTTCTGAGAATGATACTCAATATTCCTTTCACAAGCAAAGGAAAACCTTAGTGAGAAGTGATACAACCATAAATTAAGAACATAATGAAAGACTGACAGGTACATAAATGAGTGACCAAGAAAACAGAGTCACACATCTTTGATAAGCTCAAAATGGGCTGTAAGATGGGCTATTAGATGAGTGACTCTCGTGAGCAAAGTCCTCCCACCTTTCTCAGAATCACTGGATCCCATTCCCTGGTAGCTCAACTGGTAAAGAATCTGCCTGCAAAGCAGGAGACCCTGGTTCAATTCCTGGGTCTAGAAGATCCCCCGGAGAAGGGATTGGCTACCCACTCCGGTATTCTTCAGCTTCCCTGGTGGCTCAGATGGTAAAGAATCTGCCTGCAATGTGGGAGACCTGGGTTTGATCCCTGGGTTGGGAAGATCCCCTGGAGAAGTGAACAACTACCCATTCTGATATTCTAGTCTGGAGAATTCTATGGATAGAGGAGCCTGGCAGGCTATATAGTGCATGGAGTCACAGAGTCGGACATGATAAAGAGACTTTCACTTTCACTTGTATTATGACAGAGACGGTACAACTGAGACTGAATTAGTTTCTACTCCTTCAAGCAAGGGCTTGGATCCAGGTCGATTTTATTAAAAAAAAAAAATTATGAAATTTGATGTGTTTTGTACCTGCCTCTTATATAGAAAATCACTTCTGTTACTCAAATAAATGCAACAATGGATATATGCCATCAAAGAAATATACGTAGGGATAAAAAGGAAAAGATCCAGTCTTCCTAGGGAAGTGGAAAGATCTGGTTCAAGAAAATAAAGACCATACATCACACATTCCCTACATCTCTCTACTTATAAGTGTTCACATCCCATGACGGTAACATGTGCTCAGTAGGGTGCTGGCAGGCTTGCGCCAGTGACTAATATGAAAAGGTGATTCTAGGCGAGGATAAAGTGACATAATGTGTTAAAGGGCTATCTTCTAAGATGAATATTTGATTTTATTAGTAGATAAACATATGTACTTATTTTACAAATAGATTTTTAATGCTTTAAACAAGGAATAGTAAGTATTTATAATTAGACCTAACCACAGAAGCAGTTCAAGATAACTATTGACCCTATATTAGCACTAA
This sequence comes from Muntiacus reevesi, assembly GCF_963930625.1. Taxonomy (NCBI): domain Eukaryota; kingdom Metazoa; phylum Chordata; class Mammalia; order Artiodactyla; family Cervidae; genus Muntiacus; species Muntiacus reevesi. The sequence continues at coordinate 206,743,730 of NC_089251.1, forward strand.
GTTAGTCATGGTTTTTCCCACCTTTATCAGTGTTTGATGAGAGCAAAGTAAATAGCTAGGAATAAGTATATATACAGGTATAGATGATAGATAGATACATACAGAGAAAGACTTATGTACCGAAGTGAAATTAAAGGAATAGAAAGCACTGCTCATTTTAACGTGTGTGTGTATATATATATATAATACATATATATATGTATATGTATATACATATATGTATATACATATATATATACATATATATATATGTAATTGCATGCATGTGCATATTTGTTTTTTGAAAATGTTAGAAAGAAAAAAATAAGTTCATCCAAGTGTTAATAGTGGTTCATTGCAGAAATTCAGATTCTTCCACATATTTTTTTTCCTTTTCTCTTTATACTTTTCATATATTTTCTTCAGTACTAGTCAACAAATTTGAGTAATATTTTCCTGAAAGTTTTAACTTTTTAATTATGCTCTGCTTTTCATTTTTCCATCAACATTTTCACAACAGACATATCATTTTATGGTCAGACAAAAATGAAAGCTGTATTTCTTCAAAGAAATAGAAAGATATCCTGTGTTTTCTGATTGGTAGAATTCATATTCTTAAAATGTCCATAATACCCAAAGAAATATACAGATTTAATTCAATCTCTATCAAAATTCATTATGACATTTTTCACCAAACTAGAACAAATAATCCTAAAATGTATATGGAACCACAAAAGACTCCAAATCACTGAAACAATCTTGTTTAAAAAAGAACAAAGCTCAAAGTATCATGCTCCCTTACTTCAGACTGTATTACAAAGCTTCATTAATCAAAACTGCATGGTACTGCCACAAAGGTAAATAAAACAGAATAGAAAGCCCAGAAATAAAACCACCATTTATGATCAATTAGTCTATGACAAAAGAGGCAAGAATATACGACGGAAAAAAGACAAATTCTTCAGTCAGTGGGGCTGGGAAAAAACTGGAGCCACATGTGAAAGAATAAAATAAAAACATTTTCTAACACCATAAAACAAACTCAAAATGAATTAAAGACCATAAAACTCCTAAAAGGGAGCAAAGGCAGAACATTCTCACATGAATCATAGCAAAAAATTTTTTTGATCTGTCAGCTAAGGAAACTTAAAAGCTTTTGCACAGCAAAAGAAATGATCAACAAAATGAAAATAAAACCAACTGAATGGGATAAAATATTTACAAATAATATGACTGATAAAAGATTGATGTCCTTTATTATATGTGTAATATATAAATATATAAACAGTTCACACAACTGAATATCAAAAGAACAACTGGATTAAACAATGGGCTGAAGATCCAAACAGACATTTTTCCAAAGAAAACATACAGGTGGCCAACAAACACATGAAAAGATTTTCAATATCGTTAATCATCAGGGAAATGCAAATCAAAACTATCTCTCACCTCACACCTGTCAGAATGGCTATCATCCAAAAGAACAAACATAATGAATGTTGTCAAGGATGTGGATAAAAGGGAAGTCTATTACATTGTTGGTGTGAATATAAATTGGTGCAGCCACTATGGAAAATGGTACAGAAGTTTCTCAAATAACTAAAAATAGAACTATCATATAATTCATTAGCAATTCCACTGGAAATAGTGTAAACACTAATTCAAAAAGATACATGCACCTCAATGTTCATAGCAGCATTATATACTAGAGTTAAGATATGGAAGCAACCTAAGTGTCCAAAAATAGTTAAAAAAATAAAGAAGATGTGTGTATGTGAATGTGTGTGTGTGTGTATAATGGAATATTATTCAGCTATAAAAAGAATGAAAATCTGCCATTTGTAGCAACATGGATGGATCTAGAGGGTATTATGCTTAGTGAAATGACAGACACACTCTATGTAATCACTTACATGTGGAATCTAAAAATTAAAACAAATGATTATATATAGCAAAGTAGAAATAGACTCACAGATACAGAGAACAAACCAGGGGTTACCAGAGGGTACAGGGAAGGGAGAGGAGCAAAATAAACAAGATTAAGAGATATTAACTGTTCTGTTTCAAATAAAGAGGCATCAAGGATATATTGTACAACACAGCAAAATCTGTAGCCCTTATGTTGTAATGACTTTAAATGGAGTATAACCTATAAAATATTGAATCACTATGTCACATACCAGAAACTAATATAATATTGCAACTCAAATATATTAATATTTCAATTTAAAATTTTAATAAAAATAAAAGTTTTTCTTTATATCTAATTTTGAGAACAGATAGAAAGGGAGGGAAAACTTTCACTTTGATAGTGTATAGGCAGTGAGGATTCTAGAAATATTACTTCTTGAAGAATGAGCAGTTAAGACAATTTATGGAACTCGGACATCTGCTGGTCTGCCAAATGTTAAGAACCATTAAGATGGAAGGTACTTCTTATCATCTAAGATGTAGGACTGACTAAGTGTCCAAGCTCATCTCAACCTCAAGAGTTTCTGCACCTGCTCTTTCCTTGACCTTCACTTGGAAGCAGTCATTGCTATTTCATGTCACAGAGGGCTCAGCTCTGCTTTCAACTTATCTGACTCCCCATGCTGAAGTCATCCTTTCATCCTCATGCAGTCAATCCTCACCTTAATTCCTTGTATTACATACAATCACAGGAAATACCACAGACTTAAATAATCATACTTACACTTTCTCATTGCCTTACCTTTGCCACTGTATGGGGGTCTCTAGAGACTGAGGCTGTGTCTCACATGCAGGGCTACACCATGAGAGCCTGGGACAAACTGCACAATTAATATGTTCAAGATATTTGTGGGATAAAAGATAGAAAAAATGTGTTTTTCTTTGCCTTTATTAAGTATTTTATTGTGTTTATTGTTCTGCCGCTCAGTCGTGTGCAACTGTTTAGGCACCAAAACTCCTGAATATTTAGAAGTCCCTTATTCCATAGAGCCAGTGAATTAACTGATAACTCACTCTACTTATATAACCAAATACCTCCCACTTTTCTAACACAGGATACAAACACAGTTAAATTCCTTCTTTCCTAATTAACCCAACTGCCTCCTAGGAGGAAGTTTCAATATTCTATTCTTTGGTTGTTGAAAAAATAATTAAAAACCACTGCACTTTCAAAAGGATTTGCTACTCAAGCTGTTTTCTTACCTCATTTTATCAAGATGATTATGATTTTTATTCTTTCATTTATTTACAAGCACCTGTATAACCTAATATTTTAAGAAAAATCCTTAAAAATTTAATTTTGTTAATTACATTAAATCTTTCAAACAATATTTTTGGCACAAAGTTTCATGCTTTCAAATGTTATAAGTATATTTTCATGTAAATCTTGACATTGATGATTTAGTCTAGTTATTTCATGGAAATAAAATAGTGAATCCCAGCTTTATTCAATAAACTAACATATAACCTAGTTGGCTAATCTACTTTCAAGTAAATTCACATATCAGACCATAATTTCAATTTAAAATATATTAATAATCACTTAGAGGATTAATATAAAACCTATAGCAATAAATTAGGATAACGTGAGAGATAAAAGTAATGTGCATTTTTTATAACTTCATTAGATTTTAAGCCAACTAATGAAAGTTTTGATACTTTATGAAAAAGAAGACATATACTACTAAAAAGCAACAGGTCCAGAGCCTAACAGTATTGTAATTTTATTCATTTATAAATGAACCTTAACATTACAGAAAGAAATCATGTATTTTTATTAATTAACAGATTTTATTGAATATACTGTATATGCTCAGTCGTGTCTGACTCTTTGCAACCCCATGAACTGCAGCTCACCAGCCTCCACTGTCCACGCAATTCTCCAGGCAAGAATACTAGAGTGGGTTGGCATTTCCTGCTCCAGGGGCTCTTTCTGACTCAGGGATCGAACCCACGTCTCCTGTGTCTGCTGCACTGGCAGGCAGGTTCTTTACTACTCCATCACCTAGAAACCCCTAAGAATCATGAGTACTACTAGGAAAATTTAGTTTGAAGCACTCCACTCAAAAGTCCAATGCTACACACAGATAATTAACTCTACATTGCTCTACACTGGCTTCCCTGGTAGTTCAGCTTGGTAAAGACTCCAGTTGCAATGTGGGAGACCTGGGTTCGATCTCTGAGCTGGGAAGATCCCCTGGAGAAGGAAATGGCAACCCACTCCAGCATTTTTGCTTGGACAATCCCATGGACAGAGGAGCCTGGAGGGCTACAATCCAGGGTTTTGCAAAGAGTCAGACACGACTCAGCGACTGACTCTTTCTTCCTTTCTTCTTTCTTGTTGTATTAATCATACACACTCCCCAATGCATGTACAGAGAGCACTGCACTGGGGCGGGGTGGGGGAAAAGTGCCAAGAGGCAGGGTTCCCTGGCAGCTCAGCTAGAGGCTGGATACACACGCACAATTTCCCTTTTCACATGCGTTAAGAGTTCAGTGGCTTTTAGGAGGTAAAGTGAGCACTTTTCCTCCAACTATCCCAGGTGGAAAGGCAGTCACGTGACAGTAATTGCACGCCAAGGGTCAGGTGGTTTATTTTAATCCCCACATAGGAGAATTCATTGAATATAAGCTATTTTTTTTTAAAATTTTAGAACCCATTTCAAATCATTTAAAACTATATCTAGCTCTTTGGCTGTTTGAAGGTGTTTTTCTTTCCAACACATTTCAGATCATAAGAATAAGTGTTGATAAGAACTGAAAAGAAATGCTTACTTCTAAAACATGGAAAAAAGTGTTTTCATGTTCAGTGCTTCTTAATGATAGTCTCTTTTCTTTGCTCTAGTAGGACTCTGCCTTAGAGGAATGCATTCTTTGACAACAGCTGAGGGTAGAAAAGGGAAAATCACTAAATAAGTAGTGTAATTAGCCCTACTACCCCACTCTACCATATATCTGAAACGAAAATACCATGACCATCCAAATTCTTTCTTTCTAACAAGTTGATCAATCTTAATACAAGCATTTTTAATACAAGGAAATACTGAAAGTCCTGAGGGTTTATGGTACCTTACTTATTAAAGGAATCTCCCCCTTAGATGCCTAGATTACTTTTAACAACTGGAAGCTGTGTACTTTTGTAAGATTTGGGATGGGTGATAGGTGACGAATATGCCTTTCTCTTATAAAGTGGAAAAAGCACTATTTTGAACATAGGTAAATTCTCAGGTAGATACATTTTAGGGAATAAAATCCATACACATAGGGAAATTAAGCACCTCGAAATTGATATCCTTAAAACTGTCTGTGTGCATGAGTAGCTCTAATCAAGTGGTATATTTGGGACTTCTCTGGTGGTCCAGTGGTTTAGACTCCTTGCTGGTAGTCCAGCAGTTTAGAATCCTTGCTGGGGCCAGGGTTCGATTCCTGGTTGGGGAGCTAAGATCCCACATGTCACATAGCACAGCCAAAACAAAAACAAGGAAAGAAGAATAAAGGCTGACATATTAAAGCACCCATCACCTCCATATCTCCTTGGGATGCAATTTCCCTTTTAAATTTCCAAAATTCAAAAGCCTCATGATATACCCTTTCACTGGGCAATGGAGCTTCTTACTAACCCTGTCATTAAGACTTGTTATCAGGGGCTGCAAGAGGCCTTGGGCTTCCCAGGTGGCCAATGCAGGAGAGATAATAGACTGGGATTTGATCCCTGGGTTGGGAAGATCCCCTGGAGGAAGGCATGGAAACCCACTCCAGTATTCTTGCCTGGAGAGTCTCAAGTACAGAGGAGGCTGGCAGACTACTGTCCATAGGGTTGCAAAGAGCTGGACATGACTTGAAGCAACTTAGCACACACACAAGAGCCCTTATTTCTACTCTTTTGAGGGAAGTTACTCTCTTTACTCAAAGGTGACTTGTCTTTCTAAAGGAGGCAGCCCAGTTTTTGTAAGCTGTCAGCACTTCATCTTTGGGGCTGAGGGCTGCTAGGGTGAGGTAGGCTAGCTTCAGTGATTTTAAGTTGAATTTTCTGGCATGCATCTCACTAAAACAAAGAGAGAGAAAACTAAAGATTTTCTCTTGTGCAGTATCTGATGCTAAGTCTACGAACATTTGGAAGGATATACTTGAAAAAGCAGTCTTGATAGGAGTAAGCAGTATTGCTTAAACACATCCATTTGATGTGAAAATGATTCCCTTGTGAAAGTCCCCTAGGTATCCAGACTTTACTGTGGGGTAGACAGAAGAGCTCCACTTGTAGCTTACCATAGCTGTTTCCATTAGTTAGCTCACTAAATAATGCAAACGTGAATCAGCACTGTAAGAATGAGTGAGGGCTTTAGAGTTGGAAAGATAAGATTTCCACCTCTGGTCTGGCCCTTGCTAGATATATAATTTAGGGCAAGCAGTCAAGCTTTAGTGTTGCCAACTTCAAATGAATATTAGATGACTAACTTCATGAGATTTGGGAGAATTAACTGAATTAACATATGTGAAGTGCATAGCACAGCCTCATGCCTGGCATAGTAGCCAATTAATAGAATTTTAGTCCCTTTTCTTTATTCATCATTTGCCACATCCAAAATTATTCAGGAAAGAATGATATATCCATACTTCTCTCAAAAAGGAACCCTCCTACACTGTTGGTGGAAATATAAATTGGTGCAGTCACTATGGAAAACAGTATAGAGGTTCCTTAAGAAACTAAAAATAGAGCTACCATATGATCAAGCAATCCCACTCCTGGGCATATATCCGAAAAAGATGAAAACTCTCATTTGAAAAGATACATGCATATAAATGTTCATAGCACCACTTTGAAATAGACAAGAAATAAAAACAACCCAAGTACCCATAGACCCTTGGAATATTATTCAGCCATAAAAAGAAGTACTGCCATTTGGAGCCATATGGATAACCCAAAAAATACCGTACAAAATGAAATCAGACAGAGAAAAATATATATTATATCACTTACATGTGGAATCTAAAATATAATACAAATTAATCCACATAGAAAACAGAAATAGTAAACAAATTTATGGTTACCAAAGGGGAAAGAGGGAAAGGGATAAACTAGAATATGGAATTGAGAGATACTACTCTACATAAAACAGATAAGCAATGATTTACTATATAGCACAGGGAACTAGATTCAATAATTTACAATAATAAATAGTGGAAAATAATATGAAATATATACATATGTATATGAGGAGATATATATATACACATATATATTTACAAATGAATCATGCCGTACACCAGAAACAAACACAATATTGTAGCTTAACCATGCCTCAATTTTAAAAGAAGACAAATAAATACTTCTTTCAGAAGATACAAAATGCTCAGAGACAGCTGGTCACAGGAACACAAAGTTAATGTAGATCCCATTACAGACTGCAAAAGAGGCATGCACAAAGCATTATGGAAACACAAAACCAGAAGCCAAGAAGCCAGCCCTTCATATTCCACGTGATTTCATTCAGCTCAGTACAACAAACCATCACTGAGATCCTGCTTTCTGCTCAGCATTACTGGGCCCACTGGACATTTCAGGGGATAAACTTTGAACTCTGTCCTCTGATATTTTAGCTCAGAAGACAATACTTACAGGAAATACAATACTTGACAAATATTTATTGAATGCCTTTTGCGTGCCAAGAACTAAACAACGTGGACTATGGTCCCTTCCAGAGCTAATACACAGTAGTAGAAGTTTATAAGTAAGAAATCAATCTATTAAAGAATTAATGCCACCCCTTGACAAAGTGTCAAGAGGTAATAGAGATGGTAAGTGCCCTGGGAGCTCACAGAGGGTAGAGAAAAGCATTCATCACTATCAGATTGCCCTCATTCTGAAGACATGGATGGCCTTCTCTAAATAAACTAAGTGAGAAAGAAATTCTTCTAGCTTTTACACCTCATGTAATTTAATATCTCTACGTTTCCCTGAGACTATTAGTGATGAAATGGCCCCAATCTACCGGGGTTGCGTTTTTCATTTGTGATATACAAACAATTCATTCTTAAAAGATTTGATACATGTATATGTGGTCACTATTCCTGCTATTCTGAATTCTGCTCATAGATGCTCACCACGTCACCATTTGACTGAAGGTGACTGATTTTGTTCTGGTGTGGAGTCATATGAATAGATGAGACTTAAAAGAAATATTTTAAATACTGATCCCAAAGGAGAGTTCATAACAACAGATATCAAATATTATACCTATTAAATATGACTCAAGATAATGGAGCTGACATGAGAATATGGATCCTGATGTAATGTCTTTAATTTTCCTAAACAGAAGACATTTTTTTATGGTAACATGATG